>NW_020622713.1:1342562-2685124 GCF_003573695.1 Papaver somniferum
CTTTTGATAACTTGTAAACTTTATGCTCTTGTCCTTTACTTCGAAAACTTCCGGTTGTTCTACATACACGTCTTCTTGCAATTCACCATGTAAGAACGCCGTCTTAACGTCTAAGTGGTGAATTTCCCATGAGTTTGATGCTGCCTCTGCAATCAATAAGCGTATTGTTTCAATTCTAGCGACTGGTGCGAAGACTTCATCGAAATCTATGCCTGATTATTGTACGTACCCTTTAGCTACAAGCCTAGCTTTGTATTTGTTGATAGTACCATCAGCATTCCATTTTATCTTGAAGATCCACTTGAGACCAATCACTTTTACCCCACTCGGCTTATCAACTAAAAACCAGGTCTTGTTTTTGTTGATTGAAACAATTTCTTCTCCACATGCTTGTGTCCATTTAGTCGAGACCTTTGCTTCCTAAATTCCTTGGTTCATCATTAACAGAAAGTAGCATATCTCACATTCTTCCACGGCTTGAAGAACATAATCCTCCAATATTGTGGCTTATGTAGTCTTGTTGATTTTCGCAGTGGAAAGATTGATTACTTGAGCTCCATCGTTTTCTTTTTCTTCTTCTTCTTCGTTATTCTCTGCGTTTTCATATTCTCTTCTTCTTCTTGATGATCATCGTGTTTCATGTGTTTGTGATTATGGGTCCTTCTCCTTCATCAATTACTTGACCCCATCTCATGTGAAACATTCCTGGATCCCTACTTGGTCCATCATTAGTTTCTTTCCAGTTCCAGTTTGCTTTTTCATCGAATACCACATCTCGACTCACTATTACTTTTCGTTGTTGGATTGAATAATCTGTAAGCTTTGGATCCAGGCTCAATTCCTAGATGCACAAGAGTCTGAGATCGATCATCCAGTTTCTTAAGAGTTGCAGAATCAACTTTTGCGTATGCTTTGCAACCAAACACTCTTAAATGATCTATGTTTGGTTTTCTCTTTCGCAAACTTTCATATGGAGTCATGTCTTTCAGAGCTTTCGTAGGTATTGTTTATTAGGTATGTGGAGTGTCGTACAGCTTCTCCCCATAGATAATTAGGTACCTGCATAGCCTTTAAAAAACTTCTTGTCATCTCCATTAGAGTCCTGTTTCTCCTCTCCACCACTCCGTTTTGTTGTTGTGGTAGCCTCGAACCATCTTGTTCTGAGACATTTTTAAGGTTCTAAACTTATGTGTCCTAACCTTGCGTGCCACTTCCATGTCTGATCTTCCAGTCTCATATTCAGACACAATGGCCTTCCAATCATGAGACTTATCTTAGAGTCTATTCTGTGAGCGTGAGACTCTAACTAAAAGTCTTCCACTTGGGTCATGAACTGTTAGATAATCTTGTCGCATTCTAACATCACATCCAACTTCTGTAGCTTGTCCTAAACTTAGAATGTTGCTTTGTAAGTTTGGGATGAAGTAGATGTTTGTGACAAGCTTCTGTTCTCCGGTCTTGCTCTGAAATAGAATTGATCCTTTCCCTTCAATTTCTACAGAAGATCCATCCCCAAACTTCACTTGTCCTTTGATTTTCTCATTGAGTTCAGAAAAGTAGTGTCTCTTACCAGTCATGTGATTGCTGGCTCCATTATCTAAATACCAGATTCCTTCTTCTCCATCCTTTGATTCGTAGTTCTTTGGTATTAGTTTCCCTTCGTTTAAGAATACAACTTCGTGCATGAAAAGAGTTGTATCTGCTTCCCTTGTTTCATTCTTGTTTGCTTCTTCCATCTTTTGTATTCTTTCAGGGCATACAGAGGAGAAGTGTCCTGGTTTATCACATCTGTAACAAATAATGTTTGATCTATCCTTCTTTTCTTTTTGGTTTTGATCATTCTGACTTGTTGTTCTATCTTGTGAGTTAAACCTTCCTCCCCTTCCTCGGCCTCTGTTTACTCTACCACCTCTTCCACGACCTCTTCCTCTTGTCGCAGAGTTTTGTTGGTAAGAGTTTGTGTACAAGAGTTTTCCTTGAGTTTCTCCATTGTTTTTCATCAAGGATTCTCTCTTCATATGCTTTCAATCTTCCAATTATATCTTCATAGCTAGTCTTCTTTAAATCTAAGACTTGTTCGAGAGAAGCTATGATATGAATATACTTGGATCTTGGTAAACTATTGAGAAACTTCTTTACCAGTTTATCTTCATCAATGGATTGTCCAAGTGACGCAGCTTTTGAGGCTATCTCTGATAGCTTTCCTGCAAAGCTATCAATAGTATCAGTGTCTTTCATCTTCATTCTTTCAAATTCAGACATTAAGGTTTGCAGACGGGCTTCTTTAACTCGATCAGCTCCGAGATTACGTGCCTTTATTGCATCCCAAATTTTCTTTGAAGTTTCTTGTTCACCAACTTGTAGAACAAGACATTCTGGTATTGCTTGAAAGAGTAATCCTATAGCGATGTTGTTTTATCTGCATCATCTGTCCTGGTTCAATTGTATCCCACTTGTAGATTTTCATCAGTACCTTCATTCTCATGGCCCATACTGTGTAGTTTGTGGCGCTGAGGATTGGAACTTGTATTGATGGTGGCGTGAACTGTTTTGCACCCACAATGGTGGTTTCGTTTTCCATGGCTCAGAAACTAGCTCTGATACCAATTAATGGCAACTGCAAGATGAAACTTAGCTTATATAAAGACAACTCTCTTTATTGATGTTTAGAAAATCTCTCAAAACTAAACACAAAGCTCTAATCTTGCTCATATGATCAACCACAACTTTGGTGATCATATATATATAGAACTATGAATTCCTTTTCCTAGTCCTATTACCTTATTACATGTCTTTCCTTTTCTTAGAACTAGATGACTTCTAATTCCCTTAGGATTACATCAATTTCCTAATCTTGTCCTAACCAGCTTGTTAGTGACTTCTATGTTGAAGTTAATCCAACAAGAAGATGTAGTAGAAGTTCAAAAACAGTCAAATTTGGTTGATTAGTTACCTTGAGATGTTAAAGCGAAAGGGAAAACATGGGAGTGGATAAATATTACGTGGAAGCCATGATCACAAGCAAACTGGGTTTCTCATCAGTATCTATGACTGTGAGGATGAGATAATATTCCATCATGACACCGGAGAAAAAGTAGGCATAGAAATAATTATCTTGGTGTCTATGAATAAGTCTGTCACCTTTCGATCGAACATTCTTGCATTTTTTGCGTCAGAATTACTGGATCCACTTCTGATTTTCTTTTCTCACAACTGCGAGAGAATAACAAGTCCAACTGCACTAGAAAGAGTGAAATTTGATAGTTTTAATGGTGCAAGGTTAATTTGAGAAGGCAATTAGAAACCAAAAATTTACATATTTCATTTCATCACTTGATTTGATTGCAAAATGAATTGCTAAACAAGAGAAAGCAACTCAATGTATTGATATGCGTGGAACCAGGCATATTGTATCAATTCCTCCCCAGAATACCTAGCGGCCAATCATGTGTTTTTACTAGTTCTTGCATGGAAAATTAATAATCCTCATACAAAATTCTCCAACTGATCTTATGCAATGAACCACTCCAAAAGACACCGGGCCTGGAAAACGTAATCATAAGATGCATGGAGGGTATCACCAGCAAACTCGAACAGTTTTTCTTCTTCTTCTTTTTTTAATATTTTTTGTTAGCAAATAAATTCATTATAATAATGAAAAGCCATAAAGAAACTACGTATATAATGAAAATCCATACAGAAACTACAACTTATTATGCTTCATAAAATAAAAAAGTAAAAACTACAACTTCAACTTCATGAGACAAAAATTGTCATGAAAAAAACAAACAGAAACCACACAACTTGAAATTCATGCAACAAAGACTGTCTTGAAAAATTAACGAAAAGGAAAGAAACTACTACAACGTAAGAAAACATAATTAAAGAACATCATTCTTTTCACCACGAATTTCACCACGAAGACGCCTTGCTAATCTCATATATTTATCCTTGATTGTGATTCTCTTATCATGAAGTGCGCACAAGAGGGAGTCTTCAAACATTACTATTAAATAATCTTCAGCAGCCATTTGAAGAGTAAGAAGAGCATGGCTCTGGAATCGAAAGTCTGGTTTCAATGCTTGAGCAATTTCACGAACTAATCTCTGGAAAGACAACTTCTTGATTAAAAGTTCAGTACTCGTCTGGTATTTCGTTATTTCACGAAGAGCTACTGTTCCAGGATGGAAGCGATGTGGCTTTCTAACTCTTTCAGGTGCTGCTGTTGGTTTCCTTGGATTGTGGATACCAGGGCCGGACCTAAAATGCCAATGTTTCTTACGAGCCATTGATGGAACGAAGAGGAGATCTGAGAATTTGGAAACGGAAAGGCAGATAACGAAAAATAGGAGTTTCTAATATTTTATTCATGGGAGAGGGTAGTTCTTGTTGGTATTTATAATAGCAGTGGTCATGACGGTTTGAAAGTACAAAACGTGGTCACAACGGTTTCAGAAGTAAGTCGACGTGGAAGCCGGATAGGTTTCTGATTTCAAGGAAAACACATATTCTGTATGCTCAATATTGTTTGCTCTCATTGGTTGAAGAGTTTGTTTTTTCTTACAGATCCGTGCCTTTTAAGTGTACTGTGTTTTCTTTTGTTTTTTTCCGTGAGAATAATTGTCGAACTGCTGTAACCGACCAACTACAGGTATGTCAAGGTAGTACAGTCTGTGCAGATCCAGTTGTATGGAGGGAATTTGAACAGTTTGATTTTTAATCGTTTCAATTCACTTATCATTTATTCATTACAGGAGTCGGTTGAAAACCTATATGCAACCTAGTAGGAATAAAATTAGGAACACCTTCATTGGTGAACCAGTAAAATTGTTACGTAATCCTGATTTTCTTTCTTGTCATTATTTTATTGGATAAAAATCGTTACAAGAAACTAGTTGGAAAAGATTTGTGATAGCACAAGTTTTGAAACTGCTGAACGTACGTTGGACCCAAAGCACACATATTGTTGAGGTGGAATAACCCAGGCAGTGCAGGCACAGCACTAGACTTTAAACGGACACAACACCTACAAATACTCTTTAAGAAAAGATAGATGCTTGCATTAGCTTTTTGCATAGTCATGAGTCATGACTTTTACAACTTTGGTCCAATTTACAGTCACTCTCTCTGCGTACAATTTCAGTCCTCTTGTCTTTTTATAAGTTAAGAGCAGTTCCTAAAGCTTCTTCTAGTATCAAATGGTATTCAAAACTTGGTAGGTGACATTGTGAGCCAGTAAATCTTACGGGTTGATAATATCAGGAGATAACACTCGACAGACTAAGCTGTCCTTCCATTCAGCAAATATTGCTTTATGATAATGAAAATGATTATCAAAATACACCATGCTTTTGTTGGGATCTCTTGAGTACATGGGCTTCTTCGCCTCGTCGTCTTGCTCATGAAATATTTTCACACCTTTCACCATTTCATCCATCACATTTTTAGGAACCCCATGGTTAATCAACTGAAAGAATCCGGACGTCTCTGACGCATGTCAAATTTCGTTGACAATCTCCTCATGTCGTTGTTCATATCCGACATCATTCTTGTTCATCCATGCAACCCCTTCAAGGTCAATCACCGTAGTCTCAAATTTACTACTATTCTCACTGTTAACACAATTTTTAAGCACATGAAACTCCTCCTCCTCCTCAGCGAGCTCATCATCTGGTCGAACAAAGATCCTAGGGATTTTCGATACTGCTCCAGCATCAAAAACTCCTTTAACACCAGTTTTTGTGTCATCAAATACCTTCAAATCTTTGATACGATCGTAACTAGCCAACTCATGTCCGCCAAGGAATTCTCGACCATAGTTGGGATCATTATTATGCATGATCTGAAAATAGAAGTAACAGAGAACAAACTACACCCAACATTTCTTCTATAACACGTTGAATCAATCTCTGCTTCTTCTTGTGCCTTTGAAACTTTAATTCCAAACTCCATTGGTATCTTAGTTGGATTACAAGTTTCAAGTCCTGCTTCTTTCAGAATTCTCCTTGCATAAGCTTCTTGTTTAATCTGAATCCCATCTACTCCTTGATGGACTTCTATGCCAAGGTAATAAGTGAGTTTTCCGAGGTCTGACATCAAACTTTGATGACATTTCTCTCTTGAACTCATTGATCACCTTAAGGGAGTTCCAGTCAAAAATAGATCATCTACATAGACTGCAATCACTAGTAGTGTCCCTTTTCTTCTTTTCTGTATAAGAGTTTCTTTAGAACACTTTATGAATCTCATTCCCTTTAAGATTTGATCTAACTTTGTATTCCAGTCTCGAGGGGCTTGTCTTAGACCATAGAGAGCTTTTGATAACTTGTAAACTTTATGCTCTTGTCCCTTTACTTCGAAAACTTCCGGTTGTTCTACATACACGTCTTCTTGCAATTCACCATGTAAGAACGCCGTCTTAACGTCTAAGTGGTGAATTTCCCATGAGTTTGATGCTGCCTCTGCAATCAATAAGCGTATTGTTTCAATTCTAGCGACTGGTGCGAAGACTTCATCGAAATCTATGCCTGATTCTTGTACGTACCCTTTAGCTACAAGCCTCGCTTTGTATTTGTTGATAGTACCATCAGCATTCCATTTTATCTTGAAGATCCACTTGAGACCAATCACTTTTACCCCACTCGGCTTATCAACTAAAAACCAGGTCTTGTTTTTGTTGATTGAAACAATTTCTTCTCCACATGCTTGTGTCCATTTAGACGAGACCTTTGCTTCCTTAAATCTCCTTGGTTCGTCATTAACAGAAAGTAGCATTATCTCACATTCTTCCACGGCTTGAAGAACATAATCCTCCAAATATTGTGGCTTATGTATCCGTCTTGTTGATTTCGCAGTGGAATAGATTGATCTACTTGAGCTCCATCGTTTTCTTCTTCTTCTTCTTCTTCGTTATTCTCTGCATTTTCGATGTTCTCTTCTTCTTCTTGATGATCATCGTCGTTTTCATCAGTGTTGGTGATTATGGGTCCTTCTCTTGCATCAATTACTTGACCCCATCTCATGTGAAACATTCCTGGATCCCTACTTGGTCCATCATTAGTTTCTTTCCAGTTCCAGTTTGCTTTTTCATCAAATACCACATCTCGACTCACTATTACTCTTTTCGTTGTTGGATTGAATAATTTGTAAGCTTTTGATCCAGGCTCAATTCCTAGATGCATAAGAGTCTGAGATCGATCATCCAGTTTCTTAAGAGTTGCAGAATCAACTTTTGCGTATGCTTTGCAACCAAACACTCTTAAATGATATATGTTTGGTTTTCTCTTTCGCAAACTTTCATATGGAGTTATGTCTTTCAGAGCTTTCGTAGGTATCCTGTTTATTAGGTATGTGGAGTGTCGTACAGCTTCTCCCCATAGATAATTAGCTACCTGCATAGCCTTTAAATAAATTCTTGCCATCTCCATTAGAGTCCTGTTTCTCCTCTCCACCGCTCCGTTTTGTTGTGGTGTATATGGTGCTGTGAGTTTCCTTCGAACCATCTTGTTCTGAGACATTGCCTTTAAAGTTCTAAAGCTCATGTGTCCAAACCTTGCGTGCCACTTCCATGTCTGATATTCCAGTCTCATATTCAGACACAATGGCCTTCCAATCATGAGACTTATCTTATAGAGTCTATTCTGTGAGCGTGAGACTCTAACTAAAAGTCTTCCACTTGGGTCATGAACTGTTAGATAATCTTGTCGCATTCTAACATCACATTCAACTTCTGTAGCTTGTCCTAAACTTAGAATGTTGCTTTGTAAGTTTGGGATGAAGTAGATGTTTGTGACAAGCTTATGTTCTCCGGTCTTGCTCTGAAATAGAATTGATCCTTTCCCTTCAATTTCTACAGAAGATCCATCCCCAAACTTCACTTGTCCTTTGATTTTCTCATTGAGTTCAGAAAAGTAGTGTCTCTTACCAGTCATGTGATTGCTGGATCCATTATCTAAATACCAGATTCCTTCTTCTCCATCCTTTGATTCGTAGTTCTTTGGTATTAGTTTCCCTTCGTTTAAGAATACAACTTCGTGCATGAAAAGAGCTGTATCTGCTTCCCTTGTTTCATTCTTGTTTGCTTCTTCCATCTTTTGTATTCTTTCAGGGCATACAGAGGAGAAGTGTCCTGGTTTATCACATCTGTAACAAATAATGTTTGATCTGTCCTTTTTTTCTTTTTATTGGTTTTGATCATTCTGACTTGTTGTTCTATCTTGTGAGTTAAACCTTCCTCCCCTTCCTCGGCCTCTGTTTACTCTACCACCTCTTCCACGACCTCTTCCTCTTGTCGCAGAGTTTTGTTGGTAAGAGTTTGTGTACAAGAGTTTTCCTTGAGTTTCTCCATTGTTTTATTCATCAAGGATTCTATCTTCATATGCTTTCAATCTTCCAATTATATCTTCATAGCTAGTCTTCTTTAAATCTAAGACTTGTTCGAGAGAAGCTATGATATGAATATACTTGGATCTTGGTAAACTATTGAGAAAATTCTTTACCAGTTTATCTTCATCAATGGATTGTCCAAGTGACGCAGCTTTTGAGGCTATCTCTGATAGCTTTCCTGCAAAGCTATCAATAGTATCAGTGTCTTTCATCTTCATTCTTTCAAATTCAGACATTAAGGTTTGCAGACGGGCTTCTTTAACTCGATCAGCTCCGAGATTACGTGCCTTTATTGCATCCCAAATTTTCTTTGAAGTTTCTTGTTCACCAACTTGTAGAACAAGACATTCTGGTATTGCTTGAAAGAGTAATCCTATAGCGATGTTGTTCTTATCTGCATCATCTGTTCCTGGTTCAATTGTATCCCACACCTTGTAGATTTTCATCAGTACCTTCATTCTCATGGCCCATACTGTGTAGTTTGTGGCGCTGAGGATTGGAACTTGTATTGATGGTTGCGTGAACTGTTTTGCACACACAATGGTGGTTTCGTTTTCCATGGCTCAGAAACTAGCTCTGATACCAATTAATGGCAACTGCAAGATGAAACTTAGCTTATATAAAGAAAACTCTCTTTATTGATGTTTATAAAATCTCTCAAAACTAAACACAAAGCTCTAATCTTGCTCATATGATCAACCACAACTTTGGTGATCATATATATATAGAACTATGAATTCCTTTTCCTAGTCCTATTACCTTATTACATGTCTTTCCTTTTCTTAGAACTAGATGACTTCTAATTCCCTTAGGATTACATCAATTTCCTAATCTTGTCCTAACCAGCTTGTTAGTGACTTCTATGTTGAAGTTAATCCAACAAGAAGATGTAGTAGAAGTTCAAAAACAGTCAAATTTGGTTGATTAGTACCTTGAGATGTTGAAAGCGAAAGGGAAAACATGGGAGTGGATAAATATTACGTGGAAGCCATGATCACAAGCAAACTGGGTTTCTCATCAGTATCTATGACTGTGAGGATGAGATAATATCTTCCATCATGACACCGGAGAAAAAGTAGGCATAGAAATAATTATCTTGGTGTCTATGAATAAGTCTGTCACCTTTCGATCGAACATTCTTGCATTTTTTGCGTCAGAATTACTGGATCCACTTCTGATTTTCTTTTCTCACAACTGCGAGAGAATAACAAGTCCAACTGCACTAGAAAGAGTGAAATTTGATAGTTTTAATGGTGCAAGGTTAATTTGAGAAGGCAATTAGAAACCAAAAATTTACATATTTCATTTCATCACTTGATTTGATTGCAAAATGAATTGCTAAACAAGAGAAAGCAACTCAATGTATTGATATGCGTGGAACCAGGCATATTGTATCAATTCCTGCCCCAGAATACCTAGCGGCCAATCATGTGTTTTTACTAGTTCTTGCATGGCAAATTAATAATCCTCATACAAAATTCTCCAACGCTGATCTTATGCAATGAACCACTCCAAAAGACACCGGGCCTGGAAAACGTAATCATAAGATGCATGGAGGGTATCACCAGCAAGACTCGAACAGTTTCTTCTTCTTCTTCTTTTTTTTTTAATATTTTTTTGTTAGCAAATAAATTTCATTTATAATAATGAAAAGCCATAAAGAAACTACGATTAATGAAAATCCATACAGAAACTACAACTTATTATGCTTCATAAAATAAAAAAGTAAAAACTACAACTTCAACTTCATGAGACAAAAATTGTCATGAAAAAAACAAACAGAAACCACACAACTTGAAATTCATGCAACAAAGACTGTCTTGAAAAATTAACGAAAAGGAAAGAAACTACTACAACGTAAGAAAACATAATTAAAGAACATCATTCTTTTCACCATGAATTTCACCACGAAGACGCCTTGCTAATCTCATATATTTATCCTTGATTGTGATTCTCTTATCATGAAGTGCGCACAAGAGGGAGTCTTCAAACATTACTATTAAATAATCTTCAGCAGCCATTTGAAGAGTAAGAAGAGCATGGCTCTGGAATCGAAAGTCTGGTTTCAATGCTTGAGCAATTTCACGAACTAATCTCTGGAAAGAAAACTTCTTGATTAAAAGTTCAGTACTCGTCTGGTATTTCGTTATTTCACGAAGAGCTACTGTTCCAGGACGGAAGCGATGTGGCTTTCTAACTCTTTCAGGTGCTGTTGTTGGTTGCCTTGTATTGTGGCTACCAGGGCCGGACCTAAAATGCCAATGTTTCTTACGAGCCATTGATGGAACGAAGAGGAGATCTGAGAATTTGGAAACGGAAAGGCAGATAACGAAAAATAGGAGTTTCTAATCTTTTATTCATGGGAGAGGGTAGTTCTTGTTGGTATTTATAATAGCAGTGGTCATGACGGTTTGAAAGTACAAAACGTGGTCACAGCGGTTTCAGAATTAAGTCGACGTGGAAGCCGGATAGGTTTCTGATTTCAAGGAAAACACATATTCTGTATGCTCACTATTGTTTGCTCTCATTGGTTGAAGAGTTTGTTTTTTCTTACAGATCCGTGCCTTTTAAGTGTACTGTGTTTTCTTTTGTTTTTTTCCGTGAGAATAATTGTCGAACTGCTGTAACCGACCAACTACAGGTATGTCAAGGTAGTACAGTCTGTGCAGATCCAGTTGTACGGAGGGAATTTGAACAGTTTGATTTTTAATCGTTTCAATTCACTTATCATTTATTCATTACAGGAGTCGGTTGAAAACCTATATGCAACCTAGTAGGAATAAAATTAGGAACACCTTCATTGGTGAACCAGTAAAATTGTTACGTAATCCTGATTTTCTTTCTTGTCATTATTTTATTGGATAAAAATCGTTACAAGAAACTAGTTGGAAAAGATTTGTGATAGCACAAGTTTTGAAACTGCTGAACGTACGTTGGACCCAAAGCACACATATTGTTGAGGTGGAATAACCCAGGCAGTGCAGGCACAGCACTAGACTTTAAACGGACACAACACCTACAAATACTCTTTAAGAAAAGATAGATGCTTGCATTAGCTTTTTGCATAGTCATGAGTCATGACTTTTACAACTTTGGTCCAATTTACGGTCACTCTCTCTGCGTACAATTTCAGTCCTCTTGTCTCTTTATAAGTTAAGAGCAGTTCCTAAAGCTTCTTCTAGTATCAAATGGTATTCAAAACTTGGTAGGTGACATTGTGAGCCGAAGTATCAATAAATACTTCTTCACCCGGTCAAGCAGCAAGATACTGCTGTGGAAGCAGCCTAAACATTCAGTAGTAAGGTTATGTTGTTCTTCTTGTATTTTGCTTTTGTTTTCAGAAATATCTTATTCCGGAATAGAATGGTTGAAATGTGTAGTCCAGACTTCTTCAAATGACTGATCTTTTGCTTACATGAGCATTTTGTATAGGTTGCTTGATTTTTATAATTTGTTAAGAACTCGTCGAAGTCTGACTTCGTTAACTTAAATGGTGGTTCTTGATAATTAAATCATACTTGCGGTCTCACCTCAGTACGTACCTAGAAATAGTATTGGGCTAAATTCCTGCAGTTGATTACAAATACACAGTATAAAGCTGCAACTTTTATGAGTTTACCGTCACTTAGAATCACCAACTGAATCTTATTAAAACTCTTAATCACGAACTGGTAAGCCAATTACCATAATGCACAAGATTTTAAGATATGCATCTGGAAAGGATTACATACTGAAGCAAGACCAAAGTGTGTGCCTCACTCAGGTTTAAGGCTAACAATGGCACTAATGAAACTGAAATCACAAGGTGTAATAAAAAAAGGTCTTTACTAGAAAAGACCGAATGAACTCAGCTCGGATGGAGTTTAAGAGTTGCCTCATCTACCATTTTACACTCAAAGCCAAAGGTGCTACCTTTTCCATATTTTACTTCTGGGTTTTTCACATTTCACTTATTTCTTCAATTTTGGGGTGTTTGAGTAACAAATATTGCACAGATTGAAATTGGGGGTTTAGGGTTTTCAGTTCTGCTCAAGATTTATTGATTTATTCAAGAGTAATTGCCCAATCCAGCATTAAGGAATGGGGTATGTGTTTCCATCTAGTTGATTGATTTGATATTATAAGAGAAATTATCACATCAAAATCATCTTCCAGCACTTTTACTTGTTAGTAGAGTAAACTCAGCTCAGATTACGTGGTATATGAAGTGATTGGAAGCAAAGATTAGAAATTTTGGGGGATTTTTCACTTCAAGTCTTGAAATTGGACTCCGGGAGCTACTCATTAGTCATTTATACACTCAAAGGTACTTCTTTTACCATCTTTTACTTCTGGGTTAGAAAAATTAGAGGTTAGGGTTTTGCTTCTGCTTAGAGTGGTGGTTCATTCTAATTAGGGACTACAAATTTTGGGGCTTTTTTTAACTATAACGACTAATGCTCATCAAAATTGGAATTTAGGGATTTTGTTTCATTGAAGAAATTGGAGATCGGGGTTTTGAAAAACAAATTTTGGGGGTTTACCAAAAGTATTGCTGCAGAAATATGTGGATTCTCGATCTGCAATCTAGAATTATCTAAAAGACTCCTTTCAAGGTGTCCAGTTCTTGAAACTTTATGTATATCTCAATGTGCTTTAAAAACTGATAAACAAAGGAATATGATTGTTGATTCTGTCAGCCTTAAGGAGTTTCTGTACCATTTTTATCGTTTGCCGCTAAATGATACTGTGACTAGCATCATCAAGTTATGTGCTCCAAATCTGAAAGACATCGATTGCAGATCTTTTTTGACACAAGATTTTTCTTTAGAAAACTCTTCTCCCCTCTCCGGGGTAAATTTTAACATGTTTCTCAAAGAAGAGAAGGGAGAAGGTGAGAATGCAGATGCATATTCCAAACTGCCTTCAGAGGAAAAAGAAACATATGCTAAACGTATGATGAAATTTCTAGGAGCGGTGCATATGGTGAATGATATGATATTATCACCTGGATTCCTTGAGGTATGGGTGCTTCCTCTCTTCGAACCTGTTAACATATCTGTGGAAATGGTTTAAAGTTTAAACATGTTTTATTGCCTAGTCAAAATCTATGAGAAGGGCAAGGGTCTTGCTGCTTTAGTACCCCGACTTTCGTTACTTATAAGAGGTTATTAGCTTTTATGATGATACATCTTGGTTATCGATCGAGGTGATTGTCATTTTTTTGTTTCTTTCCCAGGTCTAGGATAAGGAGGACAAGTTGACATCAAAGATTGTCAAAAGTTTTGTTATTCCAATCTAGTATGAGGTCGTTTATATAGTTTAAATACAACTATTCCTCTCTTAAAAAAAATTTACTACAGTTAAGCGAGATTTTAGCTGCTATACTAATTTAATAAATCTATTTTGTTTCTCAAGGTGCTCTCACAAGCTCCTGACTTGTTAGATTGTTAACCCCCTGTCTTATGTAATCTACAATCTCTGGTGTTGGAAATGTGGTGCACAAGAGGTTGCTTGCGGGCTATAGCATACTTACTCAGCATTTCTCCTGATATAGATACAATTTACCTTGATTCAAAGCAGGTAACATCCAACCAAGCTCTTCTTTTTCCAATTTGGTTTGCAATGTCATACCAAGAGTTCTAATACAACATCTACGTTTTTGGCCTATCTCATTTTTCGGCACTTATTTTGTTTAACATTTTTGGAACCCCTGAGGTGCTTCTTATTTGGTATATTATTCTTTATCAGTAAGCGACCAATCTGTTGTGATTTTTCATTTTTTGGATACAGTCTAATTTAGCGGACGTTGGAGATGACTGGGAAGCTGGACTGTCATTGCCGGGAATGTTGTCTCACCTCAAGTATGTCCAGATTGAAGAAGTTATCTTAGACTTTCGTTCTTGTGTTGGCTCGCCTGATAGACTGATACAAATTGAGCAATTTAAGGATAAGCTAAGAGCAGTTCCTACAGCTTCTTCAAGTATCGAACTGGTGTTCAATTAGTAGGTAACATTATGACCTTATTCTAGAACTTGCAACAAATTGTAGTCAGATGAAAGGTTATCAGATGCAGACACTTCTATACTCGGTCCCAAAGCAAGAATATACTGTGGGAACCTAAATATTGATTTATATTTTATTGTTTTTGAGTGAGAACTGAACACTGGCAATACAAGATTTCCCTTGCGGAGTCTATTTTGGTGTTTGCTCCTTTTGTTTTTGCAGTATGTATGTTATTTTGTATGAAAATAGTTATCCATATGTCTATTTGGTTAAACGGGTGTTTGGCTGAAACTGTGTGTGATTTCAATAATAGGGTGAAAACTAGGTGGTGTTGGCGAACGTGACCAAAACTAAATGTATTTTGGTATTTGGACGTTTCTGTGCTTACCTTTTTATTTTATGACCTGTTTTTCCCTGGCCATACCCAACATCCGATTTTTTCTTTTTACAGTTACCGGTTATTATTTAACTGTGGCTTACGTGGGTGTTGGGATAGCACATCCAGACACCGTATAAATGTCGAGAGGATAGGCATAAGGGATGCTATCAGAGTCCCGACATCAACTTTTATGGACTCCCGACACTGGATATTTGGATTTCATTATACGTTTGCTAAACGTGATTACCAAAAAATTATACAATCATTAGTGAAATAGTTATTATTAATCGGCCTCGATGTCTAGATGTTGTTACTCAAATCTTTTATTTCTCGTCTTACTCTTCACTTCTATTTCTTCCATTTTTCTTTTTCCACGGAACACACACCACACCCATCTTCTTTTTCTTCATGTTCCTGGTTCTTGTTATTTCCTTTTCTGGTCATGTTCATATTGTTCTCTTGTCAGTTCCACTGATCTGTAATCTGAGGTATGAAAAATCCGTTTTCCTAAAATCTTGATGTAAACCCTAGAAATTGGATTTCTAATCTTTTTCCCATTTTGACTTCCACGTCTGGATATAGATTGAAAATTAGGCTAGGGTATTGATGTTTTATATGTTTATGCATCTTTGATGTTTTCTTTTTGGGTTCAGTTTCATCTTTGATGATAATGTTAAACTGGATATAAATTTTGATTTTGATTTCATGGGTTTAATAGGCAATTTCTTAGTGTTAGATTCGAATTTTGGTTACAAAATTATGCCACTGTTTGATTTTGGTTGTTCGGATTTTAAAGAGGAATTAAAGCAAACATCTGATATGGTTGTACATATCAATAACAAACTAGCATGTTTGTACATACTAGGGTACTTCTCATATTGTGTAACTGTGTTGAATTTTTAATATTTTGATGTTACTATGTTGAATTTTTGGTGTTCGATGAACACTCATTTTTGATAGAACAATTTTTGGAGATGTATGAGCTGGTTTAGTGCTGCTCATAGAGAGCTCCTGTCTCTCTAGTAGTGTTGGTGAAGCAAGACTCTCTTAAACTATAAAATCACTGTTATTAATTTTCTTGCTCAGGTTACAACTGATGATAGAAATGCCTATTTATAGGCTACAATGGATTCTCTAGTTTTGTCTAGAGTTTTCCTTTGTCAATCATTCATTACAACCGTCTTTGACTAGCACCACATCCCTAGAATACTCTAGGATACATCACACTTATCAATTTCTTTTTGTATACAGAACTCTCTGGTCTTGGCAACAAACTGACATGGTGACTCTTGTTTGTTCATTCTAGGCTGATAAGCAATAACTGTGTGAAGACATGAAGAGAGGACTAGGTATCACCATCAGTGACAAGCAGGGTCTCACTGGTTGTAAACGGGGAATTGAAGCGGGTAGAGGTTCTCCTGAACAGTCATACCAGCACCTAGTCAGTCACAGTAACATGCTTGTAGAACACAACCCAGGAACGCAAACAGCAATTGAACCCGATAAAATGGTGTTTTTTTGTATAATTTTTTTGCGCTGGGCGTATCATTACAAGGATTCAAGTCTTGGTGTAGACCCGTATTTGTTGTGTATGGTATGCATCTAAGTGGGGAACGCAGAGGAACTCTACTTTCGGCAATTGGGTATGATGCCAATGGAAAAATGTACCCTATTGCGTTTTCCATTGTTGATTCTGAGAACGATGATTCATGTTTATGGTTCATGCAAAAGTTATTCAATGCGCTTGGTCACGAGTATTCGGTGAGAAAGGATCTAGTTGTGTGTTCAGACAGATCGGAAGGCTTCGAATCAGCGATTGCGGAAGTGTTTTCTGAAGCATGCCATGTGTACTGCGCATACCATATTAAAGGTATCTAACAACAACACTTTATAGTCGTCTTACATTTATTAGATACTCATCTCTTTTAAAGTTTAGACCTTAAGCTATGTAGCGCGGGACAGCTCCTAGTTATCTTTGCCGATGTAGTTTACATATAATATTGAGGGCATATTCAGTTGTCATTTTTTCACAATGCAGGGAATATTATCAGGAGGTACCACAACTTCGCCGCTGCTAAGGCATTTATGAGAGTTGCGCAAGCTTACACTATAGATGGTTATCGGAGGGCTATGTTACAAGTCAAAAAGGATAAGGAAGTTTTTTCCTATGTGCAGGAACTTCATCCAAGGCATTGGGCTAGGGTGAAAGCCAAGAGAGCCCGTTATACTCTCATGACAACAAACATCTGTGAGAGTTGGAATAACCTACTTTTGAAGGCTAGAGATCTCCCTATAACCCATTTAGTGGGTTTCATTCGAACAGAGCTGATGGAAGGGTTGGATTGCAGGATTGCAGCCGTAGTGTTAGCTGGAGAAGTTGGATTGCAGGTACCCAATGTTGGCGCGGTGGTCAATCATCCAACTGCAACAGCGCCAGCCCCAGCCAAAGCATAAATCAGACCTTTCTGGATGATTTCCGATTCTCTTGTTTAGAATGTACGTTTTTATTTTGAACCAAAACATTGTCATGCGCTTTAACCTTCAAGTACCCTTGCAAAGTAAAACTCTTCTGGTTATGTAAGTTGTTAAGCCTTATAAGGCAATGAACTTTATCAGTGTTAACTATGTTTTAAAATTCAGCGTCCTGGAAAATTTATCTATATCGTTATATTAGAAGAACAAGCAAACTAAAGGTCGTCTTGCTTGTCCAAGGCTTATCAACAATATAAGTCATTTGTAAACTGACATAATAATAGGTTCCATTCGTGTGCAGCTATTATCCACGATGTTCTTCTAGTGTGCAGCTATTATCCGCAAAAAGAATAATATGTTGTGCAGGAAATATTTACAACTTATTATGGTCCCTAAAACCTGTGCAGGAAATATCCACAAAAAAAAATCTTACCAAATCTCTCTTCGAAACAATTATCTATTGATTCTAACTGAATAATCTAATTCATCAGAAACAAACATTTGAAAATCAACAACCATAAACCATCTATAAATAAAGATCACTACAATATCCACGGTGTTCTTCTAGTGTGCAGCTATTATCCGCAACAAGAATAATATGTTGTGCAAGAAATATCTACAACTTATTATGGTCCCTAAAACCTGTGCAGGAAATATCCACAAAAAAAAATTGTACCAGAAACAATTATCTATTGATTCTAACTCAATAATCTAATTCATCAGAAACAAACATTTGAAAATCAACAACCATGAACAATCTAGAAATAGAGATCACTACAATATCCATTTAAAGTGCAGGCACCCATATCCTTGATATCACTTTCAGGCCCATCCAGATATATAGCCAGCCTCAGATTCACAACTGACAATCACATGTCATTTGAAGTTGGCATTGTAAATGAAAAAACCGGATTGGTTAAATGCTAACTGAACTGTATGAAAATCATAAACTGCGGGTAAGCAGTTTTTGATTGGAAATCAAAAATGCTAACATTGGAAATCAAAAACCATTTTCTTAAACACAAGTACACAACAACAAGAAATGAAAAAACCCAGGCTCCCATGTGAAGTTGAATTTTTTCGGTGGGTTTCTTTAACAAGAATGGTACGATGTTCGGTTTGAATATAATGAGAAAATTCAAAAGAAAAAGTTAAATTATTTCTTACATATGAGTAAGAAACTATACTAAAAAAAAACAAATGACCCTAGAGAGAAAATTACAGGCTTGCAGCATGATGGTGCAAAACAGATTAACCATTTACATTGACGTCTTCAAGGACCACGGCTTTCATTCAGCTTAAACTGCAACTGCAATTGGTGTGGGGTGGAAGCATCTGTCACGCATGTGAATGGCACACGCGGAATCCTGTGCTTGTAAACAAGGTTGTTCAGGTGAATAAAAATGGATACGTCGAAATATGTTGTTGGGACCAAACCATCTGAACAACCCTTGTTTACAAATATTCTTAGCGTGCAGCTGTTATCCACGGTGATACGGAAAGACCATAATAGTAAAGGGTGTTAGTTAGACATATCTTCAACCATAGAGTTTTCTTTAAAAGGAAGGGAAACTATATGTTTTTTCATCTCGCCTCTGCAATCTTAGAGTGAAACAAGAATATTAACTCAGAGACTCAATTTCATTCTCATCTCAAAACAACCATGGTAAATGAAAGAGATATTGTTGAGGACGGTTTCAATGGGATTCCACCATCCTCAATTTCAATATCAAATTCACCAGCCTTGTAGAACCAACCTCAATTTCAATCTCAACTCTCCGCACCTCAATTTAAGTCTCATTCTCCATTTATGAATAACAGTTATGAAGTTGGGAGTAGCAGTTCTGGTGGTGTTAGTGGCAATGAAAATTGTGTTGGTGGTGATGATGGTGATAAAGGTAAATACCCAAAGGAAACTCCCAAACCAAGTGAGACAGATGGGAGTTCTGGTAATGGATGGATTATAACTGCAACCAACCCCCGATTTGGAACTCTTGGAACTCTTACTGCGCTTGAAGGTGTTGCACTTGTGGGTGATCGATTTTTGGTCGCCGGTGGAAGGCAGATGGGTTTTCAGACGATAGTGTTGTCCTCTGAGACAAGATCACATATACGTATGCTTGCAGCGGGATTGGAGATAGATGGGGGTTATGGTAATGGATGGATTATAAATGCGACCCATCCCCGATTTGGAACTATTCCTGTGCTTGAAGGTGTTGCTCTTGTGGCTGATCTATTTTTGGTCTCCGGTGGAGTGCAGATGGGATTTGAGACCACAGTTTCCTTCTGATATAAGATCACTTATCCGTATGCTTGCATTGAGACCCAGAGATTCATATGAACCAGCTCTTCTTGATTCTTCGTTACGGCCTCCACCAATGTCGCATGAGGTTCAACTATATGCATAAATGGAGTTGGCATCAGATTATATCATTATCTATTACTTTCAACAACCAACATCCCTAGATAAATTGGAAATAGAACACAAATGTCAGGAAAATAGTAGTTAGTTACTTATCCTGTTGATCAAAGCCACAAGAATCAGATCGGAAACTTCCTTCATTGAAAATGTTCTGGTTATCATCTTTAGATTCAATACCAGCCTCAAGTTTAGAAGATTCCATTCGTCTCCAGAACGTCGTAAATTCTTGAGGTATTTCGTCCAAGGGCGTTACATCCATTTCTGAAGGACGACCCTGCCATGTTATATCAAAACAAAGTCAAATTAACATGAAGCCACCGACCAAAACAAAAAAAAAACACGATGTCTGGAAATCGTTTTCAACCATTATTATCTGGATTCATCACTAGTCAAGTTTTCCTCTTAACTTATGTGCATAACAAATTAACAAGGTTTATATGAGATTTTAACTTATAGCACAACCACAATTTGCAAATTTACTCACAATAGTTCTCTTTATCGCGGTCATTTCCTGTCTCACTTCCATCAGTATCTGCAGCAGTGCACTAGTCTGAACGTTAGTATGCTCTAGTTGAGTCTTCAAGCCATTCACGTCGCTACGAATTTGACCTAAACCAGAATCCATACTCTTCTTCCCATATTCCAGGATCTCATCTTCATGCTCCATACCATCAGGCACGTTTCCCGGAACACGACCTTCATACTTCCGTAACAGACCTTCAGCCTCGAGATCCTCCCACTGTTTATAACTGAGGGGTCCTCCAGCCTCGAGATCCTCCCACTGTTTATAACTGAGGGGTCCTTCAACTACCCCAAGATTACTAACAGTTCCGAATCATTGTGATAACACTTTATTTCTTCACCCACCCTCATTTCTGAACATGCCACTGATTCACATAGCTGTAGATGTCGAACTACTTTCGTACACAACACATCAAGAATAAGGGGGCGCCACCCTTCAACTGTATTCTTTTTCCCCCATTCTCCATGCACATCCGGAAAACAACGAAAGGAACCAAACCTGCGGTAAAAACAAAAACTATCAAAACAACAATTACCAGATACTAGACATGCAGAAAATATTAGTCCAATCACTTTTACCACCAAAACTTGTGGCATTCCTTTTGGCTTTACAGTTGGTTTACTAATCATATTTCTTGCAGTCTCTTTTTTCATTTGAGATTTGATTGCAGAGTCACTTTCAAACAGAGTCGCCTTGTACACCCTTTCACCCCATGGATAATTGTTGAACTCTGAGATATTGTCCACCAAGTGCCACAAATCGTCAGCAATTCCATGTATGTTTTGTGTCCCCAACAAAAACATGTTAACCGCATACACTAATGACACCTTCACCCTATCTTCAACCGGACATGGAACCGGTTCTACGTCTTTATATCCTGCCTGACGGTCGTGCATTTTCTTAGATATGGTTGCACTGGCATCACTTGTTTTACTATCATTGGTTTCTCTGTCAACCTTCTCTACCCGATCCTGTGAGATTGTTTTTCAAAATAGAAAGTCATACAAATCCTGTCCCACGATTGCTTTATTTTTGGAAAAATACTTTTGCCTGAGTTTTGAGTCTTTTGACGCCCCCGATTGAGAGTCCGATTGAGAGTCAACATCGAGAGCTCTAACCCTCGAATACCGAAATCTAAGACCGGATATCAGAGCAAAGTCCGTCTTTCGGAAATACAATTCTTTGTCTGCAACTCTGAAATACATTTCTTCATTTTGCCTTCTTTCAGGTTCGACTTTGATCTGCCGACTCATTAGAAAACAAAATATTGCAGAGGACCAACTCTGTTCTTCGGGAATGTCCATTAAATGCCCGATCGCAGTTGTCCTGAACAAGTGTTTCTCATCTTTAGAAAGCACCTTCCACAAGTCTTGTAGTGTTCCCAAACTCGAGTAATTGCTCATGCCAAAGGCGAATCCCCGGTTTTTGAGAGGGTAGACAAACCCACTGCGAAACACAATAAAAAGTTGAAATAAATAATGAATAAGTTACAAATAATTGGTTGAACTTACTAAAACATTATCTGAAAGCAGTATACTCCTCTGCTAGAAGTTCTTATTTTTACCTGTCGTCCACACCTGCACTAGGAACTTCAAAAATATAAAGATGGTCCTCCACACACTTCCAATTCAGTCGCCTTCATAATACTCTTCTTGGCCCTCTTCTTGGGAAGTCTAGCAGAACCCATTGATTATACCTACAAATACTGAGTTTAGAAAGAAATATACAGCATTAACCGTGAATATGAGAGATTCGGAGACTATTGAGAAATATAAAGGAGGTTTGCCTTTTGCTATACGCACAGAACTTGATTTATTTTCAGTAATTGACATTGACGATGCTTGTAAGAAAGCTATTTCCATAATAATATGATCCATTTGTGTGCAACTATTATCCACGGTTTTATTCAAGTGTGCATCTATTATCCACAACAAGAATAATATGTTGTGCAGGAAATATCTACAACTTATTATGGTCCCTAAAACCTGTGCAGGAAATATCCACAACAAAAACCTTACCATATCTCTCATACTCGATATAAATCTTCAAAACAATTATCTATTGATCCTAACTCAATAATCTAATTCTTCATAAACAAACATTTGAAAATCAACAACCATGAACCATCTAGAAATAGAGATCACTACAATATCCACGGTGTTCTTCTTGTGCAGCTATTATCCGCAACAAAAATAATATGTTGTGCAGGAAATATCTAAAACTTATTATGGTCCCTTATTTTAACCCGTGCAGGAAATATCCACAACAAAAATATTACCAGATATCTCTTCGAAACAATTATCTATTGATCCTAACTCAATAATCTAATTCATCAGAAACAAACATTTGAAAATCAACAACCATGAACCATCTATAAATAGACAAACATTCTGTCTTCTAAAGAGAAGAAGAAACTACAACATCTGTCTGCACAGCAAACCAAACACTTGGTAAATGCTAGTCATAAATTTAGCCTACTAACAATTCTACAAGTTATCAAAGAACCTAGTGAATTGGTTTTTGCAAACTCTTGCGAGTGCACTAATACTGAAAAGAACGATCTGCAACAGTTGTTAGAAGGGTTTGAAGACACCCAGAACAACGCGTGGAACCAGAAATCAAGCTACTGGACGAGAAAAACAAGTCGCCGTCATTACAAGTTGTGCAAGACTTAGCTCTAAATGAAGTAACAAAATATAATCCGACACTTAGCAAGAAGACACAAATGACTACAGCTAGAGGACAAGATTTGTCTCAAGACTATGTTAAGGGGAAAGGTTCAAAGCATGCAAAGTGGTACTCAAAAGTAGAAAACAACTTAAAGTAGAACATTGTATTGTTCTTTCAAAACAACCAATAAAGATAAAACGTTTATTGCAATCTGTCAGTTCTTTTTATTCTACTTGTGCAGCTATTCTCTATCTATTATTTTGGGGACAGAAACTGATTTCTTTAGTGGTATCAGAGCAAGAAGTTAAGTAAGCAATGTTTCCAGCGATGATTGAAAGGGATTCAATCCAAGGGTAACAAGGTATTACCATTAGATCCTAATATTGATAGAAAGAAGATGACATTTGTTTCATCATCATCATCACCAAATCCGCAAGAAAACACTATGGACAAAGCTATGGATAAACTAATGGAGATGATAAAAGGATTATAACAAACACAACAAGAAAAAAACAGTTCCAAGTCAAATATAGAAAAACATCCAGAGTTCAAAGATGATTCGCCATTCAAAGTAGAGGCAAGAATCGAAACCGCTACTTACCACGGAGAATTAGACCCAGAGAAGTTAGATGGATGGATCAAGTCTTTGGAGGTTTATTTCAGCACCAAGGGATTTACTGAAGAGCAGCAGGTAAGTTTCGCTAGACTAAGACTTGATGAACATGCCCTAATCTGGTGGGAAGCGAATATGTCAGGTTTGGCCCTTAGCAATGAAGCACCAGTAACTACTTGGAAGCAATTCACAACTGCTATCCAGAATCAGTTATGGTTCGAGCTAAATCTAACATTAAGTACACAAAATGGCAACTCCACCGGTTACAGAACCCGCTAAAAGATCAACAACAGGACCTGTCCCCATTGCTGGACAGTTATTCAAGATCCAACATCGATATTTCTCCTATGTCATGAAATGTAATGTTGAATACAACTATCCGAATAAGACTAGCACCGTTTCCTCTGATTTAGACCACAAACAAAGAATCCTTTGAATTAAAAACTTCTCTTTTCAGCAAAAACCAATCTAAAGAAATCACAAAAGAATTCATAAAGCAATGTAGCACATTATGATTTAGTTATAGAATACAAAGACACTCTCATGCTTCAATAACTTCTTCATAGAATGATACACACCAATTGAATGAAAACCTTCTGTTATAGTTTAAAAATTAAAATCCCCCAAAAATCAATAAAAATATTAGGATTTTTTTCAAATCAACAATTACACAAAAATCTTAATTTAACTAATTACCTTTAAGAGAATCTCAACACGTTCCAAAAATATCAGCACCACCACCAGCAATCGATCTTTTAGAACTCTTCAAAAAAAAAATCGAATAACTCATCTTAAAAATCAAAATTTTAACTTGTAATATCACAAATTCTTTATCCCGTCCATATCTCTAGGTACACAAAACTTATTCTTGCTGAAAACCCAAAATTTCCATGAACCCTAAATTTCATTTAAATCCAAAAAATCCAAGCTACTGAGAATGTGATTTTGACGAACAGTGTATTTAATCAAAAACCCATCTAAAAAAGTGAAACTGAGATAAAAAAATCTACTTCGATTTGTTTTTCCACAGACCTAAATCAGGTGTGCTTCTCTCTCGAAAACTTCAAAATAGCTTGTACTTACCTAGAATAATCCTTGATTTGAAGAAGAAACAGCGAAATGAGATTCTGATAAACAAAATAATGAAGTTTAATAGGTTAAGTTTGATTTAGAGAGTGAGAAATTTGTGGGTTAGGTTTTCGCCCAGTTTCGAGAGAGAGAAATGTTTTTCATATTATGTACTGAAATCAGTAGAAAGGTGATGTATTATAATACATTATAATTTGATTTCTAATTACTAACGATTGGTTTCCTAATAAACAACAGTGTCTCGAGTCTCGACACCTACCGTATAAAGGGTATCTTAGCCATTATTGAAATACACACACAGTTTTGGTCAACTATTTGTATTTGTTTCAGTTTCGGTCAAATTATTGGTAATCAATCATTTTATTGGTCATTTATACTTGTTAAACACTTAAATGTAATGGTTGTGCTTTGATGCTTATTATCTTTTCTTTTGTTTACAAGGGCTTATTAGATAGATGAATTTCGACAACGGCGTCTTATTCTAATGGGAAAGATAGAATCAGTAAGTTACCAGATGCACTAATTCACTACATCATGTTTTTCATTGATACAATATTTAACCAAGCTCTTCTTTTTCAATTTGGTCTGCAATGTCTTACCCACAGTTCTAAGGTAACATCTACGATTTGGAAACAAGATTGTCATCGCCGGGAATGTTGTCTCATCTCAAAAATGTCTGTATTGAAGAGGTGGAAGGATGTAATGCTGAGCTTAAACTTCTGAGTTTTTTGTTGGGAATGCAAAGGTAGTGTTAGCTCGCCTGATAGAGTGAGACAAATTGAGCAATTTAAGGATAAGCTAACAGCAGTTCCTAAATCTTAAATTGAGTTGTAAGATTATGTTCTGTCTGTGTTTTGGTTTTGTTTTTGGAAATTTGTCTTATTCTGTGAAGATAATGATTGAAATATGTAGTTGAGACTTCGTGAAAAGCTAATTGACCAATTTTTTTGCTTACATGGGCATTTTATGTAATTTGATTACATGGGCCAAAATCCTGCAGTTGATACAAATTCGCAGTATAAAAAAAGATGTAAAGTATGATGATATCCCACTTTTAAATTCGCATTAGAGCGAGTGAACTCAGCTCGGATGGAGTTTAAAGTTTGGGAAAATTAGACGCAGGCTCAAAAAAAAAAATATTTTCATTGTTAGGACCACAATTAATTTTAGGTATTATGACACTCATAATTATATGAAATTATTAAAAATGTTTGAATGACGGATTATGCATCCGCATGACGAGTTATGCATCAGGGGTTGCTACCCTTCCCAACTTCCCCGCTCAACTTTGAAGCAGAAGCTGCTATAATTGTCAACACAACTTGGATATAACATATCTAAAAATCCGCGCCTTGGAATTTTACAAATTTTATATCGTTGAAAATCTTTTTAAGAGAGCTACACAACGAGTACAAACAACAATATCAAATTTTTGTTTTTCACGAAAAAATCGGAGGTGATCATCATTTTAGGCAAAAATTCGAAGACTGACTACATAACCATTATGCAGCCACCAAAAAAGATGCATAACACATTCTGCAGACGCATAACGAATTATGCAACCATTTTCTCGACTACATTATGCATCTGCATAACAAAGTTATGCATCTATAACAAGTTATGTAACCATTGTTTTGGTTGATTTTAGTGTGTACATAAAAAATTGATGCATAATGCAGTATGCATCCATATTTACGGATGCATATCAGGTTATGCATCTATTTTCTCAATGCATAAAAGATTATGCAACAATTTTCTCGATGCATAATGCATTATGCAGTCATATCTTCACGACTGCGTAACATGTTATGTAGATATTATTGTAGGTGCATGATAAGTTATGCAACCTTATTTTTTTTTGGTTTCAATACTAAGAAAAAAGTAGTTGCGTAACGTGTTATGCAACCGTTTTCTGGACTGCATAATAAGTTATGAAAAAAAAACTGCAGAACGTGTTATGCAACCGTTTTCTGGACTGCCAACATATATTTCATTTGTACAACCAGTCAAGGACTTAATCTACAACGTCTTCATACACTATTGTTATATTGCATCTTCCTAAAACCTAAAAGATAAAACAATAGCAAGCTCGTCCACCAAATGCATGAGATGGTTGTCCTGCATGACTAAGGAAATACAAACTTGCATGTCTAGCACGGCTTTGTAAAATAAATAAATAACAAATGAGCATGTGTAACATCCATGTACTTATGAGGGGCTAAATCCTACACAAGTCGTGGTGTATGGGGTTTGTAGTTATAATGACTTACAGATTCACGCTGCAGTAACATTTGAATATCAAAAAGTACTTTCGTTATCTATACATCTTAGGTCGGCTTCTATCTTCCTCGTAGTCCATCATTCCACCTGGTTCAGCATAGTAGATCTCCTCGTGACCTCGAAACTCTGGGTCTTCCTGCTTAAAGTTGGTAACTTCTGCCACTACGTAAGACACATCGACCAGCATATCCAAATAATAAGAATACATATCTAAAATTTTGACATTCATTGCCAAATCACCTTCCTTCATTTTCTAAATCAACATAGTTCAGACTGCAAACGACATATGCCAACAACAACGGTTCTCACCATTTCAGTACAACAACAACATCAGTCGGGCAATTGTTCGAACATCTTCTGTGTGTGTTGAAATTGGTCGAGAGATAACCTCACTGTTGATTTCAATAGAAAATGTACCTCCCCTTCAAATTCCGACAACAACCCAACTCCCTACATCTCAGCAAAACGACAGCAAGAAATGGCAGCAACCAAAGTACTTGACTGTTTTAGTAACAACAAAACGACCTCCAAACGAAACCAAAATTCTCCATATTTGAGTACCCATTCTTCGTGTTCTTCTTGATCTTCTAAAATCTCACGAAATCCATCTTAAACATTAACAAAATCAGTCACAGCAACATTAACTTCAGTTGAAGTTTCAAACGGAGAAACAACCGGAATTCGACCCCTTTCTCTACCCATCGTACCTTGGCTAGAAATGCCTGCAGACTTGGATCACCAACAACAGACTCCGGCAGTAAAACTTTGGTTCTTCTTCTCAGCTCACAAATTTGGTTTCGAAAGAGACCTAGTTTTTCTCCCTTCACAGCACATACGTGCATATAACCCTTGAGATGAAGTCCGCCAGCTGCTCAGAACCTTTGTTTATTCTTGTAGTCGTAAACAAAGAATCAATAGAGAAGAAAATCACAGTAGAGAAGAAGAAGAGACGGAATTGAATAAGAAATTATGCGTCTTGTGAAGAAACACAATTTCAGAAACTATGGGTTTGGGAGATATTTTCTCGTAGAAAATGGTTGCGCGCCTGAGTTTTCTGGGCGTGGGTCTCTTAGTGTAAAAAATCTGAAAAATGGGTGTGGTAGTAGTTTTCACTTAAAGTTTCATTTACTCTCAAAGCCAAAGGTGCTTCATTTTCCATATTTTATTTCTGGTTTTTCACATTCCCATTTAATTCTTCAAATTTGGGGGTTTTGTGTAACTAATATTGTTCGGATTGAAATTGGGGGTTAAAGGTTTTCAATTCTGCTCAAGATTTGTTGATTCGTTCAAGAGTAATTACCCAATCCAGAATTAAGGAATGGGGTATGTATATTTTTCCATCTGGTTGATTGATTAGAGATTCTAAAAGTGAAATTATAACAACAAAAAGTCTTTGTCATCATCTTCTAGTACTTTTCTTGATAGTAGACTGTAATGATATAGAAAGCTAGAAGCTATGAAGTGGTGTAGGATAACTCAAGAAGATAGCGTGGGATGACAAACTTTTACTTTTGTCACTCGTGTGCTTTGCACACTTATGTTGTCCTTACACTTTTCTTATCTGTCAATTCTAGTCCACTTGTTGTACAGCCAAACTGTCAACAGTGTAGTATAAAAACATTGATACAGGTCATCTCTGTTGTACTGAGAATCATTCTTTTGGTTTTATGCAAGAACTCCATTAACCTAATTCAAGGTTATTATGGTATCAGACTCAAAGTTCATGATATTCTGAGGGTTTTTCGATCCAATCCTTCAATTTTTCCATTGCAGATCGTGATTCAATCCTTACTTCTGCTAGTGAAGATCTTTAATCAAATTTTGTGATTGTTCTTGATTCAATTCTTTCATTTATTCTCAGGTTCTTGATCTTTTCTCTCAATCTTTGCTTTTACATCACATTCTTTCATCAATTTCTAGATCTGGTATGGATCCTATTCGTATTTCAACTTTTCCTCTCAACACTATAGCAAACATCATTCCTCTCAAGCTTAAAGATGATAATTTTCTAACCTGGAAATCTCTTATGTTACCTTTGTTTCGAAAATTTCAAGTTCTCAAATATGTTGATGGAACAATTCCATGTCCTTTGTTGTATATTAATCTCACAAGAGTCACAGATGATGTCATTAATCCTCAATACTCACTCTGGAAAGCTGAGGATTCTACACTAATTCTATGGATTCAATCAACCATTTCTGATTCAGTCATTTATTATGTTGCTGGTGCTGATACTTCATTGGTTTATAGAAAGCAATTAATGTTAGATTTGCTCAAACCTCTGCAACACATGTTATTCATTTGCGAACCAAACTTCAAACATTGAAGATGACTGGATCTGTTTTCACTTTTCTTGTTGAGATCAAGAAGCTTCAAGATCAACTTGTTGTTGTTGGCTGTCCTGTGTCTGATAATGAGTTGGTGGTAAGCATTCTTTCTGGATTGTCTTCTGATTCTGCATCTGTTGCTACTTCTATTAGGATCCGAACTCCACCAGTCACAACACTAGAATTGCACAATCTACTTCTTAGTGAAGATATAGTTATTTTTACAAATAGATCTGCATATGAAGCAAAAGCTTTTGCTGTTAACACAAATTACTGTCCTAGAGGAGAATTTAGAGGTAGTAAATATTCAATAGGCGATTCTTCAAGAGGCAATAAAGGAGGTTATAGAGGTGGAAGATATCCTAATCCTGCTATCATCTCAATAAATGGTTCTGGTAGAGGTTATAGTAATCCTGATGAACATCCATGTCAGCTGTGTAACATCAAAGGCCATCTAGCACCAACTTGCACTTAAAGATTAAACTTCTATTATCAAGGCAGACAACCACCCTCCGACCTTAGTGCAATGCAAGCTGCTGCAAACATTTTTGATGATGAATAGTATGCAGATAGTGGTGCTAATCAACACATTACTTCAGATCCAGCTTCACTTACTGAATCTACTTCATTTGAGGGTTCTGAGGAGATAACTACTGCTAATGGCCAAGGTATGCTTATTACCCATCTAGGTACTTCTAGTAAACATGCTAATGATAAATCCTTCAATCTAAATAATATCCTACTTGTCCCAAATTCTTCTCATAATCTACTTTATGTGCATAAATTCACCTCAGGCAATAATTGTGAGATAACTTTCTCTTCCACTAGTTTTACTGTGAAGGATTTGAACTCTGGGAGGATTCTTTTGCAAGGGCAACATAAAAATGGTCTCTACCCTATCAAATTCACTTCAGACACTCAAGCACTATCATCTCAAGCTCCTGACATTCTCACACTTCATAGGAGACTTAGCCATCCATCCTTTCAAACAATTTAGAAACTCAAACAACAACTCAACATTTGCAATCTATCTAGCAAACCTTTCTTTTTTAATAAATGTAAAACTTGTAGAAGTCAGAAATTACCATTTCAAATGTCTTGTGTAATTCAACATATCAGCCTCTAGAATTGTTACATATGGATCCCTGGGGTCCTTGTTCTGTTGCTTCTGTTTCAGGGTCTTACTACTATGCCAACATTATAGATGATTACTCTAAATTTTGTTGGATTTTTCCCTTGATCAATAAATTTGACTTCAGATATACTTTTATTTTATTTGTTGCCTATGTGAATTTTTTTTCTCAATTCCTGTGAAATGCATTAGAACTGATGGAGGAGGAGAGTTTTTTAATCATTTGCTTGCACAATATTTTTTATCCAAAGGCATCATTCATGAAATGACTTGTCCTAATAATCCTGAACAAAATGGAGTTGCTGAAGTTAAGCATAAGAACATACAAGGGGTTGCTAGAAATCTTCTCAAACAATCTGTACTTCCGTTCAAATATTGGGTTGATGTTTTTCATACTGCTAACTACCTTATCAATAGACTTCCTGCAAAGTCAAATGGTTTTGTTTATCCATTTGAATTATTATTTCAAAAAAATCCAAATTATTCTTTCCTTCAATTTTTTGGTTGTGCTTGTTATCCATGGTTAAAACCTTACACCAAAACTAAGCTTGAACCTAGAAGCAAACAATGTGTATTTCTAGGTTACATTCAATCTCATAAGGGCTATAGGTGTTTTGATCCAACTACTGGCAAAGTCTATATTTCTAGACATGTTCAGTTCAATGAGTATGTTTTTCCATATGAACCTTTGACTTCATCTTCTTTAGTCAATTCATCCACTCCAATTGAGGAATTACATGTCAAACCAGCCACTACTATAGTCATACTTCTACATCTGCTTCTACTGATAATGCTACTCCATCTGTTTCTACTGATATATCATCATCTGCTCCTATTTCACCTGCAATGCAGCACTCCGTTCCTGTTAATGATCATGGCATGGCTACTAGAGGTAAAATTGGTATAATGAAACCAAAATCTTATTATGTCAACTAAACATCCAATATCAACTGCTTTATTATGTGATACTTTTGTACCAACTAAGTGAGACAAGCTAAGGCAAGCATAGTGTGGCTTCCTGCACTGAATAGGGAATAAAAAGCATTGCAAGATGTTGGCACATGGTATCTTGATGAACCTTCTTCAGATAAAAATGTGGTTGGATGTAAGTGGGTATTTAAGGTCAAGCAAAATCCAGATGGTACTCTAGACAAACACAAAGCAAGACTTGTTTCTAAAGGCTTTCTTAAACAAGAAGGAATTGACTTTGCTGATACTTATAGTCCTGTTGCAAAACTTACAACTATCAGAATTGTTCTTTCAATGGTTGTTTAGTACAATTGGAAAATGCATCAGTTGGATGTAAGTAATGCCTTTCTTCGCGGTGATCTAAAGGAGCAAATTTTCATGACTCAGCCACCAGGTTTTGTAGATCCAAACAAACCACATCATGTGTGTTTATTAGATAAGTCAATTTATGGTTTGAAACATGCACCTAGGGCCTGGTATGACAAGCTTAAGAATGCTCTGACTAAGTTGCAATTCCATTCTTCAGTAGATGACACTTCTTTATTTGTGCACAGACAAGGTGATCAGATTTCAGTAGCATTAGTCTATGTTGATGATATTCTTCTTACGGGCTCCAATACAAATTTTCTTCAATCTGTTATTTCTAATCTTCAACAGAAGTTTCCAGTTAAAGACACGAGAGATGTTCACTACTTTTTAGGCCTTGAAGTGAAGAGAACTGATTCAGTGTTATTTCTTAGTCAGACTAAATATGCAATAAATCTTCTTAGAAGAACAAATATGGAAGGGGCAAAGCCTTGCAGCACACCCATTGCAGGAAACTTTAAACTTTCAAAATCAAATGGAGAGTTACTTGAAAATCCAACTGAATAGGTTTATTGTTGGTGCTTTGCATTATCTCACTTGGACTAGGCCTGAGATATCTTTTGAAGTTAATGTAGATTGTCAGCATATTCAATGTCCAACTACTACTCATCTTGATGCTATTAAAAGAATCATGAGATACATAAAAGGGACAATTAGTTATGGGATTGAATTCAGTAAAGGATCTTCTTTTCTTCTTGGATTTTCTGATGTTGATTGGGTAGGAAGCATTGACGACAGAAGATCCACAGGAGGTTACTGCATATTTTTGGGAAACAATCCTATTTCTTGGTCATCAAAGAAACAAGCAACATTTGCAAGGAGTTCTACAGAGGCTGAATATAGAACATTGGTTCATAGTGCTTCTGAAGTTGTTCGGGTTTGTTATCTGTTAAATGACTTACATTTCTCTCTTCCTGCAGTTCCAAGACTTGGGTGTGACAATATCAGTTCCATCTCTTTAGTTTCCAATCCAGTTCTGCACTCAAAGATGAAACATGTTCATCTTGATTATCACTTTATCACAGAACTTGTGGAGAATAAAAATAATGATGTGTTCTATATTTCCACATTGGATCAACTTGCGGATATCTTCACTAAAAGATTACATGGTCCTCGCTTTTCTACGATCAGATCCAAGCTCAAAGTAGTCTCTCCTACCTTGTGCTTGAGGGGGGATAATGATATAGAAAGCTAGAAGCTATGAAGCGGTATAGGATAACTCAAGACAGTAGTGTAGGATAACAGTCTTTTACTTTTGTCACTCGTGTGCTTTGCACACTTATGTTGTCCGTACAATTTTTTTATCTGTCAATTCTAGTCCACTCGTTGTACTGCCAGACTGTCATCAGTGTAGTCTATAAACTGATACAGGTCATCTCTGTTGTACTGATCAAGAATCATTCTTTTGGTTTTATGCAAGAACTCCATTAACCTAATTCAAGGTTCTTAGACTGAACTCTTGGAAGCAAAGATTAGAAATGTTAGGGGATCTTTTACTTCAAGGATTCAAATTGGACTTCAAGAGCTACTGAAAGGTACTTCTTATTCCATCTTTCACTTCTGGGTTTTTGAACTACAATTACTAATGCTCAGAAAAATTTGAGTTTAGGGTTTTCGTTTCTGCTCTGAGTGATTCGTTGTAAAATTGGAGATTAGGGTTCTGAACCACAAATTTTGGGGGGCTTACTTTTCATTAGGTTAACTCTTAAAGAATGGAAGAAGCAAGAAATGCACCTTATTATAGTGGGCAAGATAGAATCAGTAGGTTGGCTGATAACTTGATTCATCAGATCCTGTCTTCTGTTGATACTAAACACGCAGTTAAGACTAGTGTTTTGTCGAAAAGATGGATTCATGTTTGGAAATCATTACCTTTTCTAAACTTCATTAGGAGTTCGTTTTCACATGAGAATACTCAGAGGTTCATAGATTTTGTTTACATGGTGTTCATATTTGGCGATGACACTGATATTCAAAAGTTTAGTGTGGATTGGGAGAACTCTGCATCTGATAATATGGTGATAATGAATGTTAATAGATGGAGCCTTCATGCCGTTAAGCATGATGTTCAAGAAATAAGTATAGTAATTGAGGAATTGCATGATTTGCCTTATGAAATTCCTTACCAACTCCTGGATTGTAAGTCACTGAGAAAGCTGGTAATAGAAGTGTTCGAGACTGCCGAATATTTACATATTATTCTACCAAGATCAATGAATTTACCTCATCTTGAAGTACTGAGCTTAAATAGATCATCAATCTCCAATGTAGAATTATCTAAAACACTCTTTTCAAGTTGTCCAGTTCTTAAAACAGTGCACTTAGTTGATTGTGAGATACAAACTGATAATCACGGGAATTGTTGCTTCTCCCATCCTTGAGAAGTTCGAGTATTCTGATAATTGTCGTCGACCACTTTTGCCGCAAAATGATAACATTATCAAGCTATGTGCTCCAAATCTGAAAAACTTCACTTTCTGTTCTTTAATGGCCCAAAATTATTCTCTAGAAATATGTAGTCCACTATCCAGCGTAGTTTTTGGCATGTTTCTCGAAGAGAGTGAAAAAAAATGAGAATGCGGATAGATATTCGAAACTGCCTTCAACAGAAAAAACTGTCTATGCTAAATGTATGATGAAATTTCTAGGAGCGGTTTATGTGGTGAAAGATATGAAATTTTCACCTGGATTCCTTGAGGTATGGGTACTTCCTCTCTTCCATGAATTATACTCCTTAACACATTTGTGGAAACATTGTAAGTATGTTTTACTGCCTAGTCAAATTTATGACAAGGGCAAGCGTAATGCTGCTAAGCAACCCAACTTTCATTACTTGTCAAGATGAAAATCCTGTTTGTGTTTCTTTTTTAAGTCTAGGATAAGGAGGACAAGTTGATATTATTGTCAAAAGTTTTTATATTCTAAACTAGTATGCGGTTTATATAACTTCATTAGTAAAAAGAAAGTTTATCTTCTCAGTAATTGGTTTACTATAGTTAAGTAAGATTTTTACCTGCTATTTGATATATTTTCTTTTGCTTATGTTTCTCTAGTCTTTCACAAGCTCCTGACTTATTAGACTGTCAACCACCTCGCTTATGTAATCTACTAAATTTGATGCTGAAAATGTGGTTGACAAGAGGTTCCTTTCGGGTTATAGCATACTTACTCAAGATTTCTCCTAGTATAACCCAGTTGACCCTTACCGTGAAGATGGTGACATTTAATCTAGCCCTTCATTTTTTTTAATTTTGTCTATGATGTCGTACCACCATTTCTAATTGAGCATCTATGTTTTTCATCTATCTAATTTTGCGACATTGATTTTTCTGTAACATTTAAGTGACCTGTCCGTTGTTGTGATTGTTTGGATATAGTCATGTTTTGCGGACGTTGGAGATGACTGGGAAGCAGGATTGTCATCTCTGGAAATGTTGTGTGGCCTCAAGTATGTCCAGATTGAAAAAGTGAAAGTATGTGATGCTGATTGCTGAGATCAAACCTCTGAGGTTTTTGTTGAAACATGCAAAGTTTTTGGAGAAAGTTGTTTGGCGTTTTTCGTTCTTGTGGATCACCTGATAGAGCGAGCCAAGTTGCGCAATTTATGAAGATGCTAAAAGCAATTCCTGCAGCTTCTTCAAGTATCAAATGGTATGCTCTTAGAACATAGTAGGTGACATTGTGAGCTTATCACTAGAACCCGCAACATAAATTAGCGAGATAATCAGATGTATCAAACGAACAACGGATAACTCCATATTCGGCTAGAAGCAAGACTTGCAACAGATGCATTGTGAGCACGACTTCCCTTCTGTTATCAAGTAGTTCGTGTTTCCGCTTTTCGTGTTTCGTGCTTGAATCCCAAAATAAGTTTTCACTGTATTCCAAGACAATTCTCCCATGGACTTAAAAAAGTACATAAAAGTACAAGCATTTTCATTGAATTTTTCATTAACAAAATATTCATGGGACTCATCCAGAGGGATAGATACCCAATGTTAAGTTCAAGTTATCAAGTTTCTTTGATTCTAAGGGTGTTTGGATACCAGAACTGCTTCTGTTTCTCCTGGGAGCTAAAAAAAAACTTACTTCATAAAAAGTCAACTGTTTTTTCTTTTAGAAATCATTTTAAATTTTCAATTCAAACCTAACCTGTAATTTTTTTTTTCTGTTTATGGGAAAATCCAAAAGCAACTTCTTAAAAAAAAAAAGAAAAAAAAAGAGGGATACGAAGGAAGAAAAGGGATGCCAAGGGAAGAAGTTAAAAGGTGTACGAAAGAATATTTTGTAACAAGATTACAGTAAATATTCTTGAATAATAATCATCCCCTTCTCACCAAGAGACGAGCACGTATATGTAGGTGTACGAAAGAATATTTTGTAACAAGATTACAGTAAATATTACAGTAAAGAATATTTTTTTCTTTTTTTTGTTTCTTTATGTATGCACGGTGGTATCATAAGACTGAGCTTCGGTATGTTGTTAGCAAAATCGTTCAAATCTGCAGGAAGCATTTGCCTTGTCAAGATTTGCAAGGATTCTAGCTACATGCTATGGCCAGTCCCTCTAGGTTTTTGTTAGTCCATCTGGTTATTGCTAATTGCATTGCTGCAGACCCTAATCAACGGAATTTATTTTATTTTATTTTAAGTATACTGAGATTTGTGAACAGCTTATATTTAAGTTATCCTTCAATGAAACCTTGAGTAGATTTGAAATTACAAACATTCCCCTTTCACCCACCTCTTGACATTCCTTGAACATCACAAGAAATAATAGAGCACGTACAAAGTGATTTAGTTTACAAGGTTAATCTCTGGGAATGGTCTATGTTACTATATCAGACTGCTTTTAAAATTTTACTGCAGCATAGTATTCATCGAAATAACTCAGCAGCGAAGATGATTTTATTAGTTGAAAAGATAATTCCATGGTAATTCATTATATTCTAAGATTACATCGATCTTACATATATCTCGCATGCTTAATCAGGCTTCAGGGGAGAGCTACTCCAGGTGTGCCAGGGGGGCAACATCCGATACAAATAAGCATCTCCAAAGGAGTATCACACACAGTATATTTGCAGCATACCGTGCACTTGGTGGTTATCTTTTTGCAGTCTGCTCATATCATGATCATATATCATGCAACATAAAAAATCACAAAACCAATCAGTAACCAATGAATGACAAAAAGCTAGCTAGAAACCAACCATTGATGATTAGGCTAAGAATTGTTTACCTTTGGGTTCGTCATTGGTTTGATTAAACATTGACGACGGCGGGGTTATTACTTCGTGATGAGTAGGAAGAAATGGTGATAGACGACGACCTGTTGCTTCAGTCTCCTTCATCCAGTATGAACCAGTAATCACCAGCATAAAGAAAATGAAGATAATTCTTGTGCCGAGAGGGTACTCCATTAAACTAACTAAATTCTTATTATGGTGGTGAAAAATGCAGAATTAGAGATTTCTTGAACTGGTTTTTCATACTACCACCAGTCTTTATGAATATAAACAAATGGAGTCATTTGTAATCTTTTGTTTATGCATGTCACACATTCGTTACATATTCTCTGAAATCTGATCTAATATTTGTTATTTGTACTTTTCTGACGGAGTAGTACTTACTGGTACTATTTTTACTAATATACGTACAACAACTCTATGACACTTGTATACTGAGCAGACTCGTCAGGCATTCATTTCTACCTTCCTAGGTTTATAAGTGACAAGTGAGTCCCTGATTACCCCTGCAGTACAGTAATAAAGTCTTTAGGAGATGATACTAATAATCTGAGTCTGGAACTTGTCCGTATGCTTTTTTGACAATTATTTCAATTGAAGTAAATGTGCTTCCAAAACATAAAACTAAAGTGATCGACGTTTGCCACCAACAGCCGACATAGAGTTCAGACTTAAAACTCACAATTGCATGCCTTATCTGTACGATTCGTCCAAAAAGTTTACTACAGCCTTCAGCAATCCCTGACATTGCACTCCTGCTCATGGAATAATTTGGATTTGTCCATCGAATACGAGAGGTCATTTTTTGGCCATCTTAGGTGCAAACGCAGAGTGGTTAGAAGGCAGGAGTGGATGTATTGGTTTCTCTGATGCACGTCCTTTTGCATTTTGTACCACTTGATGATCCTAAAATTATTTCGCCGCCTTAAAGGGCACAATTTGGTCATGAAATTTCGAATTCTTTTGACACTAAGTCAGGATGAATCCAGTTTCATCCTTGCTATTTTTTTGGTGTCTATTTTACTCATATAAATTTTTACTCGTCCATCTGAACCATGTTTTAAATATATTTGGACAAATGATCCATTTTCCAATTCTGATTGGGGTGGTTGTCCAATCACAAAATGTTCAACTACTGGTTATTTTACAATGTTAGACGATTGCCCGATGTCGTGGAAATTCTAAAAAATAATTGTTTCTCAATTTTACTTTATTCGTCAAGACAGACTGAAAAAAATCAAATTGATAGTACATGAGCTTGTTTAATTCAAATTGATAATATATGAGCTTGTTAGATCCAAATTAATTCTGCAAATTGATAACCCGAATTACATTTTGATGTTCCTATGTACATGCACCTGGTTAGTTTCTTGATTAAAATTACAAAAATTGATCATCTCTTCCAATTTGTCTAACATCGATCTTAGACTCATCATGAGCTGGTGTGTTAATCCGTCCACTTTGTGGTTCTAGTCGTGCACCATTAGTATTCCGCGGCAAGTCTTCCAACAACCGGAAATATGCATTGCACCCGCATCCTTGAGTATATGATATGGACGTGGGAAAAACTGCATGGAACAAATTATTGCCACCGTCAGACGGAGAATAGCTCCACCGTAACCAACCACAAACTGTGTAGGTTCAGTAAATTACCGTACTACAAGTATGTACTTAACCATATAACATACGCTTAATAAATTGATATCGACATGAAAACAAGGAGTTAGATCTCTATTCGACAGGCCGTCCGCTTTTCTGATAGATGTAGATGCAATGTGGTATTTATCAAACCATGTCCTACGTATTTAACACCAATTAAGTAAAAGATGATAAGGATGTTGGTAGAGTCTGAGATATTTGAACCAAGAAAGTTTAGCAGTATCTAGTTTACCGGTAGTTGGAGCCTGACATTTCAGACTGTTTGTTGAGGTAGGACAACCAACTATTTCTGTCATGAAATTTTTTGGATCATACAATAAATAATTTTTTTTGAACCAAGGTACTATGTTATCTTTTCAAACTGTGCATCTTACAGGCCGTGAATATTGGAGCATAAGCTTGGGGTCATGTGATTCATTTCCAAGTTTCAGAAGAACCAAATTATTTAACTTTAATTGTTTAACCAGAGATTTCGATATTTAGTATGTGAGATTCTTTTTTTTTGTTTTTTTGCTCGGTAAAAATAGATTTTATATAAAAAATAGAATTGTTACATACAATAAGTAACGTGGAAACTACAGGGAGACCCATTTTTACACATTTTCCTACTGTGAAACCCACTCCCATAAAATCTCACGGGCGCACCCAAAAGCGGCTAACAAATTATTCGCAGGCCAGAGTTCTCAAAATTCGTTTATTTTGTTTTTTATTTCCCAGTTTAGCCTCACTTTCAGTTTCAGTTTTAGAAATTTAGGCGCAGAGATTAAGATCCAAAGATTCAGTTTCTGAGAGATTGAGAAGGAAATAGAATACGATCGAGAGCGAGAGCTGAGAGATTGAACTATCGATAGTTGAGAAGGAGCTGATTGAGATATTCGATTTCAGGTTCGTTCGTTTTTATTCCAATCTTGATTCTGATTTTTGTTTAATCTTGATTCGATTCTATGTTTTAGTTTCTGTAAGATTAGGATCTATTATTTTAGGTTTTCGAAGCTTAATTTAGTTTTTCAAATCGTTTTTTAGATCTTTTAAACTTGTTTTTGAATTTTTGTTTATTTTCTAGGTTTTGAATTTGTTAACATCAATGTAGATATTTTCGATTAAATTTTTTTGTTTCGATTTCATGTTCCGATGTTGACATACCAATTTACTAGGTTTTGCTTCTGTTCTGTTGGATTTTTTATTTGATTTGTTTTTCCATTCTTATTTTTGATCTGTTATTTGTTATTGATTTTGATATCCTGTTGATTTCTCATCTGATTATGGTTAATGTAGATTGTTTGTTGTTGTTGATTTGATCTTTTAATTTTGAGTAAGAATTTTTGTGAAGCAATATGCAGGATAGATATGTTTGGTTTTTTCTCTTTTGTGTTTTGTAGGGTGAAAATGCATGTTGGTAGTGCACTAGCTGTAATTCACCACTTCAGTGAATTCTTAGCACATCCTGTTGATGTGAACACAACTTTGGAGTCTTTGAAGACAGCCGTTTGCCAGAAGTGGACTCGTTTATTACCGCATCATGTCAGATTTTCCTTTAATGATGGAAGCAAGTTTGTGCGAGTTGATTCTGATATTCTTCTTTAATGTTTTGTATCTCGTTGCCACTGTAAAGGTCAGAAGAGCTTTGATTTACTTGTCAAAGTTGGCTGTAATTCTTCCAGAAGTCATAGTAGAGCTTCAAGTAGTCGTGTAATAGAACCTGAATCTGAACCCGAAAAAGCTATGGTGAATTTCCTTGAAGATGGTTCTGTGCCTGTTAACAAGGTTCTTAGGACTGAAGGTTGGGATAAATTACTTGGTGAAGTTGGTAAAATGTTTTTTGGAGGTGTAGCAGAGGTACGTATCGTAGTGAAGAAATACGAGTTAAAAGCTGGGCGTGTTCTTGTATATAAGAAGAATGAACCTAGCAGGTTCTATGCAAAATGCTCAAAAGAAAATTGCCCTTGGGAGTATAAGGTTTGTGCTGTTGATGTTGAAAACAGGATGCTTAAGGTTAAGAAATATGAGAGCAGTCATACCTGTGGTGTTGGAACTGAAAGGCTTTTCCACAGGATCAACAGTAAATTTGTTTCTAGTCTGATCAAGGATGAAATCCGAAGTGATCCGAGTTTCAAAGCATCTGATTTGGCAAAGTTTTTCAAAACTAGCTACGGGATCAATGTGAAATACTACCAAGCTTACAACGGAAGAGAGAAAGTGTATGAGGATATATTTGGTGATGAAGCCATGTCGTATTCGCATCTGTCATGTTATGTAGATTCCATTCGCTGCACAAATCCTGGGAGTTTGATTGATTTTCAAGTTCAAACGGATGAACCTGAAGCGAACGAGGATAGTTCAGCTGAATTAGAAGATGAGGCACCTTCAAATAAGTTTATGCGTCTTTTTATTGCTTTCGAGGCATGCATCCATGGTTACCGTTACCTTCTCCCCATGGTTCATGTCGATGCTACCTTTCTTACAGGGACATATAGAGGATGCCTCATGGATGCAACCGCTATCAATGCTGAAAATGGTAAGTTTTCTGATAATGCATCCTTTTTATATATGTGCATAATGTCTCATGCATTATTTATTATTGCGTCATAATATCTTATGCATTATTGTTTTCACTTTTATGGTTATGCATCATTTCTGTTTTAGATGCATAAGGCATTATACATTTTTTGTTTTAGGTGCATAATGTCTTATGCATTATGGTTTTCACTTATTTATTTTATTCATCCTTTTTATGCACATGCATAATGTTTTATGCATCATTTAGTTTAGATGCATAAGACATTATGCATTATTTGTTTTCACTTTTCTGGTCATGCATCATTTCTGTTTAGATGCATAAGACATTATACATTTTTTGTTTTAGCTGCATAATGTCTTATGCATTATTTAGTTTAGATGCATGAGCCATTATGCATTTTTTAGCTGCACATACTTCATGTAGACGCTGGCTTGATTTTATATTTTTTTTCTGTGCAGGCTTCTTCCCACTAGCCATGGCCCTGGTACCTGGTGAAGATAATGATAACTGGGAATGGTTCATGAGGAATTTGAGTAATGTTCTTGATCATGATCAAAGGCCAATCACATTTTTATCTGATCGTGCAGAAGGATTAAAGAGAGCGATTCCATTTTACTTTCCTGGAGCCTTCCATAGTTTCTGCTATTATCATCTTAAGATGAACTTACCTATTAATGCATCTGACGAAAGGTATGGTGCAGTTATTGATTCATTTCAAGCTGCTGCTTATGCTCTTAGTCCCGAAGGTTGCCAAACTGCCATCGCTACTATTAGGGGTCTTGGTTGTGGTTGGGTTGTCGACTATATTGAAGATATCCCTCCAGACAAGTGGTCAAATGCCTTTTTCCAAGGTTGTAGGTATGGTAGGACATCTTCTACTCTTGCTGAATCCTTCAATAGTTGGATGAAGGTACACAAGAAGCTCCCTGCAAATGCTCTTCTGGATCAGATAAGGAAGGATGTGATGAGTATGATGTCAGAAAGGCGGAATACTGGTAATAGTTTCATAACAATTCTCACATCGAAGAATGAAAATAAGATGAAGGCTCTTATTGATGGGGGTTTAACCTGGATGGTTATACAGTCCGATACTCATGTTTATGAAGTGGAAGGAGGGGACAGTTCTCATAGTGTTAACCTTGAGGCAAGGACATGTACCTGTCAGAGGTGGCGCGTCTATGGGTTTCCATGTGTGCATGCTTTCGCATCGATAACAATGTCTGGTTCTAATCCATATGATTTTGTTGAACCTTATTTCACTACTTCATACTTCAATAATGCCTACAGTCATGCAATTCATCCTATTCCGAGCTATAATAGTCCTGAAGTTTATGAAGGTAATGATATTATCGATGTACCTGATGTTAGGAGGCCGCCAGGGAGACCACAAGCTAATAGGCATATGAGCAGATATGAGAAGCCGCCCAGCAGAGCTATACGCTGTGGTAATTTTTTTGAGCTTGGTCATCATAATAAGCAAACATGTACGAATCCTACCTGTTACAAGAATCCTCCGAAGCCGCCGAAGCAGCCTAAGGGAAGTTAAAGAAGAGCCATTATCTTGTTTGTTTCTTCAGACTATTACTTTTATGTTTGAACCTAATTCATTTTTATTTCATTAGTTTATGTATTAGTTTTTATGAACAAGTACTTTTTTTTACTTAGTTTCTTTTTTGTATTGGTTTTATGAAAAAAAAAAATTCACTGTGTGTTTTTCTGCTTCTATCAGATAATGTTTTCATTTTTATTCTTAAATGCATAATGGATTATGCTTTAGTTTTTGATGATGCATAACTTGTTATGCATTAGTTTTTATGATGCATAACGTATTATGCGTTATTGTTTTGAAGATGCATAATCTCTTATGCATTGTTTTTCTACGATGCACGATCTGTTATGCATTTATTCTTTTAAAGATGGATGCATAACGACTCATGCAAATGTGGTTCCTTCATGCATCTGCATCTGCATAACAAGTCATGCACATTTATTTTATTAGGAATAACATGTTATTCAGGTTTATTTTGTTGCATAACTTGTTATTTAGATGTTTATATGTAACCTGTTGTTCCTTCATTTTCCTTGTAAGATTTATATCATAGTACAGTTAAATGAAATAAGATTGCAGCAAATAGAAGCACTGAAACCAGCATTGATATATAATAAATATATATATAAACATCGACAAGATAACATAAGTTGTTCTGACAAGAACTACTGAATAAAGTTAAGTTTTCATACCAACACATTACACATAACTACTGACTGAAGTTAAGCTTCACACTAACTACTTTCCCATTAGTTTTCACTCCCAAGTTAAATTTCTCAACCTACCAACAACACACAGGTTGTTAAAATAAAGTTATGTTTGAGCCTTTCTATTATGCACAACTTCACATTTGACGCGCAGCTTCATCACATTGACGTGCAGCTTCATCACATTGACGCGCAACAGCATCCCAGATATCTTCATTGGCATCTATCGTCCAACTGTTTCCAAGATCCGTCAGCATTTTCAATACCAGACTTACTCTTTTCTTGTTGGCTTTTTCTACTGCATCTTGCTTTCCCAACTTCATCCATTTGTCCCTGACTTGAGACTTCATGCTCATCTTCATATAATAGCATACAAATATGAGGCAGTCGGGGTGATGACCTACAAGCCTTTAGTTCATCATATCTTTGGATCAAATACGGCATACAAGCCTTTCCCATTGTGATAGCTTGTTTCTTGCAGTTAGATTTATAGCCTTCGAAACTGTTATAGTAGTTCCACTCACCCTCTGAAAAGTCATACTCTAACAATGTCCAATGTGTACCAGCAGGGTTTTCCTTTGTCATATAGTTCATTGGAATGAACATTCTCTCAACTTCAATAGGGAGATTCAAGATGAATTCTTCAACAAATTTGGAAATCCCATCTTTCTCCTTTGTTTTAACAAAGAACTGCAAAAGAAATATTTTTTAGGAAAAAAAAGTTAGTGGATGCAATTGAAAGGGTGCACAACAGGTGTAGAAAACAATGCTGAATAACTTGTTATGCAGTTCAATCTAGTTGCATAACATTTTATGCAGAAGTAATTATATGGGCATAAGATAATATGCAGGAATGACTTATTATGTAGCAAAATGATTTTATTTTCTTGACTTACCAAGCATTTGGCGTCATGAATGCAGACTACGCATACCTATGTTCAACACTATCAACCGTCTTTTCATTTTCCTACTTCCTGAACAACCTATAACTGTAGTAGCGTACCACTTGGTCTTCTAAGTATTCGTTGTTCATTAGCTGCCTTATTATATCTCCGTGAATCCGAATATCCCACAAGTACGGGTCTTATCCTTCTCTGATACTCCAAGACGAATTTCTGCAGATGACATAAGACATAATTGGTGAGATGTTTTATTCAAGTGACATGCGGCAGAACCATAAACTAGAGGGTTGTGTTATGCATGGGTTTTTTTAAGCATAACTTGTTATGCATTTATTTCATAAGAATCATAACCTGCAATGCATTGATTTCTTAAACAAACATAATAAATATAACAACATTTTTTGCATAACTGAACATGCATTAAACATTGGAGCTGCATAACATGTGATGTAGATATTTTAAAAAATGCATAACTAACCATGCATTAAACATTGGGAGCTGCATGACATATTATGCAAACAAGCATAAAGGTAATTTTGATGTACTTACAGGATGTTGGCATTCTCAAAGTATGTCTCTAGTACTTCCATCATGGCTGGTTCTATTGTATCCTTGTAATCTTGAAAGCATTCCATTGTTTCCAGCGGAGGTAATTTTATGAATGGCAAGCCAGCAGACGTACGGGGATTTTCTTCTTCAACTTTATTCTCATCAGGCTTGTCTTTTTGCTTCTTCTGCTTCCCTAGCTCACAATCTTTGAGTAGTACACTGGTTATCTTTTGATTCCATGTTGTCCTTTCCTTGATTCTTCTTACCTTGCTTCCTAGTTGCTTCCCATCCTCTTCTGCCTTGTTTGCTTTTCGCTTCAATACTGACTTTTTCTTCAATGGTGACCTCTTCAAAAATTCTGTTCTTGGTACAAACTCTCCTCCTACGTCTTCTTCATAGAGATTCATGTAACCAAAATGTGTTAGATATAAACAGTTTACTATGAAATTAAGTAAATAGTTGATTAAATAGCAAAACAACAATATAATAAACAGTTTATAGTTGATTAAAAATAATAAGTAATACATAGTTGATTTTACATTAATAAAAATACCATAATAAAAGATGTTATGTTGCTTTTCTAAAAGTTTTAAAATACAAAATCTGTTTATATTTTAGGTACCAGGTTTTTTGAAATGGTCTCCATCTCAGCATCTTCATTATAGCCTTTTTCTTTTTCAGCATCTTGTGTGGCACCAGGAGTTAAAGGATTCTCAACCACCATCTTCTTCTCTGCATCAACAACCATCTCAACAGCTACTTGTTGTAGCTTTTCAGCCACTGGCTCTTATGGTTGTTGTGGTTCTTCAGTTTGATGTTGTGGTATCTCAACAACGGGTTGTTGCATATTTTCAGCTTGTTGTTGTGGTCCACCAGCATCATCTTTAATTGCAGCAGCAGGTTGTGATAAATGCAGATTAAATGTCGGCACCACATATTCTTCTGCTTTCTTCTGAGTTTCTGGAAGAATGTCATCATCACCACCGGCCAAAAAGTCTCTTTCCTGTGCTTCAAGTCTTTGTTGTGTTGTTGCTATATTTGGTGTTGTCTCCAATTCCACTTGAGTTTCTGTTTCCTTGTCGTCGCTGGAGATATTAACAGCTTTTTCCATGTCCATGAACTTTAAAGGTGAAGACTGGATACCTTGACTAGCCGTTTGGTCTTGGCTATCGAGTTTGATAACTTCTGGCACTGATTCTTGTGTAGATGGTTCAGTTGAAGATACCAATTCAACAAGAGTCTCATTCCTTGGCAAGTTTTGGCTCAGTGGGTCGCTTGGCTCAGCTGATGATACATTAACACTAGTTCCACCTGACTCCTCCTCCTGCACTTCTATGTTGCCACAATCAACGAGAAATTCCTTCACGTAATTATACAAATTTTCATTGAAGTCTACTCCACTCTGTCTATTCCTCTCCTGAGTCTGCTTCATGTCTTTCAACTTTGCTTCAATGATCTGCAACCTTGCTTCAGCACTATCGGGGGGACACGTTTCTTGTTCAATGATCTTAATCGCATCCAGAAATGCTTCTTCATACTTGTCCCTGTTATCTTCAAGATTCATTGCGACGAGATCATATAAATCTTTCCTTTTTCTTGGTTTTCTTGGTTCACAGAATTCCATCTCCATTGCACTGTACTCATCTCTAAATTTATCATTATACTGCAACATGATTAATGACACTCATCAAAGGAATGCATAACAAATATAACAACATTTTTTATATGCATAACCTGTGATGCAGCTAATCTAAACAATGCATAACTAGTCATGCATTTAATATTGGAACTGAATAATATGTCATGCATTGATTTGTTAAGGTGCATAACTTATTATGCATTTAAAAACACAACCCTGCTTAACTCCTTTTCAATATTGAAAAATGCATAACCGGTCATGCATTCATATATTCGGCTGCATAACATGTTATGCATTGATTTATTAAGGTGCATAACTTATTATGCAGTTATCCTTTTTTGCTAACGTAACTTATTATGCATTCATTTTTAAGGAATTTAGAGATATTGTCATAGATGCATGAAGGTCAATTATAAATCATGAAATGTTCACAAACAGGTACCTTTAAGAACGTAATATTCTTCTTGAGCATTGGTTTCTTCATTGCTGCCAAGTCCCACTTTGAAGCTCTCGGTGTAGCATTGGAAATGACTTTGACGATGTCTGATGATATCTCATCTATGTTAGAATGCTCAGCCAACCAAAGCTGCAAAAAATAATAACTAATAAGATATTCTGTATCCAAGAAATTAATATTTATTGACAGATGTTATGAAAGTAAAAAAAAAACTAACTCACAAGAGAATATATAGTGCAACCACTGCAATTCCTGATATGAAGATTGTTTCTTTTGACAGTCTTGATGCTCTCCATCAGGTGTTCATGAATAAGATCAGGAAAAGAGACAGAGTCCATGGTTTACAAATCCTTAACCAAACCAACATACGAGACATCTAAATTGTCTCCACTTGAACGACAAAAGAACAAGACGACTAGCATGTAAAGGAAGATAAGGCGGACAACTTCCTCTTCATGACCTTTCTTATCAAGTTTTTCCACCCAGCCTTTCAATATCATCTATCCACACCTTTGTTACCCGTGCTTTGGGATCTTTCGATTTGCTTCTTCTTCATCCTTTCCAGGTCTTTCGATTGTTTGGGTTCATGTCTTTTTCTTTTCTTCTGATGATCAACAACTTGCCTCACTGAAACAGGCCAAATCATATTGAAACAAATCAATGACACCAATTAAACAATATATCACACAGAAGATACCACAAGCAAATCTTACCATCTTCGGAATCATTTGTATTATCATCCTCATTATCTGTATCATCACCCGATACTTCCTTTGGTGCAGCTTTCTTTGCTTTCTTTTTTCCCTTAGTAGCTTTTTCAGGCCTAGGTGAACTAGGCGGTACTTGAGGTGACACCTGATCTTTTAATCTCTGCGACTTCCTTGACGGGGTTGCTTCGGGATCTTTTCAACACACAAATAAATAAGCTATTTAAGTTATGCAGTAACTTTGGTAAGCAGATGAAAGTTAAAATTTAAACATATGAAAATTAAAAAGCAACACTTAAAAATAGGTGTTATGCAGTGTTTTTTTTTGTAAGCATAACCTGTCATGCATCTGCATAACAAGTTACACACATTAATTTGATGCTGCATACCCTGTCATGCATCTGCAGAACAAGTTATGCAGATTTATGTTATGCAGAATCACACATGAGAACTAGTTATGCATACCAGAGCCTTTCTTACTCTTCTTTAGAGCATCTCCCTTTGCCTTGATTTGCATCTCCTTCAGTGTTTCGACACTATCAATTTCTTCTTGTTCATCTTCAATGTCAGTAGGTAAAATCACATTGAGGAGAAGATTATGTTAAAATCGAAGAAGAATAAAGTGACAACTCAAAAAAAATTATGGGTATTCAGGATGAAACTCTCACCAGAAACAGTTTTCTTTTTAGATTTACTCTTTTTTTCTGATTCATCTTCGGCAATTACTGTAACAAAATTTATGATTAAAAAAAAAATTCAAAAAAAACAAAATCAAACACTAACAGATGAAGCTAATGATAAATCTCACCGTTTTTTTTTTCTGTTTCTTCGACTTCATTTTTCCTTCTGTTTTCCCTTTTTCATCTGAAGCATTAAGAACAAAAATTAAAATCGAAAATCAAATAAAATCAAATGTACCGAATGCATGCAAGAATAAGATCGATTAAACTAGTTTTAGTACCTAATTTCTTCTCTTTTGATTTCTGAAGTGTTTTTGTTGGTGTTTCATCCATTTTGGTTCTACTGAATTCTAGGGTTAAGGTTTTTTAGAGTTCGAAATTGATTTTTAGGGTTTGATCAACTTCAATCATCGGTTTTAGGGTTTGATCAACTTCAATCATCAATCATCCGTTACAATGTTTATGGAGGAATAGGAATAGAAAAACGGATGAAGAATAAATGAGAAGAAGAGAAAAGAAATGGTTCCGACCGTTTTCGGGAGTTAATAAAACTGCCTATAACCGCTGAAGGGTAATTGAGGAACTCTGCACGTTTTTAATAATTTTAAATAATGTTGGGTGCGACTGTAGCGAAAAGTAATTGCGGGCCTGGCGGTAAGTAAAAAAAAAATTCTGGGCATGCGCCTAATTTTCCCGTAAGTAATTGTGCCCAACCCTCATACAAGATAAACCCCATAGAAACCCTAAACCCACATAGAAACCCTCTTACAAATTTCATGATAAGAAAACCCATGATGGAAAAACCCACATAAAAGCCCAAATGATAGAAAACCCGTCAACTAATGACAGCCCAAAATGGAAAAACCCACAAAGAAGCCCAAAGAAACCAAAACCCTAAAAAAGAGCTAAGGTTGAATCTTCCCATTAATCCCTAATTCTGCCGCCACTTCCACCTGACCCCCTCCTGCAGCAATCCATCGATGGCAAGCAAATCATCTTTCAAATCAAAACTCCATTACAAAATCGTCGCCACTTTTTCTTCGCTGTAAACAGGTACCTTTGGATAAAGAACTCAGTGATTTTGAAATGGTGTTGATTGAAAACAGAGGAAAAATGTATGGATTTGCACAAACAAGAACAACAACCAACACTTCAACAACAACAGGAACCCAAGAACTAGATCAATGATGAATTCTTCTCTGCATAAGCACAGAAACTCCAATGAAATCATCAAAAATGGATGATCTAGGTTAAGCAGGTCATCCAGCAATCACCACCGCCCTCTGCCAAGAACAAAACGGAGTGATAAAATTGTCTGCTTGAATGCAAACTAGAAACCCCAACTGAAATCAGACCGCCGTCACCACCATCATGATCTGAAACACTCATAACCAACCTAGACTATTGTTGAAGTTGTGATTCCGATTCGAAAAGGGAGAGGCAAAATAGCATAAAAATCAGAGAGGATGAATGAGAATCCGAATAATCTAAACTTAAAAACAAACAACAAACGAGCTAAGAATACTAACCTGCTCAGATCTGGTCATTAAGACCAAATCTGAGCAGGGGAACGCTATGAACGATGAGTTTTTGTTTTTTGAATAAAAAGATTTCAGAGAGAGGAGAGAGAGAAATCGGACTCCTCCTAAACAAAAACCCCCTCAGGAACAGATTCTTTTGATAGAATAAGTCTAGAGTTTGACCAAAGAATCCAATCTCATAACAAACTACAAGCTGCCCACGAAACTGTTCGAGCTACCATGATAATGTAAAGGTGACTTAACCAGAGTTGATAAAAGAAGATAATAGATCAGATGCATCTTGCTTATTGTACCAGCAATAATCAGTTTCTACGTTTATGCATGTATGTATATTCAAAATCACTACAAAAGAAATTTGCACACAAGTTGCTTCGAAGGTTACCAAATGTCGTTCTATCACCACCACCATGCGCCTATATGCACTCTACTTCTTGAATAATCCACCGCTACATATTTGCTAAAAATCACCTCCCATAATCGTCGTCATCTGTTTCCTCGTCATCAGTTTCCTCTTTTCCTTGTTGCGCAACATAAGTGCCAGAGTTAACTGAAACTATAGTCTCAATATAAGTTTCCAGGTCACGGCTATAAGGAAAACCATGTATCCTTAAAACTCTAGTTCTTTCATCAAGCTTTGGATCATAAGAAATCAAACCAAAGCCGTTTCCCTTCTCTGGACCGCCTTCAAATAGGATTTCACCATTCCGGAGAGTTTGAATGGGCCTTTCATAATGGAGACGCGCCAGTTGTGCGGTAATGTCCGGAAGCTTACTCCAAGTGTTATCACTCATTGTCCACACATCAACATGATCGTCATGATGCTTGCATATCTTAATATCTTGCTTGTGATTCCTACGTATGATGCATAGTTTCCCTTCCCACGTACCCAAGTCTGACTAGAAAGGGTCCTCATCCGTATAGTTGTTAGGTAATGGCATACCATGGAACGATTCACTAGAAATATCAAAAGAAACGAGAACACCAGACGACTCATTTCCAGCACGACAAACACTAGCAATCCAATATAGAACGCCATTAAGAAGGTGCCCTTCAGCTTTTTTAGAATATGGAGAAAATCTATAAGGAATGAAACCAAGATTTCTCCATGTATTCGATTCTAACGTATATACTCTAGCTTCAGAATCTGGACATTGCTCAAACCCCAGGATTCTTATCAACTTATAATCATCAACTTTGGAATCATAACCAAACCCGTATGATTTTCTAAGATCGTGTTCGTCCTCGACGACACCCGGAGGAATATCAGTGGGAGTTTCTAGTACCAGTTTATATTCTTTGGTACAAGGGTTCCATATAAAAATATCATCTCTATCATGAGAGAATCCATACATGAATGATCATTGCCACGAGTACAACTAAGGGGAGTCTCAAAATTCTCGATGTTGTGACCAGTAATCACAAACGAAGTCCTTTATACCCGCTCTTCATGGTCATTCAAAACTATCATGGAATCTTAGCGAAACTCTCACAACAGATTGTTCCGATCCAGCCAAAACGAGAAACAGAAACTCAAGGAAGGAATATAGAAAAGAGAAAAGAAACCACTACTATGATGCCTATGAACAACAAATGCCCATTCTGGGGAATCTGATGAACAACATCACTTTCTTAGTATCATGTGTGCGTACTGACATGATCAATTGCGCACCACTGGCTATGAAATGGTCTTCCGAGACTCATTGTATTAATGACATTTCCGATTATCAATTTGGATTTGTATTCCAAACGAAGTCTCACCAGTGGGTTTTCAGTGTCTGTCCTCCTTCACATGTTGATCCAAAATTAATTGGACCGACCCTCTAATTCCATTCTCGGTTCTTTCCCAGCGATCGGTTGCATGCCCGTCGATTTCACACCCTTCGAAAAATTCAAGATTGATTTTCAAACTGATGTAATCTGTAATGTTACATTTGCTATTGACTCTGCGACGTCAAAGAAAATTCAATTTTAAACGGCACTACGAACAGGCATGTGTCTTTTCGGAAACAGCGTATCTCCCTTATCTAATCTCAAGACAGATAGTAACTGTTAGACAACACTGAACAGACACATTGGTTAATTAATATTGTTGATTAGAAAACCAAAATTACGAAACATCACTGAGATCGTTATTTGAATTTTCTCAATCACTAATGTTGCGCAGCACATTGTTATACAACCAAAACAAACTCATGTTGATTCATTCGCATGGAGTGGGATCCACAAGCACCAACCATACGAATATGCATGAATTAGTCAAAGAAGAATAAACTAATCATCAGTAATGCATTGAAGAGAATTTGCCATGCAAAAGGATTCAACGTTTGGGTGTGCATACAAGTCATGGCGATAAAACACGTCAACTTCACAGTACTACATTAACAGGAACGAAATAAAAATTTCCGCCAAGAAACCGAAAAAGCGAATTGGAATTGTCTTTAAGCTTGTTGGAAAGATTATGCGATTTCGGCTTTTTTGGAAATCATGATCATGTAACAAAGAAAAAACTAACAAAAGAGAGTTAGAAAGACTTATCGATTTGGTTGATCGAGGTGAGGTAATCCTCTTTCTTTAAAGACAATTCATCCCCGCATACGGTGCTCACGATTCTACGGATGTCGTCTTCCAAGATACAACGATCCCGCCTTATAGTAAGTAGCACTACAATACCATTAGGCCAGCGAATGTTGACAATTACTGTGCTATTAAATGACTCTGACTCTTGACTTCAAAATTTGTTTTCTCCTTCTCAAAAACTTGTGAAAAACCATACAAAACAAAACTAAAAGATTTAGAGTCAACTTGATTTTGTGCCCGTGCTACGTCCGGGCAGTTTCGTTAACTTGGTTTACCAATTCAATCTATAATTACAAATAGAACGACGTAGTCATGCACCAACTACAAACACAATGCATCACTTCTTTGAATGATATTTTTGATTTGGTAAAGCTCGGCTTCGCCTCGCCCAGTCCGTCCCGATATGATTCGGTAAGGCTCGGCTTCGCCTCGCCCAGTAACGATATGATTTGGTAAGGCTTCGCTTCGCCTCGCCAAGTAACAATATGATTTGGTAAAGCTCGGCTTCGCCTCGTCCTGTCCCGATATTTAATGGTACAAAAATTATATGCAAATCACATCTGAATTTGCACTTCACTTGAATAGAAAGTGATATGGTTTTGTGGATAAGAAGGATAATTAAGCGGCAATTGTTCTCATAACCATATAATGTTGTTCTTAATATTGTTCTTAAATAAGTATGTATATACATCCAGGTTCAACTGGCTGATTGAGATAAAAGGCTTCGATTTGCAACAACACCATTTTGTGGTGAATGACATTGCTTTTGGAAGCAAACAAATTATAGTAAGTACGCTATCGGACCTGAAAACCATACACCGTCATTCTATTTTCTTTTAACCATTTTTTTAGTTTGATGTGATATGGCTACGCCTCACCCCGTCGCTTCGCAAATTTGATTTGGTGTTCGAAAAGATGGTGCTTTTGTCCTATAAGAACGGAAGACACTTCTTAATTTCATTCTTTGTTTTTCTTTATCCGTCACTTCTTAATCCAACCCTTCCAAACTCCCTCAAACTACCTATCTAAAAGTTCATGAATATGAGCTGATAGAAATATAAAGCCATTTCCGATAGCTTTCAACAAAAACAATAACCAATGTACTTATTAATTAATATATACTTGGTCAATACAGAAAATTCACTATTTGTACCGTAGTACCGAAGAGTAGAAACATCCATACAAATAAACAAAAAAGCATGTGAAACCAAAATTAATCCTTGGGCTTTATGTTTCCGATAAGCAACACAAATCTGGCTCCCCTCAAGTGTGCGTTGCAAGGCCTCGAGCATGTCTAACGAAACACAAAACAAAAAACACAAAAGTATCAGCAAGAGCAGAAAGTATGTCGATATCACTCTTTAGTGTTCTATTCTTTGGAGATTTCATTGTATTCCCCATCTTCCTTATTTGTTTTTCTTTTCCAGTTTCTTTTTTCCTAATGAAAATGTGATGACAATACTTTTCTTTCATTTTCTTAGCCTAACAAACATGAAGGAGTCAGAAGCCATTTAAACCCCAAGCATATAACTTTAACTAAGCTAATGATTATTGGTAGGATTGTAAAGATTCTTAATTTTGTTTCTTCTTTAGGGTCAAGAACATCAACTATGGAAATGAAACATTCTTTCCAAAATTGTCTAAACTATTAGACGAAGAATACAAATTTTATGATTGGAATCGGAATAATGGAAACAAACCCTAACATCATAGGAGTCATATATACTTACAACAAATTCAAGACATAAAAACAAAAGATGAGTTATCTAGCCCCTTAATTAGATTCTGGTCAAATTCTGAGATGAGCAATCTTAAGGGTAAATAAATAATAAAGGTCTAAGAAATGAAGGTCTAAGAAAGCGATCTGAAATCCTTCAAAATTGAGGATTAAAAACATATTTATTCCTTAATGGAGAAAGCGAAAGCAGGGGAAAAGTACGTGAATCCCTAAGTCATGTCAAAGGGGTATTACTAAAAAGATTAACAATGATCTTGAAGTATGGAGGAAATAAGTTCTCATTCACTTAAAAATATACTCAAAGTACCTGACATTTCTGCTAAGAGAATTGGACGACATAAGAGGGATCATTTTTGTTTGGTTGAATTGATGTGATTGCTTTCAAAACTGTTTCTTGTTTCTCCTTGTTCTTTGGTTTAATTCCTTTCTATACCTGGATTCGACAACAAAGGATTTAGTTTAAAAATTCATACAATTAGCAAACAAAAATGCCATTAGGTGCTACCAGCAATACCAAATTAGGTGCTACCAGCAACACCTAATTTGATACAAATCTTTTTAATTTTATTTTGTAATCATCTTGACATTCTCTTACTCCAGTTAATTTTGAATTTGTCTCATACTTTCCATCGACGAACTATGGTAGAGGGTACGCTAGATGATAATGGGTTTGTTTTCTCTTTATATGTTGAAATCTAACCTGCATAGAGGAAATTGAGAACTTAATAGAGGGTATGCGAGATGATGATGGGTTTCTTTTCCTCAATTAAAAACCAATAACAATGAATGATTGATCATACCACCGCTAACTGGTAAGAGAATAATAAAGAGAGTGATGACTATGTAAAGAAGAACGTAAAGAAATCTAACCCGCATCAGTCCAATGTGTACCACCAGCAAGGGTTGGAGCAGCAACTCACCTTCCCATTGGGTATCACCACCCCATTTAGGGCTGTTCATGGTCGGTTTTGGTTCGGTTTCTAGCCAAACCAAAACCGAAACCAATACTATTGGTTTCTAAAAATCTAAACCAAACCAATCCATTAACCATTGGTTCGGTTTCCAAATGGTTCCAGTTGATTTCGGTTTGTCCCAGTGGTTTTTGGTTAACCAATAATTATGTAAAACAAAAGAAAAAGAAACACAAATTTACAGATATAAAAATCATAGTTACCGATAGTACCGGTTTACACAAATTTACAGACAGAAAAAAAATAAAACAAATATCAAGAATAGTTAAAGCTTACTTTAATTCTAGAGATCAAAAGAAGATATATAATATATCTTAATTTGGTTATTGACAAATAAAAAAAAGAAGACGGGAAGAAAAAAGTCGAGTAGCAGCGGCTGTAGTTGGCGGTGGAGAAGGGAGGCGACTTAGAGAAGGAGAAAGAGAAAGAGGGAGAATATCATAATGAAATATTAGATTTAGGGTTTCCATTTATCCTCTAAATCAATGGGTAGAATCTAATACTTGTAAATCAACGGTAGAAATTAAGTTTAAAAATTAATCGGTTTTCCAATGGTTTTTGGTTCGGTTTTAGAGGTCAAACCAAACCAAAACCAACACTATCGTTCTACACCGTGACCGATCCATTAGGAAATGGTTCGGTTTGGTTTCTTTCTAATTGGTCTGGTTTGGTCCGGTTCCAGCGAAAAACCGAAACCATGTTCAGCCCTAACCTCATTGATCATTAGAAATCCTATCAGCAACACCAAAATAGGCCACTAGAGAAGCACCCTCATCTGTTTCCTGATCCTTGGCTTCGTCAGCATCCCTGTAGAAGAATGAATCCACCTGCAAAGTACAATTCCTATATAAAATTACTGATAAAAATATATATAAAAAATAATACGCAATTCAGTATTCACTGCTCCACTCAGCACAAACTAATTGAGCACAATAAAGGTAAAATCCCAAAGGAAACTGAGTCGTGTTTTTTTGTTGATGCTTTCTTGGTTTACCAAGAGAAAAACTACCTTCTACCTAGATGAAGAAAAATGATGCAAATGCTGAGCAACATTTGCTCTATCGATAGCAGCATTAATCTTGTCAAGGTATAAGAATACTTTGATGTAGTCAGTGAGCTCGTAACAGCACATAAAATGGCTTATGGAGCAAAAGTGAAAGGTATAAGAGTAGACGAATGTCACAGCTCCAGTGTCTCTAGAGAATGGCACTATCAATAGTTTCAGGCACCTATAAGCCACAAAATGATACCAAGATAAGCCTAGCTAACTACCACATTTTAAATTTGACTTTACTGAAATGTACTTGTATATGGTATAGTCTGATCACTTGCCACATACCCCACTTGGCTTCTCATTGGAAAGTTCATTAGGTAGATGAAATAGTTACTGTAACCTATCGCCAAGGACCTATAGTTCTTATTTATTTTGATCTATCACTTAATGTGCCCACTAAAGCTATGTTCAATAACCTCTGGAGCTATTTCAACTTGTACCATCTTTAGCGACTATTAAATGGTTGCAATCATCTGACAAAGCAAATGAAACAGCCTTTCCCCAGTTTACTGCCCATGAAATTCCTTTGAATATCAGATGTTTTAAGCATAGCTCGTAACCTCTAAAAATATAATAACACTACAGAGTATATGACCTTTTAAAAAAGATCGCATGCATATCGTTTCACCAAGTATGAAGAGATCATAACCGAATCATTAGTAAGGATACTGAAACATGCATAAATAGGTAATGTATAAGAGATTTAGAGAAATAAAACGAAAAACGAAAACCGTAGCAGAAACTTTATAACGCAATTACCTTGAATGTACACCGTCTTGCATATTCATAAGTTTCGAATTCCTCCAGAACAACTACGACCAAACTTGTTAAGCCCGGTAATTTGTTCAATGCTTTATATGACTCAAGGTATTACATATGTTAAAATCGAACTACAGGCTTTCCTGGTGATCTCCTCTATTGTTGCAGATACATGTATCACCTACGAAATCAGAATGATCATACAACAAAAAATGAGAAAGTAAGAAACAAACTCTACTAACAACTGAAATCCCTGTGGAAAAAAATCAAGATAAAAAATAGATGAATTAGTAATAAGGGTAGTGTTTAGGAAATATTGTCAAGATTTTGTTGTTTATCAAGGGGAAATAACAAAAGAAGAACCTTGACAATTTGAAAATCAGTTTGTAAGGCACACTACCGTAGTTTGTCAACTTCACTTTTACCTTCTCTTCCTCATAGGCAGCAATCCACTTCTCCATCTCCAAGAGTCACTAACAGACCAGCAGCTCGACTTCCTCTTGTGTTATCCCGTTAGCTCGACCTCCTCAGTGTTCAGAATCATCATATCTTGAAGCCACATCAAAATCTGTAAAACAAACCATTAGTATATAATCGAAAAAAAAAAAAGGAAAACGATGATGAATTAAACGGAGAGAAGTAGAACATGGAGAGGAGAGGAAGAAGGCTGCAGAGAGAATAAAAAAATTAATGACGATTTCTTAGGTTTGTTCCTAGGGTTTCTTAGGTTTTTCTTTGTTTCGTTTGTCTTTTCTTCTTTTTTTTCGGGATAAAAAATAAAAAAAATTCTTTATTTCGTGAGAAAAAACCTTGTTTTTCTCTTCTTTGAGGAAAAGTGAAACATAGCAATTCTGTGAGTGGGTAAGGGTTACCGTTCAACATGGAGCCTTATGAGCTTAGGATTTTAAAGGAGTTAATTTATTCAATTCTTTCACAAACATGGTGGCATTAGTTAGCCAAAACAGTCAAGAAAACAAAAATTGAAACTTTATATGACTCAAGGTATTACATATATTAAAATCGAACTACATGCTTTCCTGGTGATCTCCTCTATTGTTGCAGATACATGTATCACCTACGAAATCAAAATGATCATACAACAAAAAATGAGAAAGTAAGAAACAAACTCTGCTAACAATTGAAATCCCTTTGGAAAAAATCAAGATAAAAAATAGATGAATTAGTAATAAGGGTAGTGTTTACGAAATATTGTCAAGATTTTGTTGTTTATCAAGGGGAAAGAACAAAAGAAGAACCTTGACAATTTGAAAATCAGTTTGTAAGGCACACTACCGTAGTTTGTCAACTTCACATGTACCTTCTCTTCCTCATAGGCAGCAATCCACTTCTCCATCTCCAAGAGTCACTAACAGACCAGCAGCTCGACTTCCGCTTTTGTTATCCCGTTAGCTCGACCTCCTCAGTGTTCAGAATCATCGTATCCCGAAGCCACATCAAAATATGTAAAAGAAACCATTAGTATATAATCGAAAAAAAAAAAAAAGGAAAACGATGATGAATTAAACGGAGAGAAGTAGAACATGGAGAGGAGAGGAAGAACATGGAGAGGAAGAAGGCTGCATAGAGAATAGAAAACTTAATGACGATTTGTTTCGGAAGAAAATCTAGGTTTGTTCCTAGGGTTTCTTAGGTTTTTCTTTGTTTCGTTTGTCTTTTTTTTTCGGGATAAAAATAAAAAAGTTCTTTATTTTGTGAGAAAAAGCCTTGTTTTTCTATTCTTTGAGGAAAAGTGAAACAGAACCATTCTGTGAGTGGGTGAGAGTTACCGTTCAACGTGGAGCCTTATGAGCTTAGGATTTTAAAGGAGTTAGATGGTGACTCTACAAGGTGTCTTTTCACCAATAGGAGACTCTCCATGGCCAATAGTGACTCTCCATAACATCTATTCATGACTAGGTGTCTTAGGGTGAAAAGTTATAACCCAAAGACATCTCTTGGATTTAAATCTTGAAAACCAATTTCCACTCACACAATTATTTTTCACTAAAAATTCCAACACAAAATAAAGGGTTGAAGAAAATTCATATGGCATACGCCGCGTCTGTACTTGGTCTGTTGAAGAAAATTCATTCCTTGTTGTAAATGGATAGTAGTACGATCATGTGATTGATCTCGAGGAATTCCCACCGGCCAACATTTTAGAAGCATCATGTGGAGATATGTACGTAGTTAACCATAACATATGTACGCTTGATAATTGTAATGATGTCAGACATGAAACGAGCAGTTAGATCGATCTCTATTTGACTGGCTGTCCACTAGAAATCAAACCGTGGCGTAATACTGATGCACCATGCACGTAATTGACGGCAGTGGCTTCTAACGAGAAAAATCCTCTGTATGACATATGGTTTTCTGATAGATGCTGTTAAAACGTAACAGTACGTAGTATTTATCAAACCGCATGTCCTACGTATTTAACAAGATGATAAGGATGTTTGGCAGAGAGCGACATTTGAAGGAAGAAAAATTAGCAGCATTCCATAGTTGGGAGCCTGACGTTTCAGGAAATATTCGAAATCAGTGTTTGTTGAGGTAGGACAACCAATTATTTCTGTCATGAAAGAGTTTGTCTCATACAATACAGAAAATGAGCACCAGCATGCAGTTCTGAGAAAGAGTACGTCTCCTAGAAGGTAAATATTGGTGGTTAGAGGATGACGATCGAAATCCGACTCAGGTCACTAAAATTTTCCTCCGCAGTCATCCACTAGCTAGTGAATGATTCTTTCCCAGTCCTTGTCCAGAAACAATGCACTCGATCAGATCACCTGCTTGCTGTAACTTGTCTATAAAAGAAGACCTATGTCCTCAGTTAGTTGCAGATTAATTGAATCTATGAATGTCTGTTTGAAAATATGAATTTAATATGAGTAACAGATTAGTTGCAGAACTGGATTGTAGATATAACAAGATCTGAGTCAGACACTAGTACTGGAATGTTTACACGGCCTTGCAGTAGCAAAACCACATTTATTTGTAGGAGGCAGATCTTGAACCAAGGCACTATGCTAGTTTTTTAAACCGTGCATTTTTCGAAGGCTGTGAAATATGGAGCATAAGCTTGACGTTATGTGATTTATTTCCAAGCTTCAGAAGAACCATATTATTTAGCTTTAAAGTACATTGTCTAACCAGAGATTTCAATAGTTAATATGTGAGATTCAAATTGATTATCAACAGCAGTAAGTCAAAAGTTTGAACAAAGAATCAAATCTCATAACAAACTACAATCTGCCCATGAAACTGTAAAGGTGACTTAACTGGAGTTGATAAAAGAATCAGTTTCTGCATTTATTCATATATGCAAACTCAAAATCACTACAAAAGAAATTTGCATAGAAATTGCTTGCAAAGTTACCAAATACCGTTATATCACCATTATGCGCCTGCATGCACTCGGGTTGTTGAATAATCCACCGCTACATATCGCCAAAAATCACCTCCAATAATCACCCATTTCTTTGGTGTGAAAACATCAGTCATCATCTGTTTCCTCGTCACCTGCTTCTTCTCTTCCTTGTTGTTGCCCAACATAAGTACCAGAGTTTACGGAAACTAAACTCCCGAGAAAAGTTTTCACGTCAAAGCTTTCAGGAAAACCATGTATCCTCAAAACTCTAGCTCTTTCATGCTTTGGGTCATAGGAAATTAAACCATAACCGTCTCCCTTCTCTGGTCCACCTGTAAATAGGATTTCACCATTCGGGAGAGTTTGAAAGGGCGTTCCATAAAGGAGATCCGTTAGTTGTGCAGTAATACTTGGAAGTTTACTCCAAGTGTTATCATTCATTTGTCCACACATCAACATGATCGCCATGATGCTTGCATATCCTACGATCTTCCTCGTGATTCTGATGGAGTACACATAGTTTCCCTTCCCACAAACCCAACTTTGACAATGATGGTTTCCTTGGATAGTTGTTAGGTAATGGTATATGGTGGAACGTTTCGTTACAAATATCAAAAGATACGAAAACCCCGGCAACACCAGATGGATCATTTTCAGTTTGACGGACAGTAACGATCCAATATAAAACGCCGTTAAGAAGGCACCCTTCGTCTTGTCCAAGACTTCTCCATGAAAAATCATAAGGAATGAAACCAAGACTTCTCCATGTATTCGACCCTAACGTATACACTCTAGCTTCAGAAACCGGACATCCATCGAACCCCACAATTCTTACCAACTTATAGTCCTCAATTTTGCAGTCATAACCAAACCCATATGCGGTTTTAAATTCCTCTTCTTCATCGACATCAGGAGGAAAATCAATTGGAGTTTCCGGTACCTGTTTATATTCTTTGGTACACGGGTTCCATATGAAAATATCATATTCATCGTATAACTGTTGGGTGCAATAATCAAAAACAAGGAAAAATCAAATAAGCAAAAGTTATTAATACTTAGCTCCTTTATAATGGAAGTGATCGATTTGATGAAACGAATGAGCTCCTCATATCTCCGCAACAACAATAAGGCAAAACTTTGGAAAAAACAGAGTGAGTCACGTGTTCAACACGTTGCCCTTAAGACATTAGCGCACGGCTACACTCAAGAGTGATGCTATAGCCCTCACAGGATGGATATCTCCAGGATAAAACACCCTAATACACCTACTACTAGCATATGTAGTAGATGCTCAACTTGAGCCTGGCAACTCCGAAAAAACCATAAAGGAAAATCTAGAACGCTTGAGAAAACAATAGTCCCTCTAAATATAGAGCAACCCCTTTCCCATAGAATTTACAAAAGTAGTGAATTTGTTTATATAATTGACAAATACAACTTAAGAAGAAAAACTCCCCGATGTGGGACTAAAAGGTTTATATAGTTTCTTAAAACTACCAAAAATTGGAAACTCCACAATGTGGGACTAAAAAGTTTCATTCACAAAAGAAAACAATAAATTATAATTTTTTATCAAAACTTTAAAAAATTATTTTTTTATTAATCGTTTTCCAACAATCCCCCACATGAATGAGAACTCAATAAAACATGAAAACACAGATAGATATTGGTAAATCAACATCCCAACCTCACGATCCAAACAGACTGATCGTGCAAGTGTTGAAATCATACTAGTCATTTCTACGTCCTCTCCCTCACACAAAAGTGTGTTGACCCTAGGGTCATACTATGGATTGCATAAATCATAATAGTATTGAGAGCTTTCATCTTTAGTTCTCACATGGTGAGACTATAGGTATATTTCACCAAAGTGAAAAAGCATGAACTAGTGAACCCTTAGTGACCTTTAGGTCCTAAGTTCCAATAATATCAAAACGAAAATCACATAAAAAACGCAGGAAATACCATTTTAGGCAGAAGTGTGCATGAGGTCTTGCACCTTTGCTTAGTGAGATATTACCGGAATTACTTGCTAGAGACAGTGAACTATGTCTTGAACTGCTAGCATTTGATGTAATTCGCGATAACAACCACGGGTGATATCTCCAAGATTGTTGTCTTAACATCCATCTGATGTATCTCTAATTTGTTTATGACAACAATAACAATTAGCATCTCAATGAAAGTTATTGATACTTAGCTCCTTTATAATGGAAGTGATCGATTTGATGAAACGAATGAGCTCCTCATATCTCCGCAACAACAACAAGGAAAAACTTTGGAAAAAACAGAGTGAGTCACGTGTTCAACACGTTGCCCTTAAGACATTAGCGCACGGCTACACTCAAGAGTGATGCTATATCCCTCATAGGACGGATATCTCCAGGATAAAACACCCTAATACACCTATTACTAGCATATGTAGTAGATGCTTAACTTGAGCCTGGCAACTCCGAAAAAACCATAAAGGAAAATCTAGAACGCTTGAGAAAACAATAGTCCCTCTAAATATAGAGCAACCCCTTTCCCATAGAATTTACAAAAGTAGTGAATTTGTTTATATAATTGACAAATACAACTTAAGAAGAAAAACTCCCCGATGTGGGACTAAAAGGTTTATATAGTTTCTTAAAACTACTAAAAATTGGAAACTCCACAATGTGGGACTAAAAAGTTTCATTCACAAAAAAAAACAATAAATTATAATTTTTTATTAAAACTTTAAAAAATTATTTTTTTATTAATCGTTTTCCAACAATCCCCCACATGAATGAGAACTCAATAAAACATGAAAACACAGATAGATATTGGTAAATCAACATCCCAACCTCACGATCCAAACAGACTGATCGTGCAAGTGTTGAAATCATACTAGTCATTTCTACGTCCTCTCCCTCACACAAAAGTGTGTTGACCCTAGGGTCATACTATGGATTGCATAAATCATAATAGTATTGAGAGCTTTCATCTTTAGTTCTCACATGGTGAGACTATAGGTATATTTCACCAAAGTGAAAAAGCATGAACTAGTGAACCCTTAGTGACCTTTAGGTCCTAAGTTCCAATAATATCAAAACGAAAATCACATAAAAAGCGCAGGAAATACCATTTTAGGCAGAAGTGTGCATGAGGTCTTGAACCTTTGCTTAGTGAGATATTATCGGAATTACTTGCTAGAAACAGTGAACTATGTCTTGAACTGCTAGCATTTGATGTAATTCGCGATAACAACCACGGGTGATATCTCCAAGATTGTTGTCTTAACATCCATCTGATGTATCTCTAATTTGTTTATGACAACAAGAACAATTAGCATCTCAACGAAAGTAAATCTCGTCACATGTGAATAAGAATCAAGGAAATATACACCTTCTTTTAGTTTATAGCCTTTAGTTACCAACTTAGCCTAATATTTTTCTATAGTTCCATATACCTAAAGTTTCCTCTTAAAGACTCATTTACATCTCATGGTCTTATTCTCTGGAGGTAAACTATAAATTTCCCAAGTCAGGTTCCGACGGACTGAGTCCATTTCACTAAATGAAGCTTCTTACCAGAATGGGGTTTCAGTAGATATCAAGGCTTATTTACAAGTCCAGGGCTTAGACTAAGCTAGGCATGTTATGAAGTCGGCTTCATAAGAAGTCTCAAGTCTAATTGTTTTACTTCTCTTAGGCTCAACCTTAACTTTATCTTCCTTTAAGATAAGTTCTGACTATTTGAAAATAAATCTAGGGGATCAACAACACATCTCTAATGAGGTACAGGTTTAAGAATAAACATGTTCAAAGAACTCAGCATCCCTAGATTGGGTAATAGTATTCACAACAAAGTCAGAAAAATCACACCAAAGTATGAAAAATCAGAACACACAACCAAAAATCTATATGTAGAAGTATACTCAGCATACCTTATATGAAGACACAATCAACATTTTTGGTTTCTATCTAGTTCTTTTAATAAGAGGAATGAAAATCTTAGTCAAACACCCCCACACTTTGACATATTCATAAGAAGGTCATCTACCTTTCCATAAGTCATATGGAGTTTCATCTGATCCTTAAGGGTACTATATTCAGGATATACTAGTTAAGAGGACTGCCTCCTCCCACAAGACCGCAGATCCTGAACTAACCAACATGGCAATTATTATCTCCTTAAGGATATAATTATTATGTTCAAGGCTTCTAATTGGTTTTCAACTTCAAGTTTATACATCTTAAGGCTTCTAAGGCGTCATCCTTATCCCTAAGCAAGTATACAAGATAGTACCTCGTACAATCATCTACGGAAGTTATAAACCATCTTTTACCATAGTGGTTTTGGGTTGAACTCATGTCAACTAGGCCTAACTGAATTAATTCTAAGGGATTAGAATTACTATAAACATTTGTGCTAAAAGATTTATTACAAATTCATTTCACTTTTGTGTTCAAGATCCAAACTAAATTTGGGTACGAAGTCTATGCTAGAAGTTTATGCATTGACTTATAATTTTACGGTTCCAAGTCTATCATGCAAAACATTCAAAGACACACAAAAGAAAGCACAAGAATCAACTATGTTCACTTCATCAGATTTTCCTTTAAACTTATATAGACCCTAAGTCCATAACTGTTGCCTAAAAAATCAATACCCTTAGTTATAACAAGTTTTCCACATTTAATTAAGATCTTCAATCTTTTACCATCTTCAAGAGAACAAGATACAAGATTTATTCATATGCTCGGAACATGAAAACTTCATTCAGTGTGAGAATATTACAGATATGAGCTTATGCTCGACCTTTCCCTTTTATGCAACCTCTGTCGCAGATGAGTTACTCATATAGAGTTTCTCGACATCCCTTATCCTCTGATAAGAGGTGAACAGGTCTCTGTTTAACAAACATACTTAATGGCTCCAGAGTCCACCCACCAGTCTCTCATATTGGTTATTAAAATAACTTCCGACATCATGTCAATGAACTCGTTCTAAACTTTTTCAACTAAATTAGCATTAACTTTCTACTAATTAAGTTTTATGTTGTCTACACTTTACTGTCGTATGGCCAGGAATTTTACAAACATAACAATCACCCTTAATTAAAGTAATGTCGGATTCAGTTTTATGAAACATACCTTTATTAAAGACTATGCTTAGAGTTGTGTTTGATGTTCTCGCCTTTGTCAGCTTTGGAAGACTTGTGTTCATCCACATGCGCCTGGTAGCCATGTTCCTTTTCAATTTCATGTCACAAACTTCGTTTATACTCTGACCACGGACACGGTAATTTCCCAATCACCTAATACACCATATCACAAACCTTAGTTCAGATAAAATATGAGTTTTGAAGATAATATCTAGATTTATAAACTTCGTTTGAACCACCATATCAAAAACCTCATGGTTACCCCATAAAAACTACTTTAGTTAACAACAAAATTCTGGCCATCAGAATTTTTCAGGAACGTTTCTCAGTTTTGTAAAATATCAAAAAAAATACTTTTACAACTCCAAAAATTCTGAAATTTTACGTGGGTAACTATCAGGATGTCTACTACGTTGTGTCAAAAGGGTTCATCGAAATTCCTCTAGGTTAAGAGGTAAACTCGAAACTCTACAGCTGACCAAAAATTCGTTTTTGTTTTTACTCCACAATTAACATCCATGATTCACAAACCAACCAACATTTTTGATTATTACAAATATTAATGTCTTAAGATTGTTGGGTGAAATAATCAAAAATAAGAAAAAATCAAATAAGCAAAAGTTATTGATACTTAGCTCCTTTATAATGGAAGTGATCGATTTGATGAAACGAATGAGCCCTATATCTCCGCAACAACAACAAGGAAAAACTTTGGAAAAAACAGAGTGAGTCACGTGTTCAACACGTTGCCCTTAAGACATTAGCGCCCGGCTACACTCAAGAGTGATGCTATATCCCTCATAGGACGGATATCTCCAGGATAAACACCCTAATACACCTATTACTAGCATATGTAGTAGCTTAACTTGAGCCTGGCAACTCCGAAAAAACCATAAAGGAAAATCTAGAACGCTTGAGAAAACAAATAGTCCCTCTAAATATAGAGCAACCCCTTTCCCATAGAATTTACAAAAGTAGTGAATTTGTTTATATAATTGACAAATACAACTTAAGAAGAAAAACTCCCCGATGTGGGACTAAAAGGTTTATATAGTTTCTTAAAACTACTAAAAATTGGAAACTCCACAATGTGGGACTAAAAAGTTTCATTCACAAAAAAAACAATAAATTATAATTTTTTATTAAAACTTTAAAAAATTATTTTTTTATTAATCGTTTTCCAACAATCCCCCACATGAATGAGAACTCAATAAAACATGAAAACACAGATAGATATTGGTAAATCAACATCCCAACCTCACGATCCAAACAGACTGATCGTGCAAGTGTTGAAATCATACTAGTCATTTCTACGTCCTCTCCCTCACACAAAAGTGTGTTGACCCTAGGGTCATACTATGGATTGCATAAATCATAATAGTATTGAGAGCTTTCATCTTTAGTTCTCACATGGTGAGACTATAGGTATATTTCACCAAAGTGAAAAAGCATGAACTAGTGAACCCTTAGTGACCTTTAGGTCCTAAGTTCCAATAATATCAAAACGAAAATCACATAAAAAGCGCAGGAAATACCATTTTAGGCAGAAGTGTGCATGAGGTCTTGAACCTTTGCTTAGTGAGATATTATCGGAATTACTTGCTAGAAACAGTGAACTATGTCTTGAACTGCTAGCATTTGATGTAATTCGCGATAACAACCACGGGTGATATCTCCAAGATTGTTGTCTTAACATCCATCTGATGTATCTCTAATTTGTTTATGACAACAAGAACAATTAGCATCTCAACGAAAGTAAATCTCGTCACATGTGAATAAGAATCAAGGAAATATACACCTTCTTTTAGTTTATAGCCTTTAGTTACCAACTTAGCCTAATATTTTTCTATAGTTCCATATACCTAAAGTTTCCTCTTAAAGACTCATTTACATCTCATGGTCTTATTCTCTGGAGGTAAACTATAAATTTCCCAAGTCAGGTTCCGACGGACTGAGTCCATTTCACTAAATGAAGCTTCTTACCAGAATGGGGTTTCAGTAGATATCAAGGCTTATTTACAAGTCCAGGGCTTAGACTAAGCTAGGCATGTTATGAAGTCGGCTTCATAAGAAGTCTCAAGTCTAATTGTTTTACTTCTCTTAGGCTCAACCTTAACTTTATCTTCCTTTAAGATAAGTTCTGACTATTTGAAAATAAATCTAGGGGATCAACAACACATCTCTAATGAGGTACAGGTTTAAGAATAAACATGTTCAAAGAACTCAGCATCCCTAGATTGGGTAATAGTATTCACAACAAAGTCAGAAAAATCACACCAAAGTATGAAAAATCAGAACACACAACCAAAAATCTATATGTAGAAGTATACTCAGCATACCTTATATGAAGACACAATCAACATTTTTGGTTTCTATCTAGTTCTTTTAATAAGAGGAATGAAAATCTTAGTCAAACACCCCCACACTTTGACATATTCATAAGAAGGTCATCTACCTTTCCATAAATCATATGGAGTTTCATCTGATCCTTAAGGGTACTATATTCAAGATATACTAGTTAAGAGGACTGCCTCCTCCCACAAGACCGCAGATCCTGAACTAACTAACATGGAAATTATTATCTCCTTAAGGATACAATTATTATGTTCAAGGCTTCTAATTGGTTTTCAACTTCAAGTTTATACATCTTAAGGCTTTGAAGGCGTCATCCTTATCCCTAAACAAGTATACAAGATAGTACCTCGTACAATCATCTACGGAAGTTATAAACCATCTTTTACCATAGTGGTTTTGGGTTGAACTCATGTCAACTAGGCCTAACTGAATTAATTCTAAGGGATTAGAATTACTATAAACATTTGTGCTAAAAGATTTTATTACAAATTCATTTCACTTTTGTGTTCAAGATCCAAACTAAATTTGGGTACGAAGTCTATGCTAGGAAGTTTATACATTGACTTATAATTTTACGGTTCCAAGTCTACCATGCAAAACATTCAAAGACACACAAAAGAAAGCACAAGAATCAACTATGTTCACTTCATCAGATTTTCCTTTAAACTTATATAGACCCTAAGTCCATAATTGTTGCCTAAAAAATCAATACCCTTAGTTATAACAAGTTTTCCACATTTAATTAAGATCTTCAATCTTTTACCATCTTCAAGAGAACAAGATACAAGATTTATTCATATGCTCGGAACATGAAAACTTCATTCAGTATGAGAATATTACAGATATGAGCTTATGCTCGACCTTTCCCTTTTATGCAACCTCTGTCGCAGATGAGTTACTCATATAGAGTTTTTCGACATCCCTTATCCTCTGATAAGAGGTGAACAGGTCTCTGTTTTAACAAACATACTTAATGGCTCCAGAGTCCACCCACCAGTCTCTCATATTGGTTATTAAAATAACTTCCGACATCATGTCAATGAACTCGTTCTAAATTTTTTCAACTAAATTAGCATTAACTTTCTACAAATTAAGATTTTATGTTGTCTACACTTTACTGTCGTATGGCCAGGATTTTTACAAACATAACAATCACCCTTAATTAAAGTAATGTCAGATTCAGTTTTATGAAACATACCTTTATTATAAAGACTATGCTTAGAGTTGTGTTTGATGTTATCGCCTTTGTCAGCTTTGGAAGACTTGTGTTCATCCACATGCGCCTGGTAGCCATGTTCCTTTTCAATTTTATGTCACAAACTTCGTTTATACTCTAACCACGGACACGGTAATTTCCCTATCACCTAATACACCATATCTCACAAACCTTAGTTCAGATAAAATATGAGTTTTGAAGATAATATCTAGATTTATAAACTTCGTTTGAACCACCATATCAAAAACCTCATGGTTACCCCATAAAAACTACTTTAGTTAACAACAAAATTCTGGCCATCAGAATTTTTCAGGAACGTTTCTCAACACGTTGCCCTTAAGATATTAGCGCCCGGCTACACTCAAGAGTGATGCTATAGCCCTCACAGGACGGATATCTCCAGGATAAAACACCCTAATACACCTACTACTAGCATATGTAGTAGATGCTAAACTTGAGCTTGGAAACTCCGAAAAAACCATAAAAGAAAATCTCGAACGCTTGAGAAAACAATATAAAATATTTTTTTCCCTTGGGGGTCCCTCTAAATATAGAGCAAACCCTTTCCCGTAGAATTTACAAAAGTAGTGGATTTGTTTATATAATTGACAAATACAACTTAAGAAGAAAAACTCCCCGATGTGGGACTAAAAGGTTTATATAGTTTCTTAAAACTACTAAAAATTGGAAACTCCACAATGTGGGACTAAAAAGTTTCATTCACAAAAGAAAACAATAAATTATAATTTTTATTAAAACTTTAAAAAATTATTTTTTTATTAATCGTTTCCAACAATAACTGTATGCAAACCAAACCATTATAAGAACCAAATATTGCAGTAATGGCTTTTCGAAAATTAATACCCACAGCGTGACCTAAATATCGTCTAGATAGAAATCGTCTTGGTTGTGAGTCTTGGGACGATAACACAGTATGATCTATGGAACAGAGAAAAGTTTCTGTAGGGTCTAAATCATCATCTCCGAAGTTATTCATTTGAACAGCATGTTGAAGATGAAGTTTTATAAAATTTTGGCTTTTAAATAAATCATTACACCAGTATTTAGAAACACACCTGAATCTTGCTATTGATTTGACTGGTAACCATGAGAGTATGTCATGTATGATTTCTTCTGTTAGTGACCTTGAGCTTGAGATTCTACGCTCAGTTTTGGAGGTACGAGACTTTCTCATTTCAGTTGAAAAGATGTTTATCACTGAGAAATACACACCAGAACCGCAGAAAGTTTGAATACAGATCTTAGTAATTCTGAAGACGAAGAATATGTTATCTTGCGAAAATCTTGGCAATGACTTTTTTAGTTTTGAATCGTAGAGTATCTCGGCAGACGAAAACTATTTTAGGAAAACAACTAATTTACACGTATATTCAGGAAACCAAGATAGCAGTTCAAAAAAAAGTCTATAGGAAATGGGAACCTACAATTGTGCCACTTTCGGGTACGTGGGATGGGAAACTAAACTATGCATTTTTTGTAAGTGCACTGTTAGTGTTATCGTGCATTATCAGCGAAAACTGGCACGATTCAGAACTAATCTGTTCACTTTGGACGTGGGAAAACTGTAGGTAACATAGAATGGGTTGTGAGGTGGGTTTTTGAATGGGTAGTATATATGTTTTTGAACCTCGTAAAACTAGGCTTCTCTTAAATATAGCCCATGCTTTTATTAATCATAACCCACATAAAATAAGTCATTAATCTAACCAAACAGATCCTTTTAATTATTAACATAACCCATAAAATTGTACACAATTTTTATATATAACCCAAAATAAATTATTATATCCCTAAATCAAAAAAATAAAATAAAGTTAATTATATAATTTTATAATTAAATTTATGTAAGATGTATGGCACAATCAATAATTTTATAATCATGATTGGAAAAAAAAGAACATCATCTTAGAATTTCTTTTATAGAATCATAGTACTTATGGAGTTTTAGAAAATTGTTATTTTTTGGAAAAGAATGAAATCCTTAGTTGATTTCATATGAGTTTTCGATTGATATAGTTATGGAGAAATTTTTAACGGAATAATTAGAATATATAACCTTAATCCATGATTCCATATTACTTTAATCATCATGATTTAGGAAAAATAACACTATTTTCGAGAAAAGTGAAAAGTTGGGTTTAGATTGTTCTAATGATTGAAAAGTAAAAAAATTAAGGTTATCTTTGAACAATTTGTAAAAATAATGAGAGAACAATTAGAAATAAATGGAAATATATTTAGTTTGGATCTAAAAAAGAAAAAAAAATTAGGGTTTATATTTTGATTTTAGGGAAGAACTAGGTTTATTAGTAAAAAGATTAAGACATGTTTGGTAATTTTGATTTTTCATTTTAGCTTAAATTTTTTGGGCTATGGTTAATAAAACGGAAAATGGGTCATTTGTCCAAATATTTTTAAAACATGGGTGAAATGGACGAGTAAAAATTATTATGGGTGAAATGGACACCAAAAAAATAGCAAGGATGAAACTGGATTCATCCCGGCTTAAACTTAAAAAATAGCGAGGATGAAACTGGATGCATCCTGATGTAAATTAAAAATAAAAAAAGTATTTGAAAATGGGTAGGATGAAACTGTTTACATCCCGGTTATTTCTACATTTTTATTCATTTAAACAGTATCAAATTTTACATGTCTTTTTCACCCAAGAATTATTGATTTTGGTCTTTTTAACCAATTTTGTGTTAATAAAAGTGTGGGCCACAGTTAAGAGAAACCTAAAACTAAACGGAAATGCGGGAGTGTTAAAACTGAAGGGGGAGTGTGCATGCTACTGCAACAGGAAAGCTCAGGCATTCCGTATGCCATGGGTGCCCATGGGGTGTATCAAAAACAAAGTCGCTCGGTTTACTTTTCCTTACTAAAGAACTTAATTAGCGTCTTCAACAATTTTTAGGTCTGGAAATTTGCAGATCACCTAATGCCAAAGCAAATATGTCTTCGAAATTTTGAAAGACTATATATGGTTTCTCTGATGCACGTCCTCTTGTTTTTTCAATGGAACAACATCATAAACTCCTTCCAACATATTGTGTACCACTTATTAATGTTGTTCTTCTGTTGTGCGCCACAAATTATTTCATTATGATGTTATCCTGTAGATTCTATATTTCTATGTGTTGAAATTTTTTTTTTGCATAACAGGGCGTCCTGAGCCATTTCGCCCAGGGTCGTCTAAATGTCAGAGACGTCCCTGCATGAATCAAACAAAACAAACTTTTTATTCATGAACTAATCACATCAACATGTTATACCACATCAAACAAAAATCATATAAAATCATATCATTTTCAATCGGATGAAACAAAACATCAAATCTTTCATATATGTTATAAATCCAATAATCATAGAAACATATCAAGCTATTATAGGTGAGCCCATATATTATAATTAACAGGATCTAAAACCAAAAAAAAAATAGCCGCATGATTTATTTGCTCAATCAATAAAAAATTGAATATCAATCAAGTAAGAAAAAATATTCATATTTATAAATAGTACATAAACATGATTATTAGTAATCAAACAGACATACTATGTATTGATATAAACACAACAATTGCATACAACATCATGGAAAATCATGGAGTTCTAAACCAGGCGCTCGATGCCAAATATAAGATTTATTTTATATATATAACGGTCGGATCTTCGAACAACATGATAATTACAATAGCATAGTTGTGTTAAAATAGAATACCTGATGAAGCCATTGATTGAATCCAAGAAATCCTCCAAGTCTGCAAGCACACCCGTAGAACAGAATACAGTGGAATATCTTGGTTTCTCCTTCTTGACCTTTTGTGTAATGAATAATAAAATTCTCGAACCAATACTAATGGCTATTGAGTTCCTTTTATAGGTAGAAGGAGGACCAAATTTCCTAGGATAAGAGTTAGCAATCATTCTCGACCGTCCATCAAGGTAGAGTTAATAGGAATTAATCCCCTATAATGGTAACCGAAATAAATATTCTTAATTAACCAAAGTTATTACATGGGCCTACAGGATATTTCTATGGAAAGAAATATTCTTACACTAACACCTTGTTAGCATGGACTAAACACATGGAGCAAGTAATCAAACACTTGTTAGCTACATGCAAATACATGGTGGCAAGGAACAAGACACATATTTCACCATGGTTTGGTTAGTTGGAAAAGGATTTTTCTTTTGACAAAGTCAAGCATATGACTTTCTATAACCACCCAAGATGGACTTTGGGCATGCACACACATAATGGGTGCCCAATTTCTAACAGATCCAATATTTGCTATTTTTACTTGTTGGTGCTGGTTTGCTAAGATACACCATGTAGCACTTGTAGACTGAGCATGGACTCATCAGGAATTCATTTCTACTTTTCCAGGTTGCAGGTGACAAGTGAGTTTCTTATCGTTGGCACCAAAATCTTTATCGATCACGACTAAGGGAGCTTGTTCTTATGCGATGATCACGCACACCCGGATGACGGTCCCAAGGGTTTTAAGAGGTAGCACCTTTCGGAAACCTATTGATAACGAGTTATAAGACAATGCATAACGAGAAAGTTAGAAAAGACCTTTTTGTTTGATAAAAACAATGAAACTGATAAAAAAAATTCCATATTTATGGATATGTAAAAAATAAAAATAATAATAATAAAAAAAGTAATTAGCTAGCACATAAATATTGGGTGCTGCAGATGTACACCACGAGTTATAAGTTAAACCATGGCTCTTCGAAATTGAGTATTTAACCAGGTTAGAAATTCAGTTTTTGGGCAAATAACATTTTGGCTCCTCCATTTAGTACTTATAATTTCACGGCATAACAACAATACAATTAATATACACCCAAACTTTGAAAAGAATGTCAGTTTCCATCTACATAAGCCCAAAGTTGGTAATGATGTAGTTCTTTCCTATCATCTTTGACTTACCATACTGATTGCTCTCTGATGCACGTCCTTTTGCTTTTCCAATGGAACAACATCTTAAACTCCTTCCAACATATTGTGTACCACTTGATGATCCTAAAATATTTCGACGCCTTATTAGTCGTCTTTTATATCTCACAGTGACGCGACCTGACATATTTTACTCAGGCTAGTATTACGGCAGAATTGCAATGGTTATTTTTACGACAATCAAGCAACAATTCACATAGCTGAAAGAGTCCAAATCTTTCACGAGGGTACGTATAGAAGTTGATTGTCATTTTATTCGAGAAAGGATATCCCCAGTTTCATAAAACCATCTCATGTTACTTCATCGAATATATTGTCGTCCTATGCTCTTGATTTTTCACAATTATTTTACTTGAACTAAGAACTCAAATTAGAATGACTTAAACATGGGGTAAACGACTCCCTATATTGAGCCAGTCTAACTAATTCATGGGCAGTAGTCAGTACAATTTTCTTTCAGAAAGCGAACCTCAAGAAGAAGATGCAACGACCTGGAAGCAATGGAGTCTGACACCAACATCCGACATCTTCCCCCTTAAAGGTCTTGACAAATAAAGCTCTCACATTAAAGGGTGATGAAACCCTCGCTTCCTATTGTCCTAGAAAGGTATTTTCTAATGCAGAACTTATGGTGATGATACTTGGCATAAATCTATTGGTTGTAATAATTAAACTTTGGTTACAATTTGGATACATCAAATACTTAACTGTCCGTTAGTAACGGTGTTGAAAAAAAAGTAGGTAGACAATACTTATGTTAAAATTTAAACTTGAATTATTTATTTACACCGTGTTTACACCTATACTTAACTGTACTTTAGTAATGGTGGACAAAACTTAACTGTACTTTAGTAAGGATGGACAAAACTCACGTCCAAACCGTTATATAAATAAAATAAATAAATAAATAAAAGAAAAAAAAGGAAAAAAAACGTGAAACTCTTAGGAAAGGAAATCATGTTAAAAAGAAAATCGAACACACACCAAAAAAAAAGGAAATCGGTTCAAATTAGGAGTTCGTATCAAAAAAGGAAGTGGCCTTTCTTGACATATATATATATATATGTATGCAAGTAAGTACAGAAAATCACAAACTATATAAAGAGAGCATTGAGCTGCACATCCTCAATTATAGGTCCACGCACAAATTTATCGTTTCAGGACCTATAATTGAACTAAATCTCCATTGATGATTTAGTTTTTTGAATTATGCTTTACAGGACATTAATTCCGGGGTTGATGCTCGGGCAGCAATGTTGCAGTGTTATATATACAGGTTGCTAATGCGGTGAAGGTAAGGAATCTTCCTTCTTACATTTTGGTGTTGTTATTATATAGAACAAGTTTGAATTAGGCAACTTGATTGAGTAATATTCGTGATATTTTTTATTTTGGAAAATTCTGACTACTACCGCAGCACTGAATTGATTTTCGTATTGTAATACCATACAGGCTTTCAACTTTCAGGCTGAAAAAAAGTTTGTGTGAGAACCTTGAATTGCTCAGGTTGGTCATTCAATGTGTATTGAGATTAAAGTATATTTGTAACATATTCTTGTTTACTTTGCAATATTTTCTTACTTCTTTTACGCTGAATGTCGACATCTTTCTTTACTATGTATGTCGACATCCTTTGTAATATTTTGCAACTCTCTGTATATAAGGCCACGCCTAATACTCTAACTATCAATGAGAATATTTTGTAATTCCATTCACGTTTACATTATGGTATTTTAGAGCCAGAATAAATTTTTTTCCAATTTTTTTGAGAGTAACACTGGGAACACCTTCTAAAGATACAGAGATCCCACCATCATCTTCTTCACGTCCTTCCAATGCTTTGTATGCTCTAGCTCCAAATGATGGTCTAGGGACAGTCATCACGCACGTTGTTCTTAAGGGATCCAACTACGAAGAATGGGCTAAAGCGATTCGTGTTTCGTTGGGAGCAAAACGAAAACTCGGTTTCATCAATGGTAAAATACTTAAACCTAAAACTGATTCTGATGATCTTGAGGATTGGTGAACGGTTAACTATATGATTGTAGATTGGATTTTTAATATTATTGATCCGAATATTCGTTCTACTATTTCTTATCGTGATACGTCGTATGAGTTGTGGGAAGATATTCGTTTACATTTTTCTGTTGGAAACGGTATTAAAAAATTTCAATTAAAGTTTGATGTTGTTGCTTGTAAACAAAAATCTGGTGAATCTATTATGTCCTATTATGGACGGTTAAAGTAATTATGGGATGATATCAATGACTTTGATGCTTTGCCTTCTTGTTCTTGTTTTGGTTGCACATGTGGTTTAAATCAAATCCTTCGTAAAAGACGTGAAACGGATCAGGTGCGTGAATTTCTAATGGGTCTTGAATCTTATTATGCTAATGCACGTTCTAATATTTTATCCCTCGAGCCATTGCCATCTCTTCACTCTGTTTACTCAAGAATTACACAAGAGGAAGAGGTTTATCTTTATACCCAACGAAGGACTGAGGAAGCATCTCCAATGGCTTTTTCTGTTCGTGGTAGTATGCCACAAGGTCTGAAATCTGGCCGATCATCATTGAAGTGCAGTTTTTGTGGCTATCATGGAAATCTTGAGGAACGCTGCTGGGAGAAACATGGTTATCCACCTGGCCGTGAACCTAGGCGTCTGCAAGCCACAGGTCGTGAAAAACAGAGCATGAATACCCCTGATAAAGTTGCTACACCCAAAGTGAATGCTTTCTTGGGTGAAATGTCTGCACCTACTAATCCCATTCGATTAACTGGTAAGGGAGTTTATACTTGGATTATTGACACCGGTGCTTCGAATCACGTTTGTTGTGATGAAAATCTGTTTGATTTCTCTCGTGCCATAACTCCTATTCACGTTGGGTTGCCTAATGGTGCTACTATAAAGGCCACCAGAATAGGGGAAGTTACTTTAACAGATTCTTTGGTCTTGAAAAATGTGTTATTTGTCCCTTCATTCACTTGTAACTTACTCTCTGTCTCGCAACTTCTGTCTTCTCGAAAGTTAAGCATACAATTTACATTCTCTTACTGTGTTGTACAGACCTTGTCTTGAGGATGAAGATTGGTATGGGTGAGCTTATTGGGGGGCTTTATCATTTGCCGATGAGGGAACCAACTCGTGTTAATGTTGTTCATGGGAAAGACGTGGCAGATTTATGGCATAAACGGCTCGGACATCCTTCTCGACAAGTAATGGAGCTACTACCTCAAGTTTATCGTAGTAATAATAATAAGTTGGAGTTTAAAGCTTGTGATATTTGTTTAGGATAAACAAACTCGTAGTATCTTTCCGTCAAGTGAAAATAAAGCAGTCGATTTGTTTGATTTAATTCATTGTGACGTTTGGGGTCCTTATCGTGCAAATCGTGCTTGCAATTCTCGGTATTTTTTGACTATTGTGGATGATTTTTCTAGATGTGTTGGGTATATTTGATGAAAACAAAGGACGAGGTTCCACGTTTATTAATAAATTTTTCTCCTTGGTTGATCGTCAATTCACCAAAAGAGTAAAAGTTTTGCGAAGTGATAATGGGACAGAATTTAAGGGTCTTGGCACTTATTTTCGTACGAATGGGATAATTCACCAGACATCCATGGTTAAAACACCTCAGCAAAATGCTAGAGTAGAACGTAAACATCGTCATATTCTTAATGTTGCTCGTGCTTTACGTTTTCAAGCTTGTTTACCTATTGATTTTTGGGGAAGTGTTCTAACCGCTGCATATCTGATTAATCGCACTCCTTCTCGTGTGCTTGATTCTAAGACACCTTTTGAAATGCTTTTGGTCGTGCTCCTACTCTCGATCTGCTTAGAGTTTTTGGATGTTTATGTTATGCGAAGAATATTAATCCTTGTGATAAGTTTGATAGTCGAAGTCGTCGGTGTATCTTTCTTGGATATCCTTTTGGGAAGAAAGGATGGCATCTATTTGACCTTGCGACAGGGGATTATTTTCAGTCTCGTGATGTTAGTTTTTTGAAGATGTTTACCCTCTAGCTGATCCCGACGAAATGGATCGTCTTCACTCATTATATCCAACAAAATTTGGTGACTTACATAATTTTGTGGACTGTGGAGATCTTTTTGAGGATGTACACAGATCATCCCTAAACAGTCACACAAAAGGCCTCCAAAGCTTCCATACTTCCAGCTAGCACGTCAGTTTTGCACCTTTACCCACGTCTTCTGAGGATCTGCCGACTCTTTATTCCACTTCATACACAGGCACTGCCCAGTGAAGCTCAACCTTGATCCACTGACAATGTTTTGTTACCAGCAACTTTTGAAAATTTGTCTGTTTTGGGAGAAAGTTTGGTTGAAAATGAAAGTGTCCCGGCAGATGGATGGAAATATTTTGGTTAATGACTGTGGTGCTGAAAGCACGAAATTGGTTGATGAGAATCTTGGTCGTGGCAAACGTACCAGATTCGAAAATGTCCGACACAAAGATTTTGTAAAATGGCAAAGTATGGATCCGAACACTAACACGACTTTGGTTCCCCCTCACACTTCACACATACCAATCCCTTCCTCAGGTACTCCGTATCCTATAACACATTATGTAAATTGTAATGCTTTTTCTGTTGCGCATCAACATTTTCTTGCAGCTCTTTCGTCTGATAAGGAGCCTACATCCTTTAAGGAAGCAATGAACGATCCTCGCTGGAGAAAAGCGATGTAGGAAGAAATTGCGGCTCTTGATGCCAATGGAACTTGGACAATTGAATACTTACCTCCGGGAAAATTGGCTATTGGATGCATGTGGGTGTTTCGGATCAAGCGTTGTTCTGATGGTACTATTGAACGATACAAGGCACGACTTGTTGTCTTCGGTAATCATCAACAAGAGGGAATAGATTTCAGTGAGACTTTTGCTCTTTACTGTCAAAACAGTTACTGTGCGTACTTTTTTAACTGTTGCCGCTATTCAGAATTGGGAGTTAGTTCAAATGGACGTTCATAATGCTTTTCTTCACGGTGACATGGATGAAGAGGTATATATGCGCCTTCCTCCCGGTTTTAGAAATGGCGTGACTGGCAAGGTATGTAGGCTACGTAAGTCTCTGTATGGTTTGCGACAGGCCCCTAGATGTTGGTATGCCAAGTTAGCCACAGCCTTGCGTGCATATGGTTTTTCCGCAAGCAAATCTGATCACTCATTATTTGTTTATCGTAAAAAGGGTGTGATATTGAATATTCTTGTTTATGTGGATGATCTTGTTATTGCTGGGAATAATAGCGATGCTATTTGCAAACTGAAATCATATCTTGGTGATTGTTTTCATATGAAGGACTTGGGAAAATTGAAGTATTTTCTTGGCATTGAAGTAGCTAGAAGTTCGAAAGGGATTTTTCTTTGTCAACGCAAATATGCTCTTAACATATTGTCTGAAACAGGTCTTATAGGTTCTAAACCGGCTAGTGTTCCAATGGAAGAAAATCATCGCCTAGCTCTTGCATCGGACATACCTATGACAGATCCTGGTCGTTATAGACGACTCGTGGGGCATCTAATTTATCTTACCATTACTCGCCCTGAGCTTTCTTATGCGGTTCATATATTATCTCAATTTATGAAGCATCCAAAACAATCTCAATGGGATGCGGCTTTGAGAGTTGTTCGTTATTTGAAATACAGTCCCGGCCAAGGTATATTACTACGTGCTGATTCCACTCTAGTTCTTGATGTTTATTGTGATGCAGATTGGGCTAGTTGTCCAATCAGTAGACGTTCTCTTACTGCTTATTTTGTATTCCTTGGGAACTCTCCTATCTCTTGGAAAACAAAGAAATAAGCAACTGTCTCCCGCTCCTCTGCAGAAGCGGAATATCGTGCCATGGCCTCAGCCACTTGTGAAATTATTTGGTTGAAGAATTTGCTTCGGAGTTTTGGTGTTGAGCATGCTGCGCCCGTATCTCTTTATTGTGACAGTCAAGCTGCTCTACATATTGCAAATAATCCAGTCTTTCATGAACGTACAAAACACATTGAAATAGATTGTCATTTTGTACGTGATGAGATTCTCAAAGGTACTATTGCTCATGCGTACGTTCATACTACTGTGCAGCTTGCTGATATACTTACTAAAGCCTTGGGTCGTCAACATTTTCAATCTCTTCTTGCCAAGTTGGGCATTTCCAATCTTCATGCTCCAACTTGAGGGGGTATTGGGATTAAAGTATATTTGTAACATATTCTTGTTTACTTTGCAATATTTTCTTACTTCTTTTACGCTGAATGTCGACATCTTTCTTTACTATGTATGTCGACATCCTTTGTAATATTTTGCAACTCTATGTATATAAGGCCACGCCTAATACTCTGACTATCAATGAGAATATTTTGTAATTCCATTCACGTTTACATTAATGTGGTCGTTCATAACTCTATTGCGCTTCCTACAACTCTACCTTTTCTATAATTTGATTTGATGTGAATTGAATTGAATGAACATAACAATGTCGAAAAGAATAGTGAAAAATGAAGAAACGGATAAATTCAAAGGGATACCATATATTTGCACACTATTAAGTACACCATTATGGGTTTCTTAAACCTGGTATTATACTTATTGTTACCGTTAATGGTGCTGTTGTTCTCCAGGTTGTCTATGTTACTGTTTTCATCATCTATGTACCTAGATTTGCAGACTAAACATTTGAAATTAGTGGGGATTTTGGATGTTGGGTTTTATGGGAGCGCACAACTAATTAGTTAGCTTACTACACATGGAAGTCTACTAATGACAGTTATTGGATTCTATGTGCAGGATTAACTTTAGAATTGTTTGGTGCTCCATTAGCATCCATATTAACTACCAGAGAACACAATTGCCCCCAATACGTTTGTTGCCATTACCCGTTTATTAACTTGAATAATTTTATCTTCTCATATATCTTATGCTCAATTTTAGTTATGCTTTTACTTTCAAAATGGGGTATTCCTATACACAGAAAAATTTGATAGCGACGAAAAGCGTGGAGTGCAGGCTGTTTCTTAAACGTTTTTCTCTTTCTCAATGGTGGCATTTGGTTTGTTTATTCGATAAAGTGGAATTGTTGACTTTTAACCTGGCGCTCTTTCTTGATTCAGTTATGGTCCATGGAACTTGCACTGTCGTTGGAGAAGCTGGTGAATGAGAAGCTTCTTCAGACAACATAGCATAAGTATCATTATCCTTTTCTTATTGATTTTATTTTGTGGCATCACAAACTTTGGGTCTGTAATATCTTCTAATTAGAAAACCTGGCTTCTTTTCAAGTCTTTATTACGGTGTGTAGTCTGTGACGGATTTGCCCTATATATTGATCTTCACAGTTCAGATTTTTTGCTTACTGCAGAAACATGAATTACAGAATACAATTCTTAAATGTCTCAATTAACTGCTGGTGCAACCCCTAGAAATGCATTGTTCCTTCATCATAGAAAATATCAAACTGGAGTGCAACAGCTAACTCATGATCCATCCCGTAGCACCGGCAGCTTCACTAATCATTAGTGCTCTAGATTAAAGAAACAAAGAAGCAAGGACTACAGGCACGCGGAGTTCTCTTTTCTAAACCTGCAAATCCAGTTGGTAATCTCTCATGACTTAGGAAACGCCACCCAACTTCGTGGAATTTTGTAGAGAGCAAAACATCCCCTTTATTTGCGATGAATATTTGCAGAGTCAACATATGGAAATATGAAGTATGTCAGCAGGGTTGAGGTTCTTGATTCAATGGATTTTGATAAGAGCAGGGTTCATATTGTTTGTGTACTATCTACAATCATGACGTTCTTGCTGCTGCTAAGAAGTTGGCAAGGTTCTCATTGATATTCGTTTCTACTGATCAGTGCCTTCTGATTCCAATGCTCCCAAATACAGGGATCACTCAAAGAGCGGGAACCGGGAAAACTTGAGAAAATGTGTTCATAGTTTTTCGGGGGGTCAAAGGAACTGGGAATTGAGTGCACAAAGAACTGGGAACTAATATGTGTGGGTTAATCCGCTCTTATAGCGAGAAAGGTGAGCTCGGGTTGTAGGATAAGTTTTTGAATATAGATAATGTGATTCCAGGCTTTTCCTAATATTGACAAGGGCCCAGATGGTTTAGGTTACTTTGATAGAAAACGGGATTCTTGTAGCTATGGAACTCAGAGAGTTCATTTATCAGAATCAAGTGAAGTTGGCAGGTACATGAACTATGGAATTATAGATTACTCTCACAATGATGAAAGATGAACGATTCTCATTTTAGAAGTTAGAACTAAGCTTGGTCTAATGGAGATGGGGGCCAAAAATATATTCATCTAAGTGTGAAATAAGTTGAAATTACATTTTGCGAAAGCACTGAAAAAGCTTCCGCATTTAGCTATTTCTTAACATAATTTATAGAGGTATTAATTTGAGGAGTGATAATTTTAGCTTTACAGTACAATAATAATTAGGTGAAGGATTTGTCAAGAGTGGAGTGGATGATTAATATAGACACATGCATGTGAAGGGTGTGGGAACCTTTTTGAACCGAATCATCATTAAGGAACAAACACCGATGCATGCAGGGAGTTCCTTTTTTGAACTTGGGATGCGGTTGAGCTGGGTGGAGAACTCCAGTCATGGGTCGCCTTATAACTTATAAGTTATAAGAGGCATTTCCTCTTTAGTCCACTAAACCCAATCCATCTTAATCCCTAGTCTATCGGGACAAATAATTTAATCGCTAGTCCAAAAAGGTTTGAAAACAGTAAAATTACTGTGCTAACCCTAATAACACGCGTGTCAGAGTCACAAACAGATTAGGCAGAGAGAAAAAACACGCGTTATTCAGTTTCTCCTAGTTTTCATCGACCTTTTTTAGTTTTCATTCTTCTTCATCTACAGTTTTTCATTCTTCAGAGAATACAAAAATCAAAACTAGGTCAGTTCATCTTCTTTATTCAAAATCGAGATCTTCTTCTCCTAAATCGAAAAACGAAATCAAAAAACAAACCAGATCTGTTTCATCTTCGTCAAAACCAAAACCATGCATCTTCTTCATGAGATTCAATTGAAAGTTTCCAATAGAAAAACAAAATCAAAACCAAAAATGGTTACCAATCGAAAAATTAAACAAATAATTACGGAAGTAATTGTGGAAGAAAGTGCTTCACGCTCAAAAAGTAGAAGAAAAATTGTTGATGATTCAAACAACAAAAAGAAAAGCCTGCTTCTAATTCACCAACAGTACATAATATATCCAACAACAGTTTATGTTTTTTTTTTATGTATCACATGCTTTTATGCTTTCATGTATTACATAAGGTAAAAGATTTCATACATATTAGTATGTATTACATTGTTTTTTTTTATGTATTACATGCTTTCATTCAGTAAAAATATTGGTATGTAGTGCATGTTGCTTTCATGTTTTTTTATGTACTAAATGGTTCCATGCTTTCCTAAATATTGGTATGTATTGCGCTCTTTCATAAAAAATGTCCTAAAAAAGTACATGTCAATATGTACTAGGTAACCCCTAATTCATGCTTTGAATAAGTATCAGTGCATATCAACATGTACATATATATTAGGTACATATCAATATGTATGCTACCTTGCAAAAGAAATAATATAATTATTTTTGAGCTTATTGATATGTATTGATTGTGCTTATTGATATGTACTGAAGGAGAAAACTGATTTATGATGATTGGGTACTAACAATTTGTCTTTGACCAAATGAACCTGTACATATTGATATGAATTTGGGGTTCATATTTTTTTGAGAATTTTTGTTACAACATTACTGCTATGAATTTGGGGTTTTTGTCTAGTGGAATATTGGAAGTTTCACAATTTTTTTCAAGTTTTGGATATATAAATTTAGGAGTTTTCAGATTTTTGCTAAACTCTTAGTTCATGCTTGAATACATATAAATATGTAGTAAGACAAAGAGTGATTAGTTGATGATATGTACTGTATAAAATCCTATCATAGTTTATGCTTGAACATATCCATATGTACTTAGGGAAAAGTGATTCGTTGATGTAATACATGTCAATATGTATCCTTTGAATACCAAAAAAAATAATATGTAGTATGTGTTAATACAATACATAACAATATGTATTGTAGTGTTGAATACAAGTAGAATTCATCAGCGATGTATATCAATATGTATTATCGAATACTTGGATTGCATATGCATCAGGTACATATCAATATGTATTGTCAAATACTAATGGATATTTGGTTGTACCGTGAATAACTGGATAGTTTTGATAGTGTCAACTGCCAGTACGTATTTTCCTGTATTGCGAAAAATGAAGTGCATATCTCCATGTACTTGTTGATGTATTGTTGTTACTTTGTTTTCTTATGAATACCCTTGTTGATTATGCATGTGATATGAAAGAAAAATCCATATGTACTGGTAAAAATTGCAGTACATATTTGGTTGTACCGCGAAAAACTGGATGGTTTTTGATAGTGTCAACTTCCTGTATTGCGGAAAGTGGGTGGTTTTATTTTTCTTTAAATACATAATTGTTGCAACATTTTAGTTCTAACAATATGTTTGGTATTGCATGCCAGGTCACTTACTGTACTACAACAACAAGGCATAATATTGGTTTCAGTAAACTCATGCTGAAAACTCGAATATAACAAAATGTTTGGGATTTCTGCCAAAAAAGGTGTTGCTTATAATTTTAAAAATACAATCCAATATGTGTAATGTTTTCAGTTTTATTTTTGTTGATTTTTTATACCAATTTTCTATATGCTCCTAGCATACATATCAGTGTGTACTGTTAAATTCTTGATATGTACTGCTTACCCCCTTCTATTGCATGTTTATGTATGATCTTACAATATATATCCATATGTACTGTATATATGTTGTGTATAATCCTACAGAACATGCTGATATGTACTGCTAAAATCCCTAGTTTGTAGTTGATATATGTAATGTTGATGTAATTTGTTCTTGAATTAGTACATATCAACATGTATTGCTGGGTATATATATGACCACTGCAATAAATATGTACTGGGTAAACCTTTTTGTGCTTATTATGTACTATAGGTAAACCCACAATACATATTGATATCCAAAACACACTATCTTGACATTGTTCATTCTTGTTGCGTTACAAGCTTTGGTGCAGGGTTCCTTGGTTCTTCATGATACGCCTGCATGGTTGGGATCAGTTGGGAAGGCTTGGCAGATGGATCTAGAGGGGCCATCAAGTAAAATTTCTTTTCCTTTAAACATACTCTGATCTTTTAACATCTCAAATTGCACAAAATCACTATGTGAAGTAGTTGGTATAATTAGAGACATTATGTAACTCTAATTATATCAAGGTACTAGGTAAACCCAACGATACATAACAATAGGCACCATGTAAAAAAACCTAATTTATGTATGTTTTTGATAGTACATATTGATATAATTAACTATCTATTTGTGTGTAAAACATCATTTATTCTTGAATATAAGAACTAGTACATGTTGGTATGTACTGTTGTTAGGTACTGTTTGAACCCTTATTACATATCAATATGACCTGTTATTTTGCTTTATGATGCAAACAGTACATATAAATATGACCTGTTATTTTGCTTTATGATGCAAACAGTACATATCAATATGACATGTTATTTTGCTTTATGATAAAACAGTAATACCAACTTGAAAAGAGCATGTTATCTTGTTGTGGAAAAGAGCAACATGGTTAGTGTATGAGTTGTTTAAACACATACTAACCATGTTGTTTAAACCCAATATAACAGGTAATACCAATATGACCTGTTATCTTGTTGTGGAAAAGAACATGAACATGGTTAGTGTATGAGTTGAAATGAATAAGCGTTAGAGCATATCAATATGTAGTGTTGTCGAACATATACTTTTGAAGTACATATTCATCAGTACATATCACCATGTATTTGTTGATGTATTCTTGTTACTTTGTTTTCTTATAAAATACCCTTGTTGATTATGCATGTGATATGAGAGAAAAATCCATATGTACTGGTAAAAATTGCAGTACATATTTGGTTCTACTGTGAATAACCGGATAGTTTTTGATAGTGTCAACTGCCAGTACGTATTTTTTTTCGCTAACTCAACTGCAAATTAAATCATACGCATCCTACTGATCATATGTATAGTTGGGTACTAGATTACATATGTGATGTTGACAGTACATATCTTCATGTAGTGATGGATACAAATTACACAGATACTAGGTGCATATCAACGTGTTATTGTTACTTTGGTTTCTGATAAAAAATGACTTCACATATCCAACTTCGAGTATTCATAGAAGAAGAAAAAATGACTTTACAAAGCCAGAATTTTCATGAAGGAAACTCTTTATCGTCATATGTTTTAACACAATGTTAGCATTTTATTCTTTTTGTATTACTTTTATAGCCTCGTCAAAATCATAATCAACACAAATGATATATGCAGGCACCGTAGATGGAGGGGAATCTGCGGTATTCTGGGTAGTATTGGCTAGGTGAGGCTGTTGATGAGGAGCTTAAGAAACTGAAATTAAAAGATAATGGGGCAAATAAAGTAGTAGGTTCTGCTACTGGGGTGCTACTCCATTGCTGACTCTGAAGCAAAATCTGAAATCTCCCACTCTAACTTAAAATGACATGGGTGCTGAGAATAACTAGTTGAGAAGAGCTCTATTACGATCTGAATGGATGCATTCATGGACAGTTGAAATCCTTTTTATATTCAGTGTTTTTCTTTCTTCTATATTAGTTTCTTGGAACTGAGATTTGCTGGTTGGTCTCAATTTGTTATTTACTGTTTCCTTGTATATATATCTGGAGACTGGAACTGAGAAAGTATTGCTTACATTCATCTGTGAAACAGTGTTTATTACTTTGATATTCATTTTTCTGAAAGCTGTGTATTAGAATTTCTGGTTTCTAATTTTATATAAATGATTAAAATGAAAATTACATATATTACAGGTCATGTCTGAATAAAGTGATACAAGGTTGAGTGCGGGCTAATTTGGCCATTTCGAAAAAATATACACGTGCGGCAAGATCAAATCATTAAGATATTGGACCTCCGGATAATATTTTTAGTCCAAAATCATGACTTTGGACTAGCGGTTAAAATATTTTTATGGGTGGACTACACAGTAAACATGTTTCCTAGAAATGGATTAACCAGTAATTCCTAGAAGTTATAATCTAGGGGTCCACATACACCCGCTCAAAAATACATACAATTCATCGTATGACGCATGAGATCATCTATAATTTAGGAGCGCCAAATGTACCTGCACATTTTCATACCGAATCAAAAGTGCCTGGTGCACACACCAACTTTTAAAATGACCGGTGCGTAGTACGGGCACAAAATCTAGTATAGTTAGAAACATTGTAGTTGGTACGAGGGTGCATTAATTTGGACCTTACAGTTGCTCTTTATACTCAAAGATCTCCAAATTAGGGAACATTATCTATATACCCCTACTATGAGATCCCTTGCAAACATACCCTTATGAGCTTTACAAATACCCCTAAGCTTAATACACTGCTGTAGTGTATATACGAAACCACTAACCACTATTCAAAAAAAAAAAAAAAAAAACTACTTCTACTGCCCACCACCACTGTCCACCTCCGCCCACCACCACTGACGACGATCACCACCGCCAACCACCACTGTCCGCCAACACCAACCACCACCGACGACCACCACCACCGCCAACCACCACCACTGTCCACCGCCGCCAACCACCACCACTGTCAACCAGCACCGCCGTCGTTAACCAACACCACCAATGTCCACCACCACCAATGTACACCACCACCGCCACCAAACATACTGTCGCCGCCAATAACCGCCACCCACCGTCGCCGCTAACCACCACCGTCATCCACCACCATCACCGCCGCCAACCACCGACGACGACCACCACTACCATGTGGATTCAACTTGCTGAAGTTGTGTCCATATCGGAGGCAACTAGCTCAAGTTGTCTCCAAAAGTGGAGGCAACTAGCTCAAGTTGTCTCCAATAAATAGTGTCTATACCGGAGGCAACTAGATCAAGTTGTCTCCAAAAGTGGAGGCAACTAGCTCAAGTTGTCTCCAATAAATAGTGTACAAAAATAAGTTGCAAAAACAAAATTGAGCCAACTAACTCAAGTCGTCTTCGAATCTAAGGCAACTAGCTCAAGTTGTCTTCAAAAGCGAAGGCAACTAGCACAAAGTGGTCTTCAAAAGTGGAAGCAACTAGCCCAAGTTGTCTCCAAATATGGAGGAAACTAGCACAAGTTGTCTTCAGATTTGGAGGCAACTAGCAGAAGTTGTGTCCAAAAGAAAACAATATACGCAAATGTGTGAACCTGGTTTGAGTCGAACAAACATTTTCTGACATATAATCAATTGTGCTACCATTGCACCACAGGTTCGTCGAGATTACTCTAAGATGTATGCATAAAGATAATTTAATTTACCGGTGAAGGTATACCTTAAATGCAGGCACAAATAAAGTCGTGATTGGCACCAGTCCCGCACAAGAAAGACCATATTTCCTCTTCAACAGAGACCATTTTTCGATGGCAAAACCTGTAGCATTGTTGGGAAGGGCATAAAAGAAAGCGCCTTAATGTAGGAGATCAGCAAGTAAGTACAGATAAAACCTAGATTCTGAAATGTAGTTGTGTTAAGAAATTAGTACATGAATCTGTCCGAACATGATTTTGTTAAAGGTTCCGACATCCACGGACAGAAATGTTGGTATTTCTTGTTCATCTGGGCACAATCTTTGGATCTAACAATTTCGTACTTGGTTGTGTCGGCAAATATTACCAGAACGTCAAAGAAGAGTAACCAATCTAATAAGTTGGTTGGAAAATGCTTTAGTGAAACCATACATCTTAAAACCATGTGCTAACCTAAATGAGTTTACAAAATCCATGTTCTTTAATCTACAGTATACTAAAAATCTGTAACTATTAATTAACTAATTTCAGAACAGTACGAATAATTAAGTATCATCAACTTACCAAGAATGTGCCGGAATTTTTGAACTTCTAGTGAGTTTTGGATCATCTCAAGTCCTTTGAACACTTATTTACAAGAAGTAAACAACTTCTGCAATGTCATCGACATTGTTAGTTTCTTACACTATTTTGTTCTTTTTATACATCTCTTCTTCTTAGCAATATTGTTTCCAAGTACTGTTTTGCTCAAACAGCCAACTCACCCATCAACTCTGGTCATGGCACTAATATTTGTACAGGCTTCGGCAAATCCTCACTCCATTAGGATCTTGTTTGTTTCCTGCCAAATATTTCCTAGTCGAAAACTTTATTCTCACAGTTATTTAAACTTCGATAAACTCCAACACCACCAGTCCCTTGTCTCGCTTCTCTATCTCGGCATCTTCTGCAGTTACCCATATGTTGGTAGAAACCCATCTCAGCACCACTGGTTTCAACCACCTGAATAACTTAACACCATAGAACAACAAATTCCAGTTCCATTACCAAAGTCTTGCAATTGCCTAATTCTGTATGTTAAACTCTCTTCGGGGCTGAGAAGCCGATTCCTTCCAACTCCAACAGCACCCAGGATCTATACAAAACAACATACAAGTCCTAAATTCTCATTGTTTCATCATCGTATACCACCGAAAGTTGCTAACCATGGCAGCAGTTGTCTTCTTTATCTACCTGGTCTTCTTAACTACCAATGCCAGCAACTGTTTAGAACCATCGACAACCACCATCACCACTGCAACCATCCTCCATCTACTGCACGGTTCATTATACAAACCAGCAGCCATACCTAAGCACAACTCCCATTTCGTTATTAATTTGTCACTGTTGCTGCCACCATCTACAGTACTACCACTCTACTGCTGCTCCTACACGACCAATATTGATGCTTATATCACCAAAACCATCGCCTACACTATTACAACAGAATCCACCACCGTCACATCCATTCCAAAAACATCTACCACCACCAACACCACAAGCACCAGGTTGAAATACAATAAAAGACATTGTTTTACTAACTGAATTATATCATAAAAACACATCCAACATATGCGAGATTCAAATCAAATGGATATTTTTAGGGTTTTTGATACAAACCTGATTCATTAATCTCTTGAATTTAGATGGCTTTGATTTTATATTTCAACTTGAAGTTGCCATAGATCGAGACCTAAAAATCACATCTCTCAATCGCCTGAATCTTTGGATGGTACTGAAATTACTGATATTTTCAAATTCAGAAATTACCTGAAACTGAAATCTCAAAATTTAAATCTCAAAATCCGAAATTTATTTTATGAGATCTGATATGAAGATGATCGAGTAGACATGGTACTGGAATTGTGGAAGAAGTAGAGGTGGTGTTCCAACGGCGGCGGCGGCAATGAAGATGTTGGTGGTGGTCGTCTTCGCTAGAGGAGGAGACAGAGAGTAGAAAGAGGATTTTTTCATTTGGTGGAAAAATTAGATCTAAATCATTATGTCGGTGAGGGCAGACTTGGTATTATAATTTTAAAATAATCTCTCACTAAAAAGAGAGGGATATTTGTATAATGGATAAGGATATTTTTGTTGGACCCATGGATAGTAGGGATGTTTATACTAGGAATTACTAGGTAGTCCAGGAAACCCAGTACTGGTTACTCTCTAATCCACCCCTAGAATAAAATTATCCGCTGGTCCAAAAACATGTTTTTGGACCAGAATATTTATTCCCTAGTCCAAAACGTGCGGGTCACACAAGACAAGTTTTTCAAAAGTACCAAAAATACCCTTTCTGCAACTCCACGAACAAATCAAATTCAGTTTCTTTCTCTTTTTTTTTCATCTCAGATTGTTTCTCTTTGGTTTTTCTCTGCTCCTGCGTTTTGGTTCATCACAGTATTTTATTTCGTAAATCACAGCTATTATCTCGTAAATCATCTGTGCTTCGAAATCAGATTCGAACAAGGTATTTATCTCGTAAATCATCTTCCTCTGCTGTTGTTCTTGGAATGTTGATGAATAATTTGGTTTATTCTGATCCGATTTCTATTAGAATAGTTGTCTATGATGTACATTGTTATCTTTCTTTTATCTTTCTTCGAAATCAGATTTGAACAAGGTATTTATCTCGTAAATCATCTTCCTCTGCTGTTGTTCTTGGAATGTGATGAATAATTAGGTTTATTCTGATCCGATTTCTATCAGAATAGTTGTCTATGATGTACATTGTTATCTTTCTTTTATGATTTCAGTTTTGTGATGATTTATATTGTTCAATTCAGTTTCCGTTTGATTTACATTGTGATTTTTGTGTGTTTCAATTAGGTATCTTAAAATCGAATTAGGTTAATCTCATATTCGAACAATGTATGTTACTATAATCACCTTTTCTCTACTGATGTTCTGTTTTAGTTTCTTTGTAATCTGATATAGGTTTGTTTTACTGTATTTTTTGATATAGGTTTGTTTTGTTAGATAGATCGTGTAATAATTTTGTATTCTCTTTTTGATATAGCTGCAGTTCTTCTATTTATAGAAGATGAAACTCAAAACATATTGATATGTTGTAAAATATATTCTACATGTTACATACAAATACATATCAATATGTATAACGTATAGGAATTCAGAGACTTAGTTATTCTATATGTTACATACCAATACGTACTACATATAGCCTGCGCTCTTAGTATGTATCGTGCAATACAGTAGATGCCAATACATATCAATACGTATAACTTATATCCATTCAGAGACTTAGTTAATTTTTGGATCATTTACAGGGTTAACATGTCTGACGTTGGTCCCAAACCAGACTTCTCCATCTATTCTCATGTATACCATAAGCAATATCATTTTGCATATGAGGTTACATCGTTTTCAACTTTAGAGGATTTGAAATTTTGCATCTGTAATATGTGGAGCTGGTTGACTCCATCGACTATTCTGGTTAACTATTTCCAGAATCAAGCGATAGTTCCTATTCTTGCCGATGTAACACTCCAGGGCATCTATGCATTACATTCTTAAAAGCAATCAGCTTTCTTTGATTTGCACGTGGATGTAATTTCAAATGGCGCGTCTAGGCGTATGGAAGTTGACAGTAATGCAGACTTAGTTGTCAGTGCAAAGAATAGTTATTTGAAAGAAGGTAAAGAAGCCCCAAGAGTGTTTTTTTCAGATGGTTGGGATAAGATTTTTGATGATACAGATCAATTATTCTATGGTGGTGTTGATGCCGTACGTATAGCATGCCAAAAATACTGCATGAGAACTGGATATGAGGTAATTAAGAAGAAGAATGACCTTGAGAGATTCACCGCCGTATGTAGTGTGAAAGGTTGTTCATGGAAGCTTCACGCAACTGCCATTGGTAGTTCTATTGATGTTTTTAAGATAAAGGAATATGTGGGAAGGCACACATGTGGCGGTGGTTATATGTTGAAGAATCCAAGAGTTACAAAAAAACTCATGAACAGTCTAATTCATGATATGGTCAGGCACAACCCTCGCATAACACCAGCAGAGATCATAGATTATCTTAAAGTTAGTGGTGGCATTGAAATCCAGTATCACCACGCATATCATGCAATTGAGTTGTCGCATAAACAGATTTTTGGTAATGATGTTAAGTCGTACACTGATCTTGCTTGGTGGGTGAATGCTGTTAGGGAAACAAACCCTGGGTCATTTATTGTTTTCGATTTCAATGATGCTACAAAAAGATTCAATAGACTTTTTGTTTGCTTTGGAGCTTGTATAGAGGAATATAAACTATGTCGTCCCATGATTTTTTGTGACTGTACATTTCTCACTGGAACTTTTAAAGGAGGTCTCATGGCAGCAACATGTCTTAATGGTAATCAAGGTAACTGGTTCTTTTTTTTTTTGATATGTAGTGTCTGGTAGTTAGATCACTCATATTGATCTTACTTTACTATCTGACAATGAGTATTAACCATACTACATACTACATATTGACCTTACTGAGTATGAGATAAACCATACTGCATGTGAAAATGTAGTGTCAATCAGTTGCTTAACATGTTATTATGTAGTGTCAGGTTTTCACATATCAACAAAGAGGTAAACCAACTGCATGTCAATATGTAGTGTCAATATTAGTTGCTTAACATAACTAGTAATTCCTTTTTGCAGGATTTTATCCGCTTGCATTTGCTTTAGTACCTGGTGAAGACAATATCAGCTGGGAATGGTTTTTCAAGAAACTGAAGGAGGCTTTGAATGATGATCGCCCAATCACTTTTATGACTGACCGAGGTGAAGGGTTGGTTAAATATATTCCCAAAGAGTTCCCTGATTCTCATCAAAGATATTGTTACTTCCATTTGGACAAAAACTTACCTATCGCAAAGTCTGACGAAAAGTATAAGGAAGTGACTGATGCTTTCCGAAAGGCGACATATGCTCTTTCTCCTGCAACATACGAGGAAGGTCTTCAAGAAATGGTTAATTTGGGAAGGCCTTGGGTTGCTGACTACTGCCGCAACATTCCAAAAGAAAAGTGGTTCAATGCTTTCTTCAAGGGTTGTAGTTATGGTTACACTTCATCTAGCGTTGCTGAATCGTTCAATAGCTGGATTAACAAAGAGAACAAATTACCTGCGTGTGCGTTCGTTGACTCGATCAGGTTTGTATCAGTTTCCTTAGTCACAGTACAAGCTTATATTAGTTTTCTTTTTGTAACAGTATTAGCATATATGTTCTGTTAATCTACGTATATTTTTAGTATAACAGACTTTGCTATCCCCTTGTCGTGTAGGATACGTATGATGGAAATGATGTCAGAACGTCATGACGAGAGTCTCTTGATGGACCCAGAACTGCTAACCCCTACGTATCAAGCCTTGCTTGAACTACACATCCAAATTGGCCGTCCCTGGAAAGTTAGCCAGTCAGATGCTAATCGTTATGAACTGCATTCTCCAAGGTTAGCGTTTACCCCTAATCTCTATCATCTGAATGTTATTTACTTTCTCTTTTTTTTTTTTTTAAGTACCATGTTTCTGTGAGAACATATAAATATGTACTGTGTATATTAGGTGTACTGAAAAATAACACATGAATATGTACTGTGCATATCTCATATGGTAGATCTAGAGAGAAAAACTTGTACTTGCCAACGATGGCGTGTTTATGGTTTTCCATGCTCGCACGCTACTGCAGCTATTACTAGATCTGGAGGAAGGATTATTTATTACGTTGAAGATTATTTCAAAGTTACCACTTTTCGTAAGCTATATTCAATAGCTATTAGACCCGTTCCTAACCACGACAGGTATGTGTCTTTAATCAGTACATTTTGTCAGCTATTACTAGATCTGGAGGAAACTGTCAACATAAACCTACTTACATATGGATGTTACATACTGATATGTAATTTTAGATACCACTACATTTTTTTATATTTGTTTTTCAGGAACAATATACCGTGTACATATTCATATGTAGTTGTGGTTCATTCCATTTATATGATACTGTTTTTTTCTCACAGGCCCGATGAGTATCACGTAGATGATATCGTTCTCCCAGCAGAAGTAATTAGGTCTCCACCAGGCAGGAAAAAGGGGAAACGTTTTAAGTCCGCATTTGAGACTAGTAGAAAATCTGTCAAGTGTTCAAACTGTAATTTGAAGACTCATCACAACAAGGCAACATGCAATCTTATCCGACAGTATGAACTTTCTGAAGAATGATTTTGTGTCAGGTATGTATTTCAGTCAGATACATATTAATGTCTTAATTAAGTAAGTTTGATACAATACAATGTACTTTTAAGCAAGTAGTGTTCTGATTTCTCTTTTTCCTTTATCACAGGCTTGAACGTGCAGCAGAATGTTATATCGATGATGTTGCCAGATTCCTTTTCCACAATTCTTTCCTCTAGCCCTTGTTCTATTCTACCGTTTTTCTTTTTGATTTTTTCAGTACCAACTGAATTTGGTTAATAAGTATTTCATTTACAGTACATACATTACAAGTGTACTGAAAATACTGTTTTTGTTGTTTCTTAGAACATCTTTTGGTTTTTGAAACATTATAAGTCTATCAAAATGTAGTTATTGTAGTTATTTTCGAATAATGAAATATGTTTTTAAGTCTATCAAAATGTCATTATCTATCAGCAGTAGTGAAGTATTTACATACTGAAATTACATGTCAGTATTGTAGTGTTAGTATCTACCACTACATACTGATATGTAGTGGTTGTAGTGTAACCATACTAGATGTTTGTAACAAGAAAACAATTAAATATGTACTTGTTTGTGGTTTAACCATCTTCCACTAAGATTATTTAGAACATCTTTTGGTTTTCCAGCTGATTCACCATCTTCACGGGGGTCGAGGGGGCAACGCCCCCTCGTATCAACAACACAAAATCATGTTTAAGTAACACAATTGAAATATCACTACATTAAAGTTAAACCCAAATTCAAATTAAAAATCACTAAATATTAGATATATGTTTTTGAACATTCTTGAACTCATGAAATGAAATGAAACCAAGAATAAAAAGAAAAGAAAATAGTTAAATAGTGATATGTACTGTCAGATTACTTTTAGCAAGTAAGACTATTTTTATGTCATCTGCCAACTGATTTCCGGTGGAGATGCTTTCAGCAATTTGCATGCTAACGGGACCCTTTTGTTACGAATCTTCGCTTGCACTTCTTCATCATCTCCCAAAGGCACTCCCACATATTTTCTTTTTGACATCATCTTCATAAAATGTATCACAAACAGTAGACAGTCTGGCGATCCCCCTTGTTGAGGTGCTTCACATTCATTCACTATTACATTCTTCATTGTTACTTTGTCCTTCTCCATCAAGTACACGTTGATAGGTACGTACATGTAATCTGCCATTTTGCAGGCGTGTGGATAACAAATACCTCCCCATTCAGCCTTAGAAGAATTGTAGTGGTTGAACACCATTTTTTCGCAGTCATACTCAAGTAGCGTCCAATGAAGATTGTGGTGGCACATTGGTACAAGAATATTCTTGATACTTTCATCCATCGCCAATATTGGTTTGTAAACAGAATCATGTGCTGCTCCTTTGAGGTTATCCGGGAACTCGACATTGTACTGAAAACATGGATGTACTTGAAATAGTTTATATCTAATTTTGTTTTATGCAATATTGATATGTAGTATACCTACCCCTACATACTTTTTTAATTTTTGAATATGTGTTGTAGTAAATATGCAGTGTAAGATAACAACTTACCCAAGAGGATGGATCCAGATGCAACACAGGCAAGTATTTCCTGTATACTTCGTGCATCGGTTGCTCATTCTGAAATTTGATGTTAAGCTTGTATTGTGCGTAGTTGAGAAGATCTTGTTCTAATAATTCGTTCCGCACCAAGTCATCAACTGTAGTTCCACTTACACAAAGACCACCTTCTCCCACTCTCCAAGCAATTGAGCTAGAAAATAAACGACGTAAAGGTTAGTATTCTTTGTGTAACAGTACATACTGATATGTCTTTCTCAGTATTTTTTATACAAATATGTATGTATATCAAAATTACATACACAAACTAATAGTACATATCAATATAAAAGTGTCAATTGAGAACTCACCAAAGATTTTTTGCATTATTGATGTATGTGGAAAGAGTACTCTTTTGTTCATCGTTCATGTCATTATAGAATGGTGATTTAGTCAGTTTCCGGAAATACTTGCGCAATTTAAGCTTTCTCTTTTTGTTTAGTGGTAGTGCTTCTGCATCTGCAGCTTTCGGTCCTTTATATGATGGTGAGAACTTACTTCCACTCTCATATATATCATCTACCTTCTTTGCAGGATGGGAACGAGTAACAGGTCTGGTGGGTGTTGTTACCTGCTGCTTTTCGGGCTTTGTAGCACGCTTTTTGTTCACTTTTACCATTTTTTGTTTCTGGCTTCTTGTGCTAAACTGTTCCTGCATTTTTAATCATCATAAAAAAATATGTAAATATCTATATTGCATAAAACATAGTTACATCACCTAATCATTTTTGAAAGCATGTAGTGGTATATGATTGTATGGTATAGTGATTTCTAGTGCTACCATACTGATATACATATCAGTATGTAGTGATTTGTAGTGTAATATTAACTACACAAAATGAGATTTTTAGTACATATCATTCACCTGTGATGGAACCTCCAAAACATCTTGCGAGAGGACATCCAGAACATCTTGTGATGAAACATCCAGAACATCTTGTGATGAAACATCCAAAGGATCTTGTGATGCAACCTCCAAATGACTTTTTGAACTGGTTGTAGGTATGTATTCTTGTTGCTTACCTGTAACTTCACCTGCATCTTTCGGTTCAATGGGTTCTTGTTGCTCAGTTGTTTCTTGTGGAATTTGTAAAGGCCGCAAATCTCTTCCAAACAGATTATCAAATTGTTCTCGTAAGTTAATACCAAAAAGACCTTCGTTGTTATCTGAAAGGAGGTCTGCAAACTCTTCGACATAAACACCAATGCCAGAGTTTGCCATTTCTATAAAGTCTGGCATAGACAGCTTTTCAATGTGTTCCAAACTCGACATCATAGTAAACAAAGGTACATTCAGCAAATGAAACTTTTCCGCCGCCAATCCGGCGTTATACTCTGGAAATTTCTGCGAATTAACTACAATTGAAGACTTCGTTTCTAGCATAGTTGTAAGCAACTCCTTTGTTGCTTCCTGCCTAACTTCAAGTTGATCAACCTGCAAAAATCAATTGAAACTGTCAACAAAAACCTACTTAGCTTGAGTTTTTGCTATGTATACCACCACAAGAATGTACAGTTACATATAAATATGTTCCACTACAAGAATGTACTGTTACATATCAATATGTAATGGTAGATACCACTACATATTAATAAGTAACAGATAGATATTGATATGTAACAGATAGATAGTGGTATACAAGAATGTAATGTTACATATCAATATGTAATGGTAGATACCACTACATATTGATATGTCACAGATAGATATTAATATGCTACTTACCTGTGTGTTTTCTTTTCCCTTTTTCTCTTGTATCTTTTTGACTTTTTCCTCCAAATTAGATTTAGCCCAATTTTTAACCTCAGAACGCGGAACTTCAACATCATGGAACTTCAATACTGAAGTTGTTGACAATTCAACCTCAGAGGTGGCATTAACATGAGTTTGATCTTTCGGTGTTGACAAACCAACTTCAGGAGTGTTGACATTAGCATCTGTTTGATCTTCCGGAGAACCTTGCATTTCGTTCTCAACTATTTGGTCCACATTCAACTCTTCATTGGGGTTTCTTGGAGTAGGTGTACATCCCAAGCTAACATAATCTTCCTGGTTGGCTTCTCTCTGGAAAGGGAAAGCTTTCCGGTAAATATCATGCAACATGAACTCAAGCTTTGAAGCGTCAACCAGTTCGCCCTCTTGCTGCATTGTGTTGAATTCACTCCATTTGGAAGATATTGTATTCCTAAAATCATCGTATTTAATCTTCCAATCTTCTCCCCCAATACTGAGTCCTCTTCTTCTTTCTCTTCTTCCTTCTCTTCTTCCTCTTCTTCTTTCTCTTCTTCCGATTCGGAATTCTCATCTAAACAAAAAGCATCATCATTTGCTTCTTGTTGAATCCTTCTTGAAATACGATTAAGGATTTGTCTTTCTTCGTGTGTTATCTCATCTTTGAAATCAACATGGAACTGGTACAAATCAAATAAATGTAAAGAAGCAACTACATATTAGATATTACCAAAAAAAAAACATGTCGTAGTTCTTTCTCTATTAGATACACAGGGAAAACTACATATTGATATGATATGCTAATAACTACATATCAATATGTATCACCACAAATTGATATGCTAATAACTAATAATCTATGTATCTCTCAGAGATTACATTCTTATCTGAGTAAAAAAAATCATGGGTTTTCTTATAAGCATGATTTAGGTAGAGCGAACTTGATGTAGTTTTGGTTTTCTTTTTTCTAGGAGCCATTTCTATGTAGTATGATGAAGATGAATAGTAAATGTAAAATGAAAACAGATAATATGATCAAAACAGAGCAAATTTAATTGTTTGTATTTAGAAGATTACCTGGATGGCTAGATTAAGATCAGTCGTATGAGGAAACACATATGGAGAAGAGAAGTAAAGGAACTAGGGTTTCTGAGAAGAAAGTAGAAGCCCTAATTGATCATGATTCATGAAATTGAAATGAAGAAAAGAAATGGGAAATTGAAGTTTCTACACTGTACCTAAGCAGCATTGATATGCTAATAACTACTACATATTGATATGCTAATTATTACATATCAATATGTCGAACTACGTGTACTTATCAATATATATTTTTATTATGACAAAATATGTAAGGCAAGTTTACCTGATACTCAGAAAGATCAATATCTTTTAGGAACTCAGCACATATCTTTGTATGATTCCACCTAGACACTCTTGGCACATACATTCCTGCAGGTTCTGTCACTATATCCTCGGGCGCCACCAAATGGGTATGCTCCGCAAACCATGGCTGCAAAATATTGATATGCAGTATTAGATATACTATCAAAATATAGAAAACACATAAAACAAAAACATTTTGAAGTAGAATAAACAAATAAATAGATTCTTACCAACAAATAAATAGCACAACCATTTGTGCGTTCTACGGATTCCACGTTTTCATTCAGCTCTTTCTCTAAATGAGAATGGATGAGGTCAGGCCATGAAATATTCTTATCCTTCTCAAGATCAAGAACGAAACCAATATATTTTTCAGTCAAAGCGTTTGCATCACTTGTAGCGAAAAATAATGAAGTGCACATATACAAGCAGATAAGCCTAACAAGATCTTCGGCATCTTCCTCGTCTTCCTCGTCTTCTTCAGAATCTTCATTTGATTGATCACCCACGCTTTGCAGAGACTCTTCATCAGACTTCTTCTTTTTCAGATTAATTGGTGTTCGTTTAAGGATATTCAAGATTGCCTTCACAATCATTGGCCTAGTCACTTTATCACCAGCTTTCATATCAGTAGGAAAAGTCCTTTTGAAAAATTCTGTTTCACGCCATCCACTTTTTTTATTGACTTGTGTAAGCCTATAATCAAGATATTCCCTATTTGGAATTCTCGGCATCCCATAAATAAGTGCCATTTCTTCTGGTGTGGATACTAGCTCATTCGGTTGGCCATGCCTTTTAAAGACAAATCTAAGCTTGTTTGGATCTTGACCCCTAACGTAACAGCGTAACATTTTCGTCATTGCATCTTCAATCTTCAACCAATGTTCCAACTCAAATCTTGTGTACCAGAACATTAGGAACAGGTTACCGAATGATGCTTCAGAAATCATCTTCAGCTGCAACTCACTCAACTCAAGGTTTTCAGTGGATTTCGCAATAGCCTTCTTAGTGGTCCTAATAGTCTTCGCAAGCCCCCACAAGCCCCTGAAACCGCCACGGTATAAACTTCGTGGTTTTCCAGCTCCTTTCTTACGCTTATTAGCACCTACACAATAACAAGAACCAAAAACTAATACAGTACATATCAATATGGTATATCAAATATGTAGTTACATCATCAATATGTAGTTGTAATATCTACCAAGTCTTCAGAAAACACTTAATACCAAAAACAAGCACAACAATGCATCATTACATACTCATAAACATATGTTATTAAGAATTATCTTCGTTTTAACATTACAAACCTTCTTTCAGGAGCGCTTTTGCTTTCCCCCTTTTTTCTTTTCCCTTTCCTTTTGGAGAAGGAGTAGCAGCTCTCAGGACAACTGCTTTGTCCCCCTTTGCTGTTGGTGAAGGAGTAGCAGCCGTTGTCGCTGTTTTTCCTTTTGCTTTAGTAGTTGCCGCTGCTGTTTTTCTTTTGCTTTTTGCTTCAGGAGCAGCAGCTGCTTTCTTTCCTTTGGTTTTTGCTGTTTTTGTAAACCAAAAGTTTTGTACACATTACATATTACAGGCAGATAATAATATGTAGCACACATATTAATTTGAGATGCTATCATTACATATCAATAACTACAAATTGAAGACAACATATTGATATGTAGTACAGATATAAAACATATGAATCACACACTGCATGTCAATATGTTGTGTCAAATTACATACACAACAGATGAAAAACATGTAAAACATATGACTCACAGAGATGTTGTGTTTCTATTGAACAAAAAACATATGAATCACACATTGCATGTCAATATGTTGTCTCAAGTTACATATACAACATATGAAAACATGTATACCAGACACTACATACAAATATTTAGTGATTCCATTGAAAACATGTAAAACAAACGCTACATACAGAGATGTAGTGATTCTATTGAGCATATGTAGTATATTAGTTGAACATTACTACATATCTACAGTTTTTCATCAGCATTAAATATTTATATGTATTGCATGTCAATATGAAAATTCAACAACAGTTTTCTAAGTATTGCATGTCAATATGAAGTACAAAATTAGGCTTTACTTTCTTCTGATTTTTGCTTACCTTCTACCTGAGGAACATTTGTTCGTGACGGAGTACCAACTTTACTCATACTCCTTGTTGTCGGAGATTTAGCCGCAGGGGAGGATTGTGTTGGTGAATCATCAACATTTTTTCTTCTTCTTTTTACCTGGGTTTCTTCTACAATTTCTTCTGTAATTGTCCGCTTGATAGTTCTAACCATTTTTTCTCTTTAATTGAATGAATAAAAATTAGGTCAGGAACTGATGATTATGTAATTGATTAGGTCAGGAACTGATGATTTATGTAATTGATTAGGTCAGGAACTGATGATTTTTCTGTAATTAATGATTTCCGAAATCGTTTTTCAGATGAAGGAGTTGCAGTCGGTTTAATTCAGATGTAGGAGTTGCAGTCGGTTTTTCAGATGAAGGAGTTGCAGTCGGTTTTTTCTTCAAGGCAGAAGAAGAAAAAGTGGGAGGAGACAGTTTTAACCCACGCATGAATGTTGAGGGTAGGCTAGTAATTTTCTAGGATTTTAAACCTTTTTGGACTAGCGGATAATTGTTCTATCCCGCTGGACTAGACACTACTCCCGGATCGGATCTTTGGACCAAACAGGAAATTTCTCAACATTCCCACTTCCCTGTATGGCTCAGGCATTCCGCATGCCATGGGTGCCCACGGGTGTACCGTCTACCCGCTCTTCTATGTTTCGGTCCAGAAGAAAGCCTATCGTATATATTAAACCTAGCCGTAACAAAGTTCCATAGAAAGAAAAATCTAAAACTGGAGAGGAATGGCGAACACGAGAAGATATTGACGATGCTACTTTTCTTCTTGTTGGTTAGCTTACGAACAATAGAACCAACAGAATTGTTGTTTATATAATTGTTGTGTCGATCCATTGCGTTTATTCAATAGTGTTATATACACGAGCTCGTTGCCTGTATTTTACATTAGCTCTAAAGAATCAACACCATGGATCGAAACAACATTTAAGTAAACAACATGAAGATAAAAATCCAAGATGATGACAGCTATTTCATGCTCTTTTTTTTTTCTTTTTCTTTTTTTGAACACGAACTTTTAAATTCACATTATCTGCAGGGATCATATTGTTTACTTGATTGTAGATTTGATCCATGGTGCTGATTTTCTAGTGGTACTATTATATACACGAGCACAAAAACGTTCCGTGTCCATGAAACGTTCTTGTGATAACAGCAACACTGACGAACCAACACCATGGATCGAATCGACATTTATGTAAACAACAACAACGTGGTTGAGGGAAATCCAATATGGTACGTGGTGACGATTTCATGCTTATTTCTTTCTTGGTTTAATTGATTTTGATATGTTTTTATGAGTGATGCTAAAGCTACCGCCGCACCTCACCGTGAAAAGTATTACCGCGTCTCACAGTTCTTGGGACCCGCTTGAGCTTGCAGGGGTGGGCTATGGGTCCCACCGTGCTCTTGTGAGGTGCGGTTGGTTTCACGGGATTTAGACGGCGGTAGATGTAAAATTATCGTTTTCCTATCGATCGGAGTCTTATGCCTATAAATTGATTGGTGGTAGCAGTCAAATATTGGCTATTTGTCTGAATAAGTCAGAAGCAAAGATGATTTTAATCTTTTGTCTATGTATGTTATACATTAGTATTTAATTCATGAGCAATGGATGTCTCATCGTCTCTCCATAGGAGAGACCAGGTATCAATTCCCGTTAAGCGCATAATGTGCAGCTAAATACAGCAAAACATCACTAAGTACAGCAAAACATATTTCCTCGCATATTTGAAGATCCTTCTCAGGTTGCCACCAATACCCGACAGAGTTAAAACTTAAAACCGACAATTGCCCACTACGTATACGATTCATTTTTTCTCCACGGCCTTGGAAATCTTGGACATTGCAGTCCTGCTCGACGGTCACTGTTTAAACAAATACGAGAAGTTTGATAGATCATTTTTTGATAGTTACAGTATATATGCAGAGTGGTTTGAAGGCGTCCATTATAGTTGATTCGGGGGCTTGTATGGCCTTATAGGTTGCTCTGACATACCCCCTCTCTTTGACTTCCCGAATACATAAATGTGTCCAAAATACGCACATGGACTGAAGATCGCATTCAAGGAACACAAGAAAACATGCATGGTCCACTAATTTCGGAACCGAAACCAGAATCGGACCTGTTAGAAACCGACTCAAATGATCCGTCTGGCTTCGATTTCGGTGGTTTCCGACTTTATATTTTGAACCTAGTACAATTAGCCGGCAACGAGACAGATTTCATTTCCACTTGCTTGCACCTTAAAACCCCACAAGTGTAGTGTGTCGCAGAGAATGGCGAAGTTGTTTCGAAGAAACAAGACGATATAGCCGATGAATTTATTGCTTTGGAGATATGGAGTAGATTCCTATGAAAATGACTCAAGAGGTTTAAGCTTAAACCTCATGAGTTATTTCAGTGGTAGTCTGCTCAATATCTCCCAATCGACAAAATCATCAGCTATTTCTTCTTGATTTAAGCTTAACACGATTCATAACAAGGAGTATTTTTTTCTACTTGTTTGTAAGCAAGCCTACAGGCAGAAGAAGCAACGGCGGAATGTATTTGTTATTGGCAGAGTTGTTTATATAATTTTGTTTTGATCATGGTGTTTTTTCTCTAGTGCTATTGTTATATACACGAGCATGGGAACATTTCTGTCCATGAAACAAGTCAACCCAGTGAGATTGCTGCATATGTAGAATCCCCGGTAAGTAGATTTGTATTCATGAATATGAATACGCGTATTTAACAGTAGCACAAGAGATCAACACCATGATAAAATCAACAAGTAAAAAACACGAAGTAAAGAACGTGACTGAGTCGGTAGCAATCCAAGACGATTTCATGCTTTTTTCTTTTAACCGGAACTTTAAATAGCTCATTCGTAGAAGAAGCATTGATTTTACCGTTTTGGAGTCGTGATTGTAGAACAGAATTCATGGAGAAGGATCGAAAATTCTGTTTAATGTGAATGGGACAATCCTTCCACTTCATAATCTGAGATGTTAAGAGGGTTGACTGCTAGTTGTGCATTCTTGAGATAGTTGGAATAACCTCCGGCTGCATCATATCACTGGTGTGTCAATCTTCTTCTTGTAATATTTAACAAGATGATAATTGAAACTCAATTCTCCATTCTCATTCATTCTGACCCTATCAAAATCTGATGTGGACAATTTAACTAGAGAGTATTAGGAAATACAACTTTCTCATTAATTCTAACCCCACATAATTAACTTTAGTACTTCCTTCCACGTCTTTAACATCTCCCACATAACCCATTTTCCCATAACCAAACTTTCTCTATGTAACTGACGATCCCGACTAAAAACAAACTACAACAACATCAGAACTGCTAGCTTTGTTTTTCACAACTCATGTTTGATTTTATCTTTGTTCTTGAACCTGAGTAATTGGGTGTATGGTTTGTTCTCCTTGAAGAATCAAATAAACAATTACCATAAACAGGTTTGGAAATTCTTCCATCACCGTTTCTAATCTCTGTGAATTCATCATGGTTATTAATTTTGATTTTTAATCTCTCATATATTTAGGTTAGGAAATTTTGGATTCTGTTGTGATGATTATCAATTTTGTACACTGTTTTTTGAGGTAAGCCATTTCAGATAGGATTTACTTCCAATTTGAACTCTGTTTTGTACACAAATCACGGGTGCCAAGATTCGCATCAACACTAATCTGTCTTTTTCTAAATTAACCTCCACTTTCTCCACCAGTTCATCTTACTGCTCAACGTCTTCTTACTGAATTAATTCATACGCAAAAATATAAGATCTTCTATTCATGCGCAGGTTAGTTTTGGTCTCTATATTGGTTTTGATTCAGATTATTAAATTTAATTGTACTAATTAAGTAATTTCTATGGGGTTTTCTCAATTCTTACAAATTATCTGTTTGTGGAAATGTCGAGCAGAAACTCATCATAAGCTTTCACTCTATTGGTTTATGACACCATCGGTAACATTGAGACAAAGATTTAGGTAACTATTCTTCTCTTTTATTTCTTTATTCTTCTTAATTTTGTGATTTTAAGGTTGTGGGGGTTGATTTTGTGATATTTCATTCAAACACCGTGTTATCTCCTTGCTTTATTTTCTTTTTGCTAACACCAATTTTGTTTCTTCTGCAATGTGGTTGATATTCTGAGCTTTTTCATTTTTCATAGGAAGCAGAACATTTATAAATTGCTGCCCCTTACGCACAACTTTTTTTTTTTTTTATTTCTTAAAGACAGAGGTTAAAGATAGATTAATGATGGTTAAAGATAGATTAATGATGCCTACCAGAGGTAAGCATAAAGAGGCCCTTATAAGCTATGTGTTTCTCACATTTATAATTTTTTATTATTTATTTTCCTCAATCAATATGTATAAGCTAATTTCTAGAATTCGAATAAAATTTCCAGGAACTTCCCCATGTAAGACATAAGCAACAAGGTGGATAGCATACAAAGACATGCAAATGATGTAATAATTCGTCTTTAGTTCGTGAAAGAATTTCAATCATGGGAATTAAAACTCAGAGTTAGGTTATTTGAGGTAATTTAATCGAGAAAGTTCTCTGATGCTGATAATACCCACGTAACCCACCTTTTGTTTAAATCTAAACATATGCTAACCAGTGAGCCAGTTAGAAAGATGAGCTTGAAAGGAAACAAAAAATGGACACGATGTACACAGTTATTGGAGGCTCATTACTAGATATTGGAATATCTTTCAGCAGCCACTGAATTAACATGACCGAATGGATCTTCCTGTGGTTAGTCTTCCACATATGCATTTGTTTCGTTAACCCTTCATAAAATGCTTTCTTAATCCTGAGAGAATTTTTGCTGACAATCTGTCTAATAATATATGTTCATAACATTATACTGTAAGACTTTCTTCATTCTGTGTTTAAGGTCCATGCAAAGGGTGAAGAATATTGATAATTTGAGAATTCCATATAGAACATTGTTGTAAATTTTATTACCATCTATTGACTTTGAAAAGTAATTCATTCTCATTTTTTTTGCAGCCATTTGAAGCCTTTCTGTTGCTGTAAATAAATCCAGTTTGATCAAAAATACTCGCTTTGTAATGGCAAGAACTCTTCGAATGATCCAAGATGAGAATTTTGCTTACTCGCTTACGAGGTACGTCCCTTTGCTTCTCTAAACCTACTTTTGTTCATGTAATGTTGGGTCACTTTCACTCCACATAAAGCTATCTCAGCATAAGCCATTATCAGGAAGAATTTGTTGTAGAAATCCGGTAATATTGTGGAGCAGAATGGTCTATACATCTATCTTGGTATCACCAATTCAAATGGAAAATTTAATTCCAAAAGGAATTTTTTATGGTTACTCATGATAGAGTAATGAATTTGCATTGAAGGAAATATTTGCAGAAGAATGACTTAATCTGCTAATGTTGTTGATAATGATGGAATGATTCGACTATGCAGCTACCAAGTATTCTTTTAGTTGAGATTTGTCATGATTCATACCACTTCGATGAGACATTGGTGTACAGTGATTATCATTCTTCCTGAATCAATTCATACCATATATGTGTGCTCAACGAGTACTTACTACGTAATATGGTAATTTATCTATATAAGGTCTGCAAAATGCTTGCGAGATTATTCGAAAAGCTGGTAACACAACGTCATGTTTTTTTTTCTTTTCTTTTTTTTTCCGAAAATGTTAGGCATGTGAAAATTTTTATAATGCTCTACTGAAATGTTTTCACATATATGTTGTCATGTTAGTTAAATTTGCACCGCCATTGGATGATTCAGTTATTTTGTTTTGGATTTTTGAAGTCAATGAAAATTCTAAATAGACATAGTCTAATTTACTGTTGATGTTGGTTTCAGGTCCTGGTTGTTCATTGGTAACGTATAGTTATAGCGATATGGATCATGTAATATGGAGGGAATTTTTAAAGTAATGAGAATATGGAGAATTAATTAGAGTTCCATTTTATGCAGTTTTGAGTTGCTTGAGAAATTGTTTCCATTAATAAACTAACACAATTTGATAGGAGGCTTCCTAAACCTCCCTTTTTTTTGTAATGCTGTTACACCTATCTACGATATACAAATTCTTTTTGTATTATGCCGTATAAAAGCAAGCACGATGACAATTTGATTTCGGATTCTCCATTTTTTCTGTGTATGTTTTAGTCTTTTGATTTTCTCTCCAGTAACGATTACTGAAATGCGTCTCGGATCATCGCCTCAACATTTTGCTTTTTTCATATGCAAAGACTTTTATCGGATTGACACTAGTGTTGCTTCTGCCATATCGTGTCTCGGCTCATCGGCAGTGTAACGAACTAATATGGAGCCGAACGAACATAAAAACAGACCCGGTGCGAAGCACGGGTTACTATCTAGTTTGTTGAAGAAAGCTTGAACTGGTTTTTCTTTTTGAAGAGACGTTTCTTTTCGACCAACCAACGTAAGACAGTTTGTTTACCTTTTTGAACTAGTTGTTGCTTTTTGAAATCAGATTTTACTCTATAAATAAACAAGTTTTTTTCTTTTTCTTTAGCACATAAACCCACCACTATAGTTTCTAAGAGCAACTGCAGTGGACGACTAAACCCAAATTTGGTGTCGAGTGGGCTGGCGTAGTGGGACGGATCATCGATCAAAATTTGATCAAAGAGTAAAACTCGGACCAAATTTGGTCGGCGATTAAGACCAAATCCAAATATAGTCGGGCGTTTATATAATGTCCGCCTACCCGACGGGCGTTGGTATAATGTCCGCCTGTAGCCGCGCGTTCGTAAAGTTAACGCCTGATGCAGGGCGTTGGTATAATATCCGCCTGAATGGTGCGTTGGTATAATGTCCGCCTGAATGGGGCGTTGGTATAATGTCCGCCTGGATGGGGCGTTGGTATAATGTCCGCCTGGATGGGGCGTACGTAAAGTTAACGCCGGACACCCAGGCGTTGATATAGTCATGATCCCACCTTCACAAAGTTTTGAAAACTTTGCTTGGGGCGTTGTCTTTATCAACGTCGCATTTTTTTTTTTTTGAACCCGGGCGAACGTATAATCTCCGTCCCACACACCAGACGTTGCTATAGTTCACGCCCCATACAGGCGTTATCTTTATCAACGCCCCATACCAGGCGTTATCTTTATCAACGCCCCATGCCAGGCGTAATCTTTATCTACGCTGGACGATGAAGCGGACTTTATATCAACGCGCGACCAAATTTACTCGTCACCCGCTACGCCACAGGACGGACTAAACCCAAATTTGATCTTTTTTTTTAGTATTTGGTCTTTAGTTATGCTCGCACCACTGTGGACGCTCTAAAGTCCTATAATCATAACCAAGCATGATGCTGTCTTCTTCTAAGAGTTCTCAAGTTTGGTTTCTTCTTCTCTTTGCATTAGTTGTTTTGTCTCTCTTCAGTGGTACGTAATTATCATCCAATCATGAATGCATGGCAACTTATATAAAATTATGGTTGATGTATAGCTAATGGATTTCTTGTATTTCTGTTTCACATACATGTAGAATTAATATTGAGTTTGTTACTAGCTATCTAATTATGTGCTGTTGATCATGTATATGTAGAGACGGAGGCGTCCCGCTCCACACCGTTTCAACATTGCAGAGAAGGGGAAACTTATGTAAGATCACCTCGCCGAACAGGGGGCAGAGAAAAGGCCTGCCCTATCACCAGCGAATCGTGCGTAGATAATGCGCAGAGCTTGGTAAAACTTTGGTGTACTCGGAATGCCAAACGAACAACCTATGGGGACTAGGACCGCAGGTTGCTGTGGATCTCCACCTCCACCGTGTACCTCCATCATCAAAGAGGTTATGTGAAATCATTATCCACCGCAGCATAGTGAATAAAATTTAAGTAAAGCTATCACGTGGTCACCGCAGCCAGTGTGATCTTGATGTGACGTCAAGTTATACTGGCGTTGTTTAAACAGTAAAAATAAGCTGCGTATACTTTACTTTGTTGTTTATTTCGTGTTTTTTTATGTATTTGTATTTGTATAATAAATTGCAGATGATCTACGAGGGTACGTAGACTCAATAACTAGCTAGTCATGCTGTGCCTTCCATTGAAGTAATATATTTATTTATTTATCTATTGAAAAGGATATTATTCAAAGAAGTTACACAAAAGAGGGTTACCTAAGGTTTGGACAGAAAAATATTTGTTGCATTTAAGATGGTCAATATCAGTACCGGGCAACATCCTCTATAACCATCAATTCAAGATTTGGGAGGCCGTTTAGACATGTAGCGACAGGGTTTAGATAGAAAATTATATCTAAAATATCAAAGCTTTCGCACACTCTTCCCATTAAAAAGTTGTTGCAGTTTATAGTCAAGTTCTTTTACATTACGGGGTTTCGTTGATTCTGATTGGGGTGGTTGTCTAATCACAAGATGTTCAACTACCGGTTATTTTACAATATTAGGCAATAGCCCGATGTTGTGGAAATCTAAAAAATAATTGTTTCTCGATCTTCAGCAGAGCCGAAATACCCTGCTTAGGCTAGTGTTAATTGCAAATTTGCAATGGTTATTTTTACGACAATCAAGCGACAATTCACAATAGCTGAGAGTCCAATCTTTTACGAGGGTACACAGAGAAGTTGATTGTCATTTCATTCGAGAAATGATAATATATCCCCGGCCAGTTTCATAAAACCATCTCATGTTACTTCATCGAACATATTGCCGTCGGTATGCTCTTGATTTTTGACAGTTATTTTACTTGAACTAAGAACTCAAATTAGAATGACTTAAATACGGGGTAAACTGCTCCCTATAGTGGGCCAAATTAGTCTAACTAATTCATGAGCAGTAGCCAGTACAATTTGCTAACAGAAAGAAAAAACTAAAAATAATATGCAACGATCTGGAAGCAATGGAGTTTGCCGCCAACAGCAGACATATAGTTAGAAGCCAAGTCATGCATTATAGTTGGTCTGAAGGGTGTATTAATCTGGCCTTACAGTTGCTCTCACTTCCCACACTTTCTCTTTGACTCTCTCAATTCTCAAAGATCTCCAAAATAGGTACATGGACTGAACTCTTGATCGAGAATTCACCTCACAACCTGCTTAGCCGCTTGCACGCCACATGGTAAAACTTATCCTAAATGGAGGTGGGTTTTTTGAATGGGTTGTAAAGTTCTGCGTTCCCTGTATGGCTCAGGCATTCCGCATGCCATGGGCGCCCACGGGTGTACCCGATCTTCTATGTTTCCAAAAGAAAAATGAAACCCTAGCTAGCCTATCGTATATTTAAACCCTAGCCGTAATAAAGTTCCATAAAAAGAAAAATCTAAAACTGGAGAGGAATGGCGAACTTGTTTCAAGGAAACTAGAAGATATAGACGATGCTACTTTTCTACTTGTTGCTTAGCCTACGAACGGAAGAACCAATGGAATTGTTGTTTATATAATTGTTGTGTCAATCCATGGTGTTGAATGTTGATTCACTAGTGCTACTGTTATTTACACGAGCTCGTTGCCTGTATTACATTAGCTCTAAAGAATCAACACCATGGATCGACACAACATTTAAGTAAACAACATGAAGATAAAAATCCAAGATGATAGACGGTTATTTCATGCTCTCTTTTTATTTATTTCTTTTGAACCAGAACTTTTAAATCGACTTCGTATTATCTGCAGGGATCATGTTGTTTACCTGATTGTAGATTTAATCCATGGTGTTGATTCTCTAGTTACACTATTATATACACGAGCACAAAAACGTTGCGTGTCCATGAAACGTTCCTGTGTGTGGAGATAAGAACGTGGTTAAGGGAAATCCAAGATGGTGGCGACCATTTCATGTTTATTTCTTTCTTGAAATGGGAACTTTTAAATTGATTTAGATATTTTTTATCGATCTGAGTCTTATGCCTATAAATTGATTGGTAGTAGCAGTCAAATATTGGCTATTCCTCGGAATAATTCAGAAGCAAAGATGATTTTAATCTTTTGTTTATGCATGTTATACATTAGTAACATACTTTGATATCTGATCCAACATTAATATTTAATTCATGAACAGTGATCGGTACAATTTGCTTTCAGAAAGCCAAAACTAAAGTGAACCTCAAAAAAGGCCAGGAAGTGATTCATGGAGTTTGTCAAAGATGGATAGGAATGTAGTTGTTATAAATATCGGGATATAGCATCTTCGTATCCTTTTAAGGTTGTGAATAGTTACCACGGCCAAATGAATAGTTACTACGGCCAAATGAGGAAAACGGGATAAAAATCCTTCAGTTTTGAGAATTTATAACTAATTTTTCTAGTGGGATAAGTGGCAATAAAATCTCCATTATATCTCCATTATTCGGCTTTCCTCATTTATGGCGTCAGTAATTAATCGTATCGCAAACGATACAAAAATGCTATATCCCGATATTTATAATAAAAGTTTCATAGAAGGAAAAAAAGGAAATGGAGAGGTACGAGTAGTTGTTTCAAAGATGATTTTTTGGCTCGGGAGGTATTCTTCGGAGAGAGTAAACGAAGCAATCTGCGAAGTTGATTTTCTTAACGTTGATTTGATCTATGATATTGATTCTTTAGTGCCACTGTTATTTACACGAGAACATAAACCTTTGTGTCCATGAAACAAATCAACCCATTGAAGCTGCTACACGTACAAGAAGCTTTTTTAGGAATAGGTGGACGGATGCCTAGACATAGGTATCTGTCTATGGAAACCACCTATTCCTTGAAAAAATAACTTATCGTATCTTTATGGAGAAGCCACATTTGGTTGATTTGGTACATGAAGCAGTATTGTTCACGTACTAGAATAATAATACATTTTCATTAGATTTTTGTTGTATTAATTGTTCTTCTTCATTAGATTTTTGTTGTATTGCCATTGGTTGATTAGCTTATGGACGATCGTACAAATGTTTGAAAATTTTCTGCATTTAGGCATTTACCACTAATCACCAGCATAAGAAAAATGAAGACAGTTCATGTGCCGAAAGGGTACTCCATTAAATAAACTAATTTTATCAGAGTGGTACTCCATTAAAAATGTAACGACAGGGTTTAGACAGAAAATTATATCTAAAATATCAAAGCTTTCGCATACAGCATACTCTTCCAATAAAAAGTTGTTGCAATTAAGATGCTTATCCGGCTGTATCAAAATGCAAAATTTTACTGCAGCAATAAACAGAAGATGATTTTATTAGTTAAAAAGATAATTTCCATGGTAATTTATTACTCCACTAAGATTACATCGCATCTTATTATGTCTCATACTTCATGTGGCTTCAGGGACGAGCTGCTGGAGGTGTGCCTTTGGGACAGCATTCCATACAAATAAGTGTCTCCATAGGAACATCACACACTGTATATTTGCAGCACAGCTTGCAGTACTTCTTGATTAGTTTGACGCAGTCTGATCATATTATGCAACATGCAAAACCACATTTTGGTAACCCAAGAATGACAAGAATAACGTAGCTAGGAACAATAGAGAGTGTATGCTAAAAAAATCTTTACCTTTGGGCTCATCATTGGTTTGATTACTCAATGATGGTTCGGCTATTACTTGGTGAGGAGTAGGAAGAGATGGTGATAGACGACGACTTGTTGCTTCAGTCTCCCTCAACCAGTGTAGTGGCATAAAACCACACACTACATCCAACGAAGTATAAGATGATTTAACACAAAGTGAAGATACACAAGCAAATGTAGACACAAGGATATGCGTGGTTCGGTATGATTACCTACGTCCACGGGGCGAAAGGATGAATGTTCTTATTTCTCTTCTTTGGTTACAAGTTGTTCTCTCCTTCTCAAATAGTGAAGCTCTCACCACTCAAGTATAATGCCTTGTTTTTTCTCTCCTTACAACCTGCCTCTCTCTCTCTCGACCTGCCCTTATATTTATAGGCCAAAGTCGACATACAACAGAATTACAATGTTGGTCACATTACATCATTTTAGCCATTCTCTATCGGACCTTCACTGATCGCCCGACTTCCTGGTTTGAACGATGGTTCTTCACCCGAGGCCGAGTCTGTATCGTCTGGTTAGCACGATGTCGCCCTTCTTTCTTCTCGTTCCTTTGTTTGACCATCTTCCTTCGTCTGACCAAGTGCTTTCTGATTGTTCGCCCGACCTGTCAGAGGATAAGGGTCACATCACATCCAATACCTATTGGGCCATCACGTCCGATCCACGTGATACCTCGCACTTTGCGCCGTTTGGTTCTATCATGTGCTTCGCCGCTCTTTTTTCTTTGGTGTATCATAGCTTAGGATCTTGCCACCTAGCCATGTGGATTATCTACACCTACATTTATGCCCCTTCTTTCGCTCGTGTGCTTGACACGAGGGAAAGAAAATCGTTCCATCTTCCACGTCCTCGAGCGTGCCGGGAATTCCGCCATGCAGTCTCCCACTAACTCTCCTTTATGACTTGTAACCGTTGCTATCGGTTGAGGCGTTGTACCCTATAAATACCCTCCCTTATGTTCTCACTCCCTTGTTCGCCATTTTTCAGAGAAACGAAGTGTTGTTCATCTTTCTTCTCTTTCTCCCTTTGTTGTCGACGCCATTAATTTCGATGACTCTCTTCTCTTTTCAATCTTCGTCTTTGTTGTATCTGTTGGTGAGATTCGCGACAGTTGTGGTTAGTTCTTCCTTTTGCTTTTCTCTTCATCATAACTCGTATCTCCCTGTTTGTTTTTCTTTCCATGGCTTCTTCTTCTCCGTCAATGACCGAAAAAAGGTGCGTGAGTGATACTTTCTCCGAGGGCGATGTCGTTTCTCTCGATTCCCTGTTTTGGCTTGAGAGTCCATCCCATCACGATTATCGTGCTATAAATTCCCTTTTCCCTGATGAATCTCCTTCTTTTTCATGTAGGTCTGATAAGAGAGCCTCAAAAGACTTGTCCGATGATGAGTTTATTGAACAGTTGAAGGAAGAATTTGGCCTTCAAAACTACGAGGTATCCCTGGTCTCGGGCCAGACTGGTGTACTGAGAAAGTCCGATGTCAACAGATATGATCAGTCATCGGAGGCAGTTATCGTTACTCGTGGGCAATTAGAGCTCAGCCTTCGCTTTCCTTTGTATAACCCTACTAGCCTTTTCTACTATGAAGTGTTGTCGCAGCTTCATCCGCCTCCGGCCTTGACCCAGTGGAATGGAAACAATTTCCGCCTGATGAACGAGTGGAGAGACCGGGGCGAGGGTCATGGATCTACGGCCGATTGGTCGACCTACAGGCCCGAGGATGCTCCCAAATATACTGTCGCTAATTTCCTTGTGATATATCAGAGTGGGATATCTACCAATGGTGACCTTGCTGGTTTTTCTGCCAGCCCTCATCGCTTAAAGTCTGTGCCCGATGGTGCTGAACGATTGATGTTGGATGCTGATCCTCTAGGGAGAGGTTCCAACAAGCGTGCTCGCCATACTAATGACCCATACTGGGATCGGGTTCCATTACTTGTTCGCGGCCAGATTTTGCATGGTAACTTCCCTCCTCCTCAGTTTCCTGCGGAGCCTTACTTATTCTGGGTGATTAATGATGACAAGGTATGTTGTTTTCTTTCCATTTTCTTCGATTCCTGCTGTGTAGGCTCAGGGTATTGATTACTTTCTTGTCGTAGGTTAAGCCCCAGGGCGAGCCTACCAAATCGGCTTCTATTTCCAAGAAGAGGAGCGCTGCACAAGGGTCGAGGAATACCAGGGGAAGGTAACAAACATATAGCTTTTAATCTAAGTACATGTACTTGCCCCTGTTTTTTGCCTTCACGTGTTCTGATGCTGAAACTTGTGCAGAAAATCCCTAGGCGCGAGGATGAAGATGTTGGAAGGTCCGATACTGTTGGTGGTGAAGGTTTGGCTCCAAGGCGTAATCCTCCTCGGGGGAAAGTGGCGGGGAAGGGAGTGATGCTGAAAAGTTCGGACATCGTGATCGACATCCCCGATCAAGATGATGAGGACGATATATTCGGGGACGAGCAGTTGTTTGACGAGGATGGTGTTGGGAAGAAAGAAGGGGAGATTCCCTTGGAGACTACTATTGTGACTCCTACCGTGCAGCCTAGGGCTCATGGGCCGACCGAAACATCGCTCCAAAAGCGGCCCCAAATGGATGTTGGTTCTTCCTCTAGTGTTCACACATCTTTCACCATATCGGGCCCTTTGTGTGATTCTCTTGGCGCATTACACTCGGAGGAGTTCGGCTCCTATACTAATGAGCAGATGATTGATGTCGTGCCCCTGTATCCTGACATTGCGCTGGTCTTTGATAATATGGTAAGTGGTTTGTCTGAACTCTTCGTTTTGATGTTTTCGGGCCTTACTAATCTCGTCTTGGGGTGAAATTTGCAGGCGTTGAATCGGTCGAGGTTGGAGGCCGCACTCCGCTGACAAGAGATTAGGAAGTTGGAGGATGCTCTTCAGCAGGAGAAGGAATGATCTCGCGACCTGGAGATCAAACTCGCCGATGCTCAAAGTATATTGTTTACATAGTTGTGTTGATTGAGTTCTTCGTGCCAATATCCTGAGTCAATTATTGTTCTTCTAGCCGAAATATCTAGTATAGATCTAGATGCTTCTTCGGAGTATAGTCTTATGAAGAGAAAATGGGATATCGAGAAAGATCATGTGGAGAATCTTCGACAACGAATTTGGAATAAGGATGGGAAGATAGACCGACAGGAGGCCGAGATCCAACAACTTCAAGAGGAATTGGACAGATATCGCCTGTTTGAGTATGTCCCCGAGGAGATAGATAACTTGCGGGATCGCTTGGGGATGTTTCAAAACTTGCTGGTGATAAAACGTTATTAGCCGATAATTTGGAGAGTCAAAATGGTTCCCTTAGGCTTCAAAATCGAGATCTTCATGAAGATCGGCGATGAATTTTGAGGGGAAAAGCTGTGGCCGAACAGTCCAACCGAGATCTTCTTGAAAGGACCAAGGGCTTCGATAAGCTGTCTAGTGACCTAGATTGGAACCAAGCCCAGTTATCGATGCTACAATTATCCTATAATCGTCAGAGGGCCGAGTGGATCGATCACAAGAAATATTTCCCTTCAAATGAATTCAATGAATAATATTATAATGAGGGCCGAGGATGAGTTGTCCAAGTCCGTAGAATCGTTAGAATCTGTTTTGTCAACCCTATCAGGTCTCTGGAGTGCATGCTGGGGTGGCCTTAGATCGAGTTAATTTGTTGTTCTTGTTCTGCATTCTGCTATACTCCTTGTCTAACATGCTTGTGATTCTCTGTTACAGCCGAGAAGGGTCGTGTTAGGGATCTGGAGTGAGATGTGCACAACCTCGGGCAAGAGGTGGAGCAGTGGAAGAAGGCTGAAGGTGAGACGAAGGTTAAGCTCTAAGACGCCGAGTCGAGGTCTGAGCACCTTTCTCAGCAGATTTTGGACTAGAGAAACGCTCATCAGAGCGGGCTAGATGAGGCGATTAAGGCCGGTGTAAACGAGTACATCGCGCAAAAGCGCCGCGAGGTTGCTCAGAGGAAGGGAGCGGCCGGTGTTGTTCCACCCAGGAGTTGATCACGCCTTTTGTAGTTCTGTGCCACTAATTTACCCTTTGTTGCGGGTTGTAATTCGTTTGAACACCTGTCCCATGCTTCTTTGAACATCTTCTTTTAAATGGGGTGTTGCGTCGCCAAGCTTGTTTTTTCTTTTTTATTTTCCTTGACAATTTCCGCCTTTTCCACTATGTTGACAATTCTCTTGATAATTTCAGCCTTATCATGTTGTTTATGTTACGCACCTGCATTTAATGTCACATGTATTGGTTATTAGTGCCTTTTCTGTCGAACACACTCGACAAGGAGGGTCATCGGTCTCGATGCCATGTCCCAGCCGAGGTATCTCATCACTATCTTTTAGATTCAGTGGAAGGGTTATAGTCGCCCTAGGTCTACGCCCGATAATCCCGAGTGGTTATCGACCAACCAACTCGGGAAAGTGGTCACCGCCACCTGCGATGGGGGTAACCTTTCAGATGTAAGTAGGTTACCTGGATGAGAAGAAATCGTATCTTAACAACCTTTGGTATCTGGCTTCCAACCACCAGTACCCTTAAGCTACCTCGGCACTTGCACACTGCCACTGCCCCGAGTATCGAATAGCCAGTCGACTGTAAGTCACCTCGGCACTTCCACATTGGCTTTGCCCCGAGTACGAATGACCATTCGAGTGTAAGTCACCTCGGAACTTCCTCACTGGATTTTCCTCGAGTACGAATGACCATTCGAGTGTAAGTCACCTCGACACTTCCTCACTGGCGTTGCCCCGATTACGAATGACCATTGGTCGCTCATGTCATATTTCCTACCCCTCGCGGTTTTAAATAAATGAATGACAAGTATGTTTTCTTGTTTCCCTCGACCCCTCATGGGTAATAGAGTTTCAGATGTTGCGCGTTCCACGGTTTTAGCTCGGGTTCGCCGTCTGGTTTGAGTAATCGATAAGCTCTCTCGCCAGCTTTAGACACGATTATGTATGGTCTTCCCCGCCTTGCCGCTAGTTTACCGCCCATTTTTTCATGTTCCCAATCGGCTAGATATTTCAACACTAACTTCCCCGGTTGAAACTCTCTTGGTCGAACTCGTTTGTTGTATTCTCGTTGTAATCTTCTTTCGCAATTCTCCATTTTTTGCAACGCCATCTCCCTTGTTTCCTCCAAGTCATCGAGCTTAGATAATATTAGATCTGCCGATATGTTTCGCCTCCATGCCTCAGTTCGTGTGGTGGGTATCATCGCTTCAGTTGGTAGTATCGCTTCGGTTCCATAGGTCAGCATGAAATTTGATAGCCCTGTTTCTTCCCTTCGAGTAGTTCGATAGGCCCATAAAACATTGTAGAGTTCTTCGCACCAATTACCGTACTCTCCATCTAACTTTTTCTTCATATTATCGGCGATAGTTTTGTTTGTGATCTCGGCCTTCCCATTACTTTGAGGGTATATGGGGGTAGCCTTGCTTTTTCTGATGTTGTAGGTGTTAAATAGTAGGTCGATGTTTTCTCCCTGGAGATGTTTTCCATTATCCGAGACGATGGCCTCCGGTACTCCAAAACGACATATGATGTGCTCTCAAATAAACATGAAGACGTCCTTGTCACGGATATGTCTCAGTGGTGCTGCCTCCACCCATTTAATGAAGTAATCCGTCGCTACTATTAAGTATCTTCTCTGCCCCGATCCCACATGTAATGGTCCCACGATGTCGATCCCCCATTTTGCAAAGGCCAGGGGCTTACTACCGAGTTTAGAGCTACTGAAGGTGCATGTATCTTCTTACCATACCGCTGGCACTCTTCGCAAGCTTGAGCCATTTGTTTTGCATCATCGTTCATATACGTCCAGAAGTATCCCATCGTTTTCGCTCTCGCTGACAGACTTCGTTCTGGGCTGTGATTTCCGGCCGCTCCATAGTGTAGTTCATTCAAGATTGTCTGGCCTTCTTCCTTACTTAAGCATCTTAAGAGTGGTCCTAGGTATGATTTCCTGTATAGGATTCCGTCTCTTAGCTCATAAGCTGCCGATTTGCTTTTCACTTTGTTGATCTCGGGTCGCCCCTTGGGTAACTCGCATGTATCTAAGTACGAATGAATCGGCTTTCTCCAATCTCCGTCCGGATATTTTTCGGCCGTGTTGATATCCACGTTGACGTGCACCTCGTGTATCTCTGGTATAGATGGGGCGAGGAGTCTCATGACGCGAATACCCTCCACACTTGGGTCTGCGAGCTGGGAGGCGATGTATGCCAGTGCGTCCGAGTGTCGATTGTCTTTTCTGCATATGTGGAGGAATTTGATGTTGGGGATCTGGTTGATATAGAATTGGGCGAGCTCCCATTATTTCTGCAGAATTGGATCGTGAATTGCATATTTTCCCGTGATTTGTCGGATTACCAACTGTGAGTCGCTAGTTAGCCTTACATCTTGTAGGCCTATCTCGACGATTAATCTCAGGGCGTGAATCGTAGCTTCGTACTCGGTGACGTTGTTTGTCGTCTTAAATTCCAATCTAAACGAATGGACCATTTTTCTTCCCTTTGGTGTCGTAAAGACTATCCCAAGTCCCGATCCATCTTTGTTTGACGCTCCATCGATGAATACTTCCCAACGTGATGGGCTACTTGCATCGAGTAAGTCGGTCGGGTCTTCTCGATCTTCTTCCATTCCGGGTATGTCCTCGAACTCATCTTCGTCGCTTAGTGGAAAATCTGCCAAAAAATATGCCACTACTTGTGCCTTCATTGTTGTCCTCATTTCGTAGAAAACGTTGAAATGTTTTATTTGCGCCCCCCATTTGGAGATCCTTCCAGATCGGCCTGCATTTTCTAGTACCGCCTCAATAAGTGATTTTGTGAGCACGCGGATCCGATGGGCTTGGAAATATGTCCTTGGCTTCAAGGTGGCGAAAGCTAGCGCTAGAATCATATGTTCCATCCTTGTATAATTTTTCTCGGTCGGACTCAATGTCTTGCTAATGAAGTAAACGGGATTTTCCTCGTTCCCTTCATTTCGAACTAAGACTGCAATGATAGCATATGAAGTTTCTCCGAGGTATAATGTGAGGACCTCCGACGGCTCGGGTCTTTGTAATACTGGAAGACTTGCAAGATGTAGCTTAATATTCTGAAACGCCTCCTCACAGGTGTTCGTCCATTTGAATTTCTCTCCCTTTATAAGAGTGCTGAAGAAATCCTTGCATTTGTCGGACGACCGAGATATGAATCGCCTCAATGCTTCTATACTTCCGCTCAGCTTTTGTACGTCTTTTATTGTGGATGGTGACGGCATCTCGAGGATGGCTCTGACTTTCTCGGGATCTGCTTCTATCCCCTTTGAAGTGATGACATATCCCAAAAATTTTCCCGATGTGACCCAGAAATCACATTTGGTCAGGTTAACTTTCATTTTATATTCTCTCATCGTTCGAAAAATTTCCCGCAGGTCTCGGATGTGATTCTTGGCTAGGCGAATTTTTACTAGAATATCGTCGACATAGACCTCAATGGTGTTGTGGATATGGTCCTCAAACATATCGCCCACCATCCTATGATATGTGGCGCCTGCATTCTTCAGCCCAAACGGCATCTTGGTGTAGCAGTATAGGCCCCTTGGTGTGAAGAAGGAGGTGTGTTCTTGATCCTCGGGAGCTAGCGGGATCTGGTTATACCCCCGTATCCGTCCATCAACGTCAGTGCCTCGTACCCCACTATAGATTCCACCAGTTGATCGATACTTGGGAGAGGGAAACTGTCCTTCGGACAAGCTTTGTTCAGGTCGCTGAAGTCGATACAGATTCTGACTCCTCCGTTTCTCTTTGGTACCACGACCATGTTGGATATCCACTGTGGGTAGTGTGATTTCCTAATTATTCCCGATTCTTGTAACTTCTTTAGCTCCTTCTCGACGGCCGCCTGTAATTCTGGTGCGATTCGCCTCATCTTTTGTCGAACTGGCTTGAAGCTTGGGTCGATCCTTAGATGGTGACAGCATACCTCTGGATCTATACCCTCCATATCGTGCATGTTACATGCGAATGCGTCCATGTTTTCCTTTAGCACCGCCACGAGCTGGTTTACCTGTTCATCCGATAGTAAGGACCCGATCCTTACCACCCTTGGTTCCTCTTCAGTTCCCAAATTAATTTCTCGAGTAGGTTCCACAGCCAAGAAGTTTGGTCTTGATTCCTTCACCGGCGTCGTCTCCTTTAATTGCTATAAAGGCTAGCTTCTTTGTGCTTCGTAAGCCATGACCGCTTGCGAAATAACCTTTTCCAGTTATTCAGCGACTTTGGCTTCTTTATCCTTTTTCCTCTCTCCCATTTGTCGTGCTCGCCGCTCCTCATTTATCTGGGTGTCGGCCTGCATGCACTGTCGGGCTTCTTGTGGATCTCCTACGACTTCTGCTATCCTCTTGTACGTTGGGAACCGTAATCTTTGATGATAGGCCGATGCCACTCCTTTGATTCCTGCGATCCATGGTTTTCCGATAATAGCTTCATAGGGCGAGGCGACATCAACCACGCAGAATGTGGTTAAAGTATCCAGGTAGCCACCTCCATCTGATACCCTTAGAGTTACTTCGCCCTTCGGGATGGTTACCGTCCCATTAATACCGTATGTACGATACGTTGACGGGACGAGTATATCATCCGAAAACTCCATCCTTTTGAACGTATCGTAGAAGAGTACTTCGACGGAGCTCCCACTATCTACCAGTATCCTTCTTACCCCTCATTCCTCAATTAGCAGGGTAATAACCAAAGGATCACTGTGAGCTTGGTCGTTCATTGGGACATCCTGTGCCGAGAAAAAGATAAGTCGCACCATCCATGGTTCCATAGGCAAAGCTTTTGCTACACTGAAAATTTCCTTCCCACTATGATCTCTCTTGTGGATTCTAGACACTATTCCGGGATTCAGATTTATGCTTGAGTGGCGGAATGCGAAATCGTGTTGACAAACTGCGTGGATCTGTCGATCCGAACCTGATGGACTGGTGCATTGGGAGCTGCAGTCGTCTGGGATGAATGTCGGACGAACTGTCTCAGATAACCATCTCTGATAAGGTGTTGCATGATGTATTTCACCTCTCGACAGTTGTTTGTAGAGTGGCCTCGATACTGATGATAATGTCAATATTCCGGGTGATCCTTGGTCTCTTCGAACTGTATCCCTCTTGAAGCTGGGTATATGATATCACTCCTTTTTACGACTTCTTTGAAGACTTCTTCCAGTGGAGCATTCAAAGGAGTGTACGTTCTCGCCTCGTTCCTTGGCCTCTTCCCTTTAGCTATCCATTCCTTCTTCCCATTTCCTCGCACGGGCGGACTCGGTCTCTTCTCGGGTCGTCTTTGAGTATCGTCCGACGTTGACTCGGGCGCTGCACTAGCTTCTTGCACTCCTCTATCTCTTGACTCTTCCTGGATTTCTTCTAGGGAGATGAAATGCTCGTTCATTTTCCTCATTTCTTTCAACGTTTGTGGTTTCTCAGTGAACATGGCTACCCAGATGGGATCCGATCTCCCAAATGCGTTTTCAAACCCGAATATCTGCTAATCGACGGGTACTTTCCCAATCTCTGTACACAAATTTCTCCATCTATCGGTCAATGATCTGAGAGGTTCTCTGAACCGTCGGGCCAAGGTGAATAACCTGTTGACCCTGGGCCGAGGTCTGATGTTGTGCATGTATGTCTCCAGGAAGGCTTCGACTAGAATCTCATAACTGTTGATTGTTCCTGGTGCGAGGTTTTAGAACCATTTCCTTGCCTCGCCTTCCAAACTTGCAGGAAAGAATTTGCACATTAACACCTCATGGTTTTTCCATTGTATTAGGGACATTGTGTACATCTTCAAATGCTCAACTGCGTCTCCCGTGCCGTCGAACCTCGATGGGAAGGTGGGGAGCATGCACTTAGGTGGGAAGGCCCTTAGTTCTAGCTCTTGGGTAAAAGGGGTCTTCTCGGCCTTGCTTATAACCTCGACGAGCTTGTCTTCTTCGTCGGTTCCTGACAGCTTCCTTATCTTCTCCTCCAACTCTCTCAGCTTGGCTTCAGTCGCACTATCAGACCTTGTGTTTCTCTGCTGATTGTTCCTCTCTCGTATTTCGTCGTCTGTTGATGAATCCTAGGATAGTCCGTATTCCCTGACAGGTGGTGGCGGGGGTGGTCCCGATCGACCGGAATTTCTTGGTCCCACTGCAGGTGGTGCTTTCCCGATTCGGCCTTGGTGACCCGATGTTCCTTCACTTGAGGATCCTCTCGACCTCGGCCTTAAGTTTCGTAATTGATAGTTCTCGAACTTTAGAGCCAGATTCCTCTGCTGAAGATATCTTAAATCCGCCTCTTGCCTTCTTTGGATTTATAGAATTGCGAGTAGTGTTGGATCTGTACTCTCATGGCTAGAGTGACCATTTGGGCAGGGGGTGGTGCCGTCATCATAGGCGGTGGAGGTGGTACTGCGGGGTGTATCTGAGTCGATGTCGCTGGATCGATTCCGATAGTTGTTTCTCGTCCTAGTTGTACTCTCCTTAGTCTTTCTTGCTCTCGCCCGAGGGCTTCTTGATACTCAGCTTGCCGTCTGATGTTTCGTCTCTGAGCATGCAGGATCAATGTTGCTTCATCATCTTCCGTGTCTGACGCGGTAAGTCCATATATTTGATCATCCCTCCTTGGGGGAGAGGCGATTCTCTCCAGAGGCGATGGGTCACCGTCTCGTTCCAGATCGATCTCCTCGTCCACAGTTGGCATACCCCTTGCAACAGCTCGTGATTCCTCTGGCGGTGGAGGCTCGTTACTCCCTCGCCTCGTCCCAGTTACTCCTCCTTGCATGTTATTATTGGAGACCGTGCGGTTACTCAGAGTTCTTACCATCCCTGACGTGCTAGCCATCGGATACAGTGTGCTGTTAGTCCGAGAGTCGTCCCTACCTACGTCAGCAAAAACAGACAACACCTTACTTTGACCTGTTTTTGAAAAGGTTCTAGAGTACATACGGTTTTTAGAAGAAAAAGGTGACTGGCGTTAAAACTGAGTTTCATAAGTACGATTCCTTGTGCTCTGTCATGCTGACCTCGTCAGTTTGTCCTGCTCAGACTCTAAGTGTCTCTTTTAGACGGGTATCATGCTACGTCGCTTTCAAGGGCACGACGTCGCTTTCAGTACCACGACTCTGCATTCCCTACAATTTGTCCTACATTCCCTAGACTCCAAATCATTAACACCTAGTTCTTTATGGGTAAAAGTTCCCAATTCGTACTTTTATGAGGTCAGCATTCCATGGCAAAAACTGGACTAAAACTTATGCACATCCTTGGAACTGCAAAGGGATGTCTTCCCTTGATTCCTTGGATTCTTTCACCAGCGATGTATGATTCGTCGCGTTGTTGTTTCGGCACTTTCTCAAGCCAACAGGGAACCTCAAACAACTTCCACCATACATCAAAGATATTACTTGGGAGTTTATGAGTTTTCCGCTGTCGGACTCAGAAGACAATAACTAAGATCCAAATATGAAGAGAAGTACGAAAGATGCTACAAAAACGAAAATCGAGGCCTGAAAACAGACTCGTTTAGAGACAAGACTAGTCGACTGTTCAGATTCAACCCAGCTGAAAATGTTTGCTAACAACTCAATTTTCTCAACAAAAACTTAACTAACCAGCAGAACTTAAACCAAACAATTATAAACATACTTTTGCCGAGAAGAGTTCATCCCCTAGCATCAACTAACACGCAAAGTGTTTTTAGGAGCTTTTGGATCGTCTCTGCAGGTACATACAGTCAAGGTATCCGTAGAACTTAGACGTTCCCCTTAGTCGGCGCCAGAATGTAGTGGCATAAAACCACACACTATATCCAACGAAGTATAATATGATTTAACACAAAGTGAAGGTACACGAGCAAATGTAGATACAAGGATATACGTGGTTCGGTATGATTACCTACGTCCACGGGGTGAAAGGATGAATGTTCTTATTTCTCTTCTTTGGTTACAAGTTGTTCTCTCCTTCTCAAATAGTGAAGCTCTCACCACTCAAGTATAATGCCTTCTTTTTTCTCTCCTTACAACCTGCCTCTCTCTCTCGACATTCCCTTATATTTATAGGCCAAAGTCGACATACAATAGAATTACAATGTTGGTCACATTACATCATTTTAGTTGTTCTCTATCGGACCTTCACTGATCGCTTGACTTCCTGGTTTGACCGATAGTTCTTCACCCGAGGCCGAGTCTGTATCGTCTGGTTAGCACGATGTCGCCCTTCTTTCTTCTCGTTCCTTTATTTAACCATCTTCCTTCGTCTGACCGAGTGCTTTCTGATTATTCGCCCGACCTGTCAGAGAATAAGGGTCACATCACATCCGACACCTATTGGGCCATCACGTCCGACCCACGTGATACCTCGCTCTTTGCGCCGTTTGGTTCTATCATGTGCTTCGCCGCTCTTTTTTCTTTGGTGTATCATAGTTTAGGATCTTGCCACCTAGCCCTGTGGATTATCTACACCTACAACCAGTATGAACCACTAATCACCGGCATAAAAAAAATGAAGGCAATTCTTGTGCCGGGAGGGTACTCCATTAAACCAAATTCTTATCAGAGTGGTGAAAAATGCAAAATCAAAGACTTCTTGAACTGTTGCTTTTTTCTTGCTGCTACCAGTCTTTACTATAGTAAGATAAATGGCTGTGGTACCTCATGTTATCCATGAGTAACATATTCTCTGAATTCTGATCCAATATTTGCTATTTCTACTTTTTGTGTGCTGTTTTACTAATATGGCACTTGTAGACTGAGCGGAGACTCGTCAGGTATATTCATTTCTACCTTTTTAGGTTTACAAGTGACAAGTGAGCTTCGCCGGCACCAAATTTTTATCGATAAAAAAATACAAGGGACACCCGGATGACTGGCCCAAGCTCCTCACGTTTTTTTAAGACGTAACACCTTTTGATCACGTTTTGATAAAGAGATCTGTGACAAGGGTTAACGAGAAACAGCCTTTTTGTTCGATAGAAACAATGAGGTTGGCAATGGTAAATGTTCCGTCGCTCTAATAAAAAATAGAAAGGTCAAAATTCCACTTAACACCGTAGAAAAATCGGCGGATATTAAAAATCGTGATAAAAAAAAACAGTAAGGGCAAACACGACCGTGCTCATTTTGTACGGTATCAAAGAAAAATAACTACTTCTTCTTTTTCAGAAAGACCGTCTTGTATTCTTTTTCCGTCAGTTTCAAAATTGTGTCCAACTTATGTTTATAGTCATACTTTTTCAATGAACTCTAATATACCCTTGAAAATTCTTTATAATCATAAATCCATTTCTAACGTGATCCAATCTAAAATATTAAAGAAATTAGTATAATTGAGGAAACAAATATATCATTCATTCCTTTTAATAAAATATACATTTAACTCTAAAAATTAAATTCCTTATAAAGTTTATACTTCATAAATTCGAAATCTTTTAAATTTTCCTTTTATATTTCGTATTTATAATTCTCACAACAATTTTGGATAGTCTTTATTACTAGCATTTTTATTAAAATAAAATAGGTAAGTAACTAAGGGTAGTCAAGTAAAATAGTATGATCTCCTTAATATTCTGAGAAAGTCAAAGCGGACTGTTTTTGTGAAACGGAGGGAGTATATGGTATAGAAATTTTCCAATTTTTAAGAGTTGGCTGAGCCACAAATATTGGATGTTCATGTTCAAGCAGTACATCACACATTCGTTAAACCATGGCTCATCGAAATTCAGTTTTTTTTTTCTTTCTTTCTCTTTTTTTGTTTCAGTAAAAAATTTGGTGCCTAAAAATTTCGAGCTCAAGTCTGGTGTCATCATCCACTGACTTTATCACTATAAATAGTGATATCGGCTCAAATTGAGTATTTAACTAGGTTAAAAATTCAATTTTTGGGCCTGCCGACTAGCCTGTATGATTTTAATTTTGCATAGCGACAATGTAAATACATATTTGAAGATCCTTCTCTAGTTGCCACCAACAGTTGTCATAGAGTTAAAACTTTAAACCAACACTTGCCAACTAAGTATTTTTATTTTATTTTTTTGAAAGAAAAACACAAAGATTTTCATTGAAAGCCAGAAGGAAAATTACAGTCGCAGGGCAGTTGTTTCGATCTCAATTCTAGCAATTACATTGTCTGGAAGATTTACATTCCATTTTCTACTACAATTATTGGTCCTAGCATACCTGGCCAAAAGATCTGCCACTTGATTACACTTCTTATTTGTAAAACACACCACAACAGAACCTAAACATTGAACTAAATGCCGACATTCCTTAATAATATTGTATTACCATCTTCCCAGGGAAAGATGTTATACAGACCATTGATACTTTCCATCACCTTCTTGTTATCACCTTCAACTCTGACATTCTGAAATTGCAATTGAGAGATCCATTGGAGAGCTTTGAGAGTTGCAATTGCTTCAGCCTGAGAAACATCTCTAACTCTTTCTACCAAGGTCCAGGCTTCCACCAGTTGACCTGTAAAATCTCTGATAATTAGTGCAATTCCATCAAAATGATTATTTGGTAAGACAGAAGCATCAATGTTAATTTTCAGCATTCCTCTATGAGGAGGGTTACTTGCCAACTAAGTACGTATATACCGTTAATTTCAAAAAAGAAATTACCACTCTTTGGCATTCCTTGACATTGCAGTCTTGTTCATTGAATAACAATTTGGATTGGTCACCGGTTAAACGAATACGAGAATTTTCACGGATCATTTTTTGAGCATCTTAGGTACACATGCAGAGTGGTTTGAAGGCATCCATTGTAACTGATTCGGGGCCTTATATGGACTGAAGATCGCATACAAGGAACACGAAAAACATGCTCTACTAATATCGGAACCGAAACCAGAATTGGACCTGTTAAAAACCGACTCAAATGATGAAACTCGTACAACTAGACAACAACTGGACGGTTTTCATTTCCTCTTGATTGCACCTTAAAACCCCACAAGTGCAGTGTGTAGCATTGTTTTGTGTTCCCTGTGTGCGATCGGCAACAGGCAAGCTTAGGCTTTCTACAAGCAGTGGGGGCCTACGCCTCTTTACTTACATATGTATTGAGCAACTCAGTATACTTATACATATGGAATTTATTCAGAATAATGTTGGTTGCAAAATCCAAGTATTTTGTAAATTTTATTGATCGCCCACCTGCATTATTCACTAATGCATGGATGTTTGCTGCGTATTTTCTACGTTACGTTCTCAGCTGAACTCTTAATATTGACATGATATGACAACAAATGTTTGGTCTCAGCTGAGCAGCATGAGTTTCCCGGAGTGTCAGGATTAAGATGTGCATGAAAGTACTCAATCAGAGGCACGCAAGCTGCGCTGCTTTCTGAGATGAAAATTAGTGATTTTGCATCAACGCATACAAAATTCACCAAAATGGTTTAATTTTGTCTCTACCCGCAAAATTCAAATTTTTAACCTAATTTTATCAATTTACAAAAGATAGGTTTTTTTTACGGCCTGCGCAATATCTTGATCTCTATTGGTCGAGACTAAACCTAGGCAAACTAGGAAATTGGTCCATCATAGAACTAGTAGTAGCAGAATCCTACTAAAAGTTGGAAACAACAAACAAAGGGGAAACTACGGCAAGTGAAGGCAGCAACAAAAGGGGGGCAGCCGCGCCGCTTGGCTGGCGGTTTTACCCTAGTTGGCGCCTCCCATGCCTGACCGACCATGCCCTATCATGCTGTCGGCGGCCCCTCTTTCCCACTAGACAATCAAATCGCTCCAAACCCATACTTTTAATTAAAGGTGGAAGTTGGCTGACCCAAACGATTGTCCATATTAGTCTTAAAACGATCACGGCCGTACAACTTAGCCCGCCAATTTATCAAGCTTATCCTTCTCCTGGCGCGACCAAATGAACTCCAAGATGTTCACCGACCGACCCTTTATTATTCCAACCAATCAGACTCTTCTAGCCTGCAGGTAGCATCCATGAACGCTAGCCAAAGTAGGCTAGTCACACGGCTGAAAAAGGTGTTTAACGAGTTAAGATTGGCCATGACATTCTTAAATCCATCATGGCCATCCAACTTAGCCAGCCTAATTGGATTGCTTAGATTTGTACTTTTCTGACGGAGAAGTACTTACTGGTACTATTTTACTAATATATGTGCACCACTCTAAGGCACTTGTATTGTTGGGATCCTAGTCCCACATTGGTTAGATGGGGCTTAATTGGTAGTTTATAAGTCAATGGATTCCCTCATCTAGTCAATCCATTTTCGAGTTGAGTTCTACCCATGGGCTTATGACGAGTTTAGGGTCGATACCCTAACATTTGGTATCAAAGCCAACCACCACGACCCATGCCCGCTCCACGGAAGGGGTGACCTATAGGCTAGATTAAAGTTTTGGGGCACCTATGTTTGGGCGTAGTTGTCACCCGCATTGAATACTGATAGGGGAGTGAAGCCGCCATAAGAGAAAGGGCTACCTTAGGGTCAGTATTGATAGAGTGGGCCAACGAGGACGTTGGGTCTGGAAGCGTGGTGGGATATTGGGATCCTAGTCCCACATTGGTTAGATGAGACTTAATTGGTAGTTTATAAGTCAATCGGTTCCCTCATCTAGCCAACCGGTTTTCGAGTTGAGTTCTACCCATGGGCTTACGACGAATTTAGGATCGGTACCCTAACATGTATACTGAGCAGACTCGTCAGGAATTCATTTCTACCGTCGTAGGTTTATAAGTGACAAGTGACAAAACTAAAGTGAACTTCAGAAAGATTATCGACATTAGCCACCAACATCTAGCCGACATAGAATTCAGACTTAAAACTCACAATTGCCTGCCCTTATCTATATGATTCGTCCATACAATTTACTACTGCCTTTCAGCAATCCCTGGCATTGCACTCCTGCTCAGGGAATAATTTAGATTGGTCCCTGTTGGCTGTTTGAACGAATACGAGAAGTTTGATATATCATTTTTTGAACATCTTAGGTGCATTTATTACAGGGTGATTTGACGGCATCCATTATAGTTGGGTCGGGGCGTGTATTGGGCCTTATAGCTTGCCCTCACTTCCCACTTTTTGACTGTGAAAACTACAGCCACACCCATTTTCTCACTTTCCACCACTGTCAAGCCCATGCGTGTAAAATTTCACACGCGCACCCAAAATCGGCGTATAAATTCTGCCGAAACCCAAAATTTTCAAAATTCAGTTTTCTTTTTATTTTATTTCCAAGTTTAACCTCACTTTATGTTTTGAGATTTTGTATTGAGATTTTGTTCTGAGAGATTGAGATAGAGCCGGAGCGAGAGCTGAAGTATTGAATTATCGAGAGTTGCGAAGGAGCTGATTGAGAGATTCAATTTACTCAGCAAAGATAATCTGAAATTCAAGATCAGGTTCGTTCGTTTTATCTTTGATTCTGATCTTGTTTAACTTTGATTCTGATCTTGTTTAATCTTGATTCGATTCTAGGTTTTAGTTTCTTTAAGATTATGATCTATTATTTTAAGTTACAGAGTTTAATTTAGGTTTTCGAATGGATTTTTAGATATTTTAAGCATGTTTTTGAATTTACGATCAATGCAGATCTTTTCGATTCAATCTTTTAGTTTCGATTTCACAGAGTTCCAACTCCATTGCACTGTACTCATCTCTAAAGTTCTCCCAAAACTGCAACATGATTTAATAACACTCATCAGGGAAGGCATAACTTTATATGCATAACAGGTTATGCAGATACTCTAAACAATGCATAACTTGTCATGCAGTCAATGTTGGATCTGCATAAGATGTTATGCAGTTAAACAATGTGTGATGCAGGGTATGCTTAACCAATATAATAAGGCTTTTTATATGCATAACAAGTTATGCAGATACTCTAAATAATGCATAAAAGGTCATGCAGTTATTTTTGGATCTGCATAAGATGTTATGCAGTTAAACAATGTTTGTATTTTAACTGCATAAGCAGTTATGCAGTTCACCATGTTTGCTTTTACTGCATAACCAGTTATGCATAATAAGCTAAGCAGTTCAGCATAGTTGCTTTTACTGCATAAGCAGTTATGCATAATAAGCTACGCAGTTATGCATAGTTTCTTTTACTGCATAACCAGTTATGCATAATAAGTTACGTAGTTATGCATAGCTGCTCTTACTGCATAAGCAGTTATGCATAACGTTATGCCTAGCTGTTTTTACTGCATAACCAGTTATGCATAACAAGTTATGCAGATACTCTAAACAATGCATAACAGGTCATGCAGTTAATTTTGGATCTGCCTAAGATGTTATGCAGGATAGATATGATTTGATTTTTTAAATTTGATCTTTGTTGTTGTTGATTTGATATTTTAATTTTGAGTAAGAATTTTTTTCTGAAGCAACATGCAGGATAGATATGTTTGATTTTTTCTCTTTTTGTGTTTTGCAGGGTGAAATGCCTGTTATTAGTGCACTAGCTGTGATTCACTACTTCAGTGAATTCTTAGCACATCATGTTGATGTCAATTCAACTCTGGAGAATTTGAAGACAGCTGTTTGCCTGAAGTGGACTCGTTTACTACCTCATCATGTCAGTTTTTCTTTTAATGATGGAAGCAAGTTTTTGCGAGTTGATTCTGATTTTTTGCTTCAGTGTTTTCTATCTCGTTGCCACTATAAAGGTCAGAAGAGCTTTGATTTACTTGTTGAAGTTGTCTCCAATTCTTTCAATTGTTCCAGCAGTCGTAGTAGAGCTTCATCAAGTATGCATTTAATAGAACCTGAACTAGAACAAGCTATGGTGAATTTCCTTGAAGATGGTTCTGTCCCTGTTAACAAGGTTCTTAGGACTGAGGGTTGGGATAAATTACTTGGTGAAGTTAGTAAAGTTTTTTTTTGGAGGTGTAGCAGAGGTACGTATTGCAGTGAAGAAATACGAGCTAAAGTCTGGGTATGTTCTTGTATATATTAAGAATGAACCTAGCAGGTTCTATGCAAAATGCTCTAAACAAAATTTCCCTTGGGAGTATAAGGTTTGTGTTGTTGATGTTGAAAACAGGATGCTTAAGGTTAAGAAATATTATAGCAGTCATCACTGTGGTGTGGGATGTCAAAGGCTTTTCCACAGGCTCAGCAGTAAATTTGTTTCTAGTCTTATCAAGGAAGAAATCAGAAGTGATCCGAGTATCAAAGCTTCTGATTTGAAAAAGTTTTTTAAACATAGCTACGGTATCAATATGAAATACTACCAAGCTTACAATGGAAGAGAGAAAGTGTATGAGGATATATTTGGTGATGATGCCATTTCGTATTCGCATCTGGTATGTAGATGACATTCGCAGCACAAATCCTGGGAGTTGTATTGATTTTCAAGTTCAAAGGGATGAAACTGAATCGAACAAGGATAGTTTAACTGATTTAGAAGTTGAAGCACCTTCAAATAAGTTTGTGTGTCTTTTTATTGCTTTCGAGGAATGCATCAGTGGTTACCGTTACCTTCGTCCCATGATTTATGTCGATGCTACCTTTATTACAGGGAGATTTAGAGGATGCCTCATGGCTGCAACCGGTATCAATGCTGAAAATGGTTAGTTTTCTGATAATGTATCCTTTTTATATATGTGCATAATGTTTCATGCATTATTTATTTTGGCTTCATAGTGTTTTATGCATAATATCTTATGCATTACTCTTATCACTTTTCTGGTTATGCATCAGTTTTGTTTACATACATAAGACATTATGCATTTTTTTATAGCTGCATAATGCCTTATGCATTACTATTTCCACTTTTCTGTTATGGAATTTATGCACGTGCATAATGCATAAGACATTATGCATCATTTTTTTTAGATGCATAAGACATTATGCATCATCTTATTTAGATGCATAAGACATTATGCATCATTTTATTTAGATGCACATACTTTATGTATACGTTGGCTTGATTTTATAATTTTTTAAGTCCTGAACCATGTTTTCTTGCTGTACAGGGTTCTTTCCACTAGCCATAGCCCTAGTACCTGCTGAAGATAATGATAACTGGGAATGGTTCATGAGGAATTTGAGTAATGTTGTTGATCATGATCAAAGGCCAATCACATTTTTATCCGATCGTGCAGAAGGATTAAAGAGATCGATTCCAATTATTTTCCCTGGATCCTTCCATAGTTTCTGCTATTATCATCTTAAGATGAACTTACCTATTAATGCTTCTGACGAAAGGTATGGTGCCGTTATTGATGCATTTCATGCTGCTGTATATGCTCTTAGTCCTGAAGGCTTCCAAAATTCCATTGCTACGATTAGGGGTCTTGGTTGTGGTTGGGTTGCAAACTATATTGAAGATATACCTCCCGAGAGATGGTCAAATGCCTTTTTTCAGGGTTGTAGGTATGGAAGGACATCTTCTACTCTTGATGAATCCTTCAATAGTTGGATGAAGGTACATAAGAAGCTCCCTGCTAATGCTCTTCTGGATCAGATAAGGAAGGATGTGATGAGGATGATGTCAGAAAGGAGAAATACCGGTAAAAGTTTCATAACAGTTCTCACACCGAAGAATGGAGTAAAGATGAAGGCTCTTATTGATGAGGGTTTAACCTGGCTGTTTATACAGTCTGATACTCATGTTTATGAAGTGGAGGGCGGGGAGAGTTCTCATTATGTTAACCTTGATCTAAAGACATGTACCTGTCAGAGGTGGCGCGTCTATGGGTTTCCATGTGTGCATGCTTTTGCTTCGATAACAATGTCTGGTTCTAATCCATATGATTTTGTTGAACCTTATTTCACTACTTCATACTTCAATAATACCTACAACCATGCCATTCATCCTATTCCAAACTAAAACAGGCCCGAAGTTTATGAAGGTAATCAGATTATCGATGTGCCTGATGTTAGGAGGCCGCCTGGGAGACCACCAGCTAATAGACATTTGAGCAGTTACGAGAATCCGCCAAGGAGATCTATTCGATGTGGTAATTGTTTTGAGATTGGTCATCACAACAAGCAAACTTGCACAAAGCCTACCTGTTACAAGAAGCCGCTGAAGCAGCCTAAGGGAAGTTAAGGGAGAGAATTTAACTTGTTGGTTTCTTCAAGCTTAGTTTTACGTTTGAACCTAATTCATTTTTCTTTATTTTAATTTCTGTATGGGATTTTATGAACAAGTACTTTTTCATTTTGTATTGGTTTTTATGAAAAAAAAATAATTCTTTTTTCACTGTTCTTTTCTGCTTATATCAGATAATGTTATTGCATAGTAAGTTATGCATTATTTTTGAAGATGCATCTAATGCATAACTTATTATGTATTATTTCCTGAAGATGCATAGTAAGTTATGCATTTATTTTTGAAGATGCATCTAATGCATAACTTATTATGTATTATTTCTTGAAGATGCATAGTAAGTTATGCATTTATTTTTATGAAGATGCATAACGGGTTATGCATCATTTTTTATAAGATAACGTTATTCATTTTTATTCTTAAATGCATAATAGAAAATGCATTATTTTTGAAGATGCGTAACTTGTTATGCATTATTTTTGAAGATGCATAACTTATTATCCATTATGATAGTACAGTTTTTCTAATTTTTGTGAAATAAGATTGTAGCAAATATATATAAGAAGCACTGGAAAAAGCATTGATATATAAATATATAAAAAAATCGAAAGTTAACAAGATATAAATTGTTTAGACATGCTTCATACCAACACATTATGCATAACATTACACAGCTTAATCATATTGCTGAGAAATTGCATCCCAGACGTCTTCATTTGCATCTATCTTCCAACTGTTAACTGGATCTGTCAGCATTTTCAATACCAGACTTATTCTTTTCTTGTTGGCTTTTTTATTGCATCTTTCTTTTTCAACTTCATCCATTTATCTCTGACTTGACATTTCATACTCATCTTCATATAGTAGCATACAAATATGAGGCATTCTGGGTGATGACCTTGTTCAGGAAAATTCTTGCAAATAATATCCTTGTATATAAGAGGTTCCCTCTTTATATCCACAATTTCTGGAGATATCTTCATTTGGTCATGTCTTTTGATCAAATAAGGCATACAAGCCTTTGCCATTATCAGAGCTTGATTCTTGCATTTAACTTTAAAGCTTGAAACACTGTTATAGAAGTTCCACTCACCCTCTGAAAAGTCATACTCTAACAATGTCCAATGTGTACCAGCAGGATTTTCCTTTGTTATATAGTTCATTGGAATGAACATTTTCTCAACTGAGATAGGGATATTCAAGATAAATTCTTCAACAAATTTGGCAATCCCATCATTGACCCTAGTTTTAACAAAGTACTGCAAAAAAAAGGTTAGAGGTTGTCATTGAAAGGGTGCACAACAGGTGTAGGAAACAATACGGCATAAGTAGTTATGCAGTTAAATTTATCTGCATAACAAGTTATGCAGAAGTATGAATATGTTGAATAACATGTTATGCAGTTCAAATTTAATTGCATAACTAGTTATGCAGAATAACTTGTTATGCAGTTCAAATTTAACTGCATAACTTATGCAGATAACTTTAGGTTATAACATATTATGCAGAAGTAAAAAAAAGCTGAATAACTTGTTATGCAGTTAAAATTAGCTGCATAACTTGTTATGCAGAAGTAAGAATATGCTGAATAACTTGTTATTGATAGACGCATTTATGTGTCTATTTTGTTCTCAATATTTTGTATTGTTAGACTCGATTAAGTACTTATTGTGTTGTTTTGTGTTTTTGTAGATGTTTTTAGAGAAATAAGCCCTTGGGGCGAAATGGGCTCAAAAAGTGGTGTTTTACACCCCGGAGAAAATTACTAATAGCACCCCAGAAATGCACCGGAAACGCCCCAGAAATGTGCTTGAGGAACCCAGAAAAATTACTATTTCCACCCCAATTGCTATTCGCACCGAAGCTCTGGTTAAGGGGCACCCTTCTTCTCAAATTCAAAAATAAATTTTGGCGGGAAATTTTCTTTATACATTGGTAGATTTTCCAATCGATTTTTGAAGGTGTTATAAGGAGATTAAATCACTTAAACTTAATGGGTATATGTGATATGGATATAAGAAGATATTTTGGTGGTTGGGATCGATCAAATTTTGCCAGATAGTCGATTCTCGATTAAAGCAAGAAAGAAGAGATATCGGTTAAACTTGGAAAGAAAATTACGTAAAGATGTTGCATGGGTTGTGGAAGTTAAGTGCAGATATTCTCCTAGGTTGCATATTAACAGATTTTGGAAATTATCAAGACAATTAACGCATGTAGAGAAAGAAAATAAGAAATTATTCCCAAGAATAATTTTCCTTTACTATGAAAATTTTGAGGAATTAATGGCGAGATTTGATGCGCCTGGAATGTATAAATAGGAGATACATGAGTCCTAGAAGGGTTGTCGAGAGTCTGGGGAAGCTTTGGAGGCTACAGAGTGAAGAAAAATCGAGTTGCAGAGCCACCATTTCTGCTGCTGCAACTCAAGAACACGAAGAACATTAGACAATCAGAGGCAGTCGTTCATACTACAGTAACAACGACTGTCACTTGAGGGTCGTAGTATTTTGTATACTACAGCACTTTTCATTTATCGTTCTTTGTAACGGTGTTTGCAACAATTATAAACGTTGCAAACACCCGATTTTCATTATTATCTCCATTTCATCATTTGTACACCTCTTTTGAGCAATGAAAAATTCCTTTGAGCGTGTTTCCAATATGCGGAGTTAGAACCCATCACTGGGACGATGGAGGAGGCCGAGCTTCATACATGGGTAATTTTGTTAATTCTTTTTAAGACTTTTGCATTAAAAATTAATTGAAATATGATTTAATTAAGTTGGTTGTTATTTGATTAGATGGGTCATGCTTAGCTTGGTGATTTGATGTTCCATGCTTAACATTTACAATCAACGTTTTGAGAATCTACTTTGGCAAAATAAGAGTCCATATAATTTATGTTTTGAGAGATTATTGTTGAGAATAAATCATTGAGCCCTATGTTATGAAAATTGGCCGAATCATTAGTCCTGGTACCTCTCACCATTGTTAATATTTTTATTGTATATATTTATTTATTTTTTATTAAGTCTAAAAAAAAATCATCCTTCACAAGTCCGAGACTTTGAACCTCACTACTACAACCCACGAAAAATCAATAATCAGTTATGCAGTTCAAATTTAACTGCATAACTAGTTATGCAGTTCAAATTTAGATGTAGCAAAATAGTTTTAAAAGTTAAAGTGTTGGGATATGACTTACCCAAGCATCTGGCCTCATGAATGAACACTCCGCATACTGCTGTTGAAAACTCACATTATTCTCTTCATTTTTCCGCTTCTTGAACAACATGTAACTGTAATAGCGTATAACTTGTTCTTCTAGGTATTCATTGTTCATTAGCTGCGTTATTACATCTCCGTGAATCCGAATATCCCATAAGTACGGGTCTTCTCCTTCTCTGATACTCCAAACAGTATTTCTGTAGAAGACGCAATTAGTGGCATGGGTTCTTTTATTATGCATGGGATGTTTTGAAGCATAACTTGTAATGCATTTATTATTTAAACAAGCATAGAGGTAGTTTATATATACTTACAGGCTGTTGGCATGCTCAAAGTATGTCTGCAGTACTTTCATCATGGGTGATTCTATTGTATCTTTGTAATCTTTGAAACATGTCATTGTTTCCAGCGGAGGTAATTTACTGAATGGCCTGCCAACAGACGTACAGGCTTGTATTTGTTCTTCTTCTTGAACTTTATTGTCATCAGGCTTGTCTTTGTTCTTCTGCTGCTTCCCTAGTTCACAATCTTTGAGTAGTGTACTGGCTGTCCTTTCTTTACTCAATGTCCTTTCCTTGATTCTCCTTACCTTGCTTCCTTGTTGGTTTGTTCCTTCTTTATGTTCATGGTCCCCATCCTTTTTTCTCGAGTATTTCTTCATAGTTTCCTTCTTCCCAAATTCTGTTCCAGAAACAAATTCTTCTTCCAGGTCTTCTAAGTACTTCAGTGCAGGTTCCATAATTTCTTCTAGATCTTTATCACATGTTCCCTCATCAATGGACATCTCAACATCTGGTTGTTACGGCTTTTTTGTGGATTGTTCTTCTGGCATCTCAACAGCGAGTTGTTCCGGCTTTTCTGCGACTGTTTCTTCTGGCATCTCAACAGCTTGCTGTTGTTGTCCACCAGCATCATCTCCTTGTGAAATATGGAGATCAAATGTGGGTTGTTCATTTTCTTCAGCTTTCTTCTCAGTTTCTGAAAGAATGTCATCATCATCATCACCATCCAAAAAATCTTTCTCTTGCGCTTCAATTCTTTCCTGAGTTGTTGCAAGATTTGGTGTTGTCTCCAATTCCTCTGGTGTGTCAATTTCCTTGTAGCTGGAGAGATCAACAGCTTTTTCCATGTCCATGAACTTGAAAGGTGAAGACTGGAGTCCTTGACTAGCAGTTTGCTCTTGGCTATCAAGTCTGGTAACTTCTGGAAATGCTTCTTGAGTAGGTGGTTCAGTTGAAGATACTACTTCAACATGTGTCTGATTCCTTGGAAAATTTTCACAAAGTGGGACAATAGTATCAGCTGATGATGGATTTAAGCTAGGGCCACCTGACGACTCTTCCTGCAACTCATTTATGCATGAATCAATGAGAAAAATCTTCACATATTCATACATCTGAGAATTGAAGTTTCCTCCAGTCCGTTTATATGTCTCCTGAGTCTTCTTCATGTCTTTCATCTTTGCTTGAATAATCTTAAAACTTGATTCAATACTATCAGGACACTTCTCTTCTTCAATGATTTGTAACGCATCTTGAAATGCTTCTTCATACTTGTCCATGTTATCTTCAAGATTCATTGCAACGATTTTCAATATAGCTGACCTTTTTCTTGGTTCTCTTGGTTCACAGAGTTCCAACTCCATTGCACTGTACTCATCTCTAAAGTTCTCTTGAAACTGCAACATGATTTAATAACAATCATCAGCAAATGCATAAATTTTTATACGCATAACTACTTATGCAGATAACCTAAACAATGCATAACAGGTCATTCAGTTAATTTTGGATCTGCATAAGATGTTATGCAGTTAAACAATAAGTGACGCATTGAAGGCGTAAAAAACCTTTATATGCATAACTACTTATGCAGATAACCTAAACAATACATAACAGGTCATGCTGTCAATGTTGGATCTGCATAAGATGTTATGCAGTTAAACAATAAGTGACGCAGGGAAGGCGTAAAAAAAAATTATATGCTTAACTACTTATGCAGATAACCTAAACAATGCATAACTTGTCATGCTGTCAATGTTGGATCTGCATAAGATGTTATGCAGTTAAACAATAAGTGACGCAGGGAAGGCGTAAAAACCCTTTTATATGCATAACTACTTATGCAGATAACCTAAACAATGCATAACTTGTCATGCTGTCAATGTTGGATCTGCATAAGATGTTATGCATTAAAACAATAAGTGACGCAGGGAAGGCGTAAAAACCCTTTTATATGCATAACTACTTATGCAGATAACCTAAACAATGCATAACTTGTCATGCTGTCAATGTTGGATCTGCATAAGATGTTATGCATTAAAACAATAAGTGACGCAGGGAATGCTTAACAAAAACAATAACACTTCTTATATGCATAACAAGTTATGCAGATACTCTAAACAATGCATAACAGGTCATGCAGTTATTTTTGGATCTGCATAAGATGTTATGCAGTTAAACAATGTTCGTATTTATGCAGTTAAACAAGTTATGCATAATAAGTTATGCAGTTCTGCATGTTTGCTTTCATATGCTTGAAATATACATTCATTCTTAAGGTTCATAAACAAGTACCTCTAAGCTTGAAATATGCTTCTTGAGCATTGCTTTCTTCATTGCTGCAGAGTCCCACCTTGCAGCTCTTGGTGTAGCATTGGGATTGACCTTGACAATGTCTGATGATGATATTTCAGCTATGTTAGAGTGCTCAACCAACCAAAGCTGGAAAAAAAAAGATATTATGTACATTTATTTTATTTGTAATGCATATTTTGTTATGCACATTTTGTACTGCATAACATGTTATGCACATTTTATTTGTACTGCATAGCTAGTTATGTAGTATAAAAATTATACTGCATAACTAGTTATGCAGATTTTTATGGTACTGCATATCTAGTTATGCAGACTTTTTATGCAGATATTTTTTAAGAAAGTTTAAAAAAGAAAAAAAAAAAGAACTCACAAGAGAATATACAGTGCAACCACCGCAGTTCCTGATAAGAAGATTGTCTCTTTTGACAGTCTTGATGCCATCCATCAGGTGTTGGTGAATTAGATCAGGAAAAGATACAGAATCCATGGTTTCCAAATCCTTCACCAAACCAACATACGAGACGTCCAGTGAGTCTCCCATTGATCGACAAAAAAACAGAACCACTAGCATGTAAAGGCATGCAAGGGAAACAACTTCCTCTTCATGACCTTTCTGATCAAGTTTTTCCATCAACAACCTTTCAATATCATCTATCCACACCTTTGTTACTTGTGATTTGGGAGTTTTATTCACAGCACCTGCTCTTGTTTTGCATGGGAATTGCTTGACGAGGGCAAGTGACTGAGTCATCCCTATCTCTTCTTTTGAGGTCAGAATATCTCTTCCTCTGTTTCCTTTAACTCTTGGCATCTGAAAAATAACAACAAGCTCACTAGTCGTTGACTGTATAGACTTGTTTTCTGACACCTTGAATGAATGCTGACTCAAATCATCATGGTCATATGATAGAAGGACCTCATCCATTAGCTGGTTGCTCTTACCGTCCAAGTATGAAATGTTCGCAGCATTTAACCAGTTATAGACTTTCCCAAATGGAGACACATTGATCATATTATCCTGCAACGGACTAAAACCACCTCTTTCCCTTATCCTATTGAACAATTCAAGTATCCTTGGAAAACCTGCTCTATAAGTACCTCCTTGAGTTGCAGGCTTTGTCTTAGCTTTAACTGCACAAACAAAATAACAAAATAAAAAAGTATTTTACTAAGTTAGAATTGCAACTTTCACTGCATAACCTCATATGCCTTTTATCCAGGATTATGCATAAACTGTTATGCAGATTTGTTAAACAGACAGTTGTGTGCATAACCTATTATGCATAGTATATAACCTGTTATGCATTTATTTTTTGAACATAAGAAATTATATGGGGATAACATGTTATTAATGATTGCCAGGTTAATGCACCTTCTTTATAGTAATTGATGCATAAGGGGGCATGTTCTTCTTCTTCTTCTTCATTTTCACCTTGGTTCTTCTTCTTTTTAAGTTTTTCTGTTTGTTGGGGTTCACGTCTTTTTCTTTTCTTCCTATTATCAACAACTTGCTTGACTGAAACAGACAAATTCAACACAAAAGGTACAATATAATAAGTACTTAAAAGTAAAAAAATGGTTAAATCATCATGCCTTATGCATCATGCAAGTTATGTACCTGCATAACTAGTTATGCACATAGTTGTTTTTACTGCATAACCAGTTATGCTTACTAAGCTATGCAGTTCAGCATGTTTGCTTTTACTGCATAACAAGTTATGCAGTTCAGCATAGTTGTTTTTACTGCAGAACAAGTTATGCAGTTCAGCATAGTTGTTTTTACTGCATAACAAGTTATGCATAATAAGTTACGCAGTTATGCATAGTTGTTTTTTCTGCATAACAAGTTACGCAAATAAGCTATGCAGTTCAGCATGTTTGATTTTACTGCATAAGCAGTTATGTATAATAAGCTACGCAGTTCAGCATGTTTGATTTTACTGCATAAGCAGTTATGCATGATAAGCTACGCAGTTCAGCATGTTTGATTTTACTGCATAACAAGTTATGCATAATAAGCTACGCAGTTATGCATAGTTGCTTTTACTGCATAACCAGTTATGCATAAGAAGCTACGCAGTTATGCATAGTTATTTTTACTGCATAACAAGTTATGCACATTATGTTTCCTGCGTAACATATGTTATTTAAAAGTAAAACAAATGACTTATTCTAGATGCATACCAGACAATTCCTTTTTCTCTTTCACAGAATCTTTCTTTGCCTTCATTGTAAACTCAATCAGTGGTCTTTCACTATCTGTTTCTCCATTTTCAAATTCAACATCAACAAGTAAAAATGATGTTAAAATCAAAGAAAAAGAAAGTGATAAATGGAGAAGAAATTAAAATAAAATGATGTTGTTAACCTGATTGTGCTTCTGTTTCGTTCATTTTTGTCGAAATGTTCTTTCTAGGGTTTGTAATTTCAACTTAACTAGTTTCTAGGTTGGTTTTATAGAGTATGAAATTGATTTTTTAGGGCTTAAATGGAGAAGAAATTAACTCCTCAAATCAGTTGCAGAGTTTTTGGTGGAGGAGAAAAGAAACTGCTGAAAGTTTTTAAACCGCTTAGGGTAATAACTTCTCAGGAGAAAAGAAAAACCGCTTTAGTTCGAAACTGCCGAGGGTAATAGAGTAAAAACATATTTATAAAAAACTTTGGGTGCGAGCATATCCAAAGTTAATTATGGGCCTGACGGTAAGAAAATAAATTTTTTTGGGCCTGCGCCTAAAATTCGCTTTTTGACTCCCTCGGTAGTCGGTACTGGGAGATCTCCAAAAGGGATAAGTAGGCGCAGGTCCAAAAAAATAATATTATCATTATCAGGCCCATAATTAATTTTTGGTACCGCGACATCCATAATTATATGAAATTATTAAAAATGTTTGCATGACCGATTATGCATCCGCATGACAGGTTATGTATCAGGGGTATAATTGGCAACGCAACTTGGATATAACATATCTAAAAATTCGCGCCTTGAAATTTTACAAATTTTATATCGTTGGAAATCTTTTTAAGAGAGGTACCCAACGAGTACAAACAAGAACATCAAAAAAAAAATCACGAAAAAATCGGAGGTGATCATCATTTTAGGCAAAATATTCGAAAACTTGATTCATAACTATTGTGCAGCCACCAAAAAAGATGCATAACACATTCTACAGACGCATAACGAATTATGCAACCATTTTCTCCACTGCTTAACAAATTATGCATCTGCATAACAAAGTTATGCATCTATAACAAGTTATTTTTGTTGTAGTTTTGAAAGTGGTAGTAAAAATTCGTTGCTCGGACTTGTAAAGATAATGGATTTTTAGATTTAAAAAATATACAAAAATATTAACAATGGGTGCGAGAGGTAACCAAGACACTAGATTCCACTATTACGCAAAATTGATTGATAAATATTTCAAAACTCTATTATATTCTTAAAGTCCTCTTTTATCTTTAATTCACTATCAATCATACAAATTCTCAAATTTTATTTGTAAACTTTAAGCATAGATTATCAAGAGATTTAACCAAGTATAACCTATCAAACTGAATAACAAATAATTAAGACAATCATTCAAATAATTTAAAACTCTGCAAAAGCAGCGATTAGGTGAATTATATAATTAAATGAAATAGTTACCCATTTATGTTGCGTGAATAGCTTCCTCTGTTGCCTTGGTTACGAGGGAATTAGTCGCTCATCATATTGGAAAACCTCTCAAAGAATTTCATTGATGCTCAAAAGTGTTTTACAATGAAGAGAAAGATAAGTAAATAGTATAAAACAGGATTCTGCGACCCACAGAAGGCGTCCAGAATCAACGACACAGATATAGTGCTGTTGGTACAACGACTCAGTCGCGGAAAGGAGTGGAAAAGTGTCGCAATAAAGCGACAGTTTTTAACGACTTTCCTGCCTCGTCCAGTGTTCTTCGTGTTCTTCAGTTCCTGCAGCAGCAGGAACTTCTTCACAGCGTCTGGTTCTTTGATTTTTACGTCTCTAACTCTCTCCCAACTCTCGACAGCCGTTCTATGACATCCCAGAAGCATTTATATAGTCACAACACCTCCAAATCTCCGCCATCAATTCGAATAATCTTCCACTAATGAGTTTTATTCTCGGAAAATATTTTCTACCAGAGTTACGTAATTATTTCCTTCTTTATCTTGTTCACGCGTCTGCATGGTGTTGACATTCTACCATCATGTTTATTACGCGTCTCTGATGAAGTAACGCACGCTGTATACACACGAAATCATTCCAAAGATAGCTAAAAATCCCGAGAATATCTTCCATGTGACGTGCTTTCCCTGTTTTTCTTCTCTCGGATTAACTATCCAATTTGGATTGAAACCAACACCCGTATGACGACTGTTAAGCCCAAATAAACCTTTCCGAAGAATTACAGCGATTTAATCTCGCTAAAACACTTCCAAATCACGAACCAAAAATCTGCCAGAGAATAACTTTCTTTTCCCGCCAAAAATTGATTTTGAATTTTGAGAAGATGACCTCCCCCTATCATGTATAGGTGTCCGAATAGAAGATGCCTTGGGTGACCTGGGGGTGCCCCTTAGTAATTAGGTTACCCCTTATCCAAACTTGAGAGTCCAAATAACACGTGTCCTCCGGGTGCCAAAATCAACTTTTCGAGCCGAATTTTCCAAAAATGTATATTTCCTAAAAATACATAAAAACACAATATTAGTAAAAAAATAGAGTTCCAACAATACAGACATTGAGGACAAATTAGACACAAAAATGTGTCTATCAAATACCCCCAAACTTATTATTTGCTAGTCCTCGAGCAAATTTATTCTAGAAAGGAAAATAATTTGAACCCCTAGGTGGCCCTAGTGGCGGAGTGTTGTCTCCGGAGGGTTTACCAGAGGTGTACCCACAAAACCTTTACTCCAGACCCTAGCTATCTACAACGAACCTTGGAAGGCACTAAAGAATCTCCTTGGTTGGCATACAATCATTGACTATAGGAGGAAGTACCCTGATGCGAAATTCCAATTGCTGTACACGAGTTTTCACTCAAGCATACTAAAATTCATATAAGTGACAGAGCTCTACTAAGATAGTTTCACGATGGACATCATACTCGGAGTCAGACTAATCACATGAAAAGATTAAGAAGATGGAAAAAGAAAAATGTAGATGGTTGAAAAGTGAACGGTATTTCCCATATCTGTATGAAGGCCTCTGCCAAGGTGAACCTAACCTAAATGACTGAGATACCGGTCTGACTAATATTAACACACTGGCATATACAAGGGAACCAGTGGTCAATAACTTAAATCTAGATCAACAAACTGTCAAATACAAGGGAACCAGCAGTTGACTACACATAACAATAACCTTTTTTTTTTTTTTTTAACTTAACGGAATGAATAGATCTTTTTGATCCAAGCGCATGCTTCTTGTCAGCAGATTACACGATAGTTCCCACGGGTTCTGCATTCCACGCTTGCTTAGGCGACGGAAACAGGGAGAACACACGCATATTGCTATCCAAGTGTTAATACGTATTCCGATTGGTCTAACTGGTCCGGTCTATTTTTTTATTTTTTTTTATTTTTTTGAAAAGGTAACTCAGTCACTCTATTTGACCCTAGCAAAGGTAACAACTTGAATCGTGTGCCCCACCAAATCACTTGAAATAAAAGAAAACTAAAAATAGAAAGTGAAAAGGACTCGACGAGATATGGCGAAACTATCATGTTATTTCTAACACCTGAGCTCTGTGCTTTTATGAATAGACTCTATAGATGTTTCCATCTAGTCAGATTGGTTCCTCAGCTCCTAAAACAAAAATGTTTCCATCCACTTAGATTGGTTAGTGCTATCCTTAATAGGCATAAATTTCTAGGCTCTGGAGTTTATTTATTGCAACTAAAAAGTTTCTCCCATACCCCCAAACTTAAAATTAACATTGTCCTCAATGTTCTAAAGATGAAATTAAAAGCATGCACAAGGAGAGACAGTTATTATTTGAAGCAAAAGAGCGAAGGAAGGATATTACCGGGTTGCATGAGATTGGGTTACCTCCCAAGAAGTGCTAAGTTTAAAGTCTTCAGCCAGACTTAGGAAAGGATTAGTCAACTCGAACCATAAAGTAACAGTCGGAATAAATGTGGGTCTTCAAAACGAAATAGAGCTGACCAAAGGAAACTACAATGAACCAAGAAAATGGACAAGAAAAATATGCCCTTACCTATTTTCCTGAAAACTATCGTTAATTGCGGTTCAGGTTCAGGTTCTATGAAAGGGTCTAAATAGAATATTTTCATTGGCTGCGTTTCTTCATAGATTGGATCCAAATTACTAGGTCCTAGAGTCTGGAAAAACTCAAATACGAACTTAGAATCACGAAGTAATAACCTAAATAATTGCGGATCCTCTAAGTCAATCAGATATGACTTGCATAGTTGACCACAGTGAGAGTAGTGGTCATTCTTAGGAAAATGTGTTGATTCTATTAACCTAAAGTATTTAGGCTTAGTCTCAGAACTTAATATTCGACACATTTGGAATATAAACGTTCCCACAGTTGGAAGAAAACTATTTGGTGGGAAAACAAAGTCAATCTGGGTATCATAGCCTGGGAAAACCACATCAACCAGAGGATGGGTTTCTAATAACTGAACTCCTTCATGGACATCATTAGGCTCGGGAAAACGAGTATGAAGGTAATCTTGTAAAATGGTCGAGGCACAGATATCAAGTCCTAAGTGTGGGTACTTTCTGAGAGTTAAAGGTAAGGCACTAGGGAAGTGATAATTACCCCCAAACTTAGAGTTTTCAATGTCTCTAGATAGACCTCTAATTATTTCTTGAATTTCCGTATATTCAGAGTCCTTAAAATATTCTAGAGATTCTTCTAAGTTATTATCAGGTAGTGCATCTTTACTCATCTCTACGGGTCTATCTTCTTCTTCGAAATGAACCCGTTCCTCTAAGCCACTATCGGCTTCATAATCAAAAGGAAAAACTACATCGTCTAAAACGGTGGTATCCCTAATCAAATCCTCGTCCTTTTGAATAGGTGAATAATCATAAAAATTATTTGGATTTGAACTAGAAATAATATAATCATTATAAAGCTCAATTGGATTAATATATTCCTGATCACTATGCCTACATATTTCAGATTCTTCATTACTACTATCCTCGTCATCATAATAGTACAAAGATGATTGAACCTTATCTAAATAAGTAGTGTCTTTTATTCTAACCTCGTCCTCTAGATTGGGCAAATATTCACTATTGATATCAAGGGTAGAATTGGAAACACTATTTTGGAAATTTAGATTATTTCGAGCAGCATTAGCTAACTGTTCATTTTCTGCCTCTAAACGTGCTTGAATTTCACTGAGCGTAACACTTATACGTTCACAAGTCTCATTGAATATCTTAGACTGTTGTGTACTCTCTTCTCTTGAACTAACTGCACGTTCATACTCCCTTCGAATTTGTTGGTAGGTTTCTTCTAGAGATTGAACAGGTTTAGAAATGTTATAATCAGGACTAGTTTTTATGTAATTTTCCAAAAACGCATGACTAGTACTATAATATTCCTGATTTTCTTGCTCGTAAGACCAATTCGTGTGTGGATAGTAATTGGGCTCACTATGATATGAACCATAACCTTGAAAAGGTTGGCGTTCCCAACTACTATTCCCACCATGGTCATAAAACTGATGATGTCCATTTTCAAATTCAGGTCGATACTCATTGTATTGGCTTCTATCATACCAGTTCGACATTCTTAATTTCAAGGGAATTCTACACAACCACAAACAAGGCCGACTCGACTCCACCAAAAAAAACCTAAAGATTTCTAGCAAACAAAAAGCATGATGGCTCCACTTAGATTGTTTCTAGACCAGCTACTATCTTTCGAAAGGGAATTCGTTGCAATTTGAGCAAACCCCTCTGGAATCAATCTGAGTCAAAGTAAGTTGAACTGAGGCGAGGGAAGCTCAGTGGAGCTTTGATACCCAGGGCCTCACCGCTATCACAAGGCGGCGTAGTCACGCATTCAATTCACAGAAACCATCATGAACTTTGAGGTGTGCTTAAAGAGCAACCAATATTTTTCGAACAAGTTTCCTATTAAGCTCGTTACCCTATCGGTCTCGTTCTATTCCAAATTTTAAAGCTTAGGTTCGCGTTTGGTTTCGTTTGCCTAAGGCGGGCAAGAAGGGAGCGGTGATGAAATCCGAACCCTTATCTTGTATTGGCCAGGCCTTGCCCTTTACTAGGAATTTAAAACAGTCCAAATTCGTCCTCAATCAATGAATCACCTTAAGAAATACAGTAACTCGCTTACAGGAGATTCGCGAGTGTTTCGATGGACTTACCTCCCGTACCAGACGGGGGATGAACCGTTGAAGTCGACTCGGGCCACGACTCCTATGTCATGTACGAATCCGACGGGCCGAGACGATATAGTAATCGTCGTCCTTCCCTGCACACAGTTTATATAATAATTTTTTTAATAATAATAATACCCTTCCGTAGGGTTAAAAAAAACAAAGTCCAATTGTTTAAAGTCCAAAGTCCAAAAAAAAAAAAAAACAGTTTTCCTCACACACTCTAAAAAAATTACAAATTAAAAATTAAATCCTAAAATTGTCCTTTTTTTTCTTCTCTTTTCGCTTTTCGCTTTAAGATTTTTCCTCTCCAAGTCCTTAGTTTTCACTTTGAACCTGCAAAATAAAGACAAAAAGAAACGTAAAAAGGAACAAACAATTCTAAAAAAATAATAAACCTAAAAAAAAAATCAATCTATATACACGTCCGCGTCGGCGGCGCCATTTTGTTGTAGTTTTGAAAGTGGTAGTAAAAGTTCGTTGCTCGGACTTGTAAAGATAATGGATTTTTAGATTTAAAAAATATACAAAAATATTAACAATGGGTGCGAGAGGTAACCAAGACACTAGATTCCACTATTACGCAAAATTGATTGATAAATATTTCAAAACTCTATTATATTCTTAAAGTCCTCTTTTATCTTTAATTCACTATCAATCATACAAATTCTCAAATTTTATTTGTAAACTTTAAGCATAGATTATCAAGAGATTTAACCAAGTATAACCTATCAAACTGAATAACAAATAATTAAGACAATCATTCAAATAATTTAAAACTCTGCAAAAGCAGCGATTAGGTGAATTATATAATTAAATGAAATAATTACCAATTTATGTTGCGTGAATAGATTCCTCCATTGCCTTGGTTACGAGGGAATTAGTCGCTCATCATATTGGAAAACCTCTCAAATAATTTCATTGATGCTCAAAAGTGTTTTACAATGAAGAGAAAGATAAGTAAATAGTATAAAACAGGATTTTGCGACCCACAGAAGGCGTCCAGAATCAACGACACAGATATAGTGCTGTTGGTACAACGACTCAGTCGCGGAAAGGAGTGGAAAAGTGTCGCAATAAAGCGACAGTTTTTAACGACTTTCCTGCCTCGTCCAGTGTTCTTCGTGTTCTTCAGTTCCTGCAGCAGCAGGAACTTATTCACAGCGTCTGGTTCTTTGATTTTTACGTCTCTAACTCTCTCCCAACTCTCGACAGCCGTTCTATGACATCCCAGAAGCATTTATATAGTCACAGCACCTCCAAATCTCCGCCATCAATTCGAATAATCTTCCACTAATGAGTTTTATTCTCGGAAAATATTTTCTACCAGAGTTACGTAATTATTTCCTTTTTTACCTTGTTCACGCGTCTGCATGGTGTTGACATTCTACCATCATGTTTATTACGCGTCTCTGATGAAGTAACGCACGTTGTATACACACGAAATCATTCCAAAGATAGCTAAAAATCCCGAGAATATCTTCCATGTGACGTGCTTTCCCTGTTTTTCTTCTCTCGGATTAACTATCCAATTTGGATTGAAACCAACACCCGTATGACGACTGTTAAGCCCAAATAAACCTTTCTGAAGAATTACAGCGATTTAATCTCGCTAAAACACTTCCAAGTCACGAACCAAAAATCTGCCAGAGAATAAATTTCTTTTCCCGCCAAAAATTGATTTTGAATTTTGAGAAGATGACTTCCCCCTATCCTGTATAGGTGTCCGAATAGCAGATGCCTTGGGTGACCTGGGGGTGCCGCTTAGTAATTAGGTTACCCCTTATCCAAACTTGGGAGTCCAAATAACACGTGTCCTCCGGGTGCCAAAATCAACTTTTCGAGCCGAATTTTCCAAAAATGTTTATTTCCTAAAAATACATAAAAACACAATATTAGTACAAAAATAGAGTTCCAACAATACAGACATTGAGGACAAATTAGACACAAAAATGTGTCTATCACAAGTTATGTAGCCATTGTATTAGTGCGTACATAAAAATAGATGCATAATGCATTATGCATCTATTTTCTCGATGCATAAAAGATTGTGCAACAATTTTCTAAATGCATAATGCATTATGCAGCCGTATTTTCGGATGCATAACAGGTTATGACTCTATTTTCGTTATGCAGATATTATTGTAGGTGCATGACAAGTTATGCAGTCTTTGCTTTTGTTGGTTTTTAATAGTGACAAAAGAATTGTTGCATAACAACCATTTTCTGGACTGCATAACAAGTTATGCAACAAATTTTGTAGAGAATATGCCTTTAAATCAACACATTTTCGGGACTGATGAATGAGTAGATTCCACGAGCAAAACCACTTAAATCAACACATGCTCGGTTAAACTCCCAGCTGAAATATATGCCATATCCACCGAACCGTCGGCACAACAGCATGATCTTGAGAAACCTTGGAAATCAAATACTTAAAAAATAATACCTAAACTTCTAGATTGTGCTAGCACGTTCATCTTGCTAAAAATTCATTTTATGGGCCGTTTATTCTTTCATGGATCCCTAGGTTTTATACACTATTCATTCTCTGGCAATCTTCCTCCTTCGTTAAATTCACCCAAATCACTCAAAGACTTGGACATTTCTTACAACACCTTTACTGGTAATCTCCCGAATTCCTTTAGTTGTCTCCTAAACTTAAGATCAATGGATCTAAGCTTCAACAAATTTATAGGGGGTTTACCCAAATTACCACCAAACCTAGCTACGCTTGCCATTAAGATTAAGAAAGAAGATTGATGAGAATTAAACCGTTAAATTATGATGTAATAGAGAACTATTAGGCGGCGTTGGTGAAATTTGATGACGTCTTCTTTCATGGAATCATGTAGCAGCAGCAGAGAGATAGATTCAGAAAGAAGAATATTAGGTCAAATTCGAGGGAAAATTGATCACGTATTCTCTTTTCTACTTCTTCATCATCCTCAACTGAAAAATCTCCATGAAATCATAGAAGAACAACCTTTGTTGAATCGATTTTAATCTCCAAGGATTTTCGAAGTGAAAACTATCGACCAGTAGTAGAATAAAAGAACTTGGCATTAAAAAGAAATGAAAAAACTGAATTTTATAAATTATGGGTTTGGGAGAAATTTTCTTATAGAAAATGGGTGCGCGCCTGAACTTTTCTGGGCGTGGGTTTCTTAGTGTGAAAAATCTGAAAAATGGGTGCGATAGTATTTTTCACTCTCCAAAAATAGGGACATGGACTGAACCTTTAACGTCATTACACCCTAGAACGAAAAATACACCTCACAATTAATTAACCTGCTTAGTCATTTTGGGTATGAGATTATGAATCAATGCGATGGTGATATGTGGCTTGCACAATGCACATGGTAAAACTTATCCTAAATGGAAGAATGGGTTGTGAGTTGGGTTTTTGAATTGAAGTTGTACATATATTTTGATCCTCACAAAACTTGACGGCAATGCGGAAGTGTTAAAACTAAAGGGGTAGCGTGCTCGTTTCGTTCCCAGCTGCGCATGCTACTTCAACAGGCAAGCTCAGGCATTCCATATGCCATGGGTGCCCATGGGGTGTATTCACTTTTCGGGTATATATGTATGAATACCTAGCCAGGTGTTTATGAAACCCTAGCATAAAAAATTAAGATATGTTGTGTATGCCTTATAATACATTGTTTTATTCTGTTTGGGCTTACTCCTTGGACTTGGTCCATTTGTCCAGTCTATTATGTAACCTAGGTCACATAAAAGGGAGTCAGGGTTATGTTATAATAGAGAGAGAAACTTATGTTATTCTTGAGAGAGTGTGAGGCACAAAGGAGGCTATGTTCTTGAGAGGAGATTTGGGAGAAACCTTGTAAACTTGTTTGATCATCATAGTGGAATCATTTCGTCGTCTTTGCAAGTGGATGTAGATCATCTTGATCGAACCACCATAAATCCTTGTGTTGTGCGTGTGCTTGATTTGATTGATTTCATTTCCATTTTTCATATCTTGATTGATTGTGCTAATTAGAGTCATTAGTTATAACAAATTGGTATCAGAGCTCTGAGTAGAAGCGATCTACAATGGCGGCAAAGTATGAGATTGAGAAGTTTGATGGAAGGAATGATTTCAATCTATGGAGGCTAAAGATGAGGGATGTTTTGGTACAACAAGGTTTGGTGAAAACTTTGAAATGGAAAATGGCTTTAGCAACAATATTGAAGGATGAAGAAAAGGAAGAACTCATGAAGAAAGCACATGGATTAATTTTGTTGTGTTTAAGCAATGAGGTCTTGAGAGAAGTTGTGACGGAAACGACTCCGGAAGGGATATGGAACAAGTTGGAGTAAAGGTGTATGACTAAATCCTTGATTAATCCTCCTTATCTTAAAGGAGAAATTACATACTCTTAGAATGCATGAAGGAATGTCTATTATAGATCATATTGATGATTATAATAAAATTTTCTTGGATTTGGAAAATGTTGATGTCAAAATTGAAGATGAAGACCAAGCATTAGGTTTGCTTTGTTCCTGACCACCATCTTATGATAACTTTGTGGATGTCGTAATGTATGGGAAGATTAAAATTTTCATGGAAGACGTTAAGGCGGCTTTGAACTCAAAGGAGTTGAAGAAAACCGGTATTGATGGTAAAGATAATTCGGGAGATGGGTTGTTTGTAAGAGGAATAGGAAAGCAAAAAGGTGGTTTAGATAGAAGTAGATCAAACTCAAGGTCTAAATCTAAATCGGGTAAATTCAAATGCTTTCATTGTAAGTAGGGCATTTCAAGAAGGATTGTCCGGAAATGAAGAATCTTGAGAAGAATACAAACCAAGGCACCGCGGCAAACGTTATGTTATAATAGAGAGAGAAAATTATGTTCTTCTCGAGAGAGAATGAGGCAGAAAAGATGTTATGTTCTTGAGAGGGGATTTGGGAGAAACCTTGTAAACTTGTTTGATCATCATAGTGGAATTATTTTGTCGTCTTTACAAGTGGATGTAAATCATCTTGATCGAACCACTATAAATTCCTGTGTTGTGTGTGTGTTCGGTTTGATTGATTTTATTTTCATTTTTCATATCTTGATTGATTGTGCTAGCTTGAGCTATTCGTTCTAACAATATCTTCATGTTGTTTAATTGTTGATTTTATCATCCCTAATGCTATTGGTAATTACACATGCACAAAAACGTTTCGTATTCATGTAACAAATCAACTTCTCCATAAAAATACAATAAGTTAGTTTTTGGGAATTAATAGGTACTTGTGGTTTCCATAGACAGATACTACGTATGTCTAGACATCCGTCCACCTATGCCTAAAAATATTCTTGTATTTATATGCATCAGCCTCAATGGGTTGATTTGCTTCATGAACACAAAGGTTAGTTCTCGTGTAAATAACAGTGGCACTAAAGAATCAACATCGTGGATAAAATTAACTTAAAAAAAAAACAAAAAAATTCTTCATATAACAAATACAGTCCGTCCAATCCGAACTGTGACGTTGTTATTGGAAAGAAGGCAGTTTATGTTCTTTTTACTTGGTCTCTTGCTTTCAAAGAGTTTGAAGGGATTGACTCAAAGGAGGTGATGAAGCAGTGGTATAAGATTTACTTTGACATTGTTTGACACTGTTTAAAGTGGACATAGTCTATTCTGAGCACTTTTGTTTTTTTTCTTTTCTTTCCTTTATTGTTCTTGGCTAGGGTGGCATAATCCTTTTGTGTCCTCTCTTTTTTATCAATATATATTTTCTTTACTGATAAAAAAAAAACAAATACAGTATGTTGATTCTTTTATTAGGTTTACTAATAAGTAGAAAAAAATATTGGTTTCTTCGGACAATATTCCACAAGAGACAAAAATCATCATCGGATACTACTTGTTTCCAAGCAACAACTTCGCCATTCCACTGCATCTTTATTCTTTCTTCTTTTTTGTTCTGTTTTTTGTTTCTATTGATCTTGTTGGAGTTGTGAGTCACACATGGGATAGCTAAAGATAGATCCACGTGGAGGAACACAAGTTTCATATGATGATATATAAGCAAGGAAAACTCCCTACATAGCGCCGAGGCATTTTGGATAAAACCCCACACCTAAACTCAAGGTGGTCAAGTGGGGACAATATCAATGTTATGTGGACGGGCCTTGAGTGGGTCCGGCGGTCTGTGGATCCTAGAAAATGGTATCAGAGCAAGGTGGAGCTGCCGGTAGTCGGGTTGAATAGTGGTTATGGAATGTCACCCGGTTAAGGGCGCAGGTGGAGCCTGGAAGCTCAAAAGTTGAGTAGTGTCCAAGGGCGTGCGGTGGAAGTAATCATTGTTCGGTTGGTAGCATACATAGGTGGCGAGGTGGTGTGTATTTTCGCCAAGGTGGAGATTGTTGGAGTTGTGTGGCTCAATACACACATGGGATAACTAAAGATAGTCCCATATTGAGGAATACAAGTTCCATATGGTGATGTATAAGCAAGGAAATCTTCCTACATAGCACCGAGACCTTTTGGATAAAACCCCACACCTGACCTCAAGGTGGTCAAGTGGGGAAAATATCAGTGATAGTGTTCAGTTATTCCTACACTGATTCTATTATTTGTAAATTAGTGGTTGTAACAGAAACGATGTGCAGTTACCTTTCTAAAAAAAATTCAATATATCTCCTCCCTCCAAAGCACTGTAATAACGAAATATGTCATTTGCAGTTGGACATACATGGAAAAAAAATTCTTCAAATATGAGTCTAAAACCAATAATTTACCCATTGTACCTAATAAATCATCTACGCATTGTGTTTTGTTTTCCTGTAAATCAAACATATTTTTAAGAGGTAATATGCTTTTCAAAAATTGTATTTATTCATTTAATACGCTAGTGCTCCGGTTCTCCGGTACTGATAATGTCGTCATTTTTATTACTCTAACATTATCAATTATTTAAGTCATCGGTTCCGCCGTTTAACTTGCATAATCATAATTTTACAGAATAGCGACAATATAATTAATATCCACCCAAACATTGGTGAGAATATCAATTTCCAACCACATAAATTGAGAGTTGGTAGTGATTGGTTTTCTTCCTAAGACATTATCTAGGCTTACTATGTTTATAAAAAAATAAATAAAGAAATCTAGGCTTATTATAGTGTTTGCTCAAAGTTACTGCAAAAAATGTATATAATCCACATGAGCAAGACATAAATAATACCAATAAATACAACAAAAGATCCTTCTCTGGTTGCCACTAACAGTCGATATAGAGTTAAACTTTAAACGGACTTACCAACTACGTATATCATTCCCTCCAACAAAAAATTTACCACGGCCTTGACACTCCTTGACATTGTAGTCATGCTCATGGAATAATAACTTGGATTGGTCACTGTTTAAAACAGTACGAGAAGTTTGACGGATCATTTTTTGAACATCTTTGGTATGTATGCATAGTGGTTTGAAGGCATCCATTTTTGGCTCTCACATATCCCACTCTTTAAAACCCTCAGATACATAAAGGTGTCCAAAATACGTACATGGACTGAAGATCGCATACAACACAAAAAACATGCACTACTAATTTCGGAACGGAAAGTAGAATCGGACCTGTTAGAAACCGACTCAAATGATGAACCTCGTACAACTAGCCGGCAACGGGACAAATTTCATTTCCGCTTGCTTGCACCTTAAAACCCCATAAGTGCAGTGTGTCATAGTGTTTTGTGTTCCCTGTATGTGATCGGCAACATGCAAGATCAGGCTTTCCACAAGCTATGGGTGCCCACGGGGTGTTTTCGGGCATATATATAAAACCCTGGCCTCTTTTTTTTAATAGGAAATAAGATACAAACTCGCCAGCACTAAATTCTTTATCGATCAAAAAATAATAATAGAAAAAAGATACATTAATAACTTATATATGAAACCCTAGCCTAAGATAAAAAATATACAAAAAAAGAAAAAAAAAAACATTAACAACTTATGAAACGTTAGCCTAAGAAAAGAAAAAAATGATGTAGAGGAATGGCGAAGTTGTTTCAGAGAAACAAGAAGATATGACCGATGAACCTATCGCTTTGGAGATATTGAGTAAATTACCAACGAAATCACTCAAGAGGTTTAATATCTCCCAACGAAACCCTAGCCTCTTTTTTTAATAGGAAAGAAAATACAAACTCGCCAACACCAAATTATTTACCGATCAAAAAATAATAATAATAAAAAATTACATTAACAACTTATATATGAAACCCTAGCCTAAGAAAAAAACATTAACAACTTATGAAACCCTAGCCTAAGAAAAGAAAAAAAAAAGGATGTAGAGGAATGGCGAAAAGAAAAAATGGATGTAGAGGAATGGATAAAAGAAAAAAAAACATTAACAACTTGTGAAACCCTAGCCTAAGAAAAGAAAAAAAGGATGTAGAATAATGGCGAAGTTGTTTCAAAGAAACAAGAAGATATGGCCGATGAATTTATCGCTTTGGAGATATTGAGTAAATTACCAACGAAATCACTCAAGAGGTTTAATATCTCCCACTCGATAAAAATCATCGGCTATGTTTTCTTGTTTTAAATTTAACACGATCCATAACGACAAGACGTATTTCTTGTAAGCCTACATGCATAAGAAGTAACGATGGATTGTTTTTCGTTATTGGCGGAGTTGTTTATATAATTGTTGTTTTAATCCACGGTGTTTTTTCTCTGGTGCTACTGTTATAAACACAAACACAAGAACAAGAACGTTTGTGTCCATGAAACAAATCAACCCAATGAGAATCCCTAGTAGGTAGATTTGTTTCATGAATATGAATATGTGTATTTAACAGTAGCACCAGAGATCAACACCAGGATAAAATCAACAATTAAAAAACACGAAGATAAGAACGTGACTGAGTCCGTAGCAATCAAACATACTACGCCAAGATGATCCTGGAGAATTCATGTTTTTATTTATTTTTTTTCAAAGAAGCAAAAGAACTAATTTTTCTAAAGCATTGGTTTTGCACTGTTGGACAAAATTCATGGATGAGGACCGAAAATTTCGTTTATGTGAATGGTTCCATATGTTGGCTATGTTTTTTTTTTTTTTTGCTAAGTCATATGTTGGCTATGTTTTTTTTTTTTTTTGCTAAGTCATATGTTGGTTATGGGAATATAACGATGATGTTTATTTTTTTTCTTATCGAAAGTCGAATATATTGTTGGTAGTGAAAAGTTCAGATTTGTAGAAACACTAGCTCGCTCTTCCTGATCTCGTCAATGGTTTCAGTTTTCATAAGGTTGTTTTAATTTTTGTATTGTTATGCATCATCATCTACACATATAACCTAGTTTTTTATGTCGATGGTGCAATCATATTAGGCCTTGCTGTTTTTCTCCACCATCATCTTTATCATATGCAATCTTTTCCCAACCAATTAGTTCTTGTGGGGCAAGTTCGCCTCACAAGTCACAACTTGCAGAGTGTTTCGGTGTACTCACTTTCATAAATCTTCTTCCAAAAGAATACTCCATCAAAGTAAATTCTTAATAATCAGAGTACTAGTGGTGAACTGAATATGTAAACTAGAGACTTATAGAACTGGTTTTTCTTATTTGTATATTCATAGTAAAACTTCGATAACTTAATTATTTCGTTAAACAATAAAATTTTCTAGTCCAAATTAGGATTTTGTAAGCTATATTTTAACTCGATAAAAGAATAATTTCGTTAATATGATATTTTTTTTGGTCCTAAGACTATTAATTTAGTGACTGTGACTGGTACCGGTTCCTTACTCAAATAATATCTTTTATTTATGCATGCTATACATTTATTCTCTGAACTCTAATCCAATATCCGCTTCTAGTGGTACTCTTTTGGTGATGTCTACCTCATATACATTACTTGCAGCATCTGTAGACTGAGCAGAGACTCGTTAAGTATTCATTTCTAATTTTTTTAGGTTTACAAATGACAAGTGAGCTTAGTCTTTTTCGATCAAGATTTTTTTTTTTTTGACTCTCTTTAGCCTCTCTGATTTTGGGATTTATGTTCTTTGATTCTTTCCTTCATTTTATATAATCATTTTTTGGCCGAGCAAAAAGAAAGAAACCTGTTTTGAGACATACTCAATTTTTTTGAGACATACAAGATAATGACAAAATAAAGTCACTATGTGGTAACATCAATAACCCCTTATCCATCATATATTTATCACCACAATAATGTTCTTACTTTATTAGTGTTAATGATAATAATTAAAATCCAATATTAATGATTAGTGGTTAATGTCAATAATTATATAGCCTTAGTTTCAAAGATATATATATATACATACTAGGTATCATCCCGGCCTACGGACGAGGCTCAACCTTTTTCGTTTTCGTTTTGTTGTTTGATCGGCTGGTCCGTATTCTACCAAAATCCTTTTTAGTCATTCGCAAAACTAATTAGATTATAACGGTCAAACATCGAGCTTATAAGTTAGTTCGGACTTGCGTCCCTAGTATTTTTGGTTGTGTCAAATTAGCCGGGGCTTACAGCCCCGACCGTGGTCCCTTGAGGATACCATAGTATTTTGTTGATCGGGTCAAATTAGCCGGGGTCGTGGTCCCTTGAGAATACTATAGTATTTTGTTGGTCAGGTCAAATTAGTCGAGGCTTACAGCCCCGACCGTGGCCCTTAAACATTCCCTAATGTTTTGTTGATCGGGGTTGTGACACTTAAATCTCGCACATAAATCTTTACCATGTTTTTTATTTTATTTGTTTTTTAAAAATAGCTTTTAGATTAGTTGAGGCTAGCTTAAATTTTCTTGAAAAAGTTATGGTACAAATCATTATGCTTATTGGATGATTGAACGTTCGATGGACCAGAGTATATCTGGTGTATACGAATAATCTTCATGGAGGGTCATCCACCAAACATAAGCCAAACAGATCCTTAGCCATATGTTTTCCGTGAAGATGTATTAGTAAGGAGATATTTGGTTGCATTAAACATAAAACCTCTTACCCAATTCAATCCTCTTCCTCTATTAGGTTTTCTTTCTTCTTCTTTCCTCTTTAGACCAATATTTTTTTTTTTTGAATCATCAGCTCTGTTTTCTTTTATTTCACCGTATCCATCCTTTAAATCATCCATAATAATAACTTAGTATTAATAACTCAGTATTATTATGATATAGAGAGACGAAGTTAAGAATTAGAAGTCGTTAATGGAGGGGAAGTGATAGACGCAATTATGTGTCTATGTTCATCTCGATTTTGTATAATGTTAGTACCCATTTTTGTACTTCTTATGGTATTTTATGTGTTTGTAGGTATTTTTAGAGAAATAATCATGTACAGAGAAATTGGCTCGAAAAGCGGTATTTACGCGCGTGGGAGAAAAGGACAAAAGGCACCTAAGAGAAATTGATAAAGGCACACACACTTTGGATAAGGGCCACCTAGGGCATCCATAAGTACCTGTTATCGACACCCCTACTCTGGATATGGGCAACCATCTTCAAATTCCAAATCTTGAAAATTGGCGGGAAATGTTGTTGCAGTGAAGAACAGCGAAGAGTTCGAATCATTGGGCTGTTTTTATGGAGATTAAATCGTGGGAATCAACTGGGCTGGACTTCATAGAGGATAAAAGATCATGTACATGTGTTTGGACCCAGCCAATTGGGCTGGAATAGCCGTAGAAACAAAACAGAACCCAAACAGGTCACGTACGCTGCTGTTCAAGTTTCAAAGATTTGTGAGAGATATTTGGGAGAGTTTGACGCTGGAAATTCATGTATTTAGTCTTGTTCACGTCTTAAGAAGAGTTTGGTACCTATTTAATAGCTAACAGAGCGTGAAAAAGCAAAACAAAACGGATTATCGTTCCAACTGGCAGATAAGAGAAGTCAGAGATTTGATCGAATTTAAGGGACTCTGTTGAGCTATAAATAGGTGGTTTCGATACTTAAAAAAAGGGAGAAAGTTTTAGGAACCCTTAGGAGAGAGTTTGGAGGAGTTTAGAGACGAAACAAAGAAGTTACAGGAGAGGATATTGCTACTGTTGCCGCCATTGAAGACCTTCAAGAACACGAAGAACAGACACTTAGAGCCAGTCGTTTTTCCAACAGTGCATACGCGGACAAAAGCTGTCGTTCTTCTGCTGCAAAACAGAACTATCGTTGTTCAGCAGTCTTATTTAAGCTTTGTAACAGTAACACTGTAACACTTTTACAGCGTTACAAACTTCTTTTTACACCATTTTTCATCAATAAAAACACATATTTAGCCATGAACACATCTTGTGAGTATGTTTTTGGGATGAGGAGCTAAACCCATTAGCCGAGACGATGGAGGAAGCCATTGGTCCATATTGATTGGTATAATTCTAACTTTATTATTTATTTGCAATATTATTATTTGATTATTTGCATGGAATTTATATGGGAAAAGTGATTTTTGTTGAATAATTGTGATTCGTTTTGATGGAGCATGCTTAGTTTAATACTTTTGATGTTTCATGTTTGGTGTTTACATTTATTACTTCAAAAATCTACAAAAGGAATAATATTAGAATCACTCCAAAAGAAAAATTGTATGAATATTAATTAGAATTTATCAAATAATGGGTCAATGGTGGAATCCAAGTCTTGGTGTTTTTCTCTAAAGTTTTGAACAACTTTATTGTCTGTTTAATTTTAAATCTAAAAATTGTTTTCTTCACAAGTCTTAAAAGAACCTTTTTACCACTACAACTACAATCACTATTTGAAATCCATCAAATTTTTGGCGCCGCCGACCCGGACATGTGTTTAGGTAGCATTTTTTTTTTAGATTTATTATTATGTTTGTTCTTCTTTACGTTTTTGGTTTTTGTTTTTTTTTCCTTGCAGATTTTGGAAGTTGGAGCGAAAGAAAATTTTGCCAAAGCTTTTGGCGAATATTTAAACAAGTAGAGTAAAAGGCAAAGCAAACGGAGCGAAAGAAGAAGATTTTTTTTTTTAGACTTTATTATTATTAATTTTTTATTTTTTTTTTTGTATTTTTTTTAGACACTTTGGACATTGAACTTTGGGACATTATTGTTTTTAAACCCTAAGGAAGGGTTGGTTTAAATACAAACTGTGTGCAGGGAAGGACGGTGATTACGATATCGCCTCGGCCCCTCGTGAGTCGTGGCCCGAGTCGACTTCAGCGGTTCTTCGCCCGTCTGGTACGGGAGGTTAGTTTTTCGAAACACCCGCGAATCCCCTGTCAGCGGGTTTACTGTATTCCTTCTTTTGCATATATGCTGAGGACTTGCAAACGGCTGCTTAAATTTCCTAGTAAAGGGCAAGGACTGGCCATACAAGATAAGGGTTCGGATTTCATCACCGTTCTCTTCTTGCCCTCCTTAGGAAAACGAAACCAAACGCGAACCTAAGCCTAAAATTTTGACTAGAACGAGACCTATAGGGTAACGAGCTTAATACGAAAGTCGTTCGAAGAATATTGGTTACTCTTTTGTTCATACTTCGAAGTTCTTGAAGGTTTCTGTGAGTTGAATGCGTGACTGCGACGCCTTGTAACCGGTGAGGCCTTGGGTATCAAAGCTCCACTAAGATTCCCTCGCCTCGATTCAACTTACTTTGAATCGGATTGATTCCAGAGGGGTTTGCTCATATTGTAACGAGTTCCTTTTCGAAAGAATGGAAGCTGGTCTAGAAACAATCTAAGTGGAGCCATCATGCTTTTTGTTTGCTAGAAATTTAGGTTTGATTTGGTTGAGTCTTCCTTGTTTTATGTTTGCATATAATTCCCTACCTTATTCTGTTGCATGCCTGAACGTAAAAGAGACGTCCTAGGTAGATTTGTTAAAGAGAACCCTAGTAGTTCTAAGCGTCTTGATTACCTCAATTTAGAAAGTCCGATTCGTGAAGATTCCGTTTTTGAACATCCGTTTGAGGAAAGAATCCCTGATAGTCCAATAGCGCCAGAAATGGCAACTTTGAAAGCCTTATTGAATCCTACTAGGACTACTCGTCCCTCGTGTATCAGGTTACCTGAAACTGAAGCAAATTATGAGCTTAAGCCTGGAACCTTACAGTTGCTCCCAATCTTTTTAGGGAAAGAAAATGAAAACCCATATTTCCATGTTAGGGACTTTGAGGAAATTTGTAGTACCCTGAAAATTAGAAACCTTAATGATGATGCTTTAAAACTCAGGTTATTCCCCTTTTCGTTAAAAGATAAATCCAAGTCGTGGTTGTATAGTTTGGCTTCCGAATCAATTGAAACCTATGAACAACTTACATCTGCCTTTTTGAACAAGTTTTTCCCTAGGCACAAAACCTCGTCTATTAGGACGCAAATCTGCACGTTTACACAACAGGAGGGAGAATCTTTCTATAGGTATTTGGAAAGGTTCAATGATTTATTAGCCCAATGTCCTCCTCATGGTTTAGAAAAGGTTAGGTTAGTTTAGATCCTTTATGAGGGTTTAGATTATCCCACCACAACTACAGTAGAGTCCATGTGTACAGGTGGGTTTGAAAACCAAACAGTTGATGATGTGATGACATATTTGCATGAAATCGCCGAAAAGACCCAACAATGGGAAAGCAATAGGGTACCCCATAAAACAATTCTTCTAGGCAGAGGAAACGTTAATATGATAGAACGATGCTTTGAATCAGATGCCAAAATTGCTGCTATAGCGAAAAGGTTAGAAGCTTTAGAAGTGGGTCACACTAGTGGTAGATTGGAGCCTTTTTGGGAAGGCCAGAATAATGAAGAGCAAGCCAATGCTCTCTATAATAACACTAGGTATGATAACCGTCAGAAGTTTGATCCATATTCAGAAACCTACAATCCTGGTTGGAGAAACCATCCGAACCTTTTATGGTCTAAGGGCCAGAGTCAAGGTCAGTTTAGTAATTCTAATGCTCCCCCAGGTTTTGATTACACTAAGAATTCATCAGGCCCAGAAAACAAAACGACTAGCTTAGAGTAATCTATTAAGATGTTAGCAAAAACTCAGGATATGTTAGCACAGAGCCAAATTAGTTTTCAACAGGAAACCAAGCAGAACTTTCAAACTAATGCTCAAAGCCTTGCTAATCTAGAACTTCAAGTCGGCCAAATAGCTAAGACCTTAAGTGAGAGAGATAACGGAAGGCTCCCTAGTCAGACTACCCCAGACCCTAGAGGAGTTCATGAAGTAGGTGCAAAACCATCGAATCAATTGAATGCTATGAGAACCCTTAGGAGTGGTAGAGTAGTAGACAATCAGGTAACCATGCCCGATAGTGAAAATACTGTAGTTCACCCCCCAGGATCTCATCCCTCAGGACCACTAACTGAGGGGACTGATAAAATTTCCGATGATGCCAATTCGGTTCCTGAGAGGTCTGATTCTGTGCCTAGAGACCCATTTCCCCAGCTATTAGCATCAACAAAGAAGGAATCGAATTTAATGACATATTGGAGGTTTTTAAGCAAGTTACCATAAACCTTCCTTTATTAGATGCAATTAGGCAAATTCCTGCTTATGCCAAGTTCCTTAAGGATATGTGTACTCGAAAGCGAAAACTTAGCGTCCATAAGAAAGCCTTTTTAGCTAGTCATGTAAGTTCAATCATTCAGAGCACTACCACTCCAAAGTACAAAGACCCAGGTTCCCCAACCATTGCTTGTACAATAGGTAAACACCGGGTAGAAAAAGCTTTACTTGACTTATGAGCCAGTGTGAACTTACTGCCGTACCATGTGTACTTACAGCTAGGACTTGGTGAAATGAAACCTAGTCAGATAACACTGCAGTTAGCTGATAGGTCTGTCAAAATTCCTCGAGGTGTTATCGAGGATGTTCTTATTAAGGTCGACAAGTTTATTTATCCAGTGGATTTCGTGGTCCTAGATACCCAACCTGTCCCTGACCCAGAGAACCAGATACCTGTGATTTTAGGTCGCCCATTCTTAGCTACGTCTAATGCGATCATAAACTGTCGAAATGGTGTGATGAATTTATCCTTTGGTAATATGACTTTCTAAATGAACATTTTTAATGTCAGTAAGCTACCTTATGAGCTAGATGACACATGTGTTGAAGAGGTGAACATGATAGGAACCTTAGTTCAGGAGTCATTACCAAATATTGCATCGTAAGATCCATTAGAGAGTTGTCTAGCCCACTTTAACATGGATTTCGACGAAGATAGCAATATTGAACAAGTAAATGCTATGTTGGATTCTATTCCTATGTTAGATACTGATAAATGGAAAGCTAGGTTCGAACCATTACAAGCTTTTGAGTCTACCTTAATCCCTTGTTCAGAAGAGCCTCCTAAGTTGGACCCCAAATCTGCATTCTTAGGGCCATCTAAGACTTTTCCTGTGATTATAGCATCCGATCAGGACAACAGGCCAGAAATCATGCTTCGAGACAATAAGGAAACTCTAGGGTTGACCATACAAGATATGAAACATATAAGTACTATAGCTAGTATACCTCAAAAGAATTTAGAGGATGAACCACCTGATTATAACTCAGAGAAAGCAATTGACCTTTTTCAGAAACCTGATGGTCTAGAAATTAGGAATATTGTGACTAGTATATCTAGAGACACCCAAAATTCTAAGTTTGGGGGTAGTGATCGTCAATTATCCCCAGTAGAAGTCCCTAACTTGGGACTCGATCCTAGTGCTTATGAGGTATCACTTGAGTCTATTCAGACTCCACAGCCCGATCCTCCTGATACTGTCCAGGAGGAAATCCAGCTATTAAAGTCCCGTTTTTCGGATGAATCTGTTTTTCAAGACACTCATATGAAGCCCAATTGGGTGCCCCAAATAAATCCAGTTGTCTTGCAAGAAACTTTCAATGAGGTTGTGCTCCTTATGTTATTTTTTCTGATCTTGCGCATTTGTTTTGTATTAATGGCAGTTTTATTTGGTTTTGATGACCCACAGTTAGTTCGACTACTGATATATGATTTGAAAGATAACTGGCCATTTTATGCAACTTGATGTCTGGCTGAAGACTTTAAACTTAGCACTTCTTGGGAGGTAACCCAACATTCATGCAACACGGTAATATCTTTCCTTAACTCTTTTGCTTCAAATGGTAACAGTTTTTCCTTGTTCGTGCTTTTAATTTTATCTTTAGAACATTGAGGACAATGCTAGATTTAAGTTTGGGGGTATGGGGGAAACTTTTTAGTTGTAGTATGAATAAATAAACTCCAGAGCTTAGAAATTTATGCCTATTGAGGATTACACTAACTAATCTAAGTGGATGGAAGCATTTTGATCGTAGGAGTTGAGGAACCAATATAATTAGATGGAAACATCTAGAAGAGTCTATTCATAAAAGCACAGAGCTCAGGTGTTAGAAATAACATGATAGTTTCACCATATCTCGTTGAGTCCTTTTCACTTCTATTTTTATTTTATTTTGTTTATAAACCATGTTTCTCTAAGTGATAGGTGGGGCCCACAATTCAAGTTGTTACCAATGCTAGGGTGAATTACAGTGGTTGAGTTACAAAGAAAAAGAAAAAAAAGACCAGACCAATTAGACCAAACGGATCAAAAAAAAACAAACAAATGTTCAGTGAATAAAGTCGACCACTGGTACCCTTGTATATGCCAGTTGTGTTGAACTAGAATTAGGATTATCGATCACTGGTTCCCTTGTATATTCCAGTGTGTTGATATTAGTCATACTAGTATCTAAATCCATTAGGATAGGTTCATTTTGGCGGAGGCCTTCAGACAGATATGGGAAACGCCGTTCACTTAGTAAACATCAAAACCATCTATGTTTTTCTATATCCATGTTCTTGATCTATCCATGTGATTAGTTTTGACTCCGGATATTGATGTCCATAGTGCAACTATTTGAGTAGAGCTCTGTCACTTTATATGAATTTTAGAATGCTTGAGTGCAAACTCGTGTACATCAATTGGAATTTCGCATCAGGGTACTTCCTCTTGTAGTCGATAAGTATGCCAACCAAGGAGATTCTTTAGTGCCTTCCAAGGTTCTTCGTAGATAGCTAGGGTCTGGAGTATTAAGGTTTTGTGGGTATATCTCTGGTAAGCCCTCCGGAGACAACACTCCGCCACTAGGGACACTTAGGGGTTTAAAGGCTTATTGCATACGCTAAATGCAATCGACGATGCCTGCGACAGTGAGTTAGGATTTTATTTTGTAGTTTTGATTTGCTCGGGACTAGCAAATAATAAGTTTGGGGGTATTTGATAGACGCATTCATGTGTATATATTCATCTCGATTTTGTATAATGTTAGTACCCATTTTTGTACTTATTATGGTATTTTATGTGTTTGTAGGTATTTTTAGAGAAATAATCATGTGCAGAGAAATTGGCTCGAAAAGCGGTATTTACGCGCGTGGGAGAAAAGTACTAAAAGCACCCCAACAGAAATTGATAAACGCACACACACTTTGGATAAGGGCCACCTAGGGAATCCCTAAGTACCTGTTATCGACACCCCTACTCTGGATAGGGGCAACCATCTTCAAATTCCAAATCTTGAAAATTGGCGGGAAATGTTGTTGCAGTGAAGAACAGCGAAGAGTTCGAATCATTGGGCTGTTTTTAGGGAGATTAAATCGTGGGAATCAACTGGGCTGGACTTTATAGAGGATAAAAGACCATGTACATGTGTTTGAACCCAGCCAATTGGGCTGGAATAGCCAGAGAAACAAAACAGAACCCAAACAGGTCACGTACGCTGCTGTTCAAGTTTCAAAGATTTGTGAGAGATATTTGGGAGAGTTTGACGCTGGAAATTCATGTATTTAGTCTTGTTCACGTCTTAAGAAGAGTTTGGTACCTATTTAATATCTAACAGATCGTGAAAAAGCGAAACAGAACGGATTATCGTTCCAACTGGCAGATAAGAGAAATCAGAGATTTGATCGAATTTAAGGGACTCTGTTGAGCTATAAATAGGTGGTTTCGAGTCTTAAAAAAAGGGAGAAAGTTTTAGGAACCCTTAGGAGAGAGTTTGGAGGAGTTTAGAGCCGAAACAAAGAAGTTACAGGAGAGGATATTGTTGCTGCTGCCGCCATTGAAGACCTTCAAGAACACGAAGAACAGACACTTAGAGCTAGTCGTTTTTCCAACAGTGCATACGCGGAAAAAAGCTGTCATTCTTCTGCTGCAAAACAGAACTATCGTTGTTCAGCAGTCTTATTTAAGCTTTGTAACAGTGACACTGTAACACTTTTACAGCGTTACAAACTTCTTTTTACACCATTTTCATCAATAAAAACACATATTTAGCCATGAACACATCTTGTGAGTATGTTTTTGGGATGAGGAGCTAAACCCATTAGCCGAGACGATGGAGGAATCCATTGGTCCATATTGATTGGTATAATTCTAACTTTATTATTTATTTGCAATATTATTATTTGATTATTTGCATGGAATTTATATGGGAAAAGTGATTTTTGTTGAATAATTGTGATTCGTTTTGATGGAGCATGCTTAGTTTAATACTTTTGATGTTTCATGTTTGGTGTTTACATTTATTACTTCAAAAATCTACAAAAGGAATAATATTAGAATCACTCCAAAAGAAAAATTGTATGAATATTAATTAGAATTTATCAAATAATGGGTCAATGGTGGAATCCAAGTCTTGGTGTTTTTCTCTAAAGTTTTGAACAACTTTATTTGTCTGTTTAATTTTAAATCTAAATTTTTTTTTCTTCACAAGTCTTAAAAGAACCTTTTTACCACTACAACTACAATAACTATTTGAAATCCATCAGCAAGAACTATAGTTAGAAGACCATCTGTTGGTGAAACCGTTAAAGAATGATGCTCTTATGTTATATAAATACATCTACTTAGTGTTAGCCTATATTAACGGAAACTTAGTCAAATTAGGAAATCCGACGCTGTAGTCAAATTAAGAAATCCAAGGATCCGACGCCATTAAATAATCTTTAGAATCATATTTTTATTAGGAATCCAAGGGATCGGACGGACGTCTGTATAGGACATCTAACCGATCAATCTCCCTCGTGGGATGACGAAATCGATGGTCGGATTTGTAAGGCTACACACACCACTTCTTTTTATAATATATACACATATATATATATAGTTAGGTTAGGGTTTGTTAAAGAAGAAGAATAAGAAAATAGGATTTTGAGATTTGTTGATCTAATAGATAATTAAGGTTTGTTAATACATAGGTAGACTTCCAAACGAGGTTTAATGTCATTTTTCTAAGTTCAATTTGTCAAAAATTGAATCTATACAACCTAAATCTACTGACCAGATGAACGGTTCGGCTGGTAACTTGTCAGCCGAACCTATGTTTTCTGAAAATATACCTAGGTTCAGCTGACAAGTTATCAGCCGAACTTCACTCTTTTAGGTTCGGCTGACAAGTTATCAGCCGAACTTCACCCTGTAAATGACGAATTTAGGTTCGGCTGATTCGAATAAAAATTTGAACAACCGAACTAAGTGTGTTTTTTAACAAAGTGAAGTTCAGCTATCATTTTCGTGTTTAATTATCAGTCGAACTGTTCTTCTAAAATAAAAAAAAATAAAAAGGAAGAACAAAGATCTGGGTTCCAATATGCGGATCTGAAGCTAAATCTCTTTGTGCAACGCTTCACACGACTCATTTTCATCAATGATCAAATATTTATGAATCAACAATTAAACACCAACGAAAAATAAAATCAAAATTGTTTGATTAATGATTACGTTAGGTTAGGAATGAAAATGATTTTTTATTTTGAAAATAATTTTGGATTTTGGTTGGTTTATGTTTATGTTTTAAATTTAGGTGAAGGGTATTTAAATAATTTAAAATAATTAAGGGTAACTTAATAATCTACTCAATGTTAGGACACCCCTTATAAACCCACTCTAGATAGAAAAATGGTTTTGTATGCCTCAAAACAGGCTTCAAAAGAAAAGAAAAGAAAAAAAAAAAAAAGTGACCAAGTGAGCTTGTTCTTCTGCGATGAAATTAAACACACCCGGATGACGGGCCCAAGCTCATCACATAAGTTTTAAGAGGTAAGGAGAGACCTGTGACAAGGGCCAACCAGAAACAACCTTTTTGTTCGATAGTAACAATGAGGTTGGAAAATGATCCGTGGGCCTGTGGCTCAAGTTATTAGTACGATGAAGTTTTAGATTTTGATACTTGTGTAATGTCACGCGACGTGACACTTGATCTTATCAACCAATAAAATCGTATAAAAATTCACCCGATATCGGCTAGAACTAATCTGAAAATGACAGCAGTTAAAGCAAAGATCAGGAGGAATTTATGCATATCGAAGAGGGATCAGATAAACAATGACAGCAGTTCATGCAGAAGCGAAAGCAATGTCAAAAGCTATTTTTTGGTTAAAAGATAATATTTTATCTAGTGTGTCATTAATTTGTAACATATTGCAAAGGTATTGTTGACTTCATTAATAAGAAGTGTAAGGAAATATCTTGGGAAGATGAAAAAACAATTAAAGAAGTTGAGGAGAATCTGGGTACACTTCCACAAGCTAAGGTAAGACACATAAGCAGAAAATACAATTCGTCAGCGGCTAGAAAGCAAGAATAAAGAGTCTTTAACATTTATCTTTGCACTTTAGGAAAAAAATAATTAGTAAATCAAGTATATTGTCTAATATTTTTGAGAAAGATGACATTGTAAATCTATTATACTATATTACTTGATTTATGAAATTTAACCATCCGAGATTTTTTTTTATCTTTTGCTAGGAAAAATAGATCTTATTGAAATAAAGAGAATTACATAACGTCGTTGAGAAAATCAAGGACATTTCCCATCCATTATCCCGAGGTCCTGGACCTCCTACTAAACTTAGTTGCTTGATCAGCTAGAATAATATTATTTCTTTTTAGAAATTCAAACTTAACAAATTGAATACTAGAAATAATTGTTTTACAGTCATATAAGACTGATTTATTGTACCAAAATAGTTGATTACTATTGGAATTAAAAGCATCAATCAGTGAGTTAGCATCATTGATAAAGCACACTTTCTCAAGTCCTTTAGCTTTTGCCCATGTCACTGCATTCAGTAATGTTATACTTTCAGCTTCCTGTGCATTCCTCACTGACCCTGCTTTGAGCTTGCACCTAATGAAGGTACCTGCAATGTTATTCATGATCAATCCAATTCCTGACAAGTTAATATTTTTGACATATGCAGCATCACTAAAAACAAGCACACAATCATTAGGAAAAAAACTAGTGACAATGGAGAGATTTTTCTCTTCAGTAGAGTCTATATGAATAGACTATTGTGAGATAGTATCATTCAAATAGGTATCAGTGTCATTAACTAGTTGCATTGCTTATCTAGTTGTCACGTGATGATTTAAATGTTTCCCTTGAAAGACACATGAGCATCTGTCTTTCCAAATACTCCATCCAATTGTGAAATAAACGCCAGCCTTATCCTTCAAACTGTTATCAGAGATCCATTTGATAACCTAGTCTTGCAGACTGATGAAAGAATCACTATCCTGAGCAATAAGGTATGCATAAGGGGTTAGAGATTAGACAGACTTAGCAAACAAAAAATGTAGTAAAATATGCTCAGGGGTTTCAAGGGAGCCAGAGTTACACATACTGCAAAAGTTGTTATGCCCATTAACAAATCTAGCAAACACTAATTTGGCAGGGAGAATGTTCTCATGGCACTTTCATATAAAGATCTGGACTTTAGGAAGAATTGAAAGTCTCCACGGAGTCTTATAGAAGGGATTACTAGTTTGAATATTATTCATGTAATCTATCTGACGATTCTGACCAAAAAATGCTTTATACGCAGACTTAACAATGAACAAGCCATTTTTAGAATGTGGGCACATAAGTGTGTCACTCCCTGAAAGAGGTATCCTAGATTCAAGGATAATCTCAACATTATGAGGAGTGAAAAAAATCTCTAACAAGCTCTGGATTCCAGGTCTTAGTATCTTCATCTATAAAAGCATAAACTGTAAGATTTGGATTAGGGATAGCAACAAACATAGGCTCACAAGAATTTTGAATCCATCTATCTCTAAAGGCAGATATATTCTTACCATCTTTAACTTCCCAAACAGAATGTTTAAAAATGAAAACTAGACCTCGACAAATACTTCTCCAAGCCCAGGAACAGTCATCCTTCTTAGAGTAATGAAGAGGATGGCAATTTTTAAAGTATTTACATCTAAGATAACTGCCCACAAAGCATTAGGTTTGTGAATCAGATTCCAAGCAGTTTTAGATAAAAGAGACAAGTTGACATGTTTAATGTTTCTAAAGCCTAAGTCATCCTGATATTTATGAGTACAAATTCTAGGCCAGGATCTGAAATAAATACCCCCTCTTCTAGACGTACCCCACCAGAAATTCTCTTTGGGAAGATTTCATACTATTAATAATACTATCAGAAATTGTGAATGTGTTCATGTGATAAATAGGAGAAGATTTTAATACATTTTGGACAATTACAGATCTACCAGCTTGATTAAAATGCTTACATTTCCACTTAGCTACCCTTTCATCAAACTGATCATTAAGATAGTTAAAAGAATCAGTCCTTGACCTAGTTATAAAAAGGGGAAGGCCTAAATATTTCTCATTCAAAGAAATTTTTTTAACTTTTAAATCATTGATAAGAGAGACAACATGATCAGGGTGGACATTATTACCAAAAAAACATCCAGATTTATGAAGATTAATCACTTGACCAGATGCCATACCAAAGTCCTTAATTAAACTCAACATATTATTAGATTCAGCATGTGAAGCTTTTGCAAAGATGAGACAATCATCTGCAAAAATGAGATGACTTGCTAGGAGCCTCTTTACTAACTTTAATACCATGAATAAGATTATTCTCCTCAGCATGAATCAGATACCTAGAGAAAGATTCCATGCAAATTATGAACAAGTATGGAGACATGTTGGTCTATAAGATTTGCATGGAGATCCATTTAACATAATAGATATGCTGGTGGTACTGACGCATTGATGTATTAAGTGTATTAAGTCACACCAATGCTCAGAAAAACCAAAAGCTTTAAGAATATCTCTTAGGAAAGCCTTAGACATGGTTTAAGGCCCATGACACCCCATTTATCCCTTTTCCTTTTCCTTTTAATTGTATGAACCAGTTCATGAGCAATAATTATCTTGAATATTTCTATTAGGAACATAAGCAGCCTGGAAAGGGCTTATCATTTTGCTCAGTAAAGGTTTCATTCTATTTACAATAATCTTAGAGATGATTTTGTAATTAGAATTGCATTATGAAATGGGTCTAAATTCAGAAAGACTAGAAGGATTGTCAATTTTTGGAATCAAAGACAAGAAAGTATGGTTCCTCTCCTTTAATAGACACCTGGATTCAAAAAAACTATTAACTGTTTTCCAAACATCATTTATTAATATCAATATTTTCTTTATAGAACTCAGGTGGAAAACCATCAGGCCCTAGGGGAGTCCAGGGAGTCATTTGGTTTATGGTATCATTAATTTCCTGCTTAGTAACTGATCTAAGCAAGGTTTTATTATCAATATCTGAGGTACAAGGGTCTATGAAGTTGAGAAGTTCAATATTTCTGCAAGGAGTTGAAGTAGTCCCTATAAAATTGAAATGGTTTACCAAAAGGGTTTCAAGATCAACTTTATCATTAACCCACTGTCCATTATCCAATTTAAGAGCACTAATATGGTTAAAGTGCTTTCTTATATTGGCATGATTATGGTAAATCCCAGTATTTCTATCAAAGGCTCTGAAGAACTCTTGTCTAGATTTCTGAGCATAAAAGTCTTCTTGAACTTTTTGTCAGCGTTCTAGATCAAACTCTACTTGTTTAATCAGTTCCGCATTCTCTGAAAAATGAGGAAGATTAGTCAGATCATTGAGTTGATTATTAAGAGTTCTAACCTTATGATCAATATTAAAAAAATATTGGATATTCCAGAGTTTAAGTTCATGTTTAACAAACCTTAGTCTGTTTTCTAATTGATAATGAGAAGAACCTATGGCATTCTTAGAGTAAGCATTACTAATTACTTTCCTAACAGACGGGTCACTACTCCAACACTTGAAGTATCTATAAAGCTTACTACCTTGGTTAGACATGGGATTAGTCTCCAAGATAATTGAGATACGATCACTGCATATAATGTCAATATGGTGAACACAAGAGGAAGCATAATGATTTAAACAGTGGCCATCACCAAGAGCCCTATATAATCTAGCATAAATGCAATTATTCCAAGTAAATTTATTTCCAATGAATCCTATATCAGAAAGTTCAGCAATATCAATGATTGTTTGAATTTCAGGATACTCTATAGTAGTGGGAGTTGTGAAAGTAGATCTTTCATGGGCATGCATAATGATGTTAAGATCACCTATGATTACCCATGGAAGATTGGCTCTAGAACCAATTTCACCAACACCAATGTATTTCCATTGCTCCATTTTCTCATCATCGCATACAGAACCATAGAGAAAAGTGGCTAGAAAATTTGGTTTACTTGGATTATCAGAAATCATGACATTGATCATTTTATCAGTGTTATGAACTATTTGACATTGAAAACTTGTTTTCCAAAGAAGAGAAATACCCCCAACACGACCAGTAGAGGAAAAGATTCATGAATTAGGGTAATTGAACCTCCTAAGATGTTGATTCATCTTAGAAGATTCATTTTTAGTCTCACACAAAAAAATCATGTCAGGGTTTTGACTCCTGACCAAATTCCAAAGAGAATTCCTGGTAGTAGGGTTGCAGAAGCCCTGACAATTCCACGATAGAATTCTCATTACTAAGAATTGAGAACAAGCTAAATATAGCTATATTTTATATGTCCCTACTTTTGACACCCGATAAATATATCCTTATACAACAAATATATCCCTACTTTTTAATAACCTTATCCATTTAAAATTAGATTGCCTTAATACTCTCATCCATATAATATTTTTCTTTATTTCAAAATGGAACAAATTTCTTCCTCTACCACTTCACCACCACCACTAGTACCACCACCACCAACATTCACATACCATTCCACCACCACCGTTCAACAACCACCACCTACGAACCGCCACCACCACTAATATTCTACCACCACTTCTTCACCACCACCATTACACCACCACCAGTCCTCCACCACCACTAGTCCGTCGCCGCCACCACCACCACCACTAGTATGTCGCCGCCGCCACCACTGGTTCAGATATTTTTGTATCAACAACAATAGTTGAACCAAATAAAAATGGAACCAACAATAGAAGTCGATCCAATTTAGGGGATCAAGAATGGTAGTTGATCCAAAAAAAAAGGATCAACAGTAGAAGTTGATCCAATTTATCCCCTAAATTGGATCAACAATGAAAGTTGATCCATGTAAATAGAGTGAACTTAGCGTGAGTCGAACACACATCATCTGACATGAACTCAGTCATGCTACCATTGCACCACAAGTTCAACATTGGAAGAAATTTACATGATTTAAACTACAAGCATGATTTAAACTACAAGCATGATTATACTTCTCGAAGGAAATATTGTCAACAATAGGAGTTGAAAGGATCGACAACAGTAGTTGATCCCATAAAAAATTGGGTCAACAACAGGAATTGATTCCATAAATGGATCAACAACCGTAGTTGATCCCATAAAAATTTGTGATCCCATAAATGGGATCAACAACAGTAGTTGATCCCGTAAAAACTGAAGCAAGTAGGTTTACTGAAAGGACAATTGCTATACCTGGAACACCATCAACAAATGAAACCAAAATCACACCCAGTCTCCACCACAATCACACTCAAACTCCACCACAAACATCCGGAATCACCAATATTTAGTAAAAAACACCACCAACTCCAAAACACATCACCAACGCTACTGAATCTATTACCAAAAAGACTACTACCAACACACACCACCGCCACCACTGAATTAGGTCAAAACGATGATACGTACCATGAATTTGAAATCCCAATCTCCACCACATACCATTAATTTTGAAATCCAAAATTTTTCAATATCAATAAATTCATGTATTGCGACAACTTAGTTTACACTATGTTACATCATAAAAACGAGACTCAAATTAAATGGAGATTCCTAGGGTTTCTGATACAAACCCGATCCATCGCTCTCTCTGAAATTCGTAAAGTTAGTAAAATTAGTTTTCACAAATTTCACATCTGAAATCGTTTAATTAAAACTTTTGATTGATTTAAATCTCAAATCTGAATGGTAACGATGGAGACGGCAGTGGTTGTTATGGTGGTGTTGGTTGTCGTTGCGTTGATAGAGACCGTGGTGGTGGTTGCAACGATGAAGTTGGTGGTCATCGGTTCTGATGATTTCTATCTGATGATGAAACGAAGAAGGGGAAGAAAGATGAAACGAAGAAGGAGAAGAAAGAAGAGAAAGGTTAAATAAGGAATATTATGAGTTATATTTTATGAAAATTTCAACTATGCCATTTAAGAATATTTATAAAATCTGTTAGGGATATTTGTGAAGGCCTATCCGAAATTAAGAGAATAACTCAATTTCCACTGGTTTGATAACAGTCTAAGAAACACCCAAATCAATCGTAGCAACAAGGTTTCAAACTTCAAAGCTAGTAGGAATTTGAGCAAGGCTTTACCATCGTGCTTGCTGTTAGACAGCGCAAACAGCAGCCCGGCACCGATAATCCACGCGAGTACAACAACAGGTAACATCAATAAATATTCTCAGGTCAGAAGATGCGTATTTTAATTTTGAAGATCCTCCTCTAGTTGTACTCCTAGGGCAACCAAAACTCACTAGTCAGAATGAACCTAACCAACGGCCAGGAACTAGTAGGATGACAATCGTATTCATACACCTTAGGATGGACGTATAAGAGTACTCCAGTCCCAGTGGTTGTTTGGTAACGAATTTGTTGGGAAGGTTTTGTTTGGGAGAACCAAAGAAACTCTTTTAACCAGAACGGCGGAGATATAGATAGACGAAGAAGAAGATACTGTAAGCGAGGGATAATCTAGAATCAGATTCTCCTTATTAAAGCCAATAATTCTCCACTACTACAGGTATTTCATTTTCTTCACATCATTTCTTGCTTTAATTCTGAATCAATCTAGTTTTGTGGATCTCTTTGTTGGATTTCATTTTCATTCAGATCTGTGAGTTTTTTTAGATTGAGTTGATTTTGATATGTTCTGGTTCATGTATTTGTTAGATCTGATTTGTAAGTTTTGAGCAGTCTTTGGATTTTTCATTTTTGAGGTTTAGGTTGAGATTTGCAAGTGTTCTGATGCGAATTTTTCACAAGAAATTTTAGTAGGTTAATGAAATTATTCAAGATTTTTGTTTTTTATTATCTTTTATGTTAGGTCAGTAACATGTTTACAAGTTTAGCTTATAGATTCTATGCATTCTCTCTCAAATGCAGTAAGTTAAGCTGATAGATTGTATGTCCATTGATTATGAGTGTGAAAATTGAGTTTCAATCTTATAAAATCGTGTCTTTGAAATAATAGTTTGGGAGCTGAAGTAAGTTTTGAGCAGTATTTGGATTTGTGGATTTTCATTTTTGAGGTTAGGTTGAGATTCGTTGGTGTTCTAATGCGAATTTTATAAGAAATTTTAGTAGGTTGATGAAATTAAGATTTCTTAATGTTTTGATTCGTGTAGGTGAGCTCATGAGTCGTTGATACGAACTTTACAAGTTTTTGTTAATTATCTTTGTTTTAGGTTAGTAACATGTGTACAAGTTTAGCTCTCCCTTCAGCATTTTCAGCAAATTTATCAACGAATTCAAATGCTGTAAGTTTAGCTGATAGATTATATGTTCATTGATGAGGAATCTAAAATTAAGTTTAATTTGTATAAACTCGTGTCCTTTAAATCGTTTGGGAGTTGAAAGGAGTGATCTTAGAAAACATAAATTCGAGAGACCTATAGTAGTTGTTAGCCTCATGAGATGTATTCTAGAAATGAATATTTTGCACCAAAATCAACTGGATTAGACTTGAATGTACATATGTGTGTGTGTTTCTGGCTTCGATTTTTTTATTTGTGCCTAAATGTGACTAAAAATTCTGTTTTCCTTGTGTAAAATTAAAGCTTTGACATGTATTTTGCTTGTGTTCATTGTCAGATAGTAAGATGGCTGCAACAGCGGCAACTACTTTTTCGGTTGCATCTGTTTCTTATGGAAGCCAAGGATCAAAATCTAAACCCTTGAACTTTAGATTCAACTCCCCAAACTATCTTAAGAGTTTCAGTGGTCTAAAGGCTGCAGGATCTGTTAGATGTGAATCTGAAGCGTCATTCTTTGGCCAAGATAGTGGTGCTGCTCTTCGTGCCTCTGTCGCAGTAAGAGCTGAGAAACAGAACAAGGAGGGTCTTGAGAAATGTTTCCAGCCTCAGGCTTCTTTTAAAGTGGCAATCCTCGGAGCAGCTGGAGGAATTGGTCAACCCCTTTCACTTTTGATCAAGATGTCACCTTTGGTCTCGGCCCTTCATCTCTATGATATTGCTAACGTGAAAGGAGTTGCTGCTGATCTCAGTCACTGCAATACTCCTTCCCAGGTTCTAGACTTCACTGGCCAAGCAGAATTAGGAAATTCATTGAAAGGTGTTGATGTGGTCGTCATACCAGCTGGTGTTCCAAGAAAGCCAGGAATGACACGTGATGATCTCTTCAACATCAACGCTAGCATTGTGAAGACCCTGATTGAAGCCGTTGCTGATAATTGTCCTGATGCATTCATCCACATCATCAGCAACCCTGTCAACTCTACGGTACCAATTGCAGCAGAAATTTTGAAGCAAAAGGGTGTTTACAACCCAAAGAAGCTTTTTGGTGTTACAACGCTCGATGTTGTCAGGGCTAACACTTTCGTTGCTCAAAAGAAAAACCTCAAACTCATTGATGTGGATGTCCCAGTTATTGGAGGGCATGCTGGAATCACCATCCTACCACTTCTTTCTAAGACCAGACCATCTGTAAGCTTCACAGATAAAGAAGTAGACGATTTGACTGTAAGGATCCAAAATGCGGGAACAGAAGTCGTGGAAGCAAAGGCAGGTGCAGGATCTGCGACATTGTCCATGGCATATGCAGCAGCAAGATTTGTTGAGTCATCTCTACGTGCTCTCGATGGAGACTCAGATGTGTACGAGTGCTCATATGTCCAGTCAGAATTGACTGATTTACCCTTCTTTGCATCAAGGATTAAGATTGGAAAGGAAGGGGTTGAGGCCATCATATCCTCTGATCTCCAGGGTTTGACCGAGTACGAAACAAAGGCACTGGATGCCCTTAAACCAGAGTTGAAGTCCAGCATTGAGAAGGGTGTGACCTTTGCACAGAAGAAAGAGACCCCAGCATCAGTTTGAAAGCTGAAACCAACTACTACTACACAGCCATAATATGAGTAATATGTTGAAGGCAAATAAAACCAAGGTTTCAGTTTTGTAGTGCAGCAGAGTTTTCTGTTTCTTATGCAGGGTTGCTATTTTTGAGTAGCCAGAAATAGATTTTGGGTTAACATAGTGTTGTAGGTTGAAGAGAATTTTTCGTGGGTTCACATGGGAGATTGTATTTTCATTTACCCTTTCTGATTGTTATTCTCTATTTTACCTGTTTCCTTGTCAGTTGTCGTCTCTGCAGTGTATGAATCTCATTCAGTAAAAATGGAAGCCTTTAATAAGTTGCAATTGAAAATGCAATTGAATTCATTTGGATGTTAGATCTCAAAATACAGGTAAAGTTTGCTTTTATGGAAGGATCTAAACTGATTTGATTATCATGTTTAAGCTGGATATTCACCAAACTAAAATTTAAATTGCAAGTCTATTTCAGACATTGAGGTAGTTTTAGCGGTACGAATGGAAAGATCCTTGAAGTTAGAAGTAGTACACCAATGTTCTATTTGTGTTTTCATTTAGCAAGCAGGAACATACGTAAGTTTCATACTAGTTCTGTAATCCAAACAGAACTAAATCACACTTAGATTAAGCTGCGGATAATTTGAGAAAATCTGCATCTTTTACAGTTTTCTATAACGCCATTATCCGTGTTGGTAATTTCTCCAAAATAGGGGAACTCAACAGTGGATCTGCACCTCTGCTTGGGTAGTACTGGGCAACTGATTAATGTCAAACCATCTATATCAACACAGATGTAGATCTCGTACAGCTGATTATTACCAACTTCGTCGACATTACATTGTATTCCTGGAGTAAATCCAGTTGCTTCTCTTATGGCATTTCTAATGCGGTTTAAGCTGTAAAATCTTCCATCCGGTTTTATGCCTGCACAAACATATTACACAACCAACGTAATTAGTAACGAGATATAGACTGCAGTAAGAGACGACTTGTTATGCAGACATAAAGCATGGGTACTATATGATACCAGAGTTTGCAAGGATTCTAAGAAGATTAATTTTTCTCTTCAACTTTAGAGCTGATGCAAAGTAACCATGTAGGTCGAGGCATGATTCGGAGCAGGTTCCATGCTTGTTCCACTCATGTCCCCAAAATGTATTTCCATCATCACTGGGACAGGCAAGGGTTGGCCAGTTTCTTTGCAAGTCCCATTTGAGGTCTGAAACCTACATATGGAAACACAGTCTGGTTATATTGTTACCTGTACATAGTAATTAATAACACGTAGCTATATTGATTGACATGTTTCGGCTATAAATCTTATACGTACCAATGATGGATCAAATGAACTATCAGGATCACAGTCGGATGGATAAGACCCATCATTGTACAGGCAAGGGTTGGCCAGAGCCCGTGAATTCCAAAATCTGCTCTTGGTTTTCCGGTGGAGGGAAAGCAGCAACGCCTGGTGTCACAGTAAGACCCTGGCCACTAATTGTACACGAAAAGTGAATAAAAGAAGAACATGTACAGAACAGCAAATCATTAAGTAAAACCAAAGTACAAGTGTTTGGGTTGATTGATACTCACTGATTGAACAAAATAGAAGAAATCAAAATCCTGGGGAAACACATTGAGCAGATAAAAGTTGTAGCACAAGCAAAATGTGCAGAAAAATAATAAAAAAAAAATTGCCTGACTTCATGATCATTGTTGCGGCAAAGTGTACTACTACTACTAATGATGAGAATCAAATTGGTATCCAGCTACATTCAGTATTAATAGACAATAATTATAAGAGAAAGTAGAAACTATTGGTGGGTTGCATTAAAAAAATCATGTCATGTTGCATTGAGATGCACTAAGATATGCCATTAGCATTGATAAAGTGAATTAGATATGCCATTAGAGAAATACATGCAGTTCATTATTAGCTTAAAGTACCTTTTCTCATTTCCTTGCTTTCTAATATATATATTTTTAGGCCATATTTAACTCGTGTCAGGATAGTTTGTGCATCTTTACCCAACTTTTAAGGATTTTTTTATCTTTTTATTGTCATAAAATGAAATTTGCAAATGCAGTTCCATTAGGGAACTAATGCCTTCGAAAATAAAGGCCCAAAACAACATTATTGATTTCAAAATTTGTACTCCATTTAATTCAACTAAGAGAAGAAAGAAAGCAGTAACCAGATGGTTCCACTAGCCGATTGCTTAACCGATACGATAACTGAACATGAATCAACAAGTTTCATACTAGTTCGGAGTCAAACCAAAACAAACAGAAACAAACTGTACTTAAATTAAGCTGCAGATAGTTTGAGATCATCCGCATCTTCTACAGTTCCTGTTGCGCCAGTGTCGGTGTTAGTAATTGCTCCGAAATAGGGGAACTCAACAGTAGATTTGCACCTCTGTCTGGGAAGTACTGGACACCTGATTAATTCAGAACCATTTATATCAACGCAGATGTAGATTTCGTAGAGCTGACTATTACCGTCTCCATCAACATTACATTGTATTCCTGGAATAAATCCAGTTGCGTCTCTTATGGCTTTTTTAATGCGGTTTAAGCTGTAAAACCTTCCATCTGGTTTTATGCCTGCACAAACACATTTCAAAACCATCCTAATTAGTAACAAGATATAGACGGCAGAAAGAGATCTAGAGATGGACGCCTGCTCTGAAGGCTGGATGCGTTGTACATGTGATAGCTCATATATCTTACCTGAGTTTGTAAGGATTCTGAGAAGATTTATTTTTCTCTTCAACTTCAGAGCTGATGCAAAGTAGTCATGCTGGTTAAGGCATGATTCTGAGCAGGTTCCATGTTTGTTCCACTCGTGTCCCCAAAATGCATCACCATTGCCACTAGGACAAGCAAGCGTTGGCCAGTTTTTTTGTAAATCCCATTTGAGGTCTGAAAGCTACATATAGAAACACAGCCTGGTTATATTGTAAACTATATACATAGCAATAATAGCACATATTTACTTTGCTCCCACTTATTTTCATGGATCTGCTAATTAACTGCGTTGCAGGCGACTATAGTCCATTTGGTGGAGTTTTCAGATGTAAGAATGGCTATAAATGGCCGACCGTAAGTAAAATTTCTACCGTAAGTTTACGAGAACTTACCACTGATGGATCATATAAACTATCACGATCGCAACTGGATGGATAAGAACCGTCCTTGTAATTTGGCCAGAGCCCGTGAATTCCAAAATCTGCTCTTGGTTTGCCAGTCGATGGAAAGCAGCAACCACGTTTGGTGTCGCAGTAAGACCCTGGCCACTAACAAAATATAAAAGAACACCATTAGAAAACAAACGCACAGTAAATCTTTAAGTAAGAACAAATGAAAGGAAGTGATTGAGTTGTTGATACTCACTGATTGAACAAAATAGAAGAAATCAAAATCTTGAGAAACACACTGAGTAGAGAAAAGTTGTATCACAAGCAAAATGTGAAGAAGAATGAGAACAGAGAACTTGCTTGATTTCATGATCATGGTTGCAGCCAAGTGAACTGTACTAAAGATGAGAATCAAATTATTATCCTCTATCCCATACTTAGCCAGCTACATTAAATATTTATAAACAAAATAATTGTAAGAGAAAATTATTGGTGATTTGAATAATAATAAAAATTATGTCATGCATTGAGATGCAGTAAGATATGCCTTTAGGTTGATTAGAGTAATACATGCAGTACATTTTCTCATTTCCTACTAATTTCCTTGTTTCGTCTTTCGTATATTTTTAAGCCGTATTTTTGTCTCAAGGTTATTGAGCATCTTCTCCTAATTTTACGGATCGAATCTATCTTCAAGTACACCAGAAGACAATAAACTCTCTCAACAACCATCTGTTCTTTCAAAAGCATAATTTCCTCGTTCTCTTCTTCATGGTTGCTGATGGAGACACCAATTTGCTTGGCGATACCAGGCCCAAAACCGCAACTACCTAACCATTGGGCCTGAACAGATCCGACCAACCATGACAGCAAGGTCTAATGGATCATAAATCAACTGCTTATTGGAATTGGATTTTTTTTTTTTTTGAAGCATTTTATTGGAATTAGATCATGCTCACCATGTTCTATAACTCATAATATCAATTATCATTCTACGACTTAAAATCAAAAGCCAGTGAAAAAATAAGTTTACCGTACATTAGCTATCTACACTGTGCAAAAAATTCACCTACAGACAAGAATGTAGATACACAAGCATTTTTTTAATGTATTTTTCTTGTAAACATTTTTTTAATGTATACATACTGCTGATATGCCCATTCATTGATTATTTTTTCCTACCGTAAGAGCAACCACAGTCATGAGACGGACCAAATATCAAAAGCCAGACTAAAAACCAAAAAAATTTGGTTTTCCGTGCGTTCAAGCGCAGTGGGAGAATACCAAAATTTGGTGAAGCGTAACTTATACCCACGTTTGATGCGGGACGCAACTTATATCCACCTTTCTTGATGGAGCGTGTTTATAATATGCGTCTGAATGAAACGGAGGTATAATGCGCGCTTGAATGGGACGTAGGTATTATTCACGCCGTGCACGGGACGTAGATGGTAATTGCGTTTGCTGGGACGGAGTTACAAATTGCGTCTCATTCAAACGCAGATAGAAACTGCGTTTGTGTCGGGTGGAGATGGAAGTTGCGTATGGACTGGGCGGAGATGGAAGTTGCGTATGGTTTGGGCGGAGAAGGAAGGTGCGTCTGGGCCGGACGTATATTTAGAATCCGTCTGACAGTAGTTTTAGCATTAACAGTCTTTTTGAGTGTGCAATCTTCCTAGGTTAAATTCTATTATTTTTATAACTTTCAATCTTTTTTTTTACTTCTATTTGCTGGTGCTGAATATTCCCGTTGTTTCAGCTTATAAAAAGGAATGTAAAAGCAATAAAATTCATTTTGCATCTTAATAAACAGGCCTGTGGTACCGTATAGCTAACATTTTCGTCAAGATTTTATCAGAAGGTACATTGGATTTGAGAACCTGTTCAATGCAGAATGCTTATTAGAATGGGTTTCTTTGTCCCTTTGTCACCTAGCTTATTAGACGGATTCTAAATGTTAATGCGCCCAAACCAGACGTTAACAAAAGTTACGCCTGCTAACAGACGTACATTAAAGTTACGCCACGCCCAGACGTACATTAAAGTTACGCCCATACTGGACGTACATTAAAGATACGCCTAGACACAGACGCTCACAATACATGCGTCCAACCCAGACGTTTTTTATAACTGCGCCTCATTCATACGCCCTTTATACATCCGTCCCATTTCAGGCGTAAGTATTAACATCGTCTGACGCGTTTGAAGGGGGCGGAGTTTATACATGCGCCTGACTCATACGGTGATTATATGCTCGCCTGATTGTATACGGTGATTAAACTTACGCCTGGTATCATACGCTCCTAATACTTCCGTCCCACTATATCTTTTTTAGTCTGGGCCGACGACCACATTTGGTCTCAAACCCTAAATTTGGCGACCAAATTTGGGTTTACTCCTCACCACTGCGATACTTTCTGGGACCAAATTTGGGTTTAGTACCCAAATTTGGTCGTGACTGTGGTTGCTCTAACTGCAAATAAATATCCAAGTTACTCCCAGCATATTCAATAGACCCACCTTCCTCCATGGGATCAGGGATTTAGGAGTACCCCGAATATAGTGACACCTAAAGAATCAGAGAAATGGAAACATGGATAAAAGAATAAAGTTTTCACGTGAGGAGAGAGAAATCGTGAAGTGGTGTGATTTGAGGCGAATTTTACTTTTTTTTGTTTTTTTCAGTCACTTTCTTCTTTCCTCCGTCCTGGACGGCGGAATGACGATGGCGTCTGGTGGTTCTCGATCTCTACAGACTGGCTCCGATGCTGTAGAGGGTGTTTCTTCAGGAGCTCCTTTTAACTCACTTTTTCCTGGTAATGAATCAGGTTCTTTTGGTCAACATTCAATGGGTTCTAAACCCTCTTCTGATGAATCGTTGAAGTTTGGGTCGATTACTTGGTCGGATTTTTTTGCTGAGAAGAAAGCTCAGCCTCAGGAAGCTGAATTGAAGTTTCGTAATCCTGCTATTGTGAATGGGAAGAAAGTTGTATCTCACTCTTTGGCAGATTTTGCTGATAACATTAAGAAATGTCAAGATCTGGTGGTCGGAGCTTATGTAGGTAAGAGATCTGCGTATATGGCGGTTAAATTTGCTGTTGATAAAGAGTGGAAACTTAAGGGTGAGTTTATTACATGGTGAATCTATAGTTGTATTTGATTTTGCTCTTGAGGAAGATCGAATTGTTGTTTTGGAGAGGGATTCTTTCTATATTTCTAGCAAATTATTTGTTATTCGTCTTTGGAGTAGAACCCTTGAGAAAGATCTTGAAGAATTGCGTACCATTCCAATTTGGATGAATATTAGAAAAGTACCTTTGTACATGTGGAATCCTATAGGCCTGGATAGCATTGCTAGTTGTGTGGGTGTTCCTATTATGCTTGATAAATAGACATTAAATAGAACTAGAATGAGTTATGCTCGTGTCTGTGTTGAAATTGATATTTCATGTGAGTTTCCTAGCTCTATTCCTATGTATTTGGATGGTATGGTAGCTTTTGAAGTGGATGTTGAGTACCCATGGAACCCTATAATGTGTACCAATTGCAAGACTTTTAATCATTCTTCCATTAATTGTAAGAAAGTGGTTGCAATTGTGCAGAAGAACCCTGTAACTCAAGGTAAGAAGAACATTCGTGATAAGGAAGGGTGGGTTATTAAAGGCTCTAAGAGGAATAGAGACAATATCGAAAATGAAGGTGTTAAGGTCACACAACAGAGCTTGGCTACTGGCTCTGAATTGGAGAATCAAATGGAGGGTATTGAGCAATCAATAACTGGGATGGATACTTCTAAAAGTTCTTCTCACTCTGCAAAATCTGGCAGTGGTGGTATGATTGAAACCATTAATATGTTTGAGGTCTTAGTTGAGCAGGATCTCAATGTATCTCTTCACCAACCCAAGCAGGCTCAAGGGGAGGATATGAAAGGTAATAGTACCGGTTCTTCTCTTACTACTGATCAAGAAGGAGGAGCTAGAGCTCATTTTATCAAGACCAATGAAGGGTGTCCTTCAAAGCTAGCACCGGCTAAGAACACAGATCTGGTAGAGGTAAGAAGCATAATCTTACCCAAATCCATAATGTTTAAAATTGCAATTTGGAATATAAGAGGGCTTAATGACCCTCTTAAACAAGTAGAAGTAGCTTCTTTTATTAGATTAAATAAAATTTCAATAATTGATGTTATAGAAATCCATGTTCAAGAATTATGTGCTAGTCGTATAAGACACAAAATAATGCCTTCTTGGCAATTTCTAGATAATTACAATAATGATTCTATTGGTAGGATATGGATTGGTTGGGATCCTTGTGAGGTCAAGATTTCTATTCTTCATTCCTCTGCTCAGTGTATTTTCGTTTTAGTGGATACTGTTAAGGGGTTTTCTTTTGTGGCTACTTTCGTGTATGGCAACAATGATATTGGTATTCGTCGGTCTTTATGGGAAGACATTTGTAACTTTAGTCAGTATAACTCTAGACCTTGGATTATTTTAGGAGATTTCAACTCCATTATGTCACTTACTGAGAAAACTGGTGGTGCTGAGATAAGGCCTTTTCATTATCAAGATTTAAGCAACTGTGTTCAAGAGGCTCATATCATGGATCTACCTTATTCAGGATGTTTCTATACTTAGTTTAATAAACAAGGTGCTACTAGAATTGGTTCTAAGATTGATAGAATCATGGTTAATATGGAGTGGATTGATCAGTTTATAGATTCAAAGGCAGAATTTCTTCTCCCTGGGGCTTCTGATCATTCTCCTGGAATTGCCACTATATTTGAAAAAAGGAAACATGGGCCTCCACCTTTTCGATTCTTTAATTATATGACTGAGGAACCTGATTTCCTTGATTTGATTAGAAGGGTTTGGTCTGTTAAGGTGAAGGGTATCCCTATGTATGTGTTTATGACTAAACTCAGGAAGGTCAAAGTTTTTTTTTTAATTTATTGGAAGAGAATTAGATTTAAAAACCTCTTTGAGCAAGTTATGGAGGCAAAGAAAGAGATGACTCTAATTCAGCAGCAGGTTCAAGTCCATCCTCTTTGTCCTGTGTTGGCTAGAAAGGAAAAAAAAGCAGTTCAACAATATGCTAAGATTTCTAGATATGAGGAATCTATGAAGAAGCAAAAGTCTAGAGTCCAGTGGCTTGATTTGGGTGATTCTAACACTCATTTTTTTCATAATTCCCTTAAGGAAAGGAGATCAAGGAATAATATTCTTACTCTTACTTCTAGGGATGGTGTGTTCTTGGTGGATGACAAGGAGATAGCTGCAGAGTTTATTGATTTTTTTCTCTAAACTTTATGATGAAGAAGGAAAGGAGGACACTAATGGCCAATTAATTGAGGATCTCCACTTTGATAAAGTTATTGATGATACTTCTAAAGAGGCTCTTATTAGGTCTATTACTAGAGATGAAATAGTTCAAGCTCTTGCTTCCATAGGATCAGGGAAATCCCCTGGTCCATATGGTTTTTCCAGTCATTTTTTCAAATACTGCTGGACAATTATTGGAGATGATTTTGTGGCTGCTGTCAAGAATGTTTTTAAGAGCTCCAAACTCCTTAAAGAGGTAAACAACACCTTTGTTACTCTTGTTGCTAAAAATGAAAATCCTAGTGGTATAGTGGACTACAGACCTATAGCTTGTTGTGGAGTAGTTTATAAATGCATTTCCAAGATTATCTCTCTCAGAATGAAGTTGTTATTGAAGCATTTAATCCATCCCTGCCAATCTGCTTTTATAGCAGGAAGATCTATTCAAGACAACAGTCTAGTGGCACATGAGATTGTTAGGAACTATCATAGGACTACTGGTACTCCTAGATTCACCATGAAGATTGATCTCAGGAAATCATATGAAACTGTTAGCTGGAAGGGAATTCTTATTACTTTAAAGAAGATGGGATTCCCTGCTATATTTATTGGTTGGATTGAACTTTGTATTACTTCACCTAAATTTATGTTCTTATTATTGGGTCTCCATATGGCTACTTTGGAGCTAGAAGAGGACTCAGACAAGGGTGTCCCCTCTCTCCCTATCTATTTGTCATGGTGATGGAGCTTCTCAGCATTCTTCTTCAAAAACAGGTTGACAAAGGTGTATATGGTCTCCATCCTAGATGCAAAATAATCAGACTGACTCATCTCTGCTTTGCAGATGATGTTTTGGTATTCTTTAAAGGCACTACTAACTCAGTTGCTACTTTAAGGAGGGTATCATGGAATTTTAGTGCTTGTTCTGGTCTTCAAATGAACCAACAAAAAATTTCTCTGTTTGCTTCTGCAGTTGGAGATGATGAGCTACAGAATATACTTCATATTATGGAATATCTTGAGGATAAATTTTCAGTAAGGTATTTGAGTCTTCCCTTCTCTCTACTAGATTGTCTTACTATGACTGTCAGATCTTGATTGCCAAAATAAAAACTAGAGTACAATCCTGGAAATATAAACACTTAGCTTTTTCTGGTAGATTGACATTGATTAAGCATGTTTTATCTGGCATGGTCTTCTTTTGGTTATCCTGCTTCATCCTCTCTAAGAGAGCTATAAAGGAAATAACTAATATATTTAAAAGGTTTTTATGGGATGGCTGTGAATTAGGAAAGAAGCATTGTCGTATTAGCTGGTCCACTATATGTTTTACTTATAACGAGGGAGGGTTGGGAGTTAGAGACATTGAAGTTAATACCTTATATGTTAATACAAAACATTTATGGGACCATGCATCTGGGAAAGACTCTATTTGGACTGATTGGGTCAAGAAGAATATTATTCAAACAAGAAATATTTGGGAAATGCATATTCCTTCCGATTCTTCTTGGTGCTGGAGAAGAGGGCTAGATCAGAGACAAATTGCTAGAGATATGGTTATTACAATTTTGGGTGATGGAGCAAATACTAGATTTTTGCATGATAATTGGCATTATAAGGGTAGACTGTCTTCTTGGATGGACCCTTCTATAATTTCTGAGTTCTTACCAAATGATGCTTGCACCGTCTCAGATTTTGTTAAAAATGATGAATGGTCTTTACCTTCTTCAACTGATCATAGCATTGCAGCTATCTTTTTACAAGTGACTTCAACTGATTTCCTTACTTTAAAGAAAGACAAGGTTATGTGGTCTGTTAGTAATTCTGGGGTTTTTTCAGTTAAAGATACTTATAATTCCTTATTTCCTCATGGTGAGAAAGTGAAATGGAGTACCCTTGTATGGTTTAAGCTTCATATACCTAGGCATTCATTTATTACTTGGGTGTCTTTACATGGCATATTAAAAACTAGAGATAAGCTTCTTAAATGGAATGTTATTGCTGCTTCTTCTTGTTTATTTTGTGCTGCTACTGAAGAAAATGAAGGACATATGTTCCATGCTTGTGAGTTTGCCATCCAAATTTGGAGAGGATTGCTTATCAAAATGGGATATCATAGAGAGCTTTATAATACTTGGCAGGAGGAAATCCAGTGGTGCATTGATGAATTTAAAGGCTATTCATGTGTTGTTCTGATTAAGAAGATGATATTCAATAGTTTTATTTATAATATCTGGAGGGAAAGGAATTCTAGGATTTTTGAATCTAAATATAATTCTTTGGAATCAGTGAGTTACCAACTTGTCCAAGAAGTGTGGCTTAAGTTGAGTGCTCATCATTTGAAGGATGCTGATTCTGCTGCTAACATGGTTTTCATGGAAAGATGGAGGGTCAACTGTGAGTTCATTTTAAAGCAACCTATTTTATGTGCTTGGGTTGCTCCTACTGGTTATGATGTTATGATAAATACTGATGGCTCAATGTCTGAAGCTGGTGCTGGTTTTGGAGCTATTATAAGAGATTCTCTAGGAAACCATTTGATAGCAGCTATTGGATGAAGTCACTCTATCTCTGTTGAGATTCATGAACTGCAGGGTGTGGAACTGGGTTTAAAAATTGGTCTTGAGATTGAAGCAAATTGTATCCACCTTTGCACTGATTCTTTGTCTACTTGCCCGCTTCTTAAAAGTAATGATCCTAAACCCCCCTGGAAGACTGTCCATATTTGGAGTTGATGCTGGGTAAATTTTACTTTGTGAAGATTAGTCACTGTTATAAGGAGAGTAATAGATCTGCTCACTATCTTGCAAGAATTCACCCTTGTTCAAACTATGTGAAGATTGATGAAGCTGAGTTTACTTTGGAGTTTAGAGAAATTCTTGCCGCTGATAGGGAAGGGAAAGTTTTTATCAGACATTAGTCTGTTTTTTTTTCTTTGCTTGTTTGTTTTTAATTTTCTTTCCTATTTGGTTGGGGTCTTCTTAACCCCGCTTGCTGTATCAAAATTATATATAAAAAAAAAATCAGAGAAACGCACTTCGCCCTCAATACAATTACTAAGCAGGGAAGGGAATAAGATTCCCAGGTAAGTGGAATTCATTTCCTCCAACCAGACAAACTCTTTGATCCTGGAATGAACCCAGAAATTTTCCTAGGATAGGGCTAAAATATCAGTAGTCGTCAATGCGTCCAAAGGCCGCGACAACTTTTGTAGAACGAGTTACATAAACAGTGATCATCTGAAATTTACCTATAAATACTGGACAAATAGACAATTATATGATTAAAATCCGCAAATTTTAGTTTCAAAAAGTGATTAGAGAAAGAAATTTATGATTTGTAAAAGAAAAATGGGAAAACAAATGAATGTGACAAAGAAAATTCTATGTTTTAAACAAGATCTTGGGCTAAAAATTAATTATGCTACAACTATAAGGAATAATCATAAATAGAGGTGGGATAATTACTAATTATAAAAAAATTACTTATACAAAAAATTTATCTGGCTAAAAATAGGGACGAGCTATAGCCCGGGTTAGCCCCTTGCTAGGCCGTCCCTGCTTAGAGCAAGTCTTATGGTGAAATCCAAGCTATTCTAAGTTTGGAAAAAATGTGGATTGTCAGCTTTGGGTCCAAGAGCATAGCTCAGTGGTATCCCATTAGCTCCAGTAGGGAGGAAATCAGGGGTTCAATTCCCGCTGTCCTAAAGGTTTGTAATAAATTAGTTGTACAGTGGGTAAAGCGGAGTTGGGTCTGGCAGTGGGGCCAGTCCAACTAGCTGGGTTCGAGTAGGGACTTGGGTCCGGCTTTCACGTATAAAAAAAACAGCTCGGATGGTTTCTAAATTGGGACCATCAATACTTCTTTCAAGGCATGTTCCAAGGTTTCACGGGGTTTCATGGAACAGAGCGTGGAATCCAAATGAAAGAGTTAGTTTGATTCACGGTAAACGTGATTTGAAACGCGTTAAAACTGTTCGAGAAACACTATCCCAAATTTTGTTTTGTGGCATTCCAGTTAGCATATGTCAAACGTTATTCTGAACTGCGGATTATATCTTTCCAAATAGCGTACTACTTATACTAGTTGCGCTCTGTTTACATCACAAAAAAGAATTGTTTGTTTTTTGACACCTTTCTAAAATAATTTGTTCAGATTTTTTTGAAAATCAAATTAGTGATTGAATAATTTATTTATCTAAGTTCGACTAGACAACTATTAAAAGTACAACTCAAATCTTTAAATTAGAATTCATGGAATAATACTAAAAATAATTAAATTAAGCAGATTAAAATATCTAAAATTTAGAATTACATAATGAAACTACATTTAAATACCTACAATAAACTTGAAAGCATGATTAACTTTCATTAATTGATCATATTTCTATTTCGAACTTCCGAGCATGTGTCTCAAGCTTCATTATCGGAAGGATCGCGGGGTGTAAGTTCCAGGATAAATCTTGGAGTATTCTTAAGAATTTGGCAGACTTGATCAAATTGGAATTTTATATTCTTATTTTCAAGATATAGATTTTTCCATGCGCCTTCTATGAAAAAATCTAAAAAATCTAGTTTAGTATCATATTTATAAGAAAAATAATTTAAGCTACGTATGCAACTAAAAAATACTTGCAATTTCTTCAAACGATCATCCGAAAGGTATACTACTATAAATTGAATATATGATGCCATATAAATTTTGACATTTTTTTTGATAATTATATACCTATTTTGTATCTTAAGTATTGTTCTTCCAAAATATATCTTGTGAGACAACTAAGAGGAAGATCTAGTTTTTTTCTTAGAGTAATTTGAATACTCTTGCAAAGGAAACATTAAGTCATTCTCTATTTCTTGATTTTCTTCATGAGACCATTTATTTATAGGGGTGTACTTCAATCTAAAGGGTGTACTTCATCCATTTCCAATAGGAATGCCAGATAATCGAACGAAATCTAAGGGGTGAAATCAATTTCAAAGTTTGGGAATAAAACGAAAAAGTGGTAAACCACCACTTCTCTAGGATTCCAAAAGATAGTTGTTGATCGTTTTTCTTCATTCTTATTTCAAAAAATCTGGCAAGCTCAGACCTTTGAAGAACATCCTAGCATTAGAATTCCTTGCTATGATATCATATAAATCGTCAAGGTATCCTCACCTGCTTCTAATTGTAAACTGAATGTCATGGGATTTAACATTTAGTTTATACTTTGAGAGATATATTTCTCCGGACAATTATTTCCGCTCAATTGCATATAGCCATCCATAATCTATATAGAATTATCACATGAAAGGCTTAATTTAATAGTCACACAATACACTATAAGTTGATCACATAATCTAAACTAAAACTTTTCATGATCCCTAACCTCTTGAAAATAAGAAAACATGCAAAATATTTATCATGATCATCTAAACCCTAAATTTTCATGTCAAAATTTGTCATATTCGGGTTCAACAACCATATCATTAATTGTTCAAACTATCAATTATTTTGATCAAATCATGAAAAGTTTAAAATAAAAGGAGAAACAAATCAACTTACCTCTCTTTGGGTTATCAATAAAAATAACAAAACTGAAGTATATATGTAGACTTATCACTAAAAATAAACTGAAGTATGTATGTAGAGATTCCTAATTAATCCAAGAACAAACCCTTTGAAGCAATCTTACTAACTATATCAATGATAATGAGAAATCAAAAGGGGGAACTACGATTTTTTTTTCTTTTAGAGGAGAAGAAGTAGGAAGAGTGTGTTTGAGTGATTTTTGATAAGAAGAAAGTATAAGAGATCCCATCCATTTTCTATATAGATAATAAAAAAAACGCGATTTGGATTGTTGTTTAACGCAAATCGAAATCACGTTGGACCGATAACAAAGTCAAGTGCGGTTCCAGATTGCCGTCTACATGGATATCGAGGAACGTTATTTCATAGATGCTATTTGGATTTGAGTTTATGTGGATTCCGCTATAAGACTTGAGTTATTTAATTATAATAAATATACATAAAAATGTTAAATCTGCAATTTCCTAATTAATAGCTCACCAAAATTAATTCTGAACTTTCTATGGTGAAAAAATTTAAATGCGTAATTTCTAATTAATAACCCCAATATCAGTTTGAAAGTTGAAACCAACTATTACATAGCCATAATATAAGTTCTATGGTGAAGACAAATAGAAACATGAGTTCCATGGTGAAGACAAATAAAAATTAAGATTACAGTTATACAATGCAGAAGAGTTTCATGTTTCTTACAAGGGGTTCCTATTTTTTTGTAGCTAGAAACATATTTTGGGTTAAGATAGTTTTTTTATGAAGCATGAAAATGTTAAGATAGTGTTGTAGGCTTAAGAGAGTTATTTCTGGGTTCATATTGGAGAACGAATTTTCATTTATGGTTTCTAATTGTTATTCTCTACTTTCTATATTTCCTTGCCAGTTTTCTTCGGCCTTTAATAGCATGGTTGGTTTGATTCGTACCTCAATTATCAAAGGCCGGATAAATGTTTCTCCCACTTTGAGTAGAGGATAAGGGTTGTCTAAAATGTATGAAATGAGAAAATATTATTGATGTTGAATTTAATAATCCTACTAATATAAAACAAATACAAATACAAATACAAAAACCTAAATCATTTCTATTAACAAACCTTAAACAATAAACTAAAATCTTATATATTTTCAATTTTACATAGAAGAATATGCATTACGGTAATGGCTCGTCGCGGCAAGTATCCCTTTGAACTTACAAGCACTTAAATATGTTCAATAACATTCAATACTTAACCATAATTCACAAGTTCAAAGTGATTTTTTGTGAACAAAGTTGTCTTAGAAATGTCTATGAGAGTTTTAACAAAATCGAACATAGTTATATAGAATTGTTCATGTACTTCTGTAAAATAAAACTGTGTAAGTTTGCAAACCACCGGAAGTTCGCAAAATCAGGCCCAAAGGGTTTGCAAAACTTGGAAGTTTGCAAAATCATATTCAAGGGGTTTGCAAACCTACCCCCATTTCGTAAATCAGATGCAAAGAGTTTGCAAACCTATACAGTCTGCTGGATTCACACTAACTAAGGTTTTACATACAAGTATGTGTACCTTATGCCAAGTAGTTCTAAATTTCTCATAATAAATTCGAAACATTCCCAATAGTATAGACAGTATACATTGTTGCTTGGGATATTTCCGAATGATCAACTTGAAACAAAAATAGTTCGTGAACAATAAATTGTTATAATTAAGATTATTAAGGATTTAAGAACATTCACTGCTTCAATCATATTTCAAGAGTTTAAGCAAGACAAACTTGAACTCGAAATTTGTTTTTCACAATATTAAATCTATTAAAATCATACGACATAGTCCAATAAGATAAAATGGTAAATGCAGTGAGTAAATAGGATAAGTCAGTCTTCACATACCTCTTTGTTAATGAAGTTCTTGTAAATGTCTTCGTCTACTCTTCGGTCTTAAATGTTCGAGTTTTATTCAGTTATGTATGATACTCAACTACCACGCTCTAATCCTAATATAATACTTGACTTTAGTAGACTAGAAATCAAGATATAATTTTTTATATCTAACGTTGACAACAAGATTAAGATAGCAAAATTTGTGAGTTCGACCGGCCGATGCTCTATAAAGTATCTCTTGGATGAAAAGAAGTTGGAAAACAAATGGATTATTTACAGTAGAAAAACTTACCGTAATAGGTCTATTTACGGTTGGGTTGGCAACCATAGACAATCTCATAACCGAGGGGGAAAAAAAGTTCCATGGGAAATAAATTGGATTTTAGCTGTCAGTTCTAGGGAACTGACTGTTCAGAGAAGTCCATGAAGAAGTTATATTGCCAGGCTAAGAAAATGATTAGTTGGATTTCGTGTGAGCTCATTTAGGAGAGTTATGCAACTGTTTTGCACTGCTATACTTGCACGTGTTAGGTTCAATTAATTTTTGGATAGCTTTTGGAAACTTTTTTTGCACGAGATTCACGCATGGGCACATCATTACTTGGATACCTATTTAAGGGAGACTCCTATATCTCTGAATCCATAATCAAGCTTTTGGAAAGAAAAATAAAATGAGAAAAAGCTAGGGTTTGGATTGCTTTTTCGTTACCGTAACTATTTCTCATTTTTTATCTTTATGTGCCTCATGAGTTTTACCAATCCCTTAAGTAGCTAAATTTTTTTGTGATTGAGGATGAATTCTAAATCCTAATAAATGATTCAATTTAGCATATAAATCTATTTTTAACTCTTCAAATGATTATCATTTGTTTTTACAATATATAATATTTATGATCGATTGATAAATTGTTTAGGTGGCCAACTAAATTAGTTTATTAGTGAATCTAATGGTAGTAAAGGGTTAGGATATCCGTAATTGTTAAATAACTCTTATACAAGTAGAAATTGCAAAACCTTGCAGAGGGATTCCGTGGAACAATTGCTAGGATCAAACCTAAGTTATCAAATCTTAAGGCATTTGACTAAGTTACACCTTGAGAGCGTACTTTTTGGTGGCTCAGACAGAGAGAATCTGGAGACAGGCGTACCTGTTTTCCATTAATAAAAGAAATTTTTGGGATAACTAAGTGTACCTGCTATCCTACGGTTGGTAATCATTTGTGATAAATGAAGAATAGATGAATATACTACTTTGATGGATGTTTAGTAACGAACTAGGATTCACTGATCATATTTCTCTTAATTGATTGCAATCTTAATTACTTTTAATTGCGTTGATTTTCCTTTAAATCTAAAACAAGCCCCTTTGTAACATATTAGATGGTGTGAAAACGAAAGCGCACACAAAACCTACAAGTATACAGGTCCAAGTTATAGTAAAGGGATGAGTAAGGGGAAGTCCACAGGGATGTGGTGTGTAGTGATGGTAGCTAAGCTACGAACCAAGGCAAGTAGCCAAGAGCAAGGGAGATAAATTGTAACTAAATGCAACCTATCATGAAACTAAGAGTTCAAACTAAAACATGAAGTAAGCAAATTGCAGGGTGATTTCAAGCACAACAGTGCAAGGCAGAGGAGGACAGTGCACTATAACTAGTGCACAGCAAGGTTTAAGTTGTACAATTTAAGCAAAACAGTGAAGAAACAAGTAGCTGGGCAAAAAGAAAAAACAGAGAATTTCAAGTGACAGTGAAGTGAGTTTGTGGACTAAACTAAGGTTCTGAATCCACCTAGTGACCTAGCCAGATAGTGTAGTTCTAGGTTAAATCCCTATCCCTAATGGAGCTAGGTGAAGGTTCAAGCCTGCCTATGTTTCAGGGCATACATAGATGGAATGGAAGAATAATAAGCTAGTTCAACTGTTTTACTCCTAGCATTGACTGTCTTTTAACAGCACAATCAATCACAAGCAAAGTTGGACACTAATTTCCTCCATTCCTCAATCAGTTCAACTTACATGAGTTATAACCTAACATTCCACCACCTAACTGTGTACTAAGGTTTCATCTAAACCTTAGCTAATGTAACTTAGCTCATAACTAACATGTTACTAATATCATACATCTTAACAGATAATTGACACATAACTTCAAATTTTTACTGAACTCAAATAACTGAATTTGAAATTGGAAATAAAACTACTACAATGTTCACTGGCTAGTCCAGAGATGATTCTGACATTCACCCTTCATCTCTATTTATACCCAAAACATTCAATTAGGGTTTACACATCAACCCTAGATGCTAAAATCAAGGTGAACAGGAACCAATTGATAATCCGGTCTTATATTCCCGAAGAACAGCCTAGATTAATCAATCACCTCTCTACAATCCTTCCTGACTACACAAGCGGATTGTCGAGGAATCACAAACACTGAGATGAAGATTTTTGTGACTTCTTTATCTTGCCTATCGGAGAACTCTCACGATCTCAAGCCAATCAATCGATTGTACTTGTACGATAGAAGATTCAAGATCAGATCACACAACTACGATAAAATTAGTATTGGTCTGGCTTCACAATCCCAATGAAGTCTTTAAGTCGTTAACCTGATTTTAGAGAAGAAAATCAAAGGTTAATGGAGATCGACTCTAGCGGGCGCACTAGTAGCACACAGACGTGTGGGGATTAGTTTTGCAAAATGTTGGATGTCTCCTTTATATAGCCTTCAAATTAGGGTTTTGCCTTAGGTACAAATCAATCCTTATTCACCGTTAGATGAAAACCTGATTTAGACTCAAGCTAATATTTCTCAACCGTTAGATCAAAAACTTAGCTTGTCACACACACTTGGGTAGACGTTTAATGGGTTCGTGAAAACCATGCCCAAACGTGTACGTGTATGTTGGTTCAACATATGTAGTTGCAGGAAATCCTACACTACACCCCTAATATGATTTCATTATTATTCAACTCATTTTAGGTTTACAATCTTAATTTTATTGATCAATCTTTGAATGTTCTTACAAGAAAAGATAAAGGAATCAAGAATGACCTCTGCTCTAGAATTTCTCTCTCCTATTACTTGTTTCTTACTCAAAAAGATCTCTCTCCTTTTCTTTACAACTTGAGCGACTATTTATAGGGAAATACATAGTGGATGACGGCTAATCTGTCCTTTATTTTTGGGTATGGTTTGCGAAATTCTCGCAACCTTACAAATGTTCATTTCGCATTCTTTCTAATTTTCGCAGAACTATCACATCTTTCTCGTGATTCTAGCTAACGTCGTTTATCGTACCATTTCTGAAATTTTTCTGCGACGCTGTTGTGTTGTGTAGTTGATAATTTCGCTGAGACATTATCGTTGCGAGATTCTGATCCTACATCTTACCTCTTCTCATATCTTCCCTGCAAAGTAGATAATGATGTGAGAAATGCCGCAGCTGTTCATCTCTTCATATTCTGCATTTTCATCTTGCCTCTTCTTCCATCTATTTCTTGACACGTCTTCTGTAACCGCTGCTTTTCAACCGCTCACGTCTTTTCGTCTTAATGATGTCTATTTCTTTGAGTAAAAAAAAATCTCCTTTATATACTCTTCTTACTCTTCGTTCCACTTTCTTTTTACTTTCTCTTCTCTTTTTATTCTCTCATCTCTGCAACTCTGTTATTCTTCTGCAAGTTCTTCTGCTGTAATTTTTCCCCCTTCAATCTTCTTACTTTATATTCATTCTCATACTCTATATTCAAATATGGCTCCAAGTGGTCATATACATGAGAAGAATTTGAAAGATTTCCAAAAAGATCTTGCTGATAAAGGTTTCACACTCTCTACCATTCCTGGTGAAAATGCCAAATCAATTCTTTCTGTCAAACTTTTCTCTGATCAGTATTGTGATGATCAATCAATCATAATTTCGCTAGGTCAGCTTCTCGCAGGTCTCCCTATTCCTCTTTATGACCCAGATCTTCCTTTATTTTATGAAATTCTCGCTCACCCAGGATTTTCGCGAGCTATCTTCCAACTGAGTGGGGACTGCATCCGTTTGATGCTAGAGTTCGCTAATCGTGGTGCTGGTAAAGGATCTTTGTACTCCAAAGAACTTAGGGATCCTAAATTCGCATACCTAGAGATAATTGCTGAGAAATACACAGTAGCGAGTTTCTTTGAGAACTATGAACTTATCTCCATGAAGAAAGAGAATACTCGCCGAGGTATTCTCTTAAAAAGGAAAGATAACATTGATGAAGCTAAAATTCTTGTGCAAGATATTGACTGGCACTCTGGTAAAAATACAACTCCTCGCCAATCCAAAGATGACAAATGGTGTGTTTTTCTTTTAATGCTAAAAGACCTTACATTGCTGGGTCAAATGTTCTTTCTGCGAATCTCGCTGCTTATCAACCTTGGGGTTTCTCTTGTCCCGAGAAGGAGAAGGAGGTATGTTTCTTCCCGTTTAGCTCACTTTATATTTCTTTATTTGTCTTTATTATTTTGTTCGCTAACTCTTGCGACATTCTGCAGATCCAAAAACTGAAAGATAGTTATAACAGGACTGGGAAAGCTAGTACTCTGTTAGCTCTTCGTTCATACACAGATGAGGTAAGAAATTTTTCCTTATGATTTTAAACTGTATATTGTTGCTTCCATTTCTTATTTCTATCTGTGTGTGAAGATTATTGCTGAAATAGAAGAGCATGCTGATGTTGCGAAAACTGGTGATAAAGGTAAAGGTGCTCTTCGCAGAGAAAAATCAACTGCTCCTCCTTCAAAGAAAAGGAAAGTCCGTTCTTCTTCTCCTTCAAATATTCTTCCTCATGAAAATTCCGAAAGTGACAAGGATGATGGGGACAATGATGATCTTGCTGCAAGTGAAGATTTCCCCCTGAATCTTCTATGGCTAAGCTCTCTGGCCTCTTTTCTGATTCTCTGCAAGGAATGGGAGATATCTAATTCGCCAACACCTGCAAGGCTCTCGCTACACTTTGCGATGTCCCTTTGATGGATGGTGATATTTCTCTTCGTGGAGTTTCTAGATCAGTGACTCCCGACTTCTTGCATTCCCTCAATAGTCTGGTATATTTTCATCCTTTTATTTCTTCATTGTCATAACTCAAAATTTCTTTCTATATTAATATTTTTTATATTTTCTCGCAGGCTGGAAAAGCTTCTTTCACTGTTGCCTCGGATCTAGAAAGGAGACGCGAAAATCTTGAAAAGAAGAATCTTCAATTTCGCACAAAGAATGAAGAATTGGAAGCTGAAGTTAAGGGTCTTCGCGAGAAAAATAGACAATTAGAAATTGATCCTTCTTCGTATAAGAACAAAATCTTTAGTCTTCAACAAGCTAATAATTAGCTTTACGGTATGTTACTTTTCTCTTTTCCCTCCATTCATTCATCTTGTTGTTTTATCTTATTTAAATGATCCTTTTTGCAGACATTTATGGTCTTTCTGATGAAGCTACCCTTCTTCGTTCATTTCCTAATGCCTTGGATAATGATACCCTTCTTGAGCGTCTTAATAATTCCTTAAATAGCTTCTCAAATGATATAATTTCATCTCTTTCTCTAAATGAGCTTAGATCTAAATTTCGCCTCTTAGAAATTGACCATAGATCTAGTTTAGGCTTAGCCAACCGATTTAAGCGTCTCCTTCTTGATTCTAAAGAAAAAACCAATGAATTAAGAACCAAAATTAGCGGTCTCATAGATGATAAGGATCGCATCTCTGATCAAGGTGCTAAGGCTTTGGCGAAATTCCAAGAGACTCTTCTTGAAGTTCAACTTGAACGAGATGAAGCTAACCGCAAGAACATCGAACTCTGCGAAAGGGAAAATCAAATTCGTTCTCGTCTTCTTATAAGTAATGAGGATGAATTTGTTTGGGCTGCGAAAATCTTAGATGATGCTAGAAAAGATTTAGGTGTAAATGTTAGTCTCCAAGTTGAGCATACAGCCTTGATTAGAGATATGATTTCTGACAGAGAAGGTTACTAACTGCTCTTCTTTACTAATCTTTTGCTTCTTATGAGTTTTCATCAAGTTAATAATTGATTATCTTTTTCTCGCAGATTCTGAAAATAGATATCGTGAAAAGATTGAGGAACTCGAAGCTGAAAAGGAGGAACTCGCAAAGAATCTTTCTTCTCGCAACGAAAAGTATTCTAGATTAAAGAATCAAATCAAGATCATTGTTGCGAATTTTAAGAATAACGCCATGCATTTTCGCAATCAAACTATCCAAATGGTTTGTGACGATCATAATATTCCTCATTCTGATTATCCTTGTCTCTTGGAAGAGATCCGACAGAATACTCCCAGTCTGATTATTTCTGATAGCGAAGCTGATGATAAAGAATCTGATGGTGATGAAAGTTCTAATGGTGATGAAGATTCTGACGCAGACGAAGAAGGGAACAAGTCTGATGAAGATAATGAAGGATCAACTAATAAGTAGTCTTTGTTTCTTCGTTTGATTCTCTATAATACTTGTACATTTATTCCTTCTTTCTGTATATTTGTGTTTCTTTCATTTTGACCTGCATTCATTAAAACAATTCTTCCTTGCAATACAGTTAATCAATATAATCATTAATTTTTGAATCTTTGAGTAAATCTATCATATGGAGACAAATAACATTTTCTAATTTTATTCATTCTCATACTTGCCTCTGTTATTTGTATCCAAATGAGAGATTTTATAAATTTTTTTATTTTATGCCTCAATTTCGCAGTTAATTATGTATAATTTCGCTATCTTATGCGAAGTGAATTTTGATTCTTTTTAAAATTTCATTCTTGTGTGGTCTTATTTTGCCTTCCTAATTAAAGGTCTTATTATGCCACCTCTTGTCATTACGACAAAATCGCAGGACGTCCTTGCACTTTCATGCAAAAACCCATTGATCTTGCCTTAACTTTTTCTTTGTATTATTGCCTCTTCAGGAATGTTGCGACAATATGACAGGCCTAAATATTCTTGCGAAAATAAAGCCCCATGACATTGTCGTCTTGCGACGAAATCGCAGGACGTCTTCACACTTTCATGCGAAAACCCATTGATCTCGTCTTATCTTTTTCTTTTGTATTATTGCCTCTTCAGGATTGTTGCACAAATATGACAAGCCTTAATACCCTTGCGAATAAAAAGTCTCATGACATTTGCGTCTTAATACACTTATCAGCTCCCTAATGGAGGGTTCCGCCCTTATCTCCCCCCTGGTTGCCCCTTCAAGGAGGCGTACTTCTACCATACAAGGTTAGATCCTCCCATCCAGTATTAACAACAACCAGTTTTTTTCGCATCCTCTTATACCTTTTACCTATAGGTCTTATGGTTACGAGACTGCACCCTAAGTGGGGTTTTCTTCAGGCCGAGTGCAGTATAAGCCAAGACTTGTCAAGAATGGCAAGGTGCGCTTCAAACGCCCCTGGCACTCTTGACTCAACCGTGTACCTCGGTGCCTTGATCATATCTGCACTCCTTGGGAGAGTCCTTATTACCTTAGTCTCCCAACCTAAGTCATATGCTTAAGCTGAGAATCCAAGGTGCCTCTCCCGGATGGGATTTATTGACCCCAAATCTCCATGACTCATGTTCCAGTGGCGGTGTAGCCTTTCCCTGAGCCATGCAACAGGTACCCCCTTATTGAGTGGAAAACTGGTGATAAAGGTAAAGGTGCTCTTCGCAGAGAAAAATCAACTGCTCCTCCTTCAAAGAAAAGGAAAGTCCGTTCTTCTTCTCCTTCAAATATTCTTCCTCATGAAAATTCCGAAAGTGACAAGGATGATGGGGACAATGATGATCTTGCTGCAAGTGAAGATTTCCCCCTGAATCTTCTATGGCTAAGCTCTCTGGCCTCTTTTCTGATTCTCTGCAAGGAATGGGAGATATCTAATTCGCCAACACCTGCAAGGCTCTCGCTACACTTTGCGATGTCCCTTTGATGGATGGTGATATTTCTCTTCGTGGAGTTTCTAGATCAGTGACTCCCGACTTCTTGCATTCCCTCAATAGTCTGGTATATTTTCATCCTTTTATTTCTTCATTGTCATAACTCAAAATTTCTTTCTATATTAATATTTTTTATATTTTCTCGCAGGCTGGAAAAGCTTCTTTCACTGTTGCCTCGGATCTAGAAAGGAGACGCGAAAATCTTGAAAAGAAGAATCTTCAATTTCGCACAAAGAATGAAGAATTGGAAGCTGAAGTTAAGGGTCTTCGCGAGAAAAATAGACAATTAGAAATTGATCCTTCTTCGTATAAGAACAAAATCTTTAGTCTTCAACAAGCTAATAATTAGCTTTACGGTATGTTACTTTTCTCTTTTCCCTCCATTCATTCATCTTGTTGTTTTATCTTATTTAAATGATCCTTTTTGCAGACATTTATGGTCTTTCTGATGAAGCTACCCTTCTTCGTTCATTTCCTAATGCCTTGGATAATGATACCCTTCTTGAGCGTCTTAATAATTCCTTAAATAGCTTCTCAAATGATATAATTTCATCTCTTTCTCTAAATGAGCTTAGATCTAAATTTCGCCTCTTAGAAATTGACCATAGATCTAGTTTAGGCTTAGCCAACCGATTTAAGCGTCTCCTTCTTGATTCTAAAGAAAAAACCAATGAATTAAGAACCAAAATTAGCGGTCTCATAGATGATAAGGATCGCATCTCTGATCAAGGTGCTAAGGCTTTGGCGAAATTCCAAGAGACTCTTCTTGAAGTTCAACTTGAACGAGATGAAGCTAACCGCAAGAACATCGAACTCTGCGAAAGGGAAAATCAAATTCGTTCTCGTCTTCTTATAAGTAATGAGGATGAATTTGTTTGGGCTGCGAAAATCTTAGATGATGCTAGAAAAGATTTAGGTGTAAATGTTAGTCTCCAAGTTGAGCATACAGCCTTGATTAGAGATATGATTTCTGACAGAGAAGGTTACTAACTGCTCTTCTTTACTAATCTTTTGCTTCTTATGAGTTTTCATCAAGTTAATAATTGATTATCTTTTTCTCGCAGATTCTGAAAATAGATATCGTGAAAAGATTGAGGAACTCGAAGCTGAAAAGGAGGAACTCGCAAAGAATCTTTCTTCTCGCAACGAAAAGTATTCTAGATTAAAGAATCAAATCAAGATCATTGTTGCGAATTTTAAGAATAACGCCATGCATTTTCGCAATCAAACTATCCAAATGGTTTGTGACGATCATAATATTCCTCATTCTGATTATCCTTGTCTCTTGGAAGAGATCCGACAGAATACTCCCAGTCTGATTATTTCTGATAGCGAAGCTGATGATAAAGAATCTGATGGTGATGAAAGTTCTAATGGTGATGAAGATTCTGACGCAGACGAAGAAGGGAACAAGTCTGATGAAGATAATGAAGGATCAACTAATAAGTAGTCTTTGTTTCTTCGTTTGATTCTCTATAATACTTGTACATTTATTCCTTCTTTCTGTATATTTGTGTTTCTTTCATTTTGACCTGCATTCATTAAAACAATTCTTCCTTGCAATACAGTTAATCAATATAATCATTAATTTTTGAATCTTTGAGTAAATCTATCATATGGAGACAAATAACATTTTCTAATTTTATTCATTCTCATACTTGCCTCTGTTATTTGTATCCAAATGAGAGATTTTATAAATTTTTTTATTTTATGCCTCAATTTCGCAGTTAATTATGTATAATTTCGCTATCTTATGCGAAGTGAATTTTGATTCTTTTTAAAATTTCATTCTTGTGTGGTCTTATTTTGCCTTCCTAATTAAAGGTCTTATTATGCCACCTCTTGTCATTACGACAAAATCGCAGGACGTCCTTGCACTTTCATGCAAAAACCCATTGATCTTGCCTTAACTTTTTCTTTGTATTATTGCCTCTTCAGGAATGTTGCGACAATATGACAGGCCTAAATATTCTTGCGAAAATAAAGCCCCATGACATTGTCGTCTTGCGACGAAATCGCAGGACGTCTTCACACTTTCATGCGAAAACCCATTGATCTCGTCTTATCTTTTTCTTTTGTATTATTGCCTCTTCAGGATTGTTGCACAAATATGACAAGCCTTAATACCCTTGCGAATAAAAAGTCTCATGACATTTGCGTCTTAATACACTTATCAGCTCCCTAATGGAGGGTTCCGCCCTTATCTCCCCCCTGGTTGCCCCTTCAAGGAGGCGTACTTCTACCATACAAGGTTAGATCCTCCCATCCAGTATTAACAACAACCAGTTTTTTTCGCATCCTCTTATACCTTTTACCTATAGGTCTTATGGTTACGAGACTGCACCCTAAGTGGGGTTTTCTTCAGGCCGAGTGCAGTATAAGCCAAGACTTGTCAAGAATGGCAAGGTGCGCTTCAAACGCCCCTGGCACTCTTGACTCAACCGTGTACCTCGGTGCCTTGATCATATCTGCACTCCTTGGGAGAGTCCTTATTACCTTAGTCTCCCAACCTAAGTCATATGCTTAAGCTGAGAATCCAAGGTGCCTCTCCCGGATGGGATTTATTGACCCCAAATCTCCATGACTCATGTTCCAGTGGCGGTGTAGCCTTTCCCTGAGCCATGCAACAGGTACCCCCTTATTGAGTGGAAAACTGGTGATAAAGGTAAAGGTGCTCTTCGCAGAGAAAAATCAACTGCTCCTCCTTCAAAGAAAAGGAAAGTCCGTTCTTCTTCTCCTTCAAATATTCTTCCTCATGAAAATTCCGAAAGTGACAAGGATGATGGGGACAATGATGATCTTGCTGCAAGTGAAGATTTCCCCCTGAATCTTCTATGGCTAAGCTCTCTGGCCTCTTTTCTGATTCTCTGCAAGGAATGGGAGATATCTAATTCGCCAACACCTGCAAGGCTCTCGCTACACTTTGCGATGTCCCTTTGATGGATGGTGATATTTCTCTTCGTGGAGTTTCTAGATCAGTGACTCCCGACTTCTTGCATTCCCTCAATAGTCTGGTATATTTTCATCCTTTTATTTCTTCATTGTCATAACTCAAAATTTCTTTCTATATTAATATTTTTTATATTTTCTCGCAGGCTGGAAAAGCTTCTTTCACTGTTGCCTCGGATCTAGAAAGGAGACGCGAAAATCTTGAAAAGAAGAATCTTCAATTTCGCACAAAGAATGAAGAATTGGAAGCTGAAGTTAAGGGTCTTCGCGAGAAAAATAGACAATTAGAAATTGATCCTTCTTCGTATAAGAACAAAATCTTTAGTCTTCAACAAGCTAATAATTAGCTTTACGGTATGTTACTTTTCTCTTTTCCCTCCATTCATTCATCTTGTTGTTTTATCTTATTTAAATGATCCTTTTTGCAGACATTTATGGTCTTTCTGATGAAGCTACCCTTCTTCGTTCATTTCCTAATGCCTTGGATAATGATACCCTTCTTGAGCGTCTTAATAATTCCTTAAATAGCTTCTCAAATGATATAATTTCATCTCTTTCTCTAAATGAGCTTAGATCTAAATTTCGCCTCTTAGAAATTGACCATAGATCTAGTTTAGGCTTAGCCAACCGATTTAAGCGTCTCCTTCTTGATTCTAAAGAAAAAACCAATGAATTAAGAACCAAAATTAGCGGTCTCATAGATGATAAGGATCGCATCTCTGATCAAGGTGCTAAGGCTTTGGCGAAATTCCAAGAGACTCTTCTTGAAGTTCAACTTGAACGAGATGAAGCTAACCGCAAGAACATCGAACTCTGCGAAAGGGAAAATCAAATTCGTTCTCGTCTTCTTATAAGTAATGAGGATGAATTTGTTTGGGCTGCGAAAATCTTAGATGATGCTAGAAAAGATTTAGGTGTAAATGTTAGTCTCCAAGTTGAGCATACAGCCTTGATTAGAGATATGATTTCTGACAGAGAAGGTTACTAACTGCTCTTCTTTACTAATCTTTTGCTTCTTATGAGTTTTCATCAAGTTAATAATTGATTATCTTTTTCTCGCAGATTCTGAAAATAGATATCGTGAAAAGATTGAGGAACTCGAAGCTGAAAAGGAGGAACTCGCAAAGAATCTTTCTTCTCGCAACGAAAAGTATTCTAGATTAAAGAATCAAATCAAGATCATTGTTGCGAATTTTAAGAATAACGCCATGCATTTTCGCAATCAAACTATCCAAATGGTTTGTGACGATCATAATATTCCTCATTCTGATTATCCTTGTCTCTTGGAAGAGATCCGACAGAATACTCCCAGTCTGATTATTTCTGATAGCGAAGCTGATGATAAAGAATCTGATGGTGATGAAAGTTCTAATGGTGATGAAGATTCTGACGCAGACGAAGAAGGGAACAAGTCTGATGAAGATAATGAAGGATCAACTAATAAGTAGTCTTTGTTTCTTCGTTTGATTCTCTATAATACTTGTACATTTATTCCTTCTTTCTGTATATTTGTGTTTCTTTCATTTTGACCTGCATTCATTAAAACAATTCTTCCTTGCAATACAGTTAATCAATATAATCATTAATTTTTGAATCTTTGAGTAAATCTATCATATGGAGACAAATAACATTTTCTAATTTTATTCATTCTCATACTTGCCTCTGTTATTTGTATCCAAATGAGAGATTTTATAAATTTTTTTATTTTATGCCTCAATTTCGCAGTTAATTATGTATAATTTCGCTATCTTATGCGAAGTGAATTTTGATTCTTTTTAAAATTTCATTCTTGTGTGGTCTTATTTTGCCTTCCTAATTAAAGGTCTTATTATGCCACCTCTTGTCATTACGACAAAATCGCAGGACGTCCTTGCACTTTCATGCAAAAACCCATTGATCTTGCCTTAACTTTTTCTTTGTATTATTGCCTCTTCAGGAATGTTGCGACAATATGACAGGCCTAAATATTCTTGCGAAAATAAAGCCCCATGACATTGTCGTCTTGCGACGAAATCGCAGGACGTCTTCACACTTTCATGCGAAAACCCATTGATCTCGTCTTATCTTTTTCTTTTGTATTATTGCCTCTTCAGGATTGTTGCACAAATATGACAAGCCTTAATACCCTTGCGAATAAAAAGTCTCATGACATTTGCGTCTTAATACACTTATCAGCTCCCTAATGGAGGGTTCCGCCCTTATCTCCCCCCTGGTTGCCCCTTCAAGGAGGCGTACTTCTACCATACAAGGTTAGATCCTCCCATCCAGTATTAACAACAACCAGTTTTTTCGCATCCTCTTATACCTTTTACCTATAGGTCTTATGGTTACGAGACTGCACCCTAAGTGGGGTTTTCTTCAGGCCGAGTGCAGTATAAGCCAAGACTTGTCAAGAATGGCAAGGTGCGCTTCAAACGCCCCTGGCACTCTTGACTCAACCGTGTACCTCGGTGCCTTGATCATATCTGCACTCCTTGGGAGAGTCCTTATTACCTTAGTCTCCCAACCTAAGTCATATGCTTAAGCTGAGAATCCAAGGTGCCTCTCCCGGATGGGATTTATTGACCCCAAATCTCCATGACTCATGTTCCAGTGGCGGTGTAGCCTTTCCCTGAGCCATGCAACAGGTACCCCCTTATTGAGTGGAAAACTGGTGATAAGGTAAAGGTGCTCTTCGCAGAGAAAAATCAACTGCTGCTCCTCCCTCCTTCAAAGAAAAGGAAAGTCCGTTCTTCTTCTCCTTCAAATATTCCTCCTCATGAAAATTCCGAAAGTGACAAGGATGATGAGGACAATGATGATCTTGCTGCAAGTGAAGATTTCCCCTGAATCTTCTATGGCTAAGCTCTCTGGCCTCTTTTCTGATTCTCTGCAAGGAATGGGAGATATCAATTCAATTCGCAACACCTGCAAGGCTCTCGCTACACTTTGCGATGTCCCTTTGATGGATGGTGATAGTTTCTTCGTGGAGTTTCTAGATCAGTGACTCCCGACTTCTTGCATTCCCTCAATAGTCTGGTATATTTTATCCTTTTATTTCTTCTTCATTGTCATAACTCAAAATTTCTTTCTATATTAATATTTTTTATATTTTCTCGCAGGCTGGAAAAGCTTCTTTCTTGTTGCCTCGATCTAGAGAGGAGACGCGAAAATCTTGAAAAGAAGAATCTTCAATTTCGCACAAAGAATGAAGAATTGGAAGCTGAAGTTAAGGTCTTCGCGAGAAAAATAGACAATAGAAATTGATTCTTCTTCGTATAAGAACAAAATCTCTAGTCTTCAGCAAGCTAATAATCAGCTTTACGGTATGTTACTTTTCTCTTTTCCCTTCATTCATTCATCCTGTTGTTTTATCTTATTTAAATGATCCTTTTTGCAGACATTTATGGTCTTTCTGATGAAGCTACCCTTCTTCGTTCATTTCCTAATGCCTTGGATAATGATACCCTTCTTGAGCGTCTTAATAATTCCTTAAATAGTTTCTCAAATGATAGAATTTCATCTCTTTCTCTAAATGAGCTTAGATCTAAATTTCGCCTCTTAGAAATTGACCATAGATCTAGTTTAGGCTTAGCCAACCGATTTAAGCGTCTCTTCTTGATTCTAAAGAGAAAACCAATGAGTTAAGAACCAAAATTAGCGGTCTCATAGATGATAAGGATCGCATCTCTGATCAAGGTGCTAAGGCTTTGGCGAAATTCCAAGAGACTCTTCTTGAAGTTCAACTTGAACGAGATGAAGCTACCGCAAGAAACATCGAACTCTGCGAAAGGGAAAACAAATTCGTTCTCGTCTTCTTATAAGTAATGAGGATGAATTTGTTTGGGCTGCGAAAATCTTAGATGATGCCAGAAAAGATTTAGGTGTAAATGTTAGTCTCCAAGTTGAGCATACAGCCTTGATTAGAGATATGATTTCTGACAGAGAAGGTTACTAACTGCTCTTCTTTACTAATCTTTTGCTTCTTATGAATTTTCATCAAGTTAATAATTGATTGTCTTTTGCTCGCAGATTCTGAAAGTAGATATCGTGAAAAGATTGAGGAACTCGAAGCTGAAAAGGAGGAACTCGCAAAGAATCTTTCTTCTCGCAACGACAAGTATTCTAGATTAAAGAATCAAATCAAGATCACTGTTGCGAATTTTAAGAATGATGCTATGCATTTTCGCAATCAAACTATCCAAATGGTTTGTGACGATCATAATATCCCTCATTCTGATTATCCTTGTCTCTTGGAAGAGATCCCACAGAATACTCCCAGTCTGATTATTTCTGATAGCGAAGCTGATGATGAAGAATCTGATGGTGATGAAGGTTCTGATGGTGATGAAGATTCTGACGCAGACGAAGAAGGGAACAAGTCTGATGAAGATAATGAAGGATCAACTAAGAAGTAGTCTTTGTTTCTTTCTTTGATTCTCTGTAATACTTGTACATTTATTCCTTCTTTCTGTATATTTGTGTTTCTTTCATTTTGACCTGCATTCATTAAAACAATTCTTCCTTGCAATACAGTTAATCAATATAATCATTAATTTTTGAATCTTTGAGTAAATCTATCATATGGAGACAAATAACATTTTCTAATTTCATTCATTCCCATACTTGCCTCTGTTATTTGTATCCAAATGAGAGATTTTATAAATTTTTTTTTATTTTATGCCTCAATTTCGCAGTTAATTATGTATAATTTCGCATCTTATGCGAAGTGAATTTTGATTCTTTTCAAAATCTCATTCCTGTGTGGTCTTATTTTGCCTTCCTAATTAAAGGTCTTATTATGCCACCTCTTGTCATTGCGACAAAATCGCAGGACGTCCTTGCACTTTCATGCAAAAACCCATTGATCTTGCCTTAACTTTTTCTTTTGTATTTGGCCTCTTCAGGAATGTTGCGACAATATGACAGGCCTAAATATTCTTGCGAAAATAAAGCCCCATGACATTGCCGTCTTGCGACGAAATCGCAGGACGTCTTCGCACTTTCATGCGAAAACCCATTGATCTCGTCTTATCTTTTTCTTTTGTATTATTGCCTCTTCAGGATTGTTGCACAAATATGACAAGCCTTAATACCCTTGCGAATAAAAAGCCTCATGACATTTGCGTCTTAAGACACTTATCAGCTCCCTAATGGAGGGTGCCGCCCTTATCTCCCCCTGGTTGCCCCTTCAAGGAGGCGTACTTCTACCATACAAGGTTAGCTCCTCCCATCCAGTCTTAACAACAACCAGTTGTTTCGCAGCCTCTTATCCCTTTTACCTATAGGGCTTATGGTTACGAGACTGCACCCTAAGTGGGGTTTTCTTCAGGCCGAGTGCAGTATAAGCCAAGACTTTTCAAGAATGGCAAAGTACGCTTCAAACGTCCCTGGCACTCTTGACTCAACCGTGTACCTCGGCGCCTTGATCAGATCTGCACTCCTTGGGAGAGTCCTTATTACCTTAGTCCCCAACCTAAGTCATATGCTTAAGCTGAGAATCCAAGGTGCCTCTCCCGGATGGGCTTTATTGACCCCAAATCTCCATGACTCAGGTTCCGGTGGCGGTGTAGCCTTTCCCTGAGCCATGCAACAGGTACCCCCTTATATGACGTACTTTAGGTCTTACATTTGCCTCTTGCGAAATTGCATTCGCGAACTAGGGTGTACGCCATAAAGGTTTGCCCCTTTCTCTTTTGTCATTTTTCTCTGATTCTTCTGTAAAATTCATTATCTCTGCGAGAGTCTCGCACATCATCATATTGTATTTCATTTCGCAATCTCAATTTTTCACAATAAAATGTATTTTGAGAATTTTACTTATTGCGAGAGTGTCGCAACAACTTAATCATTCATACATTTCTTTTTTTTATTACCTTTGCCATCCTCTGCTTCTTTATTATTTTGCTACTGCTTCCTTGGTAGTGGTATCATTTTTATTCTGAGCTAGCATTAGTTTCGCAACATCTTTCTTCTTTTCTTTCGATTGCATCCACCATCAACCTCTCACTTCTCTGTGTATCTTTGATTTTGTCGCCAGTTTTCCTTCTTGTTTGCTCTTCCTTCGCAAGATTCTATCTCAGTTTCGTAACCCTCTTTCCTTCAACCCAATCTCCCTTTATGATTCCTACACCACTGGGGTGAGGGAATTTGATGCATTGGAAAGTTGAAGCTACACCTAGAATCCCATGTAGCCAAGGTCGACCAATTACGCATTGTAGGGTGATTCTACATCAACGACACAGAATAAGATTTCGGAAGATATTCCCTTCAATGGAATTCGCATAGTAACCTCCCTTTAGGCTTGTTAGCAGTACCATTAAAACCATATATCTTATATGTTGATGGTATAAGATCATCATCTCTTCCTCCCATAGTTTTATAAGTATGATAAAATAAGATGTTCACAGAGCTTCCAGTATCTAGAATTCTATTAATTGCCCATGAATCTTCAGCTTCATCATCCTCATCTTCTTTCGGTTTTGGATTAATTTCTAATTTTACTACCAATGGATTATCATGCACCTCTTCACCTTCGGGAATTTCTTCTGCGGTAAAAGAAATGATATGTTTCTTCCATTCCTCTAGTGGCGAGATTTTCGCAATATTCATAATTTCTCTTCCATCGTTATCTCTTGCGAACACTCTACTCAAAACATCATGAAAATCTTCATTGTCTTATATGAATGTACGATAGAGTGACATAATAGATTCTTTGCTTTTGCACCAACTTCTATGAAGAATGTTTCCTTCTTTTTCATCGTGTTTACTTTGTGATGCTCTGGTGGTGGTGGTGGTTGAGATTGTGGGTGCCCTACCAAAAAGTGGTTTAGTTTTCCTTGATCTATCATTCTCAAAATAATTCTTTTTACATTTCTGCAATCATTTGTTGTATGTCCATGAAAATGATCATAAGAACAAAACTCATGGATTATATGGTTTGGAGGTGGTTCTGTTCCCATGTTCCATGGTGTTGGTATATTCTCCGTCAAAATTATAGCTTCCCATATTTTCTCCGCACTTTCATTTAGAGGTGGCATCTTGATTTCTTACCATACTACCTTGTGACCTCCTTGTCCTCTATTATAGTTTTGTCTTTGACCTCCATAAGTTTCTTGTGGTTGATCGAGTCTTTGAATCTTGTTATTTTCACCACGATTGTAGAAATTTCTTTCTCTTTCATACTCTTCTTGATCTCGTCTTCCCGTAGCCACCAGTTCTTGTTGATTGTTACCCGTCACCTTCTCTTGTTGTACTTGCGAAGTATTCGCTACTGTGTTTATTAGCTTGGGTAATAAGCTTGCATTCGCTGTTTGTGAGCTGGAGTTCGCAACTGGATAAGATTCCATTTCATTTTGCCTTTCCTCTAGAGCAATGTATTCTTCTTGAAGTTCTCGCAATTCAGTCATTGTGATCGTATTCTTGACTCTGAAAATTTGGACATACAATAGGTTTGTTGCAAACATAGCATTGATAAATGATAATATAAGATATCTCTCATCTACACGGACGGCCATTTCAGTTCTCCACCTTTTAGTCAGGTGCTTCAAACTTTCGCCAATCCTCTGTTTTAATCCAAACACATCTTCTATACCAGGTCGCGAAGAATTATTACTTATATATTCCCCTAGGAATGTAGTCTGTAGATGATTGAAGGATGTTATTGTATTCTTTGGTAGACCTTCAAACCACTTTAAAGCCTCTCCTGTTAAGCTGGATGTGAAATATTTGCACAATACGGCATCATGATTTTCCCATTGCAACATGCACCTCACGTAGGATTTAATGTGTTGAATTGCACGAATTGTTCCATCAAAAATGCTGGTTAATGCGGGCATATTGCATTTCGGCGGTATTCCTCCTAATTGTACTTCCCTTGTAAATGGAGTTTTCGCAGCTTCTTCTATTGCTTCATCCAATTGTCTTATGCCCACTTCTCCTCTATTATTTAGCATTCCTATCATTTCTTTTAATTCTTTCAAGATTTGTTTATTTACACCTGAATTTTGATCCATTGGTATTTTTAATTTCGCCTCTCTTCTTCTGCGTTCATGTCTTTCTTCTCTCGTAAAATTTTGCATTTCTTCTTCATTATCTTCATCTCGTCTTCTTCTGCGAGTATCTTCTTCACTCCTATCTTGAATTCGCAAATGATTATGTCTCTCATTTTCCCCTTCATGATTTTGTTCATTTCTTATCAATTCCATTCGTTGTCTTTCAGCCATCCTCTGTACTCTATCATACTCTTCATTGAGATTACCGTTATTCTGGTTTTGTGTACACCTTCTTTCTCGATTGTCGTGATTGTTCTGGAGAATTGTCTCCTGAATATCTTGTTCTTCCATTTGCGCTCCCAATCTTTCACGTTCGCAAATTAAACGTGCTTGTTCAGCATAATGTCTTTCAATTTCTTCTTCAATCGTCTGTTGATTTCTTTGAATTTCTCTTTCATGTAAAATTCTTATTCCTTCCTCTCGATTTCCTTCGCCATCTTGGTCATTTCGTCCCTGACGTTGTCCATTATCTTGATTTCTACCATTTTGCCCATCATCAAAAGTTTCATTTTGTGGAACGTAACGATCATCAGCTCTTTCTCTATTTTCGCGGTTTTCTTCATTAGGATTTGATATTTCTTCTTGAATATTGTTTCCAGCATTGATTGTGGGTGATTTTCGCCTCATTTCTCTTCTAATCAATCTTGAATATGATTTTGTAATGCTTCTCTATCTTCTACTCTGTAGTCTCATATTTTCCATCCTCAATTCGTGATTTTGCCTTGTTAGATTTGCACGTTCTTCTGCCTCAGCTCTTCTTTCTCCATGTATTCTTCGTCTCAACGTTTCTAACGCTCCAATTTCTTCATCCTCATGAGTTATTCCTTCATCTGTTTCTTGATTTCTCTCTGCCTGTCTATAGTTTCTGGTTTGTTGCTCTTCTGCTACTTCTTCTGCCGAATTTGATTGCCAAGTGTGTATACTCACCCTATCATAATTTGTATTCCTCCCTTGTACTAGTGTTTGTTGATTTGGTGGTTGAATTTGATTTTCTCTATTACTTATCATTCTAGTAGATTCTCCCATTTCACTTCTTTCTCTCCCAGCAATTCTCTTGCTTCTTCTAACAGTAGTCGGTTGTTCTGATGTATTTCTTCTCCTAGCCATGTCTTCAATGTTAACGAATTGCAAGAAATTATGTAAAATTCTTAACCAATCACTCCAAATCTTTACAAATCTCAATATTAATCTTTAATTTTTTCTAAAATAATCTTCGATACGTCCCTGTTTCTAGCGCCATTATGTAGTTGCAGGAAATCCTACACTACACCCCTCATATGATTTCATTATTATTCAACTCATTTTAGGTTTACACTCTTAATTTTATTGATCAATTTTTGAATGTTCTTACAAGAAAAGATAAAGGAATTAAGAATGACCTCTGCTCTAGACTTTCTCTCTCATACTTGTTTCTTACTCAAAAAGATCTCTCTCCTTTTCTTTACAACTTGAACGATTATTTATAGGGAAATACATAGTGGATGACAGCTAATCTGTCCTTTATTTTCGGGTATGGTTTGCGACATTCTCGCAACCTTACAAATGTTCATTTCGCAAATCTTTCTAATTTTCGCAGAACTATCACATATTTTTCGTGATTCTAGCTGACGTCGTTTATCGTATCATTTCTGAAATTGTTCTGCGACGCTGTTGTGTTGTGTAGTTGATAATTTCGCTGAGACATTATCGTTGCGAAATTCTGATCCTACAACATAGTAACCCAAAAGCTTAACCATATGAGCATTTCATATTAACCTTGTTCTTCTTCACCATAACTAGTTCAATTGACTCAAATGCACTAGTTAAAGAGTTGTTCAATTGCTATGAGATCTTATGTAACTACACAAGACACAATTGAAACAAAGATGATTTGATTCGATTGAATCGTCTCATGAACATTATAGCCACGGTTTGCATAAAGCATTCCTTAGTAATTTAATGTTTCATGTTCAGAACACATATTTAGATCATAACCTCTTAAGTTCACAAACAAGTTCGCGGACTTAAGTTAATCGGTTGAGTTTTCCAAACTCAGCAGAAATTCTCGGAAAGAGAACATCCGCCAGTTCGCGGACTGGGTTCGTGGACTGAGCACACAAACGAGTTTTGGAAAATCCAGAAGAAATTCTCGGTCGAGAACTTCCGACAGTTCGCGGACTGAGTCTGCGGACTGGGTTCGCGGACTTGGCGAGGCAATTCCACAATCCTCCCGATTTCTCTTGATCAACAAAGTTCGAAAACTTCGGTTCAAGGAATACATGGTTATGTAATCTAATCTCTCATTTCAATCATTGAGACATTCTCAGAGGACGCTATGTAGCCATTATTCACAGACCGATTCATGTCAGAGCAATTCTCAAAGTGATTGAAACTTTTCATGACTTTCGTCACTAGGTGAAGATAAACTTGATCAAAGCGAAACGCTTTACCAACACACTATTTCGAGATAAAAGATAAGCAATGAATGCTCATCTCGAAATGTCAAATGTGTATGATCTAGTCTATCTAGCATACCAATTTTGTCTCATAAGAAGTAGGAGATAGAATAGATAGACTTTTGAGTGATAGATAAGTTCAAGTCTCCACATACCTTTTTATTGATGAAGTTCCACGGTTCCTTGTATAGATCTTTGTTGTTGTATGATGAATCGCCATGAAGTCCTTGAGCTCAATACTTTTCTATCCTAGTCCGAGACTTAGCTATGTAGGCTAGAAATCAAGATTCATAGTTTTGATCACTAACATTGACAAACATGCTTGAGATAGCAACGCATGCGAGGTCGAACGAGCTATGCTCTAACAATCTCCCCCTTTGTCAATTTTAGTGACAAATCTATTAATACATATGGAATACAAAAAAAAGATAAACTTTAATGAATCATATTCCATAGTCTAATCTTCAACGTTCCTTGAAATCTTCGTCCTTCCAAGTACTCCAATGATCCCAAAGGTTGTAAGTTTAGCATCACCGTTGTTGAAGATCCGTAGCTATAACAATGTGAGAAATCGAGATTCTCAATCATTATTATACAGTGTCATAGTATTATTATGTAATATCAAAGTCCAATTGTATCACGACTTTAACAATAATACTAGGGTGATATGTATCACTCCCCCTTAGTCAATACTCGATCTCGATCATGGAAACCACTCCCCCTTACACAATGATCCAAAAACCATATGTATTTGTAGTGTGAACTACATTATTTCTCCCCCTTTTTGTCAATAAAATTGGCAAAGGTACAAGAACGGGATCATAATGAAATTTCCACAAGAGACATTTCATAGACTAAGAGAAAAATACATACCAACTTAATTTAGATGCAATCATAAAGCCGAAGCTAAATGCATTCATCAAGGAGTTTTAAGATACAAGATAACCCATATAAAATTCCACAGCCGCACACCCCGCAAGATATTACCATTAAGCACAAGTTCAAAAGAACTCTCCCCCATTAGATGTCATTCCCGAAAGAACAACAAGAGCGACCTTAATTTCGAAAGAAAAGAAGGATTTTTTAATTGGACACCAAAAACCATAGGAATGATTTTCTATATCCGAAGCTCAACCAAATTAATCACAAGTAAACCCATGATTAATTCAATTGAAAACGCAACTAAATCAAATCACAAAAGTGATCAATTTAATTGAAAGTGCTCAACATAAGTAAACTTACGGAGCTACGACTAAGGTAATCATACGGAGATGACTAACTTAATCGTTCACATATTCAACATAAGGAAAACCTTACGGAATATACGACTACATTAACCAATAGAACATGATTAGTATAGTCGTTCATATACTCAACACAAGAATTTGTGGAATATATGAAAACTCAACTAGATTAATTACAAGAGAACCTATAATTAATCTAATTGGAATACAAACAACCAAACTAATCACCGAAGTAATCAATTTAATTATTTTGGGCTCAACATAAGAGAACTTATGGAACCCCGACTAAGTTCATCATAGAATATGAAAACCTTAACCGTACATGTACTCGACATAAGAAAGAAAACTTATGGAGTACAAACTAAAAAACCAAACTGATTGATTAATTTAGTTCCTAATGCTCGACATATAGCATCACAAGCCAATAAGAATAATCGACGTAGTTGTATCGTGCTCAACATAAGACACTCAATGGAGCCTTCATGGTAAAACATAACAAGATGGATCAATGAAGATCAATACCATGGATAACATACAAGGATCTATTCTATTTTCCATCATAACGATATAGTAGACTTTATCCTTGTCAAACAAAAGATATCATCCTATTTTCCATCAAATACATGACTGCATAGGCATAAATTTTGTAATTGTCAAAAGTCCATTCGTCCTTTCATCAATACGAATACTAATTCATGAACGACTTTACTTTTGACCGCAATATGGGACCTTCAAGTTCACGGACGTAAACAATACATATCCCATAAACAAACTGCAATATCAGAAAATCATAAAAATCAATACTGCAATAACATCATCATCCAAATATTTTAGAATTTAAAACTAATAAACCTAAAAAATAACATAAAAAGATGAAAACAAAAATAGCTATGTGTAGTCACAATCATCGCTATTCAAAGCACTAGTTATTCTTCCAACTAATCCAAAAAGAAGACATACTAGGAAAATAAGAAGATGCATTACTCATCACCTTCATCATCGGACAATTTCCAAGTAGCTTGAATTGAATCCAACTCTTCCTTGAGCTCGGGACACTTTGTTCCAATTAACGACACTTGATCTTTTAAGAACTTCACTCTTGCATTTTCCTTGCTTACACCCTTGTAAACTTTTTGAATAAGCCTCAATGTGGTAGGGTCTTCAACATCAAGAGGAGTACCTCTTTGTCGCTTTCGAACATTTTCCCTTATACGCCGAAAAGTACATGGACGAACAAGTTTTGGAACCCCAAGAGAATTTCCAATAAAATCAATTCCACGATCACGGCAAATTTGGCTAATCAAACAAGGATAGCCTAACATCTTGATGTGAGAAGTCATTGTTATCATTTGAAAGATGATAAAGCCACAAATATCAAGATCTGTATTGTCGGATGCAAGGAAGAAGACCAATTCCGCAAACTCATAACTCCACCAAGAATTCTCAATTGTGGAGGGACAAAGTTTAGAGATACCGAGTTTTCAAAACGCCATTAAAGAAATAATAAGATCATTAGTAGGAAACTTTCCTTGACTCCAAACAACCTTCTTTCCACAAAGTCCAATAGAGATATCATTATATGAAGGACGTTCATCACTTGGTCTAGGTAACCGTACGTTGCCCAATGGTATTTTGGTGACCCTTGAAATTAACTCTCTATTAACAAGAAACCTTTCTCTATTTATCATGGATTTGAATTCCATCTTCTTAAAATCAACATCATGAATGTTGGCATAGAAAATCCTTGTTAGAGAATCAAAACCTTCACCAAGGCCATTAAAGATATTCCCAAAATTGAACTTTTTGAAGCAAGCTAAATCCTCTTCATATCCACTAAAGGTTTCCAATTTCTTTTCTAGAATAAAACCTTTGGAAGCAATCCTCTCAAAAGTTCTAGCACACGAATCATTTACAAACCTAATTCTAAGAGAATTTTGATCACAAGGAGGATTCAAGCTAGAGGATTTTGAGCTTTTAGAACTCCTTTTCATGCTTCTAGAAATCATCATAAAGAGATACACAAGAGGAGATTAGTTACTTGAAGAGAACCTCAAACACCCTTCCTTTTGATTTCTTCAAACAAGCTTTAATGGTGGAGAAGCACAAACCCTAGTTCACGTACGCGGACGGAAGATGAGAAAGGAGAAGGTTTGCGGACCACCAACATATATATATATATATATATATATATATATATATCCCTCATTCATGGGTTTGGGCTGTACACGAACCGTGATCCACAAGACTTAAGGAAAAATCTTAGCCCTTTCCACATAAGTGGTAAACAACCAACAAAAAAGTGGAAGAAAAACAGAGGTAATAGAAAGTTAACCAAACAACAGCACAACTGTACACAACTCAAGCCATTTCTTACCCCACATCAAGATATATACAAATGGGGAAAAGCCAGTCTTGTTACCAAGAGGCATAATGCGCAGAGGAATTCTTATGAGACACATCTGGTTGATAGGTGTGAACAGTCCTTGTAGTATAATCAAAATAACGATGATAGTCAGGGCAGCTGGAGCTTTCTATCATTCGTTGGTTTGGGCTAGAAGAAGGATATTTCTGATATCTGGATTGTTCAGTATTAACAGTTTTAACACGACCAACACCCTTTCCGGAAAGATTCTTACACTTAACAAAATTAAGTTTTTCTAAGAATTTTAAAACGCCTTCGAACGTTTTAATTATCAATTGATCCATCATGATAGTATTCCTCATAGAGATCAAGATTTAATCTAATGAGGTTCCATATCCTTGAGCGTATTGAATGTTTTCCCAATTTTCTTTCCTTTTATTTTTTTCTTCAGATTGCTTCTTAACATCTAAATCTCCCCTTTTAGCTGAAGTAAGATTATCATCAGAACCCAGAGGTTTTAAGCATAACAATCTTTGAACAATCTTTAAGGAATTCTGGCGTGCGTTACAGATGCCAGGAGCAAGTTTTCCAAAGAAATTTACCATAGGGAAATTTATATGGAACGAACAAACACAAACTTATTAGGTTTACCGTGTTTGTCTTCTCTGATACCAATTGAAAAAGCGGGGGTCTAAAAACATCACCCAATATTCCGATTAGCAATCTGTATGGGCTAACTCCGAAATACTTTACTAGAGAATCAACTAGAAAGTCAGACTCAATCTAGATAAAAGTATCTCAAGGAGTTAATATCTCTCTCTTGATTTGATTTTTACTCAAGCTAAAAACAATAGCGAGTCTTTATCAAATACAAGGAATAACTTGGACAATACCAAAGACCAATGTCCAAGGATCAATCAATATCAATCAACAATCAAAGGTTAGAATTCCAATTAATGATCACGAATGCACAACCTGTATTATTTCAATTATATAAAATATAATGCGGAAAAGAAATAACACAGACACCAGAAATTTTGTTAACCAGGAAACCGCAAATGCAGAAAAACCCCGGGACCTAGTCCAGATTGAATACACATTGTATTAAGCCGCTACAGACACTAGCCTACTCCAAGCTAACTTCAGAGTGGACTATAGTTGAACCCCAATCAGTCTCCCACTGTCCAAGGTACAATTGTACTCCTACGCCTCTGATCCCAGCAAGATACTACGCACTTGATTCCCTTAGTTGATCTCACCCACAACCAAGAGTTGCTGCAACCCAAAATCACAGACTTGATAATAAACAGATCTGTTTCACATAGAAAAGTTTATCAAAGGATAAATCTGTCTCCCACAGATAAACCCTAGGTTTTTTTCCGTTTTAAGATATAAAATCAAGGTGAACAGGAACCAATTGATAATCCGGTCTTATATTCCCGAAGAACAGCCTAGATTAATCAATCACCTGTCAACAATACTTCTTGACTACACAAGCGGATTGTCGAGGAATCACAAACAGTGAGACAAAGATGTTTGTGACTTCTTTATCTTTCCTATCGGAGAACTCTCACGATCTCAAGCCAATCAATCAATTGTACGCGTACGATAGAAGATGCAAGATCATACTACACAACTACGATAAAATTAGTATCGGTTTGGCTTCACAATCCCAATGAAGTCTTTAAGTCGTTAACCTGAATTTAGAGAAGAAAATCAAAGGTTAATGGAGATCGACTCTAGCGGGCGCACTAGTAGCACACAGACGTGTGGGGATTAGTTTTGCACAATGTTAGATGTCTCCTTTATATAGCCTTCAAATCAGGGTTTTGCCTTAGGTACAAATCAATCCTTATTCACCGTTAGATGAAAACCTGATTTAGATTCAAGCTAATATTTCTCAATCGTTAGATCGAAAACTTAGCTTGTCACACACACTTGGGTAGACGTTTACTGGGTTAGTGAAAACCATGCCCAAACGTGTACGTGTATGTTGGTTCAACATAGTAACCCAAAAGGTTAACCATATGAGCATTTCATATTAACCTTGTTCTTCTTCACCATACCTAGTTCAATTGACTCAATGAACTAGTTAAAGAGTTGTTCAATTGCTATGAGATCTTATGTAATACACAAGACACAATTGAAACAAAGATGATTCGAATCGATTGAATCGGCTCATGAAAATTATAGCCACGGTTTGCATAAAGAATTCCTTAGTAATTTAATGTTTCATGTTCAGAGCACATTGTTAGATCATAACCTCTTAAGTTCACAAACAAGTTCGCGGACTTAAGTTAATCGGTTGAGTTTTCCAAACTCAGTAGAAATTCTCGGAAAGAGAACTTCCGCCAGTTCGCGGACTGGGTTCGCAGACTGAGTTCGCGGACTTAGCACACAAACGAGTTTTGGAAAATCCAGCAGAAATTCTCGGTTGAGAACTTCCGACAGTTCGCGGACTGAGTCTGCGGACTGGGTTCGCGGACTTGGCAAGGCAATTCCACAATCCTCCCGATTTCTCTTGATCAACAAAGTTCGAAAACTTCGGTTCAAGTAATACATGGTTATGTAATCTAATCTCTCATTTCAATCATTGAGACATTATCAGAGGACGCTATGTAGCCGTTATTCACAGACCGATTCATGTCAGAGGAATTCTCAAAGTGATTGAAACTTTTCATGACTTTCGTCACTAGGTGAAGATAAACTTGATCAAAGCGAAACGCTTTACCAACACACGATTTCGAGATAAAAGATAAGCAATGAATGCTCATCTCGAAATGTCAAATGTATATGATCTAGTCTATATAACATACGACTTTTGTCTCACAAGAAGTAGGAGATAGAATAGATAGACTTTTGAGTGATAGATAAGTTCAAGTCTCCACATACCTTTTTGTTGATGAATTTCCACGGTTCCTTGTATAGATCTTCGTCGTTGTATGATGAATCGCCATGAAGTCCTTGAGATCAACTACACTTTTCTATCCTAGTCCGAGACTTAGCTATATAGTCTAGAAATCAAGACTCATAATTTTGATCACTAACATTCACAACACATGCTTGAGATAGCAACGCATGCGAGGTCGACCGAGTTATGCTCTAACACTTCGCATCCGGGAAAACTACCATTATGGCATTCATTAAAGGTATATCCTTATCTGTTACTTTGATATCCTGGAGTTTGATCGCTATGATATATCTCCTTAAAGGTTTCTAACATCCAAATAAAACCCATATCATTCTCCCAATTCGTAAAACCCTGTGCCGCCGTGAAAGTTTGTTTATCCGAAGTTTGGAAAACAATGTTTAACTACGACATCTCGTACTTGTTTTTCTCGTAAGTACAATCTATTAACCAAACATGATGGAAGCATTGAGCCAATTTGATCATCTTCAGATGCGACAAGAAAATACTAGTTACTTTATCGTCCATTACGGTGTTCTTCATTGTGCAGTTGTGTTGCCCAGATAACTGCTGAGGTTGTTCTATAACCACTCTACCATCCTATGTCGTTCTCCTGATGAGTGGTGTTGCCGCGTATATATCATTCTTGTTGATTTTTATATAATCTTAACTCTTAATAAAATTGATAAAGCTAGTGTGGAGATTGATATAACTAGTGTGGAGATGTATGAGCATAGTGTTAGAGTTGCTCATACAAAGCTCCTAGTAATTAGAGATATGGTAGTAGTGGTGGAGAAAGCTTGTTCTCTGTAAAACTTTTGTTATTAGCATTTCTTGCTCACACACTTAAAATAGGTATTCATCTTCCTTTTATATAGGCTAGAAAAACTTGTGAAAAGGCGAGGGTACCCAAATATACCTCAAGCTAAATCTTTTCCTACCTATAAGTCCTTTCTCCGAAAGTGATTGTCTATGAACTGAGTCGAGACAATACAACTAATAGGTTCACACGAAGTGTGAACCTATTAGTTACTGAGATCGAGACAATTCAAAAATGAAGTATGTTACTTGATAAAAAGGTTCAGACTTAACCAAACACAATAAGATTCACCTATCAAGTAAATAGGAATTAACGTTTGTGTAATTTACTTTAATTATAATAAAACAATTATAATGCGGAAAATATAAAGTAAATGACACAGCAAGATTTTTTTAACGAGGAAACCGCAAATGCAGAAAAACCCCGGGACCTTGTCCAGAATTGAATACTCTCAGGATTAAGCCGCTACACAAAATTACACGTAACTTCGTATAGTTGAGACCAAGCAACTAAACCTATAGTTCACCTAGTTCCGTCTGTATTCCCACGCCTCCGACCTTAGTCACGTACTTGGAACAATTCATTTGGTTCGTATTCCAAACAGTAAAGAAACAACAAATCTGTTTGGTATCAACTCTATTCAACCAAGTGATATGAGTTGGACAAAGGCTCTTCTGTTTATCTTAACATAAACTCCTTCGCCAGGTCCTTAGATCTATCCTGTATTCAATTACAGAAGTAATCTTTTAAGATTAAGCCAACAACACTATTAATCCGAAGAATTGTGTTGATGCCGATCTACTCAATTAATCAATCCAATCTATCACGGGGATAAACCGATTATTCATTGGATCCTCTTTTACCGAAACGAGTATTGTGCACACCAAAGATTGTGAACTTACAAATCAGAAATCTTCAATATCTTCTTAGTCTTCAAATGTTCTTAGATCTTCAATAATAACCTGCACACAATCACTTGAATCTCTTGTGATTAATCATGCACAGAACGGAGTCTGTTAACAATTTATCATCATAAGATCGTCTTTAGAACTAACAACAGTCTAAATATCCATGTCGAAACTATGAACTAGTTTGAGTGAATCTTATATCAGAAGAGAAGATTCTCAAGCATAAACAAACTAGGTGCAATCAAAGTTCAACCACTGTTAATCAATCAAATCAATGAAAACAAAAGATAAACCGCAATTATCTAGTTTCCCACCAACGGTACACGCTAGATCTTCTCAATCCCAAAGAAGACTTTAAACTCAGTGGCCGTAAGAGATTTCGCCTAATTAGGTTACTCTACTCTCCGAATAGGAGGCTACACCAGTAACAACACAACAAAGAGGAAGCTTGTTGTTACGAAGGATTAGTTCGCTAGAAAGGCAAACTTCAAGTATTTATAAACAAGAAAGTTTGGACACCAAGGAATTTCTAAAACCGAAAATATTCTCAAGATATTCATTAAAGCACAAATTCGGTTTTCATAATTCCTGGAAATGCTCTGTCCAAAAATAATGATCGAAATCTCTCGGAAAATCTATAATTAGTAAATGCACATTACTAATTCTTATTTCAATACAAAATGAAGTTAAATACCTTAATTAAAATATTCTTAACTTATTTATGTTTCGATCCTGGGATTCTCTTCCCTTAGCTATTAAGGAATAACTTTGAACAATTAAATAATAAATATTCATAGCACGTGTTCAAAGTATGTCGACATCCTTACTTTGTAAGTTCTCTTTCACACTTACAACCTTGAAACCGATTTGCCACACTTCCAAACAAGTTTAGAATTGGTTCATCCAACTTTCAAGAACTGTGCGATTGATCAAATAACATTCAATCACAATCATGGGTTTATCGGTTCTACCAAAACAAGTTTCGGTTCTACCTTCCATGTGAGTATTGTGCATAGTCACACTAACTTTCCAAAATTCGGTTGACTAGGTACTAGGATCAGTTCCCCACATATATATGGGATCTAACTTATATGTGTTGCACATGTCCGTAGGATCGGTTCCCCTTTGCCTAAAAACGTGTTGCACATGTTCATAGGATCGGTTCCCCTTTCTGCTATAAAGCTTGCTGCACCTCATATAAGGATCGGTTCCCCTTTGTGATGTATTGCACCTCTTACTAGGATCGGTTCCCCTTTCCCATAATTGGTCAGACATAAAATCACAAACCCGATCATACCATCTCAGGTGATTACTTAAGATCGATTTCACTAATAAAAGTCATAGTATAGGTCTGTTCTTCGTGAATTCTACTTCTAAAATTTGTGAGTTAAAATTGGGTTGGGTTATGACCACGTGACGATTAAATGTGTGAAGGATATTCCAGTTCGACTACGAATTTCGAACTAGTGTATCTAAATCGAATTTCGAACTACGAGTCAATACTCTTCTAAAAATATGTGAAGAGTATTGACTCGGTATCTAAATCGAACTACTTAGCAATTCGACTACGAATTTCGCTTTCCTCGGATCGCTTTTTGCTCTCCCTTTAACAGAAATCTGGATGCAAGTTACCAATAGGTCACACAATAAGACCGGGTTTTATGGAGATGTCCAAGCTTTTCCCAAATGCCCTTGCAGATCAGCCTGGAAAGAGCCTAGCTCTTGTGGTTGTTCTCGGTTTTAAGAGAAAAACGGATGATGGGTGTCCGTTTTTTATTTGTTGGGTCCACCAATTACAGAAACCCACTTAATTCTTTGTTGGTCCACTTGGTCTCACTAAATTTTACCAAAAAGATAATGATTATCCGGTATATACAAGTTGTTAGATTTTTATGCTAAAATCTCTCTTGGCCCCATCAAGTTACAAGGGTTTTAAGAATATAACGGACAATTATTATTCGTTTTCACCTTTTTGAGAACGGTTAATGGTTAGCCATATCCGGACTCTTCCCGATGGAATTCCCGCACGCCAGGGAAGGCTTGCGGGAAGAGGGGCCGGGTTTAGGTGACAATTTTATTGTTTGGGAAGCATGCCCATAAGACCCAGTCTAAGGCTTTGTTTGGTATTGATGCGGTTTTTATAAAAGCACTTTTCTGTTGTACGTTGTTGTGTTGTGCCGTGGGGAAAAACAGTTAGACGTTTGGTAAAATATTAATTAAAGTTAAAGCTAATTAAAAAAGTAATCAAAGTATGTTTTGTAAAGTGGCAAATGACAAAAACAGACATATTTCTGAAAATAGTTTTATTCAATTTTATTGGGTTTAAAAATAATAAAAAAATAAAATGTTAAATTTACTAATTGTGTTATTATTATGATTTTTAAAAAAAATTATTTTACTTAACCACTTTTTATTATACATATATATATATATATATATATAATATATATATATATAATTTTCAAACCAAAAATCAAAATAAAATTAAGTAATTTTAATATTTTTTTTATTTTTATTAATGAAATGGTATCATGAAATAGTTTGAAAATAAAATATAATAATATTTAAAGAATAAAATATATGAAATAAAAAATTGATTATATATATATTAAAGGGTAATTTTTGTCATTTACAAAATAAAATAGGGACAAAAAGGATAAATCAAGCATTAAATTTTAGTGGGATAAAAGCTTATGTTTTTCTAGCTTTTAAAAGCTCATCCTCCCAGCTTTTGAAAATTGAGGAATTTGGAAAGTGCTTTAGATAAAAAGCACTTTGATTTTTTTTTACCAAACACCGGTGTCAAAAATTATTGACATATATAGGTTTTGAAAATGCTTTTGGAAAAATAAAAGTATTACCAAACCCAGCCTAAGGCCTAGTTTGGTATTGTTGCGGCTTTTGCAAAAGCACTTTTCTGCTGTGCGTTGTTGTGCTCTGCTGTGAGAAAAAAGCAGTTAGAAGTTTGGTAAAATATTAAATAAAGTTAAAACTGATTAACAAAAAGCAATCAAAGTGTGTTTAGTAAAATATCATATGCAACTATTGTTGTTGTATCAAATGACAAAAACAGACATATATCTGAAAATAATTTTGTTTCAATTTTATTGGGTTTAAAAATAATTAATTTGTTTTTACTATTAAATATAAACATATATAATATTAAATTTACTTAACCACTTTTAATATATATATCTATATATATATATAATTTTCAAACAAAAAATCAAACTAAAATTAAGTAATTATTTAATATTATTATCAACTGTGTCATTAAATAAATATTTTATTATTTAGTATTTGTTTTTATTTTTATTTTTGACAAACTAAATGAAATTGTATCATAAAATAGTTTAAAAATAATATATAATAATATTAAAGAATAAAATATATGAAATAAAAATGGATTGTATATATATTTAAGGGTAATTTTAGTCATTTACAAAATAAAACAGAGATAAAAAGGATAAATCAAACATTAAATTTTGATGGGATCAAAGCTTATGTTTTTGTAGCTTTTAAAAGCTCCTCCTCCCCAGCTTTTGAAAATTGAGGAATTTGGGAAGTGCTTTGGGTAAAAAGCACTTTGATTTTTTTTTTACCAAACACCAATTTCAAAAATTATTAACATACATAGATTTTGAAAGTGCTTTTGGAAAAATAAAAACATTACCAAACCTAGCCTAACAGAGGTTTACTCAATAAATACTTTTATTGATTTCCAAAGAGTTTAATGGATTTACAAAGTATTGTGTTATTGGTTGTATACTTTTAAAATCTCTTTCAAAGTTTATGTTACTCGTTGTAGATTGTCAAAAAGTCTTCTAAAGTTTGTGTTACTCGTTGTAGACTTGAAAATTCAAAGACTTTGCATACTTACCTATTTTCAAGACTTTGAGTGACTTTTGTGTATATATTTGCCTTGATTAAAGTCTTGCAAAATATGTAAGATTTTGGAAGACTTACAAATTTTTTATAAATTGATTTTTACTCTCTTTTATTTTATTTCATGAATACACAATCTATAAAACTCCTATTATAGGTGAGTATAAATTATATGATATGATTAAACATTTTTTAAATTTTAATTATTATGTACATATGTACAATAATAATTATTTTATTTTATTGTTACACTTTATTGTATTTTGTTAAACAAAAGAAATAAGTTATATATATAAAATAATAATAATTTATTTTAATTTAGTTGAAGTTGCTATAAATAATACGCTACAATAAATTTTGTATCTATGTCTATCATGCATATTTCTATATAAAATTTGTTTTTATAACTCTTAAGGACTCTACAAATGTCTGCAAGACATTAGACAACTCTGCACGACTCCACAAAAATTTGCTCAACTCTGTATAATTCTCGCGAAGTTATTAATTTTCATGACTCTTTTCAAATCTTTACAAATCTACAAAACCCCTGTAAGACTCGGAGCGAGATGCCCGGAACCGAATGAACCAGTTATGGGTAATCGGGTACCCGTTGAAACTCCTCATAAAACCGGCCCAACGGCCTTGCCAGTAATTAAAACAGTCCTCTCGTAAGTTCGTAACAAAAAGAAAAGAGGGATTTACTGTTTAGTCCAGAAAACCCGACCCGGGTTACTGGCTAGTCCAGCGCCAAAAAATATTTACTCCCTAATCCAAAAAAGTTTTGAAAAGAGTAAATTTACTCTACTAACCCTAGTATATAACATTATGTATAATAATACATATGTTACTACATATTACATATGTAGTATACTTGTATACTAGTAGTAATTAGTAGTAACTAGTATGTAGTATGTAGTAATAACATATGTAGTATGTAATATACTAGTAGTAACTAGTATGTCGTATGTAGTAATAACATATGTAGTATGTAGTATACTAGTAGTAACTAGTATACTAGTAGTAATATGTTATGTATTGATACTACATATTGATATGTTATGTATTGATACTACATATTGATACTAGTAGTAATATGTTATGTATTGATACTACATATTGATATGTAGTATGTTATGTATTGATACTACATATTGACATGTAGTATGTTATATATTGATATGTAGTATGTTTGATATGTAGTATGTTATATATTGATACTACATATTGATATATAGTATGTTATATATTGATATGTAGTATAGTATACTAGTAGTATATACTAGTAGTAACTAGTATACTAGTAGTATACCAGTAGTAACTAGTATGTAGTATGTAGTAATAACATATGTAGTATGTAATATACTAGTAGTAACTAGTATGTAATATGTAGTAATAACATATGCAGTATGTAGTATACTAGTAGTAACTAGTATACTAGTAGTAATATGTTATATATTGATACTACATATTGATATGTAATATGTTATGTAGTGATACTACATATTGACATGTAGTATGTTATATATTGATATGTAGTATGTTATATATTGATACTACATATTGATATGTAGTATGTTATGTATTGATACTACATATCAAAAAGAAATTCTTATGTATTGATACTACATATTTTACTATTAGTACTAGCTACTACTAGTTTATTAGTATACTATACTATAGTAGTATACTAGTTTAGTATAGTAAAGTAGTTACATAATTTACTAGTAACAATAAGATATTTTTGTTACTACTAGTACAGTACATATTAATATGTAGTATCACCGTATTGATACTACCAGTATGTAGTAATATTTACATGTGTTTATACTAATTAGACCTGGAAGGGTGTTTTAGGAATTTATAAAATACACTTTATAGTCTCCACGAAGTTTTTAGACTAGAAAGTAAATAATCTAATCCAAAGAGAGTAAATCTTTTCCACGGGTGGACTAACAATTAACCGGGTCTGCTAAAACTGGACTAGCGAGTAATTACTACAAAAGAAAACCCCAATTTCCACTTACCTTTCTTAAAGAAATGGAGAGAGAGAGAGAAAGAGTTCAGCTTAAGAACAGACCAGAGAGAGAGATTGATTGAGAGAGGTGAAGAGTTTTATTGGGAGAAATGAATACGAATATGAGCCTAGGTCGGAGAAGGAGGAGAATTGGAATCCAGGTTTGGACAAATGGAAAGTTTTTCTCTTCTTCTTCAACTTGGATTCGTATCGGCCATTAACAAATAAGGGTTAGAAGTTAAAGTTATGAATTTCTATGTATTCAGAAGAAGCAGGAAGAGAAATGAGATATCCAAGGTATGTGTCTATTAACTTTAATGTTTCAATTGCGCGAAATTAGGGCAAAATTTGATTTGGGGCAAAAATAAAACCCACAAAATCCTTGATCACGTGACGTCACGTGATGTAAAAATTCTAAACGTTAAAATTCTGCCTCAATTTTGTTTTCGCCCCCTTCTATTTCTTTCGAGTACTATATATATTCAAAAATCAGAATTTTCCATGAATTGGCCTTCACTGTTCTGTGGTAGTTCCTTTCTAGTTCTTGGAGCAGATTCTTGCTTCCTTGTCAGCATTGGTTCTATCTTCGCCTCATTCATTCTATCTTCTTTATTCTTTCTTGTTATCATAACTTTATAAGTAAATTAAAAGAAAATGGGGAATTGTATGATCAAATTGAAAGGATTTACATGGAAGAATGTTTAACTCCTGTGAAGAAAGAATGGGTTCCAGTTTTGAGTTTACTCTGCATCCAGTTAGGATATGCAGTGATGAGCTTTACCACTAAATTTTCAATTAATGAAGGTTTCAATCCGTTCATTCTGACTGCCTATAGGCAATTAGTGGCATTTTTTGTGGTTCTCATACCAGCTTTGTTCTTTGAAAGGTGAATTGATTTCCCTTTTTTGATTTGGTTTCTTTAACATTTATATTGTTTTCATGTTTCTTTTCTACTACTGCACCCTGTTTATTTACTTGTGTGTTTTTTGATTAGAATCAAAAGGCTATCTTTTTGGGATAAAATAAGCAATTCATGGGTCAAATTTGTTATTTCTGTGCAAAGGGTTTACCCAGTTTTGAAACAAGTGTTTCTGTTTCCTTTAAAAGATGGGTTTTCTGGTTTTGCAAAATTATTGTTATTGCCTTCAGAGCTTTAAATGCATCATGGACCTCGTACTTTCTTGGTCAAGGATTTCAATGCATCATGCATTTTGCAATTACTACGACTCTTCTTTGATTTTGGTTCTTTGTGTTGTGTTCTTATTTCAAACTGGATCTTGACTTTTGTTGGTAAACTGGTGTTTCCCTCTTTATGTCGTGTAATCCGAGTTGCTTTTCTTGATTTATAAACTAATAATAGTCTTTACATCAAAGAACAAAATCTATTTCAGCATTGTGATTGTGGCGAATGTGGTGAACAGATGTACCATCCTATAGAACAGATCCTGTTCATGTTCTACTAAACTAATAAAAGAACACCCAAATCAATTACGATAATGTACTCGAAAACAAAGGAATTATGTATCACTACTTTAATATGAATGGAATCCTTTTCTGATCAAGTTATAAGTAGAACTGCCTAGCTAAAACTAAACTTATCTCTTGTGTTCGGAAACAAACGCCCTTTGCTTCTTTGACATGGGTCGTTTGTTTTCCGCAATGACTGATGATTAGGATGCAGGAGAGCTGGAATATGAAATCACATTAGGATGTTTTCTTTGAAACACTTTATGGAATCACATTTCCAAATAATGGTTTCGTTATTCGTTCTTTTTATGTTCATAAAATCCTGGGTTTTTGCCTATGTTGTTTTGCAGGAAAAGTGCTCATGGTATGAATATACGGATCCTGGTTCAACAGTTGTTTTTTTCAGTGCTTGGGTTAGTATCTTTCTTCTATGTTTTCAAGTTAGTGAAGTTATGTTCTACAATTGAGAATTCGATTCCATGTGTTTGCAGGGGTACTTTATACAACGCATTGTTCAGTCAGGGACTGAAATTTACAACTCCCACCATTGCAAGCGGGATTAATATTCTGTTTCCAGTATTAAACTTCATTGCGGCTGTGTTCTCCAGGTATTACTTCTTTAGAGTTATCCATTATTGTGTTTATTCTGTTTCCGTTTTGTTAGGCATGTCTCTGAATTCAGAGAAAAGTGTATTTTTTTTCTTTTGTCGCATCTTATTTTATAGCCCTGCATGTGTTATCATCACTCATGCTTTCTGGATTTTGTTTGTTTTCACTGGGCATAATGTTCAGGGTTAATATAGCATCACATTTGTAAAGTACCGTGACAATATTTTCCCCTTGTGCAATATCATCTTAAGTCTGGACATTTGGGTTTAACTCCAAAACCAAGAAGTACATATGAGGTGAACCAATCTGGAGTTACACCTTTGGATCATGTTCAGGCCATAACCACTCTGAGAAGTGGTAGATTAATAGGTAATCTGGATCCGATACTTGAGGAAATTGAGCAAATTAGGAACCTTCCCTCAATTGCCCAGGCTACTTCTTCTAACAATAATGAAATATGTTTGAACGAGAAGGATGAACCTGAGGTTTCCTATGTTCCTTGTGCTCCTTTTTCAAAGATTGTTACGCAAAGCAAAAGAAGCTCAAAACAATGAAATTTTAGAAGTGTTTAAGCAAGTCAGAGTGAATATTCTATTACTTGACGCCATTAGACAGATTCCAGCTTATGCTAAAGTTTTGAAAGATCTTTTGCACTGTGAAACACAGACTGAATGACTACTGCAGTGATTGTTTTTAAGGGGATTTCGGAAAAGAATGGAGTAAGGATCTGACGGAAACTGAGTTCTTAAATGTTTGCTTATCCCATTTTGGTGATTTAAAGATCCGGTTATGCATGATATTGTTGCTGCATTAAGTTTCTTTTTCGTTGATGCATCTAATAGTTCTCTAGATGCATATATGATCTATGAATGTGGAACTGTTTGATACAGGCCAGCTAACTTGGACTGCTGATTTTTAATCAATCTCGGCTTGTTTAGCCCGTTTTGTTGAGTCCAATGATCCAGTGCTTGTTGACATTGTCAATGCACCTCCGATTTCTGGTGAAGATAGTGTGTCCGCCGAAAATATTTCAGCTGATGTAGAACCCGATTTAGAGTCTGCAAGCCGAATAGAAACTATTGAACAGTCTGTACTTGTTGTTTATGTTAGTGATTTACTATCTCTACCATGCATGACTTGATTATTATGTTAGTCTGCAACCCGATTTATTTGTAAAGTAATAACTTTACGGATTTTAGGAATGAAGAATTACAATTTAAATCAACTGCGGGATGCTTGAAGATAGCAGGAACTATGCTTTCCGTTGGTGGATCGCTAGTCGTTTCATTCTACAGCGGGTTCCAAATATCTGTAAATAAATCCTCGGTTGATTGGCAATTTCTAAGAAGTTCAGGCACCACTCCAGAACCCAATAGTGTTGGTCCGGTCCTGATCGCATTAAGTTGCTTGGCGAGATTTGGTTGGTTTCAGCTGCAGGTAAGATTTAAAATGCATACTCTAAATCGCTAACAAAAAAAAAAAGAAGAAAATCTGATCTCAACTTTGTCCTTTTCTTTTCCCGTAATTTGCAGGGATGGTTATGTAAAGACTTTCCTTACCCGTACACCAGCACTGCCATAATCTGCCTACTTTCAAGTATCCAGTGTGCTATTGTTGGGGCTGGTATGAAGCATACAGTTAAGGCTTGGTCCTTAGCATCAACCTTGAGAATCGTATCGGTCTTATATAGTGTGAGCTATTTTCTCTATTTTTTTCTTGTTTCTTCTTCAGTTTTGTTTTAGTTAGCATCAGTTTTTTGATGAACCTTCCAATTACAATTTTCTAATTCTAACATTTAGTTGGTAAATGAATAATGCAGGGAGTGTTTGGATCTGCAATCACTTTCCTTGTGACGAATCTTTTCATCACAAAGAAAGGCCCAGTATTTGTGTCGATATTTAACCCAATATTTTTGATCTTTGTACAAATTTTTGGATGGGCCTTTTTTAAGGAAAACGTCTACTTCGGAAGGTAACAACTTTATATCAGATTCTATTTATTAACCTTGAAAATACAATATTAAACATTTACCTTTTTTGGTTTGCAGTTTGCTGGGGTCTGCATTATTACTTGTGGGGTTCATTGTCGCTCTATGGGCAAATTGGAAGGAAGTTTATTTGAGCTCCAACACTGTAGATTTAGAAGCTGGTGCTGAACAAGGTGTAGGGGGGACTGTGGATTTAGAAGCTGGTGTTGAACATTCTGAGGCTGGTAATGAGGATACCCATCAAACAAGGCGAGGCTGGTTCAGTAGATTTATAAGCTGGCGTTGAACAACTCGAGGTTTGTATGGAACAAGACAAGCGTTGGTGCACAGGAAGTGTTCATAAGATGGTGTTGAACATTCTGAGGCTGGTAATGAGGATACCCATCAAACAAGGTGAGGCTGGTTCAGTAGATTTATAAGCTGGCGTTGAACAACTCGAGGTTAGTATGGAACAAGACAAGCGTTGGTGCACAGAAAGTGTTCATAAGATGGCCTGTGATCCTAATGTAGAACTTCCAGTCTTTCATCTACTAATTTAAAAAGATTTAAGTTATATCTGGCTCAGGAACAAAAATAGTTGCTTATGTTTCATTTACTATGGAAATAAGACCAGAATTTTTTGTTTTGTCGTCTCTTGTAAATATGCATTTTGCTTACCCTTGGATGTACTTCCAATGTGTATTCGAAAAACACATGCCTACAGTAGTTTTTTCTTTAGACAAGGCTGTAGAAACTTATTCTCCACTGAATTCCACAGGTATCAGCAAACCTCGAGGATGCTGGCTGTGAGCACACAAACCACGCAGGGGTCCAAATGTTCACAATCAATCGTTATCATCTAAAGAGATTGTGATGATGATATCCTGGTGTTGATTCATTGGCTCAAAAACCTTCGGGTTTATCATGGCCTCATCTAACAACTCCATGCGAGGCGTTTGCGCATGGGATATAAGTACAAGTGAGGAAAACAAAACGTATAAGTAAACATCCATAGCTAAATAAAGTAAAGTGCTGAAATGTAAATAAGACCAAGGTTTACGTGGTTCAGCACTAAGGCCTACATCCACGGGGTTTGTTGTTTTACTATGTTCTTCACGGTTACACGAATAGTCGAATGACTTTTGGGTTTACATGTTTCTCTCTTCTAAGATTAACTTACCTTGCAATCTCTCTCTCTCTCCTTCCTTCCTGATTTTTCCGATCCCCTTTCCTCTTGGTGGAGATTGGGTATTTATAAGGTTAGAACGTGGGACCCATCTCTGAAGACCGTTGGAACCTTATCTTCTTGTGTCCTTGCGTCCATCACGCGGAGGTCTGCGTTTGCCCCTTGATCCCGCAGAGGCATCCTCCTCGCTCGTTCCACAGGTTGGTCGACACGTACACTGCTCAGAGTGTTTAATGTGGGTAGTTGAGGGGTCTGCTCGTGTCAGACAAGTGTCTTCTGCCCCTGTCAGTCCGTGTCAGCTAACTTTCTCTCCACCGTTGATCTTAGCTTCTCTTTTGGGGATGAGATAAAGTAACTCCTCGGGGTTTATTTGGTGTTTCGTGACGCATCATGTTTTGATGTTTTGGCCTGCATGCTTTCCACGTATCTTTTTATACACGTGTCTGATAGTGAGATATATGTGTACACAATTTGCCCCTTTTCTTCGGGCTTGAATGACTAATGGGTGCCTTGAAGAAAAACTATCGTCGCATATTCTTCTCACTCCTAATAACTTCTCCTAGATACTTGGGCACGTCTTTTATTCGTGCATTAACTGCTTATGTAACGGGCACGTTTCCCCTTCCTCCCTTAATTTCCTTCTCTTTCTTTCGGGTATTTTAAGGATAGAAAGAAAATTTAATTTCATTCTTCCTAAACACTCTCTCAGTTTTCATTCTTTTTTTCAGCCCTTAAATTTCTGTCTGTCTTCATTGAACCTGTGACCTTAAATTCTCTGTCAGTCTTCATTGCACCTGTGATCTTAAATTCTCTGTCAGTCTTCATTGACCTGTGATCTTAAATTCTCTCCACCTTAGCATTAATCACCCGCTTCCCTGTTTGTTTCTTCTACTTCTTTGTTTTTGCCGGTAAGTTTTTCTTTTCTTTATTTCCACTGTTTTACGCTGTGTTGATTTGTAATTCTCTGCTACTGTTGTTCCTTGTTTGTGATGAAGAACTTCTTCTGATGCTTGCATACTAGTTTGCCCCTGTTCTTCATCTTAAATTAAGGAAGCCACTATTTGAGGGTTGAATTTTATGAATTTTGAGCATGTATACTAATTTTAGGGTTTCTGCGTTATCGTGTGTGTATTGCTATGGATGTGGTTTTTTGATCTTTGGTAATGTTTTTGATTGTGTGTAACTTGTTCTTGATTTTATCTTTTCGCAGCCATGTCTGACCGTCCGCGGCTACTTATCAGACTCCTGATTCTGGGTATTCGAGATCTCCTCCGCGTCGAGAGTCTCAAGATGATGTTCGTCGGAGTCGAGTTTCTTCTGGAGCGAAAGCCTCGTCTCTAGGGAAGAGATTCCTCCGACAATTCCGTCTGGTTCCGAAGAGTCTTCGATCGCACGGCTCGTCCTCGTGATGATACTAGGAGTACGCAGGCTCCGCCCGCGCTGTTGCTTTTGACATTCCTCCTCTACGTTCGTTAGTGCCCGAGCATCATCTGCGGTCTCTCCAACTTTTAAAGGGAAGAATACGAAGGGTGTAGCTCCTAGGGTGAATCTTCTTCAAAGAATCCCCCCGTGAAGAGAAAAGCTTCGAAGCGTTCATTAGTTCATCCGGCCCCGCCGAGGAGGATGAGGCTGCCCCTTGATACGCAGTGTCTCGTTAGTAGGAAAAAAGTAACCTTCAAGCATATCGATCTCGAAATATTCAAGGAAAAGCATGAGCTTCAAGCCTTCGGGGTTCGTTTCTATGCCCCTGAGGATGATATTACGTATGAGCTTATCTCCAAGTATGAGTTCGATGAATTTCATTTGTTAACGACGGTTGGGCATTCGAAGCTGGTCTTATGCTGCCGTTGTACAAATCAGGTGATTCCTTCTACTATGACGTGCTCGCTAGTCGTGAGGCTCTTCCACCAATACTCACAGCCGTTCCGTATCCCAACTATCGGGGAATTATCTCCGCGCCCTGAAGGAATGCTATCTGCGGAGTAAGGGGGAAACGTCGATGACTTGCTACGTCCCCAATCCCATGGAGAAGGAATGGTATACTCCTGAGAATTTCAATAACTCCTTCGGTGATTACGTCAATAGTAGGAATCGCAAGCCGTGGAGTGTCAGCCTTCGGAATCTCCCTGCTCCTCGGGCGAGATTCGTCTGTTAAATGAGGTCAGCGATGCCAAGCTGAAGTATGTTCCTGGCACGGAGGGTCTAGTCGTCGGAAACTCTTCCCCGCGCGAGAGAGGATCAAGCGCGATCATGACTACGAGTGGCACGCCACCGTTATCGAGATAGTTGGTCCGTGGGCTTACGGTTGGATTCCTGGTCCCCGCGGTTGGCGGCCTACCGAGAGTAGTAAGCCACGCGAGTCTCCTCCTGTCGCTATGGAGATTTCTGTCCCTGGCGTCTGAACTTTGCGGGTATGAATTTTCCTTATGCCCTGACGTCGTAGAGGGAGACGAGGAGGAAGGTTCCGGTGCTATACTCCACCGAAGAATACCTCAGCTGCTCAGGTACGCGATTCTAGCTGCGCTTCTTTTTAGAACTTCCATCAGTCGGGAAAAATAATTCTTTTTGTGGTGTTGGTTTCAGGTGTTGAAGAAGAAAAAGATTAGGCCGAAGCAGTCTTCTACTAGTGATGGGCGAGGTTGAGCCCAAGAAGAAGTTACTAGTCCAGTGAACGAAGAGTTTGCTGAGGATGAGATTACAGATGGGGAGGAACGTACTGGTACCTCCCCTATCAATGTCGAAGAAGAGGTCTTCGCTGGTCATGTGGTGATGAAGGAAGGAACAAAGCCGTGGTGGCTGATGACGTTGTTATCGGGGATGTTTCCGTCCCTGCTGGTGATGTCGCGGATACCCTTCCCGCTTCTCAAGAATTTTCTTTTGATCGGATGTACTCCACGGGGGAGTTCTTTGACGAAGCCCTCGATTTTCCCGAGGACTTCTCTTTACTTTCCCCCAATGATGATTGGGATGTTCTTGGTGGTGATGGTAATGGAGACTACTGTAGAAGATGGTGCGGAGGAGCCTGCTGCATGTAGGCGCGGAGGAGCATGCCAACATTTGCTGAGGGGGTCGTGTCAGAGAAGGGAAATCGTCATTGATGCGCCTGCTAATCTTCCCCAGTCGCCGACGTCTGAGGGTGAGGACGCCATCATGGATTGGTTCAAGGAAAAGAATCTTCTATTTGTCTCTCATCCCGCCCTGTTGTTGCTGGGGAAAAGGAATCAACCGCGTATACCCGTCGCATGATGGAGATGTCTTCTAAGGCGCGGTGTCTGAAGCCTGGGGAAAAAGGTTGACTGTTCCCGAAGCTACCCTTGTGCCGGAGCCTCCTACTTCCGTTGCCGATATGATGGCCATCGCCGACGGGTATCAATATGGCTTTCCGCAGCAGCGTGTGTTGGAGGTAAATTTTCGTACATACTTTTCGTGACGATCAAATGCTTCGGTGAAATAATGTTTTGTCATCTTGATGTGTAGATGATGAGGAGTGAGCATTGTAACCACGTGCTGTATCAGTTCTTCAAAGCGAAATCTCTGAAGCTCGAGGCTAAGCTTCGTCACAGAGAAAAGGAATTATCTGCGGCTGAGGTGGAAATAGAAGAACTGAAGAAAAGCCTTAAGGAGAAAGAAAAGCTGGGTGAAGCAGAGGCCGGTCTTCGTTCAGAACTTGTTGCTGTGCGCGCTGAGTTAGAGCAAACTCGTAGCCAAGTTTCCACTTTCACAGGTTTGGTTCTTTTCCCTCGCCGTATGTCGTCATTCTTTATTTCTTAGTTGTTCTGTCTGAGTCTCCCCACCCTATCTCCAGTGGGTGGCGTCCCCGAGCTGATATGGCTTCGAAACGAAAGAGCTCGGCAAAAATCTCGTATTAGAGATTTGGTTGAGAAAATTAAGAGTGAAGCTAAGAAATGGGATGCTCGGGCTGAGGTATGGCGCGCGCGGCATGTTCAGATGGTCGACATGCAAAATCTGTACAACCATGATCGTGCTTTATTTAATGGCACACTGCTGGGACCCGTGATAATCTGCGGGAAGCCCGTGAGCGTACTTCCTTGTTGGAATCTAGGATTCAGCTGCTGGAAGAAGAATTACAGACGGCTCGATCCATTCCTCTTTCAGGGGTCCAGGATAATATGCTCTGTCTTGCCAGAGAAAGAGATGATGCTCGTGCTGAAGTCTACGCTCTCAGCAATGCTCTTTCCGCGTCCGTGCCGACGTAGCTCGTCATGCTGAGTCTGAGAGGAATCTTGAAGTGTGCATGTACAGACTCAGCAAAGGGGTCTCAGAGATAAATAAAGAGGTCGACCACCTTCGTCATATGGACTCGATGAAGCAGGTAGAATTAGATGCCTGTCAATTTACTCTCACCAACCTTCAACTAGACTATAAGAAATTATCCGCGGAATATGATCATCTTGATGAAGCGCGAGATGCGGTTGTTAATGAGTATGAAGAGGCTTCGGCTTGTGTCGAAGGTATAATCCCATTTCATCGAGTGTGACCTGTTTTTTTTCTACGCTAACTCCGTGGTGTTGTCTTTTTCAGAGCTCGAGGGACGCCTTCGCGTCACAAATGAAAAACTTGAAAAGGCTCAATCTTCCTTAGCGCAGCAGGAAGAACAGACCAATCACTTCAAGAATTTAGCAGCAACCCGCGAGGAGGCCGTTGGTGCTGCTTCTAGAGAAGTGAATCGGCTATCTTCGTTATTATCCCAAGCCCAACAGCGGACAACAGTTATTAAGCACAAGGCTCGTTGTCAATTGGCTGAGGAGACGAACAAGATGCTGGAGAGGATAGAACTTGGCCTAAGAACGAACATGGTCTCGTGAAGAACTATCCTCGTCGTCCCGTTCCTTCTGCCTTGCCCAGCTCCTCGGGCCCCCTTCTGGTGGGAGCGTCCCTCAAGTCTTCGGAATAATCCTGCCGATGGGGCCATCTAGGTAGAGACCGCGCATTTGTAGGGTCCGCGGCATCATTATCTTTTTTTGTAATCATGTAACAAGGATATTTTTTGCTGATATCCTGTAAAAGGAATATTTTTTGATTGTGTATCCTTGAATTTGGCCTTTCACTTCTTGTAATCACCTTTATGAAATGAATCCTCTTCTTGATATACCTGCAATGTTGGTTTGTTTTTATTTTAAGCATTTGTGAAAAAACAAAACAAAAGTTTTTAAGTGTTTGGTGCGATACTGAAGGAAGGTACCTTCGTGATCGTCTTGAGACCTGTCACCCCGCTGGCGAATCCTGGGCCAGAGGATTCCCAGACGGTGGGGGCCGGGGCAACGTTCTAGGATATGGGATTAAAATATTTACACACCCATTCCGTCGACCCGTTGCCTTAAGATTGGTTGGGTATCTCTTTCTGCTGGGTGCCTTCCCCCTGGTCCTACACTTATGGACACTGATGGGGGAGCCCTGAGAGATTGTAGATTAACTACTTTCCCCAATATTGTCGTAGATTCCTGACTTGATAATTTGAAAGCTTGTTTGATTGATAAGTTGAGGCCTGCAATTCCTCTTCCAGAGATAGAAACATGTGGAGCGGTCAGGCTCCCTTCTTCTTCTGGTACACTCCAAGCAGATTCAAATCTGCGTTGCTCTATGGGAAGTATGGTTTGAGCCACTTAGCATTCCAAGGATGCCGGAGGACCTCGCCTTTTAGATTACGAAGGTAGTAGGAACCGTTACCCGCAACGTCGTGTATAAAAGGTCCTCCCCATAGGTGCTAACTTTCCCCATTTCTTTTCTTGCTGATACCGTGGGATTGTTCTCAACACATACTCCCTCTACAAAATTCCGTAGCTTTACCTTTTTGTTGTACTCCCTTGCTAGTCTTCGTTGATAATTTTCCATCTTTTGTAATGCTACTTCCCTTCTTCCTTCCAAGTCGTCCAACCTTTCTAACATCATATCTGTTGTGAGGTTTTTCTCCCAAGCTTCGGTCTTCGTGGTTGGCATGAGGATTTCCGTAGGTATGACTGCTTCAGCTCCATAAGTTAGAAGAAACGGGGATTCCCCGGTGGCGGATCTTCGTGTTGTCCTGTATGCCCATAACACATTGTGCAGTTGTTCGCACCATCTTCCCTTATGCTCGTCTAATTGTTTTTTGAGTATAAGGGCGAGGGTCTTGTTGGTAGCTTCCGCTTGTCCGTTGCTTTGAGGGTATATGGGGGTGGACTTGTTCTTTCTTATTTTGAAAGTATCGAAGAGCATGTCTATATTTTTCCCTGTAATTGCTTGCCGTTATCAGATACAATTTCAGCGGTATACCAAATCTGCAAATGATGTTCTGGAATATGAAAGTGAACACATCCGCGTCTCTGATCCTGGCCAAGGCCTTAGCCTCCACCCATTTACTGAAGTAGTCCGTGGCTACTATCAAAAATCGTCTCTTCCCTGATCCTTCGATGAAAGGCCCGACGATGTCTAGCCCCCCATTTTGCAAATGGCCACGGGCTATCGACGGAGTTTAACATTGTTGCCGGCGCGTGGATCTTTTTTGCGAAGCGCTGACATTCTTCACATCGTCGGGACATCCTCGCGGCATCTTGTATCATTGTCGGCCAGTAATATCCTTGCGTTTTTGCTTTGTCAGCTAGTGATCTCATGCCGCTATGATTCCCCGCGTCACCATAATGGATATCATTTAGAATTCGATGCCCCTCTTTCCGGGACAAGCAACGTAGTATGGTCCAAGGAAGGATTTCCTATACAGGACCCCATCCCGAAGATCATATCTTCCCACTTTGGAGAGTATCTTCCTAGCTTGTTTCTGATCCGCAGGTAAGCTTCCTTTTTCGAGAAAGGCATGTATTGTCACCTCCAGTCATCTTCGTTGCTGAAGTCTTCGTCTTGATTTGCTCTTGACAGGATATCCTCTTCGTCAAAGTCATTATGGATGTCTTCTCCTACCTGGTCTTCGATATTTTCTTCCACGTATCTTGATTGGTAGCGAAGGAGAATTGAGATGCAATCGAAGGCTCGTATACCCTTGCTATTTTAATAGCTTCGATTTTTATCCCTCAGCATGGATGATATATATGCTAGGGCATCCGCGTGCCTGAGGTCCCTTCTGCATAAGTGCCGGAACTTAATGTTCGGGATTTGTGATGCCAATGTTTGGACCAAGGCCATGTAAGCTGAGAGGGTGTCATCGTACACATTATACTCGAGCCCTATTTGCCGTATGACAAGCTGCGAATCACTTGTCAGCCTTACATCGGTTACCCCCATCTCTATTATTATACGTAGGGCATGTACGACAGCTTCGTATTCAACAATGTTGTTGGTATGCTCTTTGAATTCCAATCTAAGTGCCTGTATAATCCTTTCTCCAGTTGGGGTGATAATGACAATACCTATTCCTGCTCCTTCCTTATTTTTAGATCCGTCGACAAGACTTCCCATTGTCTTGACTCGCAGGTTCGAGGATATCCATTGGATCCTTGATTTCTTCCTCGGCTTCTGGTATTCCCTTAATCTCTTCGTCGTTGTCAAGGGGGAGGTCTGCTAAGAAATCTGCCAGAACTTGGGACTTCTGAGAATGTTGAATTTCATGAATGATGTTGAATTGGTCCAGATGGGTGTTCCATTTGGCTATTCGGCCCACTTTTCCCGTGCTTTTGAGGACTGCTTCCAATGGTGCTTTGCATGGTACCCTGACGAGGTGAGTTAGGAAGTAGGTTCTCAGTTTTTGGGTAGCCCATACCAGTGCGAGGATGAGTTGTTCAATCTTAGTATAATTTCTTTCCGCAGAATTGAGGTCTTGCTGACGTAATAGATAGGCTGTTCTACTTTGTATTGGTTTTGACTAATACCGCGCTGACTGCGTCCTCCGTTGCTGCTATGTACAGTGCCAAAACCTCATCAGGGTCTGGCTTCTGCAGGATCGGGATTGAGCTAGATGTTCTTTGATTTTTTGGAATGCTTCCTCGCATTCAGCGGTCCATTCGAACCTGCTCCCTTTTTTGAGAATATTGAAGAAATGTTTGCATTTGTCCGAAGACCGTGCAATAAATCTGCCCAACGCTGCTATGACCCATTGAGCTTCTGCACTTCCTTTATTCTTTGGGGACGGCATCTCTACTATGGCTTGAATCTTTGCTGGGTCTACCTCGATGCCCCTTTTTGTTACCAGATACCCGAGGAACTTCCCCGAGGTGACACCGAAAGTACATTTCTCCGGATTCACTTTCATGTGATGCTGTCTCATTGCTTCGAAGATATTCCTCAGGTCCTGGTGGTGATTTTACGCAGCTTGCTTTTGACGAGCATGTCGTCCACGTAGACTTCTAGGGTTCCTCCAATCCATGGCTTGAAGATAGCATCGACCATCCTTTGGTATGTTGCCCCTGCGTTTCGAAGTCCGAAAGGCATTCTGGTATAGCAATAAAGGCCATGTGGGGTAGAACGCTGTGTGTGGCTGATCTTCTTCTGCCAGGGCTACTTGGTTGTAACCAGAATGTCCATCCATGAATGATAGTTCTTCGTATCCTTCTACTACTGCTTACCCAGCTGGTCTATGCTCGGTAGGGGATAGCTGTCCTTTGGACATGCCTTGTTGAGATTAGTAAAGTCGATGCATATTCTAACCCCTCCATTTTTCTTAGGAACAATGACCATGTTGGAGATCCAGGTAGGATTGACTTCCTTGATAAATCCTGCGTCTAGTAGCTTCCGAAGTTCTGTTTCTACTGCCTCATGATACTCTGGAGCCACTTTTCGTATTTTCTGCCTGAACGGGGGCGTGCCCGGTTTGATGCGTAGTTCATGTTGGATTACTTTTGGGTCAATCCCCGGCATATCTCCTAACTTCCAGGCGAACACATCCGCATATTCCTTAAGTAATTTGGTTAAGGAATGTTCTCTTCCTTCGTCCATTATGGTCCCGATTTTGATCATCTTCGGGTCTTCTTCCGTTCCTATGTTGATTTCCTTTACGGGTTCTACTGGTGTGAACACAGGCTTCGGGTTTCCGAGGACTGGGACGCTCTTTAATTGCTATTTAGCGTGTTTCTGTTCTTCGCTGGTTGTTGAGGTACTTGTTTCTGTGCTTGGACATTACCATCTTTCGTCAAGCCTTTCCTGTAGTTTCCTTAAGGAACAGGTCTACGGCCTTCTCTTTCGCGGTTTCTTGATTTTTACTCTTCGGATTTTTCGCTGCTCTTCTTGCTCATTGTTGATATGATCCTGAGTGGCCTGGCACTCTCGCGTAGTGATCCGATCTCCCTTGATTCCATTATTCCCTCAGGTGTTGGAAATCTGAGATATTGGTGGTATGTTGCCGCAACTCCTTTGAGCTTATGTACCCATTTTCGTCCAATAATAGCGTTGTAGGGGGAAGGGGTGTCCACCACACTGAATCGGGTTCCAGTTTCATGGGCCCTGCGTTAACCTGAACACGATGTCTCCCAAGGGCTTCGTGGCTGCTCCATTGAATCCGTAGATGGTGTGATAAGAGGTCATTAACTGTTCATCATGGAGCTTCATCCGTTTGAATGCATCATAGAATAGGACGTTTACAGAGCTTCCCCCGTCTATGAGGATCTTTTTGAGGTTACATCCAGCTACTGGTAATGTTAGGACCAAGGGATCGTTATGGTCTTCCATATCTTCTTCGATATCCTCGGCATCGAAGATGATAGGAGATTCCATCCATTCTTCGTGTTCGTCCACCACTATCCCATCGACCTTATATAATCGCAGCGGTCTTCGAATTGCTTCCGTAACCTTTTTCCAATCTGCGCTGAGTGAGGGTCCTGTGGCTTCGGAACACGAGATGGTGTTGATTGTTCGGTTTCCTTCCGGAAGTTGGACTGGTTTGGTTCGTTGGATCTGTCCTCGGTAACATCCTTTTATAATGTTTGAGCTCTCCCGCATCAATTAATTTTTGGATCATTATTTTAAGGTTCTTGCATTTTCGGTCTGGTGTCCGTTGAAACAGTGATATCACAGTAATCTTTAGACTTCTCGGATCTCGGGGGCTGCTTTCCCTTAGACCATGGCCACTCTAAGTTTTCCCTCCCTTTGATCTCTCGTAGGATACGAGCATAGCTAGTGTTGAGTTTCGTGTAAACTTGATCTTCGAATTTTCGGTCACCTGTTCTTCGTTCATCCCTTCGTTCCTTCCTATCTTCGTGAGGTCTCTCCCCTGAGCAACTCCTTTTGGCCCCATTGGTTTGTTCCGCTGAATTGGTGCGGTGAGACCTCTGCGGATATGCCCTCGGGTTTTCCCGTTGAATTTCTTCAAGTCGAGCGTACTTTTCGATAATTATTCGAAGATCTCCCTCTGTATTAGGCACGCTCCCATGAATTTCAACAAATAGGGGACTCATTCGGTCTAAGCCCCATTTGTAGCAATTGATGCTTACCACTGGGTCCACGCTCCCTATGGCTTGGCAGATCTTGTGCCATCTGTTAGTATACTCCCTCGTGGTTTCCTTGTAGCCAATCACTAGTGAAAAGAGCTTATCCATTCCGGTGTTTACAGTCTTGTTGTACATGTATGTTCTTAAGAATTTCTCTGCGAGTTGGTCGTATGAGTGGATGGAGTTTGGTGGCAGATTATCGAACCATGATAACGCCGATCCCTTCAGGCTTGACGGGAAGTATCTGCAGAGTACGGCGTCGTTCTGACCCCATCTAGCTAAGACACGGTTGTAGTACCGAATATGTGCAGCAGGGTCGCTGGATCCATCATAGCATTCGAACGTTGGGACAGGGCATTTCAGTGGAATAGGGGTGTTGGCCAAGCGATGAGTTAAGGGCGTGGAGTTAGCTTCTCTCATGACCTCTTCTAACCTCCCCCCGCCTTGTTTATTTTTTAATTGCCTGATCTCGGCCATCATCTCATCTCGTAGTTCCTCCATTGCGCGTTGGTGCCCTAAATTCTTCGGCTCGTTACCGTCTGACTCTCCATCGTCATAATCCGGGTCGGGTACGCTACTTCTCCTTGTCGCGTCTTCATTAGCCGCTATGACGACTCTACAGTATCGGTTTGGCTCTGGTGCTTTGGAGCTTGCTTCATCAAATTGTTGGCTGGTCTTCGTGCTTAGAGCAATCCGCTCCTTTAAATCTTGATTTTCTCTGGCCAACAGGGCTACGACATCTGCGTAAACCTGCTGGCTCTTCCTCAGTTCCTCAAGCTCAGCCATCAGTCGGTGTGATTGGTTGGACCCCTGATTGGGAGTCCCGGCGCGTGCTACTACAGCCATGGTGCCGCCCTCCTCCATGGTCTGCACTAAAGGTGGCAGGGGTTAAGCTTCGGTTGCCGGCATTTCCAAATTGGGGTGAGTGCCCCTCTGCGGTGCCAGAGCCGCCGGTATGGTTTGATTTTGATCATTTGTTGGTGGCATTCCAAAAGTTAGAAGGTGCGGGGGTTGGAATGTTCTGGATTCATCCACCCTTTCTCTTGGTTGATTAAGTTGACTCATGGCGCAAGTATTACTAGCCTCCGCAGCCTTCGGGACTACCGCAGCCGTACCGTACTTTGTCGCTGCTGTTCTGAGAGCCGCCACTGCAACTGAATTAGCGTTCATAGGTGAAGTGATTTCCGCAGTATCTTGCCTTCGATTGGTCATTTTAGCTTTATCTCCTTTCTGCTTGCTTCGGGTGATGACCGGGGTTGTCCTGGGTGTTTCTTTTGACAAAGCTTTGGATTTTCCTGTTTCCTGCGTCTTTTCCATCACGTGCCATTTTGTTGACAATGAAATCTCGCCGAAAATCGCCTTCTTTACGCACAATACGTTCTTTCTGCATAAGGCATTTCAAACAACAAAAACGGGAATATCCGCGTGAAGCGGGTTAGTTGGCGAAATACATTCTTCCAGGGGAGAATTAATACACGCAAGTTACAATATACGAGTTAAAGTTTTATTAAAGGATATCCTTAGTATAAAAACTACGAAAAAACTCCCCAGAGAGACGGGTTCGCACGAGATCTAAAGAAAATCGTAAATCCACGGATTAGAACAATAACTCTTATCGAAGATAAAAGGTGGGTTTTTGAATGTAATACAATTAACAAATGATTTATACGGTCCGAGCTGATAAATCAGAGCAATCATATGCCAATTTAAAATGAAATCACAGGACAAGATAAATCTTTTACCGGGACGAAGTCCCTGTTTCTAGCGCCAAATTGTGAGCACACAAACCACGTAGGGGTCCAAATGTTCACAATCAATCGTTATCATCTAAAGAGATTGTGATGATGATATCCTGGTGTTGATTCATTGGCTCAAAAACCTTCGGGTTTATCATGGCCTCATCTAACAACTCCATGCGAGGCGTTTGCGCATGGGATATAAGTACAAGTGAGGAAAACAAAACGTATAAGTAAACATCCATAGAGCTAAATAAACGTAAAGTGCTGAAATGTAAATAAGACCAAGGTTTACGTGGTTCAGCACTAAGGCCTACATCCACGAGGTTTGTTGTTTTACTATGTTCTTCACGGTTACATGAATAGTCGAATGACTTTTGGGTTACATGTTTCTCTCTTCTAAATGATTTACTTACACTTGCAATCTCTCTCCCTCTCTCTCCTTCCCTTCCTGATTTTTCCGATCCCCTTTCCTCTTGGTGGAGACGGGGTATTTATAAGGTTAGAATGTGGGACCCATCTCTGAAGACCGTTGGAACCTTATCTTCTTGTGTCCTTGCGTCTATCACGCGGAGGTCTGCGTTTGCCCCTTAATCCCGCAGAGGCATCCTCGCTCGTTCCACAGGTTGATCGACACGTACACTGCTCAGAGTGTTTAATGTGGGTAGTTGAGGGGTCTGTTCGTGTCAGACAAGTGTCTTCTGCCCCTGTCACGTCCGTGTCAGCTAACTTTCTCTCCACCGTTGATCTTAGCTTCTCTTTTGGGGATGAGATAAAGTAACTCCTCGGGGTTTATTTGGTGTTTCGTGATGCATCATGTTTTGATGTTTTGTCCTGCATGCTTTCCACGTATCTTTTTATATACACGTGTCTGATAGTGAGATATATGTGTACACAGTGGCAAGGCACCACCTTGGGTCAGAGGTACAACTGCACAATGAAACATTGCATTACTAATTATACTTGTTTACTCCTTGCCAATTAATGTTCCGTACAACATGACATTTACTCTTCAAAATAATACTTGACAAAATCAATTAAGCAATGGCATCAGAGACCATATATTCACATGCTAAGTTTTGTTTCTTGATACAGATTCGCATTAAATTAGTTGGGTGTCACACGGGCTACCATCAAACAAGGCGAGAATACGACTAGTAACACAATCATATGAAAGATCGCAAGTAATAATCAATCATATCATACTACTGACAATTAGTACTTTCGCCTGTTAAATAGCAGCACGAATGACGCCTTCCCCAAAAACTACATAACAATGAGCGTTCGATGAGAAACCACACAAAATTTACGTATGCGATATCAAGAAACAAAGCAGAAAAGGCATTAAAAGAATAAATTCCTAAGAAAGAAACCAAAAATCTTAAGAACTAACCCCGGCCACCAGCCACCGCCATCACCATCACTACCACCACCACAACATATAATTCTCTCTTTCTCTATCTATCGCCGAACACTTGCACCTATGATTCTATTTATAGGTACTCATTAAGACGGTGATTGTTCAATGTATAATTTCCAAAAACAGGTAGAAATAATCATTTAGTCCCAAAATTGTTGGACTTTCGACGCTCTAGCCTCTACTCCTGTCCCTCCAAGCCTAGTACCGGTTAGTCCAAAATTTCCCCTCCTCCTGAACAGTTTAGTCCAGAATTTGGACGAGTCAGTCTTTTACTCCACCGATACGATTATTTTTGCTACCCGAAATGTCCTTGAGTCATAATATGTGGGATCTGGAAGAGAAAAATTAGATTAGAGAAAAGAGAGGGAGAGGCGAAGAAGCGATTTCAAACTGGAGATTCAGAAACATTCGATTCATCTCGATTTGATTTGAAATAAGCACGAAAAGCATAAAAACGATCATCAACAATGCTTGTTCTTGGAGATTTACTTGGAACCAGAGATGAAAAGCATCATCATGAACAATTGAATCTAATGATTTTCGTCACCAAAAATGATTATGAAGATAAGTTTCATCTTCTCTTATCACTTATCTATATCTTGAACATTCAATTTGGAGTTATTAGTTTACCGTGTTTAGAATTGGATTTTTTTTAGGGTTTCTATAAGACTAAACTAAAGAGTTCTTTTGATTAACGTTTCTGAATTGAAATTATAAATTCTTTCATTTATTGTATTATTATTATTTTTAAGATTAAATCCGAGAGATACGATTTTAGATAAGATTTACAGAGACAGAGACAACTTATTCGATGAAATTTACAGATCAATTTTTATTTTCTGCTTGCATTTTGATTGATCAATCATATTTCCTGAAAATCTCTGCTAATTCCATTGCTCATAGAGTACTAATAGTATCAGTATGCACATGTTGTTAGAAGGCTATCGGAGTAAAAAGCCTGTTTGATTCAATTACTCATAAGGTTGGGGTCTTGCTTGTTATCATCATCTGGTGGCGACACTCACTCACTTAGATTAAGCGTTGGGGTTAACATGAATAATCTAAATTACTAGAGGGAAGCCTGCATGTTGTTTAGGAAGCCATAATAAATCCTAACCTAATGTAAGTGGTTTGGGCATTGAAGTTATTATTACGACCAAGAGGAAGGCATCATGAAAAATCAAGATATAGATAAGTGTTAGAGAGCTCGAATATTGGCAATAATGAATATAAAATACTTAATTAGATTGCTTGTTTGGTTTGCAATGCTAGTGTTTGACAAAAATGAAACTAGTTGATTCGACCTTCTTTTGCCACTAATAAATATTAACATGCTTAAGTAAATCACGTAATTTGTGTGCCCTGCTAATGTTTAACAAAAACGCAATTAGCTGATACGACATTCTTTTCATGTTTCTCTGACAGGTTAATTGCTTGGCTTTTTATCCATCCATTGAGTGGGTTGTGGCTGCAGGTTCAACTGTAAAACGCTTAAGCTGTATGACCTTTGTAAGATAAATACTGCTCTCCAAACTTTCAACTACTGCATTCTCAAATTATGCTATGTAGTGTTCTTATGTACAATGAATTCATGAAATAAGCAATAACTAGGAAAACAAATCTTGATTGTCATAATATTGTTTTCGTGTCAATATGGACTAGGGAGGAGGTTTTTCAAATTGGATGGAGAGCGAAGAATGAAACCATTTTAGTTTCTTGTTGCCTTGGAAGGAGACTGATGGTATGGGATCTTAGCAAGTACTTTTCGTGATTAAACCTCTGTACTTAAATCTGGTAATACTTGAATTCTACATCATGAAATTTCTAATCTTATGGCTTCAAGTTCTCTTTGCTTCTTCACCATAGTAAGGACTAGCATCATCTCCTAATCATGATCATTATTTTTTCTTGGAAACAAGATCCTATTCCATCAAGCATCCATAGTACAAGGGTATAAAGCTCACATGCTCCCGTTTTAGTATTTATTACGTATTTCATTGCTATGATTAAACTAGTATGATTGTATTGACAATAAACATCTCAATCATACTATTCATTTTCAATAATTAAAAGATTTTTGGGACATTTTTTAAAGCTATAAACATATCTTGTGAATCTAATAGCAGTTTTTACCATCCATGAATGTTGTGGCTCAGGTGTCACTTTGCAGTTGTGTTGGGTTAAGTAGGATGTCTATATAGAACGTGTCTATGGAAGTTTACAAATTTTTACAGTAACTCATCTTTTAACTGTATACTCATTTATATAACTGTATACTCATTTATACACTAGTGGAAAAGCTTCTAGTGACCTAGTTTAATCATCAATAAAGTCTTATTTTATCTACTTACTGTGGGGATGGATGAGAAAGAGATTTACACCTAAATGTTTGAGCATTATGTTATCAAATGTGTAATTGGTTCACGCCACAGTAAGAGTGACCAGATGTTGTAGGTTTTTTTTATTAATTTGATGGTACTTTCAGTTTTGAAGTTTCCTTAAATTAGTTGTGCTAGTGTTTTAATCAAGATGCTTTTGGAATTGGTTAATAAGAAGTGAGACAAACTTGAACTCGTCGTTATAGAAACAACAGGTACGTACATTTCATTTTTCATAAATTTCGGGTTATTGTTGCTCTCAGTTTTGCATCTCCTCATAAAGTTAGTTTGATATGTGCACAACCTGTGATATAGAAGAGTCCATAAGCTTATGCTTGCGCAGATGACTAAGGTGTACAAACTGGTACACATGTAAAAAATTGACTCCATAAGTTTATGCTTGCATAAAACTAGGGTGTACAAACTGGTACACATGTAGAAATAAATGACTATTAGTTTATCCTTGGGTAAATAAACGGGGTGTACAAACTAGTACACGTAGAAATCTAACTCCATAAGCTTATGCATGCATCAAAACTAGGGTGTACGTGTGAAAATAATGACTCCATAAGCTTACGTTGCGCAAATAACTAGGGTGTACAAACTGGTACACATGTAAAAAATTGACTCTGCTTGCGTAAACCTAGGGTGTACAAACTGATACACATGTAAAAAATTGATTCCATAAGCTTATGCTTGCGTAAAACTAGGGTGTACAAACTGGTACGCATTTAAAAAAAATGACTCTATAAGTTTATGCTTGGGTAAATAGATGGGGTGTAAGAATTTGTGCACATGTGGAAAATTGACTCCATAATCTTATATAATTGGGTAAATAAATGGGGTGTACAAACTGGTACACATGTATAAAAAATGGCTCCATAAGCTTACGGCTTCATAAAAATAGGGTGTACAAACTAGTGCACATGCAGAAAAAATGACTCCATAAGCTATAAATTCACATGTAGATTGTTAACGTGTACATAGTTATGCACCTCTTGATTGTTTATGTGTGTATGGCTGTAGACCTATTCATTGTTAATGTGAACATAACTGTACACATGTTGATAGGTAATGGTACAAAATTATATTATAGCCTGATGCAGTTTTGACATGAATCTTTTTTAATGATGATAGCATACCACTTGTCCGAAGTTAATGAAGATTCACGGACATGGATACGACGCAGAGGCGATTACCTATTGATTATTTTGATTATAAATGGCGGATCATTGGGGTAAGTTTCTTTTTCTTAAATACAGTATCCTTATTATTTTGGTATACGAGTGAATTTCTCAAGAACAAACCTTCGCAATTGACCTCAGAACCTTATTTCGGGTACAATTGACCCTAGTAATCATGATATGCCACACTTCATACTCATTTGGTACTATTTGGTTTTATATTCTGAGATTTGCAAAGGTACCACACTACCCTGATGCAGAATGCGACTATGGCATAATCAGAGATATATTACAGCTACTCCTGCTGCTTGGAAATCCAATGATGCTGAGATTAGAGCCAGTGATGTTGGTGGTTTTGCCATACCTCACAATTTTTTTAACTTTGCAGGATGCAACTCCATCTGGATCATCTATCCAAGGTATTCTGAGTTTTTGTGATATGATGAAAGTATTATGAGTTTTTGTCATGTGAGTTCTCCTACGAACTTTTAAAGCAGAATTACTCATTTTGTATTTCTTGTTGTGACCACATAAACCACTATTTAAAATTTGCTGCTCATATGTAGTTAAATATGGGAGATTTGAAATAACTAAGGTTTGCGACGAGTTTTTTTTTACCAGATTCATACTTATTTAGTAAAACTATGCATATAATATTTATCATTCGGCATTATGAATTTTCCTTTGTTGGTTTACTTATTTTCTTTTCCATTTGTATCTCATTTGTTCGGAACCCCTCATTTTTCTTTCCAATTTTTCCTTTGTCAGATGGAGTTGCACAGAAGATGGATAGAGTCAACAACGTTTTGGCAAATTTGTTTGGAACCTCTCATGGATATATTGCCTGTTATGTGGGTCTGGATATTCGATTTTCTGGATTTTTGCAACGGTGTACATAGTTGTACACATTAGTGTAATTAAAATTCTAAAAAAAAGAAAATTATAGTCATACGGGTATTCTTTTTGTAAATATCGGAATGAGCTTTCCGAATATGTAAAGTTTATGAATTTTGGAGGAGCGGTTCGAAAAATAAGTTATTTCTTAATTATTTATATATTATTTAGATTTGCTGACATCATCATTAGTTATTTTGGACTAAAATACAAATGTTTGGAGTGAGTTGTAAAATTAAGGGTTATTAGAGCAACTGCAGTGGTGCGATCAAAACCAAAGATCAACGATCAAAAAAAAGATCAAATTATGGGTTTAGTCCGTGTTGTCACGTAACCGTCCCGATTAAAATTTGGTCGCGCGTAATTTAAATCTCCGCCCCAAAAAAATTTCATCGGGCGTATCTCAAATGTCCGCCCAATCAATCACCAGGCACACTTTAAGTTTACGCCTGTCAACAGGCGTACTTTAAGTTTACGCCTCGTTTTTTATTTTATTTTTTTAATTTGAATTTTCATCGGGCGTAATTTAAATCTCCGCCCGTTAACAAGCGTACTTTAAATTTACGCCCAGCAACAAGCGTACTTTAAATTTACGCCCGACTATATTAGGATTTGGTATTTGGTCGCGACCAAATATGGTCTGGAATTTGATCTTTGACTGGGATTTGATCTTTACTCCGTCCCACTGCGTCACGATCTCATCCCAAATTTTTGGTTATACTCGCCCACTGTGGATGCTCTTAGTGTACTTTCCCATATTTTTGGACTAATTTGTACCTAGTTGACTCAAGCTGGACTAAGCTGCAATTTTGGACTGATTTTTGGAATAAACCATATTTTTCACCAAAAACAGACACTAAACCTTCCTGCGCAAGTAACGAAACTCGATGAAACTTAGGAAACACAGAAGATTACAGTGTTCAAGCATGACGGAAAATATAGGACTTGATATGGGCCTACGACGTTGTCAAGCGGGCCTGATTGGAAACTTAAGAACCATTTTTTAGGGACTATGATTTTTTTTGAGGGGACCATGATTTTATTAAGCCATCTTCCATATAGTTATAAGGGGCCATCTTCCATATAATTATAAGGGGTGTTCTAAAGCATTGCAATGACCAACCTACCCTTAACCTTATTTAATTTAAAACCAACCCAATAATCACACACACACATATATATATATAACCACCACCTCCTCCCACCATCGCCGCTTACCACCACCACCACCTCCGATTATCACCACCACCAACCACCGATTACCACCACCACCACCGCCCACCACCGCCGATTACCACCACCACCACCTCCGATTATCACCACCACCAACCACCGATTACCACCACCACCTTCGATTACCACCATCACCAACCACCACCACCACTATATATATATAGCTTAATTTAAAACATTAACAAAGATATTCTCACAAACCCATTACTTGTCAGTCGTTTTTGGTTGAATAAATGAGAAGTAATCATTAAAATGAGTTGAAAATGGAAGTTGCAGAGATGTTTAATGGAGGGTTTTTTTTTCAGAGAAAAGTTCGGTTATCAAGAATTAATTTTTTCTTAACAGAACTTACAGTTCGGTTGATTCGCAAAAAAATACTTTTAACCGAACTCCTTATATTAGAACAACACAAGTCCATAAGTTCGGTTCCTTCGCAAAATAAGGATATCACCGAACTTTAGTTTACGAAAATAATGAGAAGTCCACAAGTTCGGTTCGTTCGCAAAAATGTTAAGTTTTCTTTGTAACCGAACTCTACCTTTGAAACTTCGTAACCGAACTCCACCTAATTCGCCAAGAAATAAATTTCGTAGTAACCGAACGTTTGCCTAATTGCATATATGCATATATAAGCCAATTCGGTTGATTCGCAAAATATGTCGAAGTTTGCGAACCAACCGAACTTCTAACACTAGGTTACTTTCAACCTGCAGTTCGGTTGGGAACTTGGTTGCGTTGAAGTTTGCGAACTAACCGAACACACAAGATGTACCCAAATAAATTGCTAAGTTCAAAGTTCGGTTACCTACCATTTTATCTTAGGTAACCGAACATTACATTGTACGACCAAAACCTCCATTGACGAGCGAGTTCGGTAACCTGCGTGTTTGGAAAACGTAACCGAACTACACTTTCAGGTGTGTTCGGTTACATGTTCTTGACATATGGTAACCGAACTGGCCCAAATCTACATAAAAAATTTCATTTTTTTTGAAAGTTTGGAGCAATTCAACCAACATTATCTAAGTTTGAAGCATACCTGGGTACCCAAATACCCTTCCTCCGGTTGTGGTTGGTAAAATCCATCGTTTTTCATGTTTTCCTTCTTCATCTTCTCTAACTTTACTCTCTCAATAATTCTACTTCTTTAAAAAAAAAACATCTGATTTTTTAATCTCACTAATTATCTTTAACTTAATCATCTCACTAATCATTACACTAACTATTATTAACACTAAGTAATCATCACCCAAAATTAATCAGGAGGGTAATTTAGGTATTAATATAAATATCTAGATAAGGGGTGATCTAGATTTACTTCTAATGTCTTTATCCAAAATCTAAACCATGGTCCCCCCAAAAAAACCATGGTCCCCAAAATATCGTTCAAACTTAACGGGGTGTTGGGACTCACTAACCAACAACAAAGAAAGCAAAAGAAGAATCTAGTTTTTACTATATATTTCCACCCGATTCACAACATGAAGGTTATTTCCTGGAATGTTCGGGGTGTCAAGCAAAGCAACACTAGAAATCATTTAAGTGATCTTATAAGAACACAGAACCCTGATATTATTATCCTATGTGAAACCAAAATTAGTTATGCTAAATGCAAACCAATTCTAAATCAATATAAAAGCCAAAATCATTCTTATATAGAACCAGAAGGTTTATCGGGTGGTCTAGCTTTACTTTGGAAAAATGGCTTTACTTGTGACATTGTAGACTCTATCATGAATATTTTCAATGTAGTTGTACAATATGATATGAGCAAACCTGAGTTTCTACTCACTTGTATGTATGGGTACAATAACCATGTTAAGAAAAAGAGTCAATGGGAGTTCATCCATCAAATAAGTACAGTTAACACTGCACCCTGGATTCTTTTAGGTGACCTAAACTTTCATATTCTAGATGATAGTAGTGGTGCATCCTCTTCTATGGATGGATGGGTTAACGACATTGTGCAAGATTGTGGCCTAGAAGACATTGGCTTTGTAGGAAAAGAATACACTTGGACTAGTAACAATTTAGGCACAGGCACTAGAAGAACTAGAATAGACATGGCCCTTGGAAATAGCGATTGGAATATAAGTTTATCAAATTCTAAGTTGTTTCACCTTACTCAAGTAGGTAGTGATCATTGCCTTGTCATGTTAGTTTCTGATTATAATTCTGCTATTTGTTGGAAGCCTTTCAAGTTTTTCTTCACTTGGCTGAATGATAATTCTTGTGCTGATATTATTCAAAATGCTTGGAATATAAGTGTCTCTGGATCACCTGGTTTCCAACTTGTTAAGAAACTTCAATCGTGTATAGAAAATATTTATCTATATGGAACATGCAACATTTTGGCAACATTAATCAAAAAGTGGATTCTCTACAATTTGAGCTTAATTCACTTCAAGAAAAACCATCAAGTAATGAAATACATCACAAGATTTTTGCCATCAACAAGCAGTTAAATCAATGTCACAAGGAGAAAAGTGATTTATATCAACAAAAGTCAAGGGATCATTTTATAAAAGATATGGATCTTAACAGTAAGTACTTCCATTCTAAAGTCAACAGGAACAATGCCGGAAATAACATAGATTCCATCAAAGATCACAATAATAATTGGCTTCATTAAAGAGAAGAAATATCTCACCATTCAACTGAGCATTTCAGGAATATAAGTACTTCATCAAATACTCAGCTAGATGAAATTCTTTATATATCTCTGCCTACAATTATCACAGCCGAAGATAATCTTTTTCTTACCAGTATTCCTTCTCATTAAGACATCCATACTGAAAATGCGGGGGTACAACAACCACACCCAACAATTCGTTTGGCAATCTGAGAGGACTTACTCCACTACACTTTCTAGAGAATCAACTAGACAGTCAGACTCAATCTAAATTAAAGTATATCAAATAATTTAATATCTCTAACTCTTAATTCAATCCGCAATCAGCAAATAGAAATCTTCGATCTTGATTGAATATAAGAGGAATTACTTGAACGATACCAAAGACCAATGTTCAGGTGTCAATCAACGTAAATCAACAACAAAAGGTTGGATCAAATTAAAGGATTTACAATACGATCTTGATTGAATATAAGAGGAATTACTTGAACGGTACCAAAGAACAATGTTCAGGTGTCAATTTGATCTTGATTGAAGAAAGGATTTACAAATTTTAATGGTTAAGAAATAAACCTCGTATTGTATTCCTTAATACTATGTCTATCTAGAGTTCAAATATGCTTCGCTGTTTTTTTTTCAATATGCACGACTTGAAAGATACGTTAGGGAATGAAACAGTTCAAGTCAAATATCACTAACCTCAAGTGGAAGGATGATTTTTGTCGTTGTAGCTCCTTGCTTCTTCAAATCTTCAAGACTTCGCAATACTTTTAATGTCTCATATCCTAATACTTTCAAGCTAACCTATACGAAGTTGACTCTAGTACATAATCAAGCGACTCTTAACATGAGTTTTGATTCACTAAAATATGACAACCAAACTTGACATACCAACGCTTGGTGTGTTCAACCGAGCAATGCTCTAACAATCTCCCCCTTTGTCAATTTTAGTGACAAAACTCTTACATCATATGGATAAACAAATTACAAGATTTCATTACACATACGCTTGATTCCCGATTAAACAGCACAGTAAACTGCTTACATTCAATCCTTGAAAATACAACAACGACATTATAGTAACAAAGCTAATACCCCCCCTAAGGAAGATAAGTAGATATTAAATCCGCACGACTTTGTTATACCACTTCATATGACATGTTACTCCCCCTTAGTCTATGCTTTCACTCTTTCGTTTAGATAAAACGTTTAAGCACCAATGTTCTTTTCCTTAGCGATACCAATCAATATAAAATCAATGCCAGTATCACTTATTTACTCCATATATTTCTTCCCCTTTTTGTCACAAAATGACAAAGAAACGAAAAAAATAAAGGACAACACGAAAAGAATCTTACAAATCTCAATAGACTTGCAACATGTAGAGTTAGGCACGAGGGTTCCACACGTCATGTTCTGATAACCAATATCAAAACCGAAACTACAAGTAGTTTTATTTTGATATGTTATCAAGGAAACAATTGTCCGAAACAATTTTTCCAATTTAGTTTAGCAAAACAAAAATCAACTAAGTACCTTAGTCCCTTTGCTAAACCGATTGTTCAAAAACAAGCGCTTAATTTGATAAGACCAAAATAAAGATAACTCTATTTTTCTCATCAGGTTCTAATTATCCATAAACTTGGACCTTTGAATTTTAAACAAGACAATACTAGGTTAGTTAACTAGCATTTCTTGTTAAGGCATTCGATTAGACTTGAATAACCGAAACCTCACTTCGATAAGTCTAACTAAGATCAGAATTAACTTAGTTTCTCTTATCCGGAATCGAATTGGACTAAACAACTCATCCCGTACACCTTTTATTTCGTTAAGCCATAAATAATTCATACAAACCAACATAAATCAACTTGCATAATTATTCACCTAAACCGGAAGCAATTGAAACAACATAAGCATTAAAACACCGCAATTGCACCGAAATTTTGTAAGCCTAAACAATTCATACCACACAATAAAGCAAGATAACAATAGTTTTTCTTAACCGGAACCAATTGAATCACACACATCCACACACACATCATGGAATAAACATCAATTGAACCATAATTTTGTTAAGCAAAGGCAATAAATATATATGATATAAACTCGGGCTTTCTTAAACAGGAAAAAAATTAACTAACAAGATCGTTACCTCAAATTTCGCATCCACTTCTCCAATATGATTGCATCTTCTTCCAGGGAGAATTGATATCGAAATATCATCATGTTGTCATCCTTATGCAAAACCAAAAGAATAACAACAACCAACCTTTACCAGAGAAAGGTTGAAAATCGGGTTTAACAATTGCAAGCAAAAGTTGAAAACCGTCGAAACACATATGCTTTTATGCTAAACCAAAACCGATTCAACATATTGTGACTTTTTCACATATTGTTTCTACCAGAACCCCTCGTGAATCTTTGATAAAGCCTATGAACATGGGCTAGAACTTAATCCTGCTAAATCAAAAAGTCATAAGGTTCACAATATATGAGATCGAATATTAAGGTACTAAAACCGGAATCAGACATATCCCATAAACATACATATCAATAAGATAAAAGCATTCAAGCACATGCTATGTAAACCGAAAACTATCACAAGAAAAATTATAAACCAAATAATTTTATTCATAATAGTTTTACTCATAATAGACCAATACAATCATTGAAAGAAATCAAAAATTGATGTCTATTTTTATCTTGCAACCTTATATCAGAGTTAAATGAAGGTGGATTACTACTCTTCAGCTTTTGAATTTCTTCAAGTAGAAAACCTTGTTGCTTGACCAGAATCTCTTGCAGATGAGAAATTTTCGTGAAGGATTCTGCAAGAGCATGTAACTCTGTGTTTGATTGAACACAAAAGTGTGTCAATGCCTCAATACACTGATCTTTCTTTAGAGTATTCTCTCTTTCCTTCTTGCTAAGCCAATCTCCCTTTCTGATTTTACTCTTAATATGAAGGGTAGTTTTAAGATGATCTTTCTGATCTAGCATCTTCTCCAGAGAAACCATTTGATCCAGACCCATAGTTAGGACAAGGAATGACCAAATTAGAAGAAGGATCTTTTTATAATTTTCATACTACCGAAAATATAATATTCCTAAAAATACGAATATATCAAATATCTTCAAATACTAGATATTATTTCCATAATCTACACAAAAGTGCCTTGATTTTTCTTCTTCCTCACTCAAAGAATTGGCACACGTGGTGAGGAAAGAATTCTAATACCGATCAAGTGGCATTAGTATGAGTTTTTCTCTCATTATGGAAATCCGAACATCCAGAGTGTTCTTGATCTAGTATAGTATGAAAAGATCTCCTTTTGTTAACCCGAACTAACGAAGTATCTTGAGATTAACTGGAATTGCATATGCAACTCTTAGCAATTATGTTTTTAAGACAGTTTTTGCATCTTGTCTTATTTTTCCCTTTACCATTAGGTGATTTAATAACATCGGAAGATATGTCCATTCTTAAAATGGGTAAATCACTAATGGAGGGGGAAGGAATAAGATTGACAACTAATGCAATATTAGCCGTTTCCTCTTCTTCAGAATCGTATGAATCAGAGGTCTCATCTAGAGTTATAGCCAATGCCTTGCTTCCAGTGTATTTCTTAAGATTGGGACAGTCTTTAGCAATATGACCAAACCCTTTACAATTGAAGCATTGCGGCCGATATTCATCATCTTCTTCATGATCCTTTTTGACAGGAGCTCGATCATGTGGGAGATAAGATCAATAAGTATCCTTAACGAATCTCTTGTTTCTTTTCTTTAAGAGATCTCGAAACTGTCTAGTAATCAATGACAATGATTGTTCAATTTCATCATCAGAATTTTCTGCAATTTGTTCATCTGAATCGTTCATCTGTCTATTCCTTTCCATTGAAGCTTTCATAATTCTTGCAGCTTTAAAAGCGATTCCTTTACCTTGAATAGACTGTGATTCATGATCAAAGATCTTTAGCTTACCAACGAGTGTGCTTCGTGAGAGAGTTGAAAGATCGTTTGCTTCTATGATTGCATGCTTCTTAGAATCGTATCTAGATGGCAACGATCTGAGAATCTTGCATATCATATCTTTTTCAGAAATAGTCTTTCCTAACGAGAAAGAAGCATTAATTATCTCAGAGAGTTTAATATGAAACTCTTCAAAAGTGTCGTTGTCATCCATTCGAAGGTTTTCCCAATCGGAAGTGAGAGTTTGAAGTCTAGCTTCTTTCTCTGATGAATTTCCTTCGAATACGATCTGAAGATTATCCCAAGCTTCTTTCGAAGTTTGACATGTTGACACATGATGTTGTAAATCACGACTTACAACATGAATAATAATATTCAAACCATATGAATTATGCTTTGCAAGTGCATTTTCTTCGTTCGAAAAATCTGCTAAAACTCAGTTTCCGAATTTTCTATCTTTGGACGAATATAACCATCGACGACTAATAGCCAAGTATTAAAGTCTCGTGATTGAAGAAAAGATCTCATAGCATATTTCCACCATAGACAGTTTGTTACGTCAAATCTTGGCGGTACGTTAATTGAATTCGATTCATGAGAACTCGAGGTCATTCTTATAGGTTGGATCGCACCAAACACAGATTGTTAGATCTTTTCGTGTTTGCTTGCTCTGATACCAATTGAAAAGGCGAAGGTCCCAAATATACCTCAAGCTAAATATTTTCCTACCTATAAGTCCTTTCTCCGAAAGTGATTGTCTATGGACTGAGTCGAGACAATACAACTAATCATTTCACACTTCGTGTCATCATTTATGGATACGAGATCGAGACAATACAACAACGAAGTATGTTACTTGATAAAAAGGTTCGGACTTAACCAAACACAATAGGATTCACTTATCAAGTAAATAGGAATTAACGTTTGTGTAATTACTTTAATTATAATAAAACAATGATAATGCGGAAAAATATAAAGTAAATGACATAGCAAGATTTTGTTAACAAGGAAACCGCAAATACAGAAAAACCCCGGGACCTTGTCCCGAATTGGATACTCTCAGGATTAAGCCGCTACACAAAATTACACCTAACTTCGTATAGTTGAGACCAAGCAACTAAACATATAGTTCACCTAGTTCCGTATGTATTCCCATGCCTCCGACCTTAGTCACGTACTTGGAACAATTCCTTTGGTTCATATTCCAAACAGTAAAGAAACAACAAATCTGTTTGGTATCAACTTTATTCAACCAAGTGATATGAGTTTGACAACGGCTCTTCTGTTTATCTTAACATAAACTCCTTCGTTAGGTCCTTAGATCTATCTTATATTAAATTACCGAAGTAATCGTTTAAGATTAAGCCAACAACACTATTAATCCGAAGAATTGTGTTGATGCCGGTGTACTCAATTAATCAATCCAATCTATTACAGGGATAAACCGATTTTTAATTTGATCCTCTTTTACCGAAACAAGTATTGTACACACCAAAGATTATGAACTCACAAATCAGAAATCTTCAATATCTTCTTCGTATTCAAATCTTCTTAGATCTTCAATAATAACCTGCACACAATCACTTGAATCTCTTGTGATCAATCACGCACATAACATAGTATGTTAATAATGGATTATCACAAGATCGTCTTTATAACTAACAACAGTCTAAAGATCCATGTCAAAACTCTGAACTAGTTTGAGTGAATCTTATATCAGAAAAGAAGATTCTCAAGCATAAACAAACTAGGTGCAATCAAAGTTCAACCACCGTTAATCAATCAAATCAATGAAAACAAAAGAGAAACCACAATTATCTAGTTTCCCACCAACGGTACACGCTAGAGCTTCTCAATCCCAAAGAAGACTTTAAACTGAGCGGCCGTAAGAGATTTCGCCTAATTAGGTTACTCTCCTCTCCGAATAGGCGTCTACACCAGTAACAAAACAAAAAAGAGGAAGCTTGTTGTTACGAAGGATTAGTTTGCTAGAAATGCAAACTTCAAGTATCTATAGACAAGAAAGTATGGACACCAAGGAATTTCCAAAACTGAAAATATTCTCAAGATATTCATTAAAGCACAAATTCGGTTTTCATAATTCCTGGAAATGCTCTGTCCAAAAATAATGATCGAAATCTCTCGGAAAATCTATAATTAGTAAATGCACATTACTAATTTTTATTTCAATACAAAATGAAGTTAAATACCTTAATTAAAATATTCTTAACTTATTTATGTTTCGATCCTGGGATTCTCTTCCCTTAGCTATTAAGGAATAACTTTGAACAATTAAATAATAAATATTCATAGCACGTGTTCAAAGTATGTCGACATCCTTACTTTGTAAGTTCTCTTTCACACTTACAACCTTGAAACCGATTTGCCACACTTCCAAAAAAGTTTAGAATTGGTTCATCCGACTTTCAAGAATTGTGCGATTGATCAAATAACATTCAATCACAATCATGGGTTTATCGGTTCTACCAAAACAAGTTTCGGTTCTACCTTCCATGTGAGTATTGTGCATAGTCACACTAACTTTCCAAAATTCAGTTGACTAGGTACTAGGATCAGTTCCCCACATATATATGGGATCTAACTTATATGTGTTGCACATGTCCGTAGGATCGGTTCCCCTTTGCCTAAAAACGTGTTTCACATGTTCATAGGATCGGTTCCCCTTTCTGCTATAAAGCTTGCTGCACCTCATATAAGGATCGGTTCCCCTTTGTGATGTATTGCACCTCTTACTAGGATCGGTTCCCCTTTCCCATAATTGGTCAGACATAAAATCACAAACCCGATCATACCATCTCAGGTGATTACTTAAGATCGGTTTCACTAATAAAAGTCATACCAATACATAAGTCAGGCCTTTGTGAATAGTTCTACCAAGAACACAACAAGTCGTGATGGTTATACTCAATCACACATATTGGTTGTTCATAAGATATGCAATGAATAACAAAACCAATAACGCCTGCAATTTCCTTTTCGGTTCACAAACAAGTTTATGAACTTACTTCCTCAGAATACATGTAAAACATTGTTCCCTAGGATGAAATCCTCACCTCATACCCATACATAATCACAATAGCATTCAAATGATTATGGCGATGTCTTATCTACAAAGTTTAATGGTTAAGCAATAAACCTCGTATTGTATTCCTTAATACTATGTCTATCTACAGTTCAAATATGCTTCGCAGTTTTGTTTTCAATATGCACGACTTGAAAGATACGTTAGGGAATGAAACAGTTCAAGTCAAATATCACTAACCTCAAGTGAAGGATGATTGTTGTCGTTGTAGCTCCTTGCTTCTTCAAATCTTCAAGACTTCGCAATACTTGTAATGTCTCATATCCTAATACTTTCAAGCTAATCTATACGAAGTTGACTCTAGTACATAATCAAGCGACTCTTAACATGAGTTTTGATTCACTAAAATATGACAACCAAACTTGACAGACCAACGCTTGGTGGGTTCAACCGAGTAATGCTCTAACAACTTGGCTTCCAAGTATACCACTTGACCTCCAAGAATACAAGTATCCTTGACTTTCAAGTATACATTAACTTGGTAGAATCCTAAATTAGTTCACACTAATAATTATCTTTCACACTTACAACCGGCTGGACTATCTTCCTTGTCTAGATATTTCTTTTAATTTCTTTACTGATATACTACTCTTTTTTACAACTCAGTAAACTAGACAATTTTGGACTTCATTTGGACATTACAAATTAGGATATTCCAACACTCACCCTTTGTAATGGTCTTTGATTTCTTGTTCTTCCCAATCTTCTCCTAGATTTTGATGCTCGTAGTTCATTTTTCGTCATGTCGATATCTCTCATATCAACTTAGTCTCGCAGTCATCTCCATATCTTCTCTAGTCTTCTTTGGTACTTGTTTTTACTAGCAGAGTAGTATGCTAGAATTTCTTTTTTCCAGTGGATACATGTCTATTGTCATGGATGGGCTCATTTCACCTTTTGGCCTTTGCGAAGATTTGCCGTCTTCGATGCGGATACTCCCGTCCAAACAGTTTTACTTCTCTTGCGACAACATGGCTTTCTTGCCCTTTTTTTTAGATAGTTGAAGAGGCGAACTTTTGTCACCTTTTTCCCTCCATATCGGCTTTCTAAACTCGTTAATATTTTTGTTATTTGATAATCGAGGAGGAAACAATTTGTCGCTCTCTTCCATCAATATGAATATTGGAAATGCAATCCCTTGTGCATCTCCAACACAACTTCTATGATTAGCTTTTCTTTTGTGGAGACATTTTTATCTTCAAATTAAACATAGCACGAGCAATTTAATTTCTTCTTCTTTTCATCTTTTTTTTTTTAATTTCATCTTTTTCTTTCAACTTCTGTTTTCATCTTTTTCTTTGCTGATATTTGGATTGGGTGAAATCTTCTTAGTAGTACGTATTTGTATCTTCTCTTCTACTTTTTTCTTCTTCTTTTTCTAACAGAAGTATTTCTGTTGGAGTTGTAAAACAAAGTGTAATATCTGAACTTTTAGATTTTGTAAGACAGTTGATAGTTGTACCTTCTTCTCAATTGCTTTAAAATTCATATTTGCAATTCATCACTACTACTTCTTCTTCTTCTTCTTCTTCTTCTTCAAAAAAAAAAATTGATTCTTAAACTTTTCTTTGATCACTTATTAATAAGTAATTCTTTCTTCTTCTTCTTCTCTTGTTTTTTTTTTTGGATCTCTTTTAATTCATATGTGTGGAAACACTTGATGCAGAATTTTTTTTGACGCCCATTTGGAACAAACGAGCTCTGGTCCATGTTGATTTTTGTATAAGCTTAACTCTTGATAAAATTGATAGAACTAGTATGGATATTGATAGATCTAGTGTGGAGATGTATGAGCATAGTGTTTGAGTTACTCATAAAGAGCTCCTAGTAATTAGAGATATGGTAGTAGTGGTGGAGCAAGCTTGTTCTCTGTAAAGCTCTTGTTATTAGTATTTCTTGCTCACACACTTACAATAGGTATTCATCTGCTTTTTATATAGGATAGAACAACTTGGCTTCCAAGTATACTACTTGGCCTCCAAGCATACAAGTATACTTGACTTGCAAGGTATACATTAACTTGGTAGACTACTAAACTAGTTCACACTAATATTTATCTTTCACACTTACAACCGACTGGACTATCTTCCTTGTCTAGATTTTTCTTTTAAGTTCTTATACTGATATGCTACACTTTTTTACAAATCAGTAAACTAGACAATTTTGGAATTCATTTGGACATCACAAATTAGGATATTCCAACAATCCTCAATCTTTCTAATTAAGGATGTTAATTGATGTACTTGTCTTCATCGACTTTATCGTTGCAAATTGATGTGGTTTTAACCCACAAATGATAGAGTGTCTAATAAGAAATTCCGGATCATCATGATTATGAAAATCATTCATCACTTTAAAAAGCTTGTATACATAATATGGTCTATTAACTATAATCTTAAATGGGCAGTCATGCTTCTTTGATTTATTCACGTAAACCCTCGTCGTCGTTTTCACATGCGGTTTATCCTTTGCCTTAAGACTTTCTTGTTTGTCATTTCCCTCGCAAAACATTTATAAATGATCACGCTTTGAACGACGACCTAAAACTAATGTGTGGTTGATTTATGCTCCTTTGTTCACAAACTATTGCTGTGCATCGTCCTTGTTTTCCTATACCAAATCAATATAATAGTGGGCAGAGGTATCAGTATCCAGGTGAGACACAAGTTTAGGTTGATCTTTGTTGAAAGATTCAATAATCTACAATATATATATCAACAAGTTATGCCAACATAATCGGTTAATAAGTAATAGACGAGCAGACTGATTCTATACTGATCGTACACTTGGTGTTTTTCGGAGAAAAATCCCCAAGTATTACAATCGGCATATATAAAGTGCCTTGTGCACCAGTTCTAGCATTCATCAATAGTAGATTTTCTGTCCAGTTTTTCGACTACAATCGATGTACAGAGCAACATACATTCGTCAGTTGCACACTTTGTGCGCTTTTGGTAAATTCTCCAAGTGCTACAATCGGCACACATAGGAGGCCATAAAAACCGATTTTGTCACCTACTGATCCCACCGAAAAAGTAACCACAATCAGTTCTTAATATTCTTATGGTGATGAGCAACGGCCGATTCTGGTTCATAATATGTTAGGATAATTAGGAATCAATGGATGTGGTGTTATCGCATCCACCAATTCTGGGTGACAGTGGGCCAGAAAAAAGATGCAAAATTTGAAGTTTTTTTCATGTGTGAGGGATTATAAACTGCAAATACATGTTTGGAGATCCTTAGAACTTATACCTGGCCATATGAATCATTATTATCTTCATTTTCCCGGCTTGATTATGCATTTGCTTAAATAAAATCTTCAATCATGCTTTGGTTCACATGTTCTTATTCATCCAACAAATAACCCAAATCGATAGGATCGAACCGTTTGACGAAACGTAGATGCACTCGTTTCTTCATCACTACCAAAGTCGCCATCTTCACTATAAAGCTTCATTTTTACTAAAAAAAAAATCACTAACCCTAGTTTTTCATGTTCTCCTCAACTTCTTTTTGTTTTTCAAAACTTATAAGATGAATGAATCTCCACTATGATTCTAAAACTATAATCAAATTCAAACACTAATAAATTTTAAATTAACTTAATTATTCAACACTAAGTAATAAGGGCATATTACCCATTAACAATAATAAATAGATAAAGATTTTTTTAAGTTACTTTAAAATGACCCGTTTTGCTTCTAGTGTGGGCCTTAAACTAGCCAGGTTTAATAAGTTGTTGGAATTAAAAACGGAATGAATTCATTTGGATGTTGGATCTTAAAATGGAACCCTGATTTTGGGCATACCTAAATCTTTCTAGGCATATAAAGCAATAATCCTAACTTGGGTGACCTTATAAGGAGTAGTCTATGGGTAGTTCAATTACCTATATTCCCTTAAATCTTCTAAATTACTAAATCTATCCCTAACCATAATACAAAAACCTAATATAAAAAACACTAAATCATTTTTCTAGTCTTCTAGTCTTCTTCTTCCTTCCCTCCTCTGCCTCCCTCACTTCATATCGCATCACATCGCCGTGAAACTGATAATCGTCGATTCATGAAAAATTGATCGTCGATTAAACTCTACTATATAATGGGTCGTCGTAAAACTGTAACGCGCTCTAATAGATAAATTGAAGCACCAATTGAAGATGAAGATGTAAACAAAGTGAAATCCAACCACAATTCGAACCGGGAGAACAAAGTGAAGAACCAACACCTGAAATGAGAATAAGAAAGTAAGTTTCTACAAACCCATCTCGTATTTGATGTTTTTGATTGGTATAATAGGTTTAATAGTAAAAAATTAGGGTCTTGCGGCGGTTACAGGGTAGGGATCGGCTTAAAAGTATTCCCAGATTTGCGCCGAACTGTTCTTGAAACTGAACTCTTAAAATGCATATGAACAGTTCAGATTAAAAGTTTAGATGATATTTGAGCCGAACTTTGTTAAATAGAATCCTTGTATTTAGGATCGGCTTATTCGATACAATTAGATTTGAGTCAAACATGTATTTGTAGAATTTCATAGATTGTTCAAGTGTATAGGCTCGGCGTATCCTATGATATTATTATGCGCTGAACATATGTTACAATTCCTAAGTATAGATTCGGCTTATTCGATACTATTTGTTTTGAGCCGAATATGTGTTGTTAGAATTCATTATTTTTGCAAGTGTAGAGGTTCAACTCATTTTATGAAATCATTATGCAACGAATAGTAGTTTTAATTCGTAAATATGGATTCGGCTTATTCGATAATAGCAGTTTTCTTCCGATATATATGTTCGGCTTGGAAGTATTTTGTGCATATAAGCCGAACTACTCTCTGTAAATGATAATCAAATACATATTTCATATAGTTTGTATTCCTTTGTTGTTCGAAGTATTAGGCTTGTAAGTTTTATGCTTATGTCAGGAACAATACAGCTAAAAAGAAGAAGAAGATGGAGGTAACACCTTCTACTTCTAAAACTCCCGATCCTCGAGGAGGAGGTAAGAAAAAATTGGGAGCGAACCGTAGAGGAACTGACATAGAAGAAGTATATGAACAAGGAAGAGTTGGAATAAAAGAAGAAGGAATTTATGATGATGAAGAAGTTGATGATATTCAAGAAACACAACCCCAAAGAAAACCCGAGAAAGGTAACAAGGTTGCACAACCAAAGTAAGTGAACAAAGTTGCAAAACAACGGGCTACAGGTTTTCACATTCCTGATGAAGATGATGTAATTTCACCTAGATCGGATGGTGAGCCTCATGGTCTTCCAGAAGATGGAGGAAATGTGTTGATTGGTTACGCCGAATCTTGGGCAAAAAGGATTTATGAGACTCCTGATCACAACCGTGCAGTCCGAGTATTGAGACACCAGAGGGCAGCAAAATGGAAACTTTCTGAAGAGGTTGATGAGGTGGTTTCTTACGTACAATCCTCTGCTTTATGGTCTGCCATTCAATTTGGACATCAAGAATATAATAGTGTGACAGCCTCCTGTTTTGCCGAGAGATTTTTTCCAGAGACTTACACATTTCAATTACCTTTTGGAGAGATGTCAATCTCTCCTGATGAAGCGAGTAAGATTACAGGCCTTAAACAAGGGGTAGAAGCGTGGATGCTGATTATTATGACATGAGTTGGGAAGAGCTGTACAAGTTGTTCGAGGAAACTCTTGGTTGGAGTTTATTCAAAACTGAGTTGGAGTTTTGTCGATCCGTTAGAGATGACGATTCCGTTTGTATACCTGGTAGAAGGAATAAGAAGAATAAAAGGATCAAGCTAACTAACCTGAAAAAGGAATTTGAGTGCACAAAGGAGAAAGTAAATAAGGGGGGAGTTGGTAATGGACGAGATCAAAGTAAAGCAAACCAGAACCGCATACTTGGTTTATACTCTTGGCAGAGATATCTTTCCTGACCTTACCGGAAACAAGGTAAATGCTAATTATCTCCAATTGGTAAAGAATATTGAAACCATTAACAAGTATACTTGGGGAACGGATTCGCTGGCTTACCTGCTGGACCAACTTGCGGCCGCCTCTAGGTTGACAAGCACAAACATTGGAGGAAATTTCACTATGCTTCAGGTAATGCTCGACAATCAAACATGAAATTTTCTGGGTTATCAGTGTATGGTTCGGCTTGTTACTGTGGTCACATATAAGCCGAACCATAAGTTTTCTCAGGTTCGGCTTATAAGCCGTCCAATGTTTTAAGCCGAACAATGCACTGAGTTTTCAAATTTCTTTATTACTTTGTTGTGTCAAACCAAAAAATGTCTACTGTTCTGTTTCTATTAATTCAATCATTTTAAGTTAGTTACGTGGTTATTTGGATGTAGGTTTGGGTATATGACCATTTTTCAATTTTGGAATTGGCCAAAATGTTTGAAAAGGATGTCGAGTGGGTTGATATAGAGCCAACAACAGCAAGGTACGAGTATGAGGACTCAGAAGAAAAGGAACAAAAAACAGTCATTTATAGGCTCTGAGTTTGCTGAAATTTAGTTTTGCTAGAAACGAATATGTACTTTAGTGGTAATAATCGAAATATTATTGAAGTCAAAAGTATATTAATTTTCTGATTGTGTTTTCATCCTCCCATATTCAGATTGAGTTTTCCAACAATTTTAAGTTTTTTGTGTTACCAAAAATAAAAAAATAAAGCTGATGAACTTGGACAACTGAACATCAATCACCAAGCAGGAATATATATAGAAATTTCATACTAGTTCTTTTTGGAGTCAAACCAAACAAACAGAATTATACTTAGATTAAGCTGCAGATAATTTGAGAACATCTGCATCTTCTACGTTTTCCATTGTGCCATTAACATTGGTAGTGATTGCTCCAAAATAGGGGAATTCAACAGTGGATTTGCATCGTTGCTTGGGAAGTTCTGGGCACCTAATTAATTCCAAACCATTTTTATCAACGCAGATGAAGATCTCATAAAGCTGACTATTACTGTCTCCGTCGACATTACATTTTATTCCCGGAGTAAATCCAGTTGCTTCTCTTATGGCATTTTTTATGCGGTTTATGCTATAAAACCTTCCATCTGGTTTTATGCCTGCACAAACACATGTCACAACCAACCTAATTAGTAACATGATATAGACTGCAGAAAGAGATCTTGAGATGTTGATGGACGCCTGCTCCAGAGGCTGGGTACTGTACATGTGCGCGATCATAAATCTTACGTGAGTTAGTGAGGATTCCGAGAAGATTTATTTTTCTCTTTAGCTTTAGAGCAGAGGCAAAATAGCCATGTTGGTTAAGGGATGATTCTGAACAGGTTCCGTGTTTGTTCCACTCATGTCCCCAAAATGCATTACCATCACCACTAGGACAGGCAAGCGTTGGCCAGTTTCTTTGTAAATCCTCTTTCAGGTCTGAAACCTACATGTAAAAATACAGCCTGGTTATATTGTTATCTATAAATCTATAAACGAAACTGGGTCGAGCTTCAGATGTAGATGAAACTCGAACAAATAAACCGGGTCGAATTGAGGCAATACTGTAAGTAAATACAACTCAGGCTTAGATTTATGGTCTTCCAATCTAGCGTCTAGATTGGAAATCCATGTCAGCTAGAATACCCACCCAAGTTTTATGGTCATTCCAATCTAGCATTTAGATGCGCTGAACCCTTTCGCGAAAAGTAGAATTTGGTCGCGCTGAATGGAACAACACAACCATCTCAGACATTGGATCAAAAAATAAAACAATCTCGCCGAATCATTCCACGAAAAAGTGAATTTTAGCCGCGCTGAATAAAACAGTGCAACTATCTGACTACTAGTTAGCATTCGAGATATATCTGGAGAAAGAAGTAGAAGTGAAGAATAGGCAACGCTTTTTGTCTAATTTAGAAGCAAAACTAGCACCGTAAGGCTTAGCCTTACCAGTGATGGATCAAATACACTGTGAGGATCACAGTTGGATGGATAAGACCCATCGTTGTACTCTGGCCAAAGCCCGTGAATTCCGAAATCTGCTTTTGGTTTTCCGGTCGTCGGAAAGCAGCAACCACGTCTGGTGTCGCAGTAAGACCCCGGCCACTAATTTGTACACGAAAGCCCAAAAGAACACTATTAGAAAATGAGCATAAATACAGGAATCTTAAAGAAGTGATTTGAGTTGATACTCACTGATTGAACAAAACAGAAATAGTCGAAATCTTGGGAAACACATTGAGAGAAAAGTTGCATCAAAATGTGAAGAAAAATGACAAAAACGAAATTGCTAGATTTCATGATCATGGTTGCAACCAAGTGTACTCCTAGAGAAATTGCTTAATTATCCTCTACCAGATGCTTAGAGCGTCCACAGTGGTGCGAGCATAACTAAAGACCAAAGACTAAAAAAAAAGATCAAATTTGGGTTTAGTCCGTCCTGTGAGTAGCGGGTGAAGAGTAAATTTGGTCGCGCGTTGATATAAAGTCCGCTTCATCGTCCAGCGTAGATAAAGATTACGCCTGGCATGGGGCGTTGATAAAGATAACGCCTGGTATGGGGCGTTGATAAAGACAACGCCTGTATGAGGCGTGAACTATAGCAACGCCTGGTGTATGGGACGGAGATTATACGTTCGCCCGGGTTCAAAAAAAAAAAAAAAAAAAAAAATGGGGCGTTGATAAAGACAACGCCCCAACCAAAGTTTTGTAAACTTTTCAAATTTGGGTTCAAGACTTTATCAACGCCCCATGGCTTATGTGGTGTCCGGCGTTGATTATACCAACGCCCCATCCAGGCGGACATTATACCAACGCCCCATGCCAGGCGTTGATTATACCAACTCCCCATTCAGGCGGACATTATACCAACGCCCCATCCAGGCGGACATTATACCAACGCCTTGCATCAGGCGTTAACTTTACGAACGCGCGTCTACAGGCGGACATTATACCAACGCCCGTCGGGTAGGCGGACATTATATAAACGCCCGATTATATTTGGATTTGGTCTTAATCGCCGACCAAATTTGGTCCGAGTTTTACTCTTTGATCAAATTTTGATCGATGGTCCGTCCCATTACGCCATCCCACTCGACACCAAATTTAGGTTTAGTCATCCACTGCAGTTGCTCTTAGCCAGCTACATTCTTATAGATGAAATAATTGTACGAGAAGCAATTGGTGATTTGAATAATACACTGTAATAATTGTGTCATGCGTTGAGATGCAGTAGGATATGCCATTAGAGTAATACGTGCAGTGCATTATCAGCTACTTACCTTAAACTTTCTCATTTCCTTGGTATTCCCATGCTTTGACTTTCCTATTATTTTTTAATGTTTTAAGAATCTTCACCTAACTTTAATGAGAATTTGTACGAATTATGATTTTGGATATACCAAAATCTTCCACGGCATACTGAATCAAGATAAATTTTTTTTGTGAAATATCAAAATTAGATAACCCCTTAACCCAAAATTTTTTTAATGACAAATCTGCCCTTTACATATTAGTGTTAATAATCTTGATTAGTGATTAAATATTTTGTTTAGTGATAGACGCATTTATGTGTCTAATTTGTCTCAATTGTTTATATTGTCAGTGCTCGATTTTGTACTTATTTGGTTATTTTATGTCTTTGTAGGTGTTTTTGGAGAAATAAGCTTTTGCGGCGAAATTGGCTAAAAAGTGGTTTTTGCGCTCATGGGAGAAAATTTATATACGGACTCTCACTTTGGATAAGGGGTAACCTAATTACTAAGGGGCACCCCATTTCAGGGCATGTACTAAAGGGACACCGGAACTGGATAGGGGGAGGTCATCTTCAAAGTTTCAAAACTGGATTTTGGCGGGAAAAAAGGCAGCAGCGTCAACAGTTTTGGATCAAGGATTTGAGCGACCTAGGAGGCGATTCAATGGGTAAATTTGGTACCCACGGACTCTACAAGACATAAGGGACCTGTTAGAAGCGATTATACCCATCTAATTGGGCTGGATAATTCATAAAATCCACACAAAGTCAAGACAGTACACACGGTCCCTGTTTAGGGTTTTGAATTGGTTTGAAAGATTTGGGAGAGATTCTTGCGTGGGATATACTTCAAAACAGTTGAGTCCAAGTCCTAAAAGATATTTGAGTCGATAGAATAGCTAAAAACAGCCTGGAACGCAACAACAAGAAGATTATTCTTCAAACAACCCGTAAAGAATAATGGAGATTTCCAAGGGGTTTGATCGAGTTTCAAGGGAATTTAAAGCCTATAAATAGTTGGTTTTATGTAAGCTAAAGGGTACGAAGAGTTTGGGGTCGATACAGATCCAGGAGGAGCGAAGAAGAAGGAGTAGCAGCAATGTTCACCTGCTGCTGCTGCTGCCATTAAAAAGCTTCAAGAACACGAAGAACAGACTCCCCAGGACAGTCTTATTTTCAGCAGCTTCAGAACAGTCTTATTTTCAGCAGCTCAACAGCAGAAGATAGGTGTCGCAGTTTGCTGCAGTTCTCTGTTGTCGTTCTTTTCTGGACGTGTTTTGTGAGTCTCAGAACTACTATTTATAACTTTTGACTCTTTTAATCACACTTTGAGCTTTGAATTAATATGTTGAGTGTGTGATTGATATGAATAGCTAAACCCCAATACTGGGATGATGGAGGAAACCGTTCTTTATGCATGAGTAATTTTATTTAATTCTTTTATGACTATTTGCACTATTATGAATGGAATAATGATTTTTATTGATTATTTGTGATTTTGTCTGATGATGTATGCTTAATCCATGAGATTCTTGATGCATCATGCTTATGATTTACATATAATACTTACAAAATCTATTTTTGGCAAAGTAAGAGTCGATATTTGTTATCAGTATAAGCTTTAATTATCTAGAATTAATAATTGAATCGCATGAGTATAAGAATTGGTGAAATCCTGAGTCCCGGTATCTCTTGATCTTGTGAAAATTTTGTATATATTTTTGTTTTTAAATCTATTCAAGTCCGAGCAACGAACTCCTATTTACCGCAATCAAAGTACTACAACAAAATGGCGCCGCCGACGCGGACTTGTATATAGATTTTTTTTTAGGTTTATTTTTTTATTTTATTTTTTTTTACTATTATTTGTTCCTTTTTACGTTTCTTTTTGTGTCTTTGATTTACAGGTTCGAAGTGGAATACTAAGGACTTGGGAACAAAAGCTTAAAGCTAAAGCTAAAAGCTAAAAGAAAGAAGAAAAAGACATAATTTTTTTTAGGATTTAATTTTTATTATTATTATTTTTTTTGTATATAGCTTTTATTTTTTTTTTTAGAATTTGTAAATAGGCTTTATTTTTCATAATTTTTGTAATTTTGGACTTTTTATTTGGACTTTATTCTGGACTTTGGACATTATTTTTATTTTAAACCCTACGGAAGGGTATCCTTAAATATAAACTGTTTGCAGGGAAGGACGACGATTACGATATCGTCTCGGCCCCTCGGGTTCGCACACGCATAGGAGTCGTGGCCCGAGTCGACGACAACGGTTCATCGCCCGTCTGGTACGGGAGGTAAGTCCAATCGAAACACCCGCGAATCTCCTGCAAGCGGGTTACTGTCTGCCTTAAGGTGATAATTGTTTGAGGACGAACCGGACTGTCTTTATTTTCCTAGTAAAGGGCAAGGCCTGGCCTAAACAAGATAAGGACTCGGATTTCATCACCGTTTCCTTCTTGCCCGCCTTAGGAAAACGAAACCAAACGCGAACCTAAGCCTAAAATTTTGAATAGAACGAGACCAATAGGGTAACGAGCTTAATAGGAAACTCGTTCGAAAAATATTGGTTGCTCTTTAAGCACATTTCAAAGTTCATGATGGTTTCTGTGAGTTGAATGCGTGACTGCGCCGCCTTGTGATAGCGGTGAGGCCTTGGGTATCAAAGCTCCACTGAGCTTCCCTCGCCTCGATTCAACTTACATTAGCTCGGATTGATTCCAGAGGGGTGTGCTCAAATTGTAACGAATTCCTTTTCGAAGGAATAGAAGCTGGTCTAGAAAACAATCTAAGTGGAGCCATCATGCTTTTTGTTTGCTAGATTCTATAGGTTTGATTTGGTCGAGTCGGACTTGTTTGTGATTGCGTAGAATTCCCCTGCAATTAAGAATGTCGAACTGGTATGATAGAAGCCAATACAATGAATATCGACCTGAATTTGAATATGGACATCATCAGTATTATGACCATAGTGAGAATAGTGACTGGGGACGCCAACCTTTTCAAGGTTATGGTTCATACCATGGTGAGCCCACTATCCGCACGCGCATCAGTCATACGAGCAAGAAGATTATAATACTAGTTCTTCGTCTTTAGAGGATACAATCAAACTTTTGAAAAGTAGTCCTTATTATGATCCTTCAGTTCCTATTCCTTCTCTAGAAGAGACTCTCAGGAATTTAGCTAAGTCATCACGTCAGTTAGCTGAATCGACGTATAAATTAGATGAGGTGAATAATGTAGTTATGGACGAAAGAACTGCAACAACAACTGAATCTGTAGAAGATATCCTCAATAGATTAACTCAAAACTTAGATCCTACACTAAGGGAACTTTCTTTGGAAGAGACCCTTGAGAGGATAGCTGAGTCGACACGTAGACTTGAGTTAGAGACGAACGAAAGTATTGCTCGAAATAACTTGAATTGCCAATATAGTGTATCCAATAATACCCTTGAGAATGAAGATACTTTTTCACATAATCAAGATAACGAGGTTATAATTGGTAACACTACTTATTTAGATAAGGTTCAATCATCTTCGTACTATTATGATGATGAGGATAGTAGTGATGAAGAATCTGAAATATGTAGGCATAGTAATCAGGAATCTAGTAATCCAATTGAGCTTTATAGTGATTATATTATTTCTACTTCAAATCCAAATAATTTTTATGATTATTCACCTATTCAAAAGGACGAGGATTTGATTAGGGATACCACCGTTTTAGACGATGTAGTTTTCCTTTTGATTACGAAGCCGATAGTGGTTTAGAGGAACGGGTTCATTTCGAAAATACTGTTTTAGAGTCTAGCGACTTAGAAACAATAGTCTTGGAAGAAGAAGATAGACCCGTAGAGATGAGTAAAGATGCACTACCTGATAATAACTTAGAAGAATCTCTTGAATATTTTAAGGACTCTGAAGATACGGAAATTCAAGAAAAATTAGAGGTCTATCTAGAGAACTGAAAACTCTAAGTTTGGGGGTGATTATCACTTCCCTAGTGCCTTACCTTTAACTCTCAGAAAGTCCCCACACTTAGGACTTGACATCAATGCCTCAACCATTTTACAAGATTACTTTCATACTCGTTTTCCTGAACCTAGTGATGTCCATAAGGAAGTTCAGTTGTTAGAAACCCATCCTCTGGTTGATGAGGTTAGACCAGGCTATGATACAGATCGACTTTGTTTTCCCACCAAATATTTTTCAACAATTGTGGGAACGTTAAATTTCAAATGTGTCATTATTAAGTTCTGAGACTAACCTAATTACTTTAGGAATTAGAATCGACACATTTCTTCAGAATGACCACTACTCTCACTGTGGTCAATTATGTAAGTCAAACCTGATTGACTTAGAGGATCCTCAATTATTTAGGTTATTTTGTGCTTCTAAGTTCTTATTAAGTTTACAGACTCTAGGACCTAATAATTGGATCTATTTTGAGGATGCATCCGAAAAAATCTATTTAGACCCTTTTATAGAACCTGAACCTGAACCACAATTAGATAGATATCAGAAACTAGGTAAGGGCATGCAGTATTGTACATTTTCTTGGTTCACTGCAGTTTCCTTTTGTCAGCTCTTTTTGGTTTAAAGACCCACAGTTATTCCGGCTACTGTTATACGGTTCGAGTTGACTAAACTTTTCTTAGTCTGGCTGAAGACTTTAAACTTAGCACTTCTTGGGAGGTAACCCAACTCATGCAACCGGTAATATCCTTCCGTAACTCTTTCTTCAAATGGTAACAGTTTCTCCTTGTTCATGCTTTTAATTTCATCTTTAGAACATTGAGGACAATGTTAGGTTTAAGTTTGGGGGTATGGGAGAAACTTTTTAGTATGAATAAATAAACTCCAGAGCTTAGAAATTTATGCCTATTGAGGATTGCACTAACTAATCTAAGTGGATGGAAGCATTTTGATTGTAGGAGTTTGAGGAACCAATCTGATTAGATGGAAACATCTAAAGAGTCTATTCATAAAAGCACAGAGCTCAGGTGTTAGAAATAACATGATAGTTTCACCATATCTCGTTGAGTCCTTTTCACTTCTATTTTTATTTTATTTTGTTTTTAAACTATGTTTCTCTAAGTGATAGGTGGGGCCCACGATTCAAGTTGTTACCAATGCTAGGGTGAATTAGAGTGATTGAGATACCATGAAAAAAAAAAAAAAGTTGAAAAAGAAAAAGAGATGAAAAAAAAAAAAAGATGAAAAAAAAATGGTAGTTACCAAAAAGTAAAAAAAAAAAAAAAAAAAAAAAAAAAAAATTGAGACCAGACCATTTGACCAAAAGGAATAAATTCAATAAAGTCGACCACTGGTACCCTTGTATATGCCAGTTGTGTTGACCTAGAGTTAGGTTATCGACCACTGGTACCCTTGTATATGCCAGTGTGTTGATATTAGTCAGACTAGTATCTCAATCCATTAGGATAGGTTCATTTTGGCGGAGGCCTTCAGACAGATATGGGAAACGTCGTTCACTTAGTAAACATCAAAACCATCTATGTTTTCTATATCCATCTTCTTGATCTATCCATGTGATTAGTTTAGACTCCGAATATGATGTCCATAGTGCAACTATCTGAGTAGAGCTCTGTCACTTTATATGAATTTTAGTATGCTTGAGTGCAAACTCGTGTAACAATTGGAATTTCGCATCAGGGTACTTCTTCCTGTAGTCAATAAGTATGCCAACCAAGGAGATTCTTTAGTGCCTTCCAAGGTTTGCGTAGATAGCTAAGTCTGGAGTATTAAGGTTTTGTGGGTACACCTCTGGTAAACCCCCCGGAGACAACACTCCGCCACTAGGGCCACCTAGTGGTTTAACGGCTTACTGCACGTGCTAAGTGTAGTCATTTTATTTTAGATTAGATTTGCTCGAGGACTAGCAAATAATAAGTTTGGGGGTATTTGATAGACGCATTTATGTGTCTAATTTGTCCAATTGTTTATATTGTAGTGCTCGATTTTGTACTTATTTGGTTATTTTATGTCTTTGTAGGTGTTTTTGGAGAAATAAGCTTTTGCGGCGAAATTGGCTAAAAAGTGGTTTTTGCGCTCGGAGAAAATTACTATACGGACTCTCACTTTGGATAAGGGGTAACCTAATTACTAAGGGGCACCCCATTTCAGGGCATGTACTAAAGGGACACCGGAACTGGATAGGGGGAGGTCATCTTCAAAGTTTCAAAACTGGATTTTGGCGGGAAAAAAGGCAGCAGCGTCAACAGTTTTGGATCAAGGATTTGAGCGACCTAGGAGGCGATTCAATGGGCAAATTTGGTACCCACGGACTCTACAAGACATAAGGGACCTGTTAGAAGCGATTATACCCATCTAATTGGGCTGGATAAGTCAAAATCCACACAAAGTCAAGACAGTGCACACGGTCTGTTTAGGGTTTGAGATTAGTTTGAGAGATTTGGGATTCTTGCGTGGGATATACATCAAAACAGTTGGGTAAAAGTCCTAGAAGATATTTGAGACGATAGAATAGCTAAAACAGCCTGAACGCAACAACAAGAAGATTATTCTTCAAACAACCCGTAAAGAATAATGGAGATTTCCAAGGGGTTTGATCGAGTTTCAAGGGAATTTAAAGCCTATAAATAGTTGGTTTTATGTAAGCTAAAGGGTACGAAGAGTTTGGGGTCGATACAGATCCAGGAGGAGCGAAGAAGAAGGAGTAGCAGCAATGTTCACCTGCTGCTGCTGCTGCCATTAAAAAGCTTCAAGAACACGAAGAACAGACTCCCCAGGACAGTCTTATTTTCAGCAGCTTCAGAACAGTCTTATTTTCAGCAGCTCAACAGCAGAAGATAGGTGTCGCAGTTTGCTGCAGTTCTCTGTTGTCGTTCTTTTCTGGACGTGTTTTGTGAGTCTCAGAACTACTATTTATAACTTTTGACTCTTTTAATCACACTTTGAGCTTTGAATTAATATGTTGAGTGTGTGATTGATATGAATAGCTAAACCCCAATACTGGGATGATGGAGGAAACCGTTCTTTATGCATGAGTAATTTTATTTAATTCTTTTATGACTATTTGCACTATTATGAATGGAATAATGATTTTTATTGATTATTTGTGATTTTGTCTGATGATGTATGCTTAATCCATGAGATTCTTGATGCATCATGCTTATGATTTACATATAATACTTACAAAATCTATTTTTGGCAAAGTAAGAGTCGATATTTGTTATCAGTATAAGCTTTAATTATCTAGAATTAATAATTGAATCGCATGAGTATAAGAATTGGTGAAATCCTGAGTCCCGGTATCTCTTGATCTTGTGAAAATTTTGTATATATTTTTGTTTTTAAATCTATTCAAGTCCGAGCAACGAACTCCTATTTACCGCAATCAAAGTACTACAACATTTAGTGATTAAAATAATTTTCAGAATTATAAGAGTTGTTTAGATGAAAAATTTGAGGAAAAAAATATCAAAGTTTTGGTTTGGTTAAGAAGGAGAGAAAGAGAAGGAGAAAGTGAGAAAATTCTAATTCTTGATTCAATGGAGGATGAGGAGGGTCATCATTCATCTAAAAAACCTAGGAAAATACATATCAACTACAACAATGATCTAGAAATGAATGATTTCTTAGATTATGAGAATGATTTTACACCCACTCAAACTCAAGCTCAAACTCAAACACAAACACAAACTCAAGATGATGATTTTTATGAGCCAAATCCTGATGATGAAGACATTGATGAGGAACCCAATGCTTCTAATACACAGGTACACTTATATCCTATACTTAATCTCACTTCTATAGCTCTCAATTATCAAAAGTTAGGTTTTTTGAATCATGGTTCGGCGAAACAGGTTGAGGTTCAGCTCACATCTATGAGCCGAATCTACCAATTGATGAACGGTTCGGCTTACTGAATCTGTTTACTGCATGCGCCGAACCTATAATTTCCAATTCCAACCCTTTTGCTAGACACTAGTTCGGCTTATATGAAAGTTTCATAGTAAGCCGAACAACATCCTGAATAACCCGTTATAGAATCATTACTAATTCGGCTTACATATCCAAAATCGTATGCGCCGAACATATTTTTTTAATTTCTGGGTTGAAATATTGTTACTGGTTCGACACATATGGAGAATATCGTATCAGCCGAAACCTCTTATGTTCAAGGTTCGGCACATAATATGATTATCGTCTGAGCCGAACATGAATTTGTTAATTTTTGGGTTAAATTATTGTTCTTGGTTCGGCACATATTGAGGATATCGTATAAGCCGAAACCTGTAAATGTTTATAGTTCGGCACATAATGTGATTATCGAATGCGCTGAACCTTGTTATTATATTCCCTTTCTAGTGTTTAACCTTGTGATATTCTTTGTAGATCGTGCTTGGACCCATGAAAAATCACCCTGATCCAGTAGACATAATTCACGAGGATACCAAGGATCACTAAAACATGAAATTGAGGAACATCAACCTGGTCGTGCTTGAGGAACACCAATACTGGATTACACCAATAATGATTTTTAAGGCTCGGCTTATAACTCAAATTATAGAAAAAGCCAAACCTGAAGGACAAATGATTCGGTGCGTAACTAACATTAGAGGATAAGCCGAACTCTATAAATTCGGCGCATAACTGTTAAGCTATTCATTAAAACATGAAATTGAAGGTGTCCATAACCCAATCCCAGCACCATTAAAAACAAAGTTCAGCACCTAAAAGCAAAGGTGTTTGCAACACCATAAAAGTGTACTTAAAACTTAAGAAAAAGTGTACCATAAAAGTGTACATAAAAGGGCATTTAACCACGACCCCTCTTCTTAGTTGCACGACCACCTCTTCTTCCACCTTGGTCTTCATTTTCCGACGCATCATTACCGGGTTGGACGGTAGTACCACATTGGCTTGTACCTTCACCAACTTGTCGAGACCTCTTAGTGGTAGGCCTTTGTTCGGGTTCCTCGGGTCCTTGTCCTTTGTTGATGATTGCATCCCACTTGTTGATGAGGTATTTTTGTTCTTCCACGGTCATTGGTGTTTTGCAACCAAGTTTGGCCTTCATTTTTTTCAACATTTCCCTACCCGCGGCAACCTATTTTTTCATTTGTCAACAACTTATAACCATGAGGGTGAAGACATTTTTACCACCTGAATTTCTCGTCAAACAAAGAAACCTTTTGGACGCATCCTAATTGACGGAGTACTCGCCTAGGATCGTATATAACATAGCCACCGAGATACCACAATGGCCCATGATACATACCTACCGGCATATCCTCATCTTCAACAACTTCATCTTCTTCATATTCCTTCTCATATGGTTGAAAAGTGACATCATCAACACCAAGACGGTCTAACGTCTCTCTCAAACTTGCCACCAACTTATTTTTGTTCCTTTTCTTGGAGTCCTCGTACGCGTACCGTGCTGCAGTTGGCTCTGTATCAACATAATCGACATCTTTCTCAAATACTTTGGCCAAGTTCAAAATGGTCATATATCCACACCTACATCCAAAGAACCACATTGAAAAATCAAAGGAATTGAATTGATAGAAACAACTTTTACTTGGAAACATCAAAGTAAGAATAACCAATCAACACATTTCCTCCATCTTTCGGAAGACCATGAGGCAAACCATCTGATCGAGGTGTAATTACGTCATCTTCATCAGGAATGTGTAAACCAGTGATCCGTCAATCATCGTCCTTCTCTTTCTCGGGTTCTGCCACCTTCTTACCTTTCTTATCTTTCTTGGGCTTTCCTTGGGGTTGTGTTTCTTGATGAACTTCTTGATTATCATCAACTTCTTCATCTTCAGCTATTCCTTCTTCTTGTCTTTCAATTCTTACTTGTTCAGCTTCTTCTTCTAAAATTCCTCCTCTACCTCCCGCTCCCAATTTTTTCTTACCTCCTCCTCTAGGATCGGGAGTTTTAGAAGTAGAAGGTGTTACCTCCATCTTATTCCTCTTTGTAGCTACATTGGTTCTGACACAAGTATGAAAGTTATAAGACTAATTCGAACAACAAAGAGATTTGGAAAGCCAAAAACTTGTAAGAAAATAAGAAGGCTCGGCTTACCCGAAATAACACATATGAGCCGAATCATGTCTTGAAATTTTTATTAGCTTACACAGAGATTGGATCGGCTCATACCACGAAACAATTATAAGCCGATCCTATATATTCGTCTCACAACCGATACCGTCGAATAAGCCGAATCTATGATTATGAACTCAAACATGTATTCGGCGCAACATGATATCATATAAATAAGCCGATCCTATACACTTGTAAAATTTATGAAATTTTAACAATGATATTCGGCGCAACCCTAATACTATCGAATAAGCCGAATCTAGACTTATGAATTGAAACCTTTATTCGGCGCAAAACTAATACAACCATACAAGCCGATCCTAATCACATGCAAAAATTCTGAAATTCAAACAACATTTATTCGACACAAAAATAATACTACCATACAAGCCGATCCTACGCACATGCAAAATTTCTGAAATTCACAAAACATATTCAGCACAAAACTAACACCATCGAATAAGCCGATCCTAAATATAAGTCTCTGTGTCACTAAGTTCGGCTCAAAACGGATTTCAGATATACGCCGAGCCGTTCATATGCACTTTCAGGGTTCAGTTTCAAGAACAGCTCGGCGCACATCTAAGATTTGTTTTGCGCCGAACCATACCCTGTAACCGCGCCGCATAAACATGATTTTGACGAATTAAATCGACCAAACTAATCTAAAACATCAAATACGAGATGGGTTTGTAGAACTAACCTTCTTATTCTCATTTCCGGAGTTGGTTATTCTTCAATCTTTTCTTCGGGTTGATTTTGTGGTTGATTTTGAGTTTGTTCTTCACTCTCTAAATCTTCTTCTTCTTCAATAGGTTGTTGAGTCGATCGATTTGAACGAGATATTGGCTTACGACGACCCATTATATAAATGAGTTTAATCGTCGACTAAATTTTCACGAATCGACGATAAATTTCCGCGATGAAAAAAAAAGAAAGGGAAGGGTGAATGAGTTCGGTTGTGGAGAGGAATAAGAAGAAGGTGAATGAAACTGATTTTAGGTGTAGTTGATTATAGGTTTTGTATTAGGGTTAGGGATAGATTAGTAGTAATTTAAAGGATTTAAGGGCATATAGGTAATTGAACCACTCCATAGGGTACCCCTTATAAGGTCACCCAAGTTAGGACTAGTGCTTTGTATGCCTAAGAAGATTTTGGTATGCCCAAAATCAGGGTTCATCTGTACACCGTCTGTTCTTTTAAAAAAAGCATAATTTGTGTTCATCATGGCTGCTAACGGGTACCAATTTGCTTTACTTGGACCTACCAGGCCCAAAATCAATAACCAACCAATAATTCTACCAGGCCCATTAGAGGACGCCCCCATCATAGTTATCAACAAAATTCGGCACAACAAAATGCACTGTAACTACTATTGCTGAATACTCATGAAATCAATAATCTCTCTTGTACGGGATAATTTTTAAGTCGTTAAACTATTAATCTCTCTAGATTAACAGAAATAGGATAGTCTCAAGGCTATTAATCTAAAAAAGTTATGTTGTATTGTTGAAGATGACAGTCAGCCGGTCAGCTGAGAGGGTAAGGTGGATCATAGTAAGAGAAGCAACTTTATCTTTCAATACAAAAATGAACCGACCCGAGTATGTGATAATGCTTATGGTGATGACCGAAGAAAGATACAAAAGAAAAGGACACAGCATAGAGTTGCAATAAAGAACACATTTATGCTAATGCCTTGCTACGAAATCTGGTTCGAACACTGGTTTTGCTTCATTGTTCATATGCATTTTTGTGAGACCATCAGCAACGCAGAATCCCTTTTCCAATTCGGTCACTGATATTATTCCACTGCTGTCTTTTGAATCCCCAACACAGTGCGTGCCATTCTTCCAGTTTAGAAGTGCTTGAATTCACCAGGATACCCATATACTCTTCAAGATCCACTTAACACCATGATGACCAACAATATATCCGGGTGACTGCAAGTGCTTGTAAACCTGGAAAGAATATCACCCGTTCTTTCTCTCTGCAAGCATCTTATACATATCTTATCATCACCGTTGACGAGAAGTAATGCTCCTCTTTCAGCCATGAACCTACAGGAAGATGCAGAAAGAGTATGTGTCCTAATTGAAATTTGAATACAATATTAAATTCCAATTTAATCTTCTGAAGAACAAATATTAAAATGTTCAGGTGGTTTATACGAAGTTTTATATCTTGCATGTACGCGTGTATGTAAGGAAGGGCAAAACAAAACGGCAAATAAACATATTCAGGGAGTACGAAGTCATCTTGCATGACTAGTTGACTACACTACATATATGCAGAGAAGGGAAAGGAAAACAAACATGGTTAAGATATCATGTGCCACTAAGAAGATGGTCGAAGTTCTGATTTTGGGTAAGAATACACTCCATACAACATAGATCCTCCACAAATAAAACTGCTACAACAGTTCATCCTCACCCAAACTCAACATTCAAGCTTAGCATATCTTCCTGTGGCCACAGCCAAAAAAGTTCTGGTAAGCTTAGTTGCTAGTGCGCGGGAACTAATCTCCAACGAATATCATGTCAACCAATAACATATTCAAGTGATTTTAACAATTTACTCTCAATTCAATTCCCTCCAAAAATAGATAACTATAACTCTCAGTTTATATCTTTGCTTAATTATACCATGAACAGACTCAACAGTCTGGGATATCTAACTTTAACTGTTAGAACTAACTATTTGTATACTTACATATGTAGTTCAAGCATCTTACAGCATATCTCAAATGTGCATATACAACTTTATCCTCAGCTAAAAACACAAGTGGAGTGCACGTGCGTTGCACGTCGACAAACAACATGCTCTTACATACGCTATTCCATGTTCGAAAAATATGACGCTACAATAAAATGTTTCTCAGCAAGATACCAACAGTCAATAATTTTTTTTTCCATTTAGAATTGAATCAATCAGAAATACATACCCAACACTAAGGAATTGTATATTACCATCTCGTCTAAAAATGGTGTTTTCTCAGTAAACAAAGCACGATCTAGCTAGCGAACTGCTCATCTGATTTCCCGACTCCAAAATGACTCAGAACCGTTGACATTTGATTATTAGTTCTCACTACTAAACAGGAAGAGGAGCTTCTTCTTCTTTTTTCTGCTACTTCAAAATCCGGTCAGCTTCCCAAGCACCACAAACATGGTGGAACTGCACAGCCATGTAAGAAATAGCAAAGAGTTCAAATGGCTTATTTCTGCAGCTTTACACTTCGATGAACACAACAATGTGAACCCTATACCCAAATTAGCTAGGGGGTCACATCATTGTCCCATTCTGAAACCAACGTCACTCTAGCAGTCCTGTACTGTACTCAGTGTATCGAGATTCTGGATTGATGGAATCTTTCTTTTTATGCATTGTACTGCTACAGTGCAACTGTTGTGTTAGGTATTAGCAAGGCTACTAATTGTGATGGAAGAAATTCTTTCTTTGCCAGAAAACAAACAGGGCATATAAGTATGACATCTCGTGGTTGCAACAAAGGTTCTGGACATTACGTGACATATCAGAAAAAACATTATACTAATCCTTGGATTTATTCAAATGTTGAGGATGTTTGAATTCTGCTCATCAAAAGCAAAACAAAATTCTACTCATTAAAAGCAAAACAAAAAAGAGAAATCATTTCAATTCTTTTTTCAGTAAGGAAGGGGTTTTCTTATTCATATCACAATTTTACAGCCAGAGTATGTTCGGGTGCAGGTTGAGTTTAAATCCTAGGCACTTTCAAATGTCTAACAGAAGTCAAAGAGAAAATCATAACAAAGGTGATCATCCCATGTGAACCCTATACCCAAATTCTACCCAAAAATTTAAAACCCAAACTCTAAATTACATTCTAATTCGTATAATTATCAGAGAATGGCCTAGACTTACCCTTTCTAAATTGATTAACAATGTGAAAAGCATCCATATTTTTGCTGATAATGTTACAACTCGAATCAATTTTCCAAGCATAATGTTCATAAAAGAGCTGTGATCAACGTCAATAATAACAAAAATTATCTAATTGAGAAAAGGCCCTGATTTAGGATTAACAAAAACCAACAGACTGTTTGAAGAGAGATTGCAATACTGTAAAGCAATGATTTAACCATAAATAAATGAAATTAGTAATTGAATTAGTTTCACACAAACCTGAAAAAGAAAATCAAAACCCCAATTTGTTAAGTGAAGATCAATCTGACCATAAAATCACTCGTGTAGTTGTTCTTGTGTAGTTGAAGCAGTTCAGTTCTGCGATTCAATAGAGAAGAAAACTTCTATTGAAATTCGGTACTTAATCTCATGGATATTGATCTTCATCTGTAGCAGCGATAGGTTTTCTTCTCTATTGAATCGCAGAAGAAAACGAAGGAGCAGAAAACAAAGTTTTGGTAGATTTGATATATATTTTTCACGTTTAGGTCCCTGTAAATTTAGTAATCTTAAGATAACCCCCAAAATATTACACATATTACGCAGAACTACTTATCAGATGGACGATCTCCATCGCATTCCTAGATTTTCAGTCAAACGATCCAACGAATGACATGAAAAGTTCATAGAGGAATTTTTTTCGGCGTCATTTCCGGATCTTGAGATCTCACGGCTGGAAATTAGAATAAGTAAATCGAACGGATTTTGAGAGTGGATTTTAATATCCCTTGCGCTGATTAAAGGGGGGGAGATGGACGGCCTCCATCGCATTTCTAGATATTCAGTCAAACGATCCAACGAATGACATGAAAAGTGCACACGAGAATTTTTTTTGGCGTCATTTCCGGATCTTGAGATCTGACGGCTGGAAATTAAAATAAATATAAATCGAACGGAAATTGAGAGTGGATTTTAATATCCCTTGCGCTCATTAAAAGGGGAGATGTTCCAGCATACCTCAAGTGATCATTTTCTTGCTAATATAGCTTTTAACTTTAGCTCAAATCCCAAAGTCAAATCTAAATTCAGATGAAATGATAATTCAAATTCAAACACTAAAATTAAAAATGACAATTCCATAATATTATACATCCATACAAAATGACAATTCCACATTAAATTGTACTCATAAATTTAACTCCAAATCATACAAAAGGATTCAACTCTTAATTTATAAGTTCAAGCTTTCTTAAAGAGAAGTGCTACGAGTCCAAAAAATTTCAACATCAATTTCAGTAATGGCACCAGCTAGCTTGAGAGAAGAACTGCAGAAGAACAACCCTTTCCAATATCTCTGTACCCAGCAACAACAACGATCTTACCAACAATCATGACATCAGGAACCCCTCATGAGAGTGACAACATCCATAAAGATCGTCGGGAAGAGCGGCAACATCAACTGTTGGGATGGAACTGAATGAACTATTGAATATTTTCATACACAGGCCTTCCCCAGCGCACTACCTACATTAATTTAGAAGGAAAAAGGTAATTAAAGTCGAACTCTGAAGAGAAAGCAGCCGAATAAGCTACATGATCCAACTTACAGACATAAGTAACTTTAGGAGAAAAAATATCAGTTTTCATTGGCGTTTCTCAGTGACACTATGTACTACCAGTTCATTCATAATTCAGTCACTCAGTATCATGGTATTAAGGGCTTCACCTGACTCAATTTCATCGATCAATTTCTGCAGCAAATAATCCATGAAAAACTCGATCGACTGACTCAAACTAATATAACCGTTACACTTATCGGCACTACAATTTACACAAGTAGCTTTAGGAGAAAAATATCAATTCTTGTTAGCGATTCTCAGTGACACTATGTACTACCAGTTAATTCACATTTCAGACACTACATATCCATCAATTTGTGCAGGAAATTATCCATGAAAAACTTAATCGACTAACTCAAAGTAATAGAAGCGTTACACTAACCGGTATTAAACTTTACAACACTAGTCTTAGATCATTAATTCATACATGAATATCATTTCAGCAACTAGAGCACCTAGAAGTCCAAACCAAACAAAACCCTAGAAACTTCATAATTTAACAAGCTAACACATAATCAGACAAGTAACATTAAGAGAAAATTGTATATACCAGCTTGTGAAGGAGAAAGTGGTTTGTAAGAAAACTAAGCAGTAATGGGGAAGGACGGCCTCCGTCGCATTCCTAGATTTTCAGTCAAACGATCCAACGAATGACATGAAAAGTGCATACGGGAATTTTTTTCGGCGTCATTTCCGGATCTTGAGATCTGACAGCTGGAAATTAAAATAAGTAAATCGAACGGATATTGAGAGTGTATTTTAATATCCCTTGCGCTCATTAAATGGGGGGGGGGGGGGGGGGAGATGGACGGCCTCCATCGCATTCCTAAATTTTCAGTCAAACGATCCAACGAATGACATGAAAAGTGCACACGAGAAGTTTTTTCGGCGTCATTTCCGGATCTTGAGATTTGACGTCTGGAAATTAAAATACATAAAACGAACGGATATTGAGAGTGGATTTTAATATCCTTGCGCTCATTAAAGGGGGGAGATGTTCCAGCATACCTCAAGTGATCATTTTCTTGCTAATATAGCTTTTAACTTTAGCTCAACATGATCCCAAGCATGCTTTTATATCTCTATCTTCACAAATAAATGTCTCACAACTGAAGTTAACACCTGACTATGAGTATCTCAGCTCCTAGTCTTATCAGAAACCCGATTCATCAGGTAAATAAATTCGATCTTTACCTGGCCTACCAGGCAACAGAAACCTGATTTATCAGGTAAATGAACTTGATCATTATTAATTACCTGAGCTACCAGGTAACATAAATTTGATTTATCAGATAAATAAATCCGATCTTTACCTGACCTACGAGGTAACATAAACCTGATCTATCAGGTAAGTGAAACTGATCTTTACCTAACCTAGCAGGTAACTGAAACTTGACTTATCAGGAAAATACAACTTAGAAGCCTTAAAATTTCTTGCAGCTACGTATCCTGCATTGTTATGACGTTATCCTTACTGTTGAGCTATCTTTAAGTGCAGTTGAATCTTAGTAGCCAGGAACGTGTAAACCCATCACGAATCTCAGTGAGAACCACAAATTTGCGTTCCTCACTGAAAATCGTTATGGGAGCGCGCTCCAAACACGGAAGAAACGCGTTCCAAACAAAAGAGAATCGTGTCACTTAATATCCGTCAATTTCTCCAAGCTTTTTTTTCTGTGTTAGAATTATTACTTGTTACTTGTTATTAGAAAACATAGGAAACTAAGGTCAGGGAAGAAGAAGAAAGGAAGAAAAAAGATTAAGATGAAGATTAAAGAGAAAAAAGAAGAAAGAAAAAGAGAAAGAGAAAATTAACGTTTCCTTCTGCTTTTTGTCCTTCGTTGAGAGATCAGAAGCATAACTTGTGTGAGAGGGGAGGCGGAATATGAAAAGACTGAAGGATGTATTTACTCTTTAGGTTTAGCGCAAGTCAGAAAAGTCTATTAGTTAGTTATGGGCCTAACTTAGCATATATTAGGCCCTACTGAGCTTATCTTAAACTATATATATAGCCCACAGCTCAACCAGTAGAAACTTCGCCTACTGATTGATTTCCAACGTGAAAACTAACAAATTAACTATGAAATATATCTATAAAAATTTTGGCACTAAAAATCACTAGTGGAAAATAGTTGTTTTAAGATAGTTCAATAGTGTCGTTTCAGAGGGTAAAAAGACACTATCAGAGTGCCGCTAAAAATGCTGTAGATTCAGTGTCTTTTTCTGAAACGACACTTTCAAGGTGCCCTTCAATAACGATGCTTTCAGAGTGCCGCTATCCACGACATCTGTATGATGTCGTAGATTTGATTTATTTTAACATTAAAAAAGTCATATCTGGCTGGGTGAGTGCTGTCATTCTGACTGGGATGAAACAATTCTGATTCAGATTCAGATTCAAATTCAAATTCAAATTATAGTAAACTGAAAATCAAATTAAAAATGATAATTAAAATTCAAACACTAAAATTAAAAATGACAATTCCATAATCTTATACATCTATACAAAATGACAATTCCACATTAAATTGTACTCATAAATTTAACTCCAAATCATACAAAAGGATTCAACTCCTAATTTATAAGTTCAAGCTTTCTTAAAGAGAAGTGCTACAAGTCCAAAAAATTTCAACATCAATTTCAGTGATGGCACCAGCTAGCTTGAGAGAAGAACTGCATAAGAAAAAAACCCTTTCCAATATCTCTGTACCCAGCAATAACAACGATCTTACCAACAATCATGACATCAGGAACCCCTCATGAGAGTGACAACATCCATAAAGATCGCCGGGAAGAGCGGCAACATCAACTGTGGGATGGAACTGAATGAACTATTGAATATTTTCATACACAGGCCTTCCCCAGCGCACTACCTACATTGATTTAGAAGGAAAAAGGTAATTAAAGTCGAACTCTGAAGAGAAAGCAGTCAAATAAGCTACATGATCCAACTTACAGACATAAGTAACTTTAGGAGAAAAAATATCAGTTCTCATTGGCGTTTCTCAGTGACACTATGTACTACCAGTTAATTCATAATTCAGTCTCTCAGTATCATGGCATTAAGGGCTTCACCTGACTCAATTTCATCGATCAATTTCTGCAGCAAATAATCCATGAAAAACTCGATCGACTGACTCAAACTAATATAACCGTTACACTTATCGACACTACATTTTACACAAGTAGCTTTAGGAGAAAAATATCAGTTCTCGTTAGCGTTTCTCAGTGACACTATGTACTACCAGTTAATTCACATTTCAGACACTACATATCGATCAATTTGTGCAGGAAATTATCCATGAAAAACTTGATTGACTGACTCAAAGTAATAGAAGCGTTACACTAACCAGTACTAAACTTTACAACACTAGTCTTAGATCATTAATTCATACATGAATATCATTTCAGCAACTACAGCACCTAGAAGTCCAAACCAAACAAAACCCTGGAAACTTCATAATTTAACAAGCTAACACAAAATCAGACAAGTAACATTAAGAGAAAATTGTATATACCAGCTTGTGAAGGAGAAAGTGGTTTGTAAGAAAACTAAGCAGTAATGGGGAAGGACGGCCTCCATCGCATTCCTAGATTTTCAGTCAAACGATCCAACGAATGACATGAAAAGTGCATACGGGAATTTTTTTCGGCGTCATTTCCGGATCTTGAGATCTGACAGCTGGAAATTAAAATAAGTAAATCGAACGGATATTGAGAGTGGATTTTAATATCCTTGCGCTCATTAAAGGGGGGAGATGTTCCAGCATACCTCAAGTGATCATTTTCTTAGTAGATCGAACGGATATTAAGAGTGGATTTTAATATCCTTGCCCTTAAATAACGATGCTTTCAGAGTGCCACTATGCACGACATATGTATGACGACGTAGATTTGATTTATTTCAACATTAAAAAAGTCATATCTGGTTGGGTGAGTGCTGTCATTCTGACTGGGATGAAACAATTCTGATTCAGATTCAGATTCAGATTCAAATTATAGTAAACTGAAACTCAAATTAAATTGAAATTCAAATCCCAAAGTCAAATCTAAATTCAGATGAAATGATAATTCAAATTCAAACACTAAAATTAAAAATGACAATTCCATAATCTTATACATCCATACAAAATGACAATTCCACATTAAATTGTACTCATAAATTTAACTCCAAATCATACAAAAGGATTCAACTCTTAATTTATAAGTTCAAGCTTTCTTAAAGAGAAGTGCTACGAGTCCAAAAAATTTCAACATCAATTTCAGTGATGGCACCAGCTAGCTTGAGAGAAGAACTGCAGAAGAACAACCCTTTCCAATATCTCTGTACCCAGCAACAACAACGATATTACCAACAAATTTACACAAGTAGCTTTAGGAGAATTTTTTTCGGCGTCATTTTCGGATCTTGAGATCTGACAGCTGGAAATTAAAATAAGTAAATCGAACAGATATTGAGAGTGGATTTTAATATCCCTTGCGCTCATTAAATGGGGGGGGGGGGGGGGAGATGGACGGCTGATAGACGTATTTATGTGTTTAATATGTCTCATTTGTATGTATTGTTAGTGCTCGATTTTGTATTTATTGTGTTAATTTATGTCTTTGTAGGAAATTTTAGAGAAATAAGTCCTTGCGGCGAAATGGGCTCGAAAAGTAGTGTTTTACACCCCAGGACAAAGTACTAAAGGCACCGCAGAAATGCACCGGAGGAACCCAGAAAAAATGTTGGAAACACCCCATAAAAATTACTAAAGACACCCCAAGGGACATGTGTTATTCGGACTCCAGCAGTGGATAAGGGGCGACCACTGGATAAGGGGTGTCCTTCTTCTCAAATTCAAATTTCAGTTTTGGCGGGATTTTTTTTTTCTTCCATGGCAGATTTCAATCGGATATTTGGAGGGGTTAGAGGTAGACTAAACCTCTGATTCTTGTTGGGTAGACGTGATATGGATATGGGAAGCTATTTTGGTTGTTGGAATCGATCCAGTTGGGCTTGATTCTCGGTTTAAAGAAATCAGGGAATACGTGGTTGAGAAAAGATACTCGGTATTGTGTCGATGTTGTATGGAAGATGGCATGCGTTTGCAACGTCTTGACACATTCCTTGATGATCTGGGAGCATGTTTGGAGCGTGTAAACACTGGTTGACAACGTGAGTAGGCAAGAAAGGAAAGAAAACAATCCGAGAATATTTTCTCTTTACTGCCGAGTCATGGGAAATATTTTGAATTTATGGAGAGATTTGAGGGCCCTGTTGAGTATAAATAAGTTTCTCCAGGTACAAGGAAGGGGTGTTGAGAGTTTGGGGAGTTAACAGAGACAAGAGAACGAAGAAATCACGAGTTGCAGGAAAAGTTTTCTACTGCTGCAACTCAAGAACATGAAGAACGGACGTCCAGGAACCGTCGTTCTTCAACAGTGACAACGACAAGTCTCCGTGGTTCATAGGTGTGGGTCTTAGAACCACAGCGACAATAGCACTTCTCTTTTATCGTTCTTGTGTGACGCTTCTTGTGGGTCGCACATTAGCTGTTTACACCATTTTCTCTTCTTCTCATCATTTGTAAACCATTTTTGAGCCATAATAAATTATTTTGAGAGAATTTATACTATGATGAGCTAATTCCCTCGTAACCAAGGCAATGGAGGAAGATATTCATGCAACATAAATGGGTAACTATTTCATTTAATTATATAATTCACCTAATCGCTGTTTTTGCAGAGTTTTAAATTGTTTGAATGATTGTCTTAATTTTTGTTATTCAGTTTGATAGGTTATGTTTGGTTTAATCTCTTGATAATCTATGCTTAAGGTTTACAAATAATGTTTGAGAATCTGTATGATTGATAGTGAATTAAAGATAAAAGAGGACTTACGAATTGAATAGAGTTTTGAAATATTTATCATTAAATTTTGCATAATAGTGGAATCTAGTGTCTTGGTTACCTCTCGCACCCATTGTTAATAATTTTGTATATAATTTTATTAAATCTTTAAATTTAATCTTCACAAGTCCGAGAGTTTGAACCTCATTACTACAACCACAATCAAAAATTTTAATCATTTTGGCGCCGCCGACGCGAATTTGTGTTTAGGTAGAATTTTTTTTTAGATTTTTTTTTCTTTGTTCTTTTTTACGTTCTTTGGGTATATGTCTATGTGATACAGGTTTTGAGGCTTGGATCGAAAAGAAAAAAAACAAGAAGAAGTTGTCAAGAATTTTGGCGATTTCATAAAGACTAGGAGCTAGAGCGTAAAGCAAAAAGAACGGAAAGAAGACGAAGGACTTTTTTTTTTATTATTATTATTATTATTTTTGATTTTTTTTAGAAACTATAATTAAGGTTTTTTATTTTTGTAATCTTTTATTTTTGGACATTTTTTTTCCGGATATTGAACTTGGACATTGTTTTTAAACCCTACAGAAGGGTCATATTAAAAAAAATAATTAAATACAAATTGTTTGCAGGGAAGGACGACGATTACAATATCGTCTCGGCCCCTCGGGTTCGCACATGACATAGGAGTCGTGGCCCGAGTCGACTACAACGATTCATCGCCCGTCTGGTACGGGAGGTAAGTCCAATCGAAACACCCGCGAATCTCTTGCAAGCGGGTTACTGTCTTCCTTAAGGTGGTAATTGATTGAAGACTGAACTGGAATGTTTTTAAATTCCTAGTAAAGGGAAAGGCCTGGCAAAATCAAGATAAGGACTCGGATTTCATCACCGTTTCCTTCTTGCCCGTCTTAGGAAAACAAAACCGAACGTGAACCTAAGCTTTAAAATTTGGAACAGAACGAGACTGATAGGGTAACGAGCTTAATAGGAAACTCGTTCGAAAAATATTGGTTGCTCTTTAAACACACTTCAAAGTTCATGATGGTTTCTGTGAGTTGAATGCGTGACTGCGCCGCCTTCTAATGCGGTGAGGCCTTGGGTATCAAAGCTCTACTAAGCTTCCCTCGCCTCTATTCAACTTACTTTGACTCGGATTGATTCTAGAGGGGTTTTCTCAAATTGCAACGAATTCCCTTTCGAAAGATAAAAGCTGGTTTAGAAACAATCTAAGTGGAGCCATCATGCTTTTTGTTTGCTATATTTTATAGGTTTGATTTGGTCGAGTCAGCCTTGTTTGTGATTGTGTAGAATTCCCTTGCAATTAAGAATGTCGAGCTGGTATGATAGAAGCCGATACAATGAATATCGACCTGAATTTGAATATGGACATCATCAGTTTTATTACCATGGTGGGAATAGTGGTTGGGAACACCAAACTTTTCAAGGTTATGGTTCATACCATGGTGAGCCCAATCACTATCCTCACAACCATCAGTCATACGAGAAAAATTCTGCTAATTCCTCTTTACTTGAGTCGACACGTAAGTTAGCTGAGACAGCACGTAAGTTCGCTGAAATGAATAACTTAGTTATGGACGAAAATAATGCAATGAGTGAACTTTCTTTACCTGATTTCCTAGATTACGTCAGGAATTCATGTGAGTCGGCCCAAAAGCTTTTGTTAGAGACCCAGAATAGAACTTCTCTAAAAGATCTAAACTTCCAAAATAGTGTTTCCAATTTTACCCTTGATGTAAATAGTGAATATTTGCCTAATTTAGAGAACGAGGTTAGAATAAAAGACACTACTTATTTAGATAAGGTTCAATCATCTTCGTACTATGATGATGAGGATAGCAGTAATGAAGAATCTGAAATATGTAGGCATAGTGATCAGGAGTCTAGTAATCCAATTGAGCTGTATAGTGATTATATTATTTCTAGTTCAAATCCAAATAATTTTTTATGATTATTCACCTATTCAAAAGGACGAGGATTTTATTAGGGATACCACCGTTTTAGACGATGTAGTTTTTCCTTTTGATTACGAAGCCGATAGTGGTTTAGAGGAACGGGTTCATTTCGAAAATACTGTTTTATAGTCCAGCGACTTAGAAAAAATAGTCTTGGAAGAAGAAGATAGACCCGTAGAGATGAGTAAAGATGCACTACCTGATAATAACTTAGAAGAATCTCTTGAATATTTTAAGGACTCTGAAGATACGGAAATTCAAGAAATAATTAGAGGTCTATATAGAGACATTGAAAACTCTAAGTTTTGGGGTGATTATCACTTCCCTAGTGCCTTACCTTTAACTCTCAGAAAGTCCCCACACTTAGGACTTGATATCTGTGCCTCGACCATTTTACAAGATTACCTTCATACTCATTTTCCCGAGCCTAATGATGTCCATGAAGGAGTTCAGTTATTAGAAACCCATCCTCTGGTTGATGTGGTTAACCTAGGCTATGATACCAAGATTGACTTTGTTTTCCCACCAAAAACTTTTCTTCCAATTATGGGAACATATGATTTTCAGATGTGTCGGATATTAAGTTTTGAGACTAAACCTAATTACTTTAGGATATTAGGGTAGACACATTTTCTTAAGGATGACCATTATTATGGTCAACTTTGTGAGTCAAATCTAATTGACTTAGAGGATCCCCAATTATTCAGGTTGTTGTTATGTGCTTCTAAGTTCTTAGTTGAGTTTTCCAGACTCTAATACCTGAGCCGGATCTTAGCTTTGAGGAAATCCAACCGATGAAAACCTTTTATTTATACCCTTTTATAGAGCCTGAACCTGAACCACAACTAGATGTAGTTGTCTTAAGAAAGGGTATGTTCGGTATCTTCTTGGTCTGTTGCAGTTTCCTCTTTTTGTTGGTAACACTTTTTGATCCATATGACCCACAGTTATTACGGCTACTAATATATGATTCTACATGGTGACTAATCCTTGCTTAGTCTGGCTGAAGACTTTAAACTTAGCACTTCTTGGGAGGTAACCCAATATTCACGCGACACGGTAATATCTTTCCTTATCTCTTTTGCTTCATTGGTAACAGTTTCTCCTTGTTCATGCTTTTAATTTCATATTTAGAACATTGAGGACAATGTTAGATTTAAGTTTGGGGGTATGGGAGAAAGTTCTTAGTTGCAATAAATAAGCTCCAGAGACTAGAAATTTATGCTTATTAAGGATCGCACTAACTAATCTAAGTGGATGGAAGCATTTTGATTGTAGGAGTTGAGGAACCAATCTGATTAGATGGCAACATCTAAAGAGTCTATTCATAAAAGCACAGATCTCAGTTGTTAGGAATAACATGATAGTTTCATCATATCTCGTTGAGTCCTTTTCACTTCTTTTTTTTGATGTTGTTTTCTTTTTAAATATGTTTATAAGTGATTTGGTGGGGCTCACGATTCAAGTTGTTACCAATGCTAGGGTGAATTAGAGTGATTGAGATACCATGAAAAAAAAAAGAAAAAAAAAAGTTGAAAAAAAAAAGAAAAAAAAGAAATTGAGACCAGACCATTTGACCAAAAGGAATAAGTTCAATAAACTCGACCACTGGTACCCTTGTATATGCCAGTTGTGTTGACCTAGAGTTAGGTTATCGACCACTGGTACCCTTGTATATGCCAGTGTGTTGATATTAGTCAGACTAGTATCTCAATCCATTAGGATAGGTTCATTTTGGCGGAGGCCATCAGACAGATATGGGAAACGCCGATCACTTAGTAAACATCAAAACCATCTATTTTTTTCTATATCCATCTTCTTGATCTATCCATGTGATTAGTTTTGACTCCGGATATTGATGTCCATAGTGCGACTATCTGAGTAGAGCTCTGTCACTTATATATGAATTTTAGTATGCTTGAGTGCAAACTCGTGTACAACAATTGGAATTTCGCATCAGGGTACTTCCTCCTATAGTCAATGATTGTATGCCAACCAAGGAGATTGTTTAGTGCCTTCCAAGGTTCTGCGTAGATAGCTAGGGTCTGGAGTATTGGTTTTGTGGGTACACCTCTGGTAAACCCTCCCGAGATTAACTCGGTCACTAGGGACACCTGGTGAGTTAAGATTTTATTTTCCATATTAGTTTTGTTCGAGGACTAGCAAATAATAAGTTTGGGGGTGTTGATAGACGCATTAATGTGTCTAATATGTCTCATTTGTATGTATTGTTAGTGCTCGATTTTGTATTTATTGTGTTAATTTATGTCTTTGTAGGAAATTTTAGAGAAATAAGTCCTTGCGGAGAAATAGGCTCGAAAAGTAGTGTTTTACACCCCAGGACAAAGTACTAAAGGCACCGCAGAAATGCATCGGAGGAACCCAGAAAAAATGTTGGAAACACCCCAGAAAAATTACTAAAGACACCCCAAGGGACATGTGTTATTCGGACTCCAGCAGCGGATAAGGGGCAACCACTGGATAAGGGGCGACCACTGGATAAGGGGTGTCCTTCTTCTCAAATTCAAATTTCAGTTTTGGAGGGAATTTTTTTTTCTTTCATGGCAGATTTCAATCGGATATTTTGAGGGGTTAGAGGTAGACTAAACCTCTGATTCTTGTTGGGTAGACGTGATATGGATATGGGAAGCTATTTTGGTTGTTGGAATCGATCCAGTTGGGCTTGATTCTCGGTTTATAGAAATCAGGGAATATGTGGTTGAGAAAAGATACTCGGGATTGTGTCGATGCTGTATGGAAGAAGGCATGCGTTTGCAACGTCTTGACACATTCCTTGATGATCTGGGAGCATGTTTGGAGCGTGTAAACACTGGTTGACAACGTGAGTAGGCAAGAAAGGAAAGAAAACAATCCGAGAATATTTTCTCTTTACTGTCGAGTCATGGGAAATATTTTGAAGTTATGGAGAGATTTGAGGGCCCTGTTAAGTATAAATAAGTTTCTCCAGGTACAAGGAAGGGGTGTCGAGAGTTTGGGGAGTTAGCAGAGACAAGAGAACGAAGAAATCACGAGTTGCAGGAAAAGTTTTCTGCTGCTGCAACTCAAGAACATGAAGAACGGACGTCCAGGAAACGTCGTTCTTCAAAAGTGACAACGACAAATCTCCGTGGGTCATAGGTGTGGGTCTTAGAACCACAGCGACAATAGCACTTCTATTTTATCGTTCTTGTGTGACGCTTCTTGTGGGTCGCACATTAGCTGTTTACACAATTTTCTCTTCTTCTCATCATTTGTAAACCATTTTTGAGCCATAATAAATTATTTTGAGAGCATTTATACTATGATGAGCTAATTCCCTCGTAACCAAGGCAATGGAGGAAGCTATTCACGCAACATAAATGGGTAACTATTTCATTTAATTATATAATTCACCTAATCGCTGCTTTTGCAGAGTTTTAAATTGTTTGAATGATTGTCTTAATTATTTGTTATTCAGTTTGATAGGTTATGCTTGGTTTAATCTCTTGATAATCTATGCTTAAGGTTTACAAATAATGTTTGAGAATCTGTATGATTGATAGTGAATTAAAGATAAAAGAGGACTTAAGAATTGAATAGAGTTTTGAAATATTTATCATTCAATTTTGCGTAATTGTGGAATCTAGTGTCTTGGTTACCTCTCGCACCCATTGTTAATAATTTTGTATATAATTTTATTAAATCTTTAAATTTAATCTTCACAAGTCCGAGAGTTTGAACCTCATTAATACAACCAAAATCAAAAATTTTAATCAACGACCTCCATCGCATTCCTAGATTTTCAGTCAAACGATCCAACAAATGACATGAAAAGTGCACACGGGAATTTTTTTCGGCGTCATTTCCGGATCTTGAGATCTGACGGCTGGAAATTAAAATACATAAATCGAACGGATATTGAGAGTGGATTTTAATATCCTTGCGCTCATTAAAGGGGGGAGATGTTCCAACATACCTCAAGTGATCATTTTCTTGCTAATATAGCTTTTAACTTTAGCTCAAAATGAGCCCAAGCATGCTTTTCTATCTCTATCTTCACAAATAAATGTCTCACAACTGAAGTTAACACCTGACTAAAAGTATCTCAGCTCCTAATCTTATCAGAAACCCGATTCATCAGGTACATAAATTTGATCTTTACCTGGCCTACCAGGCAACAGAAACCTGATTTATCAGGTAAATGACCTTGATCATTATTAATTACCTGACCTACCAGGTAACATAAATTTGATTTATCAGATAAATAAATCCGATCTTTACCTGACCTACGAGGTAACACAAACCTGATCTATCAGGTAAGTGAAACTGATATTTACCTAACCTAGCAGGTAAATGAATCTTGACTTATCAGGAAAATACAACTTAGAAGCATGAAAATTTCTTGCAGCTACGTATCTTGCATTGTTATGACGCTATCCTTACTGTTGAGCTATCTTTAAGTGCAGTTGAATCTTAGTAGCCAGGAACGTGTAAACCCATCACGAATCTCAGTGAGAACCACGAATTTGCGTTCCTCACTAAAAATCGTTGTGGGAGCGCGCTCCAAACACGGAAGAAACGCGTTCCAAACAAAAGAGAATCGTGTCACTTAATATCCGTCAATTTCTCCAAGCTTTTTTTTTCTGTGTTAGTATTATTACTTGTTACTTTTTATTAGAAAACATAGCAAACTAAGGTCAGGGAAGAAGAAGAAAGGAAGAAAAAAGATTAAGATTAAAGAGAAAAAAGAAGAAAGAAAAAGAAAAAGAGAAAATTAATGTTTCCTTCTGCTTTTTGTCCTTCGTTGAGAGATCAGAAGCAGAACTTGTGTGAGAGGGGAGGCGGAATATGAAAAGACTGAAGGATGTATTTACTCTTTAGGTTTAGCGCAAGTCAGAAAAGTCTATTAGTTAGTTATGGGCCTAACTTAGCATATATTAGGCCCTACTGAGCTTATCTTAAACTATATATATAGTCCACAGCTCAACCAGTAGAAACTTCGCCTACTGAGTGATCTCCAACGTGAAAACTAACAAATTAACTATGAAATATATCTATAAAAATTTTGGCACTAAAAATCACTAGTGGAAAATAGCCGTTTTAAGATAGTTCAATAGTGTCGTTTCAGAGGGTAAAAAGACACTATCAGAGTGCCGCTAAAAATGCCGTAGATTCAGTGTCTTTTTCTGAAACGGCACTTTCAAGGTGCCCCTAAATAACGATGCTTTCAGAGTGCCGCTATACACGACATCTGTATGACGTCGTAGATTTGATTTATTTTAACATTAAAAAAGTCATATCTGGCTGGGTGAGTGCTGTCATTCTGACTGGGATGAAACAATTCTGATTCAGATTCAGATTCAAATTATAGTAAACTGAAACTCAAATTAAATTGAAATTAAAATCCCAAAGTCAAATCTAAATTCAGATGAAATGATAATTCAAATTCAAACACTAAAATTAAAAATGACAATTCCATAATCTTATACATCCATACAAAATGACAATTCCACATTAAATTGTACTCATAAATTTAACTCCAAATCATACAAAAGGATTCAACTCCTAATTTATAAGTTCAAGCTTTCTTAAAGAGAAGTGCTACGAGTCCAAAAAATTTCAACATCAATTTCAGTGATGGCACCAGCTAGCTTGAGAGAAGAAATGCAGAAGAACAACCCTTTCCAATATCTCTGTACCCAGCAACAACAACGATATTACCAACAATCATGACATCAGGAACCCCTCATGAGAGTGACAACATCCATAACGATCGTCGGGAAGAGCGGCAACATCAACTGTGGGATGGAACTGAATGAACTATTGAATATTTTCATACACAGGCCTTCCCCAGCGCACTACCTACATTAATTTAGAAGGAAAAAGGTAATTAAAGTCGAATTCTGAAGAGAAAGCAGTCGAATAAGCTACATGATCCAATTTACAGACATAAGTAACTTTAGGAGAAAAAATATCAGTTCTCATTGGCGTTTCTCAGTGACACTATGTACTACCAGTTAATTCATAATTCAGTCACTCAGTATCATGGTATTAAGGGCTTCACCTGACTCAATTTCATCGATCAATTTCTGTAGCAAATAATCCATGAAAAACTCGATCGACTGACTCAAACTAATATAACCGTTACACTTATCGGCACTACATTTTACACAAGTAGCTTTAGGAGAAAAATATCAGTTCTCGTTAGCGTTTCTCAGTGACACTATGTACTACCAGTTAATTCACATTTCAGACACTACATATCGATCAATTTGTGCAGGAAATTATCCATGAAAAACTTGATCGACTGACTCAAAGTAATAGAAGCGTTACACTAACCAGTACTAAACTTTACAACACTAGTCTTAGATCATTAATTCATACATGAATATCATTTCAGCAACTAGAGCACCTAGAAGTCCAAACCAAACAAAACCCTAGAAACTTCATAATTTACCAAGCTAACACAAAATCAGACAAGTAACATTAAGAGAAAATTGTATATACCAGCTTGTGGAGGAGAAAGTGGTTTGTAAGAAAACTAAGAAGTAATGGGGAAGGACGGCCTGCATCGCATTCCTAGATTTTCAGTCAAACGATCCAACGAATGACATGAAAAGTGCATACGAGAATTTTTTTCGGCGTCATTTCCGGATCTTGAGATCTGACAGCTGAAAATTAAAATAAGTAAATCGAACGGATATTAAGAATGGATTTTAATATCCCTTGCGCTCATTAAATGGGGGGGGGGGGGGGGGGGGGGGGGGGGGGAGATGGACATTTTCTCACTGAGATGTAGTAAGATATGCCTTTAGGTTGATTGGAGTGCATTACATTTTCTCATTTCCTTTGCATTTCCTGTTTTGTCTTTCGTATCTTTTTTTAAGCCATATTTTTGTCTCAAGGTTATCTCAGCATCTTCTCCTAATTTTAAGGATCGAATCTATCCTCCAGCACACCATAAGACAATAAACTCTCTCAACAACCATCTGTTCTTTAAAAGCATAATTTCCTAGTTCTCTTCTTTATGGTTGCTGATGGAGATACCAATTTGCTTGGCGATACCAGGCCCAAAACTGACAACCACCTACCAATTGGGCTTGAATAGGCCCGACCAACCTTGACAACAAGGTCAAATGGATCATAAATCAACATTCACTGAGTTTCAATACAGTGAGATTTTAGTTTATGGAATGAACCCTGAATTTTGGCATACCGAAATCTTTCTAGGCATACAAAGCAATAATTCTAACTTGGGTGACCTTATAAGGGATACCCAATGGGTAGTTCAAATTACCTATATGCCCTTAAATCTTTTAAATTACTAATCTATCCGTAACCCTAATACAAAAATCTATAATCAATAAACCTAAAGTCAGTTTCATTTAACCCCTTCTTCTTCTTCCTCCTCCACAACCGAACCCCTTCTTTTTTTTTTTTTTTCATTGTATCATCGCCGAAATTTAATCGTCGATTCGTGAAAATTTAGTCGACGATTAAATCATCTATATAATGGGTCGTCGTAAGCCAGTATCTCGTTCTAATCGATCGATTGAACAACCTATTGAAGAAGAAAAAGAATTAGAGAGTGAAGAACAAACTCAAAATCAACCACAAAATCAACCGGAAGAAGAGATTGAAGAAGAACCAACTTCGAAAATGAGAATAATAAGGTTAGTTCTACAAACCCATCTCGTATTTGATGTTTTTGATTGGTATGATAGATTTAATTCGTCAAAAACATCTCTGTGCGGCGGTTACAGTATTTGGTTCGGTGTAAAAAAAAACCTTAGATATGCCTCGAGCTATTCTTGAAACTAAACCCTGAAAGTGCATATGAACGGCTCGGCTTACAATGCATAATAGTTTTGAGCCGAACTTAAGGACACATAGCCTAATTTTTAGGATCGGCTTATTCGATGGTGTTAAATTTGAGCCGAATTTGTGTTGTGTGAATTCTATAAATTTTGCATGTCTATAGGATCAGCTTATATGGTTGTATTAGTTTTGCGCCGAACAAATGTTTTTGAATTTCAGAAATTTTGCATGTGTTTAGGATCGGCTTATATGGTAGTATTAGTTTTCCGCCGATTAGTGTTGTTTGAATTTCATGAATTCTGCATGTATAGGATCGGCTTATTTGTATGACACCAATTTGCGCCGAATATATGTTTGAATCATAATTATAGATTAGGATTGAGACGAATATCATTGTTAAAATTCATAAATTTTATAAGTGTAAAGGATCGGCTTATCATATGATATGATGTTGCGCCGAATACAAGTTTCAATTCATAATTATAGGTTCGGCTTATTCGATAGTTTTGGTTGTGAGCCGAATATGTAGAATCGGTTTATAAGTCTTTGGCACTTATGAGCCGAACTACTTATGTGTAAGGTAAGCAAAATGTTAAGACATAGTTGTATTTGGCATTCCAAATCCCTTTGTTGTTCGAATTAGTCTTATAACTTTCATACTTGTGTCAGGACCAATGCAGCTACAAAGAGGAAGAAGATGGAGGTAACCCCTTCTAAAACTCTCGATCCTAGAGGAGGAGGTAAGAAAAAATTGGGAGCAGGAGGTAGAGGAGGAATTTTAGAAGAAGAAGCTGAACAAGTAAGAATTGAAAGAAGAAGAAGGAATAGTTGAAGATGAAGAAGTTGATGATAATCAAGAAGTTCATCAAGAAACACAACCCCAAGGAAAACCCAAGAAAGACAAGAAAGGTAAGAAGGTGGTAGAACCCGAGAAAGAGAAGGACGATGATGATCGACGAATCACTGGTTTACACATTCCTGATGAAGATGACGTAATTACACCTCGATCAGATAGTTTTCCTCATAGTCTTTCGGAAGATGGAGGAAATGTGTTGATTGGTTATGCCGAATCTTGGGCAAAGAGAATTTATGAGACTCCTGATCACAACCGTGCAGTCCGAGTATTGAGACACCAGAGGGCAGCGGAATGGAGTCTTGATGATGAGGTTCCTGAGGTGATTGCTTACGTACAAGCCAGTGCTTTATGGCCTGCCATCAATTATGGACATAAGGAATATGATAGTGTGTCAGCCTCTGCCTTTACCGAGATATTCTGTCCAGAAACTTACACATTTCAATTACCTTTTGGAGAGATGGCAATCACTCCTGATGAGGCTAGTAATATTACAGGCCTTAAAGCAAGGGGTAGAAGTGTGGATGTTGATTTTTATGACATGAGTTGGGATGAGCTCTACAATTTGTACCGGGAAAGTCTTGGTTTGGGGTAATTACAAAACTGAGTTGGAGTTTTGTCGATCCGTTAAAGATGTCGATTCTGTATGCACTCCCAATGGCAGAAATAAGAAGAATAAGAAGATCAAGCTGACTAACTTGAAAAAGGAATTTGAGAACACAAAGGAGAGAGTAAAGAAAGTTTTGTTGGTAATAGATTCCGTCAAAGTGAAGCAAACCGGAACTGCCTACTTGCTTTATACTGTTGGTAGATACATCTTTCCCGACCTTACTGGGAACAAGGTAAATGCTAATTATCTCCAATTGGTAAAGAATCTTGAAACTTGTAACAAGTATGCTTGAGGAACGGCTACGCTCTCTTACCTACTGGACCAACTTGTCACCGCGTCTAGGTTGACAAGTACAAACATCGGAGGAAACTTCACTTTGCTCCAGGTAAATTTTGGGAGTTCAGAGTATGGTTCGGCTTATAACCATAAAATTGTATAAGACGAACTTATTATTTATTTGGTTCGGCTTATAATACTTGATCCATATAAGCCGAACAGTTCTCTGAGTTTGCAAACTTTATTCTTACTTTGATTTTTCCAAGTAAAAATTGTTTCTATCACTTCAATTCCTTTGATTTTTGAATTTAGTTCTTTGGATGTAGGTGTGGATATATGACCATTTACCAATTTTGAACTTGGCCAAAGTATTTGAGAAGGATGTCGATTATGTTGATACATATCCAACTGCAGTACGGTACGCGTACGAGGACTCGAAGAAAAGGAACAAAAAAAAGTTGGTGGCAAGTTTGAGAGAGACGTTAGACCTAATGGGTGTTGATGATGCCGGTTTTCAACCATATGAGAAGGATGATGAAGAAGATGGAGTTGTTGAAGATGAGGATATGCCGGTAGGTATGTATCATGGGTCATTGTTTTATCCCGGTGGTTATGTTATATACGATCCTCGGCGAGTACTCCGTGAATTAGGATGCATCCAAAAGGTTCATTTGTTTGATGAGAAATTCAGGTTGTTACCAAAGAGTGGTACTGGAACTAAAAGCACCATTTCATCTTGGGAACCAAAGTATGATCCTGATTCCACCCTTGAGTTTTTGAATAACTTAGACGATCACACATTAGATGCATCCAAGTTAACACCTTTACTTGATGATCCATGTGAAGAGGATCCGGGCTATATGGATTGGTATAACCAAATTTCTCATCCCTTCATTATCAATAAGAAAAGTCAAAAGGTAGCTGATAAGGGGAAGGCGAAGGCAATCAAGATCACCAACAAGTCTACTTCCGAAGATGTAGTCAACGCTTTCAAGATAATGGTAAGAATGACTTCACTTTATACTAGTCTTGTACGTGCAATACACGGTGAACGGTACCTTTATCGAAGTATGCCCCACAATGTTCATCAACGAAATCTCATATTTATTAGTCGTGTACGTGCAATCCAATATAATAACTTGTGGGAAGCATAGAGCCAATTGGACGCATTCCGGGTGGGCAAGGAAAAGGTGTGTGACTTGACCGAAGTCATCCAACTTCTTTTGGCAAGCGTAGTTATTCTTCACCCATAACCACATTACTTGTTGCATCACCATCCTACCTTGAAAATTGAGTCTTCTAATATTTTGTCTTGCATTGTAGATAGTTTGCGTAGTCGACTTGTTATTCTTGTTGTCCACCTTCAATTTGCTAAGAATCCTAGACGGTGCCAAACGTGCTCGTGTCATTTTATCCACTTCTAGCATCTCTTCGGGTTTGAGTCGCGCTACTTTCGCATGTCCATTAAGGTCTTTGGGACGTGGGTGGTTTTGACGACAATCCATATCTTTATTCATTATCCAATATTGATCTTCTTTGTTCAAGGACTTATTCTTGAGGTTGAAAACGGTCTTCAAAGGGAAATTTGATTTCTTCGTCTTCGTCCTATTCTTTCTCCCGGTCTTCCCAACATATGCGGTACCTTTTTTAACCTTGCTAGCGCCGGTTCCACTACGCTCACAAATCATTTCAAACCGATCCCCTCGGCTTTGTTGTCCTTTAACTAGTACACAATTTACCTTCATCGCGTGTTCCTCAACCCAATCAAGAACTTCGGGTTTAGTTTTCCATCTCTACGTTCATTCCAAAACAAATAATTTGTAAGAAAAACTTTATAATATTCCGACAATATTAAGGTAAACAAAAAGTTCTTACATACCAAGTCATTTTGGAAGTGATCCTTGGAATCCTTGTGAATTATGTCTACTGGATCAGGTTGATTTTCCATGGGTACAGGTCCGCCAAGCACGATCTACAAAGAATATCACAAGGTTAAATACTAGAAAAGGAATATAATAGCAATGTTCGGCTAATTCGATAATCATATTATGTGCCGAACCATGAACATTTACAGGTTTCAGCTTATACGATATTCTCAATATGTGCCGAACCGCGAACAATATTTTAACCCAAAAATTAACAAATTCATGTTCGGCTCATACGATAATCATATTATGTGCCGAACCTTGAACATTGAGAGGTTTTGGCTTATACGATATTCTCAATATATGCCGAACCAATAACAATATTTTAACCCAAAAATTAACATATTAATGTTCGGCTCATACGATTTTGAACATATTAGCCGAACCAGTAATTATTTTTATTCCGGGCTATTCAGGATGTTGTTCGGCTTAATATGAAACTTTCATATAAGCCGAACTAGTGTCTAGCAAAAAGGTTGGAATTGAAAATTATAGGTTCGGCGCATTCTGTAAACAGATTCAGTGAGCCGAACCGTTCATCATTTGGTTGATTCGTCTCATAGATGCGAGCTGAACCTCAACCTGGTTCGCCAAACCATGAAGCAAAAATCCAAACTTTTGATAATTTCGAGCTATAGAAGTGATATTGAGGATAAGATGAAGTGTACCTGTGTATTAGAAGTATTGGGTTCCTCATATATGTACTCATCATCTGGATTTGGCTCATAAAAATCATCATCTTGAGTTTGTGTTTGAGTTTGAGCTTGAGTTTGAGTTTGTGTAAAATCATTCTCATAATCTAAGAAATCAGCCATTTGGGAATCATTGTTGTAGTTGATATGTATTTTCCTAGGTTTTTTATATGAATTATGACCCTCCTCATCCTCCATTGAATCAAGAATTAAAATCCACTCACTTTCTCCTTCTCTTTCTCTCCTTCTTAACCAAAACTTTGATTTTTTCCCCCCAAATTTTTTCATCTAAACAACCTTTATAATTCTGAAAATTATCTTAATCACTAAACAAAATATTTAATCACTAATCCAGATTACTAACGCTAATATGTAAAGGGTAGATTTGCCATTAAATTTTTTTTGGGTTAAGGGGATATCTGATTTTGTTATTTCACAACTTTTTTTTGTCTTTATTCAGTATGCCTAAAATCAGTGTTCTATGAAATTAGATCATGCTCACCGTGTTCTATAAGAATCCTATTATTGGGGCTTAACCCATTAACCATTTTGGGGGTTTAATTGCTTTGTGGAGGCAAATTATAAATAATTTAAAATCAAAACCTAATCCTAATCTTAATCTTAAATCAAAACCAAACATCAAAATCCATTCATTTTCTCTATTCTTCTTCTCAAAAAAAAACTCTCAAAAACTTAATAGTATCTCCCTCTCTTCTCCATTGATTCTCAAGATGGCAGCAAGATCAAGAGTGACAAGATCCGGCCGATTGAACCCTGATTCTGAATCAGGGCAAGTTATTGATGTTCCTTTTCATGGAGATGTGGTGAACCAATCTCTTCAAACACCTTCAAATCCTCCTGTGGTGAACCAAAATGTTCAAACACCTGCGAATCCTCCACAAATGACTCCTACTAGGTAAGAATCGAAAAAACCACCAGTTATTTTACCATTAGATTGAAAAAATAGGTTCGATTGATGGTTTTAGGGTTTCCAAAAATGGTTTTCTGAAGCGTTTACGGCTGGGATATCATATCGTCATGGCCGTAATTTATACCTAACGGTTGGGACATCAAGAACTCCTAGCCGTTAATGTCTCTTGTGGTTAGGAAAATTTGAGAAACCAACTGTGAAATACATTTACGGATGGGACTTTCCCAGCCGTAATTTGTCTTGTGTTTGCAGAGTAAAATTGAGTGATGAGTGTTTCTGTTTGGAGTTTCCTAACCGTAAATAAATTTTACTAATCGTTAATTGTATTTTCTAGCAGATACTGAGTTTACGGTTAGGTCGTTCGCATATTTCTAAGCCGAGACTATGTTTGTGGTTAGGTGGTCTCACTTTTCCCAGCCGATAATGTTTATAACGGATGGGTTATCTGTTATTTCCAAACCGTAATTGTATCACTCCGTGTGAATTCGTCCTATCTTCTGATATGTTTTTCATCATTTTTAGGAGGAACCCTGAAAAGGAGATAGAACCCCAGGAACTACCAATGTGTGATATTGCTACGATGATGGTACGTAGGCTAAGTATATGATTCTTTTTTTCTTGTATACGCTGCTCAAATTATGTACCACTATTAATTGAATGATGTGAAAATAGGTCAAGAGAGCTAAGTGGATTTCCAGGAGACTGATCTGTAACATTGAGGAGGTTTTATATTTGGATTGCGACTAACAAAGAACACTGATTCAGAGGCTTCAGGAGTTACATAATCCAGCGAAGGATGATCTCTATACTAACGACGAAGATGATTAGATTAGTATTTCCCAAACTCCCGACAGTTCTTCATTATCTTCTGAGGATGTTCCTTCGATTGTTGGTCGTAGTGGATGATTGTAGGTTATGTACTTGTTTAAGTCATTCCTGCTTATGTTTATGCAGACTTTTAACATGTTTTAGGTTATGGATTTGGGTGATTTACTTTTCAGACTTACTTTTCATTATGCAGACTTAACCTTGAATGAATGGATAATAGTGTTTTGATTCTTAATTTATCAGATTCTTGTTTAAGTATAATATGATACTAACATTCCAAGGAAATTTACGGCTAGGATTACCATCCGTAAAACTGACAGTACCCAGATTTACGAGGCAGGAATCATGGCCGAAATTGGTTTTACGGTTTGGTGTCTCAGCCGTAACGGAGTAAAATCTGAAACTATAATTCCGGAAGAGTTACGGCCCGGATTACCAGCCGTAAAATTGACAGTACCCAGAATTACGGGCAGGAATCCTATCTTAAATCGGTTTTACGTTTTGGTGTCTCAGCCGTAACGGAGTAAAATAAGAAACCGATATTCCATGAAGAGTTACGGCCAGGATTACCAGCCGTAAATCTGACAGTACACAGAAATACGGGTAGGATTCCTAGCCGTTACCAGCTTTTCGGTTAGCCGTGATTCTGCGAATAGCTCACTTGGATCATTACGGCTAGGTCGTGTCAGCGTATGACCTGGCCGTAAATACCTCTAAATAACCACATAACTTTATCATATTATCATTACAAACACATAATAAGAGTAAAACTAGATTCTTCATATATAATGAGTGATTCAAAACACATGGGTTCACACCACATTGTTATCATATATATTATCATTTTAATCACCATCCTATAAAAAACATTGTTATCATATACCTTCACACCACATTTACTCATAATCGTCCTCACCGAAACTCATTAGTACACACAACGGGCCATTCCTCGACAACTGTAATGCATCCCACAATGTAATGTTGCCCATTAAACGCCGTTCAAATGCTTTGAACTCCTCGTTTAGCATCGCCTCAGTGTCATTTCTTTCCAATCTCATCATTGGCTTGTAGAAATCGGGGAAACCACGTAGTTCAAGCAAACACTTTATCCTAACATAAGTAATTTGGTCGTCACCCCATTCTTTTGACTGCTCAAAAGGTCCAAGTTGATCTACGAACACATGGTAATCACAATTTCCGACGCCCTCAACATCGTCGGTGGACTTGACGTACCCATGAATAAAATGTGGTAAAAAGTGCATTTAATTTTTGTATATCGTGTAAGTAGGTCAGATATAATTACCTTCCTCATCTATCGGGGGTGATTTCATCGGACCTACATCCAGGAAGACCGTCTCTTTCTCACCATCAAGGTTACTAACAACTATTTGTGAGGTGATTTGCGATGGTTCGACCATTGGTGCTTTTCCTTTGACATCATTACCTCGGCTTCTCGCTAATTGCTTAATACCAACCGCACCACCATCTTTCCTTTGGACACTACTAGCTTCTTTTGTTGTTGAACCTTGTTGGGATGGAACAACCGGGTCTTTAACTTTGACTCCACTATCAAATTTTCTTTTTGAACTTTCTTGGGATGCAACAACCACATTCTTCTTGCGGCCGTTTACCTTCATCTCACTAGCTCGTTTTGGACCGCCTTTTTCCATTTCCTTTCGTTTAAGTTTGTACAAGTCGTTCAACTTCTCAAAACCTGAAAGATCTCTTCGCATTGAAGGAGTCAATTGTGGACCTTCTTGAACCTTTCTCTTAGCTTCTGCCATTTCCTGTTTCTTTGTTGTTTTGGTCGAAGGCCTACCCTTGCCCTTCCCCTTGTTAGGTTCTAAAATATCTTCTCTAGTGAATCGACGGTTGAATTTCCGCAATTCATACAACCAAAGTTGTCTTTGCGCCGGTAGTAAATAAGCATACTTCTCAAAAAGTTCCTTGTGTACCTCTGTGTCGCAAAACACTTCCCCAAGACCTTGATTTGGTGATGGATCTTTAAATTTTAGTTGTTTCCAAAATGGATCTATATCTTCAATCGGAATCATCCTTGTGGGATAATTTGCTACCGCATGCCTACATGGGAGCCCCAAAGATGACTTAATGGGACAATTACATCTCATTCCCGGTGGAAAATTGTGTTCCTCCCAAGCCTCCACTTCCGTTATAATTTTTAGGATTGCCCATTGAGAAACATATAAACTTATTCCCCGGAGCCAAGGGCTATCCCAGTAGTCGGTAACCGTTCTAGATCGACTCTTTCAAAATCCCCTTTAATTCTATCAAGATCACGCTTGAAATACTCGACCATAGCTTCAAAAACAAGAACGAATCCACCATCACAACCATTTAACTTACTCTTGAACCGATAGTGAGCCGACTCCACCGTGCTTGTGGCTTGATTGTCATAATGTCTATAACGGTTTACCCATGCACTAACAAACTTTTCTTTGTGGGGATCCAATAACCTGTTCTTCAAATATGTTATAACATCCGAGTAGGTTGACCATTTTTCCATTACAAAACGCTCCCTTAGGAAATATAATTGTTCCGTGAGCGACCATCTTAGTTGTTCCCAATCACTTTGAAAATCCGCCCAAAGCACCTCGGCTATCTTGTCATTGATCTCAAACTTTTCTTTCTCTTCTTGTTGTATCTCCAACGGTAGATTTTTAATCCTCTCCATCTCGGTCTTCTTTGTTATCCATATAACCCTCTTGCAATTAGTTTGCACATTGTTCCATATATGATACGTGCAAAGATGATGACGCGCGTAGGGGAAAACACGTGGTATGTCCCACTTCAATGCTTGCTCCTTATCCGTAATCGACACCCGTGGAGTGTGACCTTCTTGATACAATAACTTCACCTTTTGCAATGCCCACATATAACTTTCCTTCGTCTCTTCTTTCAAGAAACAAAACTCAACGGTAAATGTCGACTTGATGGATGTTTGCCAATCAAATTTCAATATCGGCATGTTGTACTTGTTAGTTTTATACATGCAATCCATAAAGAGAATTTGATGAAAGCATCTTGCCAATTGTACACAATCCGGATTGGCGATGAAAAGATATTCCACTTCCTTTTCTTCATTCGTTTCATAGGCGGTAGAGTACTTTGCCTCCTCAAACAAAAACAATAATTGTTGCATAAGCACTCTCTCTTCCCATGACTCTTTTATAAATTTTTCTCTATCGTTATAGATGGTTGCCAATGAGGATGAGTTTTGGGGGTTTAACACCTTCACGCCACTAAGAATATCAATAGGTCTTGTGCGTCTTTTACTCAACACGTGTACTAACTCCTTTTCTAAGGGGTTGAGCCTTGCCGAATAAGGATGGTTGACCAAACTCTCCGGAATAAGATGATTATGATAACCCGAGATGACTTTAGCCATATACCACATTTTCGTATCGTCGTTAAATTTAAATTGAAGCTTAAAAGGGGATCCACACTTCTTCGTATTATATACTCCCTTCTTCCTCGTGGTTTTTGGTTTATACTCACTACCCTTTTTCCAGTGGCTCTCATACTTTCCACTACACTCGCAAACCATTTGAAAACTGTTGAATGTAACTTGTTTATTCTGGATCATGATGCACATCTTTTTCAACCCTTGTGATCGAGCCCACTTCTTTGCATCTTCTTTATCTTTCCACTCATAGTTGTTTGCATAATGAGCACTTGTGTCTCCGGAAACTTGCACAGGTTGGGGTTGATCTTCCATAACCTCCTCTTGCTCTTCAATAACCACCTCTTGATCTTCCATAACCACCTCTTGGTCTTCCACCGGAATGTAAAGTACAATCTATAATAGAACGACATATGTCACATAATTATTCACAAAAGAAATTTAACCACACAGAAACGGTTATTCCAGCTGTCAAGGAGTATACAGCTGGGTCGACAAGTGATATTCCAGCCGTCAAAGAGTATACGGTTGGGTCGACAAGTGATATTTCAGCCGTCATAACATCAACGTCTGGGTCGAAAAGTATTATTCCTAACCGTAAACGGTTTACATCCAGGAATTCCAAGACGTAAATCTCCCTATAACTGGATGAGTCAGCTTATGGCCTAGAAAACGAGCCGCAAAACCAATTACGGCCGGGTAACCCAATCGGCGCCGTAAACATTAAATAGCATTTAATATTTTCGGATAGGAAACCGCAGCCGACAGTATTAAATGTTTCCCATGCACGTAGAAAAAACCTGGCCGTAACTTTTTAGTTATGGCCAGGAATATTCATCATTCCCCCCGTATCGTTTTGATAACGGCTGGGAGTTCATCAATGGTGAACCGTAATATTGAATAACGGCTAGGAGTTCATGGTTTCCCAGCCGTGATTGTACCTGGCGGCTGGAAACCTAGGGTTTTCGGAAGGAAAAAATCGAAACTTCTTGCAACTCTGAGCTTAAAAACTGAAATAGGAGTTAGAATAGAAGTATACCTGGTAATCTTGAGGAATTGTTTCTTTAATTTCTTCTTCTTCTTGGATTGGTCCTTCAAAATCATAGTAAGGTTCATAACGGTTATTTTGAGTTTGAGAAAAAAAATCATGATTTTCTGAAAAATCAGCAAAGAACTGATCGTTGTTGATGGGTATTAATATGTTATCGTATTTTGAAGATGAGGGTTCACCTATATCAAAAGTTTTGCTTGAATCACTGATTTTCATTTTTTTTCCCAATTTTTTTTCCTCTTCTTCTTCTTCTCCTTCTTCTTCTTCTTCTCTTCCCTCTGATTTTTTTTTTTTGGTTTTCAACTTCAACACTTAACTTAAGAAATGAATTAGTGTTGATTAATTAGCTAATCATGATTAGTGCTATTAATCAAGTTTATTATCTAAAATCAGCGAGGGGTCATATTAGTCATTATATAAATATTTGATGGAGAGTGTCCCAATTACTATTTGGTGATCCTAAAAAGCCCCCAAAAGACCAAGACTTTTTAAGCCCCAATAATAGGATTCTTCTATAATTCACAACATCATCATTCTACGACTTAAAATCGAAAGCCAATGAAAAAATAAGTTTACCGTACATTATCTATCTACACTGAGCAAAAAGTTCCCCTACAGACAAGATTGTAGATACACAAGCATTTTTTAATTATACATACCGCCGATATGCCCATTCATTGATTTTTTTTCTACCATAACTGCAAACAGAAACTCTTAACTGACCGAGAAAAAAACCACGCAAGAAAAACCGCCTCTCACAACCCACCCTCTGCACGTCTCCCGAGGGCACGGGTCCATTGGGATCCACAAAAAAAACTGTGAGAGGCGGTTTTGGCCTAGTTTCTTCTCTCGATTTGTAGAAAAGCACTGAACTGCAAATAAATATCGAAGTTACTCGCAGCATATTAAATAGACCCATCTTCCTCCATGAAATTGGGAGTACCTCGAATATAGTGACACCTAAAAGATAAAGAATCGGAGAAACGCATTTCTCCCTAAATACAATTACTAAAGACGGCATCAAGGACAACAACAGAGAGACAATGGCCAAAAGTTATCTTTGAAACGGATTCGAAAAATTTAACTCGTTTCCTAAAACGGAGACCGAAACTCCATGGTATATTGCAGAAATGATTGCCAAAATAAAATAGAGAATGCGCCAAATTTCTCATTGTGCATGGTCTGGCAAATTTATGCAGCAGATGAAAGTCAAGAAGGAAATTTATCAACAATAATATGGGACCAGGCTAGGGTTGTCAATGGGTACCCATTACCCGGAACCGGAACTGGACTCAGCCGAATAAGGTTCGGTTCCAGGTCCTAAAATTGCACTCATTAATAAGTTAGGACCCGATGGGTAATTACCCGATTGGACCCGAATCTTAACGTGTCCGAACGGGTAATACCCAGTGGGTAACCACGGGTAACGGGTACCCGGTTATTCATTCTTGTATCCCTCTTTTTAGCAAACTTACAAGTATTTTACTAGTTTGGCTTTGGCTTTGATTTTTTTTTTATTTTTTCATTTTTTTCTTACATTTAATCTTTAGTTAGTACATTAATAAAGAAACAATAACAATATTTTTATAAAAATAAATTTGATTCAACCAAAAAAGGAGAAATATATCAAGTTTTTAAACTTTTATGTGTGTTTTCTTAATACCCAACGGGTACCCGGAACCGATGAACATCCGGGATTTTAGACGGATCCGGTTCTAGGTCCAAAAATTTAGAAACCGGACCCGACTTTTATAAGTGGGGTCCGGGTCCAGTGGTATCCGGGAGGACCCAGACCCATTGACAGCCCTAGACAAGGCAATCCAACATTTTATTAACCAAGTTCTATCAAATGACTCTATGGGTACAAAATACCCACGTATAATAGCTAGCTAGGCCTGTTATTTCTATTTCTCATGCGTCAAAAACACGGGAAGGGAATAAGATTCCTAGGAAAGTGGAATTCATTTCCTCCAACCAGACATACTCTTAGAGGGTTAGAGTAAGTCTTATGGTGGAATCCAAGCTATTTTAAATCTAGAAAAACTATGGACTGTCAAGTTTAATGATTTCTAAATTGGGACCATCAACACTTTTTTCAAGGCATCCAAGGTTTCATGGAACAGAGCGTGAGATCCAAGTGAAAGAACTAATTTGATTCATCGTTAAACGTGATTTGAATCGCGTTAAAATTGTTAGAAAAACGTTACCCAATTTTTGCTTTGTGGCAAACGCTATTCTGAACTGCGTATCATATCTTTCCAAATCGCGTATTATTTATACTAGTTGCACTCTGTTAACATCACAGACAGAGGATTGTTTGTTTTTTTGAACTTTTTTAAAATTTATTTGTTCATGTTTTTATGAAAATCAAATTAACAATTATTTATTTAAGTTTGACAAAATAATTAATAAAAGTACAACTCAAATCTTTAAAATAGAATTCACGGGATAATATTAAAAATAATTAAATTACGCAGATTAAAATACCTAAAATTTAGAATTAACTACACTTAAATACCTACATTAAACTTAAAAGCATGATTAACTTTCATTAATTGATCATATTTCTATTTCGAACTTCTGAGCATGTGTTTCAAGCTTCATTATCGGAAGGATCGCGGGCTTAGAGTATCCTTTAGAATTTGGTAGACTTGATCAAATCGAAATTTTGTATTCTTATTCTCAAGATATAGATTTTGCCATGTGCCTCCTACGGAAAAAAAAATATCTAAAAAATCGAGCAATAGTATCATGTTTAGAAAATAAATAATTTAAGCTACATATGTAACTAAAAAATACTTGCAAAATCTTCCAACGATCATCCGAAAGGTATACTTCTATAAATTGGATATATGATGGCCATATAAATTTTGACTTTTTTTTTGACAATTTTATACCTACTTTGTATCTTAAGCATTGTTCTTCCAAAATTATATACCTAGGCTGGGATTCCTGCGCGCAAAGAGTAACTTTGTGGTTCTTGTCTGATGAAAATAAAGGTTTACGTCTTAAAGATATTATTATTGTTGTTTTTTTTGTTTCATGGGGCAGATATTATTATTTATAATTGGAAAAATGGCCAAGATGTTTGTATGGATGTTACATGCGTCTCTTCTTTTATTGGGGGTGGTACTTATGCTTTCATCCCAGGCAAGGCTATCTCTGATGCTATTTTGCGTAATCGCAACAAATATTTGGATAAATGCATCTCTCATGGTTATGGTTTGGGAGACCACTTTGGGAGAACTTAGTGAGGACACTGTGTGCAATTAAAAAAAATAAAAAATTGTTTAGTTAATAATGATGCTAGTAGTGACTTAGGTAGCTTTATCTTACATAGACTAGGTGTTTCTATTGAAAAAGGAGTTAGTGCCTAGCTACTACCGACCAAAAACGATGATTTATAAATTTTATACAAATAAATTAATTTTCCAAAATATATATTATGAGACAACTAAGAGGAAGATCCGGTTTTTCTTAGAGTAATTTGAATATTCTTACAAAAGAAACATTAAGTCATTCTTTATTTCTTATTTTCTTCACGAGACCATCCATTTATAGGGGTGTACCTCAATCTAATGAGTGCACATCATCCATTTCCAATAGGAATGCCAAATAATCGAACAAAATCTAAAGGGTGAAACCAATTTCGAAGTTTGGGAATAAATTGAAAGAGTGGTAAACCACCACTTCTCTAGGAATCCAAAAGATAGTTGTTGATCATTTATCTTCGTTCTTATTTTAAAAAATCTGACATGCCCCTACCTTTGAGGAACATCCTAGCATTAGAATTCCTTGCTACAATATCATATAAATCATCAGGATGTCCCCGCCTACTTCTAATTGTAAACTAAATGTCATGAGATTTAACATCTTTTAGTATACGTTCTCAGACAAGATGAGTACATATACCAATGGACTTCAACACATACCAAACGTAGGTATCAACCTTAAATAAATAAGTCTAATCAGATTCGAAAAAAAAAAACTCATATCTTATGTGTATTCAAATCCTCTAGCAAAGATACTTTCGTAAAAAGAATCAGCTTCAAGATCTTAGAGTAAAAGAAATTTGACAAGAACAGTCATCCTGTTTTCAAAAGTTGTTGCAAGACAGCTTTTCTACACATTAAGAATTATTAAATATCCTCAAGAAGATTGTGTATTTTTCTCTATGTTGAATAAGAGATATTAACAGGATTCTAGACTCCCAAATACTTGTGCTTCCTTACATCAAAAGATTGGGCATAAGTAAGGATGCACTTTCCATCATTTTTAAGTGTTGCGGGGTGAGAAGAATTTCCCTCACCAAGTTCCCTTGGAGCGACATTTACTTTCTTATATTTAGAGACATGATCTTGAATCCTTGTTGATACATCCTTCTTATCATGATTATTGTAGGATGTTATATTCACGATGATCTTCTGGGCCCAAGATGGTAGTTCCATTTTGTTTGAATCCTCGTCCTCTTAATAAGAAATCTTACGAATAACAACAATCTTTGATTCAAGATTTTTAATATGTCTGTTCAAGATATTGAAGCTTTGTTGAAGATGTCTCTCTAAAGACTTGCCAAAACATACCTCTTGACAAGTTTATATAAGAATTTCTTTTTTAAGAATTTTATTCTTTACTTGTGAAAGATTTGGCGATTGTGTAAGTTTTTCACACTCAGAAGTTTTTTAAATTAATTCATTACACAAAGCTAATTTTTGTTCTGAATAATCTGTAAGATTATTCTGGAGGCTAAGTATTTCTCGTTTTCTTCCACAAATTCTTACATTCAATTGAACAGTAAGTTCTAAGACATCTTCCAGACAGTCAATGGATTTTCGTGTTAATGAAAATACTTTGGCTTTATTGAAAAAGCTTTGTAATACAAACATATTTTCAGAATTAGAACAGGATGGTAAAATTGAATCTTCCTTCCAATCCACGAAAGTAGTAACATAAGATTATTTTTCACCAATAATTGGAATCAGACCCAAACAAATTTTGAACCAGGAAATTGTATCTTACGTTTTAGATGCATTCTTTTCTTGTCATGAGTATGATTCTTAATCAAGTGTTTATCACACATAAACTTTGCTCTTGATTTCAATAAAGAATTACGAGACCAATTACCAGTGTCCCTGTGTGAGATATTATTCTCATAATCTTGATGTAAGTTGACTGAGTCATTTATAAGTTTAGATTTACTTTTCTTATTTTGACTCATGTCTTATAGGTTGGATCGCACCAAACACAAATTGTTAGATCTTTCGTGTTTTCCTGCTCTGGTACCAATTGAAAAGACGAGGGTACCCAAAAACACCACAATCTTTTAATTTCAACCTTTTAGTGCGATACCAAGCGTGATCATCTATGGAAAATAGTCGAGACAATACGAAAACTTGATATTCACTTGACAATAGTTAAGGTCCGAAGCCGATTTATTATAGGATCACTGTCAAATGATTAGGGTTAACGCACAAGTGTATTTAACTTATTATATAATAAGACAATTATAACGCAGAAGTAAATTAAAGTAAATTAATAACACAACCCAAGATTTTGTTAATGAGGAAACCAAAACTGCATAAAAACCCCGATACCTAGTCCAGTTTTGAATACTCTCAAAATTAAACTGATATACAAAGAACATAAGACAACTTCGTATAGTTGAGACCAAGTAAATTACCCCTAGTTATTTAGTTCCCTCAGTACCCCTACGTCTTCGATATTTTGGTCACACACGTGAATCTCAAGACAGAAATAATTATCTCATGTTGCTTTATCAAGTAAAGTATTTATATACTCAACTCCTTTATATCGTATTCCAAACAGTAAAGGAATTTTTTTTTTTGGTAACCACTTCAATAATATTTAGTATAAATATTTGTTGATTAGTCAACAAAGGTTCTTATGTTTAATCTAATAAACTCCTTTGTCGGGTACGATCAATCCAAATCTGAAAATTTAGATATAGATTTACAACTATAAGATTGTAGTAAACCACCAAATGATAGTTGACGATCAATATGACTATAAGATCAAATCTATCAAAGATAAATCCAATCTAAGTCGGATCCCAGCCGATCAAGATGTGTGCAAATCACGATATATGAAAACTAATGAAAAAATCTTCTTCGTATTCCAATCTTCAATTGCCTTCTTAATAACCTGCACAACACAAACTTGAATCATCTTGTGATCAATCACGCACAGAACAGAGTCTGTTAATAATGGATTGTCACAAGATGTGTTTAGATCTAAAAAAAGTTCTAAAGATCATGTCGATACTTTGATATAGTTTGAGTGACCCTTATGTCAGAAGAGAAGGCTGTCAAGAATAATCAAACTAGGTGCAATCAAAGTTTCAACTACCGTTAGTCAATCAAATCAATAATCAAAAACTAAAATAACAATCCAATTATCTAGTTTCCCACCAACGGTACTCGTAGAGATTCTTGATCCCACAAAAGTCTTTAAAGGAGCGGTCGTAAGAGATTTCGCCGAATTAGGTTACTTTCCTCTCTGGATAGACGGCTCCACCAGAAACAACACGAATGAAGTTTTCTTGGCCCTTATGATAGTTTGCAAGAAATGCAAACTCAAGTATTTATAGACCCAGGGTGTTAAGACAACAAGGAAATTCCAAAACGGAAAATATTTTCAAGATATGCAATAAAGTACCTAATTTCGGTTTCCTATTTCCAGTTAATGTCAACCAAATATTCCGAAATGTCTCTTAAAAAATTTCTATATTAGTTTAGCACATTAACTAATAATCCTTTTCTATGGTATATGCTTTAAATGCTGGTAATTAAAACATATACAATCGAAAATCATAATTAAATGATTTTCAATATTTCGGTTGGGATCACCCTGAGTATCAAGGAATATCTTTGAACAATAACTTATAGGAGTTACGCACATGGCCAAATAATGTCGACATCTAGAAGTTTCATATCTTAGTGTTTTGGGGTAAAAACTGATTCTGCTGTTTTTGGTAAATTTGGGTGTGTTGATGAGAAACGAATTCAAACCCTAAACAAATGTATTGCACAGGAGTACTTTTGAGTTCGAGAGATCAATCTGTAAGACTCTGGTATTGATGGTAGATTTTAGTTTAGGGCTAAAATTGTAAAAAACAGATTTAGTGTGCCGACATCCTGCAAAGGGTAAAGCCGAGATGAGTACCTCTCCACTTCATTTATTTGAAGAAATTCAATAAATACATAAAATTCACCCAGAATGGTGCATATAGCAACATTCCATAATATTCTGTGAATCTTTAGCATTATTAATTAATGCATGATTAGCCCAGTATTTCATGTGTTGTTCCTAGCCGAACTCTCATTACTAGCATGACATGACGACTGAGTATTCACTCTCAGCAGAGTAGAATGAAAATCCGTGCCAATATTGAGACATGCATGGAATACCCACACAGGCTACACCACCCTCTGACAGAGAGAGTCTCGCATCGACGCGCTTTGGTTAGCCCGATCGAGCATGCTTAATTTCCTTAAGGGAAATCTAGACTGTCCAAATCAGTCTCAGAAACGATCGCGGCCACACAAATTGGTCACGCAATTTAACAAGCATAGCCAAACCATGACAAGAGTAGGCGAGCATCGTGATGACCACTGGCGGGCCCACTTATGCCCTAGCCGGTCGAACATCACACGAACTCCTCCCAGCACGTCAAACACCATCCCTAAAATAGGGTGGTTGCGCTGCTTTGGAAGAAGCTCGACGAGCTTAGACTGTTCAAGGCAGTCTTAAAGTCATCACGACCGTCCAACTTCACCAGCCTGGTTGGACGACTTTGATTATCCCACGATTGATCAGTGAAGCGCTAATGCACGCATTAGCGGGGCCACTCCTCACTCACCTGATCGATTTTCTAACGACCTAGCCCTAGAGCAATTAAAGCTTGCTCGAAGTTAGGATGACGTGATGCTTAAAGGGTCGTGGGAACTCCACTAGCATCTTAAGTCGATCACAACCATCCAATTTCGCTTGCATATTTCGATGGCTTAGATCGCGCTAGGGCCATCGAACAAGTACACATATGTTCACCGTCGTCCCAACATGGCCCCCACATGGTCGGTCTCCCCAAAGAAGGAGCATATCCTGCCAAACCGTTTGGCCGAACTCATGCGTGCGTGACTGCTTCAAAACCCTAATTAGGGTTTGCGGCATTGCATAACCGCCGCAGTTTAATCACGACCATCCATCTTCGCCAGCTTGGATGGGGGGTGTAGATATAGATTAAGGAAGTCCAGAGAGTATCAATGTGATCACCATCGTCCCACCTATACGTGTAACCGATCGGCCTAGGCCAACCATGGACGAGCGCCTCAAAACGCCCGCCCAAATGTGGCATGTCGCCCAACTTCCAAATCCTTTGCGGCAATGGATTTCTATCGCAAACCGATCTCAACCACTCACCTTTGTCAGTCAAATTGAGTGGACTAGATTGAACCTTCGTGAGATGAGACAACATGGACCCGTACACCGGCAGGCCGTCTACATGCATGCCTGGTCGGTCCCACCGAAAATGGCGTCTATGCTTGAATTCGATCGATCAAAAGAGTTATGCTTGCACACCTCTTAAAAACCCTAAAATTCCATCAACGGTCGCAAATGAGAGTCGCAAACCATCTCGTCCGTGCAACTTTGCTAGCTTGATTGGACAACCTAGGTTAAAAGCTATACGACCAATAAAGCATCCCGATGATCACCGTCCGCCACTCTTCCACAGGGAGTGACCGACCAAAGCATGGCTCGCCCAAGCAGCCTCCAAGCAATCACTCGAAGATGGTTGGACGTGATGCTATTTTAAATCATTTTTACAAATAAATCATTACCTAATTATGTTATTTATGAAATGGAGAAGCCTGATCATCAATACAACATATATATTTATTTAAATAATTTACAGAAACTTAACAATACAAAGACATATGAAGCAAACACCAAAGATAAACACCAAAAGAGAAAGGGTCTAACATTCTACTTCAATTGAGTTGAACCTCTACTGATTTTGCTAATTAATCTTCCTCCTCAAGAACCCTAGCTCCATCTCCTTCTCCTCTTTCTCTAGTCTTTTCTTCTCTAACCTCTAACTCTCTCTCCTAATTTTAATTATAATTATAAAACTTATATTAATACAATATTAAAACTATCACTAATATACAAATTTATTATTTTGTTTTTTTCATTTTACCTTAATTTTATCTATTTATTAAAATGACTCTATTTCCACCTATAATTTTCCTAGTTCAAGCAACCCACCTAGGATAAGGCTAAAGAACAACAACCTAAATAAAAAGTTAGAGGGTATAACCCGACCTGAAATCGTAACTAAAATATATGGTATTACAGCTTGATCCGAGATTTATTCGGTCAAGCTTTAAAACAATGATGCTTCATACATATTGATTGTATTCGATGCATTACATGCATAGAGTATACACGATATTTCATGAATATCGATTTCCTAAATAACTCAGTTATTTAACCTAGCATCGTATGCTACTTCTTGTGGGTCCCACGATCCACTCATTCGAGACATCAAGCATGTCACAAACTGAGGGATACTTACTGGGGTATTGGTCTGGCGGTTTATAGCATGCAGCGTGCAACGCGCCATTACAAGAACGTGTCAGGGAAAGACGGACGGTTAACAGTGATAAGGGAAGTGGGCAAAGACGTGATCGCGTAACACTTCTACACGACCCCACTACTCCATCATTTCACTTTCTCCACTTCATATGAGATGAGGATTGTGCTCAATGACTTGTATAAATAGGTTCCTCAACCTATTTCCAAAAACACAAGAGACAAGCACAGAAAACCCAAGTGTTGTCACAGTATCCAGAAAATACCAGAGCTGACAGCTTACATTGTGCAAGCCAGTTCAACATTCTGATACAAGTCATAAATAGCCAACACCTTCACAATCAAAACACCTTCTTCGCTTCCCTCCCTAAGATCAACCCCATCTCCTTCACTTTGTGACCGAAGCAAGTCTGGAACAACCATTTCTTGGTTTAGGCCAGAATTGTATAGATTGATCTCTCGAATCAAAAGCACTCCCGTGCAGTGCATTTGTTTAGGGTTTATATTCATTTCTCATCCACACACACCCAAAATTACCAAAACCAGCAGAAATAGTTTTCCCCCATAAACAATTGGCGACCACAGTGGGAGATTAATCTCTCGGTTGCAAGGTCAATTTTTTTCATTTCAATTTGTTCTAATTTCAAGATGGTAGAATTTAGGTCAGGATCAGCGATCAATTCCGATGGAACTAGCGCCGACAACGCTCTCGGTGTCGATGTCCCTGTTAGTGGAGCTGTCGTGCCGAATGTGATCAATACATCTCGTGGAGCCGTCTCCTCTACCAACAACACTAGCGAAACGGGAGATATTCTAGTAGGTGTGACACCTCCGATCACCAGAGCCAGAGCAGCCGCGAATCCCGGCATTTCTTCAAGTGTAACGCCTCCAATCGTCACCAGAACAACAACTTCCACTCCTCCGTCAGGACGAGGAGCTGGAGGAACATGAGGAGGACAACCCCCTATTACCATGATGGATGATGGATTTGATGGAAAGGCAGGAAGTCCTTGCAAGGAATCAAACGGATATGGTTGCAACTTAGAAGGAGGTACTCACTTTTCTCAAAACTTTGACCGACCGATTGCCGCAGGAGCTACAACAACCCCTGGAGCCAACAAGGAGCGCCTTTAACGCGCCCAGAGAAGGCACCTCAACCGCGCGAGCCTATATGGACGAAGAAACTCGTGTTGCTCCTGAACTCCCAAGGGAGAGATACCAGCCATCCAACTTCATTACGCGTGAGGACTTGGAGCGACTCCTCCAAAACCGGAGCAAGGGAAATTCAATGGAAGTGCACCAGCATCAACCTCCATACCCTCAAGACGTGCAACTGATTCCCCTTCCAATAGGCTACACCTCTCCTCAATTTTCCCTTTACGATGGTACTGGTAACGCTCGTGAACATATCTCTCGATTTTTGGAATCTTTAGGAGAACATGAATACAACCATGTTCTCCGCCTGAAAGAGTTCTCGAACTCACTTACTAGAAGGGCATAAACATGGTACAACGATATCCCACCTAACATCATATCCAATTGGAGTGAGATGGCCAGTTCCTTCTACAGGAAGTACTTTTTTGTGTCTGAGCGGATCACTTTTTCAGACTTGGGAAGAATCTTTCAACGGAACTACGAGCATCCAAACGACTTCGTTAAGAGGTTTAGGATTCAAGCGTTGGATTGTCATGATCTGAACGTCACCGAACGCCAGTTGGTGGAGTTATGCATTAACGAAATGGTTCCCATATACCGTGCTTTGTTGGAGAATCTGTGCTTTCAAACATTTTCGGAGCTCCATGAAGCCGCTAAGCGTTCGGCCACAACAGCCCCAGCATTTTTAGAAAGAACCAGAATTGTTCGAAACGAAGATACACGTGAGAGTCGAGGAAGCAGGCGCTCATTAACAAGCAATATAATACTAGTCCTTCTGTGAGCGTGGTGGGAGAAGGAGGAAAAAGGTAAGATTCAGCAACAGAGCAGCAACCCAAGTGTGCATCTCCAGGGCAAACAACTTCATCTCAAAAGGGAGCGGGCAAAACTCTGGTGCAATAAGCTGATGATACTATCCCGGACTTCCCGTTTCCCATGAATGAAGTCATAGAACTCTTAGAGGCGTGGATTCAAGATAACGCGATCAAGCTACCTCCTATCGGACGTCCGCCGACCGAGGAAGAGATGGCAAATCCCAAATATTGTCATTACCATAGGTTCGTCCATCACCCGACTAAGGATTGCAACAAGTTGAAACACATTTTCAGAGAAAAGGTGGAGGAAGAAGAGATCCAGTTAGGAAACGAAGGTGTTCATAGGGACCCTCTTCCTATTAGAAGCTGCATGATCTCCGGGGATTCTGTTCACAAGACTGTACAGTCTATGATGGAACATTTGTGTGAAATCCTGTATTTCTCTAAGGCACAACGTCAAGACATATTTGCATCCCTCAACCGCATTGTGTCAGGAAGGCGTATATATCCAGAAGTGGAAACAATTTCGAAACCTCAGTCTTTCCTGGAAGATGCAAACGGCAAGAGTAACTGGGGACTCTTGATTGTCACTCGTTTAAAGGATGTCAAATTCGATACCACATTCATTATTGCAGCTTCCGAATTCAACATCATCACTGTCAAGACCCTGAAAGCCGAAAATATCTCAAGGAAGGAAGCTATTCGCAGCCCAACCATAACCAGGAATTCGGAAGGAGAGTTCGTGGACGCCTATGGGTACATTGATCTCGAAGTTAAAGTAAGTGACGCTCTGACACTTGCTAAATTTTACATAGTCAAGGAATACCCGAATTATGATATGGTCCTGGGACACCGGTGGATACACGACAACAAGGCAACACTGAGAGTATGACCTTTGCCGATTTCAACATCTGGAAGAATTTCCAACAAGCCATCCAGTCCCGAAGACTACTTGTTTCCGTATCGACATCTTGCAGATGTGACACAACTTCCCGGAGAGAGCCCGTCAACATACCTTGAAAGGTTCCGAGCTCAAGTAAGTCTCATCAAACAACCTTTTTTGCAATCCGTCGCTCCTCCTTCTGATGAGGCTCCAGTCTATAAAATAACCACCACTAGGAGGTGTTAATGGGATGCTGGTCCTTTCAAACGCTTTGTCAAAAGCCTAGAAGCTGTCTCGATTAAAGATGACAAGTCCAAGGACCAAGCAGTTATGCTACGCCCAAACCCATTTCAAATTGGAAATTTGGTAACAAAGGCGACCGCGTTTCAAGTTGGGGACATGACAGTGAAAGTAACCGCTCAACCTGATTAACCTACAAAAAAGGAAGATAGGCCATATCTGGTGGCAGACGTTATCTTAGGCGGTTACTGCAAGCTCATCAATGCCGACAAACTGGAAGGCGTTACAATTCACTCACGATGGCTCAAACCCTACAGTACCTAAGACGTCGTGATACCACTTCCTCCAGTGTTCTCTATACCCGAAACGTTGTGTTATCCTTTCCTCCAGCATTTCTTCCAACAATTTCCTTTTCATGCAATATTTGTAATTACTCCAAAATGATTGCACTGCTTTTATTCATAATTATGGTTTCAATTTTCAAAATTAATCAAAGTATTATTTCCTTCTAGGAATTTCTTTACCTCTTAAAGATAACACAAAATTTTAAGTCAGCCTAAATCATCATTACCCACCAGAGTAAACTAAAAAGAAAAACCTTTCATATCCTTTGAAAGCGTTGGAAGAATATGTACAGAGAAAAGGGTGAAAGCGCCTTGAGCAGGCTACTCCAACAGAAATCGGATGGGTCTCATGATAGGAGGGTAGACAGGTTCGTGGTATTTCATCACGACATTGCTTTTTCATCACAAGCATAGCATGCGATCACATGAAGGCACATCGCCGAGATTCTGATACAGCCTTAATAGAATATTTATTTCTAACATAAATAAAAACCCTTGTTCAAACAAGCAAGCAAGAGGAGGAAGACCTTGAACTTAGCTGCCACTAAGTACAAGGAGAAAATGTTCACAAATTACGAGAAAATACTCGTAAAAAATAGGGGAAAAAGGGAGATTCAGTCATCAACGAGATCGACCGTGTCTTCACCACCGCTGGAGTCTACTTCAACATCACCATCGCGGACCTCCGCTGCTTCTTCCTTTGGATCTGCCTCGGCTTCCCCTTCGGATATTTCTGCAGTAACCTTCTCCGCTTCAACATCCTCAGTAGGGATAGCTTCCATATCTTCCTCAAGAGCCACCACAGCGTTGGAAATTGTGCTGACAAGCTTGGGATCATCCGTATCAGAATCAAGGATTATCACGCCATTTTGGATCACATAACCACACTTATCTTCATTCGGAGGGCGTTCATGTTCAACTCTTCGCCTCTTCAGCCGTGTCGTAAACCTCTCAGCCCTCGCGCTTGTCTCCTTTTTTCTTTTTCGTCGATTGAAGCCAAGAGTGTTTGAATGCGTTTTCAAGCGATGTGCAGATGCAGAATTGACATGCCCTATATAGCATATCCATCCTCGCGAAGTGGGAGATCAATTTTAGCCATCACCATCTCGAACCCGCCAGCCTCAGGTTTGTTGACTTCGAAGCTTCTTTCCGGAGAGGTACCAGAGTAGTCATCACTAGCAGCCTCTATGAGATTCTGCAGGAAGAGGTTATGATTGTATCAATATAGATATATGCATAAAAAAATCATCATGATCAATCAGAAGATCTAATAAGCCTGAAGCAATACCTGGAATAGAAGAGATAGCGGTTTTGAGATGGGAGGAGTTTCAGAGCTTTCTTTATATTTCACAAGTTAACAAGATCCCGGGAAGAAAAGGAGTCTCCACTTTCCGTCTGCAAAGGCTACAGATGCGGGATAATGATCAGTGGATGTTTATCGAATATTTGAGGGAACTTACCGTGCAGTAAGAGGAAATGCATCTCGCCCAAGGAACCAGCCAGACTCCATCCTGGTAACACGCGCTGAAACCTCTTCTGTGAATTTCTTTTTATTTGTCACCATCTAATGCCTACCCCACAATATTGTAACCATTATGCGCTAGGCAGGGACTTAATGTTGATGGTGGATTTTAGTTCAGGGCTAAAATTGTAAAAAACGGATTTAGTGTGCCAACATCCTGCAAAGGGTAAAGCATGATGAGTACCTCTTCACTTCATTTATTTGAAGACATTCAATAAATACATAAAATTCACCCAGAATGGTGCATATAGCAACAATCCCGAATATTTTGTGAATTTTTAGCATTATTAATTAATGCATGATTAGACCAGTATTTCATGTGTTGTTCCTAGCCGAACTCTCATTACTAGCATGGCATGACGACTGAGTGTCCATTCTCAGCAGAGTAGCATGAATCTCCATGCCAATATTGAGACATGCATGGAATACCCACACAGGCTACACCACCCTCTGACAGAGAGAGTCTCGCATCGGCGCGCTTTGGTTAGCCCGATTGAGCATGCTTAATTTCCTTAAGAGAAATATAGACTGTCCAAATCAGTCTCAGAAACGATCGCGGCCACACAAATTGGTCACGCAATGTAACAAGCATAGCCAAACCATGACAAGAGTAGGCGAGCATCGTGATGACCACCGGCGGGCCCACTTATGCCTAGCCGGTCGAACATCACACGAACTTCTCCCAGCACGTCAAACGCCAGCCCTAAAATAGGGTGGTTGCGCTGCTTTGGAAGAAGCTCGACGAGCTTAGACTGTTCAAGGCAGTCTTAAAGTCATCACGACCGTCCAACTTCACCAGCCTGTTTGGACGGCTTTGATTATCCAACGATTGATCAGTGAAGCGCTAATGCACGCATTAGCGGGGCCACTCCTCACTCACCTGATCGATTTTCTCACGACCTAGCCCTAGAGAAATTAACGCTTGCTCGAAGTTAGGATGGCGTGATGCTTAAAGGGTCGTGGGAACTCCACTAACGTCTTAAGTCGATCACAACCATCCAATTTCGCTTGCATATTTCGATGGCTTAGATCGCGCTAGGGCCATCGAAAAAGTACACATATGTTCACCTTCGGCCCAACATGGCCCCCACATGGTCGGTCTCCCCAAAGAAGGAGCATATCCTGCCAAACCGTTTGGCCGAAGTCATGCGCGCGTGACTGCTTCAAAACCCTAATTAGGGTTTTCGGCATTGCATAACCGCCGCAGTTTGATCACGACCATCCATCTTCGCCAGCTTGGATGGGGGTGTAGATATAGATTAAGGAGGTCCAGAGAGTATCAACGTGATCACCATGGGCCCACATATACGTGTAACTGATCGGCCTAGGCCAACCATGGCCGATCGCCTCCAAACGCGCGCCTAAAAGTGGCATGTCGCCCAACTTCCAAATCCTTTGCGGCAATGGATTTATATCGCAAACCGATGTCAACCACTCACCTTTGCCGGTCAAATTGAGTGGCCTAGATCGCACCTTCGTGAGACGACACAGCATGGACCTATACACCGGCAGGCCGTCTACACGCATGCCTGGTCGGTCCCACCGAAAATGGCGTCCATGTTTGAATTCGATCGAGCAAAAGAGTGATGCTTGCGCACCTATTAAAAACCCTAAAATTCCATCAACGGTCGCAAATGAGAGTCGCAAACCATCTCATCCGTCCAACTTTGCTAGCTTGATTGGACAACCTAGGTTAAAAGCTAGACGACCAATAAAGCATCCCGATGATCACCGTACGCCACTCTTCCACAGGGAGTGACCGACCAAAGAATGGCTCGCCCAAGCAGCCTCCAATCAATCACTCGAAGATGGTTGGACGTGATGATATTTTAAGGCGCTTGATCCGCGACTTATTCGGTCAAGCTTTAAAACAATGATGCTTCATACATATTGATTGTATTCGATGCATTACATGCATAGAGTATACACGATATTTCATGAATATCGATTTACTAAATAAATCAGTTATTTAACCTAGCATCGTATGCTACTTCCTATGGGTCCCACGATCCACTCATTCGAGACATCAAGCATGTCACAAACTGGGGGATACTTACTGGGGTATTGGTCTGGCGGTTTACAGCGTGCAGCGTGCAACGCGCCATTACAAGAACGTGTCAGGGAAAGACGGACGGTTAACAGTGATAAGGGAAGTGGGCAAAGACGTGATCGCGTAACAGTTCTACACGACCCCACTACTCCATCACTTCACTTCCTCCACTTCGTATGAGATGAGGGTTGCGCTCAATGACTTGTATAAATAGGCTCCTCAACCTATTTCCAAAAACACAAGAGACAAGCACAGTATTTTCCCATAGGAAGTGGAGGAAGTTAAGTAGTGGATTTGTGTGGACGGTGGTGATCATCGTGTTTCCGTTATGAGGGAAGACTAATCACACGTTCACCCACTACTCTCATTAACCGTCCGTCTTTCCGGACACTTTCTCATAATGGGCGCATTGCACGCCGCACGCTGTAAACCGCCAGACCAATACCCCAGTGAGGATCCCCCAGTTTGTGACATGTTTGATGTCTCGAGTGAATGGGTCAAGTCATGTGGCTTGCTGCTAAAATCAGCACATAATGCTTTTAGGTTAAATAATAAATTATTTGTGAAACCAATATTTATAAAGCATTACTTATAATCAATGTATGTAAAGCATCGCTTTCGAATAAGCAGCTGAAAATAATCGATGTGTTAGAAGCATCACTGTTTTTGAGTTCGATCGAACCAGTCAAGGATTGAGCGTCTTAAAAGTAGCACGACCGGACATCTTTGGGTGATCGTTTGAGGACCCTATGGATGTGCTATGACTTGGTCGATCACTCCTTATGGAGGAAGAATGTCCGGTGATCATGATGCTGCTTTGTTAGTGTTTGAAAAATAAATCTACACCATCCAACTAGGCTGGTGAAGTTGGATGGTCGAGATGATTTGCGGCAGTTGTATACTGCTGTTGAAGAAACTTTAGGGTTTAGGGGGACGCGCGACCAACCCTCTTTGGGCGAGCGATTCGAGGCATCAGGCGTTATCTCGAGTAGGCCGGTCGGTCACGTGTAAAGGTGAGCCTATGGTGATCACGTTGACACCTTCGGGACCGCCTGAGATTAAATCTAAGCCCTTCAACTAGGCCAGCGAAGATGGATGGTTGTGATCGGTTTGCAACAGTAGGGCGTTGCCGCAAACGCAATTTTAGGGTTTTCAGAACAGTGCGTTCACCCTACTTTGAGCAAGTGATTTGATACGCTCGGGTTTTACCGTGGACAGGTCGATCGACCAAGGGAGGATTTGGGCCAACGGTGAACGCGTCGGCATCTCTTTGATCACTCGAAATGCAATCCAAGTCATTCAACTAGGCCGGCTAAGTTGGACGGACGTGATGCGTTTTGAGACCCTCTTTGTCGGTCTCAGCTCGTTCGAGCTATTTTTTAAGTAGAGCGAACGCTCATGTTTGGGTCGGCGTTCGAAGCACTTGTGAATGAGGGGAATATGACTCGATCGACTAGGGCACTAGTGGGCCCGCCGGTGGTCACTACGGTGATTTCCTAGTTCTGCTAGGGGTAGACTATGCTTGTTGAATCGTGCGGCCAAATTGTGTGGCCGTGATTATCTTTGAGACGGATATGAACAGTCTAGATTTTCCTTAAGGAATTTGGACATGTTCGATCGCGCTATCTTTCAATTAAAAGTGCATCGACATAAAAATCACTTCGTCAGAGGATGATGGAGCCTATGTGAGTATTTTCATGCATATTCTCTATACTGACACTTCGGGAGATTCACACTACTCTATTGAGAGTGAACATTTAATCGTCATGTCATGTCAATATTGGGAGTTCGGATGGGAGAATAGCATAGGAAAATATCAGGCAGGTCAATGCATTAGTGAGTAATTGATAAGCACGAAAGTGCTACATTTTATGCCCATATTTATATTAGTTAGGACTCGATATTTTGGCTAATAATATTGTTTTAAGGCTTTTGCAGGAGTTACAAACAAATCCAATCACCTGAGAAATAAGTGGTTAAATAAAAAACAAATGACATTTGCGACTAAAATGGGTAAATGTGGCTGGCCTGGTATTCCTATGTATCAGCACTACTGCGCGGAATCAAATATAAACGGAGCCTTATGAACTTGCAAGGAAAAAGGAGTACATGATTCAGTTGGATAGTGTCACTGGCTTGGCACTCACGAGTTCACAACGGGCAGACAATTCTTAATCTCAATTAATGCATGGTGAAGCGAGTTGATGTCAACACACTAATGCCACCTAAGATTGGTCAAGAGTGACTTTATTATTGTTAGCATAAGAATGGAAGAATATCACCTCCATGACCACATGCAAATGAAGAAAAAGGAAAGATTAATATATCTTGTCCTTACATAAGTTCTCTTGCTATATGTATATAAAGAATCTGAAGGAATATTTGAAGCCAAATGACGTCATTTTTCAAATACAATTAAGGTGGGACCCAACACATGCAAGAAAATATCATGCTTTCTAAATGAAATTCATATACTATGGAAAGTGGAGATTTTATGATACTTTACAATGTCTCGTCATATTATGATACGCGGCACAACATAATTGGGTGAATTTATATTTTCATGACATGTGGCAGACTTCTATTGGGAGGTGATGTGGCGACGAAGAAGAAAAACGTGAATTCATTTGTGAGCTATATTTATGTGTTGTTTCAAAATATACCAGGGGGCGCCCGGCCACAGAGCGGGAAGAGAAACAGGAGAAGGATTTTGGAGTTTTTCTTCTCCATTTTTGCTTAGCTATTTGATTTTAATCTTTTTATGTTTTTTTGTGAAAGCCATGGCTAGCTAAAGCTATGTTAGGGTCTAGGTAGAACCCAATTTTATTATGAAAACTCTATATTTATATGCTTAATAATGAGTTGATTGATTAGTAGTTTTTCTTCATTTGGCTTGGTATTCTATTGTTGATGTGATTTTCTAGATTATTTATGCTTTTGAATTGATACTGCATGCTTCGGTTAAATCCCTAGACGTGGTATGCAAGGATAGATAGGTAGTGCTTTAGAATCACTACTCATGAAGCGTAGACAACTATAGCGGAGAAACAATATTTGAAAAAGCATGGAATATACTTTTAAAGATTAGTAGAGTTTGCATAATTAATTGGTGGAAACCGAAAATCCTAATAACCCACACTCGTTTTGTTTATCTTTAAATTATTTATCATTTCATTTTGTTCCGAATTTCTAAAAATTCTTAAAACATTATCTTGTGGATTATTTAATTTTTGGTATTAGTTGGTAGAGTATTTCACACTCCCTGTGGGAACGAATCACATTTGCTATCTATATTACTATTGACCTGTGCGCTTGCGGATATAACTGAGTTTCATTTAATCATTAATTTTGGTTATCTAAAATCTACATCAAGTTTTTGAATTTACAGAATATCTGGGATGCTTTATTGGTCATCTAGCTTTTAACCTAGGTTGTCTAAAATCTAAAATCTAATATCAGGCAGGTCAATGCATTAGTGAGTAATGCAGTATGTTAGAATTTACAGAATATCTGGGATTCATGCACCATTATGAATAAATTTCATAAATATGTTGAATTGCTCAGTACATATGTAAATGACAAGGGTTTGTGCACTTATCACTCTCAAATGTCTTTTGTTCCTTTGCAGGACGACAACGTATTAAAATACAAGGTTTTACAATTTTGACCTCGAGCGAAAAACTACCATCAACACTTAGCAAACCCTAATTCCGAATTCACACACAACATAAAGAAATATGTAAATATTGGAAACTCGGGTTTACTCTTGGGACCGGTTATACCACGACCCCCAAACTAAGTTAGGATCAGTTATGCCATTCTTCCCAGTATAGGTTATGACCGGTTATACCATGCTTCCCAATACTAGTTAGGATCGGTTTTACCATGTCACTCAATATGGGATATGACCGGTTACACCTTGATTCTCAACATAAGTTAAGATCGGTTCTACCTTGTCATATTACATTGGTCATCCAAATATTCTTCAATGAAAACCAAGACCAACACACTTCTTGATTTACCTTTTGATTATGAAACAAGTTCATACATCTACTTCCTTAAACCAATGTGATAATACATAGTTTCCTAGGATGAAATCACACCTATATCCCACACATAATTAAATAACTATATATATAGATTATGTTGATGTTGTATTTACGAAGTTCAAAAGATAAGTGTTATACTTCGTAATTCAATATAATTCCTTGACACTTTGATTATAATGCTATGACCAAGTATAATCACTAGAGTGTTATAAATATAGCTTTGCATGCTATGTTTTCAATATATAGCTACTTGAAAGATATGTTAGGAACGAAAATAAGTCAATTCATTATTAATATCCTCAAGTGGAAGGATAATTTCGTCATTGCAGTCGTGACTTCTTCCCATTCTTCAGGTATTCAGAGTAATACTTGTAAGTCTCAACACTCTTAGACTTTATCTAGTATAAACTAAAGGAAGTTGACTCTAGTAATTAATCAGGGACTCTAGATGAGTTTTGATACTAAAATATGACAATCAAACTTGACATACCAACGCTTGGTGGGTTCAACCGAGCTATGCTCTAACATAGTCTTTGTTCCATATTTTTGACAATTGTGTCAAAGGTTTTCAATTTGGATCTATCAATGAAAATGGGAGCTCCAAGATATGAATCTTTTATATTTATCTTTTTATCTTAATTTGTCTGATCATCCTCCTTTAATTTATAAATTGTTGTATCCTTGTTCTAAGAAACAATCCTGATTTAATGAAGTTTATTAAATGCCCAAAGGCAGTGCTGAACTATTCAATAATATTCATGAGATGTTACAACGTATCAAGTTTGCCTTTGTAAAAATTAGGTAATCATCTGCGGAAAAAAAAAGATGTGTGACAAGTTGACTTTTCTTGGAAATTTTTATGCATTTTATATGTTTGGTTCGTTTCTTAGCTAGTAAAAGTCTGGAGAAGACCTGCATGCAAATGAGAAATAGGTAAAGGGATAATAGATCCTTTTTCGTTAATCCTATGGAGGGTTGAATGAAGTTTCCTAGACTGCCACTCAACAGTACAACAACAAATGGTGTATAAAGACATTGATGGATGCACACTAATCTTGACTAAATCCAAATGCTCTTAGAATTTGTATTAAGAAATCCTAATTAACCATGCTGAAAGATTTCGACATGTCTATTTTATTCCTAGATATTTTTTTTCTTTAAATAATGTGGAAAGAAATTTATATGATGTGTTACTCAGACCAATTAATCAAGCAGTTTTGTACTTACAAGTGTTCATAAGTTATGTTTTTCTACACCCATTAAAATGCAATGCCAATTAGAAATATTTCTATAAAATCCGATGAATGTTTTCTTCCACTTCCAATAAAAAAAATTACTTTCCAATTTTGTTGCTAGTAGTATGTGCAGCTTGGTTTAAGTTCTTAGTAATTTAGGTACTCATGCCGTCATGATGCATACGACCAATTGGCCATATTTGGTTGATTGACATTTTTTCCTTACAAGTGCTCAATTTTTTCGCAAGGTTGCCCCTAGAAAAATAAACAGAAAATGTGGTGAGTGCCAAAATATTTTTCATATTGAGAAGAGACGCTCACTATAAAATACTACTTTAATTCCTTCCGATTTCTGCAAAGTTAACTTAAGTCTGAGAGGTTAAGATGGAATCAGCAGCTGCAGAAAAAAAAAGAAAAACGCAAGAATGAAAAGGAAACTAGTAGTAGTTCTTGTAAAAGAAGAAGAAAATCTGGGGAGTTCGGTGGTAATGTTTCAGAACAAGATCGGCAAGAAAATAAGAAAAAATTATTTACTGAAAGGAATAAAGATTGGAGGCGTTTGAGCTTTCTTGAGAAGAATTTCGAAGAAGGAGGATATAAGTATGTTGAAGAAGATAAGAGTGGTGTGATCAGAACTGCTGTAAGAATAGAATCTGCAGGTGTTATAGATAAAAAAGTAAATAACAATCAGGGAAGAAGAAGAAGAAGTGTCGCTTTATCAGAAGAATTAGATGAGAATAGTTCTAAAAGATCAAGAATTGGAGAAGTAAGTGTTCAAGATGAAAACCCGGAATCGGGTGTTACTTCTAATGGAAATGTTGCAGATAACGAAGCTTATCAATACCAGCAAAACGCAAGTATGGAACTAGTAGTGGTTCGGAGGATGAAATAGGTGGAAGGGGTATTTCTCGAAAAAGACTAAGATCATCTGACAATGGAAGGGTTAGAGATGAAGATCAAGAATCGGCTTCAAGTAGCAATGGGCGACATCAAGAAGATAGTAATGTTGAAAGCCGAGAACTTGGACTTCCTGCTGAAACACCAGAATGTCAATGGAGGAGATTTAGGGGAATGAAGAGTCTGGGGATGAGTATAGAACCCTACGAAGAAGAATTTAAATCTACTGAACGATGTAATGCATTGATGTTAACAGTCATGGTTGGAAGTGCTGCTGCTGCACAGGATCCTCTACAACTAAGTAAGAAAAAGCTAAAGATAACAAGCAAGTTTCCTTTTGTCATTTGTTTCCATATAGAATTTAGTAGTTACAATGAGTATGCTTTTGGATTATAAAACTTTAAATTGTGCAAGCATAGCAGTAGGTTCTTGTATTCTAATTGTGGTTTTTAGAAAATTGTTTATTAGTTTCAGTGGTTCTTATTTTCTGTTTAATTATCGTTATAATTGTTTTAACTTGATCAGTTATGTCTTTGTGCTGACATTGCAAGACAAAACCATAGAGAGACTTTAAGAATCAGTAAATACCATTGGGTAACCGTTGTTGAATGCGACCATGTTCTTGCGGATTGACCCTTGATGCATCCTTGGTGATGGAATTTTACTCTGCGCACTGCGAACTCTTGTCATTGTAGCCTATTGTCTTGCCATACATTTTCTGTCATTAATCATTTAAGCTAGAGTATCCCATAGATAGCTTGCACTCATTTGCGCCTCCAGTTATTTAAGCTAGAGTAACAATCATTTTATTGTACTTTTTTTATTCAGAGGCTATATGTTGTGCAGGTACTCCTACCGTGACTACTGGAAATGCTGCAACAGAGGCCAGCCAAGTCCCACTAGATGACATAAGTAAGTCAAAATCTTAACTTTCCTCTCCATTGAAACTAAACTTGTCTAGGTGTATGCTTTTGGGTGTGTGTACTTATAATTGTCATTCAGTAGTTATTTACTTGCACTGTATATTCAGGAGGCTTCATAATTGTTCTTCTTAAAACTAGTGGAATCTGCTTTGGACAGTGGGTGGTTTTTGCTCATTTTTTTGTAATTGTAATTTTGTACTGCAGGAGCTATACAAATTCTTCCCCAACCTCCAATAGCACCAAAGTTTTACTCGGATAGGCGGACAACAACAGAGCTCGAGACGTAGCTTTGGCATCCCACTGATGGAACCAGAGATTTGAAGTGGGAAAACGCTCAGCCAGGCAGTTGGTCTCTAGATTGTGATGGGGGGTTTCGTAAAGGAGGATACGGACGATATGGGAGTGTAATTCGAAACCACGAAGGACGTTAAGAAGTTTTTGTATACGGGAAGTCTCCGGTGATCGTGTCTCCCCTTTTCCATGAGTTGGAGTCGATTCTTGAGACTACTATGGTTGCTCGGAGTTTAGGTATAAAACATATCAGTATTAGGACTGATTCTAAGAGAGCAGTTCATTTATTGACCTCCCTGAATGCATGTTCCACACCTGATGAAGGGTACCACGTGTGGAATATTGTAGAGAAGCTAAAGCAATACTTCTGGCACTACTTCAGAAAAGAGGATGGCTGTTCTGTTCATGTGAGGCACCAGTACAGAGAGATGAATAATTTGGCTGACTACGTTGCTGGTCTTGCAACAGAAACCACTCCAACCGTTGTGTTCGGTTCTTTTGATGACACGACAAGGTACTTTCTGGACAGGGATATTGCAGGTCTTCCCTACTACTGGGACAGAGATAGGAAAAAAGCAGAGAAGAAAATGAGAGAGGAGAGCCTGAACAAATGATGTTTCAGTATACATCTTTAGAACTAAAACAGCAGTATTCAATCATACAGATGGTAGAACAGTGAATCTATTACAAGCAGAAGCCACACAATATATTTAATGAGTGTTACTTAAAATATTCCTGTGTAACTTGGTTAATGGAAACTTATCCTCGTTATTGTTAGATTTTATGAATATTAAGTTCTGCCTTTCTCTTTCATTCACGTTGAATATTTATACAAGACCCCAAAACCCTAATAGAGTTTAAACCTACATTATTGGACTTAATCTAAAGACCCACATTATTGGACTTAATCTAAAGACTTACCCTTACGGTCTCAATATCCCAGACCATATTCATGGGTCTTAATACCCTCTCTCAAGACGGAGCATGGAGGTCACACATGCCCATCTTGGACATAAGAAACTGAAATTGAGCTTTCCCTAAAGATTTAGTAAAAATATCCGCCAATTGCACTGTTGTAGGAGTATACGAAGGCGTGATAATCTTCTGTATTATAGCATCTCTAACCAGATGACAGTCAACTTCAATATGCTTCGTTCGCTCATGAAAAACTGGATTCTGAGCAATATATAAAGCCGATTGACTATCACATAGAAGGCGCATTCCATGTGTATGATGAACTCCCAAATCACGCAGTAATTGTTTCAACCATTTTAATTCACACGTAGCTGCCGCCATAGAACGATATTCCGCTTCAGCCGATGAACGACAAACAGTATGTTGCATTTTAGTTTTCCATGACACCAGTGAATCTCCAAGAAGAACAAACCATCCAGTCAATGAGCGTCTAGTTAAGGGACAACTCGCCCAATCTGAGTCACACCATCCTTTTACATTAAGACCACTATCAGAGCGCAAAAGAATTCCCTGTCCAGGATTCTTCTTCAAATATCGAACCACACGAAGAGCTGCTTCCCAATGTGCTAGTCTTGGCCTTGCATAAATTGAGACAAAATATGCACGAAATATGCCAGGTCCGGTCTAGTCACGGACAAGTAAATCAAACGACCAACTAGTCTTCTATACTTCTCCACATTTGTAAACCAATCTCCTTTGTCCAAAGAAAGACGATGATTTGTTTCCATTGGAAATTCTGCAGGTTTTGCACCTAATAAACCTGTTTTCATGATGATATCTAATGCATATTTTCTCTGACATATATAAAAACCTTGTTTACTCCGAGCCACCTCCAAACCCAGAAAATACTTCAGTTTTCCCAAATATTTCATCTTGAAACATTGTCCCAAGTATATTTTGAACTGATGAAGCGCAACCAAATCATTGCCCGCAACAATCAAATCATCAACATAGACCAAAACATTAAGATGCATCTTTCCCTTGGTCATAGTAAAAAGAGAATAATCCGAATACGACTGTCGAAAACCATAACTCTTCAAAGCCGCAGACAATTTTGCAAACCAACACCGAGGAGCCTGTTTTAAACCATATAAAGATTTCTTCATCCTACACACCATATTAGACTTATCTTTAGCAAATCCTAGTGGTATCTTCATATACACTTCTTCCTCCTAATCTCCATGAAGAAATGCATTATGCACATCCATCTGATGCACTTCCCAGTTCTTAATCGCTGCAACAGCTAGAAAAGTCCGCACTGTCATCATTTTCGCCACTGGTGAAAATGTCTCATTGTAATCCAACCCTTCAACTTGATGATTCCCAAAAATAACCAGTCTAGCTTTGAGTCGCACCAACTGTCCATTCTCATCATACTTTTCTGTATAAATCCATTTACTGCCGAGTGCCTTCTTTCCCGGCGGTAATTCTTCTAATTCCCATGTTCCTTGTTCTTCCAAGGCTTGTATTTCTTCTGCCATTGCTTTGCGCCATCCTGGATGCTTCATAGCTTCTTTGAAGCTTGCAGGTGCAGACCCAGCAGTAATTGCTACAAGAAATTTTTTATGAACTGCGGAAAATCTATCACAACTAACATAATATGTCAAAGGATACGGCGTACCTGAGGATGATGATTGTGGAGAGTGAGTACAGGATGGACTATTTTCTCGTACGGTGTGCGTCACAAAACCTTTGAGTCGACTAGACGGAATCTTCTGTCGCTTTCCTTTACCCATCTCACCCAAATTAGCTTCCTGCACCTCTTCATTTGAGACCACACGGTTCTCAGTAATATCTTCAGGGTTCTCAGTAATGTCTTCTGGGTTCTCAGTAATATATTATGGGTTCTCAGTAATGTCTCCTGGGTTCTCAGTAATATATTCTGGGTTCTCAGTAATGTATTCTGGGTTCTCTGTAATGTCTTCTGGGTTCTCTGTAATGTATTCTGGGTTCTCAGTAATGTCTTCCGGGTTCTCAGTAACTATTTCAGCCTCTCTCTGCACCATTTCTTCTACTCCTCTTTCTTCGTCATCACTCCAACACACATCATTCTTAGCCCGAACTATCTCAGTTGGCTTATCAGGTACCCTGGTTATGTAAGGAAACTGATGTTCATAAAACTCTACATCTCTTGAAACCAGAAATTGTCTTTTATCTAAATCATATACTTTCCACGCCTTTTTCCCAAAAGGATAACCAAGAAACAGACATCTCCTACCTCGACTTGCGAACTTATCCCCTTTACTACTTTGATCATGCACATAACACAAACAACCAAACACTCTCAACTGATTGTATGGGGCCGGTTTCCCAAATAAAACTTCATATGGAGTTTTGTTGTTTAGAATAGGTGTAGGCGTACGATTAATCAAATACGCAGCCGTTAATGCACATTCTCCCCAAAAACGGATCGGTAAATTTGCTTGGAATCTTAAAGCTCTTGCCACATTCATTATGTGTTGATGTTTTCTCTCAACTCTTCCATTCTGTTGAGGTGTTCCTACACATGACGTCTCAAAAACTATCCCATTAGTCTTAAAATATCCACGCAACGCATGAAATTCAGTTCCATTATCACTTCTAACAATTTTGATTTCTTTACCAAATTGACGTTTCACAAGAGCAATAAAGTTAAGAAATATTGTTTCAACCTCAGTTTTGCTTTGAATTAAATAAATCCACACACCTCTTGAAAAATCATCTACTATTGTCAGAAAATATTGAGCTCCAGAAAACGAATGCGTCTTATAAGGGCCCCATAAATCTATATGAACCAAATCAAAACTACAACTAGATTTACTCAAACTACTAGGAAAGATACTTCTACGATGTTTTGCACGCGGAAAAATATCACATGCATCATTATTCTTCTTCAATAATCTACCCACACCTGGTAACTGTTGTAACACTTTCTCTGATGGATGTCCCAATCGTCGATGCCACAGCTCATACGTATCATTAGTAACCGCAAGCACTTTAACTGGAGGCACACCACAGAAAATATATAGTCCACCTCGTCGCTCACCCACTCCGATCACCTTCCTCGTCAACCGGTCCTGTATAAGACATAAACTGTTAGTACATTGGACATTGCATACTACCTCATCAATGAGCTGTGTAACTGAAATTAAGTTACAAGTTATCTGTGGCACATAAAGCACATTGTCCAATCTCAAACCACCAGGAAGAACAACAGTTCTTATTTTCTCAGACTGGGCATGTTTTCCGTCTGGCAGTCCCACAGAGCATGCTCTAATATCTTTCACATTTATCATATCATCTCTTTTACACGTGACATGATTTGTAGCTCCTGTATCTATAATCCAGGATGTTTGATTTGTCTTACCTTGTAGCTGGGAACTGAATTTTCTTGAATTTAAATATTCAAGCACCTGCTGGACCTGACTTGCAGTCACGCCCGTCAATCCTGATACATCTACTGAAGAACCAGCGCCAGAATGAGTTGCCGCTGCTGCTGAGATGTTCAAATTATGCGCACGTACATTGCCCTGTCCTCTACCTCCTCTGCTGTTCTCTACAACTTTTCCTCTTTTTGATGATTCTGTATCATCCGCCATGTTTACTGGATTAGGGTTCTCGGGTTCTTGTTAATCAACTCTGGCTCTTGATGCCATGTTAGATTTTATGAATATTAAGTTCTGCCTTTCTCATTCATTCACGTTGAATATTTATACAAGACCCCAAAACCCTAATAGAGTTTAAACCTACATTATTGGACTTAATCTAAAGACCCACATTATTGGACTTAATCTAAAGACTTACCCTAACGGTCTCAATATCCCGGACCATATTCATGGGTCTTAATAGTTATCCACCTTGTATTTATGTTAATCCTACTCGTGATATGATCATTAAAACATCTCATACCTATGTTATAGTCTTGGATTTACCCTAGTTCTACTCTTTGTGTACTGTCATAAAAGAAAGATACGGCAACAAACCTCAACCTCTTGATTGAGTAAGAGTTGTGAACAAGGGATCTACGTCCAACGCGCTCCCAGCAACTGACCATTTGCTCCTCTGGCATTTCATTTAGATAACGCATTTGTTCCTGGGGCTTACCTATAGACTACCCCTTCTGAGCTTGCCTCTTGTGACCACCATACCTAAGCAACGAAATACGAATAACTACACACGGATAGACCCCAATAACTCTCTATATCATTTAAAATTCTCTGACAACTGAAGCAACTAATGACTTTCTGTGCTTTCTAAACCCCTTTTGATTTAAAATTCTCGTTTGCAGTGCGACCCCCGTCAGATGCTTTGGCTTCCAAAATCCATTCAATATTAGTGGGCTTCCATGACTCGCTCCTGTTAGATATTGGTTTTGCTTCTGCTGTTGAAGGTCTTGATTGCTGCACTGGTGAAATCATCTTCGATAACCTTCTTCTCGGGTCCCTAAAAAATGATATCCAACCTGTAACTCTATAACACTGTGGCTCTGGATAGAATCAAGCAATAGCAACCCATCTCCTGGACATTACACGGACATTAGAAGTGTTAGATGGTGCCAAGGTGGAGTGCAACTGTGGCTCTGGAAGAAACGTAGTTATAAAAAGAACAGAAAAAGCTCACCGTCGCCACTATGACCATGCTTAATTCCCCTGGACCAACTTGCGAAGTACCGGGAGCAAAGGGTCCTCCTACATTCTTTTATTCCACCCAGTTTCCAGTTTCCCACTTTACACGACTAGAGAGAACTGAGTTAAGGAATACGCAGTGACACATTAAACTGAATTAGAGAGAGAATTAAACATTACACTTACCAAGGGAGCTCAACAGCAAATGGGTGATTTTGGAATTCCCGTAAGGACTGTGTGATGTCTTTGATGCTAGAGCAGATATGACATCACCAAGGGCACAGGGAAAATGAGTAATGAACTGCAACTCCTTCACCGTTTTACCCTCAACTTCGGTTCATCCATCACGCACGCTACCTGACAACTCTACAAGCTAGAGGTGACTCCTAGGCCTCTGTCCATCCACCCAAAAAAGAAAAAACTTATTCTTCAACAAAACCTCTCAACTTACTGTCCAAACTGACGGGGTCCACTTGAACAAAACTTTCACCAGGATGAGTACTGACAAGATAATCAGCTCCCTGTTTGTCTCCTATCATATAACCTTAAATGAACTATCCTTCTCCAGACACGCATCACACCCGAGCAGGAATAACTGACGACTGCAACTTGTACACAATCATAGAATCCTCATAAATGTGCAGTCTCTTAAATCTCTTGAACTTAGCCAATTTTAGCTCTAACTCCACACTGTGCAACCCATGAGCCGCCACAAGCAGCTTCAAAGGAGTACCAAGGTGATCTCTTATAATAGCTTCACCGCCCCCAGAATCATTCTTTCAAGACCCATCAATATTAATCATTACTTCATCCTCTTTAGGAAATAACCAGGTACAATCCCACCACACAATCAATCCCCTGCCATCGAGGAGCCTTCTAATATAAGGCTTGCCCACATCAGAGAGCTTCGCTGCAGCACATTTCAACCTGACATCATTCACAAAAATATAACTTACCCCATCAGCACTCATAATCTGAGAAGAAAAAAACACTCTCGTATTCCTCTTCTTCAAAAGTATCCCATTTTAATTAGCAGACCTTTCCAAACCGAATTTGAAAAAGAGCATCCTAAAAGCAGATGGTCTTGGTCTTCAGAGCCATTGTCACACAACAAACAATTAGCATACTCAATCAAACCCCAGCTCTACAATTTAGCTCTAGTCTTAAGACCTCTCAAGCTAAGTGTTAAGCCATCTCAAACTAGCCAACCAAAATGTAAAAGAATGTCTTCGAATGTGCGCCACAGTAACAAGTTAACATTAACTGAATATCCATTTCTGCTAAGATACTAAGATTTCCTCCCTCCCTTTTAACAAGGAGAATCATGAAACCTGTCGGATTAAGTGAAAACAAATTTTACCTTGATACCAGAAACTTAAAATCCAAAATTACAGTGCAAATCTTTGTTTAAATTTGGGAAAGTCACCCATAGATATTCATTTGTATTGCAACTGGAACATCATCAAAGATAAATGATATACAAATGAAAAAGATCACATTTTTTTCCCAGAAAAATAAAACCCAATTTTTAAGATTAACGAAGACCCAATCCTCATTTCATACCTGCTCAAAATTCTATTTTTTTGGTAAAACTGATAAAACCCAAAACCCGATCTTCTTCGAAATCCAGCTTCAAATCAACAAATGAGCTTTAACCCACACCATAATACAGTGTTTATGATGTTTCAATCTGTGTTTTTATACAATTCCTTTGATTTCAAGCCATCAGACGGAGATAGTGTGAGTTGTGTGACAAAAAAAAAAACATTAGCTAGTCTGAGATGGAAGTATGGAAATTTTAAGTGATCGAGAGAATACAAAAGGAACTCATGAATTTTAAGTGATCGAGATAATACGAGGATGTTTGAATAATGCCAGACTCGGAAGTTATGTACCGACACTACCTTCTAAATTTTTTTTCCTTATAAAAAATTGGAAAACAACTTCCTAGTAGAATAGTAGTTATGGACCACCGCGGTGCCGGTGACCAGCCGCGAATCTAAAACTAGACCAAGGGAAGCAAAGTCTTGTTAGGGGTAGCAAGAAAACAAGATCAGGCTTGGAGGAAGTTTTGGGTTTGAAAATTTAGGCTTGGCAAAAAGCAAAGTAGTATGACACATTTGTATATATATATCATTGATGAATATCTAAAACCAGTGAAGCACTGTATTGTGGGGGTGCTTGTTCCAGTGAGTATAAAGAAAAAGTTTTGCCTTCACGGTATATATGAGTGCACTCAAACTGAATAGAAGAAACAAAGTTTAAGCAATTGTTCGAGTGAGTATAAAGAGACCAAGGAACCAAATTTGGGTTTTCGATGGCTTGTAATACAAAAGTAGAGTCACATTCAAGACAGAGACGCGGTATTCTTTTGGTGCTGGCTATACGAATAGCATGAATCGCTCCCCAGAGTTCGGCGCAAGATCTGGGTTTTAACAATGATGCCTACAGCTTAGTCTAGCTAAGAAAAATATGGCGGGATACTTTCAAATAGGAGATCACCTATATGAGTTAGAAGTGGGGCCGCCTCTATGATAACTATAAGGCTAGGTTAATCTAGAGCACACATAGAATACCAAGAACGTCCAGGGTCGAAATGAACATAACCGAGAATTTGACAAATTTAAGGAAATATAATGTGTGAGAATTATTGTATCGATTTACATCAACAGCTGACAGTTCACGACATCGCGTTCACTGATTGGCTAGTAAACCCGGTAAATTTTAACTAGGTTTGATTCAAAGCTAAAAGCAACCATTTACTGATGCATAATATTTTATGCTTGCGCTTTTAAAAGTTTGTAAGTTTTGTTGAGTCCGTCTTTTCACTCGCGTGGGGGATTCACTAGTGGAAAATGGGGTTTTAACTACCCACATCCGCGACTCTCATTGACCGTAGTTTGACCCATGACTCATCAAGACTGTGTCGGATTCAAAAAAACACGGAAAAGTTCGCAATCGATTAAAAACAGTCTCTGAATATTTATTATTTTAGCCTTATTCCGTGACCCATGCTGCTACGGATGATTAGTGATGTATCTGTGGTTAGATGAGCGGCTAGACATGCTTGAGATTTGAGCCATTGATGTAGATAAGATGGATGGTTGGATCCTGAAGAAGAGACTTCGTTATTACCGAGGATAAATATCTTCTTCTTCTTTACTAGACTAGATGCGCCTCATCTCTTTCTTCTTCATCTTCATAGACTACTCTTCTCCATCTCCTCTATCTTCATCTCTCTGCCAAGAGATTAACTTGCTGCTACTTGTAATACTCCTACGTACCACTCTCTTCTCCATCTTCTAACTACTTCAATTTCCACATCCCCTTTATCTTCATCTAGAACTATGAAAACCCTATCTTCGTTTTTTATCATCACAATCAGAAAACCCTAACTTTCTCCCTCGAAAATCAGCAGGTATAAACCTTAATTTTTCCCAATTCTCACCCGTCACTACTAATATTTCTGAATTTTAACTTTAATTTTAAAGATCTACACTTCCGTTCTGATCAGTTTGTGGTTTGACTTTGCAGATTGTTTTAGAGGTTAAACAATTCTAGATGTTTCGTATAAGGAGAGAAGAAAAAAAAAAATTATTTTTCAAATATAGGATTTTAATAAATTATGTTTATTTTCGAGGATTTTGATTTTTTGGGGATTTCTTTCTCTGTGTTGTATTGATGTTGATGATTTCTATTTCTAATCCTTGCAATTATTAATTTATTTAAGACATTAAGTTTTGTGTAATATTATTAGGAATAAATCCTAAGCCACATTCTACTTGTCTGATTTTTTCACAAAAGTACCATCACTGCTGCTCAATCTTAGGTTCCCCATATATTCTTAGTTGAGGATGTAGATAGTTTCCAGTCTTTTTATTGATTTCTTACATTTGTTCGATCTGTGTTGCAGGTGGATTCTTAGTTCGCAGGACAATTTGGAGATGCTTGGTAAATTACTTCAAATCTCCATCTATCAGATTGTCAAATTTAATCATGCTCAGAGTATACCTTTGCTGACCAATCATGAGTTTTTATTTTCTTTTTGTGGATAGACTGTTGCAAAATATAGTATTTAGATTGGCGAGAATCTTAATTGTTGAAATTCGTAGTTCCATCTGCACACTGGTAACATGAGGTTAAAATTAAGAATCTCACTTCATTATGCCTGTGATGTCATGTTTGGAAGGAAGGAATTGTTTCCATTAATTGTGCCAATTAGCTCGATTGTACCAATAATAATTTGTAAATTCGGATTCTATGGAATTTAGAACTAGCTTAGTATCCATTTTACACGTACACGTTGAATGTTTAGCTTCTCATTTTAGGAACCGCCCGTTGAAATAATACAGCACTTTGTAGAAGCCCAGGGGTTTATCAAGTACTTGTGCAAAAGCATAGTAGATGAAAGCTTTTTCTTTGTATATGGAATTATGTTGAAATGATGTATACAGTAGCAGTTTTGGGTTTAAAAGTATTATTGTGGCCTAAGGAAAGTCTAAGTTCTGATTGTAATGGAAACAAGATAGGGATACATGTCAGACTTTGGCAACTAAAGTCGAATCATAAATGGTGTATATGGGGTTGGTCCTGCTACATGTTCCAAAGCGTATGTCGCTGAAAATGGTGGTTTAAATTTGCCTCTTGTCAATTTTGTATAAGATCAATTCATATCTACCTTAGTGTACGTAGACCTGCTCTACCCTAGTGACTGGATTCCTATATGAACATGATGATGCATGAGCAACAAACATAAAATATTCAAAGAATTCACTGATATTAGTTGGGTACGTATACTTTTTTTTGAGTTATTTAATACAAAAAATGGTTAAGGAGATCAGGCACTCTAGTTTGTATTTCTGTTTGTGGGCACCAGAATCATTTGATGCATTTTAAGGAATATTCTATTTTTTTGATTGAAAGTTCATACATCAGTACGTAATGCTGTCATTTTATTTAATTTCTCTATCTAAAGAAAAAAGAATTTGTACATAACAGGAAGCTCTTATAATCATGTATGAAATATAGATGCATGTTGTCAATGGGTTTTTATTTTTAGGTGAATCTAAGATTGTGTGGACAGATATGACTATAACGTTAGATATACACTAGTCATATCACCAGATCTCTTTGACAAGTTTGGTTTTGTCATATTAGTTCAACTCAGTTGTTCTTGCTGGCTTTCTGGCGTTTCTAACATGGTGCGTTCAAGGTGTTTGTAAATTTGTTACACCGGGCAAAGTTGTTTATCATGTGGATATTTTTACATGTCTCATTTTGTTTGTTGATGTTTTTACATGTCTCACTTCAGACCACTTTTTCTGGTGTGGGTGCAGCTTGACCCAGCAGTTTGATGTTGCCTATGGTAACATATATGCATTTCATTTTGTCCAAAAAGGTCCCTAGGGCAAAGTTGATAACATTAAAGTAAGTAAATTATCATTTCGTTAGAAGAAAATGCTGTTGGGTTTTGGTCTGAAGTGCACTGGACCTCATCCTTTTTTTATTTCTTGTTCTTATCTCTTTAGCTATTATGAGTTTTTATTTCCTTTATGTGGCTAGTCTGTTGAATAATATATTTAGATTGCTGAGAATCTTAGATTGTTGAGATTCTTAGTTCCATCTGAATATTGGTAATATGAGGTTAAAATTAAGAATCTCACTTCACTAAAAATATAGAAGTGTATATAGTTAAGTGTGTGTGTCTGCACCTTTTAAGTTTTGGGCAATGATAATGTGCTTTTTTCAGTACGGCTGAAGCTGTGTATGCACAATCTCCATGCACATAAATCTCTGCACATTCTCTATTATTTGTCAAGACTTTCTTATAACTCTATGTATATATACATTCTATATCATATATAAGAATACAAGTCTTAATGTTTGTCGTGTGAAAGATGCCATGTGTACATGTAGGATGTGGTAATGTTCTTCAACTGTAGACAATACTTTAGGTAATATGCATCTTTATGTGGTATCAACTCTTGTTTAGAGTAATACTGAAATTGGATAGGTCTACAAGAATGTAATGCAGAATTGAGAATCGTTAGGTGTAATTTAGTGAAACTAGTAATTTCATAAGAGCATGAGTTTATAGTGCGACTCGATAACTATATTATTTACATTGGATGAAATTTGTTTGTTGTTATATCTGCAGTGAGGAGGATAAGAGATAGTTTATGGAAGCTATGCATCTCAGACGGTTGATGTGGTCAAAAGGATGAAAGAGCTTACTCTTGTTAAGAAGACTCCTGAGAATGTATTGGAAGATCAAGGTGTTACTTTCGCAGAGATCTAAGGTATACTAGATTCACCATGAAATGTTATCGCTTTGGGTTTTGTTCTGTTATCATAGTGTCAGTTTAAGTAACCTGCTTATTGGTTGTTGATTTTGCATATCTGTTGGACGAATTGCAAGAGCATGTTGAATCCATTGACATGGCAAATGGTAAGTTGATGCCTTTGTATGACTTAGTGATAGTTGATTTCGTGTTGTTATGTAAATTAATGCTTTGGTATGTGCCTGACAGATTTGCATACAGTTGGTAGTTTAGTCCCCCTTCTTGAACACCTGAAGAAATCGAGTGCACGCATCCGAGCAAAGGATGCCGAGGTTATAACTACCATAGTTCAAAGCAATCCTAAAATTCAGCAACTTGTAATGGAAGCTCGAACCCCTGCTGGCTAATCCCACCTCATATCCAGATGTTACTGCTCGAACCGCACTTGGTGCAATATCATGCAAGTAATATATGTCGTCTATTATGTATGCATGTCATCGGTTTGGATATGCAGCTTTATTATCTTTACTGAGGCCGGTTGATGTTCAATGGCGTCACTTTAAATACTTATGACCTCTTATGTATTTTCTATGGATGTATTTCAGCTTTGATTCGATACAACAAGCCTGGAGTTGCTGCATTCAGACTGGCAAATGGTTTTGGAGCTTTGAGGGATGCACTGGATTCAGACGCTGATAGGTTTCAAAGGTAATATGCTCCTCACTTGATTAATTTCATTTGTTTTTGCTTCTTGCACACTGGAAAATAACGTATTAACATTTAGATAGCTTTTAAGCATGTCTTCCTTTGTTGATATTTATGATTGTGAAGGTTAAGCTGCTAATTGACCACCAATGGTTATGTGAATTCAATTTCTGATGTTGTTATGTGTTCTTTAATTTTGATGTTGATTTTGTTGTTGTGTATTCAGGCCTAATTAAGAAGGTGGTGACATACTCACAAGATTTGGTGGTCCAAGAGGTGGAGCACCATGAGAGTTTGGAGGAGTTAAGGTAGGTTCTCCAGTAGAGTATCAGCCAAAATTTAAGGTTTAAACCTAGTCCCTTGGTTATCAATGAACAATTTATGATTTATGATTATCAGTTGAATGCAAGGGATTTTTCTTTTGCAGGGTTCACAGAGACGAAGCCGGTTTCTGCCAAGAACTTATTACAAGATGCAGGGGTTTTGCTACTTTGGATCCCCGGAACTCATTGATAAAATGGATATTTTAGGTGAGTCATTAGAAGATGGCTGAGTTATTTACCTTTAAATTGAGAACAACAATGCACCTTTAATATTGTGAATGTCTATTTTCCTTTTTCATGGAATTCTACTAACCCAAGTGAAAAAAAGAACCTATAAGGATACAGACTTGAGTATGAACCATTGATGTCATGAATCGATCTATTGCTCGAGGGACGAAGAAACTTCTGTTCCTGCATAGATTTTTCACCGAGCTAGATATAGGTTGAACATATTGAACTTACCTTCAAGTTTCTTGTTCTGAACTCAGAATTTCATCCATTTTTGTGTAAATTTAAACCCAGTAGATAAAAGGAATGAATGATGAATTCTCAGATTGAGTTTAAATTTGAAGTTTCATTTCAATTTGAGTTTGGGTGTCATTTGACTTTAATTTGAATTCCTTTTGAATGAATGAATATGGAATTCTCAAGTTTGAGTTTATATTTGAATTTCAGATTGGGTTTCATTTGAGTTTCATTTAACTTGACTTTGCCATGACTTTAGCTTGACTTCCATTTGACTTGACTTTGGCTTGACTTCCATTTGACTTGACTTGACCTTGATGCAGTCAGATTATTTCAGATTTAGCCATTCAAGCATTTCAGCACATCTGAATTATTATTTTTTTATATTATAATTTAAATCTGAAACTCACGGCTTAGGGTCTGTACCTCGTTACCCTTAAAATCAGTCGTTGTTTTGAGACACACGGCTTAGGGTCGTACAAAACAGCTACGCTTTATCTGAGACCCCAACAGATACGGTTAATAATGGTCGTATAACTCGTATATATGACTTGTCCTGACAGTCGCACAACGTCTGTTTTCCACTAGTGATTGTTGGAATTTTGAGTTAAAATTTATTTTACGAGTGAATTCTTTTTTCAAGATTTAAAATCCAAGAGATGTATTTAGGTTATGCCTTTTCACTATAAGAAACCTAGTAATGAATATGTGCTTTGGAGAGTCACTATTGGCCATGGTGAGTCATCTATTGGTGAAAAGACACATTGTAGAGTCACCATTGACTCTATATAAACCCATCTCTTAGTGTTGTTTTGTATGGTCTTTACAAGTTTTGAACAACATTTGTAAGAGTCATTTAAGAGCACGGTAATTATCAACATTCGCCGGACGTGTAATATAGTAGTGCTACTTGTTACAGGGCGTGATCGTTGTGTCTTGTGAGACGACATCATAGAACTGTGAGCACCGTATACAGAGATGAATTGTCTTTAAGGAAAGAAGATTACCTCGCCTCCGATAAGTTTCCTAACTCTCTATTGTTAGTATTTTATTTGTCGTGTGAACATGATTTCTGAGAAACTGAAGCCGCATATATTTGCCAACAAGCACTATGTACAATTAAAAGTTGTATAATGTTCATGATCCAATGTTCAGTGACAAACAAAAATAAAAATAGGAACAAGCCCGAACATATGAGATAAAGTAAATATATGTATTTCTCGAATATAGTTTCGATTTTCTTAGTAATATTGGTAGACCAAGACATTTTTAAGGGGATTCGTTTGATAAAACAACAACCGGGGGAAAGCTGAAAAAAATATTTATCAGTTGGTAGAATCAGTGGCGAATCCAGAGCAAAAGTTATATGGGGAATAACTTATTTTCGAAGATCTATATAACTAAAAATGTAATCGAAAAAAATCTCTAACGCAACGTTATGGTCTAATCTTATGAACTATTCAAACTTTTATGCCTCTTCTGTATCTGTAAATGTATTCTGAAAACAGAGAAAAATTACGAAATAATTTAAGTATGCCACATGTACATCTCAATGTATATAACATTGGTCCCGTACTGTATTGTAGATTGTGGCTTAAATTATAACAATTAGGCATTGCAGTGCTAAGGAATATTTTCAAAATACAAACACTTATTCAACATGAAAGGCCATATCACTTGCCTCATACAACCACATAAACACTTATGTATGAAATTTTACCAAAGTATAATTAGTTTTGCTTTACTACACGTCAACAGTTATGTGTTGTAGTTACGGTTGGTTGCCCACATCTATTTTTTGATCTGTGGTTGGTTGTTTATATCTAAACTTTAAAACTAAAAATAGGAAATCAATTTGTTTGAGTAAAATAAGGATTGTATTTGTAAGAAATCTTTAATTTTAGGGAAGTTTTGGGGTTCGTGGAGTAGATATAGGAAAGCGCTGAAGTTAGTTTCAGAAAACTATGGGGTCACAAAGCGACTTTCAACGGAAATTATACGGCAATTTTTGTTTTTCATAAAACTAATGGGGCCAGTGACCCCACTGGCCTCAGTGTGAATTCGCCACTGGGTAGAACTACGTGCATGATAACTAAAAAAATATCCATCAATTGGTAGAATTATGTGCATGATAACGTGTTGTGAATAAAGAAACCTGCACAAAATAGAGGAGATGAAGAGAGAGCTTTCTTATTCATGTGTAAGACAACACATTGAAGCATGTATTTACAGGGCTAGACACAAGGACATCCCAACAATAAACGAGATTTAACGTTAGACACTATGTCATCCCAATAGTAATAAAAACGAAATTTACCCCATATATCCTAACATAATTACATGTTTATAACATTCATGTTTTTTTTTTGTTTTTCGATACTAATAGAAAATTTCATTAAGAGTTTAATGAAAGAGTTACATTTGTTTTATCTTTCATTAATTTTGCCAATAGAATAGCTTGAGGATTAGAGTTCCAAATATATATTTTTTCTTGTTTTTATTTTCTTTTTCGAAGTAATATTTCTTCGTGTTTATTTGACTTGTATACTTGTATGATTTCTTTACTTTCTTTCTTTTTTGTCTTTTGGTAAGATGTATGTATTGAGCAAAAACTAAACAAACCTACGATCTTGGGGAAGCCTTTCCCATTATATCACTGAACAAAACATGTACCAAAAAATCTAGTGGAGTTTTAATCCACATATTAGTAACCTCGCTAAATTGGGGCTTATGCCTATTAATTTGGGCCTACACTACAGGACAATTTTTTTTATTAAGAGATGAAACTACCAAATTACCCTTTATCAAATACTAATACTACAAATGTGTCCCCATTAAATCCTAATCTTAAAATTAAAAATTAAAATTAAAATCATAAAACTAAAAACCAAAATCAAAATCATAAACATAAAATCACAAAATTAAAAACTAAAATCAAAATCAAAATCAAATTTATTTTCATCTCCACTTCAACTGATTCGTCTTCTCAATCTAAACTAGGTTTTAGTAACATGCAATCGCTCAAAAATTGAAAATTTTGAAATAGAAAAATTTCGGGTTTACCATAATCGGTTAATGTTAATGTGCGTACATGTGATCCAATTGCAAATAGAAACGGTTTATGTTCATGCCCACAAAGACCGATTGTCATGGATATGTTTTGTGGTTCGAGAAATTTGAACCAGAATCGGTTTATGTTAATGTCCATATAACCTGATTATCTACCATTTGAATTCATAACTGCTTAGCCCATAATCAGATTACATTAGCACTTATAAAAACCGGTTATTGATGTATAATGCTAGAATCGGATTTTATACGTGAGTCGAGTAAACGGATTGTTGTAAGAAAAAATTCACAATCTTTCTGTATCTTTTTTTTTTGTTAGAATCGGATTATATGAACACTTTTATAAACTGATTCCTGTTGTGCAATGTCAATAATCGGTTTTATGTGTGTATCGTGTAAACCGATTCTGGTTATACCCAAATTGAAAATGAGTATGACTATGATTTTACACAATTTCAAAACGAGGATTTCATACTCGATCTCAAAATGAGTATATGAATTTATACGCGAACTGAAATCGAGTATGAAATCATACTCATTTTCAGATCGAGTATGATTTAAATTATGTTTGATTTTTTTTCTTTCCCATAATTGGGTTTTTGTGTATATTTGTAAAAACCGATTCTGGTTTTTCTTTTTGTGAGTTGAAAAAATCAATCCAGAATCGGTTTATGAGAGCAGGAAGATATACCGATTCTGATTTGGTGTTTTTCAGAAAAAGGAAAAAAAAATCATTTTTCGATGAAGAACCAAGATTAGTTAATTTTTAGTTTAATTTAATTAAACATCAATTAATCACCCGAACGCTAGTTAATCAAAAGGTAAATTAGCCATTTTCTCACGTTTATCAGGAACTTGTATATTATATTCTTTAATTAGAGTCTGGTGATATTCCTCACGTTTTTCCGCTTGCCATCTTTCTGCCGCTTCATAATCACTACATGATTCTGAGCTGCTGCAATCAGATTCACCAGGATATCTATGTTCCTCTGGATGACTGTCGCTGAGAGAAGACAACGAGAAGGTATCTTCTTCTTCTTCGACAAAGAACTTCTGTTTATTGACATCTTACACAATTTTCTTTGTTCTTTTTATTTTGTTTTCTTGGGTTGTATTGTAGAGCATATATAATATAATTAAGACGGGTGAACCCTGAAAGCTACTACTATTTATAATAAATATTGAAATAGAGTTTTACATGGACTTGGAAAACAAATTAGTACCAAAAAAAAGGAAGGAGTTCTCCGAATAAAACCTGTCGCTGTAGTACAGTTGGGAAAGTCACGGGGTGATGATATCAATTGACCTGAGTTTACCAACACTAAATTCTTTACCCATCAGAAAAATAAATAAATCCCGATCGGTGGGTGAGCTTTGGCTAAACACGCTTCTGTGATGTCGGTTTATACATACAATCTTTTAATTCTGAAGGAAGGTTCCTATGGCACAAGCAGTCTAGAAAAGCCAAAAAGGAATTTGGCTGGATTATCATTACCATTACAAACTCAAATCAAATCTTGAAACGAAAATAATACATGATCTAAAGATTGGATTTCAACTCTTTTTCCACCAAATAAATCCAACAATTAATAAGTAAAATACAAATACAGATGAAGCCTAAACATCAGGTGCATCATCCCCAGTTTCAACAGTATCAATGTGTCCAAAACGAGGGAAGTAGATTTTGGACGAGCTGCAGCTTCCCTTTGGTAGCACCGGACACTTGATGAACTTCTTGGCAAACTTGTCAACACAAACGTAGACTTTGGAGAGCTGACTGTTCCCAGATGCATCATCATTGCAAATAATGAACGGCGTAACCTCGATTTCATCTTCGATAGCTTTCATAATTTGGTATGAACTGTAAAATCCACCATCTGGTTTGATTCCTTCTTTATGAAGAATGTGCAGGAGTTTGATTTTCTTCTTCAGCTTTAAGGCCTTTTCGAAATATTCTTCTTGGTCTAGAATGGATTCTGAACATGTCCCGTGTTTATCCCATTCGTGCCCCCAGAATTTTAGCCCGTCGTTGTTTGGGCAGTCGAGTACTGGCCAATTCTTTTGCAACTTCTTTTCAATGTCTGAGATCTACACAAACACATATATAAAGAACTGAAGTTAGATCACCGGTTTGCGAAGCGTTGACTTCGTAATTTTATAAGAATTATTACTGGGCGTCTTCTACATTTGTGATGCGCAAAATTTACTTAGTTTCAGGGAATGATGAAGTACTTACAGAAGTTGGGTTGAAAGGATTTTCGGAATCACAGTAGGTAGGGTAAGTGCCATCTACGTAGTTTGGCCACAGTCCATGGATACCAAAATCTGATTTTTCCTGGTTTTGACGAACAACCTTGAACGGTATCTTGATGAGATCCTGGCCACTACAACAAAAGATCACGAAGAAAAAAAGATAAACGGTCGTTAAACTGCAGTAATCGATCAAGGGAGCTCAGCAGCAAATGGGTGATTTTAGAATTCCCGTAAGGACTGTGTGATGTCTTTGATGCTAGAGCAGATATGACATCACCAAGGGCACAGGGAAAATGAGTAATGAACTGCAACTCCTTCACCGTTTTACCCTCAACTTCGGTTCATCCATCACGCACGCTACCTGACAACTCTACAAGCTAGAGGTGACTCCTAGGCCTCTGTCCATCCACCCAAAAAAGAAAAAACTTATTCTTCAACAAAACCTCTCAACTTACTGTCCAAACTGACGGGGTCCACTTGAACAAAACTTTCACCAGGATGAGTACTGACAAGATAATCAGCTCCCTGTTTGTCTCCTATCATATAACCTTAAATGAACTATCCTTCTCCAGACACTCATCACACCCGAGCAGGAATAAACTGACGAGTGCAACTTGTACACAATCATAGAATCCTCATAAATGTGCAGTCTCTTAAATCTCTTGAACTTAGCCAATTTTAGCTCTAACTCCACACTGTGCAACCCATGAGCCACCACAAGCAGCTTCAAGAGGAGTACCAAGGTGATCTCTTATAATAGCTTCACCGCCCCCAGAATCATTCTTTCAAGACCCATCAATATTAATCATTACTTCATCCTCTTTAGGAAATAACCAGGTACAATCCCACCACACAATCAATACTTTAATGTGTAAAAATATCCCCCCTGAAAACAAGCTTCCAGAACTGCCACCCTAAAATGAAATATAAGGATAACACCCTTTTGGGGTTTTATAGACATTTATACCCTTATTTAGAAAAGGTCTGGACCCTCTTGATTGAGTCATCTACCACCTCAGGAAAAAATTTGGCTGAGTCAGCTACCACCTCAGCATAGATTTCACGGAGACGAATCTCTCGTTAATTCCGTCCTCTTGTTATTTCCGTCACTTCCATCTCCTTCCCTGTCAACTCTTCCCTCATTCTTCCTCTTCAGTTCTCTCTCAGAAAATAAAATTCTATGCAAGATTGAATTTCATTGATTTCATCCTTAACCCTAGCTCTCCAACCGTTCCCTCACTTTATCTTACTTTTCTCTCAGTTTCATCTCAGATTTAATCCGCTGCAAGATTGAATGTTTCATTGATATGCAGGACAAACAATGAACGATTCACAACAAAACACCAATACCCTATAACAGAAAAAACCCTATATTTTTACATACACAATTCGCCATCTATGAAGAACTAATAAATACGGATTAAAAGTAGGTATTTGAAAGAAGAGATTAGGGAAGAAGATTTGGATAAATGGAGAGCAAAGAGAGTGCAGGATAGAAAGATATAACCCCAACTTCAAAACCAGCAGAAGAAGAAAAAAAGGTATGATTTAGGGTTTAAAATTATTTGTCATCAATCTGATATTAGGATTAAATTTTGTTGGATATCAAATGAAAGTCAGCAATGTTTAGTTAGGTGTTTAAGATTTGGAATGATATGTGGTTTTCTGAAATTTTATTTGGTTAATTGAAGATGAGATTTTGTCTTTATATTTTTGGGGTTTGTGAAACTGAATCTTAGTTCGTTTATTTTTATGTTAGTTTCTGGTATTACCATAGATTATCATTTTGGTATTCTGTGGCTACAACATTCTTACAATTATCATTTTCGGGTTTTGTGATAAGATGTGTAAATGATGCTTCAGTTGTGCTTATTGTAGGATGTTTGTGTTATTTATGAGTTTGTCTAATTCGCACTTTGCACTTTGTAAATATTCACTTGTTGTTTATTATTTGGGCAAAGTCATAGAATGGATGTTTTTATAGTTATGAACAATCAGACGGACTTTATGACATTTCGCTGCAGATATGAGTGGAATTTACTATATTGCAGAGAAATGGAAATGAAATAGTTTTTTTTTTTTGTATCTGGATTTGGTACTTGCGATTTTGGTTCTTGTAAGTCTGAGAATAAACTAGTAAACCATCATCTAATGAGAAAAATGATCCATAAAATTCATGTCTGTGAAATGGATCTTCTGTTGTTGCTTAGAGTGAGGTTGCGGGAAAATCCGACTAGATAGTGTAAGTACTTATGCTGGATAGCTTGCACAGGAATCTGACTAGATCATACTTGCATATCAACAACATTTTTCCCATGTTAAACTATTTTAGTAGAAACTTCAACATAAAGAATCAGAAAAATGAGACAACGAATGTATACTGAATGTATACATATATCTGTCAGATGTGATGCAAAGAATTTGTAATTTATGAATATATGGTATGCAAGTCTTCCTACATATATGACTTTAATGTGTAAAAATACCCCCCTGGAAACAAGCTTCCAAAACTACCACCCTTAGTTGAAATATACAAATAACACCCTTTTGGGGTTTTATAGACATTTATACCCTTATTTAGAAGAGGTCCAGACCCTCTGGACTGAGTCAACTTCCACCTCAGCAAAAAAAATCCGACAGAGTCAGCTACCAACTCAGCAGATTTTCGTTATCTCCGTCCTCTTGTTAATTCCGTCAAAAAAAAATTGACTTTGTTATCTCCGACCGCTTATTCTCGTAGTTCCTCTTTTCATTTTTTCTTCGTCAAAAAATTTTCTTCTTTCTCAGCAGTATCTCCGTCCAGAATACAAATTAGTTGAAGAAAAGATTAGGGAAGAAGAGATCAGGGAATAAGATTTTGATAAAGGGAGATCCTAGAGAGTGCAGGATGCAAACATATCAACCCAACTTCAAAACGCGAACGAGCAGCAGAAAAAAAGAAGAAAAAAAAGAGGTATGATTTAAGGTTTAGAATTATTTGTTATCAATTTGAATTGAGGATTCAATTTTGGGTATGTATGAAATGAAAGTTTAATCGATTTCGTTATTTTAGGTAGATAAGAACTTAGTGCGGTTTGTAGAAGAGAAAAGAAGAGCAGAGTAATGGATTGAGAAATTTTAATGTTTACTAGATTATGAAACAGGTATTTTCATCAACTTCACTTACGATTTAGGGTAACTGAGCACAAAAAAAAGTATGATTTAGGTTTTAAAATCTCATTTTTTCTGTTCGTCGTTAGAGTATTTAGAACTAAGACAAATGAAAAATTTGCGATTTATTCCATGGAAAATAGTATTTAGCTTCAGTTTTGATTTCTTAGGTTTTTCAGAATAGATTTTTTTTTTGTTAAATTAGGGTTCATACTTTCATCACTGTAGCTTGTGAATGAGAAATTTTTATTTATTTATTTTAAAATTGGGTGTATTATGTTGGGTTTCTCTCTAATTCTTGTTTATTGGATACTAAAGATTTTGTAATACTTGTGGATCCTGTGCTCAGAGATTGTTGGAGTTGTTACTTGAATCCTAGTTCAGAGCATTGACATGGTCCACCTAAGTTGAAGTGCAGGTAAAACTCGTCATTCATTACATAATTAGTACTCTTCTTTGTTTTCCTATGCTTTGTCATGGCCACCAGCTTCATTGTTTTAGATTCAACAATAGCTCTAAATCATAAATTTGTGGATAGTTGTAACATGTTGTATGAGTAACTATTTAACCACTGCTAGCTCTAAATATGGACATTTCTCGGCTTAAATTACAAAATATATTAACCCAATCAACATATAATTAAGATAGAACCAAAATCCCAATTAAGTTACACTAGACTACTGAGTAGTGTATTCCTTTTACCTGCATATTCTCATCCCAACCTGCTAACAAGAGATCGACTTTGTTCCCATTGTTTTGTAAATTAGATTTGATGTATGATTCCAACTTCATCGAATCGATTGGTTTTCTTAGTATAATTGGTGGCCTTTTTCTTTCACTTGTTATTACCTTTTTCTTTGATAAATTTATCATCTACGTCAACCTAAAAACATTGGAGATATATATATATATATCATGTACTTTTCTGAAAATTCTTATTGAGTCAAGAATTTATCAGACAATAAGAATCATATATAGTTAAAATTAAATGTATACCAGCTCAGATAAGTAATCCACTGTAAATTTTCATTGGTGCTGTAATTGCTTTTCCTGCAATCTGTGGTATCAATAAGTAAGGGAACTTCCAGTAAGGCTTTCCCCGGTTACATGATAGTGGTAAAATTTACACGGATGGTATGATGGTGTTTGTTTGATACAACTTCATTCATGGGTGTACCATTTTAGGTTTTGCTATCAAATGGTACTTGATATATTGTTTCAAAAAAACTCTCATACGTATTATTGTACACTGCCAATGGATGATATTCATTCAATGTATGATGGCAGTTTTGGAAGCTTTTTTTTGCACAAGTTGTAGTTTCAAACTAATCTAATAACCTCACTTGCGAATTGTTTATAATGTCATAATAATGTCATGATGAGCATGTAGTTTTAGGTAGATAAAACTTAGTTTTCTTAATCACTATAACTTTGTGTGCGGAGTGTACTTTGAGTAACTAAAGAATATGAATTACTACTATTATTACTAATCCTGACTATATTATTTTTGTAGGTTCCAAGTTATGGGTGTAGGAGGGAAGAAAAGAAGAAGTGTTCTCGAAAAGTGAAATCTGCGATTCATGTGGATGAAACAGTGTTGGATGCCACTGTTGAGGACAAAAGAGTGGTATCTACAGATGGTGTTGAAAGGTAGATAGGTGACATTTAGCCTGTTAAGGCTAACCATTCATTTTATGTTGTGTCTGGTCACTTCTTTTTTATTGCTGGAGATTCACATAAGATATTTCCTGAGTAATAATCAGTAAAGATCGAAGAGATGAATACTTACTTTTAGATATAGTTTTGAATCTACTTCTTCTAATAGATGATTGTATGGTATAGTGTAATCGTGCCACCGTTGAGCATTCCCTGTCAAATGCTGAAATTATGCATTAATAGCCTAAAACCCAAGCTACTGCCTATCTGCTCACTATTTTAAGAAGTTAAATTTGAACATAACAATAGTTTATTTATTATTATAAAAGAAAGTTAGATGCCTCTATGCGAATCCTATTTTTTCCATGTTGCTGCATTGTTCTTTCTAGGTGTATTTGGTATAAGCCACTTGTAAACGGAAACTAGACCGGTCATTCGTTGAGTCACTTTTACAACTTGAATACAGGTGGTTATTGGATTAGTTGGAATGTACGACTATTTATATTTTTTCAATGTTGCTGCTTTCCGCTCTCAAATACTTAATTCTAAGAACTTGTATGTTGTAATTGGTGTAACTATTTATTTCTATGTTATAGGATGTTTGTTCACCCTGCCAGGTACCGGGCTTATACGTGCAAGGTAACAACATACTCGAGCCCGAAGGTTTTGAAGTGGGGTGCGTAACCTGCTGTCTCCTGCCGAGCAAGAGAAATTTATGTCAACTACAATTGGTCCCTTACTGCACCTGCCAATGAAAACGTGGTCTAGTGCCTTGTTTCATTTTTTATTGGCTAGTCAGATCTCCACGGGTGATGAAGGTGATAAGGGTAACCGTTAAGAAATGCGCGTAATGGTTTGTGGAAAGGAACTCTCCTTCGGAAAGAAAGAGTTCGCATTGATTTCGGGGCTTAGTTTTAGGAAGTCGGACCATAATTTTTCTCGTCCCGCCACGAAGCCCTGCCTTAAGATAAAGCATTTCCCCGACGAAGGAAAACCAGTAACTGGAAAACGTTTGAAATTATTACTTTTTGGCAAAGTGGAGGAGGAGGAGGACGACGACGAAAAAAAATCGAAGAAATGTAGCAAAAAGGAGGACAAAAAAAATCGAGGAAATGTCACCGATCAAGCAAAAAGGAGGAGGAGGAAAAAATATCGCGTGAATGTCACCAATAAAGCAACTCTAATGCTGAATGTGAAATTGTCAAAGTCCCACTGGAATCTGATGACAAGGTGAAATTGTCGTTAATATATGTTGTCCACAGGTATGTCCTGGGAAAGGGAGATGAAAAAGTAGTTGAGCATGATCACTGGTACCTGGTGGATAACCTCGTCGACGTCAACTCTTATCCTTGGGCTGAAATAGCGTTCAGCAGAACTATTGATAATAGCAATTCTACCTTAGATTCTCAGATTAACGCTAACAAGCCTGTTGGAAGTGAGGTGACTTACAAGAGTCAAGGAATGGCCCATGTCTTGGTGGTAAGAATTAGTTGGGTTGATATTTTCTAGTTGTATAATTTTTTGTGATTGTTGTTTTAAAGGCTTTCCTTTTTTCACCAAGGTTTGGGGTCTGGAAGTGTTGCCGAAAGTGCTTGATAAGTTTGGAAGCAAGACTATTTTTGCAAATTGGCGCCCCCATATGCATAGTGTTACATGCGATTTAGTAATACACCATGAGCCTCTACTTACGATTTTGGAGGAGTCAAAGGTATGAAGTAATAACTACCTTAGTTACTTTATTTTTTTGTTTGCTACATTGTTAATTTGGTCGAGTGACTTTATAAAATTACAGGGTGAAGTGTGTGATGACATTATGTGGCATAAAGAAGATGCAAAGCGTTTGGTAATGTTGGGGTTATGTGAAGGTCCCTTGGTAGATGACGAAGAAGAAGTTTCGTTAAAGAATGAAAATGTGGTGGAGAACGAAGATATGTTTGAGAACGGTGAGGAAGAAAATATGTTAGAGTCTGAAAATGTTTTTGTGGATGAACAGGTTCCAGAGGAGAGCAGCATGGATGATGAAGAGGACGAAGAAGATCTGTTAGGGAATGAAAATGTGGTGGAGGAAAAAGATCTGTTTGAGAAGGATGAGGAAGAAGCACGTGTGGCACATCCTCGCTCCCAACTTGATGTTCTTTGTTCTAGGACATCAACTTCAGTCATTGCTTCTTTCGAGTATTTTGTGAAAAATGCAATGATTGGTCATACGGAGGATTTGAAAATGACAGTGATTGGTGAAATGGAGGTATTTAAAAGTGCAGTGAAGGGTCAGTTGGAGGAGTTAAGTGTCCAGGTAAGTAATAGCCATAAAACAATGTTGAATCATGTAGAGTGTTTAACTGCCGAGATCAAATCAATAAAGGATAAGATTGGTGGAACCAAGACGTACAATGCATTCTCAAAGACAAAAACGGTGAGTTAATTGGAAATTCATTGTATTAAGATAGATAGAATGTCACATCTATTCTGATATTGAAGTTTTATTGAACTGATATTTATATTGTTTGAACAGGGGACTCCACCTGGAGGACATAACGAAGAAGGAGATTTTGATGGTGCGGCAATACAGAAGCCAGATGTGATTCCTGGCAATGGATCCAACAGTATTGAATTAAATCCACCATATCCGTACAATCCTCCAAATAAGGAAGTTGATGTGAGTCGAGCTGTTGTAAGTATTTGTTGCATCTCTAGTTTTGTTGCTACATTAGCACGTATATATTTTGTACTTTTTTCACAAACCTATCGTGGTATGACTTTTTGACCGTGTCGGATATGTAGGTAAAAAATATTTGTAACAGCTCAACGGGGAAAAAAAGAAAGCATCAGAAAAATAAACCCTGCACTGGCCCTTCTGCACCCATTATTGTTCTTTCTGATGATGTTACAAAAGGTCAGGGAAGGGCTAGGAGGAAAATAAACCCTGCACCTTCCCTGTTGCCCCCGTATACTCCTTCAAGGAAAGTGGCGAAAAATAACGCAAAAAAGGTTCCGACAAGCGAAGAGCCTGTTATCATGAATTATTTTGAAGAAGACACATTGGATCAACAAATAACGAAGCAGGATATAGATGATGTGAACAGATTCATAAACCTCGGGTTAGCCTCATCCCTAGTATACCCTTTTGTTTCTGTATCTTGTTGTTTCTCCTCCCTAGTATACCTTTTTGTTTCTCTGTGTTGTTGTATATGTGAAAACTAACAATCATGGTGTTGCCTTATAATGGATCTTAATTTACCACAGTATCAAGGAACATGGCGATAACTATAATGGTGATGGTACATCATTATTGTCTTGCTCTGAGTATAAACTACTACTACGTTCAACTGGTTGGTTATGCGGTAATGTGAGTCATATTGCATCATTTGATATTGACGATTAAATATAATAATGAGAACATCATTTGGGTTGTGAGAAGTTTTATGTTTATTGGTCTTCCTGCAGATTATTGACAGTCATTGGTGCTTTTGCACAAGTCTTATCCTTCTAACAAATCCACTGGTACCTGGTCATACTTTGAAAGTCACTTACCGGTAAGTTTTTGTGCATAATAGATTGGATATTTTCTACTTATTTATATTATTGCATGAATACATTGTGACTGAGCTGCCTTGCTCGTGAAACAACAACATTTTGCGAATGGTGATTTTTCCCAAGTTGACAGATTCAGACTAGGGTTAGCAGGACGCCGTGGTTCACCACCTAGTGAGCATTTACCCTCTTGGGATAAGGTTGATGTCGTATATGGTGTAGTTTGTATTGAAAATATTCACTGGGTCACAGTATCCATTCAAGTAAAGGAGAAGATGATTATAATTTATGATTCTCTTAGACCGAATCGTAATAATCGCTCAAGCAAAATTCACCCGGGAGTCGGTCAAATTCGTGATTATTTGGAGAAAGCATACAACCGCGTTCCATGGTGGTGTAGATATGACTTAGAAACCCCTAAGAAAAATGATATGTGAGTCTTACTTGAAATCTATTTTTAACCTTGAATTTTTAACCTTATATTTGGAGAATTGATCCATATACTATCTATGCAGTAACTCTTGTGCGGTGTTTGCTTTCAAGTTTATCGAGCATATGGTCAGGAAGATTCCTGTTTGTGAAGTCGAACCTGCTTTCGCTACTCGTTATCGATGCGAACTTGCTGTGCAGCTATTCAAGAAACAATTTATATAGGTGAATGGCACAAGTGGTGAATAGTAACCTGTAATCATATGATCTTGTAGTATAATTCCTGGCTAGCATGTTGGTCCCTGTTTTTTGGATGTGTATAGTTGAAAAAGATGTCAGATGTAGTTCTAAATCTAAGTTAGTGGCGATGGACTCTTATACCCTGGATATATCTGTTTATATTTTGTTGATCATGTTATGCTCCTTCAGTTATGTATGTATAGCGGCTTGTCTCTGCTTCTAAAAATTGATGCTTAGATATTTTATCTACTCCATGTTCTTTGAAGGGAGTTAGCAGCTTAGTTTCAGCTAAAGATCACTGGTTTAGGTGACTTGAAATTTAAAAACTAAGAATACACAGGTAGCAAAAATGTGTATAAAAAATCCACTAAAGTTTAAAAACAATATAGAATACATAGGTAGTAAAAATATACAACATAACCTAGTTAGTAATTCTGCGAATCATTCCCGAATAGTAAATCATATTTTCATCATGCATATCCTATAATCTCTTTTTCTTTTCAACATGCTTAGTTCGTCTCTATCTCTATCCTGAGAGAGATCATCTCAAGATCCTATAATCTTTTTTTGCTGATTTGTCTCCTTCTTTTGCTGTCTGAGTTTCCTCTACCTCTTCTTAGTCTCTCAGTCTTAATTAACCTAGGACGTGCGGAAGAATGATATGTTTTGCATGCAACCTAGTTCTGTCTTGATTTGTCAAAATTAATTGTGGCTTTCTATCCCTTCCCTGGTGGTCTTTTCAAAAAAAAAAAAAACACAAAACCAAGCTTATGTGGTTCCCATGACTACTGTTGAAGTCGGATCCGGGTCGGACTCTCCAGACCCGGTACCAAATACTGATTCCCCATCTTTATCTGATAATAATATCTCTATTGCAAGAAGACTATCTTTCTCTTCGCATTTTTGGGGGGATTCTCTTGAATCCCTAATTTCACCTTCTGTTCTAGTGAGCCCTGAAAGATTCTTATCGAGGAACACCTCTATTTATACATAAAACAAAAATAAAATTGTTTGAAAGAATAGTAGAAAAAATGGAACACAAAGAAACTCTGCTTTTAGAGATAAAATCCCTTCCTCTAGCTCTTGGATGTGGAAATGTATCTACAAAGGAATAATTTTAGTTGAACAAAACAGTATTTAGGAAATGGGTGATGGAATGAAAGTCAATATATGGGAGGATAAATGGATTTCTGTTTGTGTATTTTCAAGAATATAAGAACCCGCGATGATAAGAACTCGTATAATCCATCCTCAGTTCATCCGAGTGAGAGACTGATGCAGAACAAGGATAGTCACACCTGACAGTTACAACTTTCAGAAAATATTTTATAGTTATTTTCAGTTTCTAGTTTCAGTTTCTTATCTTGTGTGTCTAATGTGTGTGTTAACTTCCTATAACTACCTACTAGTATTTAATCTTAGGATCCTGATTTGTAAAACGTTATTGATGATTCAAAACACAAATCTCTTGAGATTATACCTTGTGTGCAGGATTCAGAACAGTGTTTTGTGGATTCAAAACACACCTTGTGGATTCAAGGCTATTTCTTATCATTACCGCTGCGTCAATTGGATTCAGAGAAAGGTTTGATCCTTGTTTCATGGCTTCTAACAATGATGGAGATGGTGGCAACCGCTCGACTGGAGATGTTCGGGAGAGTGCTGCGACGTTAGGGCAGATTGCTAACACTCAAGCAAAAATGATAAGGTCCGTAGATTTCATATTCAGTTCATCGAAATGAGAACCTATGTTTTAACTCTAGTAAACTTTGAACCCGAGATGTTGAAATATGATATATTTCATCTCTATTAATTCGAAATCTGACAATATGAAATATGATCCATATCTAGACGTGGTCTAAAATATACACGACATTTATTAATATACTTGGTCATAATGAAGGTTGTTAATACCCCGAAAACACGAATTGAGTTTAGCAAAGAAACACAATTTAGCAAAGAAACACAAACTTCATGATCTGTATGAACAAAATAGGTTTATGTGAACCATTGGATTCTTAATCCGTATGAGACACAATAGATGGTTATTGGCCATCGATTTAGGGAGAAACCCTAAATGTCGCGAATTTTCCCTAAAGATTCACAGTAATTACAACCGTTTCCACCAATATAAGCAAACCATAACCCTAATTATCACTTTTACCTGATGTATCCCCTCTCTCTTCATCAGTTCATTTGCAAACGAGAACCAGACCAGCCAAAATATCTCCTCCTCTCTTTGAACTCCACCATTACCAACCATTTAAGCCCTATATGACAAAACCTCATTATGATTATTAACCTTCAACATCTCTCAATTGTGCAGCAGTTATGTTTGATTTTACAAATTCAGCAGGTACAGTTAGGGTTTTTATCAAAAAAAAATTTTCTCTTCTTGATTTCTTACTGATCGATTTTCTTAATGGGGGTTTAACAATTATTTTTTCTGGTTGGTTTCCGGTAGATCGAACAGCTTAAGTTGCAGTTCAGATCTTCTACATGTAGATCTCAACATCTTTAGTCGCAGTTCATATCGGGTATACTTGATTTTATTCGATTTAGGTGATTTTTACCTTTTGTATAATACTGATGTTAGGTTTGGCTTGTTGATTTTAACCAATTTTTTTTGTTTTTGGTATTTTTATGCAGATGCATGGAGTTAGGTTTTAATATGGGATTTATCTGTTTGTTTTTAGGTTAGTTACTTAAATTGAATGACTTGAACTTTAATTTGATATGAAAGTTATGTTTTGGTGTGATTTTTTTTTTTGTTGATTTTGCAGGTTGAGAACCTAAAGAAAGAAAATGAAAAAGAAAATGAATTTGAAGATGAATAGAGAACTAAGTTAGGAACATGGAAACACGCCCAACTGAAGCTGAGAAGAAATTGAAGGACTCCAATTTGAAGCTAGTGAATGTAAGGACTTCAACTGAAGCTGAGAAATTGATATGGAAGTTGTGGATTGGTGTTGATGATATATAGTTTTTTGTTTGTTTGTTGTTTTTGCAGGTTGAGAATGTAAGGAAAGAAGTCGAAATCCTGAAGAGTTCTTTATGTGACTCTTTATAATAGCGATTTAATGCCTGGTGATCCTGAACTCCACTTAAGGGTTAAATGACCCCATCAGTGTCTCAACCCGCTGAGTATGTAGATGCTTACGTAGAAAAAAGTGGCAGTTGCTAGGACTGTGTAATCCTCTTGTTACCTTATTGGAAGGAACTTTGTAACTACTAACTAGTGGCCAGTTTCCTGTTAGACCTGCATATGTATATACTTCCTTATTGGAAGTATATATACCTTATTGCTATATATACTTATTGTGTGATGATTGTTGAGTGCCCAGCATATAGTTACGCGTTGACCAATATATGAATTATAGAAAAGATACTATGGTTTTTCTGCTAACAAAGGGATATCTAAATATAATTTTGATGGGTGTTTGACCCCCTTTGAGATGGTAACATTTTGAAAATTATGTATGCATTAGTTTTCTTAGAAAACTATGTTGAAGAAGTTGAATTATGGTAGATAAATACCTTTCTATATTTTATGAAAATGTATGTTCGTCTGATTCGGGATGTATTTTGATAGTTTAGTTCTGGATCAAACCTAAGCTGATGGTTTTGTTTGTCGCAGTTTTGCAGTATGAAGCTCGCTGAATACAAAGGGAGAGCAACAAAGTAGCAATGGATATTAAAGTTTGTTAATGGTGTTAGATATTAAACTGATAACTATCGTCGTAATCTAATGGGTTGTTTGGAGAACTGCGATATTGTTCGTAAATTTATACTCTGAAGTACTATCCTGCTGCATTGCACTTGCCCAACAACTTCAGTTACTACCAAGTAAACTGAACAGAAAATAAAAGGTATACTAAATTACCACTCATACACATTGCTCTAAATAAACTTTTTTTTACCATAATACTGCAAGAGAAAATGATTGATTTTACTACCACTCCAATTACATATTAGTCCCATGTAGAGCAGAATACTTCTTCCGATTAATCAATCTCCTATTAAGTGTGTTATTCTCAGCTCTTATAGAATTAACACATTTGACCAGACCATTGTATGTATGGTGTAATAGATCTCCAAGAGGTGGCAACGGCGTAACTGGAAGACCCAACTCAGCTGTTTCCTTTCTTAATTTACGACCTTCTTCAATCGCGTCATACCATTCCTCACAGGACATAACTCCATTGGCAGAAGTATCCAGATTTGTTAAAGACATACTTGAAGAACCCTCATCCGCTGGTTTTGGTAGGTTGTTGGTTTGTTGGTTGCTTTGACGTCTTCTTTTTGAAGGAATTTTAGAAGAAAAAAAATCCAAACATGATTTGCTCTCTGATCTTGAACCCATGTGATCGAAGTGGGTAGTTTAAATTGTAAGGAATCACTCCTAAGGGTTGGATGTCATATATATATATATATATATATATATATATGTATGTATAGAATTGTAGACTGAGAAAGCATCTTCCTACCTCACTCATATCTAAGTTGTTTGATTTTCCTTTTGTTTATAATTTTTTTTTCTTTGTTATGTTAAATGACTCACCCATTTGCTTTGAAATTTGAATAAGCATTTACTTCCCAACTCCCACACCCCCACCTGCTTTGAATTAAAATAAAATAAAGGCCGCCACAATAATTTGTCCCTTATTGGACCATTTTTATGCACAATTTTTAATAGTGGTAGAGGTAACGGTTTGTCCCCTTATGGCATGGAGGTGTTGTGGCTAATGTGATGAAAAGAAATTGGTTTTCACTTTTCAGGTACAGATGAGAGGATTTGAAGGGAATGTTGTCAATGTGTGTAAACATTACCCAAGAATGGGACAAGCTTTAAATTTGCTTTTTTTTTCTTCCTTATCTCTTTTGTTTTTGAAAGGTAACACAACCCATAAGCTGCCAGCAGAAGACTAATTGGGAAACGTGAAAAAAAGAAACAAAAAAAAAATTTGACTAATTATAATTAGTCAAAAACAGCTTGCTTTTTTCTTTTCAGTTACACAAGAGAGGCGCCAGCTATATTTAGTTGGCATTAAATTCTACATGTTTGCCAACATAAGTATAAATGGACATCATTCAGATTCGTTTGTGCTTAATAATCTCTAGGGTAAATAAAATCACTGTTATTTGGTACATTTGTTTACAAGTTTTTATCTCAAATCATCTGAAAACAATGGCAGGATCCTCTCAACAGTCTGACGTAACCTCACTTAATTCAACTGCCCGAACAAGAAATCAATATACTACCATATATGGGAGGAATGGTGTTGCGTCGGATGGTGATGAGTTTGTTGACTCTAAAAAACCTATTGCTAAGCGTGTAGTAACTAATTTCTACACAACAAAAAACGGTAGCCAATTATGTAAGGAGTGGTTTGAGTTAGTAAAGGAGGATCGCCAGTTACGTGAAGAATGCAACAGGTTAAGGATCTCAGTCCCGGAGTCATGTATCATTCGTTATCATGGAAGCGGCGTATGGATCAAGGAAGAGAATTTTGGACAGAGTTTGTTTCAAGATCTTGCGCTTGTTGAGCTGATGAATGGTGCAATGAAGAGCGATATCCGAAGGCACAAGAACGCAGAACTTGAAAAGAAAAGTGATGAAGAATGGTTTAAGATAATGTCTGATAAGTTTATTTTATATTTGAAGTCCTTTTTATTAGGTACGATGGAACTCTTTTTACTTCTAGGTTGTCCTAGTTATGGCTATATAATTTTCGTTGTTTCAATAAGAAAAGTAAATGAAAATTAGCACGTTTAAAAGAGTGCATCACCTAGCTACCAATCACTAAAACAACATGGTAGTAAATGATTTTTGATTCTTGTAATCAGTTCACATGAAACATGCCAGTAGAACTTACAATTAATAAACATAAGATAACTAAGGAATTCCTTTTCAAAGGGTAATTCCCAAATTCAATTACAAAAGACCTACTTTCCGAAATTTAAGGTTTAATATCAAGTCTGAGAAAAACTAATTTACCCTGAGGATGAAAATATGACTAAATCCACTCTACTAATGATGTCGCCTAAACTATTTCAAACAAACATAACAAGGTAAACAATGTCAGCAACCAAAACCACTCCAGTTCTAAGCCTTGGGACAACGTTTGTTTTTAGCATAATTCCCTTTCTGGTGACACCTTGAACAAGCTCTTTTCTTTCTAGGTTTTTCAATGGCAGACCTTTTCCTCTTGATGCTCCGACGACCAACTTCCGGTGTAGTTTTTGGAGGAAGCACCACCCGTTCTGCCACCTCCGCTGGGACATCCCAAGTTTCTGTGCTCAGCACACCATATATTTTAGGTTCATACATAGATCTCCAAACTGATGTTTTATAATATTCCCCACAAAGGCCTTCTTCTTTTATCTTATATGTCTCACACACTGCAAGTACGTGGGGACACGGAAGATGTTGATAGTCAAACACTTTGCACGTGGAAGACCTTCGGTCAAGATAGACGGTGTGCTGCTCTTCATAGTCACCCTCGTCCACTTCATATTCGTCCCCATCGACATGGCAAGCCACAAACCTTTTTGCCACAGCCCACCGTTCTTTGATTATATCCCGTGCATGTTGACTCAAAGGATCTTGCCGATCACGAGCTAGTTGTCTACGTTCGCAGAACCATTCCATAAGGAACCTGCGAATGTAATCGACTAAATAAAAGATTGGAAGACCTTTAACATCAGTTATTCTTGAATTGAAAGTTTCACAGGCGTTTGTAGTCATGAGAGTAAAACGACCTGTTCTAGCCTTCACCCTGGCCCAAATTTCCGGTCCAAGATCCACTACAGATTTTAAAGAAGCGGGGCTCACTAAACCTAGGTCTCTCATAGCAAGTTCATAATCATCATTGCTAAACGCTTTTGCAGCTCTTGTAAATGCCACCGAAGCCCTGGCGTTGTGGTAGGTCTGTTTGATATTTTCTGCAAGGTCAAACATTACAGGATTGACCTATAAGTACAACATGAAGCATGCATATATATATATATATATGTCTGAAATGTATCATACAACAGGGTGGACAACAAAACTTGTTTGGACTGTACATATATGCAATATGATGTTATTGATGCTACAAAACTTGTTCTCCCACCTCCGCTGGGACGTTATATGCAATATGATGCTATTGTCATTGACTTCATAACTCTATCTAGATACGCACACATAAAGACCTACAGTCTGATAAGTTATACTAAACACAAATCAAGGTTAACGTTGTATCCATTCAGATAACTAACATAAAATCTATTTAAACACAAAACTCGTGTGTTTATAGTATATAAAGTCTTGTTAAATACCTGAAAGATGGTGGATGCAGTATACTTGATTAGCACAAGGAAATGCCAACCTTATGGCTCTACCGATCGAAGGGTGCCTGTCTGTTGCCATAACAACATCTTCATTCACAGCATACTTATCGCCAAGTACTCCGACTAACCTTCTCATAAACCATTCCCAAGATTCATTATTCTCTGAATCAACAACAACAAAAGCAATAGGATAGATCGACTCGTCGGGATCCATTCCAACGGCTGACAGTAGAACTCCTTGGCGTGGCCCTGTAAGATGTGTACCATCAACCAAAAATGCGGGTCTGAAACAGTTTTTGAATCCTTCAATACATACTCCAAAAGCAAAGAAATAATATAGAAAAGAATCATCTGAATCAGTTACAATCTCGGTAACAGTACCCTTGTTACGAGCACCAAGCATGTGACTATAACCAACGAGGTGTTGGTACGATTCATCAGGGCTACATTTGATCATCTCAGTACCATGCTTGCAAGCGATGTATCCCTGTCGGTAATTGATAACCACTCCATAATCCCTTTTTATGTCCATAACCAGTTGTTTGGGCGTAAATGCCGCATCTAGTTCTTTGAATTTGTGCTTGAAAAGCTCTGCAATTCCAGTAGCGGCCGCTTTGGTTCTTAATTCAGGGTCAATCCTTTTGTTGCTTTCACAAGTCTGCACATCATTTGCAACTGTGAGTTTCCACAATCCACAAGAATCTAAGGGAACTCCTCGCAGACGCCACTCGCATGTCTTGTCTTTGCATTTGGCAATAAACCTCTGGCTGTCGGATTTAAAAGCTTTGTACTCAAAATTTCTTTCTACTTTGGCTATTGCAAGTATAAGTTTCAGCTCCCCCTTGCTTTTGAAAGTGTTACCCGCACATAGATCATTGTACTTCATATCCTTCGGGGTTTAGGAATATCCAGAACCGGCGCTGGAGTTGTTGTCGCATCATGAAGACATCGGAGTTTCTTGGCTGATGGAGTCATTACTGGTTCAAGACATGTCCTAGCCTTTGGACCACTAGTACTCGCTGAAAAAATAAAACATTCAACATTAGTGTGACTATTTGGTCAGGAAAAACATAATAAAAGAGTACAATAATAAGAGGGACAAATAAACGTACCTTTAACACCACCATCTCCCTTGATGGTTTCATTCTTGGACTGATAATCCTCACTGGAACACGACGTGAGATTGTTAAGAGGGGTCAAGGGAGTGTGGGGAAGCATCTTGGATCCGCTGTAATCTTCAGTAGTTGTTTTGGGAGTCACGGGAGGAATATCTACTTTTACTTCTTCTCCATATTTGATTGTGTAAAATCTTGGGACTCCATATGTATGGCCAACATAAAAAATCAACATTTCTTCACTAACAATCTTAATCCTTTGCTTAAATGAGGTTCCCGGGACATCTATGAGGCCATACACATCAAAACAAGGTTTGTGCACGAAACCTAAAACATCCATTGCTCTCTTCTTCACATCCTCAAAAGTGTACTTATCAGGTACCCCCTCAAGATGTGTCATACCTTTGTAGTCATCATTACCTTTTTTGTGCACCCATTCACCATTGCAGTGGATGAGAACAACTTTGCTCATCATTATGGCGACGACAATTTAGGGTTCTAAAAGCAACTGCATTTCACAAAACATACTATCAGGTATATACAATATAAGCTTCTTAAGCAAAAAGTGAATTACCAATCAATTCCTAACAATCTTAATCCTTTGCTTAAATGCGGTTTCTGGGACATCTATGAGGCCGTACACATCAAAACAAGGTTGGTGCAAGAAACCTAGAACATCCATTGCTGCCTTCTTCACATCCTCAAAAGTGTACTTATCAGGTACCCCTGCAAGATGTGTCATACCTTTGTAGTTATCATTACCTTCTTTGAGCACCTATTCTCCATCGTAGTGGATGAGAACAGCTTTGCTTATCATTATGGCGACGACAAATTAACAACTGCATTTCACAAAACATAACATACTATCAGTTATAAGATCATCCTGTATCATGAACCCTACATAAATTAAGTAACCAAACCACAAAATTGAAGATAACCCATACCTCATTTCACTGTAAACTATATAAATAAACATGGATTCGAATCCCCAATACATATTTAAGAACCCTAACTTTGAATTTAAAAGTGAAATTAACCCAAATTTAATATCGAATTTGAAAAAGCTAAAAGTTAAGCTCACCTATAGATCATTCCTTCTCTATCTCAGTTGGATGATTTGCTTTCATCGTGTAGCAGCTGCCATGAAAAAGAAAAAAAAAAGATGAAAGAAGGAATAAGAAGAAGATGAACCGCTAAAAAAAAAGAATGAACTTGGGTGGGTTATGTAAGGAAAAGAGGGGTGTAACGGGGGTGTAAGAAAGGTGAAGCGTTAGGGTCCCGTCAAACAGTAGGGTCCCGGATTAGATGGTCTTGACCCTAGTAAAAATGTTATCACTTCGTTCATCCCCGTTGTCACCTACATGGCACCTACGTGGTCGAGTTGAGAAAGGTCTTTAGCGTAGGGTCCCGACTTATAATTATAAGGTCCTGACCCTGGTGGAAAAGGTCCTCACCTCGTTCGTTCTACTTGTCATCTACATGGCGCCTACATGGCGCCTAGGTGGTCAAGTTAAAAGGTCCTTAAACTAAGGTCCTGACCTACTTCCAAGAGTCCAGAACTTTCAAATCTTATTTAATTCCATTAACAAGATTATTTTATTAATAATCCAAGAATCCAGTATAGGGTCCAGTTAAAGGATCCTGGAACTTGACAACAAAATATTAACAAAAATTATCTTATTTTAATATTTTTCTCTATTAGAAAACTAGGGTGGGTCCAAAAATGTCATGTACGGAGTCCATACCCTGTCTAGGGACCCTAAACACTTAAATACCATTAAAAAAATGTGATTTCCAAATTTTCATTTCAAAAAATAAGATTTTTTAAAAATATGTTAGGGTCCAGTAGAGTGTCCAGACCTTTTCATCAGGACCTTTGCCCTGAAAACCACACAGAAAAACACTTACTTTAAGTTTTGAAAGTTGGAAATAATATTAAACAATTAAGGGTCCTCTAATATCAGGGGCAGAAATATCATATAGTGACACTTTTGATAGATTTGGGGTTAGGGTGGCACTTTTGGAAAAACATTTCCAAGAGTGGCATTTTTAAGAATTGAGCCATTATTACTGGGCGTCTTCTACATTTGTGATGCACAAACTTTACTTAGTTTCAGGGAATGATGAAGTACTTACAGAAGTTGGGTTGAAAGGATTTTCGGAATCACAGTAGGTAGGGTAAGTGCCATCTACGTAGTTTGGCCACAGTCCATGGATACCAAAATCTGATTTGATTTTTCCTGGTTTTGACGAACAACCTTGAACGGTATCTTGATGAGATCCTGGCCACTACAACAAAAGATCACGAAGAAAAACAGATAAACGGTCGTTAAACTGCAGTAATCGATCAAGGGAGCTCAACAGCAAATGGGTGATTTTGGAATTCCCGTAAGGACTGTGTGATGTCTTTGATGCTAGAGCAGATATGACATCACCAAGGGCACAGGGAAAATGAGTAATGAACTGCAACTCCTTCACCGTTTTTACCCTCAACTTCGGTTCATCCATCACGCACGCTACCTGACAACTCTACAACCTAGAGGTGACTTCTAGGCCTCTGTCCATCCATCCAAAAAAGAAAAAACTTATTCTTCAACAAAACCTCTCAACTTACTGTCCAAACTGACGGGGTCCACTTCAACAAAACTTTCACCAGGATGAGTACTGACAAGATAATCAGCTTCCTGTTTGTCTCCTATCATATAACCTTAAATGAACTATCCTTCTCCAGACACGCATCACACCCGAGCAGGAATAAACTGACGAGTGCAACTTGTACACAATCATAGAATCCTCATAAATGTGCAGTCTCTTAAATCTCTTGAACTTAGCCAATTTTAGCTCTAACTCCACACTGTGCAACCCATGAGCCACCACAAGCAGCTTCAAGAGGAGTACCAAGGTGATCTCTTATAATAGCTTCACCGCCCCCAGAATCATTCTTTCAAGACCCATCAATATTAATCATTACTTCATCCTCTTTAGGAAATAACCAGGTACAATCCCACCACACAATCAATCCCCTGCCATCGAGGAGCCTTCTAATATAAGGCTTGCCCACATCAGAGAGCTTCGTTGCAGCACATTTCAACCTGACATCATTCACAAAAATATAACTTACCCCATCAGCACTCATAATCTGAGAAGAAGAAAACACTCTCGTATTCCTCTTCTTCCAAAGTATCCCATTTTATTAAGACACGTAACATTGAGTCCGATATGGAAGGTACGTGTATAGTCACCAACGAAGTTGGTAGGAAATCTGAGATCGATATGGAAGGTACCACATATAGGAAAGTCTTACTTGGTCTCTATTCTTGAGTCCCGTATGGTAGGTCTCAGAGTTGTATTACGAAATAAGATATTTGAGTCTGGAGTCCAAAGTATTTGAGTCTTGTATAAATACTTAATTAATCAATGAGAAAGGGACCAAAAGATTGAGCAATTCTTGACATGGCATCAAGAGCCAGTTACGATACCTAAACCCTAAAAAAAAAAAAAAAAAAAAAAAAACGAAATTGTTCAAACCCTAAAGATGGTTGAAGAAGTAGAATCATCAAAACAAAAGATGAGATGTATTATCCAATGTACTAACAGTTTATGTCTTATACAGGACCGGTTGACGAGGGGGATGATTGGAGTGGCTGAGAGACAAGGTGGACTATATATTTTCTATGGTGTGCCTCAAGTGGAAGTTATGGCTGTAACTGAAGATACATATGAGCTGTGGCATCGACGTATGGGACATCCTTCAGAGAAAGTATTACAAAAGTTACAAGGAGTGAGTAGGTTAATAAAGAATAATAATGATGCTTGTGATATTTGTCCACGAGCAAAGCATCGTCGAAGTAGTTTTTCTAGTAGTTTGAGTAAATCCAATTGTATTTTTGAGTTAGTTCATATTGATTTATGGGGTCCTTATAAGATACATTCATCAAGTGGAGCTCAATATTTTCTGACAATAGTAGATGATTTTTCAAGAGGTGTGTGGATTTATTTACTTAAATACAAAACTGAGGTTGAATCAAAATTTCGTGATTTTGTTGCTTTAGTAAACCGGCAGTTTAACAAAGAAGTCAAAATTGTTAGAAGTGATAATGGAACTGAATTTAATGCATTACGTGGTTATTTTAAGACTAATGGGATAGTCTTTGAGACTTCGTGTGTAGGTACTCCTCAACAGAATGGAAGAGTTGAAAGAAAACACCAGCATATAATGAATGTGGCAAGGGCTTTGATATTTCAAGCAAGTTTACCAATACGATTTTGGGGAGAATGTGCACTGACTGCGGCATACTTAATTAATCGTACATCTACACCTATTCTAAACAATAAAACTCCTTATGAAATTTTGTTTGGAAAGCAACCACCATATAATCAGTTGAAGGTGTTTGGATGCTTGTGCTATGTGCATGATCAAAGCAGTAAAGGAGATAAATTTGCGAGTAGAGGAAGGAGATGTGTATTTCTTGGCTATCCTTTTGGTAAGAAGGCGTGGCAAGTTTACGATTTAGACACAAGACAATTTCTGGTGTCGAGAGATGTGAAGTTTCATGAAAATCAGTTTCCATATGAGCCGAACTTGAAACGTGGGTTGAATAAGGATGATACGACTGTGATGAATCAGTCTAATTTTAATAATTCCACTGAGACCGATAGTCTGGTGGTTTGATTAAAAACTCTGCTGAGAACGATACTTCTGGTCAGTCCAGTCCAATGGAGGTTGCTGTTGAAGTGTACAGCGACGATGAGGGAAGCACAGTCCCAGAAGAAGGTGTAACTGTGGAAGTACAAAGGGACATGCAGAAACAACCAGCTGAGGATGTTGTTGTAGAAGTGGATGTTGGTAATCACGATAATGTCATGGCTGAAGAAGAGATGGGTAAAGGGCAAGCGTCAGAAGATCCCTTCTAGTAGGCTAAAAGGATTTGTGACGCACACCATTCGAGAACATATTCCATCTCAGCTCGATTCCACACAATCATCATCCTCAGGTACACCTTATCCTTTGACATATTATGTTAGTTGTGATAGGTTTTCTGCGGTACATAAAACGTATCTTGCAGCACTAACTGCAAAGTCTGAGCCTAAAATTTTCAGAGAAGCAATGAAGCATCCAGGATGGAGGAAAGCTATGGCGGAAGAAATAAGAGCCTTGGAAGAACAAGGAACGTGGGATCTAACAAAATTACCACCCGGTAAGAAGGCACTGGGAAGCAAATGGATATATACAGAGAAGTATGATGAAAACGGGAAGTTGGTGCGATTAAAAGCGAGACTTGTAATCTTTGGAAATCATCAAGTTGAAGGATTAGATTACAATGAGACGTTTGCACAAGTGGCGAAGATGACAACTGTTCGCATGTTTTTAGCTGTTGCAGCGGCTAAGGAGTGGGATGTGCATCAGATGGATGTACATAATGCATTTCTTCATGGAGATTTGGAAGAGGAAGTGTATATGAAGATACCACCAGGATTTGCCAAGAGTAATCCTAATATGGTTTGTAAGATGAAGAAATCATTGTATGGCCTAAAACAAGCTCCACGGTGTTGGTTTGCAAAGTTGTCAACAGCGTTGAAAAATTATGGATTTCGTCAATCCTATTCAGATTATTCTCTTTTTACTATGATCAAGGGAAATATTCAACTTAATGTGCTGGTGTATGTTCATGATTTGATTATTGCAGGTAATGATCTAATTGCACTTACAAAGTTTAAGTCAAACCTGGGTCAATGTTTTAAGATGAAAGATTTGGGAAAATTAAAATACTTCTTAGGATTGGAAGTGGCTCGTAGTAAAAATGGTTTCTACATATGCCAGAGAAAATATGCGTTGGATATTATCATGGAGACAGGTTTATTGGGTGCAAAACCTGCAGAATTTCCAATGGAGACAAATCATCGTCTTGCTTTGGCAAAAGGAGATTTCCTCAAAGATGTGGAGAGATATAGAAGACTGGTTGGACGTCTAATCTATTTGTCAGTCACACGACCAGATCTTGTTTATTCAGTGCATACTTTGTCCCAGTTTATGCAACAACCAAGATTGGAGCATTGGGAAGCCACACTACGTGTGGTTAGATATTTGAAGAAGAATCCTGGACAAGGAATTCTGTTGCGTTCTGATAGTAATCTTAACTTGAAAGGTTGGTGTGATTCAGATTGGGCAAGTTGTCCTTTAACTAGGCGTTCACTAACAGGATGGTTTGTACTTCTTGGGGATTCGCCAGTGTCGTGGAAGACTAAGAAACAACATACTGTATCACGAAGTTCAGCTGAAGAAGAATACCGTTCAATGGCGGCTACTACGTGTGAGTTAAAGTGGTTAAAACAGTTACTTCGGGATTTGGGAGTTCGACATGCCCAAGGAATGAGTCTTCTTTGTGACAGTCAATCAACATTATATATTGCTAAGAATCCAGTTTTCCATGAGCGTACGAAGCATATAGAGGTGGATTGTCATCTGATCAGAGATGCAATAGTACAGAGAATTGTATCGCCATCTTACACTTCTACCACAGTGCAATTGGCGGATATTTTCACAAAATCATTAGGAAAAGCTCAGTTTCATGGTCTTCTATCCAAGATGGGCATTTGTGACCTGCATGCTCCGTCTTGAGGGAGGGTATTAAGACACGTAACATTGAGTCCGATATGGAAGGTACGTGTATAATCACCAACGAAGTTGGTAGGAAATATGAGACCGATATGGAAAGTACCACATATAGGAAAGTCTTACTTGGTCTCTATTCTTGAGTCCCGTATGGTAGGTCTCAAAGTTGTATTAGGAAATAAGATATTTGAGTCTTGAGTCCCAAGTATTTGAGTCTTGTATAAATACTTAATTAATCAATGAGAAAGGGACCGAAAGATTGAGCAATTCTTGACACATTTTAATTAGCAGACCTTTCCAAACCGAATTTGAAAAAGAGCATCCTAAAAGCAGATGGTCTTGGTCTTCAGAGCCATTGTCACACAACAAACAATTAGCATACTCAATCAAACCCCAGCTCTACAATTTAGCTCTAGTCTTAAGACCTCTCAAGCTAAGTGTTAAGCCATCTCAAACTAGCCAACCAAAATGTAAAAGAATGTCTTCGAATGTGCGCCACAGTAACAAGTTAACATTAACTGAATATCCATTTCTGCTAAGATACTAAGATTTCCTCCCTCCCTTTTAACAAGGAGAATCATGAAACCTGTCGGATTAAGTGAAAACAAATTTTACCTTGATACCAGAAACTTAAAATCCAAAATTACAGTGCAAATCTTTGTTTAAATTTGGGAAAGTCACCCATAGATATTCATTTGTATTGCAACTGGAACATCATCAAAGATAAATGATATACAAATGAAAAAGATCACATTTTTTTCCCAGAAAAATAAAACCCAATTTTTAAGATTAACGAAGACCCAATCCTCATTTCATACCTGCTCAAAATTCTATTTTTTTGGTAAAACTGATAAAACCCAAAACCCGATCTTCTTCGAAATCCAGCTTCAAATCAACAAATGAGCTTTAACCCACACCATAATACAGTGTTTATGATGTTTCAATCTGTGTTTTTATACAATTCCTTTGATTTCAAGCCATCAGACGGAGATAGTGTGAGTTGTGTGACAAAAAAAAAAACATTAGCTAGTCTGAGATGGAAGTATGGAAATTTTAAGTGATCGAGAGAATACAAAAGGAACTCATGAATTTTAAGTGATCGAGATAATACGAGGATGTTTGAATAATGCCAGACTCGGAAGTTATGTACCGACACTACCTTCTAAATTTTTTTTCCTTATAAAAAATTGGAAAACAACTTCCTAGTAGAATAGTAGTTATGGACCACCGCGGTGCCGGTGACCAGCCGCGAATCTAAAACTAGACCAAGGGAAGCAAAGTCTTGTTAGGGGTAGCAAGAAAACAAGATCAGGCTTGGAGGAAGTTTTGGGTTTGAAAATTTAGGCTTGGCAAAAAGCAAAGTAGTATGACACATTTGTATATATATATCATTGATGAATATCTAAAACCAGTGAAGCACTGTATTGTGGGGGTGCTTGTTCCAGTGAGTATAAAGAAAAAGTTTTGCCTTCACGGTATATATGAGTGCACTCAAACTGAATAGAAGAAACAAAGTTTAAGCAATTGTTCCAGTGAGTATAAAGAGACCAAGGAACCAAATTTGGGTTTTCGATGGCTTGTAATACAAAAGTAGAGTCACATTCAAGACAGAGACGCGGTATTCTTTTGGTGCTGGCTATACGAATAGCATGAATCGCTCCCCAGAGTTCGGCGCAAGATCTGGGTTTTAACAATGATGCCTACAGCTTAGTCTAGCTAAGAAAAATATGGCGGGATACTTTCAAATAGGAGATCACCTATATGAGTTAGAAGTGGGGCCGCCTCTATGATAACTATAAGGCTAGGTTAATCTAGAGCACACATAGAATACCAAGAACGTCCAGGGTCGAAATGAACATAACCGAGAATTTGACAAATTTAAGGAAATATAATGTGTGAGAATTATTGTATCGATTTACATCAACAGCTGACAGTTCACGACATCGCGTTCACTGATTGGCTAGTAAACCCGGTAAATTTTAACTAGGTTTGATTCAAAGCTAAAAGCTACCATTTACTGATGCATAATATTTTATGCTTGCGCTTTTAAAAGTTTGTAAGTTTTGTTGAGTCCGTTTTTTCACTCGCGTGGGGGATTGTTGGAATTTTGAGTTAAAATTTATTTTACGAGTGAATTCTTTTTTCAAGATTTAAACTCCAAGAGATGTATTTAGGTTATGCCTTTTCACTATAAGAAACCTAGTCATGAATATGTGCTTTGGAGAGTCACTATTGGCAATGGTGAGTCATCTATTGGTGAAAAGACACATTGTAGAGTCGCCATTGACTCTATATAAACCCATCTCTTAGTGTTGTTTTGTATGGTCTTTACAAGTTTTGAACAACATTTGTAAGAGTCATTTAAGAGCACGGTAATTATCAACATTCGCCGGACGTGTAATATAGTAGTGCTACTTATTACAGGGCGTGATCGTTGTGTCTTGTGAGACGACATCATAGAAATGTGAGCACCGTATACAGAGATGAATTGTCTTTAAGGAAAGAAGATTACCTCGCCTCTGAAAAGTTTCCTAACTCTCTATTGTTAGTATTTTATTTTTCGTGTGAACATGATTTCTAAGAAACTGAAGCCGCATATATTTTCCAACAAGCACTATGTACAATTAAAAGTTATATAATGTTCATGATCCAATGTTCAGTGACAAACAAAAATAAAAATAGGAACAAGCCCGAACATATGAGATAAAGTAAATATGTGTATTTCTCGAATATAGTTTCGATTTCTTAGTAATATTGGTAGACCAAGAAATTTTTAAGAGGATTCGTTTGAGAAAACAACAACTGAGGGAAAGCTGAAAAAAATATTTATCAGTTGGTAGAATCAGTGGCGAATCCAGAGCAAAAGTTCAGTGGGGCTTAACTTATTTTCGATCTATATAACTAAAAATGTAATCGAAAAAAATCTCTAACGCAACGTTATGGTCTAATCTTATGAACTATTCAAACTTTTATGCCTCTTGTGTATCTGTAAATGTATTCTGAAAACAGAGCAAAATTACGAAATAATTTAAGTATGTCACATGTACATCTCAATGTATATAACATTGGTCCCATAGTGTATTGTATATTGTGGCTTAAATTATAACAATTAGGCATTGCAGTGCTAAGGAATATTTTCAAAATACAAACATTTATTCTACATGAAAGGCCATATCACTTGCCTCATACAACCACATAAACACTTATGTATGAAATTTTACCAAAGTATAATTAGTTTTGCTTTACTACACGTCAACAGTTATGTGTTGTAGTTACGGTTGGTTGCCCACATCTATTTTTTGATCTGTGGTTGGTTGTTTATATCTAAACTTTAAAACTAAAAATAGGAAATCAATTTGTTTGAGTAAAATAAGGATTGTATTTGTAAGAAATCTTTAATTTTAGGGAAGTTTTGGGGTTCGTGGAGTAGATATAGGAAAGCGCTGAAGTTAGTTTCAGAAAACTATGGGGTCACAAAGCGACTTTCAACGGAAATTATACGGCAATTTTTGTTTTTCATAAAACTAATGGGGCCAGTGACCCCACTGGCCTCAGTGTGAATTCGCCACTGGGTAGAACTACGTGCATGATAACTAAAAAAATATCCATCAATTGGTAGAATTATGTGCATGATAACGTGTTGTGAATAAAGAAACATGCAAAAAATAGAGGAAATGAAGAGAGAGCTTTCTTATTCATGTGTAAGACAAACATTGAAGCATGTATTTACAGGGCTAGACACAAGGACATCCCAACAATAAATGAGATTTAACGCTAGACACTATGTCATCCCAATAGTAATAAACGAAATTTACCCCATATATCCTAACATAATTACATGTTTATAACATTCATGTTTTTTTTTTATTTTTCGATACTAATAGAAAATTTCATTAAGAGTTTAATGAAAGAGTTACATCTGTTTTATCTTTCATTAATTTTTCCAATAGAATAGCTTGAGGATTAGAGTTCCAAATATGTATTTTTTCTTGTTTTTATTTTCTTTTTTGAAGTAATATTTCTTCGTGTTGATTTGACTTGTATACTTGTCTGATTTCTTTCCTTTCTTTCCTTTTTGTCTTTTGGTAAGATGTATGTATTGAGCAAAAACTAAGCAAACCTACGATCTTGGGGAAGCCTTTCCCATTATATCAACAAAACATGTACCGAAAAATATGGTGGAGTTTTAATCCACACATTAGTAACCTGGCTAAATTGGGGCTTATGCCCATTAATTTGGGCCTACACTACAGGACAAATTTTTTTATTAAGAGATGAAACTACCAATTTACCCTTTATCAAATACTAATACTACAAATGTGTCCCCATTAAATCCTAATCATAAAATTAAAAATTAAAATCAAAATCATAAAACTAAAAACCAAAATCAAAATCATAATTCTAAAATCACAAAATTAAAAACTAAAATCAAAATCAAGTTTATTTTCATCTCCACTTCAACTGATTCGTCTACTCAATCTAAACTAGGTTTTAGTAACATGCAATCGCCCAAAAATTGAAAATTTTGAAATAAAAAAATTTCGGGTTTACCAGAATCGGTTAACGTTAATGTGCGTACATGTGATCCAATTGCAAATAGAAACGGTTTATGTTCATGCCCACAAAGACCGATTGTCATGGATATGTTTTGTGGTTCGAGAAATTTGAACCAGAATCGGTTTATGTTAATGTCCATATAACCTGATTTTCTACCATTTGAATTCATAACTGCTTATCCCATAATCAGATTACATTAGCACTTATAAAAACCGATTATTGATGTATAATGCTAGAATCGGATTTTATATGTGTGTCGAGTAAACGGATTGTTGTAAGAAAAAATTCACAATCTTTCTGTATCTTTTTTTTTGTTAGAATCGGATTATATGAACACTTTTATAAACTGATTCCTGTTGTGCAATGTCAATAATCGGTTTTATGTGTGTATCGTGTAAACCGATTCTGGTTATACCCAAATTGAAAATGAGTATGACTATGGTTTTACACAATTTCAAAACGAGGATTTCATACTCGATCTCAAAATGAGTATATGAATTTATACGCGAACTGAAATCGAGTATGAAATCATACTCTTTTTCAGATCGAGTATGATTTAAATTATGTTTGATTTTTTTTCTTTCCCATAATTGGGTTTTTGTGTATATTTGTAAAAACCGATTCTGGTGTTTCTTTTTGTGAATTGAAAAAATCAACCCAAAATCGGTTTATGAGAGCAGTAAGATATACCGATTCTGATTTGGTGTTTTTCAAAAAAAGGAAAAAAAAATCACGTTTCGATGAAGAACCAAGATTAGTTAATTTTTAGTTTAATTTAATTAAACATCAATTAATCACCCGATTAACGCTAATTAATCAAGAGGTAAATTAGCCATTTTCTAAAATAATTGGATAAGGGGTGGTTTTTTTTACTTTTCAATGACCTTTTTGTCATGTAGTCGTAGGCCCAAATTAATGGCCATAGACCCCAATTTAGCCGGGATTAGTAATTGTATCATTTGCAGCTTTTTTTGAAAGAACATCTGACGCAAAATTTCCTTCCCTATACAAAAATTTCCTTCCTTTTCTTTGTTTACGTCCGTACTCGTTGCTTTGGTTATGGGATTTATTTTTGCAGAGTTGGTACATTCAACAATTTTGTGTTAGTAATGACCAATGATATATTTGTCCCTTAAATACACAAACAATATGCTTCAAAAGAAAAAAAAATACACAAACGATTTTGTGTCGATAACAATTTTGCTCTTCATCAGTCCCTCTAGCATGAATAAAATCTTTAATGTGAAGATAAACTTAACAACTTTGTGCCAAAATCACAAAACTATCAAGTAATTAACACCCACGACAATTGAATAAACTGGGACGAAAGAAAGAAAGAGCCGATATGACTTTGACAAAACTATACACTAATATAAAATTTGGGGTAAATATGTTTTGAGCAAACATGTAGTAGTATGTGTACAGATACTAATTTTTCTTTGTTAATTACCCTGTACTTTCCTCCCTAGACTTCCGATGGAATTGATTTATCCAACTACTTAGGGAATAAGTCATGTCTCCCTCGTAGGCGTCTTCCCAAATGATTTCTCTTAGCGCATGAGGAAATTCCTTAGGTTTTATCTCACGTTTGTTCTTAAAATGCTTTGCCAGAAAATAGGCAGCTTCCTTGTCTGTCCTGCGAGAGCACGCAGTCACAATGCTAAACAAGAAATCAGATTTGAACTCGTTAAACTTAAATCCCTCACTCATCTTGTGCACATCCTTGACGATTCTAGCTAATCGCCTGGATTCACTTGGTTCGACATCATAAAATACTTTCTTCTTAACACATTCATTGCAAATTTTCTGTGGGTAGCGAGGTGAACGATGTTTGTACCGATGGCGACAATACGACGAAGTATGAGCCACTTCAACAAAGATACGCGCAAGTCTTTCTGAATTACAACGAACAAGGACTCCATTGTCAAGTTCATAAGCTATAGCAAGCCTTAAACCCTTTCTCAGTCCCTTTAATTGGTAATAAAGCCATGAGCCTCCTTTAGAAGACCAAGCAGAAGCACTCACTGGTTTTCCACCGGGATCTCGAAATATAACTCCGTACCCGCCAACTCTTTGTTTCTTTTTGTAATAGCCATATACGTCCACCTGGTACGTATATGAAGCACGGGAAGCAACCCCATCTTTTTTTAATGTAGAACTCTTACGGGGAGCAACACTCGAGTTAGCATAATCTCCGGTTTCAAGCCAAGAAGCTATCCATTGTTGTTTATCAGGAACTTGTATATTATATTCTTTAATTAGAGTCTGGTGATATTCCTCACGTTTTGCCGCTTGCCATCTTTCTGCCGCTTCATAATCACTACATGATTCTGAGCTGCTGCAATCAGATTCACCAGGATATCTATGTTCCTCTGGATGACTGTCGCTGAGAGAAGACAATGAGAAGGTATCTTCTTCTTCTTCGACAAAGAACTTCTGTTTATTCGAACTAATACTTGACATCTTACACAATTTTCTTTGTTCTTTTTATTTTGTTTTCTTGGGTTGTATTGTAGAGCATATATAATATAATTAAGACGGGTGAACCCTAAAAGCTACTACTACCTCCGTTCTTTTTTAATATGCCAATTTTGTTTTTAGCGAAATTTAAGGAAATTAAGAGAACTAATCATTGAAAGTGGTCCTCATGACACTTGTCAATAAAAGAAGTGAAGTGAAATGGTCCCCATGACACTTGTTAGCAAAAGAAGTAAAGTGAAGTGGTCCACATGACACTTGTCATCAAAAGAAATTAAGAGAAAAGTGGTCCCAAAAAATTAAAATAACATTTGACTTTCCCAATTAGGAAACTGGCCTATTTTTTTGAAACTTTTATTTACAGAAACTGGCCTATTAAAAAAGAACGGAGGGAGTACTATTTATAATAAACATTGAAATAGAGTTTTACATGGACTTGGAAAACAAATTAGTACCAAAAAAGGAAGGAGTTCTCCGAATAAAACCTGTCATTGTAGTACAGTTGGGAAAGTCACGGGGTAATGATATCAATTGACCTGAGTTTACCAACACCAAATTCTTTACCCATCAAAAAAATAAATAAATCCCGATCGGTGGGTGAGCTTTGGCTAAACACGCTTCTGTGATGTCGGTTTATACATACAATCTTTTAATTCTGAAGGAAGGTTCCTATAGCACAAGCAGTCTAGAAAAGCCAAAAAGGAATTTGGCTGGATTACCATTACCATTACAAACTCAAATCAAATCTTGAAACGAAAATAATACATGATCTAAAGATTGGATTTCAACTCTTTTTCCACCAAATAAATCCAACAATTAATAAGTAAAATACAAATACAGATGAAACCTAAACATCAGGTGCATCATCCCCAGTTTCAACAGTATCAATGTGTCCAAAACGAGGGAAGTAGATTTTGGACGAGCTGCAGCTTCCCTTTGGTAGCACCGGACACTTGATGAACTTCTTGGCAAACTTGTCAACACAAACGTAGACTTTGGAGAGCTGACTGTTCCCAGATGCATCATCATTGCAACTAATGAACGGCGTAACCTCGATTTCATCTTCGATAGCTTTCATAATTTGGTATGAACTGTAAAATCCACCATCTGGTTTGATTCCTTGTTTATGAAGAATGTGCAGGAGTTTGATTTTCTTCTTCAGCTTTAAGGCCTTTTCGAAATATTCTTCTTGGTCTAGAATGGATTCTGAACATGTCCCGTGTTTATCCCATTCGTGCCCCCAGAATTTTAGCCCGTCGTTGTTTGGGCAGTCGAGTACTGGCCAATTCTTTTGCAACTTCTTTTCAATGTCTGAGATCTACACAAACACATATATAAAGAACTGAAGTTAGATCACCGGTTTGCGAAGCCGTTGACTTCGTAATTTTATAAGAATTATTACTGGGCGTCTTCTACATTTATGATGCGCAAAATTTACTTAGTTTCAGGGAATGATGAAGTACTTACAGAAGTTGGGTTGAAAGGATTTTCGGAATCACAGTAGGTAGGGTAAGTGCCATCTACGTAGTTTGGCCACAGTCCATGGATACCAAAATCTGATTTGATTTTTCCTGGTTTTGACGAACAACCTTGAACGGTATCTTGATGAGATCCTGGCCACTACAACAAAAGATCACGAAGAAAAAAAGATAAACGGTCGTTAAACTGCAGTAATCGATCAAAGCTTTATTAATAGTATGGAAGACCTATACCTGTTGTACAAAGTAGAAGAAGTCGAAATCCTGTTGAACAGATAAAACTGCAACATGCTGCACGAGAAAGATCTCGACAAGGAGGAGCAAAATGGCTGATGGCTTCATTTTTACTGGAGAAGACTTTGGGTTCTGCGGCTTTGTTCCACTACTGCAAGAGCCACCTTTTATAGGATAAAGAATGGGGAGATTTCAATGCCAATGGGGCAATGAGTATATTTGAGAGCAAATTTCTTGTTTATTTTTTTTATATTAATCGAGCATATCTTTAGGATCATGCTACAGACTACATGGCCACCACTTCTCATCAAGATTGTGTAAATCCTGAACAACCTGGCAACCTCGCCCTAATATCTATGTGAGGGGAAGTTAATTATTGACTTGGGCACCCCAAAGCACGAGTCCCATTTTGTGCACAATTTTTACCTAGTGCGCAGGTGATATTTTAAATTCATTTTTTGAGTTTAAATTATATAATATAAATGATGAGATTTTTAACAACGCGTGATGACAAACTTTCTAGCAACTAGTTAGTCGATCAAATGAACATGTCATGTCAAATTAGTGGAAGATGTTAAGTCAAACACCCGGGGGGAAGAAAGCTTTGTTGCCCCTGTTGCATTCAGTCGATTACCACATGCCAGAACAATCCTACTGAACGTGAACAACTAAAATACAGCTGCACCATGTTTGTGGTTTTGGTCAGATAGTCGGATAATTGGGTGTTCAAGATATTAATGCCATGCTTTCTTATTACCGAAAGCACGCCTGCAACACTCGAGATTGGTTATTGTATAAAAATGGGTGATCATGTGGGTGATGTATGGGGTAATGTCACATTCAACTGCGGGCCTTCCTAGAAAAGATAGACTCTGAACTGAACGTGGACCCATTTATAATTGGTCTTCCTTTTGGAGTTACTCATTCGAGTTGTTCATCGGTTTTTTGTCTACATGCTCATGGTACTTTTTTTATCAAAAATTCTAAACAAACCCACAAATCAGACCACACCAAAACCGCTAGACACAACAAAATCTAAAAATGGGACCCCTGCTGTTCTCCGTGGGGCTCATCGGGACCACACCAAAATAAATTGTGAGGCAAAAAGAGATATGCGGTTTTGTGTGGTCTGGTTTCTCGGTTTGTTTAGATTCATCTTTTTTTATATCGATTTTTTCAGACTCTTTCTGATTCATTATTTTGGATAAAGGTGTCAGCAATCGGACACGGTCACATTAAGTTTCTTCTTCAACAAAAATATTATATTGAAACTTTTGGATTGTTTGTTGTTCATGAAAAGTTTCTTTTGACGAATTACTTTTCTCTTTGGGCATGTTCTTCGAATGAGAAAGATTCATGAAAAGGTTGAAGCAAAGACGCGGTTATATGATGGGTGCAATTGCTTAACATAGAAAACTCCTTATAAGATGTATTTTCATCCCATTCAAGTTTCAGTTATGTAGTGGTAAATAAGTGATAAATACAGGTGGAGCAATTCCAAGCCACGATTCACTGAAGAAGACATGAAGCAAAACACTAAATCATCTTCTATAACATCAACACAAGGAAGAGACATCCACCAAGCATTTGTGAGGCGAGTACGTGTAAAGAAAGAACTCAGATGTGATGGGGAGATGCCCGTCGGGAATCGAGGTAATAAGTACACTGACAGAGCAGGTGAGAAGAACAGAGGAATCTAGTCAAAGTGGGGGCCAGAGACCAAAAGTAACCAATTCGGGTCGGGAGAAAAGAGCGAGGTCGGGTCGAATATTAGGCCATCAACATAGGGAAGAGGCGCATCAGGAACTATACTTATCGGGATAACATGAGATCGGGCAACAGATATTGGGGAAGACATCATCCATCACTCGAGAAGAACATCGAATAGGATGGACTGTGACTCACATTGTAACTTTGTTGTATGGACATGTTAGCCTATAAATAGAGACCCTTGTCAAGAGAGAAAGGGCAAGCAATCTGTAAGTAAGTGTGAGAAAAGAGAGAGTGTTGTGCAGAGAATTCTATCTTGTATTCTTGTGTAAAGTAATAAGATCATCCTTTCACCCCCTGGACGTATGTAATCATGTCGAACCATGTAATCATGTGTTCTTATGAGTTTCTTACTTGCTTATGTTTGCTATAAGTTCTTGTGGATTGTTGGATGTAGATATAGGATTTTCTACGCCTACATTCTGGCCCGACTAAGGGTGTTAGAGCATAGATCGGTTGAACCCACCAAGCGTTGGTATGTCAAGCTTGGTTGTCATATTTTAGTGAATCAAAACTCATTTAAAGAGTTGCTTGATTATTTACTAGAGTCAACTTCGTATAGGTTAGCTAGAAAGTTACTAGGATATGAGACTTACAAGTATTACGTGAAGACTTGAAGAATGTGAAGAAGTAAAGAGTTGCATCGACGACATCATCCTTCCTCTTGAGGTTAGTGATATTTGACTTGAATTGTTTCATTCCTAACGTATCTTTCAAATCGTGCATATTGAAAACATAACTTCCAAGCTGTGAATGATTATACTCTAGTTAGACATAGTATTAAGGAATTACAATACGAAGTATAATGTCCATCTTTTGAACTTCGTATATAAGACATCGACATAATCGTATGAATGCTATTGTGATTATGTATGGGTATGGGTGAAGATTTTGTTCTAGGAAACAATGTGTTACATTTGTTTAAAGGAAGTACAATTCATAAACTTTTTTTGTGAATCGAAAGGGAAATCGCTAGGCTTATTGGTATTGTTATTCATTGCAAATCTTTGGATTACCAATATGTGTGTTTAGAATAACCGCTCATAACTTGTTTATCTATATTGGTAAAACTATTCACAATGCCTGAATTTTGTATTGGTATGACTTTCATTAGTGAAACCGATCTTAAGTAATCACCTGAGATGGTATGATCGATATATTGTAATTGGTATGACCAACTCTAGACATTGGGGAATCGATCCTAGTAAGAGGTGCAACCGATCACAAATATGTGGAATCGATCCTTGTAAGAGGTACAACAAGTCTTAGTAATTGGTAACCGATCCTATGACTTGTGCAACCGATTACAAGTAAATACCATAATAATGTGGTAACCGATCCTAGTACCTAGTCAAACAATTTTTGGAAAGCTAGTGTGACCGATCTTAGTATCCACATGGAGGTAGAACCGAAGCTTTGTGTTTTGGTAGAACCGTGAAACCCATTAATGGTGATTTAATAGGATAATCAATCACATAGTTCTTGGAAGTCAGATGAACCAATTCTAAACTCGTTTGGAAGTGTGGAAAATCGGTTCCAAGATTGTAAATATGAAAAAGAATTTACAAAGTAAAAATGTCGACATACTTTGAACATGTGCAGTAATTCTTATCTTTTATTGTTCAAAGATATTCCTTAATAACTAAAGGAGAATCCCGGATCGAAATAAATTGAAAACCTTTTAATTAAGGTTATTAGTTTTATATGCTTTTAACTTCCAGAAATTAAATGCATATCTTTAGAAAATAAAAATTGGTAATGTGCATTTACTAATTGGAGATTTTCTACTGAGATTTCGGTCAATATTTGGACAGTGCATTTCCAGGAATTATGAAAACCATTTTTGGCTTTATTGCCTATCTTTGAGAATATTCGGTTTTGGAAATTCCTTGGTGTCCAAACTTCCTTGGTCTTTAAATACTGAAGTTTGCATTTCGAGCAAACTAATCCACAGAGCCAGCAAAACTACCTAGATGTGTTTTTACTGGTGGAGCTGTCTATTCGAAGAGGAAAGTACCCTAATTAGGCGAAATCTCTTACGACAGCTCGTTTTAAAGACTTCTTTGGGATTGGGAAGCTCTACGAGTACCATTGGTGGGAAACTAGATAATTGCAGTTTATTATTAGTTTTTGATTGATTTGATTGACTAACGGTTGTTGAACTTTCATTGCACCTAGTTTATTTATGCTTGAGAATCTTCTCTTCTGATATAAGATTCACTCAAACTAGATTGAAGTGTCGGCGGGGATATTTAGAACTGTTTGTAGATCTAAAGACATCTTGTGATAATCCGTCATTAACAGACTCCGTTCTGTGCGTGATTGATCACAAGAGATTCAAGTTGTTTGTGTGCAGGTGTTTATTGAAGATCTAAGAATATTTGAAGACAAAGAAGATTTCTTATTTGATTTCATAATATTTGGTGTGCACAAAACTTGATCGGCTAGGGATCCAACTATAATCGGTTTATCTTTGTGATAACCTTGATTGATTAGTTGAGTAGATCGGCATCAATATATTTCTTTGTGATTAATAGTATTGATTGCATAGTATAGACAATTACTTTGGTAGTTGTTAAATAGATTGATCTAAGAACCTGACAAAGGAGTTTATTGGGATAAACGGGAGAGCCTTTTGTCAAACTCATATCACGTTGTTTGAAGAAAGTTGTTACCGAACAGATTTGTTGTTCCTTTACTGTTTGGAATACGAACCAAAGGAATTGTTCCAAGTGCGTGACTTATTACAAGTTGGAGGCGCAGGGATACTGAGGGAACTAGGTGAACTATAGGTTTAGTTGCTTGGTCTCAACTATACGAAGTTGGTTTAGATTTTGTATAGCGGCTTAATTCTGAGAGTATTCAATTCTGGACAAGGTCCCAGGGTTTTTCTGCATTTGCGGTTTCCTCGTTAACAAAATCTTGTTGTGTCTTTTACTTTTCTATTTCCGTAATTATAATTGTTTTTATTATAATTAGAAGTAAAATACACAAAAGTTAATTCCTAATTACTTGATAGCAATCCTATTGTGTTTGGTTAAGTCTGAACCTATTATCAAGTAATCACACTTCGTTGTTGTATTGTCTCGATCTTGTACCCATAGTCAATCACACAAGTTATCTTGTTGTCATATTTTCTTGACCTCGTATCCATAGACGATGACACGAAGTGTGAACCGATTAGTTGTATTGTCTCGACTCAGTCCATAGACAATCACTTTCGGAGAAAGGACTTATAGGTGGAAAAGTTTTAGATTGAGGTATATTTGGGTACCCTCGTCTTTTCAATTGGTATCAGAGCATGCAAACACGAAAAGATCTAACAATCTTTGTTTGGTGCGATCCAACCTATAAGAAATTGAATCTATGTCTGATTCAGTTAACGTTATGCAAGAGTATGAATACTCAATAGTTGAAGATGTTACCAATTCGTTGACCCATGATCCAGGAGTTACGAAAATCAAGAGTACATCTGAGTCGTTCTTTGATGGAAAAGAAGATGTTGATAAAGAGTTGGTAAAACTCCTAAAACCTATAAAATCTCTGTCTACAAAAGTATTAATATTAAAGACAAAGTCAAATCTTCTTAAGAATGAGATCAGAGATAAAGACATTCAATTGAATATTCTATCCAAAGAGAATATGGATCTCACTGTCAAATTAGAAGCTCTTGGTAAAACTCTTACTCAAGATAAAGATAAACATCCTATGACTTTGACTAATGATGTTGTTGTAATTTCTTATGATATTGAGGAAACTAAAAGTCCTTGATCGACTTTTACAGACTGTGATAAAACTGGGTTAGTCACATCTGAAACAAATCAAGATGATGGTAGTTTGCCTAACTACATCAAGTCAGAAGAGGATGAGAAATCAGCTTCTACATCTACTGATGATCAAACGAAATCTTGTCCAAAGGAAACTTTGAATCTATTCCATGAACGTGATATTAGGGAATACAACTTTCAGTCACTTGACATGAAACTTATACTTCTTCAGAATACGATGGTAAAAATATTGAAAGAAGTTTCTTGTCTTAAAAAACTGAAAGATCATTCCTCAGTAGAAAGACATAATATACCACAACCCGACAAGGTCAACTCAAAAGAATCATAAATAAGAGTTGATAATCGCTTCTAGAAAAAGGTTCCTCCTCACCCATATCGAAACAATTCTTGTTTTGATGAAGAACGATTCCAGAAGAAAGGGAAAGAGAGAATCTCTGCCAAAGGAAACAATCAGGAATTCCCGATAATTGTTTCAGATAATCATGGTGATGTGAATTATAAGAAAATCCTTAGAATGATAAAATAATATGAAAATCTCATTAATAGAATTAAGAGAGATTTATCCATCTCTGAGATTCTCACGTCAGTACAGTGTCTCCTAATGATCATGTTTTTAGATCAAGGAATGACCATCTTCTTGGGAGAAACTATTTTGGGAAGAAATTCCCAAAGAGAAGCATGAACTATGTTTCTGATACTCGATGTGAGCTAGAAAAAGCTTACTCCGATACAACTTAGTTGTATCGAAATTGTGCACTATCATCCTCTTTTGTGCTCTTAATTATGGATGAGAAAAACACAGTAAAACTAGAGCACATTTTTTTTTGTATGTTTGTTTATCAGAAAAATTTTGTGACATTTTATGGATGACTGTGAATCCGTGTCTGTCTAAAATTTATTCATGTTTAACATGATCGTCCAAAAATAGGTTTTATTTAGAATCTTCGAATTTTAATAAGCCTTCTAGCATGAGAAGTTCGGACAAAGGAAACTGAATATATTCTCTTAATATTTTCGGAATTTCCGGATATTTTCGGTCCAAGAGGTGTCTCTTCTTAAAGAGAAACCATCTCTTACTTTTTCTAAAACCCTGATCAATCCCTATTTAAATAACCTAGCATGCCTCCAATAACTCGCAGTGTCACAAAGGCTAATAAGGAGGAAGCTCAGAAGGTTAAGGATTGTCAAGGAAGGAATACAGAAAGGAAGAATAAAAACATATAAAAAATCATGTTTGATTATGATTCAGATAGTTCGAATGGATCTCAAGATGAGTCATGTCTGATGGCTTACAACTTTCAAGATCCAACTGAAACCAAGTGGATTTGTTCTGATAGTTTGATTCACTATATCCAAGGTTTTGAAGAACTTGAAAAAAAAGAAGTGGTTGCAGATAAGTCTCTTGAGACATGCTTTAAAAGTTTGAGTACTGATGAAATCTCAGTAAACAATAAGAGCACCACTAGAGATTAAGTTATTTGCTGTAATACTTAATCCAGAAAAATAGACATCAGTTTTTGATTTCCTTCAATAATGGTATAAGGTTTATTTTAAATAAAATTATCTATATTTGTGAATAAAATTATTACTTTATAATTTTTCTTGTGATAATTTTCAATTACATAGCATGTGCCTGAATGCTTTATATTATTGCTATGTATGTTTATGGGATATTTGATTTGGGTTTTCATAACCTTAATATTCGATCTCTAATGGTGTCAACCCTTATGGTTTGGGTGACTTTTTGGTTTAATAGGATTAAGTTCTAGCCCATGTTGGTAGGCTTTATCAAAGGATTATAAGGGGTTCCGATTGAAACTCGTGTGTGAAAAAGTCACAATATGTTGAATCGTTTTTGGTTTAGCATAAAATCATATGTGTTTCAGGTTTTCAACTTTTGCATCGCATTAGTTAAAACCGATTTCCAACCTTTCTCTGGTAAAGGTTGGTGATTGTTGTTGTTCTTTTGTCTTGCAAGAGGATGACAGCACAATGATATTCCTCCCCAGAATGATGCGAAGAAAGGTGAAGAGGATGCGGAATTTGAGGTAACGAATTTGTTAGCTAATCGTTTTCCTGTTTAAGAAAATGAGTAATTTGCGTTACCTCCCCTGGCGAAGATCATAATTTGAGTTACCTCCCCTACAGAACAAATATTAGTAAAACCTCCTCTCGTCACTTTTTCCATCCAAACCCGGTTAGCTGAGTCAGCTGCTTCGTACAACTGGACAATTTCTTACACGTGGATTTTATACTTTCCTATAATACCCTCATGTATGATCAGAACACCTAGACACGTGTTATGGTAGGATTTTCTAAGATTCGACCGTTCAACGGTCGAATTTGTGTGGTCACCTTCAACAGTCACCTGCAACGGTCATCTTCACCATCCAGTTCTATATAAAGCAAATATGAAAATAAAATATTTTGCACCTCTCCTTAAATCCATTACCACAGACCTGCTCTTTTCAAAGAAAACCAATCTCACCATCTGAAGTGCAGCCAGAACTGTGGGTGATTCATCTTCAAACTCAACCGATGTAAGTAAAACCACCATTAGAGGAGGTAACACTAATTTTTATATTTACAGTTAGGAGGTAAAACTAAAGAATTTTTCATGTTTTTGTAGTGTGTTGAACATCTGTGTAGGTGTCAAATTTGCAGGGGAACTACCCATTTATCCATGAAATGCCCTTACCTCTATTCCAAATGTAGAAAATGTGATGGCTTGCGTAGAGTTTGGGAAGAAAACACTCAAGCCAACAAAGGAAGGAGATTCTTGAGATGCCAAAACCAACCAAAGTGTAATGAATTCGATTGGTTGGATAAAGCTGATGTAACAGAAATACCAAAAACAGAAAAACAACAGTTAGGGGATGGGTGCTTCAAGTGTGGTAGTGATTCTCATTGGGTTTCACAATGCCCAGAAGCTTCACCTGCATTCAACAAAAAAATCACACCAATAGCTGGCCTTGATGGGTGTTTTATAAAAGGGAAATATTCAATTGAAATACATGACATGAAAATGGTCATTGATTCAGATGTTAGTGACAGTATGTTTGCAGAAATATGTGACAGGTTTAAAGGTGCAGTGACTGTGGAAAAGGGAGAACAAAAAGAAAACTAAGAGCATTCACAAAATTCTTATGTAGCATTCACAAAAAAGGCAGTTTCATCATCTGCTTCATCATTAGCTATTGTTATGTAATAGCATTCACAAAAAAAAGCAGTTCATCATCTGTTTCATTAGCTATTGTTCAATTGTTATGTAGTATTATGTAATAGCATAATTAGTAATGAAGTAAAAGTCTTTAAGTTCCAAAAAAATATGCTCATACTGTTAGTTAAATCCTCCATCTTGGTGGCTTGAATGTCTGAGAAGCTGGTCTATTTGGTTCCCTCATTCCATCTGGCATAGTCCCATATAGATTTTGATAATTTCCAATAGTGGTTGATCTTGATGCTGACATTGGGAAGACCTTCCTCTACCTTGTGCTGGTGTAGACCTTCCTCTGCCTGGTGATGGTTCAGCTGTTGTCCCAAAAAGCAGGTATTCAAAGCCTCTTACCCTTCCTTGTGCTCTGCCCCTTCCTTGTGTTGGTGGTGTAGAATCAGCTCCTCCCCTTCCTTGTGTTCAATCAGTCTAGGTAAGATACTATTATGTAAACATTGGAAAAAGGCATAAGACAGAAAGAAAACAGTACTGACCTTCCCACAGCAGGTGATACATTAGGTGTAGATGAGGATGTTGTGCCTCTACCTTTGCCCCTTCCTTTGCCACTGCCAGGTGACCTATGCGGAGTTGTAGTTTGGGTATGCTGAGCAGTCTGAGTTGGATGCTCTGTTATCACTGCAGTCTGACTTGGATCATCTTCAAACACTTGTGTCATATACTGACTTGGATCATCTTCAGACACTTGTGTCATATGCTGACTTGTTTCCTCATCTTCAATCAAACACCCAACAACATATGGCTTTGTCTGAGATTGTGTGACTGGCACAATATCTCCATCACCCACACCATAATTCACCTAAACTTCTTCATCCACACCATAATTCACCTCAACTTGTTCACCTGGTGGCACAACTTTTAGGGGTCCCTCATGAGTCATGAAAAAATGAACTGCATTAGGAACATCTTGATCTGATTCATTCCAAAACTTCAGCAAACCTTTATCATCCACAACATCACAAAGAAAGCCACTCTCCAAGTACTGAAAATCACAATGGTGGCCATCTATCCCATCAATATACTCATAAACATTGTGCAACAGATCCAGCATGTTCAGAGTGTCTCCATCATACTTAGGCCAATACACCTCCTTTCCATTCATATAATCAAGGAAACTGAATCCACAAACAGGTTGTTTCCTAGGCCATTCTCCATCATAGTGTAAATAGACATTTTTAGTATCATAAACAACACTTTCACTACAACATAATCAAAAATCTAAATTAATCACCACAATCAAAAACTTTAATAGACTGTACAATATACAAAAAACCCAAATCACATGAACAAAAAAAAAACAGAGCATCAATACTGAAACTATAAGAAATGAAATTAGGGTTACTTTGAAAAACCCAATTCCTACACTATATCAAATCAGAGACCCTTTTCTCAACTATCACCAACTCACACACAGGTAATTTCTACAATCGATTAAGCATATAACATCCATCCTAAATCATAGGATAATGATAAAGACCCAAGAACAACATGCATAACATCAAACCCATAATCACGTATCGAATCATTAAACAAAAACGGAATGGAAGAACATAAACCCTAGAAAAACACTCACAATCTTCGTCTCCGGTTATGATTCATCACGATCAAACCCTAGAAAACATATGAAACAGAAAGAAATAGGAAGCCAGTTCTTCTCTTCGATCAATTTCTTCTTCTCTTCGATGGAACCCTAAACTCTCATCTCACAGAAAAAAAATTGGGGTTTTTTTTTCTCTGCAACTGATAAACTTTTTTCTCTCTCTCTAATGTCTGTTCCCGCTCTATAGAGGGGTAGTTGTACAGACGAAGGGGTACGTGTTCAATTCTAATCGGCTACCCAAACGGTGCTGAATCGAAACCATCCATTGTATGACCTGATGCACAGCCGTTGGATGATCATAATGAGGGTATTATGGGAAAGTATAAAATCCACGTGTAAGAAATTGTCCAGCTGTACGAAGCAGCTGACTCAGCTAACCCGGTTTGGATGGAAAAAGTGACGAGAGGAGGTTTTACTAATATTTGTTCTGTAGGGGAGGTAACTCAAATTATGATCTTCGCCAGAGGAGGTAACGCAAATTACCCCTTAAGAAAACCTGATTTTATTGCAAATATTTATTGTTTTTGCTAAACAAAATTTCGGTGCAATTGATGTTTATTCCATTATTCGTGTATAGATGTGTGTGTGATTCAATTGTTTCTGGTTAAGAAAAACTATTGTTATCTTTCTTTATGGTTTGATATCAATTGTTTAGGCTTACGAAATTTCGGTGCAATTGCGGTACTATAATGTCTATGATTGTTTCAATTGCTTCCGGTTGAGATAAATAATTATACAAGTTGATTTATTTGGTTTGTATGAATTGTTTATGGCTTAACAAAAAGGTTTTCGGGATCAATTGTTTAGTCCAATTTGATTCCGGATAAGAGAAACTAAGTTAACTCTGATCATAGTAAGACTTATCAAAGTGGAAGTTTCGGTTATTCAAGTCTAATTGAATGCCTTAACAAGAAATGCTAGTTAACTAACCTAGTACTTGTCTTGTTTAAAAGTGAAAGGTATAAGTTACTATTTGAATAATTAGAACTTGATGAGAAAAATATAGTTAATTCTGATCCTTATTTTGGTCTTATTGAACAAGTGTTTGTATCTGTACAATCGGTTAAGCAAAAGAACTAAGGTGCTTAGCCAATTTTTGATTTTTTAAACTATTAGGGAAAATTGCTTCGGGAAATTGTTTCCTTGGTAACATATCAAAACAAAATTACGTAGTAGTTTCGGTTTTGATATTGGTTATCTAAAATGGTGTGTGGAACCCTCGTGCTTAACTCTTATAGGTTTTGCAAGTCTTTTAAGATTTGTAAGATCCCTTCGGTTTGTACTTTAGTTGCTCGCGCCTTTGTCATTTTATGACAAAAAGGGGAGAAATATATGGAGTATACAAGTGATTTGGTATGACTAAGGAAAGGACAATTGTGCTTAAACGTTATATCTAACAAAAGAGTAAAGCATAAACTAAGGGGGAGTAACATATCATATTGATACTTGTGGTTATCTTAACTACAAAGGGAATAACAAAGATGTGCGGATTGAAAATCTACCTATCTTACCTTTAGGGGGAGTATTAGCTTTGTTATTACAATGTCAACAACGGCATTTATGGATTGAATGTATACAGGTTATTGTGTTGTTGAAACTTGGAATCAAGCGTATGTATAATGAATTCTTGTAATTTGTTTATCCATATGATGTAAGAGTTTTGTCACTAAAATTGACAAAGGGGGAAATTGTTAGAGCATTGCTCGGTTGAACCCACCAAGCGTTGGTATGTCAAGTTTGGTTGTCATATTTTAGTGAATCAAAACTCATTTAAAGAGTCTCTTGATTATTTATGAAAATGCGGGGGGTCTAACTCACGCCCAATAATTCGTTTGGCAATCTGAGAGGACTTAGACAGTCAGACTCCATCTAGAGTAAAGTATATTCAAAGAGTTTAATATCTCTAACTCTTAATTCAATCTGCAATCAGCAAATAGAAATATGCGAGCCTGATTGAATATAAGAGGAGTAACTTGAACGGTACCAAAGACCAATGTTCAAGTGTCAATCAATTTAAATCAACAACCCAAGGATATTCTAATTGATTGAACTTAACGCAGAACCTGTGATATTTCAATTATATAACAAAATATAATGCGGAAAAGAAATAACACAGACACCAGAAGTTTTGTTAACGAGGAAACCGCAAATGCAGAAAAACCCCGGGACCTAGTCCAGTTTGAACACCACACTGTATTAAGCCGCTACAGACTCTAGCCTACTACCAATTAACTTCGGAATGTATTGTATTTGAAACCTAATCAATCTCACACTGATTCAAGGTAAAGTTGTGTTCCTTAAGTCTCTGATCCCAACAGGATACTACGCACTTGATTCCCTTAGTTGATCTCACCCACAACCAAGAGTTGCTACAACCCAAAATAAAAGACTTGATAAACAAATCTGTCTCACACAGAAATACCCAAGAGTTTTTGTTCTGTCTTTTGATAAATCAAGGAGAACATGAACCAATTGATAAACCGGACTTATATTCCCGAAGAACATCCTAGTATTATCAATCACCTCGCAATAATCTTAATTAACTAGCGAAACAAGATACGATGAGACTAGTATTTTTGTTATTACTTTTATCTTGCCTATCGGAGAAATTAATCTCGAGTCAATTATTTCAATTGAACTCAATAGGATAGAATCGGGCAAGATCAGAACACGCAACTATAAAGAAAATAGTTGGGTCTGGCTTCACAATCCCAATGAAGTCTTTGAAGTCATTAACCTACAAGTTATCGATAGAAACCTAAGGTTAAATGAGAATTGACTCTAGTTTATGCAACTAGTAACACACAGGAGGTGTGGGGATTAGGTTTCCCAGTTGCTAGAGTTCTCCTTTATATAGTTTTCAAATCAGGGTTTGCAATCCAAGTTACCTTGGTAACAAAGCATTCAATATTCATCGTTAGATGAAAAACCTGATTCAAACAAGCTAATATCTTTCAACCATTAGATCGAACTTAGCTTGTTACACATAAATGAAATGTAGCCTCATTTAGGTTTATGTAACCGTACCCAAACGTGTATGCCATGTTGGTTCACAAATAGTTAACCGAGGTTAGCCATATGAGTACTCTCATATCAACCTTATTAATATTAACCATAACTAGTTCAAATGACTCAAATGAAACTAGTTAAAGAGTTGTTCAATTGCTATATTCTCATAGAATTATACAAGAACACAACTGAAGCAAAATCGGTTTGATTCACTCGAATGAATCATGAACATTATAGCCGCAGTTTACAAAGATTGCATTCATTACTATATAAATGTTTATGTTCATGCTCATAACCGATTTTAGAACTTTAACCTTCAAGTATGCAAACAGGTATGCATACTTGAAATACCCGGACTAAGATTGGGTTTCGCCAGTACGCAAACGGGTACGTGAACTTTCAATCCCAGCAGAAATTCTCGGACATGAACTTGTACGCCAGTACGCAAACGGGTACGCATACTTAGGTTCCCGGATTTCTCAAACCAACAGGTACGCAAACGGGTGCGCATACTATGGTTCCCGGACATCGATTACATATGTGCAAGAGTACACAACATGACATGTACAATAATTGTTAAGTTTTCTGAACTCTTATTTCAATCATTGAAACTTTCTTAGAGTGCATCAAAGCGACTTTCAAGTTATTGAAATAATCATAACAAAAAATTCCAAGACAACACCAAATGACTGTATCACACAAACCATGTAAGATGTTACTCGACAATATCCACATGATATAAGATGAACTTGGTCGAAGAGAAATCTTGCAAACACATATTTCGAGAAGTATGTAAGCGAGATAAACTCAACTCGAAATCTCAAATGTGTATATAGAAAATTACATCGTAATACGACTTATGTCTCAATATAGGAGATAAAGTAGAAATAGACTTTCCAAGTGATAGATGAGTTTAAGTCTCCACATACCTTTTTTCAATGAAGTTCCACAAGATCCCCTTAGTAGTTCTTCGTCTTCAAATGATGAACGTCGTGAAGTCTAAGCTCAACTACACAGTCTATGTCATAGTCTGAGACATCTGTAAATAAGATATAAATCAAGACTTATAGTTTTGATCACCAACATTACAAACATGCTTGAGATAGAAACGCATGCGAGTTCGACCGAGCAGTGCTCTAACAATCTCCCCCTTTGTCAATTTTAATGACAAAACTATCAATACATATGGATTAAAAAATAAATAGAAATTGTAGCTTCTCATCCAAATGCTTGATCTCCTTGGCATCTTCAACACGACTCGAAAACTGCGTCACTTCCAAGTACTCCATGATTCTAAACGTGTTCAACTCCGCATAATAGTTGTTGAAGATCCTCAGCGATAACAAAGAGAAAACAAATGCTCTCAATCATTGTTATACAGTGTCATAGTATTATTACACAACATCAAAGTTCAATTTTATCACAACTTTGACAACAATACTATGGTGATATGTATCACTCCCCCTTAGTCAATACTTCATATCAACATGAAAACCACTCCCCCTTACATAATGATCTGTAAACCATATGTATTTGTAGTATGAAACTACACATTAATTCTCCCCCTTTTTGTCAATATAAATTGGCACAGGTACGAAAACTAATGAGATCCTCATGAAATTTTCATAGAGATACTTGATGACCAGAAACCGTGATCTTTGCTTCCATATTTCCAGCATTTCTGCAACAATTATTTCTGTGAGGTTTCTCTGTAACAGTGGGTTCTGTAACAATTATAACTGTTACAAACTCGCTGCTTTGTACGTTTTCTCTCTTTTTTTTTGAGCTATGAACCAATATTTTGAGCAAGTGATTAATATGAGGAGCTAAACCTCATTGCTGAGGCGACGGAGGAAGCTATTTTTCCAATTATTATGTGGTAAATTCTATTTAAATCAATTATTGCAATTCTTTATGATTATTTGTATTAAACTTAAATTGAATATATGATTCTGATTAAGTGGTTGTGATGTCAATTGATGGGTCACGCTTAGGTTAAGTCTTTTGATGGTCCATGCTTTCGATTTACAGCTATTGTTTTGAGAATCTACTTGTCTAGGCAATATTTATGAATCAAATCGAATGTATGAGTTGCATAATTATTGTTATTGATTAAATCACTGATAGTTGGTTAATGGTGGAATCCATAGTCTATGTTTTCTTTACAATCTTGAAATCGACTTTATTTGAGTTTCTATTTTGATTTAAGTCTAAAACGAATCTTCACAAGTTCGAGTTGAACGAATCTTTCTTACCACTTTACAACAACAATTTAAAATCACATCACGGGACATAAGACTTTCTCATATTCTTGACCCCAACAGCCTTGTGACATTCATTCCAACTAACTCCTCTAGATGTGAACCATCAAATCACCAACACCGTCTCAGTTCTTAGTTAATAACCAACAATCCAACAACAGACATATATGATACACATCAATTCCTCCACCATCTGTCAATGAACACCAGAGACACTGCAATTGAAGTCATACAACTTCCATCAGCATCACTTGCACTTCAAACCCATTTTCTCAACCACCAGATCCATCTTCTTGTTCCTGAATCCACCTCAAGTTCTTCATTTATTCGACCAGCCTCCGATCAATAGCAACAACACATCATTTCTTCATTGTTTTTACGAATTAACACAAACCCAATCTCTTAATTTCTCTATTCAACTCAAACACAACAAAACCCTAACCTGATGGTGAATGATGGTAGTGATTTCATATCTTCTTTCTCTGATTCTCTAATTCAAACTGAAACCAACTCTTCCCTAGAATTAGCAGTATCAATTCGGCACAAATCCTCACCTGAACATCATCAAAACTTTCTCTTTCTCTGATCGGACTCTCCATTAGTAATTCCCATTTGCAGCTCAAGAAGAAATGAAGGAATTGTTGTCTGAAACAAAAGAGTTCGACCTAGTTAGGTCTAATAGTATGGGACGGATATTATCACCCATGGGTGCTTTTAGCAATTCTCACTAGACTCCAAAGGGTTGTCCCTTATCTTTGATTGGGCTCCGGGTATCGCTTGCCAATGAAATGACCAAATTTTGCTCCTTGCTCAAAGTGCTTGATTTCTCTTCCTATTGCTCCTGACTCCAAAGTACCTATAAACTTAAAAGAAAACATAAGATACATAATTTACAAGAAAACTCGCAAAGAAATCATAAACGATGGATAAATATCAAGGTGTTTTAGACACCTATCAACATGTTACATCAGTTACCAGGATCGGTTACATCAATTACCACGGTTACTATATACACATGGTATTACTTGTGGTCAGTCAAACCAGTCACTAGGATCGACTACATCAATTATCAGGATAGGTTACACCAATTACTAGGACTGGTTACACCACTTACAAGGATCTATCACACAACTCTCTGTGATCGGTCACACCAATTACAGAAATCGATCATACCATCTCAGTTGATTACTTAGGATCGGTTACACTAATTAATCAAGTCATGCCAAATCATAAGTCAAGAATTTTGATTAGTTGTACAAAGATACATAAACAAATTGATGATCGTTTCTACCATCTCACACATATTGGTAATCCAAAGATTTGCAGTGAATAGTCGTACCAATAAGCCTAGAGATTTCCCTTTCGATTCATAAAACAAGTTCATGATTGTACTTCCTTTAAACAAATGTAAAACATTGATTCCTAGGATGAAATATTCACATTTACCCATTCACATAATCATAACAACATTCAAGAGATTATGCCGATGTCATATCTACGAAATTCAAAAGATAAGCGTTGCACTTCGTAGTCTAATTCCTTAATACTACGATCATATGATCATGTCTAACTACTAGAGTAAAATATATATACACAACTTTGCAGTTATGTTTTCAATATAGCACGACTTGAAAGATACGTTAGGAAACAATTCAAGTTAATATTACTAACCTAAAGAGGAAGGATGATGTCGTCGATGTAGCTCGTTACTTCTTCACGTTCTTCAGGTCTTCGAGTAATACTTGTATGTCTCAACTTTCCTAGATATTTTAGTCTAACCTAAACGAACTTGTCTCTACTACATAATCAAGCAACTCTTAGATGAGTTTTGACTCTATAAAATATGACAACCTAACTTGACATACCAACGCTTGGTGGGTTCAACCGAGTTACGCTTTAACTATAACTGATACTAATCAAAGGAAATAAATGTGTAGGATAACCGAACCTAAACGAATAAAGTTATTTTGGACGAAAGAAATATCAGAGGTGACAAACACGTTATGGATCCGTGAATTCCATTATAGAGATTAATTCATATATGTCCTATCACAAAAGTCTCATAAGACTCATACAAGGTAAGAAACACATAGCATTCTATACGGAAGATTTATCAATAAAAGGCTCAATTATTATTTTCATAAGATACTAGATAGTAACCTGTGCTCCGCACTGGGTGGTGATGTGTTTTGTTTACATGTGAGTTCTTTTTTTTAAACGATTTAATGTGTCTTTGGGCCACTCGGTAACTATTTACCTGGATCGAATTCAAGTAAGCATAATCATACTAAATTGTACTGTAATTAATATGAACGCGCGAAGATATGATTCAGTTAAGATACAAATCAATCAAATTATAGAAATAAAGTACTGTAAGATAAATATGTGAACGAACAATAAAATTTCATCTGACTCAAAGATATTACTTGGCATGGGCATTATATACTTGGAACTGTATTACAAAGAACTCGCATGTTAACTCTTAGTGAACTCAAAAATCTGCAGCATATATTCAGTTGCAAATCTTCAGTTGGGTCTACACATATGTGTTTCAATTTCTTATAAAAACATCTTTGAATAATACCTTAACTTTTGGCAACATAGAGTGTGAATTTGATTAGGGAATTCAACGTACATGAAGAGATGACAAAATAGTATCAAAGGCCTGCACATGAGATTGTAATGTATTAATATTAGCAGTGCCATGAAGGAATTTATGAAATGATCAGAATTCTACTCAAAGATTAGTAAATAATAATGCAAACCATTGTCATTTCCATAATCCACCTTCGACATTTGTGAACCCTGAACCTACCCAAAGTATCTCAAGTAAATACATATAGACATTAATAAAAAAGAAAAATAAGATTGCATTATATTGTTATAGATTAACACCCCTTCGCAATTCTAATCGTATATTGGTTGCTAGTTGAGAATTTTTATGAGATCAGTTTACACCCCTTCGCAATTTTAATCGCAAATTTTAGATGCCCTTGTCTCTGTTCCTCCACCAAATAATTCTTGTAAAGACCGAGAGATGTAAATTGATGTTAAATATTTAGTTTATGAATCGAAAAATATTAACAACAAATTGTAGATGCCTATCCAGAGAATATTCAAAAAAATTAATAACACTAACAATCATTTGTGTAAATATAATTGGTAAGTATGTGATAGACGCATTTATGTGTCTAATTTGTCCTCAATGTTTCGTATTGTTAGTACTCATTTTCGTCCTTATTATGGTGTTTTGTGTGTTTGAAGGTATTTTTTGGAAAATAAAATTTGGTGGAAAAATCGGCTCGAAAAGTTGTCTAAAGCACGCGGAGGACACATGTTATTCGGACTCGCATTGCTGGATAAGGGGCACCCAAATGATAAGGGGTACCCAAAGGATATTGACACCCAAGCAGCTGACCAAAGGCGCCCCTCATGGAATTTGCTATTCGCACCCCTACTCTGGATAGGGGGAGACCATCATCTTCCCCATTTGAATCTGGTTTTTGGCGGGAAAAGAGTTCTTCAGATAACAGAATTTAGGGTTTGAGAATTGGACGTGTTGTAGGGAGATTCAAGGGCCAAAACTTGTTGGGTTTGTATATATCGACACAACAGAGATGGTAATGGTCGTAGTTTAGACCATAATTGGCTAGAAAGATGGATTCAGGGATTGAACCGATTCTAGGGTTTTCTTCCTGTGGAAACCCTGTTAAGAGATTGGGAAAGTTTGAGTGAGACTCGATCAATGATTTTTGTTTCTTTGGGCCTGTTTGGACCACACAGGGATGGTATGGTCCACGGTTCAGTTAGAATTGGTTGCAATTGTCCAGATGAAGAAAACAGGGGCGTGAGGTTTCATGGGACCGTTTTTTATTCTTTCCCGAGTTTCTCTGTGGTTAGCATGTGATGGAAGAAGACGTGACTCATTATGCATTGTGTTTGGAGTGAGTAAGCACGAATTGACAAGCTGAAGACGTGTGCAGGTGAAGAAAATGGAAACAAAATATTCCCGAGAATATTTTTTCTTCAATGCCGAGTAATGGAAGATTATATGCAGTTATGATGGGAGATTTGGGGGGAGTGAAGCTATATAAGTCGTTGAGGGTCAGTAGAGTGGGGACGGAGAGGTCGAGAGGATAGCTCAGGAGCAAGAAATCACGAGTTGATCAAACTTTGTTTCTGCTGCTGCTGCTGATGAAGAACACCAAGAACACGAAGAACAGACTTACCAGGACAGTCGTTTTCCAACAGTGAAAACGACACTTAGCCGAGGGTCGTACATCAGAGGCAGACTTATTTGCTACAGTATCAGTGACACATACTGTGGGTCGTTCTGGATTGTAACACATATAACTGTTACAAACCCGGTTTTCATTATATTTCTCCCTTTTCATCATTTGTAAACCATTTTTGAGCAATAATAATGAATTTCGACCGTGTTTCCAACATGATGATGTGCTAATTCTCTCACAACCAAGGCAATGAGGAAGTTATTTACGCATGAATAATTTGGTAACTATTTATATTTTCTCTAATATTTAATTATAATTCACTCAATCACTGCTTTTACAGAGTTTTTAATTGTTTGCATAATTTTCTTCATTAGTTGTGATTCAATTAGATAGGTTATGCTTTGATTAGATAATCTATGCTTAGGGGATACAATTAATTTTTGAGAATTTTCCTGATTATTTGTGAGTTAAGAAAATAAGGGACTTAAAGATAATTAGAGTTTTGGGTTATTTACCATCATTTATTCATGTTTAATAGTGGAATCAGTGTCTTGGTTATTTTCTCATATCTTGAAATCAAATTTTGAGTTAAGTTTTCTTTAATTTTTAAGTCTAAATTCTTTTACTTTCACAAGTCTCAACGAACCTTTTTACTACAACATTATTGAGTCACATCAGTATGCATAGATAAAATTGATCTTACCACTACCAAGGCATTGATCTTTTGGTCGTGGATATGAAAATTGAGCTTTATTCGTCCATGTTTGATCCTAATAGTTAAGATAGTGATCAGGATCACATTTTCATTCTCCAAAGGTGTTATTTGCTTTCCGACATATCCAAAGTACAACAAATAGAAGGAAGATTCCGCCAAGAATTAAAAATCAAAGTAATAAAAACTCTATGTATTACGTCAGAAAATATTGATGGTAATCATGGATGCATTCAGGCTGCCAAATTATTTCTGATATCAAAGACAATTCTCAAGGGATTAACAGTATCTTGATTCATTGAGCATCACCCATCAAATACTCAGCATCAGTAAACACAATCCAAAATTGGGGTAAAGTAACAGAATTGTAGGTAAGTTGGCACAAAATCCATATAAAGAATGTGCACCAGAATAAAGAACTTGAAAATCCAATTAAATCCAAATGAGATCTAAATTTATTTTACCACTTAATCTTTTAAATCTACGACATTTATCATCATCAATATGTCTGTGTTGTTTGTCATGTTTCATCCAGGAAGGAAACCTTTGTGACATAACCAAAACTGGGAAGGGCTATACCCGTGGTGAATACATAACTAAGTTCAACTCCATCAAGATCCTAGTTCCAAAATTCCCTAGTTTAGAGTTTTATATCCCGTATTTATCCTCATTTTATGTCTTTAAATTTAAAGACAAAAGGGTTCAAATTTGGATAACAAACCTTACATGTGTTAACCTTTTGAATGCAGGTTCTCTTTGATGTTTTAACTCGACAATTGCAGCATCATTTTCATTATTATTCTCAGACTCCTCTCCTTTTCCTTCCTGCCAATATCACAATCACAACCAAAATCACAATCACAACCAATATTATAACTAAAACTCATTCTATTAACAATCCAACAAAAGCTTTGATTATTTCATCTAATATCTATATCATCCTTAATCGGTTTACCCCCGTATCTATTAAATAAAGTTCATTGAAGAAATCAGTTCAGAAGGTCAATACTGAGAAAAAAAATAATCATCATAACATAAACACCAAAATGCTAGGTAGGAAATTCAAATCATATCAATTAATAGACAATGGGAAACGAAAATTAGGGGTTCCACAACAAATAAAAATCCAAAGAAAAAAGAAAAAAATGGCATACCAATAAGTAGGATTTCCACAAAGGATTTGGTTTGCATGTTTTTAAATACACAAACTTATTATTGGAACAAAAGTTTCACACTTGGAGCAGTTGTGGTCGAAGAGTAGATCTGGAGCAGTTGTCTGTGACTTGATAATAAGTAGGTTTAGTCAATTCGTGAATGAATAGTGGGGAGGTTGGTCGTGAAGGAATAGAACAACATTTCTAATAGGGGTACTTAATTAAGTGGGGGTGTACCAAAACTATAATAAGACAAAATAGATTTTCATATAGGACAAAACTGTTTTTGCCTTGGCTTGGTACACCCACGCTAATCCTGGCACCCCCATTAGCAGCCTTGGAATAGAAGTGGGGAGGTGATCGTGAATGAATAGAAGTGGGAGGTGTAAGCAAAGTGTAATAAAAGATTTTTTAAAAATTGTGTGGGGCCAGAGTGAATGAGAGTGCTCTATTCCCTAATACTATCACCATAACAATCCACATCATCAAAAAGTGGGGTCAGAATGAATGAGAATGGAGTATTCGGTTTCAATTATGATCTTGTTAGATGTTTGGTCTCACCCTAAAAATATCTGAAGCGTTAAATATACGTGGCATAAATATTCAAGGAATTATAATAACAAATGATTGGTAGAATGTATTTGTTTAGTATCGAACTATGACTTATAAGTGGCATAAATCACGAAAGAGTTATAAATCAAAACCACCGATTGACACACTCAAACATTATTAAGCACTAAAAATTAAATTGTTTTAGAACACAAAATAAAATAACATCTACAAGTTCATTTTTCGCAATAACATAGAAAACTAGCAAGCCATCACAATAAACTCTACTCCAGGCTTTATAGCCGCGCCTCCCTGCTTCTCTATATTTGTTCAAAAATATATTGAACCGTTTTTCGGGCACCACCCTTTTTTGGTGGGGGAACATTATGTGATAAGAATATCTACCCTATAGAGGTATCCTAAAAAGTGGAAATGTCTAAGCTACCCTAACTTAATTTAATTTATAACTAACCTAATAACCACAATATATATATAATACAAAACAAAGCTTGTCTAAGTTAGGCTAGATAAAGAGCGGCTGAGATTTGTCTAGGAGGGATAAATCTACGGCAGTGGTTTTTCCAACTAACCATTATAAATACTTTATTAATTAGTGTCCTATTAATTGCTCATAATTATTTTTTCATGATAAATGTTCATTTAATGAATCTAATAAATACATAATTTTATTAATAAATAAGTTTTTTAAAACTATATATACATATATATATATATATATGTATATATATATATATTGATCGGCAAAGAATTTGGTGCTGACGAGTTTCGAACTCAGGTAACTGGTATCATCACCCAATGACTTTACCACTGTACTACAATGACCCGGGTTAAAAATTATATTAATAATTTTTAATGGTGGTAATGAAAAAAGCATTGGGTAGTGGAAACAGTGGTGGCGGTGGTAACATTAAATGTTCATTTAATGAATCTAATAAATACATATTTTTATTAATAACTATATATATATTAATCGGTAAATAATTTGGTGATGGCGAGTTTCGAACTCATGTAACTGGTATCATCACCCTATGACTTTACTACTGTACTACAGTGACCCCCGTTAAAATTATATTAATAATTTTTAATCGTGGTAGTGAAATAAGCAGTATTGGGTGGTGGAAACTATTAGAGCATTGCTCGGTCGAACTCGCATGCGTTGCTATCTCATGCATGTTTGTCAATGTTAGTGATCAAAACTATAAGTCTTGATTTCTAGTCTACTATAGCTAAGTCTCGAACTAGGATAGAAAGAGTAGTTGAGCTCAAGGACTTCATGGCGATTCATCATACAAGAAGAAGAACTACTCAAGGAACCGGCGGAACTTCTCGACAAAAAGGTATGTGAAGACTTGAACTTATTTATCACTCAAAGCTCTATGTATTCTATCTCCTACTTCTTGAGATAAAAAGTCGTATGCTATATATAGACTTTGATTATACACAGTTGGTATTTCGATCCGAGTATACCTCGCCTATCTATATCTCGAAATATGTGTTAGTAAGCTTTTCGCTTGGACCAAGTTTGTCTTTACCTAGTGACGAAAGTCATGATATGTTTCAATCACTTTGAAATTGCTTTGGCAAAGAATGTTTCAATGATTGGAATGAGAGTTTAGATTACATAATCAATGGTGGACATAAGCATTGTTGTGGAAACACATTTATATATAAGTCCTATTCCTTGAACCAAAGTTTGCGAATTTTGTTGATCAAGAGAACCGGAAGAATGGTGTGAGCCAAGTCCGCGAACTGCCGAGGTTCTCAAACCCGAGAATTTCTGCTGGAGTTGACAAACTAGTGCGTGAAGCTAAGTACGCGAACTCAGTCCGCAAACCCAGTCCACGAACCGGCGAAGTTCTCATCCCGATAATTTTTGCTGGAGTTTGTAAACTCTGCCCGGTAACTTAAGTCCGCGAACCAAGTCTGCGAGCTTAAGAAGGTTATATATCTGAAGATGAAATCTGAACTTTAACTTAAAAAGACTAAGGAATGCAGTTTGCAAACCGTGACTATAAAAGTTCATGAACCAATTCGAGTGAATCAAATCATCCTTGCTTCAATTGTGTCTTGTGTAGTTACATAAGAATTCGTTACAATTGAACAACTCTCTAACTAGTTCATTTGAGTCATGTGAACTAGTTATGGTGAAGAAGAACATGGTTGATATGAAATGCTCATATGGATAACCTTTTGGTTAACTATTATTGAACCAACAAGTGCATACGTTTGGGTACGGTTAACAAACCTAGAAGCGTGCATTTCAATTGTGTGTAACAAATTAAGATTTCGATATAACGGTTGAGAAATATTAGCTTGAATCTAAATCAGGTTTTCATCTAACGGTGGATATTGATTGCTTTGTTACCAAGGTAACTTAATGGCAAACCCTGATTTGAAAGACTATATAAGGGGACATCTAGCACCAATGCAAAACTAATCCCGACACCTTACGTGTGATACTAGTTTGCGTGCTAGAGTCGGTTCTCCTTTAACCTTTGGTTTTCTTCTTCTAAAATTAGGTTAACGACTTAAAGACTTCATTGGGATTATGAAGCCAGACCGATACTACTTTATCGTAGTTGTGTGATCTGACCTTGCATCTTCTATCGTACGAGTAAAATCATATTGATTGGCTTGAGATTGATATCTCCGATAGGTAAGATATAAAAAGTAATCACAAACATCTTCGTCTCATCGCTTGTGATTCCGCAATATCTTGTTTCGCTACCATACGATTAAGATTGTTGTGAGGTGATTGATAACTCTAGGCTGTTCTTCGGGAATATAAGACCGGATTATCAATTGGTTCCTGTTCACCTTGATTACTATCAAAAGACGAACAAAACCTTTTAGGGTTTATCTGTGGGAGACGGATTAATCCTTCGATAGACTTGTCTGTGTGACATAGATTTGTTTGTCATCAAGTCTTCGACTTTGGGTCGTAGCAACTCTTAGTTGTGGGTGAGATCATCTAAGGCAATCAAGTGCGCAGTATCATCCTGGGATCAGAGGCGTAGGGAGTACAACTGTACCTTGGATCAGTGGGAGACTGATTGGGGTTCAACTACAGTCTAGTATGAAGTTAGCTTGGAGTAGGCTAGTGTCTGTAGCGGCTTAATACAGTTTGTGTTCAATCTGGACTAGGTGCCGGGGTTTTTCTGCATTTGCGGTTTCCTCGTTAACAAAATTTCTGGTGTATGTGTTATTTCAGTTTCCGCATTATATTGTTTTATCTTTATAATTGAAATAATACAGGTTGTGTGTTAGATCATCAATTAGATAATCCAACCTTTGGTTGTTGATTGTCATTGATTGATCCTTGGATGTTGGTCTTTGGTACCATCCGAGTTATTTCTTGTATTTGATTAGGACTAGCTGATTTCTATTAGCTTGAGTAAATCAAAACAAGAGAGAGATATTAACTCCTTGAGATACTTTTACCTAGATTGAGTCTGACTGTCTAGTTGATTCTCTAAAAATTATTTCGGAGTTAGTCCATACAGATTGCTAAGCGAAATATTGGGTGGTGTTGTTGGACCCCCGTTTTTTCAATTGGTATCAGAGGAGGCAAACACCTTCAAGACCTTACGAGTTTGTGCTTGTAGCAATCTGAGTTTGAGGACATAATCTCTTATGCATACCAAAATGCCTCCTAAAGCTTTCAACTATGTCAACTGTCTCGGAAATACCTCAAAGGATTATTCCTTAGTTGATTCTTCTGAATCCCGAGGTAGGAAGACCGTCTCATCTTGTGTTGACCACTCTTCTTCCAATGAGACATTGGACACAATGGAAAAAGCTGAAATAGAGCTCACCATAATTTCAAAAAATTCTACTGAGTTTGTTGATCTTCAGAATCATGAACAACTCATCGATGATATTGAAAAGTCTATTGATCGAGAACGTGTACTCTATAACATCATAGAGTCATTCTCTAAGGATATTGAGAAACTTCTTCAAGAAAATAATCTACAGTGTGAAAAGATTTTTGATCTTGAAAAGATTATCAAAGAAGGCTCAATTAGAGAAAAACGTTTGATCAAGACGCATTCATCTGATCTTGACAGATTTAATGTTGAGAAAGAGAAGCTAGAAGCATCACTCTCACTAGCCCATGAACAGTGTATGACCTTGGAAAAGGAAAACTTTGTCTTGAGGAAAAATTCTTTTGTTCCAACTGTTCCTCTTGACATACAGTACACGAATAAATATCCTCCAAAAGAAGATTGTGTCGAGGAAAGTTTATATAACTTGCAATCCTCTCACAGGGATGAAAAGTTAAAACAGATGCCAACTGCTGCGTCTTCTCCACGAACCTGTACTTTCTGTGGAAAAGGAAATCACTATGTTATCCATTGTTTTTCCAGGAAGAAACAAATTTCTAAACTTCACAATTTTCTTCTTTCCACTGTCAATGGAATAAATAGTCAAACGACTAATGCAGTGAACCTCTTGCTCACAGGAAACCATACATCTTATAAAAATGATCTCTTTCCTAGAAATCATTAGAGGACTTTGGTGTGTTCCAGTGGTATAAATTCTTGTGCTAATAATAAAAGCATGTCATGTGCTTATAATAGCAACTCTGGTAAATCTAAGTCTAGAATATGGAGACCCATTTCGGGAAATCCCCTAGAACCAATCTCTATAGGTCCTAGACTTTGTAATCAGAAAGGTTCTTCTCATGTGCTTCCAGGGAGGGATGTGAAATATTTCCCTAAATTTGGAAACTTCCAAGGGAAGACAAGAAATGCTGAGATCAGATATCCTGGTGGAAATCGCAACTATTCTCTCAGAACCTATGGTGAGACTATGTCTCCCTCTGCTAACTAGTAGCAGAAAGTTCCATTCTTGTATCTAACTTGAGAGATACAAGGATGATGTTTAAGAGATGCTCAAGTACTTAAATGACTTTCATCAGTTTGTATGTTGATATCTTATGTAAGTTTATAGTATTTCTTTCTTTCATCATTGTGATTTCTTGGGGATGGAGACTTTTTGAAATCAACACAGTGTGAAGTGTTCCTAGTTGGGTCCATTTATTTGGCGCTGGTTTTGTCCACGAGCGTCCATATCTCCTCAAGTAACTCTAGGGTTTCTCTCTAGGGTATAAACGTGTACATATATACCTTATGTATGCGTTCATTATTCTTCAGAAATGAACTCGATGGAAACTGTTCCCAAAGAAGAAGTTAACCCTATTGTAGAGGATGACCTAAAAGGAAGTGATTTTGGTCAAGAGTTTATTCTAAAGAAGATGCTTGAAAGGAAAGAGTACAACTCTTGGATTGGAAAATCTGTCAAGGATTTAATTCTCGTTCAGAATGAAGTAAAGAACGAACTTGCTAACCTTCAACTGCAGATTAACCAACTTATTGATGGATAGGCAAAGATCCTTGGTACTCAGAATATCTTGATCTGGAATCAGAAGAAAGTTATTCTTGACTGCGCTAAAGCTCGACATTTTGCTGGCATTGTTGATCGAAAAACTAACGTTCTAACTCATGAACATGGTGTCTCTACGTTCAAAAAGATAAAGGATATCAGTGATTCCTATTTCGATGGACCATTCCAAAGGTATGAGATCATCAAGGAAAACTGGGGTTATTTTTGTTTTGCCTAGTATGTCTTCTTTTCGGTTTAGTTGGAAGAATAACTAGTGCTTGAATAGAAACGATTGTGACTACACATAGCTATTATTTTTTCATCTTCTTGTTCTTTTTTAGTTTTTTTTTTGTTTAAAAAATTCTAAAAATATTTGTAGGATGATGTTTTTGCAGTATTTAATCTTTATGATTTGTTATATTGTAACTTGTTATGGGATATTGGTGTTTACGTCCGTGAACTATGTTTGTGCCATACTTTGTCAAAAGTAGAGTCGTTTATGATCGATATTCATGTATTGGTTAAAGAATGAATGGACTTTTGACAATTACAAAAGTTAAGCCTATATTGTCAATCTTTGACGGAAGATAGGTTAAAATCTTTTGTTTACAAGGATTATATATATTGAATGTCGTTATGCGAATAGTGATGGAAGATAGAATGAATCCTTGTGTATTCCACAGTATTGATCTTTACTGATCCATATTTTATGTAATACTATGAGGCTCCGTAATGTGTCTTATGTTGAGCACTAAAAAACCAAGTTGATTATTTTTTATTGGCTTTGTTGTTGCTCCGTAAGGTACTATATGTCGAGCATTGTGAACTTAATTAATTATCTTGTTTGGTTATTTAGTTATTACTCCATAAGTTTTTCTTGTGTTGAATATATGAACGGTTAAGCTAATCATTCCTTATGGTTAAACTTAGTCGTAGCTCCGTAAGTTTACTTATGTTGAGCATAATCAATTAAATTGATCACTTTTTGTGTTTAATTTGGTTGCGTATTCCGATTAAATTAATCATGGGTTTACTTGTGATTAATTTGATTGAGTTTTTGGATATAAAAATCATTCTTACGGTTTTAGTGTCCGAATAAAAATCCTTCTTTTCTTTTGAAATTAAGGTCGCTCGTTGTTGTTCTCTCGGGAATGACATCAAATGGGGGAGAGTTATTTTGAACTTGTGCTTAATGGTCATATCTTGAGGGGTGTGCGGCTGTGGAATTTTAGAGAGGTTATCTTGTATCTTTAAACTCCTTGATGAATGCATTTAGTTTCGGCTTTATGATTGCATCTAAATTAGTTGGTATGTATTTTTTTATTTTAGTCATGAAATGTCTCTTACATAAATTTCATTATGATCTCGTTCTTGTACCTTTGCCAATTTTATTGACAAAATGGGGGAGAATTAATAGGTAGTTCACACTACAAATACATATGGTTTTCGGATCATTGTGTAAGGGGGAGTGGTTTCCATGTGAGATGGAGTATTGACTAAGGGGGAGTGATACATGTCACCATAGTATTATTGTTGAAGTTGTGATACAATTGAACTTTGACACTGTGTAATAATACTATGACACTGTATAACAATGATCGAGAATTATATTTTCTCATTATTATAGCTACGGATCTTCAACAACGGTGATGCTAAACTTACAACCTTTGGGATCATTGGAGTACTTGGAAATGACGAAGATTTCTAGAAACGTTGAAGATTAGACATGTGGAATAGGAGCTACTAAAGTTTTCATTATCTTTCCATATGTATTGATAGTTTTGTCACTAAAATTGACAAAGGGGGAGATTGTTAAAGTGTTGCTCGGTCGAACTCGCATGCGTTGTTATCTCAAGCATATTTGTCAATGTTAGTGATCAAAACTATAAGTCTTTATTTCTAGTAGCTAAGTCTCGTACTAGGATAGAAAGTGTAGTTGAGCTCAAGGACTTCATGGCGATTCATCATACAAGAAGAAAAACTACTCAAGGAACCGATGGAACTTCTCGAAAAAAAGGTATGTGAAGACTTGAACTTATCTATCACTCAAAAGTCTATCTATTCTATCTCCTACTTCTTGAGACAAAAAGTCGTATGCTATATATAGACTTTGATTATACACAGTTGGTATTTCGATCCGAGTATACCTCGCCTATCTATATCTCGAAATATGTGTTGGTAAGCTTTTCGCTTCGACCAAGTTTGTCTTTACCTAGTGACGAAAGTCATGATATGTTTCAATCACTTTGGAAATTCCTTTGACAAAGAATGTTTCAATGATTAGAATAAGAGTTTAGATTACATAACCAATGGTGTACATAAGCATTGTTGTGGAAACACATTTATGTATAAGTCCTATTCCTTGAACCAAAGTTTGCGAACTTTGTTGATCAAGAGAACCGGAAGAATGACGTGAGTCAAGTCCGCGAACTCAGTCCGCGAATTGCCAAAGTTCTCAAACCCGAGAATTTCTGCTGGAGTTGACAAACTAGAGCGTGAAGCTAAGTCCGCGAACTCAGTCCGCGAACCGGCTAAGTTCTCATCCCGAGAATTTCTGCTGGAGTTTGTAAACTCTTCCCAGTAACTTAAGTCCGCGAACCAAGTCTGCGAACTTAAGAAGGTTATATACATTAAGATGATTTCCGAACTTAAACTTAAAAATAATAAGGAATGCAGTTTGCAAACCGTGGCTATAAAAGTTCATGAACCGATTCGAGTGAATCAAATCATCTTTGCTTCAGTTGTGTCTTGTGTAGTTACAAAAGAATTCGTTACAATTGAACAACTCTCTAACTAGTTCATTTGAGTCATGTGAACTAGTTATGGTGAAGAAGAACATGGTTGATATGAAATGCTCATATGGCTATGATGAGTGCCAAATATTATATATATTTGCACCTTTTTATTGGCATTTAACTCATCATTTGTGCACTAACGCTCCATTTTATCCCATATTCCGTGTTTTTGTTGTTTTCAAGAATAAATATTTTTCTCAATTAATTTTGCATTCTTAGGTACTAAATAAAGCCTGGTTAACTCACGGAGCGAAAAGAGCAAAGAAACGGCAAAGACTCCCGCAGAAAGGCAGCGAAGAATGATGTTTGCAAGAGCCGGATCAACTAGAAGTGGGCTTGAAGAGGAAGAATTGTCCTTAAAGAAAATATGGGCTTGGCATACCCAAGGCACAAAACCCTTACCCAAATCTATTTCCAATATCCATACCCATTTCCATGAGAGCCGTCAGATTGGATCCATCACATCATCCAACGTTCGCCTCATCACCGAGCATCAAATCTTGAAGCTCTTGTCAAATATCATAGTACCTAACTCCAATCTAAGCCATCAGAATTGTTGTATCACGCATCCAATGGTCGTTGCAAGCTTGTTCCATCTTAGCCGTTCGATTCAATCCAGATGTGATCATCCAACGTATCATCTTCGCTGGACATCGAATTTGCTACAACCGCTCAACACTACAACACCTAACACCTATACCCGCAAAACAAATGCACCCTTCTCCAATTCTATCGACACCATCTTCTCCCTCACGGTCTGCAGAGAAAACTCTGCCATCACCACCACGTTACGCCACCTCGAGCTCAACCACCACCTTCCTCAACCACTCCATTCAAAAAACTACCAAAACCCATCATCACCATCACTTCCACCAACCCTCTAGCCAGCTATTTTATTTCCTTATCCTCTATACAGAAAACCCTAGGTGAGGAGTTGATAAGATAGATCGAGCTAGAGACGCACATGGAGCAAGACAGGGAGCAGGAAAAGAAGAAAAAGCATGGGTCGAAGTGATAGAGCAGTTATCTAGCATGGGTGGTACGAATTGGTTAGGTAATTTTCGAAACCCTAGTTTTGGAAATTAGGGATTTTTTTTAGAACTCATTGTAACTATAAATTGAGTGTGTGGGTGTGAGTAGGATTAATGCCCGGGCTAGCCGGAGCACCAAGCTCTTAGTATTCTGTAATTTCACTATTTCATCTGTTTCATCCAGTAGTATAATTTGATCATGTTTTAGTTCACTAAGCTAAGGTTGATATGAAACCATAGCTTTGTACTATGTTATTTATGTTGTTTGTGTGATTCTTGAATGCTTAAATTGTTCTAGAAAAATTTCAATCTTGGTTTGTCACATTTTGCTCTCACAGTGCATGCCATGTATGCATTTTAGTTAGGATAAAACTATGTGATTATACCACAACTCATGCCTTAGAGACTGTTATGAATCCTCTGACTAGTTGTGCTTTAGTTAGACAGTTAGTGCTTAGGATTGATATCTTAGTTGTGATTGAATCATCCATTGGTGAAATACCTTAGGTAAGTAATAGACTTGACACCTCTACCTTATCTGTTAAAAGGACAAGAGTATCATAATCAGTTGAATACATAGTATGAGTTAATGATGGATTCGACAATCTTAGTACCTTCATTCCAAGTGTTTACTCCCTGTGTTATTTGCATATTTTACTTTTATTTATTTTCTGTTGTAATCCTCACCAACACCTTGTCGTTTCGACACATCAAAACAACTCACATTTTGGTTACTCTTTCTTGTTTAGAATCAGTTTAAGTGAGACCATAGTTTCAGCTTTACACCCACCTTGTCCCTGAGGATCGTCCTGTGCTTTCCCTATGTTGTATATCGACACTGTGCACTTGCAGTTAGACATAGTCGTAGGCTTCTTTCAAGTCCTACCAAGTTTTTGGCGCCGCTGCCGGGGACTTGGCTGCTGTGTAGTTGAACTGTTGTCTTAACTGTTTTCTGGGCTAATTTCTGTTATAGCTGTGTAGTTTTGTTGTGCATCTTAGTCCCTGTATCTTAGTTCCCGTGCATCTTAGTTCCTGCATCTTGTTGTGCATCTTAGTTTCACTTGGCATAACTTAGTTCTGTAAGCATTTAGCTCACTTGATGTGCATTTAGTGTAAACATACTTGTTGTTCTTCTTACTTGTTGTGCATTTAGTGTAAGCTCACTTGCTGTCTTGTTCTTTGAATCTTTTAGCTTAGTGCTATTCTTGCATCTTTTAACTAAGTGTTGTTCATGATTCTTGCATATTCATCTTACTTGCATCATCTTTGTTGTTCTGCATACTTAGTTCTCTGTTCTTGCATCCTACTGTTCTGCATACTAACTTGTCTGCACATTGTTTTGCATTAACATGTTCATCTTAGCTTGTTCATGTTCATTGCTTTTCTGAGATAGTTCTTAGCTAGTTTTTGCTGTGTAACTGCATATTAGTGTAACTTGCATATCTTTCATAGCATATGTAGCTTAAACCCATGTAGTAGCTGTAACTTTTCTGATAAGCATCTTAGCGTAGTAGTTTTCTGTAGATTTGTAAGCATCTTAGTGTAATTTTGCTTGTTTCTTTTTCCTACACACAACTGAACTTCCCTGTGTGAAGGTTCTGACAAGCTTCTTTGAGCCACTAGGTACCTGTGGTGCTGCTGAGGAAGAAGCTTGTGCTGATGTGCTGCTGCCTGTTATTGCTGCCAGCTGCTGCTGCTGAGTGCTGTGTAGCCCTGTTGCTGCTGGTGCTGCTGTGGCTCTTGCTGCTGTTGAGTTGCTGCTGAACAGGCCTGCAACATTGCTGCTGCCAAGGCTGAGAGAAAAGGGAAAGGAGAAGGAGCTTGTGAACTGTGAGTTGCTGCTACAGCAACCAAAGCATACAACCCAGTTTATTGGGTTTGGTGTTACAAGCTGTTGCTGGGCTGCTGTTGGAAGAGCTAAGAAGAAGTGGGCTAGCTAGTTCTGTTGCTGGGTTGTGCTTAGTTCTGTTGTTGGGATGTGCTGTAAAGATTAAGAACAAATCCCAACTAGGCTTGTGCAAAATTCAGGAAGATCAAATCCCAACTGGGCTTGTGCAACAAAAAAGGGATAAAAATCCCAACTGGGCTTCCCTCCAAAAATCAGGTAAGCCTAAACCCAGTAGGAAAGCCCAATTGTCTGTTGGGTTTATATTTTTGAATTCTGGGCTTGTAATATTAAACCCAACAGTTGGGCTTGTATTTTCTTTGGGCTTGTAACTTTGATTATTTGTGGGCTTGTTTGTTTTTAACATTTCTGTTTGGGCTTGTATTTAAATGTTTATGGGCTTGTAAGTTTTAAACAGAATTGTGGGCTTGTAAAAACTTTTGTTTCAAAACTTGAATAGTTTTTAAAGCCCCAAATGGGCTTCACTTCACACACTTTTTAAAACCCACTTCTCAAAACCCAACAGTGGGCTTCAAAACCAGGGCTTCTTTCCAACTCCCAACAGTGGGCTTCAAAGTACAAACTTTTAAAGACCCAATAGTTCAAAGTTTTCAAAAACGATTTTTGGCTTCTTTTCAAAACCAAAAGTGGGCCTTGCTCAAATTTCTCCCATTTTAAAACCAAAAGTTTCAAAACCCAACAAAACAAAAAATTTCTCCCATATTCAAATCAAAGTTTTGCTCCTAATTCAAAACCAAAGCTTTGCTCCACCAATGTGGGCTTGCTCCCAAAATTAAAACCAAAAGTTTTCTCCCATTCAAAAACCAAAATTTTGCTCCCATTCTTAAAACAAATTTTCTTTTCAAAACCCTTTCAAACCAAATTTCAAAACCCATTAAAACCAAATTTTTTGAAAAAAAATGGGCGAGTGTGTGAATAAACCCCGTAGTCTCCATGAATACATGTAACCTAACAGAATAAGTCAGTTATCATGTATCGTTCTTACCCCAGACTGATGGCCCATTTGAACTAAACGCAAGCATGATACAAATACTTCCTATATTTCGAGGGTTCGATTCTGAGAATCCCTATAATCATGTAAGAGAGTTTGAACAAATTGTCCGGGCTTTACAACCTGACCACATATCCGAAGACTCTTTGAAATTGCGCTTGTTTACATTTTCTTTAAAGGAAAGGGCTAAAATATGGTTTTACAATCTGAGACCGCAGTCAATCACCACTTGGGACCAACTCACAAATCAATTTGTCAAAAAGTTCTTTCCACATCATAGGACCATCTCTATTCGTCAAAGTATTAATTGTTTTGTCCAGTTAGATGGAGAGACACTTTTTCATTATTTCGAACGGTTTAATGATTTGTTGTTTGAGTGTCCTCACCATGGCCTTGAGAAGTGGAGACTGGTCACCATTCTTTATGAGGGACTAGACTTTAAGTCTCGAGCCTTGGTTGAATCTATGTGTAATGGTGAATTCATTGATAAAACTCTGGACGATGCATGGTCATTTCTAGCTGAAGTTGCAGAGAAAACCCATCAGTGGGAAACCTATAGGGAAACTAGGACCATGCCACATGATATGGATGATCACCATGAGTCAGATGTTGATTTTCCCAATGAGCTTAATTCTGGATATAGTGTTTCATACCCTATTGCTGAAAATGTCAATCCATATTCACATATTTTAGAGGCAGATGTATGGGCGGAAAACACTAATGGTTTTGACAAAGTAGGATTCTCATGTATTTGTGATGATGATGATTATGATGATGTTATATTAGAAGAACATGTCTATGCTGAAAATGTTATGGAACCTTTGGGTTCAAATACATTAGGCTTTTCTGCCCCGACCTTTATGAATGATGTTTCTTCTAGTATTCCATATACATGTGATGAGGCTACTGATTTAGATATTGTGCAGTTATCCTGTGAAGAGCATGACTTAGGTAATGTTGAATCATATTTTGACACTAATGATCCTATGCATGAAAATATAGTTGATGTGTCTGATTCCATACCTAAGCCACAATATATTGCTTCTTTTGATGTTAATTTGGATATTTCGGATAACCATGATTCTGAATTTGGACTTGTGAAATTGTTTTGTGATGATGAGCATGCTACACAACTTGATTATGATTTAGAAAATGCTTATGTGACTGATAATATTGGTACTTTTGATCTCATGCATGTGAGAAACTTAGATGTCACCTTCTTGCCTAAGTCACAGATTGAGATTATTCCACCCAACCTAGATTTGGTTTGTAACAAAAATTTTAAACCAACTTTTATGAAAATTCCCAACCTAGGATTGGAACTGTGTGCCTCTCAAGTCCTCTTGGACTATTTTGCATCTAAATACAATACTTTTAAGGAGCCACAGTTGGAATATGCATGTTTGCCCGTCCCTAGCAAAGTCCATTTCGAGTTAGACCTTGTGCATGATGAACCCCCAAAACTGCGAGATTTTGTATCCAATAGTATATCTAGTGTAAAATCCAGGTTTAGGGGTAGCTCATTTGGTTTTTCACTCTCACTCGCATTTCAGTCCAACTATAGTTGTTTGAAATTGTCTATGTTTCAACACATTGTCTTTTGGGTTGATCCTCAACTCTTTAGACTGTATGTATATAGTGAATTGTTTGTATATAATCTTGTAGGTAATGTTTAGTGGAATAATATGTTTCTTGTATATATTGTGCTAACCCAATGTGAATTCAGTTGAGTTACTGTTGGGTTTTGCCTTGAATAATGGTGTTCAAAACTTGCTTTCGCCAATATCCGGTAATCTCTTTCCTTTTTCTACACTTAGCATCGTTCTCATGGTATTTGTTATAATCATGTTTATCTTTTGAAACATTGAGGACAATGTTTAGTTTAGGTTTGGGGGTGAAAAGTAGATACTTTGATAACATGTTATAATCGAAAAAGATAACTCTTTCTTTTTGAAAAAAAAAAATCAAAAAATCAAAATAAAAAATAAAAAATTAAAAAATTTGAAAAAAAACATAAAAATGGAGCTCATTTACCTTGAAATGTTGACTCTTGTGCATGTATGTAAACATAAGGATTCTTAGTCTAGATATTTAGGCACCCTGATTCTAGCACAATTCACATAGTGATAAGAAACTTGCACGCGCACGATCTACCAATACATGTATAGCCTCAAGCTTGAGGTGTTCTATCGGAAGTCACGATTGCCAATCACGTTAGAATACTGAACGAAACTTGACTAGCTTGTTCTTTGGTTGGTTGGGATAGAAGGTGGAGGTTACATTAAGAAAGACAACCATCGAATTTAACTGGGTGCATCAAAAAGGGCTACCTCTTGCAAAATGTCATGTAACTTTTTTGTTTCTTTTTGCTTATGTATCAAAAAAGTTACCATGTTGTAAATATTTTTTTCAAAAAAAAAAAAAAAAAAAAAAAAAAAAAAAAACGATATATATATTCAGAAAAATATCAAAAAAAAATCAAAAAAAAATCAAGTATTTATCAATTCCATCCTCTCTTGTTCCAAAAATAAAAGAGAGTAGTCAATGTAAATAAGAGTCATGTAAAGAGTCATCTTTTGTGTTTTTGTGTTATAAGCAAGGAAGGGTGTATGCCATTGATGTACAACGCGAGTAATTGTGAAATACCTCCAACTCATTCACAATTCTCGTAAAGTCCGGACAGCTAGCTAGATTTCGACCTCGGTTCTTAGCCTGAGAAACTATCTCTTGGTGATTAGTAGTCATAACATCCGATATTTCTTTACACATGTGTAGTTTACACTCTTATCACATGTCTTTATTTGTTATCAGTGCTAGGATTGTGCCTTTGATAGCTAGATTGACATCTCCATTTTGCTGTGAGCTTCTACTGTGTTGCACATGTCATATTTCATGGAATCTGAGCTTATATTTTGTCCTAAAACTTTGTAGGTACATTCTAAGCAAACCTTCACGAGACTTCAACTCGTCCACTAGGGACACTTAGTGGTTTAAAAGGCTTATTGCATTCGCTAAATGCAATCGAGAGACCAGCGACAGTGGTATAGGTAGGATTTCCTTAGTTTTGTTTTACTTGAGGACAAATAAAATTCAGGTTTGGGGGTATTTGATGAGTGCCAAATATTATATATGTTTGCACCTTTTTTTATTGGCATTTAACTCATCATTTGTGCACTAACGCTCCATTTTATCCCATATTCTGTGTTTTCGTTGTTTTCAAGAATAAATACTTTTCTCAATTAATTTTGCATTTTTAGGTACTAAATAAAGCCTGGTTAACTCACGGAGCGAAAAGAGCAAAGAAACGGCAAAGACTCCCGCAGAAACGCAGCGAAGAATGATGTTTGCAAGAGCCGTATCAACTAGAAGTGGGCTTGAAGAGGAAGAATTGTCCTTAAAGAAGATATGGGCTTGGCATACCCAAGGCCCAAAACCCTTACCCAAATCCATTTCCAATATCCATACCCATTTCCATGAGAGCCGTCAGATTGGATCCATCACATCATCCAACGTTCGCCTCATCACCGAGCATCAAATCTTGAAGCTCCTGTCAAACATCATAGTACCTAACTCCAATCTAAGCCGTCAGAATTGTTTTATCACGCATCCAATGGTCGCTGCAAGCTTGTTCCATCTTAGCCGTACGATTCAATCCAGATGTGATCATCCAACGTATCATCTTCGCTGGACATCGAATTTGCTACAACCGCTCAACACTACAATACCTAACACCTATACCCGTAAAAAAAACGCACCCTTCTCCAATTTTATCGACTCCATCTTCTCCCTCACGGTCTGCAGAGAAAACTCTGCCATCACCACCACCTTACGCCACCTCGAGCTCAACCACCACCTTCCTCAACCACTCCATTCAAACAACTACCAAAACCCATCATCACCATCACTTCCACCAACCTTCTAGCCAACTATTTTATTTCCTTCTCCTCTATACAGAAAACCCTAGGTGAGGAGTTGATAAGATAGCTCGAGCTAGAGACGCACATGGAGCAAGACAGGGAGCAGGAGAATGTGATAGAGCAGTTATCTAGCATGGGTGGTACGAATTGGTTAGGTAATTTTCGAAACCCTAGTTTTGGAAATTAGGGATTTTTTTAGAACTCATTGTAACTATAAATTGAGTGTGTGGGTGTGAGTAGGATTAATGCCCGGGCTAGACGGAGCACCAAGCTCTTAGTATTCTGTAATTTTACTATTTCATCTGTTTCATCTAGTAGTATAATTTGATCATGTTTTAGTTCACTAAGCTAAGGTTGAGATGAAACCATAGCTTTGTACTATGTTATTTATGTTGTTTGTGTGATTCTTGAATGCTTAAATTGTTCTAGAAAAATTTCAATCTTGGTTTGTCACATTTTGCTCTCACAGTGCATGTCATGTATGCATTGTAGTTAGGATAAAACTATGTGATTATACCACAACTCATGCCTTAGAGACTGTTATGAATCCTCTGACTAGTTGTACTTTAGTTAGACAGTTAGTGCTTAGGATTGATATCTTAGTTGTGATTGAATCATCCATTGGTGAAACACCTTAGGTAAGTAATAGACTTGACACCTCTACCTTATCTGTTAAAAGGACAAGAGTATCATAATCAGTTGAATACATAGTATGAGTTAATGATGGATTCGACAATCTTAGTACCTTCATTCCCAGTGTTTACTCCCTGTGTTATTTGCATCTTTCACTTTTATTTATTTTCTGTTGTAATCCTCACCCACACCTTGTCGTTTCGACACATCAAAACAACCCCCATTTTGGTTACTCTTTCTTGTTTAGAATCAGTTTAAGTGAGACCATAGTTTCAGCTTTACACCCACCTTGTCCCTGAGGATCGACCTGTGCTTGCCCTGTGTTGCATATCGACACTGTGCATTTGCAGTTAGACATAGTCGTAGGCTTCTTTCAAGTCCTACCAGGCTAACCTTTTGGTTAAGTATTATTAAGCCAACAGGTGCATACGTTTGGGTACGGTTAACAAACCTAGAAGCGTGCATTTCAATTGTGTGTAACAATCTAAGTTTTCGATCTAACAGTTGAGAAATATTAGCTTGAATCTAAATCAGGTTTTTATCTAACGGTGGATATTGATTGCTTTGTTACCAAGGTAACTTAATGGCAAACCCTGATTTGAAAGACTATATATGGGGATATCTAGCATCAATGCAAAACTAATCCCGACACCTTACGTGTGATACTAGTTTGCGTGCTAGAGTCGGTTTTCCTTTAACCTTTAGCTTTCTTCTTCTAAAATCAGATTAACGACTTAAAGACTTCATTGGGATTGTGCAGCCAGACCGATACTACTTTATCGTAGTTGTGTGATCTGATCTTGCATATTCTATCGTACGAGTACAATCATATTGATTGGCTTGAGATTGATATCTCCGATAGGAAAGATATAAAAAGTAATCACAAACATCTTCGTCTCATCGTTTGTGATTCCGCAACATCTTGTTTCGCTACCATACGTTAAGATTGTTGTGAGGTGATTGATAACTCTAGGTTGTTCTTCGGGAATATAAGACCGGATTATCAATTGGTTCATGTTCACCTTGATTACTATCAAAAGACGGAACAAAACCTTTTAGGATTTATCTGTGGGAGACAGATTAATCCTTTGATAGACTCGTCTGTATGAGACAAATTTGTTTGTCATCAAGTCATTGACTTTGGGTCGTAGCAACTCTTAGTTGTGGGTGAGATCAGCTAAGGGAATCAAGTGCGCAGTATCCTGCTGGGATCAGAGGCGTAAGGAGTATAATTGTACCTTGGATCAGTGGGAGACTGATTGGGGTTCAACTACAGTCCAGTCTGAAGGTAGCTTGGAGTAAGCTAGTGTCTGTAGCGGCTTAATACATTGTGTGTTCAATCTGGACTAGGTCCCGGGGTTGTTCTGCATTTGTGGTTTCCTCGTTAACAACATTTCTGGTGTCTGTGTTATTTCAGTTTCCGCATTATATTGTTTTATCTTTATAATTGAAATAATACAGGTTGTGTATTAGATCATCAATTAGAGTAATCCAACCTTTGGTTGTTGATTGTCATTGATTGATCCTCGGATATTGGTCTTTGGTACCATCCGAGTTATTCCTTGTATTTGATTAGGACTCACTGATTTCTATTAGCTTGAGTAAATCAAAACAAGAGAGAGATATTAACTCCTTGAGATACTTTTACCTAGATTGAGTCTGAATGTTAAGTGCGTATTTTGCATATATTTAGTGTCGAATCCATGCTAGTAATTGATATATATTCTTGCGAATTATTGTATATTATACTTGTTTCGTTTATTTGTGTTTTATTAGATGAATCATCCAAAAGAAGTGGAAATAGCTACAAAAGTGAAGTCACAAGTGAAGAAGGGACAAAGTCCCAGTGGAACTCGCTCAAATGGAGGATTCCTAGTCATCATCTTGAAGAGGATGAGAAGACGAAGTCAATGGCGAAAGAACAAAGTCATTCCGAGTTCGTGTGAAGAAGTTACGAGTAAAACAAGAACTTGGAAGACTGAAAGGGCAAGTACTATTGGCACCCCCACTTTACATTAAGGGGCAGTCATTCTATTAAGGGGTGAATTGTTTTAAAGGAACTGCTAATGGCAGTCAAGTCCTTTACTTGGGGGGGAGCCGGAATTCAAAAGCTGTTCAGGCGCCCGACCTATTTACTCAGGGCCACCGTCTTCTACCATTTATACTCAAGCAGGACAGAACTTGGTCGACTTTCACGACTAGTTCCGGCCATTCTCGTGTTGTTGCATTACAACTAATTTGGACGCAGGGAAGAACACGGATTTTGTGTACGAGATTTGGGAGAGTGTTTGAGTAGGACGAAACCAAGAGAGAAAGTGGTTGCTGCCGTTGGTGATGATCGGTGATCTCGATCATGATTGATCATGGTAACAATGTGGTTGTTGGTTGTCTCGAGGTGATTCTTGTGGTGTTACTGCTATTGAGCCAACCATAACAGTGAGGATCATCGGTGGTGAAGAAACATAGTTGAACATGGAATACTCGGGTAACGGAGATTGCCAGTGATTGATGGAGTTGGTCGTTGCTGCCATGAATGACGCAGAGATGATGAGGGGTGTTTCAGTGATGTACATGAGTCGAAACTAAACAGGGAAGAACTCGGTCAGTTAAGGAGAAATGAAGATAATGATCGATGTTGATGGACGGAGCTCGAGCTTTGCGTTGATAATGAGGACTGATGGTTCTTCGCTGTTGCCGGATCGGTGATAGAGGAATTTAAGATGGAGTTACGTATCCGGACTTGGATATGGGGCCGAGTTTGAGAGAAGTCAGGGAGGCGGTGATGGAGTTTGGTTGTTGTGAAAGACTAGTTGAGGATAAATATGAGAAGATTTCCGAGCAGGTGAAATATTTAGAGCGTATGGGAAATGGGATTTTGGTACAACAGGGTACACCAAGTTGAATGTAAGGTTAGCTGTTAAGAAGCCACGTCGTCCCCACTGAAGATCCAACCAATCACAAGCCATGCTCATTCTGCTACGACGCTCCTTGTTACACAGAATCAGCAGCAGCTGTTTTCTACCCATCTGAAACACAGTTGACCGACTAAGAGTTGTTATCAAATAAGGAAATTCCGGAGAATGATGTCGGTAGGAAAGCCTATATAAGGCTTAGTTCCGGGAAGAAAAAAAATACTAAAACTTTAGAGAGGGAGAAAAATAAAAAGAGAGGAGAGAGGTTCTTAATCCATATTTTAGGGTTTACCCCTTTAGGGGGAAACCAAACTATTTTCTTCTTTTTTCTTCTTATATTTTTTTTGGTTTTAGTAAACCTATGTGTAACTAATTTCTATCGGTTAAGGATGAATTCAATGTTCTAGCGTGAAGCTTTATTATTATATAAATCTATTTGAAATTTTAATCATCATCGTTTGTTTTCATTATATCTAGGGTTCATGATTGATTTTTAGATTGGTTTGGAGTGCACGCTAGATTAGTATGTTAATCATTCTATTGCTAGTAGCGAGTTGAGCGATCCGTAATTTTCGTGCATCTCCTACACAAGTGGAAAACATGAGACCTTACAGAGGGATTCTGTAAAGCAATTGTGTGTGGAAACAACACCAGTAAGTGAACCGAGCGTACTGAGTTTAACTGCTGGAATCAAACCTAAATTCACAAAACCTAAAGCATTCGGTTGAGTTACACCTTGTAAGCGTACCTCAAGGCGGCTCAGTTGGATAGAATCTAGTGACTAAGCGTACCTGTTATCGGTGATACAAGGAGTTTTGGGGATAGCAAGGCGTACCTGCTATTCTACGGTTGGTGATGAATGGTTCTAACGGAAGATAGATAAGTATTCTAATCCAGTAATTGTTTGGTAACGACGAAGAATTCCTTAATCATCTCTTTTATTTATTATTTTCTTTATATTTATCTTACAACCAAAACCCCCTTTTGCTATTTACTTTATCTTGATATTTCAAATAACCTATCAATTACACAGCTCTCTGTGGGAACGATCTCTTACTACCGATATATTATTTATTTAATTAGTGGGAAATATCTCGATTAATTTGTTGTGGTTACGACACGCATCACTGACTGTCTAGTTGATTCTCTAGAAAGTATTTCGGAGTTAGTCCATACAGATTGCTAAGCGAAATATTGGGTGGTGTTGTTAGACCCCCGTTTTTACAGAAACAATGGAGGGTATTTGTGAGTGGTGGAGGTGGTAACATTACTGGTGGTGGAAAAAATAGTGGGCGTGGCTGGTTGGCTGGTTTCTACGTACGGTGGTGGATGTTAGTGAATAGTATTGGACAATAATAATTTTGTGTCTTTACAGAATGGGCAACCTCTTATTGTGATAAATGTAGTTGGCTGTTTTTAGCACAACTAGTAAGGACAAAAGCTTGTCTAAGTTAGGCTAGATAAAGAGCGGTCGAGATTTGTCTAGGAGGGATAAATCTACGACCGTGATTTTTCCAACTAACCATTATAAATGCTTTATTAATTAGTGTCATATTAATTGCTCATAATTAATTTTTCATGATAAATGTTCATTTAATGAATCTAGTAAATACATAATTTTATTAATAAATAAGTTTATTAAGACTATATATATATATATATATATATATATATATATATATATATATATATATATATATATATATATTGATCGGCAAAGAATTTGGTGCTGGCGAGTTTCGAACTCAGGTAACTGGTATCATTACCCAATGACTTTACCATTGTACTACAGTGACCCGGGTTAAAAAGTATATTAATAATTTCTAATGGTGGTAATGAAAAACCAGTGGGTAGTGGAAACAGTGGTGGAGGTGGTAACATTAAATGTTCATTTAATAAATCTAATAAATACATATTTTTATTAATAAATAAGTATACATATATTAATTGGTAAAGAATTTGGTGTTGGCGAGTCTCGAACTCAGATAACTGGTATCATCATCCTATGACTTTACCATTGTACTACAGTGACCCCCGTTAAAAATTATATTAATAATTTTTAATGGTGGTAGTGAAAGAAGCAGTACTGGGTGGTGGAAACAGTGGCGGGTATTTGTGAGTGGTGGAGGTGGTAACATTACTGGTGGTGGAAAAAATAGTGGGTGTGGCTGGTTTCTACGTACGGTGATGGATGTTAGTGAATAGTAGTGGACAATAATAGTTTTGTGTCTTTACAGAATGGGCAACATCTTGTTGTAATAGATGTAGTTGGCTGTTTTTAGCACAACTGGTAAGGACAAAACACAAATATTTTGAGGAGGATACTAGATCATATAAGACAATATGATCATGACCGCTAGATCACCCAAATGGGATCCCAGTTATTTATAGTACCCGATCGAATAAATCATGGTTTTTATGGATCAATTTATACTTGCAGAATAAAAAATAAAATTTGGATAAGTTAGGATAGATAAAGAACGATCAATTTATACTGCATAACATAAATCTACCGCTATAAATGATCACGTTTAATTAAATTTAATAATAAATGTTCAATTGATATCTCGTAATAAATGTTTCTTTAATTAATCAAATGGATATATTTTTGTTGATACATAATAAATTTATTTGATATTAACCATATCAGTAAGCATTAATGGTGGTTGTGATGGTGGGCAGTGGTGGGGATAATGGTAGTGGGTATTGGTGAGACTGGTGGAGTGGTGACAATAATGTGTTGGTGGAAGAAGTAGTGGTAGTAGGGTGAGAAAACGTGTCCTAAGATAGGTAAATTATGTAGTTACCTTTGGTTAATTTTTCTTTGTTTTGTTTTAATTTGATTTTAGTTTTCAAATTATTTTTTTTTATTTTTTTAAAATTAAAACAATTTTCAAAGAACGCGCAATTGGGGGATATGAAAACTAGGGGATATAAATTACTTCTCCCAACCAATAGTGTTTGCTAAGGGGTGTTTTTGGGGGGGCAAAAATACTAAAATACCCTTCACTCAAAATAAAAATATAAAAACTCCAAACCAAGAAACAAAATCATATCCCCATTTCCATCTTCACTTCTTATTAATCTCTTTTAGGGTTAGGGATTTGAAACCTAAATATTCCCCATTCCCTTTCACATTCTAAATTTTTCTCACTCTCTTTCAAATTCTCTTCTCCTTCTCTGACTATGCCGGTATTGATGAAGACCATGCCGGAAGTAATGAAGACCATGCCCGAAGTGATGAAGACCATGCCGGTAGTGATGAATACCATGCCGGAAGTGAGGAAGACCATGCCGTAAGTGATGAAGACCATGCCGGTAGTGATGAAGACCATGTCGGAAATATTTTTTTTTTACATAACCAGAATTGATGAAGACCATGCCGGAATTGATGAAGACCATGCCGGGAAATGGTACCGGCATGCTTGGTAACTAACATTCAATGCCGTAACTAAATGCCGGCATGCTCGATAGAGATCTATCAATTCCATGAAGATAATAAATTCGATCGTTGTGGTCGGACTCTATTTGTCGATTTCTGACCACATTCTCCATAGGGCCCTCTTATCTCTTCCTTCTCCGAGCTCGGGTTATGGAAGAACAAACCGATAAGGAGGTATCAGCAGCGGTAGTCAAGTGAAAAAAAATCAGTTTTCTGGATACTTTACATCATGTGCCACCAAAGAAATTTAAGCAACATACTATGCCATTAGTAGTACCGGCATGCTCGAGAATTAACTAACTGTCCCGACCGTGGACTGATTAAAACCAGGAAAAAAAATTCAAAACAGAATAGGTTTTGAATTTCAAAACCAGAAAAAAAATTCTCCGAGACGCTGTCTCGCACTCTGCTAGGGGGCGCTACCCCCTAGACCCCCTGGATAGTGTACCGGCATAGTTTTTTGGTTGAATATTATGCCGGCTTGAATTTCAAAATGGGGGATAAGCTCGGCCCCGGCATGGACGTGGTTATGCTGGTATGGCTGCTTCCGACATTGTATTCATACCATGTACATGCCGGCACCGAGCTTTTTCAGCTGCAAAAATGGTGGATTCAAAGAAAAAAATCAAAATTTCAACATCTTAGCAGCAATTCTTTGTTCACAATCATCCTCCATTTTCAACAAAAAAAGTTCTTTCTCAAATACTTTTTCCCTCCTTTTACTCTCACCTCACTCACCCAAATACAAATAAAAATACACACTAATCATTTAACAAATACTTGAGATTTTTCCTAATTATAATTAAACACTAAACCTGATTAGTGAGGGGGTGGATTAGGAATTATATAAAATACTTAGATAAGGGGTGACCTTGATATTTAAATCCAGTTTTTGTCATTTTCCTCTATCCCCCAATTAGTTTTAGTATCCCCCAATCGCGCGTTCTTTTTAAAGGCCAGATTTTCCAAAAAAGAAGATGTTGTGATTTTAAGATTTGCCGAGTAGAGGCAGGAAGAAAAATGAAACATATAAAAAAATTGACCAAACACAAGGATACACGCGAAGTAATTTATAATCGGTTCAGTTTCTCACATCTCTTTTATTCCCATTTTTTGTCATGGTTTCTGTTTCTGTCATTATTTCTCACCTACTTCATGGGATTTATGCAAGGCTGCGCGTCAATTAATTGTAATTGATTCAGTTTCTCACACTTCTCTTTATTCCCCTTTTTTGTCATGATTTCATTTTTTGTCATTTCTCCCCAACTTCGTGTAGTTATGCATGCTTGAGAAACAGTTCATGATAATAGGTAAAGAGACAAGAAAATAAATGGATCAAGAATTAAATATTATTATAAATTTTAGGAATATGAAATAAACACAAATCTATGTAAATTGGGAACCCAACAATTTATATCAAAGAGAAAAGTTAAATTCTAATGCTAACAATTTGCAAGATTAATCTAATTGATTTTAAAGTAATTTTAGTTGTTTTTAGTTTTCTTACAAGTTTGGTGAATGACCTTTGATGATATTTTTTGAAGTAGTAAACGAAGTAATGTTCTACTACCCATAGGATTTGCTCTAACGATTAACTATGTTTGTCCCAAAGGGTTGTATGACTTACATACACAATATTAAAAGATGCGAGGATAAGGACATGTTTATTAACCAACTCCTCAAAACAATTAGATGTGGATCAATCGATTCGATTCTTCTCAGACAATTACGACGTGTATGAATGGATGAATACATTTGAAACATATATCCTTACCCGTGCCGTTACGACACCTGTTAAGACCTAGTATATATATAACAATATTATTAACAAAAAAAAAAAAAAAAAAAAAAACTAGAACTATCACAAACCCATTAAATTTAATTTTTCACAAACCCATCGTTTTTAGAGGGCTCATCTTCTTCTCTTCTTCCCTCTTCCTTGTCGTATCGATTCAAAGAAATTTCCGCAAATCCATTATTTGTGATTCGTTTTTCATTGAATAACATGAGTAGTAACCACCAAAATGAGTTGAAAATGGAAGTTGCGGAGAGAAGTTCGGCTAAGAATTATGTGAAAATTTTTGTTGAACTAGCCGAACTCAGTTTTAATGGAATTTTTTCTTTCCATACCAAATTTGATAGGACGAATTTCTTCTTTTTTATTTGTTTAATGTTTATGGGGTTTATCTGTTTTGTGGGTTAGCTGCTGCTGATAATTTCATCTTTATCATAATGAATAGGATGAGTCATGAATGTTTGATGATCAATTTGATATGTTGGGAATATTTTTGTTTGAGACGGATTTCTTTTTATGTTTGTTTAATGTTTAATTTTTTTGTGGGTCCAGATAATTCTAAGAAGACAAACTCCTCAGGAAGTATGTTTGTTGAGTTAACAACGATAGAGTTGATCTTTCCTGACACCACCAAGTCCATTACACTTACTGTACTGCTTCTGTTGCCGCCAGAAGTTATTGACCTTTTTAAAGGCAATAAGGGAGATAAACACGCGGTTGAGTTGACATCTATAGCCCTATCAGCACTGGCGGTGATTATAGTGGCAGCAACACCGTTTATTCTTCGGTGGCTCGATAGGAAAAACCGGAGGAAAAGCAAGTTTCCATGTAGAAGAGGAAAGGAAAACAGATTCGGGAGAACACACTACAAAATAGAAGGCCTTTTGGACGGCTAAAAAGCGTCCCAAAAAGTCCTAAAACCGTCCCAAGAAGCATTTGTGACGGTTTGTGTCCGTCCCCTATTCTACCGTCACTAATACTTTTTTGTCATACTTTCTTTTAGGGACGGCCTAAAAATAGCCTTAAATTAATTATCTCGTGACCTATAGGGACGGTCAGACCATGAACGTCCCAAATAACCATCTCTAGGGACGGTTTTGAAAAAATGACCGTCTCTAGAAACCACCTGTTTTGTAGTGACAGGAAAGTAAAATAATGGAAGATGAAGTTATATAAGACCTGAAAAAGAATTCAAAAAGGTTGTAGTTTTTATCTCCTAGACTAAGTCATATGGTCTTCTAATCTAGCAGTTAGATTCGCAGTCCACGTCAGCTAGGGAACCTCCTAAGTCCTATGTGAGTGCTAATTTAGCAGCTAGATTAGCAGTCCACGTCAGCTGGGACCACTGCCCAACGTTGTTTGGTTCAGCGCTTTAAATTTCAGACGTCAGATCAAATTTTGTGATTTTTGTGAGCGCTGAGCGGTTTCAGCGCTAAGGTCACTTTTTGAACGCTGAACCATTCAGCGCTTCAATCTCGCTGCTAGTTGAACTGCGAGCACATGCTAGGAGAGAGAACTAGTGTTAACTTTTAGGCCATGCTTTTTTTTTTGAATTGCAACACTTAACTGCCAATCTAGCAGCTCATTCTAGCCCATATGACTTAGCCTTAGTTTGCCGTTTTTTTTATTTAACTGAAGAAAGAAGACTGAGAACCAGAACGACAAATTGACTATTATACCCCTACGTTGATGTACACCTACCTTAGGATGTAGGTGAAATTACGTCGAGATAAATTGAAGAATCCCTGAGAAATTAAAAATTCTTGTGAAATAGAAAAGAGAATAAGAAGACACAAAGTAGAAGGGAAGAAGAGAGAGGGAAGTTCTATTCATATATGTGTTAGACAAACATTAGAGCCTCTATTTATAGGGCTAGACACAAGGGCATCCCAATAATGAATGAGATTCACCCTAGATATTCTTAACATATTTACACGTTTTTAACACTCTCCCTGATGACATTGTGTCTAAGCTAATTACAAATGTACCAAGAAAACTCAGAATAGAAAACACTGAAATTGCATAAGTATGTAAAGACTCTGACAGTGTCGGACACGCATATGTTGCCTCGTTAAAACCTTGACAAGGAAAACCCAGTGGGACAAAACCTTGACGAAGGGAAAAGAGTACAACGCGATAAGTCCAGTAAACGCACCTTTGATGATGCCGCTCCCCCTAATGAGTATTTCAGTTAAATCTTAGCTTGCAAATCTTTGAGTCGTGACTTCCCAATTTGATGAACAAATTTCTTAAATGCAGAAGATTCTTGTTCTTTCGTGAAGAAAATTTCTACTTGATGAAGTCTTATTTTGTGTTATTCTTCTAATAGTAGTTTTCTCGAGTCTCCATGTTTCTTTAAATACATTGACGACTTGTGTCTTGGGTTGCTAGATTCTCGGAGATGATTTGCAGAACTAATTGATGTAGTCTCTTCAACAAAGGGCCAAGATGTAGATACAATACCATAAGTGAATAAAATTGTATTTGTGGGTCGTGCCTTATGTGAATCAGAATGACATCCAAATTATATTTGTTAGACCAAGTTAATGGTGGGAATCCACCAAATAACCAAAATTTGATATAACTCCCCCTTGGATGACCACCATGTTGAATTAAATTGCTCCACTAAAACCTTGCAAGTAAAACCCGATGGGAAAAAATTTGGACGAAGGAAAAAGAGCGCAAACATCAACATTTTGAAAAATAAAATAAAATTAAACGTCAACGAGATGTTGCCTTGTTAAAACCTTGTCAGGTAAACCACATGGGATAAAACCTGAAACGAAGGGAAAAGAGTTTGACGTAAATATGGATGATAACCCAACTATATGAGTTTTACAAAAGAAAGGCATCAAAATAATAACTCTAGTCTATTTCAAAGACGAGTTTAAACTATGGAATTTATGCTGCTAAAACGTGGATTTTGGTGCTTTTAAGGACTCCTCAAGAGACCTATGTAGTTGATATCATCAACCAATTAATCTGGATTTCTGGTCTTGTACCAAATTTCTAAAAACACATAGAGGATTATTCAACCTGACATAATCGAGTCAACTGGTTGTCTGAATATAACTTGAATCCTCTAAGGATTACAAATTCGAATATGTTCTCCGAACATATACGAGTCCTTCAAGGACTACCACGCCAAATGTGTCTTATAAGAAGAACAATTATTGAACCAATCCTAGGGTCTAAGCGAAAATAAAACCCTCAAATCGTTTTTACAACAAACATATTTCTCGTATAAAGACGCAATATGACTACACCAACATGTAATTGATAGGCTTGGAATGTTTAAGAGGTTAAGTTTGGATCCAAAATTGCATCAATCAAGAAACTAATCCAATCTAACTTGGATTGTATGCCAACCAATCACATATGTCGATATTCCTTTGCAAAGGGGTTCGAAGCCACCATCATTTATTTAAGTAACTACTTTAAATGAATATTCGACAACATATTAACTAATTACAAACCCACACAATTCTCAAGTTTATGAATATCTTGAAAAATTCTCAGAATTACTGGTACCCGCGCTCGCGGGCATTATAATCTCATCTTCAAGTGAGAAGATATTATATTTGAGAATGTGGATTTGGTTGACTCAATTGGAGCACTACCTGTAGACTCTTATAGAACGCTACTTTTCTGATGTGACTGGATTTCCTCTTAAGAGGCAAAAGCTTATATATATAAAATCAAAATGAAAAATTTCATGCCGATCATATACAGCCTTAATCGATTTGATCATGATGGGAAAGAAATTGATATAACTTTTAAGTTAATTAATACCAACTTCTAGTAGTTTATATTCTCCCCCTGATCGTGGAAGAAATACTTTCATCTCATTTACAAAATCTTATAGTTTTGAAAAGTATTGTCTGATTTATTCAAGGACATATACCAATGATAATTTCTGGGTTTACAAACATCAGGTTGTACCACAGATAGATACTGACTCAACAAAAACCATTTTTAAAAATTATTTCTTTCAATATTTGTTTACTAGACATACATATATATGATAAACCATGGATTACTTTTGAAAACCAAATTTAATTGGTTACAAAAACATATAAAATATGCAAACGAATTAAGAGTCCATTAATTATGTGACCTAATAGGTCCGATAAAATATTAATTCATCTGAGAATGAAATAATGGACACTTTCTTATGAAAATAAAATTAAATCAAGATCAATTGAGTATAATCACTACAAAGCTGGGGCGGAGCCTGCCCATTGCAAGGGTGTGCATTTGCATCCCTGCCCAGCTGGCTCCAAAGCCTATTTTAGACCGAATTAGAATTTTTTTACATGTATAAGCCTATTTTTGCTATTTTGCACCCCCTAAAAAAATAGCACCCCCATCTCACAATTCTTGGCTCCGCCCCTGCTACAAGGAGTAGTCATATTTGCTAATGAGTCGGGTGCGCACCCATTGATCTTTAAGTTCCTTAAAATATTCCAACTACAAGTGAAACAAATCTGGACTTTGGAGATTATAACCGAAAAAGAAAAGATTTTTTTTTCCAATATCTTTCAAGAATGTAACAATTTTTATTCATTGGTATTTGCAATTAGTTTAAATCATGATAATGATATAGAAAAATCAAATTACAATTGGTTTAAATGATTCTTTTGATAAAAATAAAGAAACCATTATTGTTATTCTTTGTAGAGCAAAATCTACTTTTTGGTTGATGAAGATTTCTTTAAAGGAATAAAAATTGATAACCAAAATTGGCTAAAAGTTCTTAGAATGCCAATTTTTACATCTCTTAAAGAAAAGAGATGGGGAAAACCAATATAAATTGGTTTGTACAATCTACCAAAATTTAATTGACAAAATATAAAAAATATATTGACGTTTTATTCATCGCATAGGAAAAATGCACTTTGTGGTTAACGAATGGTTTCTTGTAAAAAGAAAAATAGAAACCATATAAGATAAATCACAAGATCATTGTGTAGAGGACAAGGATACCAAATTTAATTGACTCTAGGTTTTTCAACCATGCATGTGATTAAATACCATAAAAGTAACTAAATCGCGATGACACCAATTTTTGGTAATTACAGTTTCATTAAGGAATAGAAACTGTAAACCATCTTTTAATGAATTATTATTTATTTTTTTTCTTTCTCTATGAGAAAAGGAGAAGAAAGGAAATCAAACTTCCACGAAGCCGATCACCTATGTTCTACAAATATAGACCATATAGTTTTTGGATTATCCAACGGATTTTAAGTGCACTAAAAATGGAAAAAATAACTTAAAAGGATACCATATTCTTCTGGCTACTGCAGGAGCCAAAGATATAAATCCATCGCAGAAGAATAGTCCATAGTCTTAGAGCATCTACGTAGATTCACAGAATTGAGTCCATCATTGTCAACAAGGCAATTTGATAATATGCCAAACAACACTATTAAATTGATTTAACCAACTGTGTTATGGTGCGATATATATCAACGAGCCTTTAAGCTCTTAAATCTCTCAAAGGAAACAATAACCAACAACATATCGACTACTACAATGGCGATTAGACTAAATGGAAGTACCTGCAAGTCTTCATACCTTATAGAGGACTTAGGCAAGAGGATACTTTATCCCCTTACCTCTTCATTTTATCTATGGAATATCTAGCTAGATCTTTAATTGTGGCAGAATCTCTTAATCTGCTGAAAGGTATCAAGGTTGCAAAGAATTCCATTTTTATCAATCATCTGTTGTTTGCAGATGATTGTATGTTGTTCTTCAATGCTGACAAGACTAGTATTGCTCAAGTAAAGACTTGTCTGAAGCAATTTAGTGAACTCTCAGGTCAACTCATTAATTTTTCCAAATCGTCAGCATTTATTAAAGGTGATCTGCTGTATGAAGACAAGTTATCTATTCAGAATGAATTAGGAGTTAAAGAACTATGCACCTCAGATAAATATCTTGGACTTCCTATACTCTTAGGAAAATCAAAGAACAACTCTTTTAGATCTATACAAGATTCTTATGAGCATAGATTTCAAGGTTGTGTGCAAAGACTCTTAATCAGGCAGCAAGGTCAACATTGGTAAAGTCAATTTTCAACACAATTCCTACTTATTATATGAGTAATTTCAGGCTTCCTAGGAATATAATAAGCAAATTAGATTCTATACAAAGAAAATTCTGGTGGGGTCACAAATCCAATAAAGGTTTAAATTTGATTGCTTGGAGTTCTCTTTGTCATTCTAAAGCTGATGGAAGTTTGGCATTTAGAAATCTAGAGCGATTTAATCTTGCGCTGATAACCAAACATGCTTGGAGATTATGCAAAGAGATGGATAAGGCTTGGGTAAAGATTATGAAAGACAGGTATTCTCCATACTCTGACTTTCTTCATCTACAAGATTCTCCTACTAACTCCTCTTGGATCTGGAAGGGGCTGGAAATAGGACTATATTATGTTAGGAAATTCTATAGATGGGATGTCAGATGCGGAACTAGAATACTGGTTTGGTATGATAAATGGGTAGAAGGTTTAGAACATCCACCAACTCCAAATGCTTCTTTTAAGGAACCAGCTATAATAGTCTATGTTTCTGATTTAATGCTGCAGAATCCAAGAAGATGGATTGCTCAGCTTGTTATGGATCTTTTTCCGCCAGAAATAGCTTGTTCAATTCTGAATATGCATTTGGTCCAAGTAGGCAATGATAAAATGATCTGGGAACCACGTAGAAATTGAGAATTTTCAGTTAAGTCTACTTACAATGCTCTAATGAGACAAACTAGCTTAACTGACTATTCTCAATTTAATAGATTAAACATCAATTGGAAGTCATTATGGAAAACAAATACTCCTCATAAGGTAAAGCTATTCATTTGGAAATGTCTTAAAGGAATAGTGCCGACTGCAGTTGAGCTTAAAAGTATAGGAAAAACATTGATACAATTTGTCCTAGGTGTTCTCAAGAGGATGAAACAATTCAACACTTACTGTTAGATTGTGATCATTCCAAGTCAGTGTGGTTATCTATGAACGTCAATGTGGCCCAATTACAACATCATCATATTCAGGTTACAGATTGGATAGCAAGTTGGTTTGATGATTCAAATAACAATTATTCTCAAGATAAAGAGTATTGGATTTTAACTGTTATGATAACAGTTTGGTTTATATGGAAAAACCGATGCTCTAAGGTCTTTCAAAATAAGAATCAAAATGTGTGTTCAACAATTTATTACATAAAAAGCATGATAAACCAATGCTCTCTCAATAACTTTATAAATAGGAAACACAATCATAGAAAATCTAATCAGAATTGGATGCCTCCTTTAGCTCATGAATTGAAAATAAATATTGATGCTTCATTTGATTATAGTACTTCAAACTTTGGAATTGGTCTAATTGTTAGTGACTCTTCAGGGCAATGCTCGGGCATCAAAGGCAAGTACTTATATGGAGAAGTAGATCTAGAGCAAGCTGAATGCCTGGCCATGAAAGAAGCTTTATTGTGGGCTAGTGATAATCATTTGCAGAATGTTATCTTTGAAAGTGACTGCATGAATCTTGTTGAATCGGCCAGGAGTACTAAATCTTTAGTTCACTGGAGGAACCAAGGATTATTTGATGAAATTAAGCACCTAATCTCTTTTGTTTCTTGCTCTACTGTTACATATGTACATAGATCGGCAAATAATGTTGAGCACGTAATAGCAAACACTCTAAGAACTGACAGAGTTTCTTTTGCTTATGGTTGTAACATCCCATCTAAGTTTGCAAAAATTATAAGGGATGATCAAACTAACTGTCAGATGAAGTTATGTAATTAATGTTTTAGTAATCAATGTTGTTTCGCATCAAAAAAATCAATAACCAACAAGAAACTTAGGAAGAAATTAAGAAAAATAAAATCATAAAATTAGTTGATGGTTTTGCCGGGAGCTGGCAGATAAAAGTTAGTGGGCCTCGATTCATCCATGAATATGATCAACAACCATATAGGAGCTACTTAGGCTTTTGTTCCGTGTGATTCATTAAGGTTAAAAACTCTTCGTTTTTGAATAGGCATCAATCTTTGTTAGAACAAAGAGCAGAAACCTATAATAAAAACAATATAAAATCTATTAGAATATTTTTAATAAATTAAAAAAAGAAAGAAAAATATCAAACCAATAGAGGAGAACATATATAGATATTGAGTCTTCTCCGCTTGTACCGCTTCTACCAATCATTTGGTAGAGCAACGTGCATGATAACGTCTTGTGAAATAGAAAAACGAATAAAAGGACGCAAAGTAGAAGGGAAGAAGAGAGAGGGAAGTTGTATTCATATATGTGTTAGACAAACATTAGAGCCTATATTTATAGGGCCAGACACAAGGACATCCCAATAATAAACAAGATTCACCCTAGATATTCTTAACATATGTACACGTTTATAACAAAAATTCATTTTTACGTTTTATACACGCCACGCCATGAACAAAAGTTCCTGATAAATCAAAATATTTCTCTCTCTGTTCTTCTTCAGTGTTCTAGTTCAAAATTTAACCCTAACAATGTATTTTAGATGATGAAGACATACGATATCGATTTAAAATCTAAGACTGGAAATATCGAATTGGATAATCCATTTCCACTTCGTAAATATTATCGAATCGGTGATTGTCTTCTTAAACAGGTTTAATTTTCTTAATCTCATCTTTTAATTGCTTTGTTTGGTTTGAATTTTACCTCTATTTAATTTTTTGTTTCAGTTAGTGTTTATTTTATCCTTCCTAGGATAGTGAACTTAGGATATAGTGATTTAGTTTCAAATATTAGGGTTTGAGTTTTTGTTGAGATGGAAAACTAGGGATGCATTGATCATTAATGTGATAATTTTCCATACAATTGTAGAGAAAAAGTGATTTTTGTGTATAATTTGTAAGCTAGAATATATTGATAATGAGGTGATTAGCTGATTGGAAATTCAAGGTATAACATGAATAATATATGTGTTGCATTATCGTATTGTGGTTGTCATAGGAATATATCCACCTATATGTATAAATCCCCAGACTGCTGAAATGATCACTGATACTTTGTTTTACTACATTAGTGATGAATCAAACTAGTCTATAGGTTACAAGATATATATACCCATGTTGGCATGATTTACTTGTTTATTTATTGATTTTAGTTCTACTTTTTTATTTTATGTTGGTATTTAGGATGATGTCTATCGGGAGGAGGGGATCATTATTGATTCGTATATTATGCTTGATAGACAAGGTAAAAAAAAGGACATCTTTGCCATGTTATGTTCACTTAAAATAATTCTACAGTTCTGATTATGGATTGATTGACTTGTTTATTACCTTTCGAGTTTGGTGGCAGAAACTATTTCATGCCATCGAGATTACAAAGTCAAATTTCCAAAGCTAAGATCTACGTACAAGAAAGTGAATTGATTGAAATTCTACACTTGTTTCTCTCTGATTACTTCTTTTTAGGTAGATATTTTTCAAATGCATGCATTGTAATGCTACCCATTTGGTATCTGTTTCTTTTCAGAAACTTGCAGTTGTCATGTCTGAGCTTGAATCTATTAAGCCGGATGTTTATCGTCGAGTGGCAGAATTGAATAAAGGTTATTATCATCCACATTCTGCTCATTCGACTAACCAACAAATTACGTCTGACATGGAGACTAGTCAGGTCTGCTTCCACCACCCCCCACCCCCTTTCCATAAACTAAATTTAGTGATTGAAAGCCTTAATTTTCACTGTTTTTTGAATCATTAGTATCATGTTATTATTTTTCAATGTTTGTTTCTTATTTGAGCTAAAAATTGCCCATTTTTTTTATTTAGTTGTACCCAACTGGCAGAAGCGCATCTCAAGCATCATCAAGGCACAACAACAAATCATCAAGGCACAACAACAATTATCAGATTGAGATGCAGATTGAGATGCAGTGCCAAATGTTGTATGTATCATGTTTCACTTTACATCAAGACATGTTTCACACACTTTTTAGTTAATTGTTTGATTATCCATCGTTTCTGGCTTTTTGCATGTATAACTAGACAACATTTGTGTGTGCCAATATTAGATTTTCTGAACATTTCTCATGCTATTCATTTAACTCTGAAATTTCATGAGTTCTTTAGCATGTTTTATGTGGTTCTTCTCACCAATATGCCAGTGATAACATTTTGAAAGTTAAGCCAAGTGCTTCTCTTACTGATGGTTTTATCTCCAGATCATTCAGCCTACCTCCTCCAAAAGAGGAAACATTGTCCAGGAATTCAATTTTTGGGCCTAATAGTCTTCGGGGAAAATGACATCCTACTACCACATTATGTTGTGCCCAGAGGTTCATATTGTTTCTCAAGGCGTTCCAGGATCCGGCATCAGAAACGAAAACTAAACATTCAATGGAAGCTAATGCACATAGAACACATAAGACACAGAGATTTACGTGGTTCGGCAATGGCCTACGTCCACGGGAAGCAGAAATTCACTTTATTTATATATCAGAGAATACACAATGCACATGACACTCAACACCCGTTCTTCTTCTTCACATTCTCAACTCACTTTCAAATCTCCCCCAACTCTCCCAGCCCCAAAGCCATGAGAGGATCTACATCTTGCTAATGGAGAGATTACTTATTTTCTTTGTGAGGATATGTCTACAACCTAAGGGTTTATACAAGATTTATGTAGATGATGTATATACCTATAACCTAAAGGTTATGCCTTTATTTATAGGCTTACAATACTTCGATTAGGAAACCAAGCTTTACTCTAATTTAGGAAACATAAAATAACTAAGATAGGAAACCCTTGTTTAGATAGAAGTCTAAACATAATTCTAAAAATCAGTCAAAACTGATTTAAGAAATCACACTGATGTTTCCTAAAATCGAGCCAATATCCAACAATTGTCCACCTTGGAAAGATTTTTAGGACAACTTCAACTTCACCATTCTCTGATTTCTCCACCTTGGCATGAAATCTCGACATTCACCTTCCACGCCTTCATACTCTACTGCCTTCAATCACCCGAAGGTGCCAATCATCCGTTGATGCTTCAATTCCACTAAAGGACTTCAATACTTCACTCACCCGTAGGTGCCAATCATCCGAAGATGTTTCAATCCCTCAAAGGGATTCAGTTCTCCAATCATCTAATGATGCTTTCATACTTCAATCATCCCAAGATGCTACAATGGTATAATTTCCAAAACCTTTGTGTAAGATTCGAATGTGTCAACTGACACCAGCACACCATATGGTGTTTCAAATTCCTTTTAAGGATGCAATGTGCTTCAATATGTTCTTCACAAATTCAATCCCATAGTAGGGATGCAACCGTGTCTTAGAAAAAACACCAACATACTAATGCACCTAAAGATGCTGCAAACGTAAGTCATTGATTTAGTTCAAGATGGCGATTCCTCATCAATTCCAGATATCTATGAATTCCTGACGCGTCTTCGACTTCATAGATTTTCACATGCACATATTCTTCAAACTTGCAAGATTCAATTCTTTGCACATTTACTTCAACTTGTAGGATATAGTCTTTGACTTCAACTCACCACTGCACTTGTCAAATTCCATCCTACTTCTTCAAATTCCAACATTTCGTCTTTCAATGCGGAGTTAAATATTTCATCACATGAAAATGTATGGTGTACCCCCATACCTACGAAATTTTCTTCAAAGATGAAATAATTCATACCTTACAAAGTAAGTTCCTAAACATCTGTGTGAACACATTCCAGTATTCCATATGTGGTGATATTCATGATATTTTCATATCTTCATAAAACTAGAACTTTCTACTCCAACTCTAAACTTGATTCTTTCTCCACCTTCACACAATGTTCACAAAATTCTAAACTGCGTGATTATACGTTCTTCAACTTCATGCCTTAGCTGCATGATTTAGTCTTCAAATGTATTAGTGCACTATCTAATACTTCTACTTCCATATTCAGCAATACAAATTTCCATTCTTTAATCCTTTCATCACTGCAACTGCATTGGAAAACTTCTTCAATACTCCACCGTTCCCCACGGAGTTAAATGGATCTAATGATTTCAGATTCTTATTCAAACTTCGGTACACACCGAACAACTGCAAACTTCTCGAGTTGCACCTAAGTACTTCAAACGAATGCTTAATATCTTCAACTTCAAACTCCAACTCCTAAAAGTCAGAAACCATTCCCTAGAGGATGCACATGATACACAAACATTCAAACACTCGAAATTCCACATCCTCACTAGATCTGCGTTTTTCAACGTTCGCGTCTGAACTTGGAACTTCATTCCTTGTTTTCCAATGCCTTTCCTTATGACAAAAGGAAATTCAATTCACATACCGCGTTTTTCAAATAGTTAGCGATTTCTTCGCCTAACTATATACTTCACATGTAGTATCGTACCTTACAGTTGTGAAGTGCCACAATGATACTTGGTCCTCGCAACTGAGTTTTCACCTCAAAAAACGAAAACATGTCTTCACAACCTATCTGTTTTTCCACCACGGTCTTGCACTTATTCACCTGATGACTTCAAAAGGTAACACCATATTTGCGGTGTTCAACGGTACCAAAAAACTCTGCTCCTACATTGTTCTGTAAACAACAAAAGCTTGTAGATATCCAATGCTCATAAGCTAACTCTACAAGTAAGCTTCAAACTCAACACACTCAAACAAACCCCTTTTCAATCATATGCCCAAGATACATATGCCAAAAAGTGTGTTGACTTCATCTTTAATTTCTTCTCTTCAAAACAGAATAAGAAACTACAGCTCCACCACACACAATGTCTACATATAGGAAATCTAATTTACCAAGTCTCTTCAATCGATCATCAACAAATCAATATGCTTATAGCCACTTGCTTCAAGCACTTTTTCGTGAAATCAAACTCTTCAACCAGAATTTATCAACCTTCCACTAGTGCTCTCACAACACTAAGACATTCAAATGATCGATAATTCTCACATGAAACCTACTAATAGGATTCTGCAATCCTCGCTACGCCATGCAACTGAGGCAAACTTGAGTTTAACTTCTTCAATTCCTTCGACTACGTCAAAAAAAAAGCATCGTCGAACTAATGACAACCGGTAACATTCACAATCGTTCCCCTTGGTACTTCGAAAAATTCTGAGGATTCTTGGCGAATTCAAGTTTTGCATCTTTACCTCTTCCAACGTACAAACCATTCAACTTGTACATCAATCACAATACTCTTGTTTCCTTGCAACTTGGCTTGCAAAGAAAGCACATTCAAACGGAAAACCAACAAGGTATTCCAAATAGTCCAGAAAAGTATCGAACAAACAAGGTAAAGACCAAAAACAACCAAACACCTTTATCAAACTAGTTAATAAGGTTATGAAATCACTTACTCGAAGCTATGCAAAAAACATAGGGTTTATGCCTCAAAAAGTATACCAATGGCAAATCCTCCTTTCAAGTAGAGCTTCAACTTCAAAAGTGTATCAATCAACAATCAACGAATGTGAAACACACTTCAAATACATACGTTTATGAATAATTGATATTTTAAACGATGCTTATCAAATCAAAAAATCCACCTCTTCACCTTGATGCAATTCAAACGACCTTGTTTCCAAGATTCTTCACATGAGGTTTCACAACGACTTTCTGAATTCCAAAATAACTCTGATCTTTCAACCGATATAATTTGATTCTACAACAATGCTTATTTATGCATCTTCTTCTAGGCTTTTACTTCAATGTCTGTGTATGTCTTCTTCCACAAATCCACTGCAAATTCAATACACCACGTTTTCTGACGGAATACAACCTTGCACCATAGTTCTAAAACTGTCACCAATCTTCACCACAAGTTTTCAGAACTATTACGATTCTTCTACCACAAATTTCAGTCAAAAAACATCATGTCGTCTTTGTGTTCTTCAAATTTGACATCTTCTTTGATGTCTTCACATATCGTTTCTGACCCAATTCAAACGAGCAAACCCTAGATTTCAAAAAACCTAGACCTAAGCTCTGATACCAGTTTGTTGTGCCCAGAGGTTCATATTGTTCCTCAAGGCATTCCAGGATCCGGCATCAGAAACGAAAACTAAACATTCAATGGAAGCTAATGCACATAGAACAAACAAGACACAGAGATTTACGTGGTTCGGCAATGGCCTACGTCCACAGGCAGCAGAAATTCACTTTATTTATATATCAGAGAATACACAATGCACATGACACTCAGCACCCGTTCTTCTTCTTCTTCACATTCTCAACTCACCTTCAAATCTCCCCCAACTCTCCCAGCCCCAATGCCATGAGAGGATTTACATCTTGCTAATGGAGAGATTACTTCTCTTCTTTGTGAGGATATGTCTACAACCTAAGAGTTTAGAAAAGATTTATGTAGATGATGTAGATGCCTATAACCTAAATTTTATGCCTTTATTTATAGGCTTACAATACTTCGCTTAGGAAATCAAGCTTTACTCTAATTTAGGAAACATAAACTAACTAAGATAGGAAACCCTTGTTTATATAGAAGTCTAAACATAATTCTAAAAATCAGTCAAAACTGATTTAAGAAATCACACTGATGTTTCCTAAAATCGCGCCAATATCCAACACATTAAAGGTAACCATTAAACCTTTTTCAGTTTTGTAAGAAACTGCATATGTCGTAGGCTAATTCACTATATGTTCCGACACAGGTTCAATATCCAAGCAAAATTGACTCAACTCCAGTGGAGATTTCAGGGTCAGGATCCTAACTCAATTCGCTTTATCCTTAACTAGTTTCTTGAATGCTACATCTTTGTCCCCATATTAATATCCATTGCTTCCTTGACGTATATGTTTTGTCCATGATGTTCTTATGGGCCGGTTTGATTATGTTTCTGTAGCATGTAAGTATGTTACAAATTTCTTATTGAAATATTTCTACTTGTAATGAACACATAGTTTTCTGTTTTCTTTCTGTGAATGGAAAATAGACTGCAGAGTGGACCGCATGATACTGGAGTTGGTAAATCTACAATGGACATGGTTCTTCCCTTGGATGATGGTAGATGGTCAAGTTCTGCAATGGAATCATGTTCTAGTGGTAACTTCATAGAAGAGCTTCTTCAAGTGTTAGAAAAACTTCTTCAAGTGAATAACATCAGATAACCTTTGCCTCCTCCAGTTCTTGCCGAGCTGAAGCAGCAGAATTATCCCCTGCTACATCCATCACAAGTTGTTGATCCAAGACCCGGAGCAGCAAAGATATCCGACTCTAATTCTTATCAGCATTTACACATCGTAAGATTCAATCCCCTTCAACCTACACCTTCTCTTGTTCTTATAATTTTTTCTAAAGTATTGGTTCATTAGCTCTTGGGTCGCTTTATTGAAAGGTTGTTTAGTTAATCTTTATAACGTGAAATAATTGCGCGTTTTGCAGCCTGTAAATATGATGAACGGTTTCCTGAGGTTGGCTCAAGCAAATAAAAAGAAAAATTTAGAAACATGTTCTTGCCGGTAAACTGGTAAGTTCTTCTGAACGTTGATGTCAATAAATTGTAATGAATATTATATCTATTCTGACTTTTTGCCCCCAATTTCAGAAAAACAGAGTATTTCATATTACAACACTGATAATTCCAAAGCAGGAGGCAACTTCAGACTCTGTAAGTAATATTTTGCTCCTGTGTTCTCTTTCACCAATTTGACAATTTTGGCATTGTCGTACTCAGCTACTATAGATGCTCTTTAACTGTATGTACAATCTCAGCTACTATAGCTGCTCTTTAACTGTATGTCGTGCACACTTTCGGTATTGCTCGTGCTTTCATATACAATACTAGTTGTGACGTTTGTGCTCTGCACGGGCCCAGATATTTGCGGAAAATATGTTGTGGATGTAATTTTTGGGTTGTTGGGCCGTGCATTGCACGGTCCTAAATGTTTGTAGAGAAAACCAAATATTGGTGAATAAAAATAGACTTATGGTTTATCCGTAAAATTAAGATAAAAATAAATTATTTTTTTTTTTATCCGTGAAGTATTTTTTCACTCAGATACTTTTTTGGGTTGAGTTTTCCCCCTAGAGACAAATTAGTGATTGAGCCTTCCACCTAGCAACTTGCCCCCTAAAGTATGTTTTTGGTCAAAAATACCCTTATTGTGCATGTACGACCTATAGTGTCTGCGCTTCAATCAACACCACCGTGAAGTACCTCCTTCTCAACACACCGTTAACTACAAAAACCTCTAAAACCGAAATGAAGAGCCACTACTCGTTTTTGTAGTGGTTCCAGTCTTCCAGATCTATGTACCGTATTGTTTTAAACGTTGGATACTCTAAAATGTAATATAATTCATTGATAATTAGAGTAAAGAGGCAAGAAACTAGGAGAGAGAAGTTGAGATCAAGAGTGAAAGCACATTTTTAAGGAATTTGAGAGCCACAAATCCACAGAATCGGTAAGACAAAGTTGCTTGGACTTGGTTTGAGAAACCTCTATGGTTCTATTTGCATTCTTTTTTCCTCTGGTGAGTTCATCTTTCTTTTGAAATCTTTTTCGTTATTAATTTTTCAGGGATAATGTTTCCCATAGTTTGATCTTTATCAGAATGTTTACATGATTCACAAACTGAAGAATCTTACCTAATTCAAACTTCAGTATAGTAGAAGGGGAAGAATCTCGTAGGTCTAATAGGGTTTAGTAGAAATGAGTTCTGGTGATTTCTTAATTTTTCTTCATCGATTTGGGGAGTTTTTTTTAGGGTTTCATCGGTATAGTACTAAATCATGTGCACATTTATACAGGATTGTTAGCTCTCGGAGGTGTAGCTGATTGCAGAGATGTTACTAAGGTATTATGATTAATGCGAGAAGGTTCAATCAATATTTCCAGTATTTTTGATATTCTAAGAGAAGAAAACTTCAATCACCAAGAAGATGATGATGCCTGGTCGGTGGACTCACTCAGTGATTGTCATACATTGGACCTAGAATCTGATAGAGATGAATCTGATGATGATGACGACGATGATGTGAAAAATCAGATTGATAGGGAAGTGATAACTGATCCAGAGGGTGGGATATTTGCAACCTGTTAAAGGATACTTGCTCAAGGTTATTGGTCTATCAATTCACTAAGAGTAATCGAACTCTAAAACTCTCACTCTTTTCAACTTTCACCTCATACTAAATCACTTTTGTAATTCCAAACATGAGGTTGCTGATATTGTTGTTTGCAAGAGGTGTAAGAGAAATCAAATGTGTAATGAGTAATGCAAGTTTTGAGCAACTGTTTCCAGTTGTTGCAGCTATTGTAAAGCTGCAGCTATTGTAGAGCTGCAATATGAAATCGAGTTCAACTATACAGACCTTACAAGTGTACTAGAGTACGCAATGAAGCTGCTTATGGTTTGGCAAAATGTGGAGCTAACGAACTTGAGAAGATGAAACTGGGTGTAAGTTTGAATGAGGTGCAAGAAGTTGAGATGGTACCCAGCAAATTTCCCGACGAACTGAATGATATTGTACAGGGAGATGAGAAGATGTTTCTCTGCATATAACTGCGAGCACTTGCTTACTCAAAACTCTCCAACCAAATGGGTCACTGGTGTGGTGGGTGTTATTATTTAACTACGTTGAAGCTATTGTGCATGTTGTTTAATGATGGTGCTCAAGTAAGTGATGTGAAGGAGATTAAAAGGCGTGGAATTGGAGCAAAATTAGTAAGTTATCGACCTCAATATGTGCAGATTTAGTAAATTACATGTTCTGTTAGTCAACCCTTTGGTTAAATTCATAAGATCATAAAGAAAGAAAAACTTAATCAAGTGAATCCAATTATAGAAGCCTAAAAGTCTTTCCCTGACCAACACCCAAGGTAATCTGACCTGAATGGAATAGGCTGATATAAAGATTAGGTTTCCCACTGCCACCGTATCTATATTGGTGTGCCTTATCGATGAGATTGGTAAATTGTACACATCTTGGATGTGTAGCAAAGTTTGTAAGTTATCTACCTTAATATGTGCAGTTTAGTAAATTACTTGTTCTGTTAGTCAACACTTTGGTTAAGTTCATGAAGATCTTAAAGAAAGACGAACTTAATCAAATGAATCCAATTTTCGAAGCTTAAACGTCTTTTCTGGACCAACACCCAATATTGTCTGACCTGAATGGGATAGAAATTTAGGTTTCCCACTGCCACTGCTTCTATTTTGTGTAGTGTGCCATATCAATGAGACTGGTAGATTGCACACATCTTGGATGTGGTGACTGTTGACATCCTAACAAGCATTCCTGGTCAATGGACAGGGAAAAGGTGTATTAATCACTACTTTTTTGGTCGTCGAGTAATTATTCTGAGCATCGCAATGATTCTGCTGTTTAATTGTGTATCCTGCTTATCTTGTGTAGGTTAGCAAAACTTTTGCAGAAAAGGTTAATAGACATGGGTTCTTGCATTGTCACATGCTGCAAACCTGTTTGTTCGGCCTATGCCTTCTAGCAAGAGGAGCATTCTAGGTAAGATTGTGGTCCAACTTATGGTTTCTCAGAGACCTCTCCAACCATTTTTTTATCTGATCTTCAATTTTGCACCTTGTTATATTCTCGTCAAGGTGGTAGTTTTATCAAGATGTCTATTTCTTGGTACGGGTGTTCTGCTGATGTTGGGCCTGAAACATGGGCCATAACCATGATATTATTTCATAACACAAAAATGATGCATATACTTGTTAAAATTTGTTTTTTCCGGAAGGCTCATTTTGTCACATGCCTTGATAGATTGCAAAGCAAAGCTACTGTAGACATTTCTTTTATTTTGTATCTCTAGATTTTGCGCTCCATGTCTTTTTTACAGATTTGCTGAAGTTGACAAATTGTTACTTTCTTAGAAAAATAAAGAACAATAATTGATAGTTACAACTTAAAAGTATTTCACTGAAGAAACGTGGTAAACATTAAAAGCAAAGGACGGGTTTACTCATTAAGTTAAGGTGGGATCACCTGAATATTTGCTGCTGGTTATGGGCAATATGCAACACTTTCAGATTGAAACAGTATTTTACATGCTGAATTTAATTGTGTGCATATATTCTTGTTCGTAAAGGACATTTACAAATTCTCTGTAACTAATGTGCTACCAGTCTTACTTGTTAGCATTTTGAAATGCTGCTGTAAAAATACTAAGAAAAGCTCAGTGTTCACCTCACCAATGTCATTTTTTTTCCTGTGAGGCATCTACTAAGTAAACACGTTAACAAAAGGTCTCTTTTCTAATTGTGTACCTGACCTTATATTGCTTTTTTTGTTTTTTTAAATTAGGTAAACAAACCACAACTGGTATTGCTTGACAATGGTTTATACAAGGAGCTTTGCCACTAGAACCAATTATGCATTGTGGAAGGTAAATCAGTAAATGTCAGCTCTTAGCCCAACAAGTGGCTATTTTTCATCCTTTCGGTGCTTGCACTGCAACAACTTCACTTCTATTAAGCAGTCTCTTATTGATACTTTATTGGTTTTTGTAGGCATTGGTATTTTTCTGATGCTAGGGTTATAAAAAAATATAGCGTAAAACTGGGTGCAGGAGATGATCTGTATGCACTGTTTGCTGGGGTTCTCTCAATGAGACAATGGAATTAAGGTCTTTGACCCAGCTACGAATCATTTGGTGGTGAAAGGCACTGATACTGATGTCTCAGAACTCCAGGTTCTTCTTCTAATTTCGATGTCCATTTCTTCTAGACTATCTTATATTAATAGTAAAAATCTTTGGAATTTAGCCTGTGTGGGTATTCTCCCCACCTTGTAATTTACGTTTGAAAAAGTTGCATTGTTCTGGACTTTCTATACTTCCCAGAAGTTCTTTAATATCAAATTGAACTATTTTGAGCATGTTCATCTGAATCATCTCCTTTGTTCAATACATTTGTACTCCAAATAAACCTTAAGAATTCCAGGTAATATTGAGTCATAGACCAAAAGTGTCAACATGTGAAAAACATAGGCCCATACGGCCCTGTAAGTTCTGGATAGACAACATTGATCAATAAGGTTAAGTGCTTTGATTATCATGTACTACAGTAAAGTTTTTTTTTTTTTAAAAAAAAAAATTCTTCAGTTCTATCTATTCACATGGATGACAACTGGATGCAATGTGCTGCTTATCTTTTGCATCTAATAGAAAGGTGCTAGTGCATTTGTAACTGTTCACAGAGTGGTAGTTTGAAAATCATTTTCCCCCACAGAAAATAATTTCTTAGCTTAAATCTATAATTTGGAATAATGTTCAGACTTGGTATTGTGTTATCCATTTAATGTGGGATTTTAGATAGTGAGTGCCACTTTTATATGGCTGTTGTAAATCATGGATAAATGTAAGAAGGTGCTTATTATAAATCCTTGCTTAACCAATGCATATTTGCTGGTATTTTTGATCTGATGTTGATACCCCCATTTCTGCTAGATTGGAGATTAAGCGCTTATGATAGCAGCACTAATGGCTATGCGCCACCCAAAGTCGATTGTTCTGTCTGGTGCACTTTCCGCCTTGGTTGTGATGACGGTAAGAGAACTTTTAATTTCTGATGGGCTTGAAGCATCAATGTCTTTTTCCTTAATCCCATTCTCGTTTTCTTTTCTTCTTTTTTTGTGTGTGGGTGTTGCATGCATGGGTTTGCCAATTATGTAGGTCCTGGATGGTACCTTCTCCTAGTTGGTTGTTAATGGGATTTCATTTACTGTCAACGTTCTGTACTCTGAATGTCAAACTCCTGTATTTGTAGGTGCTTTCTACTGGACTTGGTCGCATAGTGCCAAATTTGATATCAAGGAAGCACACAAATAGTGCAGCAACAGGTATTTACTTTAATTGTTTGAGGATGGTTGGCTGATGTTCATTTTTGTTGGATGCCTGCTCAATTTAGTGGTCCGTCCATCAGCTGCACTGTTTTTCTTCTTCTCTATAATATGGAAGTCGTACCACTCAGTTTAATGGTTGTTTTATGCTGTCATAAATCCAGTTCTCGATGCATTCTTCGGGTTAGGTCTGCTTTACATTGCTTGGAGATCAGAAAAGGCAAATCAGACTAAGGGAATAGAAGAAGTATGTTTCTCTTTCTTAAACTTCTGATTGCATTCTTATATTTGTGGAAGTTGTACAAATTGTTGAAGTTTGCTTACAAAGAAACCCAGCAACTTTTGTTTAGGGCAAAATAGAGCTTAGCCAAAGTCTGTCAATGCTTGATTTATTACTTATTCCACACATATACTGTCACTTTCACTTTAGATCCTTATCTGTATGAGTTTCCTTTTGTCATTATATAGGTAGAAGAGTAGTTGGAAGGGGGCAAGGAAAGTCAACTTTCGCTTATTTTTATCAAGATTTTGAACTCCAATCTTCTTAGAGGTATTCACAAATGCTATTATGGTTTCACAGTTACTTTTCTCCATGGATTTGTCTGACCTCTCATTCAACATCTGCTTGAGAGTTTGGAAGCTTTTATATGGATTATTATCCTTTAGCTCTTGATAGGAAAAGAAGTTCATCAACATTATCTTACCAGTGTAATCGTTTCTAATTGGAGTTTTCTGTTTACTTTCTTGTGCAGTCGTTTATTTTGACATTTGTAGCCGAATGGGGTGATCGCAGTCAGATTGCCACAATCGCCGTAAGATTTCTCTGCATAAAAACTGAGTTATTTTCTTGCATGCTTGCTTTAGTCAGTTGCGATTGTGTGTATAAATTTCACTCAATTATGGTTGAAGGAAAGTCTAATTTTCAGTTGGGTATTATTTAGAAAGTGTCACTGATTGTTGTGCAATTTTTGTACCCGCAGCTAGCAACTCATAAAAACGCAATTGGGGTAGCCGTTGGAGACCATATATCTGCACATCAATGGCTGTAGTAGGAGGAAGCATGTTGGCTTCAAAGATCTCACAAGGAACAGTTGCAATGGTCGGCAGCCTGCTCTTCCTCGGCTTCTCTTTGTCATCTTATTTCTATCCTCCAATGTAATTTCAACTTAACACTTAACTAATTCAGTGCAAATGATGCAATCTTTCTTTTTCTTTCACGGTTCCAAGATGAGATTTTAGTTCGACATTACCAATTTTTATCATTTATTTATCTCTTTATTCATGGAGATGACATTGTGGCACGAGATTGACAAAGCTATTTTAGACTTTGGAAGTTTGGTAAGTTTCTGTCGTATTAACTGTAACACAACGGGTCATTACAGAAATCGTCACATTGCATGGATAGGTTTACGAAGGAATGAAATCTGTATTTTTTGGTCGACCAAAGGGAGACCTTATAGGGTGACTCATATGGATTTTGTCCGTCACACTTTTATGGTCCTCAAAATTGAATAAATCTCGATCATTTTTCTTCAAACTTTTTGCAGTAGAGAGATCTTAATCATAATATCTCTTATAAATCGAAAGACTTTCCGAAAAAAATCATCCATGATCAAAGAATTTCTAGATTGAAACTTCAATCAAAAAAAAGTTTTCATGAAATCTTAATTTTTCGATTATCATAGATTTTACGTCGTTTTTCTTCGAAAATCTTCCATAGTAGAGTTAATAATCAGGTCAAAGGAATTTGGATGAATTCAATTCAAATCGATGAACTGTGAGTTTCAAAATTACCCAGAAAAATGGGTTTGCTGGGACAGAACCGGGCGAAGAAGAAAGGATCCATGGGTTGTTTTGTAACAGATACGGACGTTCAAAATTAAGTAAAGTGGGACCGTTGCAAATTCTCAGGATAATGTGACTTTCAAACCGTGGTTAAGTAATCTAGAACGTTTATAAATGTTGCACATATTTCTTGTTTTTTCTGGTCGACCCCCTACTCCATTGCTGCAGCAGTGATCTAGTCTTAGATTGAATGTCATATGCGTGAGCAAAACCCTTAACTTTGAAGTTTATATCAAACTTTCGTTTTGTTTCTAATTTCATTGCGTATTTTGTATCTCTGTTTTCTAGGCTGAGTTGAGAGTCACTTTGCATTTAATCAGAATTGGTATTGCTTGACACTGGTTTATACAACGAGATTCGCCACTAGAACCAATTATGTTGCATTGTGGAAGCATGAAAAGTTCTCGGCCCAACAAGTGGCAACTTTTCATGCTTTCTTATTTTGATACTTTATTGGTTTTTGTAGGCATTGATATTTTCTGATGCTAGGGCAATAAAAGAATATAGCTTAAAACTGGGTGTAGGGTGATCTGTATGCACTGTTTGCTTGGATTCTCTCAGTCAGACAATGGAATTAAGGTCATTGACCCAGCTACAAATCAAGTTGTTAGTCTCCTCACCTAGTTATTTACTTTTGAAAAGGTTGCATTGTTCTGGACTTTCTATACTTTTCAGAAGTTCTTTAATATCAAGTTGTTGAACTAATTTGAGCATCTTCATCCCTACATTTGTACTCCAAATAAACCTTAGGAATTTCAGGTAATATTGACTCATGGACCAGAAAGTGTCAACATGTGAAAAACATAGGTCCATACTTTTGTCCGGCCCTGTAAGTTCTGGATAGACAACACTGATCAATAAGGTCAAGTGTTATTGATATACAGTAGAACCTCTATATAAGAATACTCCATATAGGAATAACCTCCATATAAGAATAAAAATTTCTGGTCCCGATTTGGGCCAGTTATATTTAAGAATAAACTCCATATTGGAATAAGTCATAATTTTTCCGGTCACGTCTTAAGGAACTTACCTTCATATAAGAATAATTTGCAATATTATATAGATAATATAAGTCATCTCTGAAAAGCGGGGGTCTAACAACCACCCCCAATATTTCGATTAGCAAGCTGTATGGACTAACTCCAATGTACTTTCTAAAGAATCAACTAGACAGTCAGACTCAATCCAGAGAAAAGTATATCGAGGAGTTAATATCTATCTCTTGATTTGAGTTTACTCAAGCAAATAGAAATCTGTGAGTCTTTATCAAATACAAGGATAATAAACTTGGATGGTACCAAAGACCAATATCCAAGGATCAATCAATTTCCAATCAACAACCAAAGGTTGGATTTCACAATTGATCGATACACACGCACAACCTGTGATATTTCAATTATATAACAAAATATAATGCGGAATAGAAATAACACAGACACCAGAAATTTTGTTAACGAGGAAACCGCAAATGCAGAAAAACCCCGGGACCTAGTCCAGATTGAACACCACACTGTATTAAGCCGCTACAGACACTAGCCTACTACAAACTAACTTCGGTCTGGACTGTAGTTGAACCCTAATCAATATCACACTGATTCAAGGTACAGTTGCGCTCCTTACGTCTCTGATCCCAACAGGATACTACGCACTTGATTCCCTTAGATGATCTCACCAACAACCAAGAGTTGCTACGACCCAAAGTCAAAGACTTTAATAAACAAATATGTATCACATAGAAAAGTCTACGATGATAGATAAATCTGTCTCCCACAGATAAACCTAAAAGTTTTGTTCTGTGTTTTGATAAAATCAAGGTGAACAGGAAATCGGTAACCCAGACTTATATTCCCGAAGAACATACTAGAATTATCAATCACCTCACAATAATCTAAATCGTATGGTAGCGAAACTAGATATTGCGGAATCACAAACGATGAGATGAAGATGTTTGTGATTTCTTTTTATCTTGCCCTATCGGAGATATAATCTCAAGTCAGTCTTATAATTGAACTCGTGCGATAGAAAATGGAAAGATCAGATCGCTCAACTACAAGAGAAGTAGTTTCGTCTGACTTCACAATCCCAATGAAGTCTTCAAGTTGTTAACCGACAGGGTGTCTCGAGAAGAAACCTACGGTTAAAGGAGAATCGACTCTAGTAAACCAACTAGTATCATACAGGAGGTATGGGGATTAATTTTTCCAATTGCTAGATGTCTCCTTTATATAGTTTTCAAATCAGGGTTTGCAATCCAAGTTACCTTGGTAACAAAGCATTCAATATTCACCGTTAGATGAAAAACCTGATTTATCCAAGCTAATATCTTTCAACCATTAGATCGGAACTTAGCTTGTCACACACAAATGAAATATATTCATTTAGGTTTGAGTGACCGTACCTAAACGTGTACACTTAGTTGGTTCACAAATAGTTAACCAATGGTTATCCATATGAGCACTTTCATATTAACTGTACTCATCTTTCTCATAACTAGTTCAAATGACTCATAAGAACTAGTTCAAGAGTTGTTCAATTGCTTAGATCTTTATACATAGACACAATTGAAACAAAATCGGTTTGATTCATTTGAATCAATTCATGAACAATATAGCCACGGTTTGCAAAGATTGCATTCCTTATTGATTTATTGTTTAAGTTCATGAAACTACCGATTTGAGAAATATAACCAGCTTGGGTACGCATACGGGTATGCGTACCTTATCTACCGGATTTGAGTTGGCTTTTGGTTTCCAAACTCAACAGAATTTTTCGGGTAGAAAAGTTCCGCTCGTACGTGTACCTAAGTGATAGGCACATTTTTGTGTCTTATATAATCTCAATTGTATATATTATTAGTGCTCGATTTTATATTTATTATGACTTTTTATGTCCCTGTAGGTATTTTTGGAGAAATAAGCTTTTGCGGCGAAATTGGCAAAAAAAGTGGTTTTTGCGCTCGTGAGAGAAAATTACTATACGGACTCTAACTTTGGATAAGGGGTAACCTAATTACTAAGGGGTAACCCATTTCCAGGCATCTGCTAAACGGAGACCAGCCACGGATAAGGGGCAGTCATCTTCAAGAATTCAAAATATGCTTTTTGGCGGGAAAACAAGTTCACTCACTGGCAGAGTTGGATTCGACTTTTAGACGCGTCCGGCAGAGATTCAATCACGAAGATTGTTTGGGTTTACTCCCTAGGCCTAAACAGGCCTGGTGAAGTCTTTGAATTGCACCCAAATTGGCTAGAAACCGAGTTGGAGCTAAACATGGAAAGTATTTTTACACGGACCTTATTGAGCTTATTTTTAGAAGTTCTAGAGAGACTAAAGACCTAAAACTCTTTCCAAAGATACATATCTATGTAAGGAAGAGTTTGAGACAATCGGGAAAGCTCAGAAACGCGTGGAACGATTTAGAGAAGAGATTATTGTCGTAACTGCCAAGGAAGGAAAGAAGAGATTTCGAGGAGTTTTGGGGAGATTAAATCGCTCTGTTGGCTATATATAAGTTGTTGGGAGTTAAAGGGAGAAGGTCAAACAGTTTGGGGAAAGTTTAGAACACCACAGAGTCGAGAAATCGAAGTTGCAGGAAGTCGAGTTCTGCTGCTGCTGCTGAAGAACACGAAGAACATTAGACCCTTCCGAGAAGTCTTTTATTCAACAACATATATTTCTATCGTTTCCTGTAACAGCACCTATTGCAACAGTTCTCTGTAACAGTGGGTTCTGTAACAATTATAATTGTTACAAATACACTGCTTTATACCTCTTCTTCAATAAAACACCTTTTTGAGCTATGGATTATTATTTTGAGCGTGTTTTCACCATGAAGAGCTAAACCCCTTAGCCGAGGCGACGGAGGAAGCCATCGTTCCATGAAAAGTGGTATATTTCTATTTTAATTAATTCTTGCAATTTCTTTTATGATTATTTGCATGGAACTAATATTGGAAAATTGATTTTTGTTGAATGATTGTGATCCGTTTTGATGGAGCATGCTTAGTTTAAGACTTTTGATGTTTCATGCTTGATGTATACAATTGTTACTTCAAAAATATACTAAAGGAAATATATTAGAATCACTTTAAACGCAAAGAATTGCATAAATATTGATTAGATTAAATCACTTAATTGGTCAATGGTGGAATCCTGAGTCTCGGTGCTTTTTATAATCTTGATAACAACTTTATCTTGAGTTTTTATTTTAATTTAAGTCTAAAATAAATCTCCACAAGTCTGAGTGAGCGACAACTTTACTATCACTTTCTACAACAACATAAAAACCACATCACTAAGGTGACTGGTTCATGAGTTCGTAAACTCCAAACTCAGCAGAATTTTCTAGGAGGAAAAGTTCCGCCAGTACGCGTATGGGTACGCGTACCTAACCCGTCTCCTTCACCAATACTGTATGCACACATATGCACACACTTTTTTTCCGGTACATGGATTTATACACTAATGTGCAAACACACTATATATGCTTATATCCATAGTTGGTTACGTAATCTCAACTCTACATTTCAATCATTGAAACATTCTTCTATAATGTTATAATAGTCGTTAGACATAAAGAATCGACTATCATCATCAAAGCTATTTTCAAGATTGAAACGTCATCATGACTTTTGTCACGGGTAAAGATGAAAATGGTTAAAGCAAAAGCTTACCAACACTTATTTTGAGAAAAATATAGGTGAGTAAACTCGGCTCGAAATAGCAAATGTGTATGTATGAAAACTATCATACTTATACGAATTTTGTCTCAAGAGTAGGAGATAGAGTAGATAGACTTTTGAGTGACAGATGAGTTCAAGTCTCCACACACCTTTTGGTCGGATGAAGTTCCACTGGTTCCTTGAGTAGTTCTTCGTCTTCGTAAGATAATCGCCATGGAGTCTGGAGCTCAACTATTCCTAACTGTCCTAGACCGAGACTTAGTCATAAGTATATTAGAAATCAAGACATATAGTTTTGATCACTAACATTGACAAACATGCTTGAGATAGCAACACGCGCAAGTTCGACCGAGCAATGCTCTAACAATATCGTACATCAAAGTTTAAGAAGAAAAGGTTCTGTCAACCAATTTGAAAAATCCTTTTACTTTTCAGCGGGTGTGATGTGTTTTTTTTTTGTATGACTCATTCAAATATCTCTAATCATATGACTTTATTTGTCAATTTTTCATATCATTGTTGAATTTTGTGTGGATTGTGTTACATAGCAAGTTTCGTATATTTGACTAATACATGTGTAACTAAACAAATTTCACATGTGAAACTAAACAAAATTTATGTTTTCCTAGGTATTCTCTAGGTACATTTTGTTCCACAACAAACTTCCCATATTGAACTTGCGTATCATACATGTGAAACTAAACAAAGTTTAACTAATACTTGTATTTCCTGTGTATATTGTGATGTTTGTTGTGTGCAATTATGTTTTCTCCTAGATACATATATAAAAAATTTGTATTGATCTTTCAAGGTAGACCTCTATATAAGAATAACCTCCATATAAGAATAATTTCTTGTGGTCCCCAGGATATTCTTATATAGAGGTTGTACTGTATATATGCCTAATCATAGATGAATATCAATGTGCTATAGTTTGTCAAGGGAGATATTTTACAAATCATCATGGAAAATCTTCCTCGTGAGATTACATCCGAAATATTTTCTAGAGTTGATGTTGGTTCCATATTACCTACAAAAAAAAGTCTGTAAAACATGGCGAGCTCTCTTAGATCATGTTAAGATATGACTCGTTTTCTTAAACAAACGACAAGGTGGGACACTTCGAATTCTCTGTACTGACTTAGATAAGCTTATTAACGTGCGTATAAATCTGCCAATCGGCAGTAGCAATACAATAATATTCGAAGAGATTAAGCCTCGTAAGGAAGTGTGCGAACCCTATCATTGGTATCCGTTAGTTGGTTCGTGCAATGGTTTACTTTTCGTATCACTTTCCATGGATTACTTCCGTTGCATCACACTTGATGGGGTTCCTAATCACATTTTTAATCCCTTCACCGGTGAATACGTTGAGATTCCAGGATCAGACTCCCCAATAGCAACAAAGCTTCACGTTGCAGGAGGATTCGGTTATCTTTATACAACTAACGAGTACAAAGTTGTTTGAATGTTTAAGAAATATATCAGAGGTGGCCAGGTGGCATTATTAGATGAGGTATACACTCTTGGTAGTGGTTGTGGGTGGAGAGTCAAATGAGACATACCGTGCACATTATTGTCGTAATGCGTTCTCGTGAATGGAGCTCTTCACTGGCTTGATCATGAGGAACTGAGGATCGTTTGTTTTGGTTTGAGAGATGAAGAGTTTCGAATACTCTACCACCACCACATCTTTTTCCAACTCATGGTGGTAAGCTTACATCCCCTGGTAATGCTAGGGTTCTGTCTTTTAGGCTCCGGGCTTTAAGAGGATGTTTGTGCCTTGTTCATCAAAAGCCCAGAGATTGTTTGGATATATGGTTGCGAAAGAAAAAGAATGGAAAGCAATTTTTTTGAAGTTGGGGTGTGGAATTTAGTATCAAATGGGATGGGTCGTACAGAGACTATAACGTTACCACCGTCACAAAGGTATTGTTACGTTGCGATTCCAAGATTCTTTGTTGTTATGACCTGAAAACAAAAATTTTGAGAAAACTTTGGGAGGGCGATTCCTTTCTGGCGTTCTTTCCAAGCTGTTCTGCACATGAAAACCTCTATTTCGCTTAAAGATCTGGGAGAAAAGTCTTTTAACATGATAACCGACCTGAAAAAAATGGAAACGTTTTGTGAGGAGGAAGAGGTGCATTTGCAAAGAAGGAAATAAAGTTTTGGTGTGTTCATTGAGGATTAGGGGTAAGTTTGTTTGGCGATATTTGTTTCATTCTTTTTCTTATTTATTTTTTTGTTTCAATCTGATTTCTATTTTGTATGATTATAATATATGTTGGGTAGTTGCCATTGTACTTCCAGAGAAAATTTACATCTTATGCTCTAGAATTGTGATGATCGAAGCCGGGGCCTTAAATAATGAAAAGTAGTAGATAGGTTAATATACATTTCGAAGAGTAAGTTTACCTTCTTTTGATAAAGAAATTTGCCTTCAAGAAGAAATCCTCTTTTCAAACTTTTCGATAATTGAGTTCCAAATATGCTTTGAAGTAGCTTTTGCACCCAATGGCATACCCAAGTACATAAAAGGCAGATTATCTGTGGTGCAACCAAATTCCGAAGCCCAAAGAGAAATCTCAGGCACATCCCCAATTGTTATGAGTCTAGTCTTCATTGTGTTAACTTTTAATCCGACAATGTAGTTAAAGCATTTGATGGCGGTGGATAAATTATGAAGTTCATCTTTGCTGTGATCGATGAAGAATATGGTGCCATCCGCATAGTGCAAATGATTTACAGTAATACTGGTAGGGGACACTGAGAAACCACTGAACAAATTAAGATGTGAAGATCTGTCCATATATCTTGAAAAGCCCTCCATGGATATATTGAATATGAGAGGTGAGATTGGACATCCTTTTCTTACGCCACGAGAGCTAGAGAAATAACCAAAAGAAGAGACATTAATCAACACCGAGAAGGTAGAAGTTGAGTAATTGCATAGCTTTGTGCCAAAACCCATTTTATTTAAAACAAACTCCAGGTACTTCCGATCAATCCTATCGGAAGCCTTTTCAAGGTCTATTTTGCAGATGGCTCCTGCTTTACCAGATCCCAACCTTGAGTCGACCAACTCATTTTCTATTAAAATTTCATTTACGATTTTCCTCCCTTCAGTGTAGCCACTCTGAACATGGGATATAAGTTTGTCTATTACTAACTTGAATCTGGTAGCCAACACCTTTGCAATGATTTTGTACACACTTGTAAGAAGGCAAATCAGTCGATAGTCTTTAGTAGTTTCGACATAATCTTTTTTGGGCACTGGAGTCATGAATGTTGAATTATGTTTCTCATCAATATGTCTAGTAGAACAAAACTCATTCACTGTACTCATTATGTCCGCTTTAAGAAAGCTCAAACAGTTTTTGAAAAAAATTATTGGAAAACCATCCGGACCAGGCGCTTTGTCGCATCCAAGGTCTTGAATAGCTTGCTTTACTTCATCTTCAAAGATACTTGATTCCAATATTTCACTTTCTTGAGCGTTTATCAAACACAATATCTTCTAGTTCTGGTCTAATCAACTCTTCCTCCGTGAAGAAGGTGATGTAGTAATCTACGATGTGTTGTTGCAGCGTATGCCTGTCATCCACAAATTCTCCATTGATGTAGAGTTGTTTGATCCTATTATGACGTCTTCGAGCCAAGGATTTGCTCATAAAAAATGAAGTAATTCTATCCCCTTCTTGTAGCCATTGAGTCTTGGACTTAATCTTCCAAGTCAATTCCTCAATTTGAGTTGTTCTCTCGAATTCTGTTAAAGCATAGCTCGGTTGAACTCACCAAGCGTTGGTATGTCAAGTTTGGTTGTCATATTTTAGTATCAAAAGTCATTTAGAGTCTCTTGATTATATACTAGAGTCAACTTCGTTTAAGTTAGACTAGAAAGTCTAGGAATGTTGAGACATACAAGTATTACTCTGAAGACCCGAAGAATGTGAAAAAGTAACGAACTACAACGACGACATCATGCTTCCACTTGAGGTTAGTAATACTGACTTGAACTTGTTTCAATTCATAACATATCTTTCAAGTCGTGCATATTGAAAACATAACTGCGAAGCTATATATATTGTGTATAATACTCTAGTGATGTGACATGATTATAATAGTACGATCAGAGTATTAAGAAATTAGACTACGAAGTATAACACTTATCTTTTGAACTTCGTAGATATGTGTAGTTACCTAAAATCGGTGAGAGGCTAAAGTGAGATTCTAGGGTTTCTGAAAGTGAGTTACGGGATGTTGAACACGAATAGTCTTGCAAGTATACCTATTTATCAAATGGGCTGCTTTGTGTTACCTAAGAAAATCACTAAAAAATTGATACAATTCAAAGATATTTTTGGTGGCGTAAAGACACTGGCTCTATAGGTTTTTACCCTAAAGCTTGGCCAATCCTCTGTAAACCAATGAAAGGTATAGGATTTGAAGATGCTCATAAATTCATTCTGGCCATGATAGGAAAACTGGCATGGAGACTACTTAAAGAAGCCGTCTCTCTATGGGAAAAAACTCTAAAACCCATTTATTTTAAAAAGAAATCTCCTTTAAGAGCAAAACCACCTGATAACAGCTCTTGGACCTGGAAATGTACTTGTAAAGGCACGGAGTTAATCAATAGATTTTGTTTCTGAGAAGTTGGAAATGGTCTCAATATATATGTTTTGGAAGATAACTGGATCCCTGGCTTAAAAGGAATATTAACTTCTCATTTATCTCTTATACTTTGGAAATCTCTCTTGCAGCAGATCTCATAAATCAGACTACAAAATAGACACCCTCATATGGTCTCTAACCAAATCTCTCTTCTATATGTTTTGGAAGATAATGGAACTTTAACCTTGTTCAAGACATTTTTCCAGCTAATACAACTACCAAAATCTGTAACATTTATCTTTTCCTAGATAAATCCAACTCCCTAAAAATAGACACCCTCAGATGGTCCCTAACCAAATCAGGAGAATATATTATCAGATCCGTGTATGATAAATTAAATGAAGTATGGATAAATATCGTGAGTTTATTACTTCTTGAGACATATTGGAAAATTCCATGGAAACATGACGTATCCAAAAGAATAAAACTTTTTTTTTCTTGGAAATATGTTCAAAATGCCCATTCGACTAATGCTAAACTAGTATGATAAGTTAAACACATAAATCCTGCCTACACAATATGTTGGGAGGAATAGAAATAACAGAGCATCTTATTTTTCATTGCAAGTATTCTAAAGCAATCTTGGAAACATGACTTAACCCTATAAAGATGAATATTGATCCTTTTTCTAAACACTCTAGATCTCAGCCAATCATGGGTTCAAAACAATAAAATGGGGATTTCAACTCATGAACTCCTCCTGAGTGCTTTATAAGATGTGGTTTATTCGTAAGGAGATATGCAACATAATTTTTCAAGGAGTCTCAATGACGCAAATACAACTGTCTGTAGTGATTCAAAATCATATCCCGTATTGGTCTAGGAAACCCTCTGGTTTAAAATTTCAAAAGCCGGTCAAGAAAAAACAAAATATCCCTTGGACAACCCCTAAGTTACAGAGTCACAAAATTAATGTTGATGTTGCATGGGACTCACTTTTTTCCCCATCCAGTTTTGCACTAATCTTGAGAGATGATGCAGGTGGTTTTGCAGGCAGAAGAGCAGGACCAACAACAAGTGCAGACCCTCAAGAAGCGGAAGTTGTTGATGTCTGCTCACTGGGCAAAAAAAAAGGAACACAAAATTTCAGTATCAAATGTGACCGTGAAGGCCTCTTTTTGTATATCAATAGCTCCAATTCAGATATTTCTTGGCGCAGCAAAAACCTTTTAGATGAAGCAGAAAAAGTAGCAGGATCTTGGACGACTTTTTTTGGATTCCATTTTGTACCTAGGACAGGGAATGCAGTAGCGAATGCACTAGCAAAACAAGCAAAAAAAAAACTTCTATTTTAGAATGAGATTTGATCCCACCATGTATTAAGCTTAAACTTTCAGTAGATAAATCTAATATGTCGAGCAATTCTTCCTCTATAATAGATGGCTCTACTAACTTTGTATCTCAGTCTTATAAAGAGTCCTAATATATTTTGGATGCGATATTTATTCACAAAGACAAAAATTGGGATGCTTCGATGCATGTGACTTTCACTTTGTCACTCTCTCGCGGCCAAGTTTCTTAATAAACTCGTTTTATTGCATTATAGGAAAATTACAACACTATCGCACCGTATTGAATCTGCTAAGTAGCCTTTCTTGGCTCAGCCATGTTGACGCTACGTCGTCGGACTGTGCAGCTCCATCAGCCAGACTACAATTTAAGTGTTGCAGAATGATTGTGCGTCAATGTTGAGGCATGTATTACTGATCCACCGTAACATCCCATGGCCAGATTTTTTTTTTTTTTTGAAAAGAAGAAGTTTCATTATTAATAAACTGGAACTTCTCTTGGGTAACGAGTCCCCATCGAGTCATTCATAACAATTACATTATGGAAATCAGGAGTAGTGTGCTCCCATATGTGGGTTGATGTTCGGTTGTTGATTCCAATCCCTTGATGTAATTGTTTTTTTGCTGCAAAGTCTGCAAGTCCATCCGCCGCTTGATTCGCTTCCCTGTATGTGTGTGTTATCACATAAGCCTGTAGTGAACGGAGATGTTGTTGTATTTCTTGTAACAAAGTTCGTATGATCCAAGGTGCCTCAGAGGGGTCCTTCGAGACAAGTGTTAACATCGCCTTTGAGTCCGTTTCGAATTGGATGGTGTTCCATTCTTTGAGGGCCGCCATCCTCACAGCTAGAAGTAATGCCCATGTCTCTGCTACAATTGATGTCGTTTTGCCAAGTGGTGTTGCCATAGCCATAATCACTTTACCATGTTCATTTCTGCAAATCCAACCTGCTCCAACCATCTCTGGTTCGCCTTGATTGTTCATTTTAGACGCTCCATCAGTGTTGATTTTGAGCCATTGGTTGTGGGGGGCCTTCCATTGAACCCAAATCGTGTCGACCTATGCCGTGTTGTTGTTGTGTAGCGTGTTGGCTGCAAAATTGTGTTGGACTGCCCATTTGTATTCCTGGCTGAGAGTAGAGCTATATAAATATTTGTTTCGTGTTTGCACTATTGTTGTAGACCTTAGCATTTCTTGCTAACCAAATATTCCACATTGTATAACAAGCCAACGTGAAATCCTCCTTCCTTGTGTGCATTTCCAAAAAGACTCAAAGTTGACAGGTTGTGTATCAGAGCTGGTGTTGTTGTTCTTACCCAACCTTGGTCCCAGATTGGCTTCTAGCGCAAGTTGTTGCTGAGCAATGATTGTGGCCACAGGTGAGGTGGTAGTGCAATGTTGTTGTAAACATTGTATTGGCTGGCCAAGCTGTTTATGCCTACACATCATTTCCCAAGTCTCCCTCGCTCGTGGGCAGTCAAAAGGCAGTGTTGCACCGTTTCTGGATGCTGGTTGCAGATAGACACATGTTGGAGGGGTAGTTATGTGTCTAATGCAGCGCATCAAATTTGGTAGACCATTGTGGCTGACTTTCCAGAGGAAAAGTCTGATTTTTGGGGGCAGTCTGCTTTCCAAAGAGTGTTGTACTTTTTCTCCATGTTGGTTGCACTCATCTGTGGAGGTTGGTTGGTTGTAGCGGTTGTAATTTTGAGAAGTATCTCATAACCGCTTTTAACCGTGTACGGCCCCTTTTTGGCATGAGGCCAAATTGGTTTATCGGGAGAAGGTGGATTTGGGATATGAATGGATCGTATTGCACTACTGATGCTATTGGGGAAAATATTATCCAACAATTCAGTATTCCAATTGAAAGAGTGTGGTACCATCAGAGAACTTACTAGGTTGTCGCTCGTATGTCCCAAGTTTGGTATGCTGTCATGCATTGGTATCCACTTTTCTCCAATAGTAGTAGACTTCCATCCCCAATCTGGACCGCAATATTTTCCTGCACAAAATGGGATATTTTTGTAATATTTTTCCATGTCGGACTGGCATTTGCCTGTGGAGGTTGCAGTCTTCTCAAGATCGATTCCATGCCCAAGTATTTGCTTCGATAGAGCTTGTTGCAGATTGTGTCTGGTTTTTCATGAATTTGCCAGACTCGCTTTCCCAAAAGTGCAAAATTGTGTTTCCTGGCATTTCTGATTCCCAAACCTCCTTGTTTTATTGGAAGGTGAAGCTTCTCTTTTCCTACCATATGCAACTTCTTTGTCGCCTTATCATGACCCCAGAAAAAATTCCTCGCAATCTTGTCTATTTTTTGGTGAACATGGGCCGACAGCAACTGCGTTTGCATAATGTGATTGGCTGTAGGAATTAGGCTTGAATTTATGAGTAACCATCTTCCCGCCTGGTTAAGACATTTTTCCATCCACCCTTTCGCTTTCCTTTCCAATCTTTGAAGCAGTTGAGCAAAAATTGGTGATGAGTTTCGTCCAATCTTAAAATCCACTCCCAAGTATTTAGGAGGATTTGCTGTTATTGGCATGTTGAACATCTGAGTCAGCCAATGTTGAACACTTGGAGTGGTGTTTGGGTGGTGTATGATAACCGATTTCTGTAAGTTTATTGCCTGTCCTGCTGAGGCTGAGTAGCTGTGTAGCACTTTGTTCAAGTTGTCGCATGTTTCCTGGTTCGCTGAACAAGAAATAAGTAAGTCATCGGCATACATCAAATGAAGAATTGGCGTGCTGTTTGACGAAATACATAAACCTTTCAGCTTGCCCTCATTTTCCAGAATGGCCAAATTGGTGGATAGGATCTCAGCGCACAAGATGAAGATGTATGGTGACAGTGGGTCCCCCTGTCTGAGTCCCCTTGTTGGCTTGATGTGTCCCTGTGGATTACCATTGATGTTGATAGCATACGTCACTGAAGTTATACACAGCATGATGTATTCCACAAACTTGGCTGGAAAACCTAGTGAGTTTAGTGTCTGGTTAATAAAACCCCAATCTAGGCTGTCATAGGCTTTCTGATGTCCAGTTTCATGGAAATTTTTGGGTTTTTTGTAGGAGGTGTAGATCGATGTGGTGGAAAATCTCAGTGGCTATAGATATGTTATCATGAATTGCTCGATTAGGCACGAAAGCACTCTGGTACGGACTGACAAGGAATTGTAGAATTGGTCTCAACCTATCTACCAGCAGTTTAGAAATGATCTTATAGACCACGTTGCACAAACCAATGGGCCTATAATCATTAACCGAAATTGGGTTATCTGATTTTGGTATGAGGGTAATATTTGTGTGGTTGAAAGGGTTTTCAAGTTCCACATTTTCAAAAAAATTGGTTACAAGGTCACAAATTTGAGGTTGAGTTGTATCCCAAAATGTCTTGAAAAACTTACTTGTAAAACCATCTGGCCCTGGAGCTTTCTCAGAACCGATACTTTGCAATGCTTTGTGAATTTCCTCAAAGGTTGGGGGATTCATTAACTGGTTGCAGTGAAATGGTGAGATTCTATGTGTAACTTTGGCGAACAGTTCCAAGTCTATCGTAGCTGGTGCAGCCACGTATTGCTGTTTGTAGTGCTGTATCATTAGAATAACTATTTGTCTTTGGTTGTACACCCATTTTTGGTTTGCATCCTGTAGCTGGTGAATATGGTTGATTATGTTGTTGATTTTGGATTTGGTATAGAAAAATTTGGTGTTGAGGTCGCCATTGTTCAACCAATCAATTCTAGCTCTTTGTTTCCAGTATTGGTCATGGCAGCGCAGTAGCATGAGGTGCGAATTCCTAGTCTCTCTTTTCTGTTGCAGCCAAAAAAGTAGTTCCGTGCCTGTTGCTATTGCACATTTGGACTGAGCCAGTTGTATTTGAAATTACGCTTCTTTTAGGAGATCTGGTAGATTCCCAAAAGTTTGTTTATGCCATTTTTGCAAAGCCAATGCAGTTTCTTGCATTCTTGTAAGAAGCTCATGTCCTGCAGAGGCGGCCTCCTCTTGAGAAAATTGTTGTTGCCAGGTTGTAAGCACCACGTCCTTCATTTGTGGATGAAGAAACCACAAGTGTTCAACTCGGAAATGTTTTGTGTAATTCCTTGCAATTTCTTTTTCATTGAGCAGAAGTGGAGCATGGTCGGATCCAATTCTTGGGAAATGTCTGAGAAGTGATTGAGGGTGATTATCTAGCCAAAGTTGTGTTGCAAGGCCTCTGTCAAGCCTTTCCATGATGAAGTTACCATCCATTTGATTGTTTGTCCAGGTGAAGGAGTCTCCCTGAAATCCCAGATCAATAAGGCTATGAGAGTTTATGAAATTATTGAACAATCTAACGTGCCCATTGGTGACAGGTCTGCCTTCTTTCTTTTCTAGTTGGTCAATAATTTCGTTGAAGTCTCCCATACGGAGCCAAGGAATGGTTGGTGGAGAGATCAAGTCATCAAATTTTTTCCAAAAAACGTGTCTTGGTGCAGGTTGTGGAGGCCCATATATTCAAGTAAACATCCAAGGAGGTGTGAGCTGAGGTTGAGTTGGGGTGATGTAGGCATGAATAACATTATGATTAGCTACTAAATATGAGACATTAAGGTGGGATGTCCACATCAAGCAGCGGCCACCTTTATGTCCCTCACCAGGGATAGCAAAAGAACCAAAAAAAACCTAAAGAAGTACTCAAAAAAGTCATGTGCGACACAGTCGCCAAAGTTTCAGACAAAAACAAAAGAGAAGGTCTAAATTTACGTGTGTAACCACGTAATTTAGAAATTGTAAAGACGTTGTGGACGCCTTGACAGTTCCAAGCTAAGTAACTCATGGCTTCTGCGTGTGTTGGTTGAAGCCAACACCACGCACAATTTTTTCTGCCGCTTCAGCGATAGTCCTTGCATCAATGGACAATATCCAAGATGGATTGGCCGAGGATGAAGTTGTATTAGATTTAGTGTTATGCCCTCCCTTCCTGTCCTCTGCCTTGGTTTCCTCTACATGAATGTTTTGAGTAGTGGCCTTGACAGTTCTTGCTTGTTGAAAAATGTTTCTTGCACTCCTTGGCTTTCGGTGTCTCACAGTTGGGATTTCAAAAGTTGGGGTTCTAGATGTAGCATTCTGTTGCTGTTCTAGCTGTGCTATAGAGGCAAATTTGTGGATTTTGGGAGGTGGTGGTTGAGCTGCAAATTCTGGAGTGTAAGGGAGCATCAAATGTTCTGGTAGTCTTGTCGGAGTTCGAATTGTTCTTCTCTTGTAAGTTCTCAAGACTGGTGCAGCGGTGGTTGTAACTGTTACCTCCGGTTTGCCTTTCTCCATGTGAACTAACAAGTTTACATGCATGCCCCTATTTTGCACCTCATTCAGCAGAACTTTAGTATATTCAGGGGTAAAGAAAGTTAACATACGATTGATATCGGGTTTGTATTTTGGTTGTGGATTCGGGTCCTGAACTGGCTGCACTAACTGATCCACTGATGTAGATTCATTGGGCTCCATATCTTCTGAGGCTACTTTTCCTTTACCTTTTCTAATGGGCTCTGAACTTGTTGCGCCATGAGGATGGTTCTGGGCAGTTCCACCTTTAGAGCTGGATCCATTGGGCTGTTGGCCAAGCAGAGCTAGCATGGCCGGTATGGTATACTTTTCAGGCGTTGCAGTCGCGGTGTGCAAGGTTGGAGCGCCAGTTATTGCCCCCATGGGAGATAGTGATGACTTGGCAGGCATATCCAACTCAGCCGGGTTGGTTGATTTGTCATATTGAGCTGTCTTGCCACACAGTTGGGTAGCATTCATCGATGACGTGTCATGTAGGCCTGACGTGGCCTGTGTGGATGACCTGTCAGGTAGAGTTGACGTGGCATGCAGCTGGCTCTTCTCCTTGGTACTTGTTCTGACATTCTTTATTCTCTCAGACGCTTTATCCGCAGAAACTGCATTGGCACACTCTTTATTGTTGTTTTGTGGCGGCTGAGATGTTTTTCTTGTTGCAGTAGCTTTGTCGGTCTTCTTTTGCTAGCTTACCGTGCTCCATGCAAGTCCTCGTCGAATCATTTCCTCCGATAACTGAGCTGGGAATGAAGCCGTGTTGTTAGTCTTTGCTGACCCAGTCTTCCCCTGTTCAGTAGATACTCCCTTTTGAGCTTCTTGGCCTGACTCAGAGTAATCTTTCTGCACCTTTGTAGCATCATGGTGGATATGAGAGATGAGATCCTTTGTCATATATACTCCAGATGCAGAAGATTCTCTTAAAAGGGTCTGAGAAGTACGATAATCCTACATGCAGTTGACTCGTGTGCCTCTTGAATTTGTTGCCTTCATTTTTGCATTAAGCCTTGAATAGAGAAAGTCTGTGAATTTTCTCTGTTGCAAAACTTGGTTCAAACCATTGGAGTTATGGCACTCTCGGAAAACATGTCCCGGGAGACCACAGACAAAACATAACACCGAAATTCCTTCATAGGAAAACTAAACCCAAGTTCTCTTTCCTAAACTTAGCATAACTCATGGCATGAATGGTTTATTTAGGTCCATAATTACTAAGACTCTAGGTGGAGAGCTTTCTAGGTCAGTTTGTACAACAGTTCTTGTGCCTGAACGTTCTATGATGTCCATAATTGCCTCTTCATCCAGAAAAAGTCTAGGTAGGTTAAGCACTTGCAACCAGAACGGAGCAAACTTAAAACAATTAAGTGGGTGTTGAACAAAGAAAGTCCAATCCTCACAGAGAATAACATGCGGAGCTGCAATCCAAGGTTGGTTGGCCAGAATGAATTCTTTATCATATTTGTGCTTGAGGGACAGTTGAATTACCTGGAAAGTAGCGTTAGTTTCCATTAGATGAAACTGTATGGGGAATATCCTGTTACCAAAAGCTCTTTTGACTTGAGAAAAATCTTGAAACCCTCCAACCACTTTTAGCGCCAAACTATGCTCGTTATGAGTCTGCATCAGGTTCTGCATTCTATCAGTTAACTGCAAGATAGGGATATTGGTGTCTTTCAACTTTTTAGGTAAAGTTGGCTTTGTTTCCGAATCTATTTGATGGGTTTGATGCTTTTTTTGATTGGTATTTTTTCTAACATGATGGTTTGAGGGGATTTTGTATGAAAAGTTGAGGTTTGTTTCTTTGTCTTTGTTGGAGAGCTTTTCAGTATTACTCGAGGTAGAAGATGCAGTAAAGGAGAAGAAGCTTTGCTTTGAATCCTCCAAAAGGCTTCTGTTCTTCAGCTTTTGGTTGTCTTTAAACGAGAGTGATTCTTTGAAGTGAGAGACGCATGGGGAGGATTGCGGGAATCTATGGTGCTTTTCAGAGCTAACTGCATGAAGTAATGTATCAGGTAGTTGAGCTGTAGGTGAGTGCGAGCCCTGATTGGAGACGGGAGAAGGTGGCTGTTGACTCATTGGTGATTATGGGAGGTGAGGAGAGGAATAAAAAACCCAGAAAATCTGCCACTAACTGGTCTTGAAAGAGAAATCTTCTTTCGAATTTCCCTATGAGTATTGCAACTGATAAGGGTCCCTCAAATCAACCTATGGTGGAAGATGCATTAGATACAAGAACACAGATACTGGAGATATGAAGTATTTAGAAATTCCTCAACCGTAGCCAGAATCCATTAATCGACCATTTGAAAACAACGAGGTGAGTTGACACATTCACACCCGATTCTCGGTGTATAAGAACATAAAGATAACATTACTATAACAGTAAGATAAAAATGAGAGCCATAGCCAGGTTACAAGGGCGGTGATATGTGATTTTGAGCACCGCAAACCACACCCAATTAACGCAAGCCATTTGGTGTCAGAAACTTCTATGCCTATGGTTCTATTTGCCTTCTCTTTCCTCTGGTGAGTTCCTCTTTCGTTTTAAATTTGTTCCGTTGTTGATTTTTTTGGGATAATCTTTCCCATAGTTTGATATTATCAGAATGTTTACCTGATTCACAAACTGAAGAATCTTACCTAATTCAAACTTCAGGTTTAGTAGAAGGGGAAGAATCTCGTTGGTCTTTTAGGGTTTAGTAGAAATGAGTTCTGGTGATTTCTTAAATTTTCTTCATCGATTTGGGGGGAAAAATTTAGGGTTTCATCGGTATACTACCAAGTCTTGTGCACATTTATACAGGATTGTTAGCTCTTGGAGGTGTAGCTGCTGATTGTTCCAATTGCAGAAATGTTACTAAGGTTCAAATTATGATGAACGCGGCAAGCAAGGTTCAATCAATACTTCCAGTATTTTTGATATTCTAAGAGAAGAAAACTTCAATCACCAACCTGGTCAGCGGACTCACTCAGTGGATTGTCATATAGAGGAACTAGAATCTGATGATGAGATGAATCTGATGACGATGATGGGAAAAATCAGATTGGTAGGAAGTGATAACTGATCCAGAGTGGGATATTTGCAACCTGTTAAAGGATATTTGCTCAAATTTGTAGGTCAATCAATTCACTAAGAGTTGCCAAACTTTTAACACTCTTTTCAACTGTCCCCTCATGCAGTCATACTAAATCACTTTTGTCATTCCAAACATGATATTGTTGTTTGCAACAGGTATATGCGAAATCAAATGATGTAGCAAAATTAGTAAGTTATCTATCTCACTATGTGCAGATTTAGTAAATTACATGTTCTGTTAGTTAATCCTTTTGGTAAGTTCATGAAGATCTTAAAGAAAGAGAAACTTAATCAAATGTATCCAATTATAGAAGCCTAAACGTCTTTCCCTGACCAGCACCCAATGTAATCTGACCTGAATGGGATAGCCTGATATATGAAGATTAGGTTTCCTACTGCCGCCGCTTCTATATCGTGTAGTGTGCCATATTGATGAGACTGGTAAATTGTACACATCTTGGATGTGTAGCAAAATTTGTAAGTTATCGACCTCAATATGTACAAATTTAGTAAATTACTTGTTCTGTTTGGTTAAGTTCATGAATATCTTAAAGAAAGACGAGACTTAATCAAATGAAATCCAATTTTCGAAGCTTAAACGTCTTTTCTGGACCAACACCCAATGTAGTCTGACCTGAATGCTATAGCCTGATATCTGAAGATTAGGTAGATTGTAATTATCCTGAATGTGATAGCCTGGTCAGGGATCGGGAAAAGGTGTTTTGATCGCTACTTTTTTGGTCGACGAGTAATTATTCTGAGCATCATGATGATTCTGCTGTTTAGTTGTGTATCCTTCCTAACATGTATAGGTTTGTAAAACTTTTGAGAAATGATTCACAGACATGTGTATAGGTTAGTAAAACTTTTGAGAAATGATTCACAGACATGGGTTCATGCCACATGCTGCAAACCTGTTCGGCCTATGCCTTCTAGGAAGGGGAGCATTTTATGTAAGATTGTTGTCCAACTTATGGTTTCTTAGAAACCTCTCCAAACAATTTTGTGTCTGACCTTGATATATTCCCGTCAAGGTGGTAGTTTCATCAAGATCTCTACTTCTTGGTACGGGTGTTTAGCTGATGTTGGGTCTGAAACATGGGAACTGAACTCCACAACCATGTTATTATTTCATAACACAAAAGTGATTCATATACTTGTTAAAATTTGTTTTTCTTTTTTTTTTCCTGAGAGGCTCATATCATCACATGCCTTGAGAGATTGCAAAACAAAGCTACTGTAGACATTTCTTATATTCTGTATCTCTAGATTGTGTGCTCCCTGTCTTTTTTACAGATTTGTTGAAATTGACAAATTGTTACTTTATTAGAAAAGAACAATCATTGATAGTTACAATTTAAAGGTATTTCACTTAAGAAATGTGGTAAACATTAGAAGCAAAGGACAGGTTTTCTCATTAAGTTAAGGTGGGCTCACCTGAATATTTGCTGCTGGTTATGGCAATATGCATCACTTTCAGTGTGAAACAAGATTTTGTATGCTGAATCTAATTGTTTGCATATATTCTTGATCGTGAAGGACATTTACAAATTCTCTGTAACTAATGTGGTTCCAGTCCTACTTGTTAGCATTTATAAATGATGCTGTAAAAATACTAAGAAAAGCTCAGTGTTCATTAATGTCATTTTGTCCTAAGAGGCATCTACTAAGTAAACACGTAAACAAAAGGTCTTTTTTTTTCTGATTGTGTACCTGACCTTTTATTGCTTTTTTTTATTAGGCAAAAAAAAACCGCATTTATAAATGATGCTGTAAAAATACTAAGAAAAGCTCAGTGTTCATTAATGTCATTTGGTCCTAAGAGGCATCTACTAAGTAAACACGTAAACAAAAGGTCTTTTTTTTTCTGATTGTGTACCTGACCTTATATTGCTTTTTTTTATTAGGCAAAAATAAACCGCGACTGGTGTTGCTTTACAATGGTTTATACAAGGAGCTTTGCCACAAGAACCAACTATGCCGCATTGTGGAAGGTAAATATCAGCTCTTGGCCCAAGAAGTGGCTACTTTTCATGCTTTCTGTGCTTGCACTGCAACGAATTCACTTCTACTAAGAAGTCTCTTATTGATACTTTATTGGTTTTTGTAGGCATTGTTATTTTCTGATGCTAGGGCAATAAAAGAATACAGCGTAAAACTGGGTGCAGGAGATGATCTGTATGCACTGTTTGCTGGGATTCTCTCAACGAGACAATGGAATTAAGGTCGTTGACCCAGCTACGAATCATTTGGTGGTAGAAGGCACTGATACTGATGTTTCAGAACTCCAGGTTCTTCTTCTGATTTTGATGTTCTTTTCTGCTAGACTATCTTATTAATAATAGAAGTCTTTGGAATTCAGCCAGTGTGGGTAGTCTCCTCACCTTGTAATTTACGTTTGAAAAAGTTGCATTGTTCTGGACTTCTATACTTCCCAGAAGTTCTTTAATATCTAGTTGTGGAACTATTTTGAGCATGTTCATCTCCTTTGTTCGTACTCCAAATAAACCTTAGGAATTCCAGGTAATATTGACTCATGGACCAGAAAGTATCAACATGTGAAACATAGGCCCCTACTTTTGTATGGCCCTGTAAGTTCTGGATAGACAACATTGATCAATAAGGTCAAGTTTTTTGATTATCATATACTACAGTAAAGCTTTTTATTTTTATTCTTCAGTTCTATCTATTCACATGGATGAACAACTGGATGTAATCTGCTGCTTATCATTTGCCTCTAATAGAAAGGTGCAAGTGCATTTGTAACTGTTCACAGAGAGGTAGTTTGAAAATCATTTCCCCCCACAGAAAAGAATTTCTAAGCTTAAATCTATAATTTGGAATAATGTTTTAGACTTGGTATTGTGTTATCCCTTTAATGTGGGATTTTAGATAGTGAGTGCCACTTTTATATGCGTGTTGTAAATCACGGATTACTGTAAGAAGGTGCTTATTATAATTCCTTGCTTAACCAATGCATATTTGCTGGTATTTTTGATCTGATGTTGATACCTCCATTTCTGCTAGATTGGAGATGAAACGTTTATTATAGCAGCACTAATGGCTGTGTGCCACCCAAAGTCGATTGTTCTATCTGGTGCACTTTCCGCCTTGTTTGTGATGACGGTAAGAGAACGTTTAATTTCTGATAGGCTTCAAGCATCAATCTCTTTTTTCTTAATCCCATCTTTTTTTCTTTTTTTTTTTTGGTGGGTGTTGCATGCGTGGGTTTGCCAATTATGTAGGTCCTGGCTGGTACCTTACTACCTTCTCCTTGGTGGTTGTTAATGGGATTTCATTTCCTGTCAATGTTCTGTACTCTGAATGTCAAACTCATGTATTTGTAGGTGCTTTCTACTGGACTTGGTCGGATAGTGCCAAATTTGATATCAAGGAAGCACACCAATAGTGCAGCAACAGGTATTTACTTTAATTGTTTGAGAATGGTTGGGTGTTGTTCATTTTTGTTGGATTCCTGCCCAATTTAAGGGTCTGTCCATCAACTGCACTGTTTTTCTTCTTCTCTACAAAATGGAAGTCGTAGCACTTGGTTTAATGATCGTTTTATGCTGTCATAAATCCAGTTCTCCATGCGTTTGGAGATCAGAAAAGGCAAATCAGAAGAAGGAAATAGAACAAGTATGTTTCTCTTTCTTGAATAGTGAAGTTTGTAGGAAATGCTCCTGCATCATTGAACTTCTGATTGCATCCTTATATTTGTGGAAGTTGTACAAATTGTTGAAGTTTGCTTACAAAGAAACCCTGCAACTTTTGTTTAGGGAAAAGTTGATGCTTAGCCAAAGTCTCAATGCTTGATTTATTACTTATTCCACACATATACTGTCACTTTCACTTTAGATCCTTATCTGTATCCTTTTATCATTAGATAGGTAGAAGAGAAGTTGGAAGGGGGGTAAGGAAAATCAACGTTTCGCCGATTTTTATCAAGATTTCTAACTCCAATCTTCTTTGAGGTATTCACAAATGCTATTATGGTTTCACAGTTACTTTTCTCCATGGATTTGTCTGACCTCTCATTCAACATCTGCTTGAGAGTTCGGAAGTTTTTATATGGATTATTATCCTTTAGCTCTTGATAGCAAAAAAAGTTCATCAACATTATCTTACCAGTGTAATCGTTTCTGATTAGAGTTTTCTGTGTTTACTTTCTTGTGCAGTCGTTTATTTTGACATTTGTAGCCGAATGGGGTGATCGCAGTCAGATTGCCACAATCGCCGTAAGATTTCTCTGCATAAAAACTGAATTATTTTCTTACATGCTTGCTTTAGTCAGTTGGGTTAATTTGTGTATATATTTCACTCAATTATGGTCGAAGAAAAGTCTAATTTTCAGTTGGGTATTATTTAGAATCTGTCATTGATTGTTATGCAATTTTCGTTCCCACAGCTAGCAACTCATAAAAACGCAGTTGGGGTAGCCGTTGGAGCCTGTATAGTATAGGGCACACAATCTGCTCATCAATAGCTGTAGTAGGAGGAAGCATGCTGGCTTCAAAGATCTCACAAGGAACAGTTGCAGCAGTCGGCGGCCTGCTCTTCCTCGGCTTCTCTTTGTCATCTTATTTCTATCCTCCAATGTAATTTCAACTTAACACTCAACTGATTCATTTGGAAATGGTTGAAGAAAATTCTAATTTTCAGGTGTGTATTATTTAGAAACTGTCATTGTTACCGGCAATGGAGTTGGCTGAGCTGAGAGTCACTTTGGGAAATAATATTATGTCCACTCCATTCTGTTACCTACCGGAAAGCTGCATCAGTAACCACTTCTAGTTGCTGCAATCGGCATACTTACCCCTTACGTGTTAATTTTAAATTAGGAAATCTAATCGAATTTAGAAATAGGCAAATAAAATTAGGAAATATGGTTGGATTAGGAAATCTAATTAAACTTGTCGGATTGGCGTCCGGACAATCTCAGTTGTCCTTGTCCCTAATTAGGAGATAGTATATATATATATATACACTGTAGAACCTCTATAATTTAATGCGCCATAAATTAATAAGTTTCACCGGATCGAATCGGGACCAACGTGCTAAATTAATAATTCGCTTAATTTATAATATAATAATTTTTTTTAGCTTTCTATAGATCCCTTTGAATATATAAATTAATAATTCTCTAATTTATATAAATTTAGTTTTATATTTTTGCTAATTTGGTCAAGAATGATTCTTTGTGATTTGGTTTTTTAATGGCAAATCTGCCCTTTATGTATTAGTATTAATAATCTTGATTAGTGATTAAATATTTTGTTTAGTGATTAAAATAATTTTGAGAATTATAAGAGTTGTTTAGATGAAAAATTTGGGGAAAAAAATTCAAAGTTTTGGTTTGGTTAAGAAGGAGAGAAAGAGAAGGAGAAAGTGAGAAAATTCTAATTCTTGATTCAATGGAGGATGAGGAGGGTCATCATTCATCTAAAAAACCTAGGAAAATACATATCAACTACAACAATGATCCAGAAATGGATGATTTCTTAGATTATGAGAATGATTTTGCACAAACTCAAACACAAGCTCAAACTCAAACACAAACTCAAGATGATGATTTTTATGAGCCAAATCCAGATGATGAAGACATTGATGACGAACCCAATGCTTCTAATACACAGGTACACTTATATCCTATACTTAATCTCACTTCTATAGCTCTCAATTATCAAAAGTTAGGTTTTTTGAATCATGGTTCGGCGAAACAGGTTGAGGTTCGGCTCACATCTATGAGCCGAATCTACCAATTGATGAACGGTTCGGCTTACTGAATCTGTTTACTACATGCGCCGAACCTATAATTTCCAATTCCAACCCTTTTGCTAGACACTAGTTCGGCTTATATGAAAGTTTCATAGTAAGCCGAACAACATCCTGAACAGCCCGGAATAGAATCATTACTAATTCGGCTTATATATCCAAAATCGTATGTGCCGAACATAATTTTTTAATTTCTGGGTTGAAATATTGTTACTGGTTCGGCACATATGGAGAATATCGTATCAGCTGAAACCTCTTAATGTTCAAGGTTCGGCACATAATATGATTATCGTCTGTGCCGAACATGAATTTGTTAATTTTTGGGTTAAAATATTGTTCGTGGTTCGACACATATTGAGGATATCGTATAAGCCGAAACCTGTAAATGTTTATAGTTCGGCACATAATGTGATTATCGAATGCGCCGAACCTTGTTATTATATTCCCTTTCTAGTGTTTAACCTTGTGATATTCTTTGTAGATCGTGCTTGGACCCATGGAAAATCAACCTCATCCAGTAGACATAATTCACGAGGATACCAAGGATCACTTCCAAAATGATTTGGTATGTAAGAACCTTTTGTTTACCTTAATGTTGTCGGAATATTCCAAAGTTTTTCTTACTAATTACTTGTTTTGGAATGAACGTAGATATGGAAAACTAAACCAGAAGTTCTGGATTGGCTTGAGGAACACGCGATGAAGATAAATTGTGTACTAGTTAAAGGACAACAAAGCCGATGGGATCGGTTTGAAATGATTTGTGAGCGTAGTGGAACCGACGCTAGCAAGGTTAAAAAGGGTATTGTATACGTTGGGAAGACCGGGAGAAAGAATAGGACGAAGACGAAGAAAAGAAATTGCCCTTTCAAGATCGTTTTCAACCTCAAGAATAAGTCCATGAACAAAGAAGATCAATATTGGATAATGAATAAAGATATGGATTGTCGTCATAACCACCCACGTCCCAAAGACCTTCATGGACATGCGAAAGTAGAGCGACTCAAACCCGACGAGATGTTAGAAGTGGATAAAATGACACGAGCACGTTTTCCACCTTCTAGGATTCTTAGCAAATTGAAGGCGAACAACAAGAATAACAAGTCGACTATGCAAACTATCTACAATGCAAGACAAAAGGTTAGAAGACTCAATTTGCAAGGTAGGATGATGATGCAACAAGTAATGTGGTTAGGGGTGAAGAATAACTACGCTTGCCAAAAGAAGTTGGATGACTTCGGTCAAGTCACACACCTTTTCCTTGCCCACCCGGAATGCGCCCAATTGGCTCTATGCTTCCCACAAGTTATTGTATTGGATTGCACGTACAAGACTAATAAATATGAGATGTCGTTGATGAACATTGTGGGGCATACTTCGACAAAGGCACCGTTCACCGTGGTTTTTGTTTCATGAAAAACGAGAAGAAAGAGAGTTATGTTTGGGGGTTAGAAAAATTGAAGTTAATCTTTCGGGAGGGTGCTCTTCCTAAAGTGTTCGTTTCGGATCAGGATTCATCGTTGATGTATGCTATTAAGAAGGTATTTCCGGATGCATTCAATTTTCTTTGTACGTTTCACATATGGTGCAATGTGAGGAAAAATGTCAACCGATAATTCAACCATTTAAGTTGAAAGAATTAGAGAATATTGCTAAGCTACCGTTGGAGACACGAGTAAATAAAAAGAAGGAATTCTTGAAAGCATATGAACATAATGAGATGTTGTGGGCTTCTTTCCAAGGCGAATGGGAAGCTTTGATATGGTCAATCACCGAGGATGTCTATGAAGAAAATTTTAAAATTCTTATTAAGCATTGGAAGACCGCCTACCCCGATGTCATTACTTACTTGGTCAAAGATGTGTTAGAACCTAATAAAGAAAGGTTCGTGAGTTGTTTCACAAATCGGCACAAACACTTTGACAACCAAGCCACAAGTATGGTAGAGTCGGCTCATTATCGGCACAAACACTTCGATCATCATCGTCCTTCTCTTTCTCGGGTTCTGCCACCTTCTTACCTTTCTTGTCTTTCTTGGGTTTTCCTTGGGGTTGTGTTTCTTGATGAACTTCTTGATTATCATCAACTTCTTCATCTTCAACTATTCCTTCTTCTTGTCTTTCAATTCTTACTTGTTCAACTTCTTCTTCTAAAATTCCTCCTCTACCTCCCGCTCCCAATTTTTTTCTTACCTCCTCCTCTAGGATCGGGAGTTTTAGAAGTAGAAGGTGTTACCTCCATCTTCTTCCTCTTTGTAGCTGCATTGGTCCTGACACAAGTATGAAAGTTATAAGACTAATTCGAACAACAAAGGGATTTGGAAAGCCAAAAACTTGTAAGAAAATAAGAAGGCTTGGCTTACCCGAAATAACACATATGAGCCGAATCACGTCTTGAAATTTTTATTAGCTTACACAGAGAGTGGATCGGCTCATACCACAAAAAAAATTATAAGTCGATCTTATATATTCGGCTCACAACCGATACTGTCGAATAAGCCGAATATATGATTGTGAACTCAAACATGTATTCGGCGCAACATGATATCATATAAATAAGCCGATCCTATACACTTGTAAAATTTATGGAATTTTAACAATGATATTCAGCGCAACCCTAATACTGTCGAATAAGTCGAATCTAGACTTATGAATTGAAACATTTATTCGGCGCAAAATGGTGTCATACAAATAAGCCGATCCTACACATGAAGAATTCATGAATTTCAAACAACATTAATCGGCGCAAAAATAATACAACCATGCAAGCCGATCCTAATCACATGCAAAAATTCTGAAACTCAAACAACATTTATTCGGCACAAAACTAATACTACCATACAAGCCGATCCTACGCACATGCAAATTTTTTGAAATTCATAAAACATATTCGGCACAAAACTAACACCATCGAATAAGCCGATCCTAAATATAAGTCTCTGTGTCATTAAGTTCGGCTCAAAACGGATTTCAGATTTACGCTGAGCCATTCATATGCACTTTCAGGGTTCAGTTTCAAGAACAGCTCGGCGGACATCTAAGATTTGTTTTGCGCCGAACTATACACTGTCACCGCCGCAGAAACATGATTTTGACGAATTAAATCGACCAATCCAATCTAAAACATCAAATACGAGATGGGTTTGTAGAACTAACCTTCTTATTCTCATTTCCGGAGTTGGTTCTTCTCCAATCTCTTCTTCCGGTTGATTTTGTAGTTGATCTTGAGTTTGTTCTTCACTCTCTAAATATTCTTCTTCTTCTTCAATAGGTTGTTCAGTCGATCAATTTGAACGAAATACTGGCTTACGACGACCTATTATATAGATGAGTTTAATCGTCGACTAAATTTTCACGAATCGACGATTAAATTTCCGCGATGATACGATGAAAAAAAGGAGGAAGAAGAAGAAGAAGGGTTCGGCTGTTGTGGAGGAGGAAGAAGAAGGGGTTAGGGATATGAAACTGATTTTAGGTTTATTGATTATAGGTTTTTGTATTAGGGTTAGGGATAGATTAATAATTTAAAGGATTTAAGGGCATATAGGTAATTGAACCACCCCATAGGGTACCCCTTATAAGGTCACCCAAGTTAGGACTAGTGCTTTGTATGCCTAGGAAGATTTTGGTATGCCCAAAATCAGGGTTCTTTTTAATCCCGTCACCAGTGAATACGTCAAGCTTCCAGGACTAGACCCAACAGGATTAGACCCAACAACAAAGGTTTACGCTGCAGGAGGATTATTATCTTCATATAACTAACGAGTACAAAGTTGTTCGAATGTTAAAGAAATATATGGGAGATGGTCAGTTTTCATTAACAGTTGAGGTATACACTCTTGGCAGTGGTTGTGGGTGGAGAATCAAAGGAGACATAGCATGCACATTATGGTCGTCAGGCGTTCTCACGAATGGAGCTCTTCACTGGATAGATAATGAGAAATTGAGGATCGTTACTTTTGATTTGAGAGATGAAGAGTTTCGAATACTCTTAATACCACCACCTCTTTTTCCAACTCCTGGTGGTAAGCTTACATCGGTACCCAGTTATTCCAGGACTTCGTCTTTTAAACTCAAGCTTTTAAGAGGATGTTTGTGTCTTGTTGTTTATAGAAAGGTTAGAGATTGTTTAGAAATATGGTTGCTAAAGAAAAACAATTATACCGGCGAAAATGGAAAGCAATTTTTTTGGGGTTGGTGCATGGAATTTAGCATCAAATGTGATGGGTCGTACAGAGACTACGACGTTATCACCGTCACAAAGAACGACGAGGTATTGTTGCGCTGCGACTCGAGGGTTCTTTGTTGTTACGACCTAAAAACCAAAATTTTGGGAAGAATTTGGGAGGCTGGGGACGGTTTCTCTCTGTGTTCTTTCCAATCAGTACTTCTGCACATGAAAACATCTATTTCACTTAAGGATCTGGGAGAAAAGTCTTTTAACATGATAACCGACGTGCAAAAAATGGAAACATTTTGTGAGGAGGAAGAGGTGCATAATCAAAGAATGCAATGAAGTTTATTAGGAATAATAGTCAAATTCAATATTAGTCTTGGTCGGTATTAGTCAAGGTCAATGTCCTGTATTTCTTTTGGTTTTTCTCTTGAGTATTAATAATGTCAGAAATACTTTGGTCTGTATCTTAAACAATTATTTCAATAAAAATAAAAAATTACTTCCCTATTTTCTTGCTCTGATATTTCACATGGTATCCGTTAGGTTCTGATCCAAACCTAAGTGACAAGTTTCAATGAAATAAGAACATCAAGCTTTGAAAGACAATGACACTTGGGGTCTTGTTAAGCTTGAGCCACATATGAATATTCTAGGCTCCAAATGGGTGTATAGGATTAAATTGAAAGCAGATGGTACTATTGATAGATTTAAGTCAAGATTGGTGGCTTTAGGATATAATCAACAAGATGGAGTTGATTACACTGAGACTTTCAGTCCTGTAGTAAAGTTTACAACAGTAAAAGGAGTTTTGGTGTTAGCTGTTACACATAATTGGAGTGTTAAACAATTGAATGTGTCAAATGTTTTTTTACATGGTTTTTTGAATGAAGATGTATATATGGCTCAACCACAGGGTTTCATTGATCAAGTTCATCCAGATTATGTGTGTAAATTAAAGAAGAGTTTATATGGCTTGAAATAGGCACCAAGAGCCTGGTTTAAAAGATTTAGCAATTTCTTAGTTCAGTTTGGTTTTTTCAGGTCTATTTGTGACTATTCAATGTTTATATATACTTCAAGTTCTTCTGTGATGGTTCTGTTACTTTATGTAGATGATATTATCTTAACTGGTAATGATGATACTCTAATGCATAAATTGGTTACATCTTTGAGTACTGATTTTGCTATGAAGCAATTAGGTAATCTGAATTACTTTTTGGGGATTGAAGCAACAAGAACAATGGATTATATGGTCTTAACACAAAAAAGGTATGTTTTAGAATTGCTTACTAAGGCAGATATGTTGGAGTGTAAACCTGTTAATACTCCAGTTGTAAAGAAATCTAGCTTCTATACATGATGGAATTTTACTTGAAAATGCTGCTGAATATAGGAATTTAGTGGGAAGTTTATAATACTTAACTATGACAAGACCTGATATTGCATTTGGGGTGAATTATGTTTCATAGTTTATGCATGCTCCAACAAATGTACAATTTTTATTAGTCAAAAGAATTCTCAGATATTTGAAAGGTACTATTGGATTAGGAGTTACTTTGAAAAAATGTGATATTTCTTCAGTCACAACTTTTATTGATTTTGATTGGGCTGGTTGCCCTGATACAAGGAGATCTACATCAGCCTATGCAGTTTTTATGGGCAAGTCTTTAATTTCTTGGTCCACTAAGAAACAACCGCTGTGTCAAGGTCATCTGCTGAGGCAGAGTACAAATGCTTGTCAGTTACTGCTTCTAATTGGAGTGGTTATCTAATCTGTTTAAGGAATTAAATTTTTCAGTCACTTATCCTTTTAACAACTACTGTGATAATACTTCAGCCATTTACTTAGCTTCTAACTCTGTGTTTCATGCCAGGGCAAAACACATAGATTTGCAGTATCATGTTGTCAGAGATTTGGTCTTAGATGGTTTTCTTAAAGTTCAACATATTTCTTATCAACATCAATTGGCTGACCTTTTTACCAAAGGACTCTGTTTCCAGCTTTTTCATCTTTACTTCAACAACTATTGGGAACAACTGCGGCTGCTGAAGATGTTGAACAATATCAAGCATCTACTGGTGTTGTTGCAGATTCTGTTTTGAGTTCTTCCTTTACTGGTTTATCTTTACATAAAGCTACTTCTTAAAATTGTTTTTCAAGTTCATAACTGTGTCTGCCTTTATGAACTTGAGGGGGGCTATTAGGAATAATTTTCAAAGTCAGTATTAGTCTTGGTCAGTATTAGTCAAGGTCAAGGTCAATGTCCAGTATTTCTTTTGGTTTTTGTGTTGAATATTACTATTGTCTGAAATACTATGTTCTGTATCTTGAACAATTATTTCAATAACAATAAACTTTTCTTCTCTATTTTCTTTCTCTGATATTACACAAAGTTTTGTTGTGTTCACTGAGGATTTCTGTTTTTTTAGGTGTTAGTTTGTTTGGCAATATTTGTTCATTCTTTTTTTTTCAACCTGATTTTTATTTGCTATGATTATAATGATTATAATATATGCTGGGTATTCAATTTCATTCCTCCACCATAGTGAGATCCCGGGGCTCACTTTTTATGTGAGACACAGACAAAGGCATAGTTTAGTGTAGAATCATCATTTCTTTTTCTTTTTTGTTTTTTCGTGTTTTCTTTTGAAGCATGAAATTCATAAATTTACTAAAATCTATTACACGATGGTAAATGGTATACAAAGGTTTATCAGTTACAATTGGATTGGTATGCGCAAAAGTTTCGTCAATATGATAGCGGAGAAGAATATGAGCAGCAGTTTCCGGATCCATACAAAAGTTGCTCGTCAAATTCAGATTTGATAGAAAAATACAAACATGATTGAGTATAACTCTTATCTACTGAAATCTTGTTCGTAAATTCAATTTTGCATAATATTTTATTCTATATTATGTTCTAGTTATTTCTTGTGTAGATAGAAGATTAGGTATCTTTGTAAGATAAGCGCTAACATTGGATTTACATTCGTCTAAATTCAGGGAAATGATTGAATGGTGCAACTAACTTTGCATTTTCATTGTTGACTAAAACCACAAATGCTTCGGAAAACACTCTCACAATAACTGTGATTGGTTTGATTGTTACCTCCATTAATTGTAACTAATATCCAAAGTCGAACAAGACCAACATCTTCTTCTCCGGTGAAGTAAGCAACCATTTATTGGCGTTATCAAAATATAATGATTCAAAATGAAATTATGAGAGGTGTGAGTAGAAAATCATATACACACATATAAATATATAGAAGATTGAATTTCGACCATTGGATGATAGAGTCATGAGATGGCTTAGATAATACCGAATCAGAATTGTCTGAACAACTGGCAGTAAGGTCATAACCGGGAGATAGACACTTAACCTCAATATGAAATTACAAAAAATTTCATGTTTTCCATTCGAATTTTTTGATTATCCCACTCCATGGTGGATGAAAATTTGCAAAAATAAGTAAATGAGTTGACCATTTCTTTATAAAAAACGGTGAGACGAATAATTTTCTTTCCAGGTTTACTTCTCTCTTTATTTACCGAACGAATTTTATATATACACAATTATATGAGCACATGATATTTTTAATACATACTCAATGTTATTATGTTATCTCGAATACATTACGTACTCTGCAACTACTAGTCTTGTACCACATATATATTTTTATGTCATCGTCCATTCCAAGTTCTAATCTAATTTTATCAACGTGTTTCCGTGAGGTTCCACCTCCAACTTTATCCCTAGAAAAAAATGATGGTAAAAGTTCCACTATTATGATCGATGAGAAGTGAACTCTCACTCACAATAAAAAACTCTTCTAAATCACCAAGAACAAATCACATGCGTTACTACAATGATGTTTGCGAAGATATGACTAAAGTTTTTTTTGTAACAGTAAACATTAAATGATTTCTCACTATTTTTATTTTCTTTTGGTGATTGATATATCTTCATGTAAGTATCCAACAACTGAGTTGGTCCGACACTTAATGGTTGTACTAAGAGACATCTGATTCGAATATCATTTTGGTATGAGTATGAGGTGGTCTTAGTGGTCTAGAATCTGATGTTTGAATCCAGCTTACTTTGGTGTGCAGAATTTTTCTTTTTTTCTTTTATTGTCTAGCTGCCTAACCCTTTTCTCATAAGAAAGAAAATAAAATGAGTTTTAAAAAATATAATATATATAAGACAACAAGGGTAAGTTTAAGCTGGTAAAATGTTGAAGTTCTTGATGATTTGAATGAATCCTAGATTCGATGTTGCCAAAAGACTCTTTTTTCCAAAGCTGAAGATTATGTTTGGTATAATGAAGTTTAGAATTGAGTTGATAAGAAGGAGATCCCAAAAAAGTGTGGTTCCAACTGTTGTTGATATTATCAGAGCATGGATCTTAAGAAAACCAACTTCTGTAAAGGCGGAAAGGAACTGTTCTTGGCCTGAAATCTCGACAAGTTGACAATAAAATTGGTGATGATCTAAAGCAACTGGTGGAATATGATGAAAAGAAGTTGTAGTATAACTATTCATCCATAAAACATTGACCAAAGCTCTGTCTAATCTGGCAGCATTATCTGTTCTGTGGTTAGACCAAGTTGTAGTAGCTCCCGAAAAACATGAATCAACTAAACCTAATTGCTGAATAATAGGTTTAATTAATCTAGAGTGTTGGTGAACAGAGTTGTGAAAACTCTGGATATCTGAATCATTCAAAGTGATGTTAAGATCACCAATTAAAACCCACGGCAAGTCTACATGAGGTTGCATTTCTTGTAAGTATTGCCATTGTTGTTGATTTTCAGTCGGGTCATGAGCTCCATACATACAACTTAACATGATATCAGGATGATGCGAATGAGTATACAAAATGGCATGTATGTTATGCCTAGTTGTATGCATAATTTCAAGGTCAATACCTAGTTTCCAAGCTATAGAGATACCACCAGACATACCAACAGAAGGTGCATGCCAGAAATTAGGATATTTAAATTGTTGCAAGTAAAAATACATTTTTGAGTCATGTGTTTTGGTTTCAGACAAAAATAAAGCATCTGGATTATATTTACTAATACAAAATTGAAGGTAATCACGAGTATCAGGATTTCCAAACCCTTGACGGTTCAAAGAAAGGAGTTTCATGGTTAGAGAAGGGTGAAAGTATGATAATACAAGAAGTAAAATGAAAATGATAAAAGTCAAATTTCGGACAAAAACAAGTTCAAAAGGAAGAAGAAATACCTATTGATCAACATCAGGGAGGTTATGATTAAGAAATCGATTTCTTTCATCCATGTCTAAAGCAGTTATCTCATAATGAATATTGGGCTGAGGTTCCCAACATCGACTTCCTCTTATTGGCTCAATAAAGTATTGTTGATCAGGTAGGTCGATGGTGGAGGCTTGAGCAGGCACATTATGAAGATGACTAGTAGATGCTTGATTATTAGTAGTAATCTGATTTGACTCATCATCCGAGAGAACAATAGTATTCATATTTCTTCTTCTTTTTCGACGAGTGAAAGTACGACACCCAATTCCAGGAGTAAAGTTGTCAGGAACCAAAGCATTATTAGAATGAGATGGTGCTCTATCAGCTGGCGCTACTGAGGAATCAGATTGAGAATCTGTAAAATAAGAGATATGCATTCCATCTAAAGGGACAAGCTGAACAGTAGTTAGTTCTTGTAAGTAAAATCTTCTCTGATGACCATGTTGCATAAAAAGATTAGCCAATTCTTGAGGGTTTCTGACAGGTAAAACAACTGGCTCCAAAGCAGGTCCAAAATTACGTACAGTTCTTTCCATATGCATTCTCCTATTCTTGCGATCTGCACATAGGCTAGTATCATGAGCTGGAACTTTAAATCCATCACATAGTTTGTAAGGCTGTTTTTCAAAAAAGAAGCCAACCCATCCTGTAACTCCTGCAACATTTGCAGCATGAATTCCTTTTATCATGGGGGTAGTTATCGGAACCATAACTAGCGCTATGAATTTATTGGAAGTAGTGGGCTAGACACCATCAGTCTCGACTACAATAGTTTCTCCCATAATATTACCAAAGAAGGTAAGCATTTCTGGGTAGGTAAATTCAGGTAATGGATACTTGTATTCCAGCCAAAAAGGTGATGTGTTAAAATTTAAATTTTGATATGGATAAGAAGGATGCCAATCTCTAAGAACAATGAGATAACCATCAAAATTCCATGCTCCTCCAAACAAGATTGAATTTTTATCTTCTGTTGTGCAAAATCGAAGTGTGAAAATATTAGGTTCAAGAGAACAAAGTTCTACTCCAAATACCTACTGAACTGGAAGTAAAAGAAGTGGTTTTCCAAATCAAGCCATGGGCTTCGCCAGGAGTAGATGGATTTCAGGAAGCTTTTTACCAGCAACATTGGTCTACTGTGGGTGCTGAGGTAACTGCAATGGTACAACATTTCTTTACTACTAAATTCATGCTTCGAGATATTAATCGAACATTTCAAGTTCTTATACCTAAAACATTACATCCCCAAACACCAAATGAATACATACTTATTAGTTTTTGTAATGTTAGTTATAAGATTATTTCGAAAATCATTTCCAACAGATTGAAACCATTACTTGCTAATCTCATATCACCCACACAATGTGCTTATGTACCTAGTAGACACATACAAAACAATATTATCATTGCACATGAAGAAAAAAAGAAAAGGAAAAGTTTCTTATAATGGCCTCAAGTTGGATATGTCGAAAGCTTTCGACGGACTTGAATGACCATTTTATTTTGACATTCTTCTGCAGTTTGGTTTTCATCAGGATTGGATTCAGTTAGTCAAACAATGTGTTGCTACAACTAGCATCTCTCTTCTCATCAATGGAAAGCCATCAGCTTCTTTCACTCCTTCACGAGGAATTCGACAAGGTGATCCATTATCACCTTATCTTTTTCTTATTGTTATGGAGGTTTTCTCAAGAATCATTCAGTCTCAAATACTACAGGGTAACTTAAAAGGTGTCAAAGTTGCGAAAAATAGCCCTGAGGTGAGTCATCTCTTTTTTGCTGACGACTGTTTATTATTTCTTGAAGCTTCTCCAACTCATCTACGGAATCTCCAACACATTATTGATCAGTTTAGTAAGGCTTCAGAGCAAGTAGTGAATCTGCAAAAATCAAATATTTTCTTTAGTAAAAATATTTCACCCTCATTGTAACACCCCATGTTTTTAATATGGCGCATGCTAAAAGATGCGCTATGGCCTGAGATGAAGCTTCATCCAAAGCTTCAGTTGGTTGGTAAGAGGTAGATTGGCTTAGGGCCAATACCGCGCCAAAATGGCGCATTATGTTTGGCATTTGGCCAAGAGCCAATTCTCGCATCAAATGATGCATTAGGACAACTGGGTAGATGGACTTGAGCGTTGCAGCACAATCGTTGCGCATTATGTGGACAATTGGCCCAGAGCCAATATTGCGCAATCATTGTGCATCAGGCCAGAGAGGGCTGGCCGAACGAGTGCCGCACAATCATTGTACGCAATCATTACACGCAATCATTGAGCGCAATCATTGCTCATGAATAGTAAAAGTGGGACTTGGTGCATGATTTTTCCTCCCCTAACCAAAGTTGTAAAAATGTCAAGTTAACATATATATGGAGGGGTACTTGGTTGAAGGTGCATATGCGGATCATGCACCAAGTAAGCTTCATAGCTTGGTCGGAAGAGTATAAATGATGTCTAAGTCTCATTTATAGCTCTGTAACGTTTCCAATAGGGCAAATGATGCGAATGCATCATTATGCCACGTCGTGGACCCGATAATGCATAATCATTGTGCATTTTGACGAAATGGCCTATAAAGAGCAGGCCATTACCATTATTGCTAGGCCACGACCTTGCAAACGAGTTGAGTTAAGTTGCTGTCCCTTTGAGGATGAACAATGGTTTGTGCTTGATCCCTTTAGAGTAGGGAAGGGTACGTAGGCAGCCCGCAATGAGTTGCAGCATTGCCGGTCCAGCATATTGGCCCCTCATATCGTCTAAGCTCGGTAGCTCGATGCAAGAGATGATTGCGGCCTAACTTGATGAGGCTAGTTTCATGCCAACAAGTGGATGTTCATACTACCTATCAAGCTACATAGAGTTGGTATATGTTCCAGTTTCGGAATTGGACATGGCCAATTGAGTAAGCTACGTTTATAATCAAAGTAAGGGAATGGTGATAGGCTTGGAGCGGCTTATGCCTAAGTCCAAGGTATTTTCCTTATGCCTAGACAATACTCGGAAGCCAGTGATGCATGCAAGATGCATCGGCCATAGCCTCAATGTCTTTAAACCCTTTGCTCATATCATCTAATTGGGAGATGATTGCGGTACTTTGGCCCCTCATATCATCTAAGCTCGATGCAAGAGATGATTGTGGCCAGACTTGATGAGGAAAGTTGATGCAAATGAGCAAGTTATAGCCTATATGGAGGCTAAAACCCCGAGTGTTGTAATTTAGCTCAAAACGGGTCTAAATTGATTGGAAACGGCCCAACGATCAAAATTCCATTGTTTAGGGCTCAAAAGGCCGTTTTTGTCGTTTTTAAGAAAGTCTTTATTTTCTTAATAAACCCTTTGCAGAACAAGGGTCAGTTGGAACAGTGTGGAAGCTAATTTAGATGCTTCATGCTCCACGAGCATGCCTGCAAGGGCAAATGGACGTGTGTTTTCCTAGATTTAAGGCCCGGATCGTAGCTTCATCATGGCGCATCGGGGAAGTTACGACATGCGCGTCCAAGCGCGCCAGACGTAATTTTCCGGTCGGTCACACTCTCTCAGGAATCATTTTACTAACATTCTTCATATGAAAATTCTGGGCCTTGGTGAAAAATATTTAGGGATACCCTTGCTGATGCACCGCTCAAGAACAAAGAACTGTCAGCCTATTTTGGAGCATATGTCTACGAAACTTCAAGGATGGAGTAGCAAAATCATCAACCAAGCTGGTAAGACAACGCAACTGAACTCAATTCTCAGTACAATGAGTATGTATCATATGCAAGTCCTGAAATTACCAGATACAATTATACATCAAATGGATCAACTTCAGAGGAATTACTGGTGGAACAGTTCTTTGAACCATCAGAATAGACACTTTTTTTGTTGGTACAAAATCAACATGCCTAAAAGTTTAGGAGGGTTAGGTCTGAAACATCTGCATCATTACAATTCTGCTATGTTAGCTAAGTTAGCATGGAATATCATCCATAACCCAGATGACTTGTATGTACAACTGTTAAAGCAAAAATATTTTCCGTATCATGATCTGAAACACGAACCTCCTCCAGATAACAAAAACACTAGTTGGATTTGGTAGAGCATTATGCATGGTATTAAAATTGTTCATCAGTTCAGTAAATTGCAAGTGGGAGATGGCTCAACCATCAATATATGGAAACACAATTGGATCCCAAGTGAAACATCAACTTTAATTTCTTGGAATCATCTTAACACTAATGATATTCAACGGGTATCTCAACTTTTCATTTCAGATACGACTGAATGGAATGTTCTGCTTCTTCGGAAACTATTCACTCCTCTTCAGATGCACTATATACTAACTATTTCCTTAAATCTGCAATCACATGATAAGTTAATTTGGCCTCTGACTTTAACTGGTATATTCTCAACTGCTTCAACTTATCGCAATTTATGCAATATTAACTCTGCAACAACACCTCTTTCCTTAAACACGAGTTTTTGGTTGAAATTCGGAAGTTAAAAATTTCATTCAAGTTGCAAATTTTTATGTGGAAGGTCATACATAATGCAGTACCTGTTAAGAATAATTTACATCATACAACTAATACTGATGATATTTGTCTCCTCTGTAATGCTCATCAGGCAGAAAACATAAATCATTTGTTTTTTACTAGCCCTTTTGTTGTTGAAATATGGAGAGATTGTTTACCACAACACCTTCATCATCTTCAACAATTTGATGCACTTCAGGACTAGATTATTTCTTGGACAATATATGATGTTATCAATTTAAATTCATAGTATCCTTCTTTACTATCAACATGAAGTAGTGAATCCTAATTCTGCTTTGCATCCACTCTTTCATTATCTGGATATTATCATTCATACTTCTCATACATCACATAATAGTCAATCTGTAGAGCATGATCATCATTGGACACCTCCACCACCAGACACTTTAAAAATCAACATAGATGCTTCTTTTCGCAAACCTTTTAATTTGGTCGGAATTGCAATGCTAACTAGAAACTCTACATATCATATATTGCAGGAAAATGAGTTCTTAGAAGAGTAAACCATGTTCATCAAGCTGAAAGTTGGGCTTTACTAGAAGCCATGCGTTGGGCGGAGCAACAAAAATGGAAGAAAGTGGTATTTGAGTCTGACTGTAAAAATGTAATCTTATCTGTCAATGAAGGACTATTACCTTCTTGGAAATCTTCCCCCTTGTTACATAAGTGTGTTCAACTTTGTAATCTTCATAGTAACCGGTCTTGTGTGTATATTCCTAGAGTGTGTAATAAAGCAGCAGACTGCTTAGCTAAGTTTGTTCGTCGATCTAGTAATACTGGAGAGTGGTGGCAAGTTCCATCAGCTACTCTAACTATAAAAATAGCTAATGATTACCATCTGTTTAATAATCATTACACCAAAACAGACATTTTGTTACACTAATAAGTGTGACATCTTATTCATTGTCACACTTATTAGTGTTATAAATATGGTGTTATTCTTTTGTTACACATCAGTTGTAACACTAATAAGTGTGACTTTAATTAAATCACACTAAAAAGTACTCCCTCCGTCCTAGTTTAGATGCCAAAATAGTATTTTGCACAAAGATTAAGAAACACAAAGAAAATAGTTTTTTTCCACAATTACCCTAGTTAGTATTTATTGTTCCCAGTTTTTAGATGTCTAGGTTTTTGTTGTTTAGTTGGAAAAATTCAAATTAGAGGAAATATATAGACAAAAGTATTTAAAAGTGTCTTGAAAATTGAAATACACAATTCTCCATGTTATGCTTTGATTCCAAGTTATGGGAAAATCAGGATAAAAGGTGGAAAAATATGAAGTATAACAACTATTCTAGGACAAAAAAAATCCCCAGTTTTGACATCTAAACTAGGACAGAGGGAATATGTCAAATCTCTTATATATATTAGTGTAACAAATTAGGCAGTAATTAAGAACAAAAAGTATTTATTTTTCTTTTCCCCACCCTTTTTTGGATTCTTACACCCGCTTTTCCCTACCCACCTTTTTTCCAACATCAACAAAAACATGTATATAATTTTAAAATATAAAACCCAATAAATTTAATAAAAATTAAATTAATAAAAAGAAATTTGTTTTAACATCAACTAGGATTCTCAAGACACTCTTAAACACTAAACAATGTAAACTAACAAATAATTGTAACCTATAACATTAGTGTCTACATTTGTGTCTGCCTGATAATACTAATCTTTAAGTAACAAGTTAAACAAGGTTTAATTTGTAAATTGCAAACGCTTCTTATGCGGTGCCACCCAACCACCAGCAATGAGAATATTTAACATTGCAAACCACTCTTTTTCATGAAATCGGATCCTCCTTCGCTGTAAATGTGCCAATCATTTGAGATCTGTTGTTGTTATAATGGAGTTGTCAGACCACAGTCACTACAAAAATAGAAAAAAGTGGGATACAAGCAAAGCAACGACTCGCAACTGCAACATGGAGGCAGAGTCACATTTTCTTTTATTGTCAAAATTGAAGACACTGCGAATCATAAATGAACAAACATTAACACGAAATGATTAGATAACACAGCTTTAAAGAAAATTTCAACCTCAAAACAACTGCTAGTGTCTGCTTATCCCCATGATAGAAGTACATACTTCTCTCCAGTCTCTTTTTTCTTAGGTTTAACTCTTGTACAGTTTCCAAACCTTCCTGTTGAAAAAATGAAAAAAAAAAAAGAAGTGAGTTCAGAAAAAAGATGAAAGTGATGTACAACTAAAACAAGCACAACTGAAACTGGGAAAAAAATCCACATATGTTTTATTTAACCTAAAAAAGAATGGCAATTCCCATTGCAATATTGAAACGTACAGTTTATGATTTAGCTGACCAACAGATAGAACCCAGAAAAATGTCTAGGACCTGGGGATTTTCAATTACTAGGATAGTTCATATTAGTGTCAGTAATTTTTGCTCATATTAGAAAAACAATTCAAGGTAACAAAAATCAAGACTACCTCCACTATAGCAACTTAACAATCATAAATAGTCTCCTGAAAAAAGATTCACTTCACTAGTTCAACTTACATGAGTACAGAATAGAGAAACTTGCAGGCAACAAAATACTCTTAGTTTCCCATTCTCGTTTTTACCAATAACAAATCGAGGGATTTTGATCTCATAATATATATCAAATCTGAAAATAACAATAAATGAATAAAACAAGATTATTAACCCAATTTAATAGATAAAAATATTGATGTTAGATATGTGGATATACCCTCTCAGTCTTGATAGAAGTAATAATACATTTTTCAATAGATCCAAACATTTCCTACCCACCATCTCCACTCCGAGATTCTCAGATAAACAGTGTCTATATGTAGTATTCGACTGGAGCAAAAAGACGCACCAATAAAATGAATAGGTCCGGAAAAGGAAAGTTGGAAGTTATTTGGCTTATATGAGTATCAAGAAGTTGACTCTCTGCCTTGCGCTCTACTGAGGTTACTGGCTGCATAGTTTAGGCATGTGATTTTAAACATCAATTTACGAACAAAAAATGACTATGGCGAAGGGAAAAAAGAATTATAATTAAAACAGAATCAACATCATCTTTTGCATTCCATTTTTTTCTTGTTTGTGGATAGTATGAACTGAGAATTCCGAGACCTATCTTCACAAAAAATTAATGCCTAGTTCACAAACCATGAACTAGAGGATCACAATTGTTTCTACTTTATACATGTCAGTAACATAAGATTGCTAGAAGAACCCACTATAATGTTAAAAAAACATAAATAGTGGTCAAAACTACCTAAAAGGATTAGCTAAACTTTGGTATCTGATTTTGTGATTATCATTTGTAAACATGATAAAGTTAGTCAGGTTGATTGATGTGTCGTGAATCAGTCACATGTTATTTAGCTAGAATGGGGTCCGGATCTTAGCCTATAAAGCGTCTTGCACATTGAAAAACTCTAATGGCAGAAATGTGCAACCAAAGCTTACCATAAAGAAAAAAGTGAAGAGGTTCTAAGCAGAATGAGAAGCTGGCGACAATTTGATTGTAATAGAAAGATTATTATCGCACTACCCGACCCAAAAATGGAGATCACTATAACATTGTTGTTGAAGAGGGAATCCTATAACTTAACTTAGATTAATAAAAAAAAAGTGTTATAGGGAAAATTATGGCTTTTAGATTATTTACCGAGACAACTCATCAAACAGTGAACCTACTACGACTAATAAAAGTTAAAAGAAATTACTTTGAGTTCACTGAGACAATTTATCAAACATTTAGGGCCTGTTTGGTACAGTTTTGAAAAACAGTTTTCAAAAATAGTTTTCCACTGTTTTAAAAACATACCCTTTTTTCCTTGTTTTCATTTTCTAAAAATTGTTTGGTAAACTGTTTTTGAAAACAAGGAAAACCAACTAAATCGGATCAAATGTAAAGATTCGTCTAAGAGATAGTGATATTAGCCATGACTCACTTGCAGTCATTCCCCATCTCTTACTTTGTTCTGAAAAGAAGAAAAGAATAAAGAAAAGAAAAAAAGAGAAAACACGGAAAACAATAATTTGTTGTTTTCATTTTTTTGTTTTTAAAAACAGAAAACAGATAGAAAACAATAATTTGTTGTTCTCCTGTTTTTTGTTTTCTCTGTTTTTAAAAACAGAAAACTGTTTTTGAAAACTATACCAAACAGGACCTTAACCTGCAGAGATTCGTTAAAATAAAATACTTACTAAGATTGAGCAGGGATTCTGTAAGCTTCCAACTTGGGTTCACAAATAAAATTGTCAATTGAGCAAGGAATTCTTAAGGATCCGCAAAATCGAGTTAGAAAGAGATAGACAGATTATGAGAAAAAAGATTGATAAGTCCAATAAAAATTAATTTAAGATAATATATCTTCACCATACATTAACATTGATTACATAAGCATCAATGAAATCAATAGTAATAATCTCCACAAATGAATCTAGATAGATTGAAGAATTCTTTAACATCGGCTTACTCTTCCCCAGAAATCTTCAAATGTATTTTTATTTTCTGAAACCCTAGAAGCAAAATTCTTCTCTGTCTAGCGGTGTTCTCAGAGAAAACGAGAATCAGGCAGTTGACGTGGGTAATGGATTCTTTTTCTTCTAGAGAGAAAAAAGCTTTTTCTTCTGGAGAGAAAAAAGAAAACTGATGAAGGCGGAGTTGGAGTCGGCGAGAAGGTGAAGTAAATTAAGATGTGGGTTTGTTTTTTTTTTCGACTTTATCTCTTCGTTTTACGGAAAAAAAAAACAGAGAAAATAATTCTATGAAAATAACTGAAATCTTTGCCATACTAAATTGTGTAACAAAATAAAATAAAAGTAATCTCTAATTAATGTAACACTTCCCGAGGTCGTTACACATAAAAGTGTGACAAGTTTTCTTACACGTATAAGTGTAATAGTTGTGTGTTACAAATTTCTCAATTTGGTGTAGTAACTCCCTCCGTCTCACTATTATATGACCTAGTTCAAGTTTGCTCAATTTTTAAGGTAGGGAATGAAAGGGAGTATTTGTTAACTATTTTTTACAATTATACCCTTATGCATAGTGATTTGTAAATTTAGAATTGATTTATTTCTCAAACTACACCATGAATTTCGTAAACTTTGTATCATTGAAAAACATTTTAACTATTTGTAAACGAATACAAATATGAGTATCAAATTATACATATTTCTTATACTACTGATAATCAATCAAAAGGATAATCTTAGAAATGTCCCTTGTTTAAGAAGGCTATTATTGGGGCGTCACACTCCAATAGAGGGGTTCACTTGGATTATTAATGTCCAAAAAAGTAGTTATAGGATATCCTAACACATATACAAAATGTCTAGCTTACCTTTTAACTAAAATAAAACTTAAAAACCGTAGAAGTGATTTTACGTTCAGGTTAGGATTAATTCCAACCGTAAAATTTTATGTGCATGTAGTTTAACGTCCAGATTTGGATTAGTTTCCAACCGTAGAAGCTCATTTTACGTCCAGGTTTCTTTTAATTCCAACCGTAAAATCCGATTTTACGTCCAGTTTTCTTTTAATTCCAACCATAGAAGTGATTTTACGTCCAGATTTAGTTGATTTCCAACCGTAATTTTCAATTTTACGTCTAGGTTTAGTTTACTAAATTTTCCTTTCGTCAACCTAGCCGTAAATTTCAATTTTACGTCCAGGTTCCTTTTAATTCCAACAGTAGAAATTGATTTTACGTCCAGGTTTTGATTGATTCCAACCTTAGAAATTGGTTTTACGTCCAGGTTTGGATCGATTCCAACCGTAGAAATTAATTATTATCTAATTAAATTAAATAAAATTAAAATTAACTAAAGGGTTATTCGGTCATTACAAAATTATTTGAGATAAGGGGTTTTTGATATTACTTCTAGGTGATCCGTTTTTGTCCTATTAAGTGACGTCCCTCTAATGGAATGTGGCGCCCCAATAATAGCCTTCTTGTTTAATGAGATAGGTCAACTAATAGTGAGACAAAATTTTAATCTAAATAGATCATCTTATAATGGGACGGAGGAAATATTATATATTAATCTTTGTAAAAAAAAAAAAAACTACTTCAAAGGGTTTATTGAGAAAATAATATTTATATTTTCCTCCATGCCCGACTATTATTCCCATCCAAGCAAAAATGTAGGCTATTCCACTGGAGGGAGCACTTCCTTTCTCGGCCCTCGGGCCAATATGGCAATAGCGGACGAGTTTTCCGCCCTTGAAAGGTTAACAAATCAGACAAATAATTAAATATGTGCAGGAGATCACACATAAGACATAGACATCGGGAAATAGCAATGCAAAATAGTGTTTGGCCAGACATGTTGTCGGTGCGTACCTCCAAGCCGCAAATTAACTCGATAAAGTACGCATGATTCTTATGCTGAAAAGCTTCCCCATGTTTGGCATTCTCAGTGTTTTTTATTGCTCAAATATCTAGGAATCGTTATAACCATAGTCCTTCATACAACCAATCTGTGAGTATACCAATGAATCCAATCGCAAATTTATTCAGAACCACCCGTTTCTTTCTTATCATCAAATCACACTGGTTTGATTATACGTCACTTGAACTGGGTAATATATTGGTCCTGCCGGACCCTATATTTGCTCTGTGATACCGAATATATGAAGTTTCGATGATTATAAATGTGCCGTTAGATTTTGTTGATGATTATAAATGATGAGTACTATGATCTCCTATAACGTACTGCTGTTATACTTAAATACTGTATCAAGTACGTTGGCAAAACTGTCATTTGTTGAAGCTGATAAGGTTTAGTGGGCCCAACTCAAGAGGATCTTTTTACAACCGTCACAAACGGAATAAACACTTACACTGCTAATGATGATGATGATGTACTGATGATCGCCGGTACCAGATTAATCACCGGCCCAATACTTATGCTTATTTCGATTGAAAAAGATGGCTGTTACAAGGGGATTAAATAAAAGGTGATAATGTAAACTCGTTTGTTGATATGGGATATCTTACTTGAGTCCCGAGTTATACCACTCCTTCATTTTATTTTATTTTATTTTATTTCCTTAGAAACTGTGGTTTCCAGCAATATTGCTCCTAAATCTATTCATTTAAATTTTATGCTTGTTCTCTAATAAGAGGAATCTTGAAAACCACCCCGCCCCTTGACAATTCTCTATTTGTAGTGGGTGTAACAAAAATTCAGTAATTTTGTTTCTACAACACGTTAAAAAATAGGCGCCTTGGATAGGACAAAGGTTAGTAGATTAGAAATGAATGGATTTAGAAATACAAAAATATTAGTGAGTGATAATATATGACCGGTCGTGCTTGCAAAAATATTTATATGAAAACTTGTAAAAAACCAAAAATAGATGGATTAATTAGACATCATTTATATTTTACAATGATTGGTTATGATATTAAACAATGATTGAACATTGTAGGCAATTTCTTTTTTAGTTTTCTTGTTTTAATTTTAATCGGATTAGTGAAATAAAACTTGTGGAATCCAATTATACAGCGCAATGCACATAATGGGAAAATTTTTACTTACATTATCCAACTATGTAAGCTTCTTCCTAAAAAAAAATAGTAAAAACAAAAAAAAAAGTAAAAAGAAAATTACTCTAATATCCAGCTTGAGTCGTTGACTTTGGTCAATGGATTTAGTGACCCTTTCTTTGGGCTTTTGTCGTTTCATGCTAAATGCACTCTCTTCATCGTGAATTTCCTCCTCTCTGTCTCGCGTTTTTCTGTGGCTAGAATCATTAGTACTGATGAATCAATTTAAGGACTATAATGGATCTAATTGTAACCTTTAATCCTTATAATTAAACACATATTCATTTTGATAAATTAGAAATTAAAGCCATGCATGTATGCATGGCCGGTTATAGAATTCACGCGGCGGCGCACGATCTCCAATTCCCAATAGCCTAGATACAATTTATCAACATTTATACCCTCTCCTCAAAATATGAGCCCTTTTATTATCTCACACCACACACCATTCTTATCAAGGTCTTTCATAAGAGCTATAAAAATCCAAGCAAATTCGTAGTACGGAAACCCTAAACTCACTCTCTAATCTCTATCTCTATCACACACACGTACAATAATATGGAATTCAATAACCAGCAGCCATTTTCATCATCAGCATCAACCTCACTTACTGATAATAACCCATTTCTCTTTGCAAACGAATTACCTCCATTATCTCCTGATTTCAGCAACTTCAATTACGACATATGGGGATTTCCACTCTTACCATTACAAGGGAGTAGTAGTACTTTGCTGGAAATTCCTTTGATGGAAAGCTTCCCAACTCAACCACTGGATATACCATCTCAAGATGTATTGCCAGGTGGGATTCATAATACATACGATTCTGTCTGTCATTTATCTTTTTTATTTTCTTCTTTTAATTTTCCACAAGTTGTAATTTATCTTTTTATTTTTTGTGCAGAGGGTTTTTGCAATATTGGATATGGAGATGAGAGTTCTGCAGGAGTTGGTTTTGGTTATAAAGAAATGGAATTAGGGTTTGAAGAAAGGAAAGAGGTTAATATCCTGAGGGATGACAGTATGAACACTGGAGTTCAACCTAGTAGTAATAGTAGTAGTACTACCATTAGTACTAATCCTGCTTACGATTATGAGATAGTGATGATGAACATGGAAACATCAACAGAAAAGGGAAGAAATATGAAGGTGATGAAAAGATGCAGATCATCATCGGATATCCAAATAACTGATAATGATACCATTTTTGCTGTCTCTTCAACATTTCTGTCTTATGAAACGATTTCGAAATACTTTTACATGCCGATAACACAAGCTGCTAGAGAGCTTAACGTTGGATTGACTTTGTTGAAGAAAAGATGTAGGGAGTTGGGTATTCCTAGATGGCCTCATAGAAAGTTGATGAGTTTACAAACCCTAATCAAGAATGTTCAAGTATGCACACTGACCTTTCTATCTCTAATGTTGATTAGTTAGCATTTAATTATCGGAGTTAATCATGTAAATATGTGTATGCAGGAATTGGAAAAGAAAGCGGGAAATGGAAGTGGCAGGATGAAGATAAGGGACGCAGTCAAAGTGTTGGAGAATCAAAAGAAGTTGATCGAGGAAATGCCAGGAATTCCATTGGAAGAGAACACCAGGAGACTTAGACAAGCTTGTTTCAAAGCCAATTACAAGAAAAGAAGGCTTATGGCTGATCAGATGGCAATGGATCATCATCATCATCAACACCACTTCAAGAGCGAATCATGTTGACCATCTTCGTCCCCGTCTTCATCAACAATATTCACCGGCAGCTCTACTACTGCTGCTCTTTTTTTTTATTTTTCTTTTAAGAAGCATACTGCTACTTGTCTTGATCATACATTCGTGTAAACTTCTAATTATGTACTTATTCAGTGAAAAGAAATTAAGTGGCGGAATTATTGATATCTTGATTACAAAAAGAAAATGAAACTAGAGTTCAATGGTTTTGAGTAAGGTGAGTGCCACTTAAACTAGACTTCGTATAATCCGTCTGTTCATGACCAAACTTAAATTACTCAACTAAATGGTGCGTAGTCTTTAATTTTACTTTATCTTTGCAAAGTTTGCAAAGGGGATGGCACCCCGTGAAATAGATGGATTTAATCCGGGGGCCCATAAAATTGAGAAAGCACGTCTGAACTGGACCCGGGCTTGTTCTTAAATTATGGCAACATCTTCGTTATCTTGAAATTCGTGTCAGATATTAGGTTTCGAAATTATGTTGCTAGTTGCCATGAAATTTTAGAAAGGTTAAACGAAGTAGTGACACACCTGTTTTGAGTAATCATGGTGGTAGAAAAATGTTTTCCATCTCCAATTTTGTTCCCATAAAACTTGTAAGTTATGTCAGGAATTACATTTTTTATAAGTTATTGCCTATTGTGCACTGTTAACAGCAACACTCTTTTAACGGTTGCTTGCTCGTCGGTATTCCATAACCATAAGAACTCTATTATTGGGGCCGAAAGAGGGGCGTAGCTAGACGATAAAAATAGCAATGGCTCAACCTCTGGGAATTACCACTGCCCTAATTGCAGAAACCTGTGCGCTATTATTGGCCTCAAGAACAGCAACAGAGAGACAATGGCCTAGAATTTTCTTTGAAACGGACTCAGAGAACCTCTTGCGTTTCATCACATCAACCACCATACCACCTTGGCACATAGCAGGAATGATTGAAGAAATAAAAAGTAGGCTTAGGCAAATCCCACAAGTCGCCATACAACACAACTACAGGGAAGGCAATCAAGCAGCGGACGGATTAGCAAACCATGCAGCAGATGGGAGCCAAGTAGGAAACTATTCAACCAAAATTTGGGACCAGGCAATCCCATCTTTTATCAGTCACATTTTATTTCAGGACTCTGTGGGTACCACATACCCATGACAAGTTGTAATTTAAATTCTTCTCTAATAAAATTCATGCTTCAAAAAAAAAGATGATAAAAATAGATTCTAATACCCAAAATGTGGAATAGGGGATCTTATTTATGTGAAAAGTCAAAAATATCCTTACTTATATGTAAACTCATATCTAATAATTCATCCAAAAAAAAGATTTATTATTCTTCTTGTCCTTCATAAATCATGATGAAGGTAATCATTATAATTTCATCGTAATGAAGATGATGATCATCAAGAAAACTAAGAAAACTCATAATTTATTTATGCGTTTAATAGACTGAAAAATTCGATTCGAATAAAAAAATTAGTATCTGAAACTGTATACGGCTAGGAGTTCTTATTTTCTCAATCGTAAATCATATATTAAGGATGGGAAAATATAAGTTTCTAGTCGTAAAGTGTGTATACGGTTGGGAAAATACGAATTTCCAGCCGTAAGTAGGTATTTACGGCTAGGATTTTCCAATCGTATGTAATTCTGGCAATCACACTCTAAAAAAGAACAAAGTCATTTTTTCGGCTAGGTTTTCGCAATCGAAATTTATTTATTTATTTATTTTCAGAATTACTTTCGACTGGGAAAATCGAGCCGAAAGTAGTTTTGAAATTTTTTAAAAAATTGGTTGGGAGTTCTTTATTTCCCAGATGCAAAGTGTCTGTTTTAGCTGGGATGTAACATTTTCCCAGCCGTAAATACTAGAAAAAATCAAAAAGTTTTTGCGTATATTAATGGATTTGAAACAACAAAGTTGTAGTGGGAGTTAAGTTAGAGGTGTTCATGGCTAGTTTGAGCATATGTTTCTTCATATTCTTCTAGGGCGTCGAAAATTTTCAAAATAAATTCACTTCTCACTAGCTTGCTATCATACTTCGGATTGGAATGTAGTTGAGACCACATCAACTCTCCAAGCGATTCAGTTACAGTCGCGCTCCTTATGACTCTTGAACCTTGCAAGGACTCTAAGCAATTGATTCCTTTAACTAACATCATTTACATCTTAAGAGTTGCTTCAACGTAAGTGAAGACATTTGATACCAATCTGCCTCTTACAAATAAGCCTATTTGATTTCCCTTTATATCAAAGATCAAGGCTTGGAAATATGTTTTCAATAGACAAAGTTATAAAACCTTACAAATCCTTAACACTTACACTCACTTAGATCAGAAGCCTGAATTCTTTACCACCTCTCATGAAAAATCTTGCACTTATCAATTAAAAATAGTTTTCAGAGATCTATCTTGAGGAATTACAAAGTCTGAGACGAAGATATTTTTGAGATTACTGTTAGAGCACTGCTCGGTCGAACTCGCAACCGTTGCTATCTCAATCTTGTTTGTCAAGTTTAGTTGCCAAAACTCTAAGTCTTGATTTATAGTCTACTTATAGCTATGTCTCGGATTCTGATAGAATGTGTAGTTGAGCTTTAGACTTCACGGCGTTTATTGATTGAAGAAGAATAACTACTAAGGGGAGCTTGTGGAACTTCATCAACAAAAGGTATGTGGAGACTTGAGCTCATCTATCACTCAGATATCTATTTCTATTATATCTCCTATTGAGACAAAAGTCGTATAACTGTTACTTTATATTATACACATTTGATATTTCGAGATGAGTTTAACTCGCTTACATATTTCTTGAAATATGTGTTGGTAAGCTTTCTCTTTAACCAAGTTCATCTTTATTCTTGACGAAAGTCAAAAAATGATCATGGGAAAATCGCCTGGTAACATCTTACATAATTTATGAGACAGTCATTTGATGTAGGCTCGGAATGTTTCGTATTAATCTATTGATCACTTGAAAATTGCTTTGAATCTAATAGTTTGTGTGAGACAGTTGTTCCCGTCTTTCAAGAATGTTTCAATGATTAACATGGAATTTAGATTGATTAACCATTGAATGGATATAGCACAGTATGCGTACTTGTATGCTAACTGTTGCAAGTTATTCCAAGTCCGGGAACTAGATTATGCATAACCGTATGCATACTGGTTTGATAGTTGAAGTCGAACTAAGTACGCATACCCATATGCGTACCGGCTTAAAAGTTCAAGTCTGAGAATTTAACTAAGTTTGATCATGTAAAATAGTATGCGTACCCATTCGCATACTGGAGAACCCAGACCAAGTCCGGCTACTTAGGTATGCGTACCCGTTTGCATACTTGAGTGGGTTAAGTTCTAAAATCGGTTTGTTCATGAACAAATACGTTTATATAATAAGGAATGCAATCTTTTGCAAACCGTGGCTATAATGTTCATGAATTGATTCGAGTAAATCAAAATCGATTTTGCTTCAATTGTGTATTGTATACTTCTATGAGAATATAAACAATTGAACAACTATATAACTAGTTTCATTTGAGTCATTTGAACTAGTTGTGATTAAGATGAACAAGGTTAATATAAAAGTGTTCATATGGCTAGCTTCGGTTAATTATTGTTGAGCCAACCATGTGTACATGTTTATGTACGGTTACTCATATCTAAATGAAGTCACATTTCATATAACAAGCTAAGTTCGATCTAATGGTTGAAAGATATAAGCTTGACTCTAATCAGGTTTTCATCTAACGGTGAATATTGAGTGCTTTGTTACCAAGGTAGCATTGATTGGAAACCCTGATTTGAAGACTATATGAGGGAGAACTATAGCAACTGGAAAACCTAATCCCCACACCTCCTATGTGATACTAGTTGCGACTAGAGTCGATTCTCTTTTAACCTAGGTTTTCCTAAAATGATTATAGGTTAACGACTTGAAGACTTCATTGGGATTCTGAAGCCAGACCCGACTAATTTCTCCGTAATTACGTGTTCTAATCTTACTTGAGTACTATCTTCTCTAAGATTTTCTCGAGATTTAATCTCCGATAGGTAAGATAAAAAGTAGTCACAAACATCTTCGTCTCATCGTTTATGATTCCATAATATCTTGTTTCGCTACCATACGATTAAGATTATTGTGAGGTGATTGATATTACTAGGATGTTGTTCGGGAATATAATTCCGGTGTATCAATTGGTTCATGTTCACCTTGATTTATCAAAAGACAGAACAAAAACTCTGTGGGAGACAGATTTATCTATTCAATAAACTTTTCTGTATGAGACAGATTTGTTTATCAAGTCTCCGACTTTGGGCCGTAGCAACTCTTAGGTGTGGGTGAGATCGGCTAAGGGAATCAAGTGCGCAGAATCTGGCATAGTTCAAGAGGCGTAAGGAACGCGATTGTACCTTAATCAGTGTGAGATTGGTTAGGGCTCAATTACATTCCATTCTGAAGTTAACTTGTAGTAGGCTAGAGTCTATAGAGGCTTAATACAGTGTGGTATTCAAATCTAGACTAGGCCCCGGAGTTTTTCTGCATTTGCGGTTTCCTCGTTAACAAAATTTCTGGTATCTGTGTTATTTCTTTTTCGCATTATATTTTTATATAATTGAAATATCATAGGTTGTGCGTAGTTCAATCAATTGGTGAATACAACCTTTGGTTGTTGATTGAAATTGATTGACACTTGGATATTGGTCTTTGGTACCATCCAAGTTATTTCTCATATTAATCCGGCTCACAGATTTCTATCTGTTCGACTGCAGATTGATTTGAGAAATTGAGATATAACTCTTGGATGTATTTTGCTTGATTGAGTCTGACTATCTAGTTAATTCTCTTGGAAATATATTGGAGTTAGTTCATACAGATTTCCTAAACGAAATATTGGGTGTGGTTGTTAAAACCTCGCCTTTTCAATTGGTATCAGAGCAGGCAAACACGTTTAAGACCTCGTAAGTATGTGTTTGTAGCAATCTGATTATCATGGACAAGTCTATCTCTAATAACGTACCAGTTCAGAAATTACCAGATGTATTTTAAAGCTTGGATTCACCTGAGAGAACTTCCATATCTAAGTCAATATCTAAACATTCTCTTGATGTGGAAATTGTTGATTAGGAAACACGCTTAGAAGAACAGTTGGATGAACTTTCTAATGAAGGTGATTCAGATATTGATAGAGATGTTGATGAGGAAGTCTCAGAGTATGTTAAGGTTTTGAATTCGTTGGAAAAGAAGAAGATGAGAAATTCTCATGTCACACCTCTTCTGACTCCTCTCTGTCGAGAAAACAAGAAAATGAAAAGAATTTACGGAGGTCTTTGTGTTTTGAATCGCTCTTGCGAATCGATCCTCAAAGATTCTGGGGAAAACATGAGTAGAAAGTCACTTGAATGTGATAATGTTTATCAAAGATACTTCTTGTTGGAAGAGAAACTTACAGAAACTGAAGCAAGGATTAACTCTCATCAAGCAAGTTTTGATGACAGAGAAAGCGCTTATCTCTCTCGAGAAAAACGCCTTGAAGCTGATTTAGTTGTTGCTCTTGATAAAATCAATATGTTGGAAGATGACTTGAAAAAGTTCAATACTAGTTCAAGCAAATTAACCACTATGCTAGGAGAAAGTAAAAATCATTGTGATACATGAGGATTGGGCTATAAGGGAATAGATGCTCCAAGTACTAGCACAAAGATAAAAATTTTCAAGGCTAGTGATTCTTCCAAAAAAGGTTTCCACTAATGGAAAAAGTGAAATTCCTTCACCGACAGTTAAGGTTCGAAAGACAAAAGTATATCAACCTCCAAAAACAACATAGATGAATCTCGGTAAGAACGTTCCTTATATTTGTCATTATTGCGGAAACAAAGGTCACCTGGAAAGGGATGTCGTTTTCATATAAGGAATGATAAATTTCATGATGTTCTTGTTTGGGCATCACAAGAAGTTGGGAAACCAAGATCTTATGTTAAGGCTGATCATGTTAATATTACAGGTTATAATCCAACCTTTAGGCAAAGGAATCAGTGTTGTGATAAACCTATATTTTCCTATAAACGTCATACGAATCCTTTTCACAATCGTAATGGTTATTAAGGGGATAACTTCGTAAAGACGAAGACAAGATCCGATGCTCTCAACTGGAGAAAGACTAACTTGCAAAAGAATAATCAATCAAATTATCTTCCAAGAATTCTAGAAGAGAGTAATGGGAAGAAGGGTACGGTTATTCCTAAACACACTCAGAAGTGGATACCAAAGGAAGTCAATTATGCTTTGAGTGTGAAAAGGAATGATCTCCCAGAAAATTCCATGACTATGAAGAAGGCAGTATCCGTGATATTGAAACTTAAAAAGTTCTTTGGAAAGATGGATTTGGATGTGAAAGGTTCTAAAAGTGATCTCTTTCATGATAATCCAAAAGTGAAACGGAATAAGTCAAAAACTATTGATGGTGAGAAATCCATAGTTGCGGAAAAGTCTGTTTCAGTCACTTGTGGTGAGCAAGACCTTGTTCACCTCAACACAACTTGATTGTGTTGTAAGTGCATCCTCACCAAGGAATTCCCTGCTATGTATACGGTGAGGGAAGCACAAGAATTGGGGTGCACATATTGTGTTAGGTATGATTTTGAATCTTTAGTAAGGCCGTAGAATTCGAATGGATTCCTCTAAAAAGGTATGTCTATAAACTTGAGCAAGATTTATTTTCATATTTGCTTAAAGTACTTATAATGATCCATGTACCTTATGTATCGTTCATGTCTACCTAACTTGATTTGTGTTTAAGGTTCTTAAATGTTTAGGCTTGAAAATAGTAGTTCGGGATGTTTGGCCTTCATGGTACACATACCAGGTATGCATACCATCATTTAAAATTAAAATCCAGGGACTTCAGTTCGCATACCAGTTTGCAAACTGCTCCAGTTCATGAAATCCCGTTTGCAAACCCGTCTGCAAACTTTTTCTGTCTTCGGTATTTGATAAAAAGCTTGTTTTGGCCGTAACTTCTTCATCCGAACTCGGAATGACCTCAATTTTTTTGCATTCTCTTCTTCTTTGAATTATGTTCAATATGGCGATGAGAATTCATGAATTTGGATGAGTTAAGATTTGTATTTGTCTCGTCTCTTGTTTTGAGTGTTTTGCATCGTCTCGTTGCACTTGTTCCACTTCTCATGGAATTGGGCACTTGGATTCTGGGAGTAATTTCTTCTAAGCTCATTTGCAGCTTTGTTAAGAATGTTTTTGGTGAATCACAAAGAAAAAAGTTCAAGAATGGGAAGTAGTACACATTACTCTGGGATTCTTGAATGTTCACAATCCTGTTTTGTGAACTTCGGTGCATGGTCGTTATTGACTTTGTATTTTCTTCTTTATTAATAAAATATTTTTATACGCCTTTGGTAGCCATTCTTGGTGTAAATCCGTGCAAAAAAGATTGATTCTGCCTTCTAAGGGTAAATATTGATTTTGCAGTATTAATCTTTATTGGTTTTATATATTGCCAAAATATTGTATGGGGTATGTGTGTTTACGCTCGTGAACTACGATTATCTCATATATGTCACAAGTTAAGTCTATTGTGTCATTATGCAAATATTGATGGAAAATAGAATGAACTTTTGAATTATATGTCAAAGATTAAGTCTATGGTATCACTATACAAATATTGATGAAAAATAGAATGAACCTTTGAATATTCTGCAGTATTGATCTTTCCCTGATCCACTTTTGTGTGAAAGTACTGTATGGCTCCGTAAATTTTCTTATCTTGAGCATTTCCGATTAAATAATCATTAAGGTTCTTTTGTGGTTAATTTAATTGAGTCTTCTGGATACGAATTCATGTTTTCATGTAATTTGTTAATGTCCAAAGAAATCCTTCTTTTCATGCAAAAGTAAGGTCGCTCTTGTTGTTCTTTCGGGAATGACATTTTATGGGGGGGAGTTCATAATTAAACTTGTGCTTAATTGCCAAATCTTTTTGGGGAGTGTGGCTGTGGAATATTATAGGAGTTTTCTTGTATCTTTATAAACTCCTTGATGAATACAATAAGTTTCAACTATGTGAAATCATCGAAACAAAGTTGATATGTTCTCTTTTAGTCGTGAAGTATCTCTACGAGAATTTCATTATGATCCCACTAGGTTTCATACCTTTGCCAATTTATATTGACAAAAAGGGGGAGAATTATTGTGTAGTTCACACTACAAATACATAAGGTTTACGGATCATTATGTAAGGGGGCGTGATTTTCATTGTGAGATAAAGTATTGACTAAGGGGGAGTGATACATATCACCATAGTATTATTGTCAAAGTTGTGATACAATTGAACATTGATGTTGTGTAATAATATTATGACACTGTATAACAATAATTGAGAACAATGATTTTGTTATTGTTATGGCTACGGATCTTCAACAACTAAGATGCTGAGTTGAACACATTCAAAATCACTGGAGTACTTGGAAGTGACGAAGATTTCGAGTAAAGTTGAATAACCAAGGAAATCAAGCATTTGGATGAGAAGCTACAAAGTTTATTTATTTTGTAATCCATATGTATTGATAGTTTTTTCACTAAAATTGACAAAGAGGGAGACTGTTAGAGCACTGCTCGGTCGAACTCGCAAACGTTGCTATCTCAAGCTTGTTTGTAAAGTTTAGTTGCCAAAACTATAAGTCTTGATTTCTAGTCTACTTATAGCTAAGTCTCGGATTAGGATAGTAAGTGTAGTTGAGCATCAGACTTCACGACGTTCATCGATTGAAGACGAAGAACTACTAAGGGGAGCTTGTGGAATTTCATCAACAAAAGGTATGTTAAGACTTAAACTCATCTGTCACTCATAAATCTATTTCTATTATATCTCCTATTGAGACAAAAGTCGTATAGCTATATAGACTTTATATTATACACATTTGATATTTCGAGCTGAGTTTAACTCGCTTACAAATTTCTCGAAATATGTGTTTGTAAGCTTTCGCTTTAACCAAGTTCATGTTTATTCTTAATGAAAGTCAAAAGATGATCATGTGAAAATCGTTTGGTAACATCTCACATGATTTGTGTGAGACACTCATTTGATGTAGACTCGGAATGTTTCGTATTGAACTATTGATCACATGAAAATTTCTTTGAAGCTAATAGTTTTTGTGAGACAGCTATTCCCATCATCCAAGAATATTTCAATGATTAACATAGAGTTTAGAATGATTTATCATTGATTGGATATAGCACAGTATGCGTACTTGTATGTTAACTACTGCAAGTTATTCCAAGTCCGGAAACCATAGTATGCATACCCGTATGCGTACCGGTTTGATAGTTGAAGTCCGAGAACTTAGTATGCATACCCGTATGCGTACCGGCTTAAAAGTTCAAGTCTGGGAATTCAACTGAGTTTGGTCACGTATGATAGTATGCATACACGTTCGCATACTAGCGTACCCAGACCAACTCCGGCCACTTAGGTATGCGTCCCATTTGCATATTTGAGTGGGTTAAGTTCTAAAATCGGTTTGTTCATGAACAAATACATTTATATAATAAGGAATGCAATTATTTGCAAACCATAGCTATAATGTTCATGAATTGATTCGAGTGAATCAAAATCGATTTTGCTTCAATTGTGTCTTGTATACTTCTATGAGAATATAAACAATTGAACAACTCTATAACTAGTTTCATTTGAGTCATTTGAACTAGTTGTGATTAAGATGAACAAGGTTAATATAAAAGTGTTCATATGGCTAGCTTCGGTTAATTATTGTTGAGCCAACTATGTGTACATGTTTATGTACGGTTACTCATATCTAAATGAAGTCACATTTCATATAACAAGCTAAGTTCGATCTAACAGTTAAAAGATATTAGCTTGAATCTAATCAGGTTTTCATCTAACGGTGAATATTGAATGTTATGTTACCAAGGGAGCATTGATTGGAAACCCTGATTCGAAGACTATATAAGGGGGAACTCTAGCAACTGGGAAACCTAATCCCCACACCTCCTGTGTGATACTAGTTGCGACTAGAGTCGATTCTCCTTCAACCTAGGTTTTCCTAAAACCATTATAGGTTAATGACTTGAAAACTTCATTGGGATTCTGAAGCCAAGCCCAACTATTTTCTCTGTAGTTGCGTGTCCTGATCTTACTTTGTTCTATCATATTGCATACTATCTTCTCTAAGATTTGCTCGAGATTTAATCTCCGATAGGTAAGATAAAAAGTAGTCACAAACATGTTTGTCTCATCGTTTGTGATTCCACAATATCTTGTTTCGCTACCATATGATTAAGATTATTGTGAGGTGATTGATATTATTATGTTGTTCTTCGGGAATATAAGTCTGGTGTATCAATAGGTTCTTGTTCACCTTGATTTCAAAGGACGGAAAAAACACTCGTAGGTATTTCTGTGTGAGACAGATTTATCTATTCAATATAATTTTATGTGTGAGATAAAATTTTTTATCAAGTCTTCGACTTTGGGTCGTAGCAACACTTAGTTGTGGGTGAGATCAGCTAATGGAATCAAGTGCGCAGAATCCGACGTGGTTCAAGAGGCATAAGGAACGCGAGTGTACCTTAATCAGTGTGAGATTGGTTGGGGATCAACTACATTCCAGTCCGATATTACCTTGTAGTAGGATAGAGTATGTAGCGGCTTAATACAGTGTGGTGTTCAAATCTGGACTAGGTCCCTGGGTTTTTTTGCATTTGCGGTTTCCTCGTTAACAAGATTTCTGGTGTCTGTGTTATTTCTTTTCCGCATTATATTTTTATATAATTGAAATATCATAGGTTGTGCGTAGTTCAATTAATTGGTGAATCCAACCTTTGGTTGTTGATTGAAATTGATTGACGCTTGGATACTAGTCTTTGGTACCATCCAAGTTATTTCTCATATTAATCCATATCATAGATTATTATCTGTTCGATTGGAGATTGATTTGAGAAATTGAGATATAACTCTTGGATATATTTTCCTTGATTGAGTATGACTATCTAGTTGATTCTCTTGGAAATATATAGGAGTTAGTCCCCCCCCCCCCACTTTTTCAGTTATTATCTATCTTGCTTGAAAGAGATTACAAGAACCTCGATAACAAAGGTACTGACTTCGACCAAATGAATTTCATTCTGAGGAAATATAGTCGGACCTGGATTCAGGAATCCCCAAAGCGAAGTCTTTTAGTCGTAGACCTAATCATGTTTCTCAGAGGAAACCTAGATCAATAGAGGACGACTCTAGATATCAACTAGGACACAAAGTTCAGGAATTGAACATCCCAATTGGAAGTGCATCTCTATTTATAGATGTTCAAGACCAAAGGTTACTTAGAATTCAAGCTAAGATAACTTCAGATTCAAGTAAACACTTTCTCTGTTTAGATGAAACTTTAATTAGGGTTTCAAGTAAGCATGTGAGAATAAGTCTTGAAATCACATAGAAGAATATAGACAGTGGTCCGGTTCCGGAACCATGTATGATGAAAGTAATTGTGTATATGCCTTATGAACTGTAAACAATTTGATGTTCATTGCTTCAAAAAAAAATTGATGTTTATTTAACCATTTAATAGTTTAATCATGATACATATACACAAATGTGTTTAGTGATCAATGATATTTTAAAGGTTATGAGAGTCATGGCAATGCTAAACATATCTAAAAAAATCAAGTCTTTAAGGATCTGCTAAACTTTTACTGGGACCATTGGTGAAACGGTTCGTGAACCTTATAGGAAGTCACGAATCAGGGTGCAACGGTTTGTGAACCGAGTTCGCCAACCCTACTCGGCTCGTGAACTCCGATGGACACGGATCGTTAACCGGGTTCGCCAACTGTTAGCCTTTTTCCACCAGCATAAAAAATTCAGATCACCATGGTTCGTGAATAGTCCTTTTCCGAACTTAAGGTGTGCGAACAGGTTATCCAACCTTCCTGTGTTTCAGAAACTCAAATATTTGTGGTTAGCGAGATGGTTCGCCAACTTACATGAGTCGAAATATCAGAAGTTATGAATTTTTATATTTTGATGTTTAAAGCATTCCCAAATGATAGAATTAATCATTGTTTGGGATATTTTCAAATGATCCACAAATTAATTCTTGAACAATAAATTGTTTTGAACTAATATTGTTACGGACCATTGAACATCCAATGCATGAATCATATTTCGAGATTTTTAACAAGATAAGCTTAACTCGAAATTTCTTCTTTGCAATAAATCTACTAAAAGTCATACGACAAAGTCTCATAAAATATAGAATGATAACGTAGTGAGTAATATAAAATTATTCAGTCTTCACAATCCTTATTGGTGAAGTTTTCCAAATGTCTTCGTCGATCTTCAGCTTCAGTTTTCGAGGGTGATTTCTGATACTCAACTGTCAAATTCTAACCTAGTCCGAGACTTGACTTGCTAGACTAGAAATCAAGATATAGTTTTGTTAAGCTAATATTGACAACAAGCTTGAGATAGCAAAAAGTTTAACCAAGCATTGCTCTAACAATCTCCCCTTTGTGAATTTTATTTACAAAACTATTCAATACATATGATTCAAAATAAAACGATCTTTCATATCAAAATTTACTGTGCTTCATTTCCTTGGTTCTTCAACAAGCTCTTGAGTTCTTCGTACTTCAAGTTTGTCTATGGTTGTGCATGTGTTTGTTCAACACCTTTGTTGTTGAAGATCCGTAGTGATAACAACTTATGAGAATACTTATTAAAAAGAGATTTAATATAATAAAATATCACTCTACTCAATGGTTGTTATACAAAAACATAGTATTGTTACGTTCCTCAAAGTTCAATTGCACCGCAACTTTGAAGCAGTACTACGGTAATATGCTCTCCCCCTTAGTCAATACTTACATATTTTTCCAAATAGGTTAAACCCATAGATCATAATCCATTCCCCCTTACATAATGCTCCAAAAATCCATATGTTGTAGTAGGATACTACTTAATAATTCTCTCACTTTTTGTCAACAAAATTGGCAAAGACGAAAAACAGGGATTATAGTGAATTAAACAAAAGAGTGTCAAGACTAGAGAACATATACCATCTTTTAGTTTATACAATTTTACCAAGAAAACTAGATGATTTACTTGAGTAGTCACAAACATCTTCGTCTCATCATTTGTGATTCCACAATATCTTTTTTTGCTACCATACTTTTAAGATTATTGTGAGGTGATTGATATTACTAGGCTGTTCTTAGAGAATATAAGTCTGGTATATCAATTAGTTCCTGTTCACCTTGATTTATCAAAAGACTGAACAAAACTCATAGGTATTTTTGTGGGATACAGATTTATCTATTCCATAAACTTTTCTGTGTGAGACAAATTGTTTTATCAAATCTTCGACTTTGGGTCGTAGAAACTCTTAGTTGTGGGTGAGATCAACTAAGGGAATCAAATGCGCAGAGTCCTGCTGGGATTTAGAGGCGTACGGAACACGACTGTACCGTGATCAGTGTGAAATTGGTTAGGGCTTAACTACATTCCAGTCCGAAGTTAACTTGGAGTAGGCTAGTGTATGTAGCGGATTAATACAGTTTGGTGTTCAAATATGGACTAGGTCCCGAGGTTTTCCTACATTTGCGGTTTCCTTGTTAACAAAATTTCGGGTGTCTGTGTTATTTCTTTTCTGCGTTATATTTTTTTTATATAATTGAAATATCACAGGTTGTGCGTAGTTCATTAAATTAGATAATCCAACCTTTGGTTGTTGATATAATTTTATTGACACTTGGATATTGGTATTTTCTACCATCCAAGTTAGTTCTCATATTAATCCGGCTCACAGATTTCTATCTGTTCGATTGCAAATTGATTTGAGAAATTGAGATACAACTCTTGGATATATTTCCATTGATTGAGTATGATTGTCTAGTTGATTCTCTTGAAATTATATTGGAGTTTGTCCATACAGATTGCCAAAAATAAATATTGGGTGAGGTTGTTAGACCCCCGCTTTTTCAATTGGTATTAAAGCAGGCAAACACGTTTAAGACCTCATAAGTCTGTGTTTGTAGCAATCTGACTCCATGGATAGTAAAGTCTCTATAAACGTCTTCACCTGGATTTAATTCTGATCATAGAGAACGTTTTGATGAGCTAGTTAATCTCCAGAAGAAGTTGGATGAACAAATCTGGATCAATTCTGATCTAGTTGTAGAAATCGCAAAGTATAAGGATTTGAAGTCTGTCAATGTATCCTCAATAGATATGAATAAATCCTATAATTCTTCACCGAGGAATTGTCGCAAGTCAGGGGATAAGCGAGGCTTATGTTTTGTGAAACCTGATGTGACTCAGAACTACTCAGATGAGCCTAAAAATGTTGTCCCATGTATGTTCTTTGATTCTCATAATCATTTTCAACATATATGTACATCTTTCAAGAAAAGTTTAAAGGTTGCGAGTAATCTTCATAAGAAAGCTGAACAATTGTTTACTTCTCTAAAAAGGTATACAAATCTAACAAGAAATCCCAAACAGGATAGTAGGGTTAGTATGGGAGCTTTTTCTCTAAGATCAACATCACCCTTTCAATGGTTTCTTGATAGTGGATGTAGCCGACATATAACCGGAGATCTTTCATGGTTTGTGAATTCAAGCGATTTTGAAGGAGGTCCTATAACATATGGAGATGGGAGTTGTTGCTACATAAGCAAGAGGGGGATGATCAAACTTCCCGGCGTTCCTGAAATCCATGATGTAGTATACGTTAAAGGTATGACTGCAAATCTTCTTTCTGTTAGTCAAATTTGTGACAAAGGCCATAAAGTTGTCTTCAACGCGGTAAAAATAATTGTTATCTTCTTGATACTCAGTTTAGTAACTGTTGCAATTTGACTAAGGTGAAATCTACACATCTTTGGCATGAGCGTTTTGGTCACATCAATTTTTGCCTTCTAACTAAGATCATTAACAAAGAACTTGTTAGAGGCGTTCCCAAAATCAATGAAAAGATTGACGGTGTCTGTGGTGCCTGTCAAAAGGGTAAACAAACGATAGTTCCATATAAATCATCTCGAGATATTCTCACTAAATCTCCACTTGATTTAATTCATATTGATCTCTTCGGCCCTATTCAACAACCTACGATTGCTGGGAAGAAGTATGCTTTAGTTATGGTAGATGATTACACCAGATTCACTTGGGTGGAATTTTTAGCTCATAAAAATGAGACCCTCGGTGAATCTAAGATTATTGTTAATAAAATCCAGAATGAACAAGGTCGCAAGCTAAAGAAAATTAGAAGCGACCGTGGAACAGAATTCAAGGTCACTAAGGTGTTTGAATTTTTTGACAAACTGGGTATTATTCAAAAATACTCACCACCCATTACTCCTCAAGTTAATGGAGTTACAGAAAGGAATAATACGAACATTCGGGAAATGGCCAGGGTAATGCTCCATAACAAAAACCTACCGTTAAGGTTTCGGGGGGAAGCTGTTTTCACAACATGTTATTTGATCAATCGTGTATACCTATGGTCGAAAACCCTAAACACTCCTTATGAGTTGTGATACGGTAGGAATACCAACTTACATTATCTCAGAGTGTTTGGAAGTAAGTGCTACATTCTGAAAATCGAGAACAAAAAGGGAAATTTGATTCTAAAAGCAATGAAGGTATATTTCTTGGCTATGCTTTGGATAGTCGTGGTTTTCGAGTATTTAATCTTAGAACCCAAGTTATGATGTAATCTGCATATGTCATCATTGATGATCTGAGCAATTTTCGTCATGATAGCCCTCCTGCTGAATTACCTCCAACTGAGACAATTGAGAAAGTCAAGGAAATCCCAGAATCAGTTGAAGTTGTTCCAAAAGTCGTTGATCCTGATATTTCCAGTGACGAGGAGAAGAGCACTGCTCAGGCTATTCCTATTGAACAAGAACATGTTCCTCCAAGACACTTCTGGGTTCAAAGGAATCATGATACTGACAATATTACTGGGGGAAAAGATTCTACAGCTAAGACAAGAGGACAATTTCAACATATTTGCAATTTTGGTTGTTATCTTTCGCAAGTAGAACCTAGAAATATTGATGAAGCTCTTAGCGATCTCTTTTGGGTGAATACAATGCATGAAGTGTTAAATCAATTTCAAAGACAAGTTGTATGGGAGCTCGTACCTTGTTTCCCAAATGTCAATATTGTTGGTACCAAATGGATATTCAAGAAGAAGTCTGATGAATTTGGCACCATTGTCAGAAACAAAGCCAGGCTTGTCTCTCAGGGATATTCACAGATTGAAGGTATCGACTTTGGCGAGACCTTTGCTCCTGTAGCACGCCTTGAGTCCATTCGGTTACAATTATCTCATGCTTGTTTTCTTAAGGTTAAGCTGTTTCAAATGGACATAAAATCTGCGTTCCTAAGAGGAAATTCAAAGGAAAAAGTTTATGTAGCTCAACCGAAGGGATTTGAAAATCCTGATTTCCCGGATCATGTCCTTAAGCTCAAAGAGGAATTATATAGGTTGAAACAAGCACCTCGTGCCTGGTTCGAAAAACTAACTACTTCCCTTCTCAGGAAAAGTTTTTCGAGAGGTGGAGCTGATAAAACCTTGTTTACCAAGTGGAGTGGGAAAGATGTTGTCATTGCTCAAGTTTATGTAGATGATATCATCTGTGGATCGACTTCTGAGAAACTTGCAAAATATTTTCAAGTCGCTCTTGGTAAGGAGTTTGAAATGAGCAATGTTGGTGAAATTAAAATTCTTTCTAGGATTACAGATTCAACAACATAAGGATAAAATTTACTTATCTCAAGAAAATTATGCTAAGAATCTTGTGACAAGGTTCGGTCTTGATAAGTCAACTCCAAAACTGACACCTATGCCCACTACTGGTAAACTACATCGAGATGAGAAATGAGTAAATGTGGATCAAAAGCTTTATCGATCTATCATTGGAAGCCTCTTATATATTACATCTACTAGACCTGATATTGCTTTTAGTGTTGGCTGTTATGCTAGATTTCAGGCTAATCCAAAAGAATCTCATCTTGCAGCCGCAAAGAAGATCATGCGATATATCCAACACACTATCTGGTATGGTCTATCTTATACTTTTGATACTAACAATGATCTTACTGCCTATTCAGATGCATATTGGGAAGGATGTGTGGAAGACAAAAAGAGTACTTCAGGGGGATTTTACTATGTTGGGATGAATCCTTGTGGCATGGCATAGCAAGAAACAAAACTCACAATCCCTGTCTACATGCGAAGCAGAATACATTGTTGCAGGTTCGTGTTGTACTCAACTTCTATGGATGAAAAAAATGCTTGATGATTATGGAATTGACACTGGTATAATGATGATATTTTGTGATAACTCAAGTGCGATTCACATCACTGAGAATCCTGTTGAGCACTCAAAAACTAAGCACATTGACATAAGGTATCATTTTATTATAGATCTCTATGAAAATGGTATTATCAATATGGAATTTGTGCCTTCAGAACAACAATTGGCTGATATTCTCACCAAACCTTTAGATACTGCTATGTTTCAACACTTACGGCAGTCTATTGGTGTTGTTTTGGTTCATTAGTTGTCTAGCCTTTTGCCCCTGGACTCATTCATATCTATTGGGAAATCAAGGGTTAGAACGTCAGTGTAGAGTTGTTTCAATTTCGCATTTGTTTCTACGTAGATAACAACTCTGTTAGGGATCAAAGTATACAAATAAACCCTTATTTTCTTACAAAAGTAAGGTCGCTCTTGTTGTTCTTTCGGGAATGACATTTTATGGGAGAGAGTTCTTAATTGAACTTGTGCTTAATTGCCAAACCTTTGTGGGGAGTGCGGCTGTGGAATATTGTAGGAGTTTTCTTGTATCTTTATAAACTCCTTGATGAATACACTAAGTTTCGACTATGTGAACTCATCGAAACAAAGTTGATATGTTCTCTTTTAGTCATGAAGTATCTCTATGATAATTTCATTTTGATCCCACGAGTTTCCCTTTTCCAATTTATATTGACAAAAGGGGGAGAATTAATGTGTAGTTCATACTAAAAGTACATATGGTTTACAGATCATTATGTAAGGGGGAGTGGTTGTCATACGAGATGAAATATTGACTAAGGGGGAGTGATACATATCACCATAGTATTGTTGTCAAAGTTGTGATACAATTGGACTTTGATGTTGTGTAATAATATTATGACATTGTATAACATAACAATACGAAAACAACTTGTTTTTATATTTTGTTATAGCTACGGATCTTCAACAACTATGATACTGAGTTGAACACGTTCAGAATCACTGGAGTACTTGGAAGTGACGAAGATTTCGAGTAATGTTGAAGAACCAAGGAAATCAAGCATTTGGATGAGAATATACAAAGTTTATTTATTTTGTAATCCATATGTATTGATAGTTTTGTCACTAAAATTGACAAAGAGGGAGATTGTTAGAGCACTGCTCGGTCGAACTCGCAAACATTGCTATCTCAAGCTTGTTTGTAAAGTTTAGTTGCCAAAACTATAAGTATTGATTTCTAGTCTACTTATAGCTAAGTCTCGGATTAGTATAGTAAGTGTATTTGAGCATCAGACTTCACGGTGTTCATCGATTGAAGACGAAGAACTACTAAGGGGAGATTGTGGAACTTCATCAATAAAAGGTATGCGGAGACTTAAACTCATCTATCACTCAGATATTTATTTCTATTATATCTCTTATTGAGACAAATGTCGTATAACTGTATAGACTTTATATTATACACATTTGATATTTCGAGATGAGTTTAACTCGTTTACATATTTCTCGACATATGTGCTGGTAAGATTTCTCTTTAACCAAGTTCATCTTATATTCTTAACGAAAGTCAAAAGATGATCATGTGAAAATCGCCTGGTAACATCTTACATGATTTGTGTGAGACAGTCATTTGATGTAGACTCGAAATGTTTCGTATTGATCATTCAATCACTTGAAAATTGCTTTGATGCTAATAGCTTGTGTGAGACAACTATTGTTGTCTTCTAAGAACGTTTCAATGATTGAAATCGGAGTTTAGAACAATTAACTATGATTGGATATAGCACTGTATGCGTACTTGTATGCTAACTGTTGCAACTTATTCCAAGTCTGGGAACAATAGTAAGCATACCCGTATGCGTACTGGTTGGTTTAATGGAAGTCCGGGAACTTAGTGTGCGTACCTGTATGCGAACTGGGGTAAAGTTCATGTCCGGAAATTCAACTGAGTTTGGAGGTATGCATACCAGTTCGCATATTAGCGAACCCGAACTAAGTCCGTCCACTTAGGTATGCGTACCCGTTTGCATACTTGAGTAGGTTATGTTCTAAAATCGGTTTTTTCATGAACTAATACATTTATATAAGGAATGCAATCTTTTGCAAACTGTGGCTATAATGTTCATGAATTGATTCAAGTGAATCAAAATCGATTTTGCTTCAACTGTGTCTTGTATACTTCTATGAGAATATAATTAAACAATTGAACAACTCTAGAACTAGTTTCATTTGAGTCATTTGAACTAGTTATGCTTTAAGATGAACAAGGTTGATATGAAAGTGTTCATATGGATAAATTCGGTTAACAATTGTTGAGCCAACAAGGTGTACACGTTTATGTATGGTTACTCATATCTAAATGAAGTCACTTTTCATTTGTGTGTAACAAGCTAAGTTCAATCTATCAGTTGAAAGATATTAGCTTGAGTCTAATCAGGTTTTAATCTAACGGTGAATATTGAATGCTTTGTTACCAAGGTAACATTGATTGTAAACCCTGATTTGAAGACTATATAAGGGAGAACTCTAGCAACTGGGAAACCTAATCCCCACACCTCATGTGTGATAGTAGTTGTGACTAGAGTTGATTCTCCTTTAACCTTAGGTTTTTTCCAAAACCCTGTAGGTTAACGACTTGAAGACTTCATTGGGATTGTGAAGCCAGACCCAACTATCTTTTCTATAGTTGGGTGTTCTGATCTTGCTGTATTTTTTCGTATTGAGTACTATCTTCTCTAAGATTTGCTCGAGATTTAATCTCCGATAGGAAAGATAAAAAGTAGTCACAAACATCTTCGTCTCACCGTTTGTGATTCCACAATATCTTGTTTCGCTACCATACAATTAAGACTATTGTGAGGTGATTAACATTACTAGGATGTTCTTCTGGAATATAAGTACGATGTATCAATTGGTTCCTGGTCACCTTGATTTATCAAAAGACGGACCAGAACTCATAGGTATTTCTGTGGGAGACAGATTTATCTAATCAAGTGCGCAGAGTCCTACTGGGATTCAGAGGCGTAAGGAACGCGACTGTACGTTGATCAGTGTGATATTGGTTAGGGCTCAATTATATTCCAGTCCGAAGTTAACTTGGAGTAGGCTAGTGTTTGTAGCGGCTTAATACAGTGTGGTTTTGAAATCTGGACTAGGGCCCGGAGTATTCTGCATTTGCGGTTTCCTCGTTAACAAAATTTCTGGCTGTGTTATTTCTTTTCCGCATTATATTTGTTTATATAATTGAAATATCACCGGGTTATGCTTAGTTCAATCAATTAGATAATCCAACCTTTGGTTGTTGATATAAATTGATTGACACTTGGATATTGGTCTTTGGTACCATCCAAGTTATTTCTCATATTAATCTGGCTCACAGGTTTCTATCTGTTTGATTGCATATTGATTTGAGAAATTGATATACAACTCTTGGATATATTTCCATTGATTGAGTATGACTGTTTAGTTGATTCTCTTGGAATTATATTGGAGTTTGTCCATACAGATTTCCTAAACGAAATATTGGGTGAGGTTGTTAGACCCCTTCTTTTCATAATACAAACACCACCACCACCTTCAGGGTTACGAAACCGTATATATATAAAAAAAATTAACATGAAGTAGAAGGCAGTAAAATACTTGAGTAACCCGGACATCAGAAAACATAGTTCTCATATGTAATTTTGTGTAGACTTCATAATATTAATTTAAGATAGGGTGAGTTGGAGACTCACCACTAGTGTCGCAGTTTGTCATAACAAGGTCGTTTGTAAAAATATGTACGCTCCAACAATTAATTTAAGAAAAACAACATGCACGCTCACAAAAAAATCCAATATATCCCTGAAACATCATATTGGTGTATAAATCTGTACACTCTTAAAACAAATCTAACAAATAAATGGAAAAGTCAAAGAACGAATCGGATTAAATGCATACCTAATTTTGTAAGAATGATATTTATGTATAGTAAAACTTCATTTTCTTATAAAAAAAATTAAATAACATGTGAACATTAACAACGACCATATATCCATGACATAACACATTAAGTTACAAGCATGTACACATGTACAAAAATCTAATAAATTCAACATTCATGCTTACATAGAATTGGTCATACGTCCATGACATGATACATCAATATGTGCGCATAATAGGACAAATCCAATATTCGAAACCAAAAAATAGTTCATACGTCCATGGCATGATATATTGGCGTACAATTATGTACACATCTACAAAAATCTACCAAATTTAATACATGTAAAACCTAATAATACCTGATGTGTCTGACGTGTATCATAACATCAACTCAAGTATCGTCCACATCATTACTAGGGTGAACTATACTCAAATTAAGGTTTTGAGTTCATTTGGGAAGGGTTTTTTTTTTTTTGTAAAATTCACTTGAAATACCAAAAAAATTGTAAAATTCCTAATAAAAATTGAGCAATAAGAATACTAAAATTGAAAATAAAGATACTTACCCTAGTGATATCAACCGCTTATGAATAGAAAAATCAAAAAGGTAATCAACTGTGCATTGCATCCATGTCCAACAATCTTCATCAGCTGCGACAAAATGATATGTTGTCTATGATCAACATGTGTACAACTATATAAATATTAATAATCAGCATGTGTACAACTATATGCACATTAATAATCATTAATACGTACAACTATGTTCATATTAATAATCAACATTGTACAACTATGTGCACTTTAACAATTAACATGTGTACAACAATGTACACCTAAAACATGATTCCAACGATTTTAATATGAAAAATAAACTTAAAATAGATCATTATAGAGCATGTTAATGTAGAAATATGTACACCTCTAAAGAAACCTAACAAATTCTAACATCCATACCCACATGACATGTCATTCATTCATCACAAAGCATAGTAGTGTACAAATATGTACACCTCTGCTTCAAAAAAAAAAAGTACACCTCAAGAAAAACCTAGCAATATCTAGCATCCATACCTACATGACAGGCCATATATTCATCACATAACATTTCAGTATACAAACATGTACACATCTTCGAAAAAAAATAAAAAAATCTAGCATCCAACATGCCCACTGAACATGCCATGCATTCATCACAGAGCACACTAATGTACAAGTTTGTACACATCTACAGAAAAATAACAAAATATACTCCCTCTGTCCGTTTTTATCATTCCTAATTTCTACTTTGGTATGTCCATTTTTATCTGTCCTCTCTGTTTATAGACATACTTTTTCCTTAAACTATCAAATATACCCTTTATTTTTATAATCATAAAATCATTTTAATATCCAAATCTTAAATAATATCACCATATTTAAAGAAAAAAAACTTACTATCTTTGTATTAATTGTCATTCCTTTTTTTAAATAAAAACATTTATGAATAGTTATAAATTCCTAATACATTTCTACTTATTTTAACACTAATAATTTAGTTTTGGTAATAATATAACATTAAATAGGCTAGGATCATGACAATTTATAGGATTTCCTTAATATCTTGACTTAGTCAAAGCGGACTCTTAATTTAGGACGGAGGGAGTAACATTTATTTAAACAAAACAACTCATGAACTCATCACCTAGAGAATTTCAATATAAAAAAGTGTATACATCTATCAAATAGAGCACTGATTCAAACAAAACAACCCACATATTCATCACAGAGCATTTCAGTGTACACATATATACACATCTACAAAAAAAATAAAAAATTACAAAATCGAGCATCGACTACAAACAGTAGTTGATCCCATAGAATATGATCAACATTAGAAGTTGACCCCATAAATGGGATCAACAACAGTACGTAGTTGATCCCATAAAACTGAAATGTTGGCACAAATAACTGGGATCAATAACCTAAGTTGATACAAAAATTACTTGCTATTATGAAAATATGAACGCTAACTATCATTGTTGTTGAACTCAAGTTGCGAAAACATAATGATGAAGAGATCACCAAGGACAAAAAAGAAGAATCAAGAAGAAGATGTACCGCAAGAGATTAAAAAAGTTAAAGAATTGGGTGCATGGAAACCGGAACAACTTCCTGATTCAGTTACTGACTTTATTCAAGAAATAATCCAATTGCAAGACTTGTTGAACAATTAGACTTGTGTAGGTCTGTAAGTGCTAGGTGACATAGTTTGTTCATGGTCTGAAAAGAAAATCCTGGTATAGTTTGAAAAATACATTAGTAAGTAAATTTAAGTCTGTCTATGGTTGAACAATTTAATTTCTTTCTTAGTAATGATTTTGTTTATGGTCCGAATAATTTAATTGCTTTGTTAGTAATGGTTTGTTACAAATTATTTTTTTACAAAAAAAACTTACGTGTTAGTAAATTTAAGTTTGTCTATGATTGTATTATTGGTTTCTTATGAAGCGAATGAATGTTAATATTAAATATTCCATGCATGTATGGCTGGAGAAGTTAACTTATGTATACACATACAACCATGCATTTTATTTATTTTTAGTGTCAACAACGAAAGTTGACCCAAAAGGTGGAACCCAGGAATAATATTTTCAGATTATAGTGTCAAAAACCAAATTTGATTCCTTTTAAGTAGGATCAACAATGAAAGTTGATCCACAAAGAATGGGGGCAAAAATTAGTTGCCACCATTTACATAAGTTTATTTCCTATAAGAAGCAATAAACCTTGAACCTGCAAACTGACATATCTGAAAAAGCGGGGGTATAACAACCACACCATGTTAACGAGGAAACTGCAAATGCAGAAAAACCCCGGGACATAGTCCAGATTTGAACACCACATTGTATGAAGCCACTACAGACACTATCCTACTACAAGTTAACTTCAGATTGGATTGTAGTTGAGCTCTAACCAAGTCTCACACCGATTAAGGTACAATTGTGTTCCTTACGCCTCTAGAACCACGCCAGATTATGCACACTTGATTCCCTTAGCTGATCTCATCCACAACTATGAGTTTCTACGACCCAAATTCGAAGACTTATAAACAAATCTGTCTCCCACAGATAAGTTTATTCTGATAGATAAATCTATCTCCCACAGAAGTACCTACAAAGTTTTTGTTCCGTCTTTTGATAAATCAAGGTGAACAGGAACCTATTGATAATTCGGTCTTATACTCCCGAAGAGCAGCTTAGAAATATCAATCACCTCACAGTAACTTAACAATATGGTAGTAGAAGAAGTTATTGTGGAATCACAAAGAATGAGACGAAGAACTTTTTGATTACTTTTTATATCTTACCTATCGGAGATAAATCTCGAGCAAATCTTAGAGAAGATGGTACACAATACGATAGAACAAGTGGGTATGGCTTCACGAATCCCAAATGAAGTCTTCAAGTCGTTAACCTAATAGGGTTTTGGAAAAACCTAGGTTAAAGGAGAATCGACTCTAGTCGCAACTAGGACACGAGAAAGTATTGGGATTAGGTTTTCCAGTTGCTAGATTTCTCCCTTATATAGTATTTCAAATCATGGTTTGCTTTCAATTAAATCTAAGATAGCTTAGTAACAAAGCATTCAATATTCACCTTTAGATGAAAACCTGATTTAAGATTCAAACTAAATCTGCTTAAAACCAAAGCAAAATCTCTCCACTGTTAGATAGTCTTAACTTGTTACACACAAATGAAATATATATGGGTTACCATACCTAAATGTGTATATTGAGTTGGCTCAATAACAGTTAACCAAAGTTAGCCATATGAACACTTTTGTTTTAACCATATTCATATAACACTTCTAGATCAACTATGATAATCAATCAATCATGAAAGATAATAAATTTGCAAAAATATAATTGTATTCCACATGGAGTTGTTAAATTGTTCACTATTTCACAAAAATATATATGAACCAATTGAATCAAAATCGGATTGATTCGTAAGAACCAATTCATGAACATTAAGTCGCGGTTTGCAAAGATTGCATTCCTTAATTCATAAATGTATTTGTTCATGAATATGAAAAACATGCTTAACCGATTTTAGAACTTTAACCACTAAGTTTGCAAACAGGTACGCAAACTATAGCATCCGGACTTTGGTCTTGTCCAGCCGTTTGCAAACGGACAGTCCCAGACCTAACTCAGGTAGAATCGTTCGCATACTGGTATGCAAACAAGGTTCCCGGACTTTAATAGTTAAAACTTTTCGCATACTAGGTATGCAAACAAGGTTCTCGTACCTGAATCGCACCAAAACAGTTGGCATACTAGGTATGCATACTTTGTTGTATCAAGACAAAGGTTTTTGTCCTAAACTCCCACTCCAATCATTGAAACATCCTTAAAGGACGACAATAGTTGTCTCACACAAACTATTAACTTATAAGTAATTTTCAAGTGATCGAATGGTGAATACGAAACTTTCCGAGTCGACATCAAATGATTGTCTCACACAAATCATGTAAGATGTTTCAAGGCAATTTTCGCACGATTATACTATTTAGTTTCCAACAAATAAATTTTTTCCAACTAAACTCGTCAAGAATATGATAAACGTAGCTAAAGCAAAAAACTTCCAACACATATTTCGAGAAATAAATAACCGAGTTAAACTCAGCTTGAAATATCAAATGTGTATAATATAAAAGTCTATATAGCTATACGACTTAGTCTCATTAGAAGATAGAATAGAATAAAATTCTTAGTGATAGATAAATTTTAGTCTCCCCATACCTTTTGTTGATGAAGTTCCTCCAAGCTTTCCTCAGTAGATTTCCGTCTTCAATCGATGGACGTCGTGAAGTTTAAAGCTCAACTACACATTCTATCATAATTTGAGACATAACTATAAGTATATTAGAAATCAAGACTATAGTTTTGATCAACTAAATTTTAAAAACAAGCTTGAGATAGCAACTTTTGCGAGTTCGACCTAGCAGTGCTCTAACAATATCCTTAAGAAACATATGAATAACATTCATAAAAATAAATCAGAATGTATGTCACTGAAAACATAACAATTCCAAAACAAAATAAATAAATAAATAAATGAAACATACAACTAGTATGAAACCTAAAAAAGATGAAAAAAAGAGGTTGTAGTGAATCAACTTCAACACGTCAACCATTTCCGTATTACAGTACGGAATCAAAAACTTCAAATATAAATCGTGATTAATGACATTGGACCTTCCATCTGCAGTGTAACAAACAATATAGGTCTTCAGGAACATAAGGCCAAATTTGTTTGACCACACTTATCATCTCACTGACAGTAGTTCATTCTGAAACATGATGCAAGACGGTCAGATAGCAAAATCTAAACTCTACAAAAAAAACCATCTTTGCCCCGAAACAACCATAACAGATTATGAAGTAACAAAAAAACAAAAGAAATAAAAACACAACAAAAAAAAGTGACACTAGAACACATCCAGAAGCATGTTGTATCCAGATTGTGGTCTCAACAACCAAAGTTGACACCATAATATGAAAATCATCCCAGTTGTTTGTGTCAATGAAATTTTATCGAAGAACTGATTCATCAACATAGTTCATATCATTATCGATTCATCAAATTCGTCATTCACCCTTATCATATGTTTATATTCATCAAAAATAAACATAAAATCATTCAACAACTGATTCATCAACATTAAGCTAAAATTCCAGAGTTATTAACTTATTTCCTGATTGATGAGTAGATCTAAGAAATAAAAATAAAAAAACATAAAAATCAAATCAAAACTTAAAAACGTACCTATTTAAGAGATGAATCACGATTTCGAGTTCAAATTGTATCAAAATCGACCAATCAATCTAATATAATAAACACAAATTTAAGCTTCCCCAAAATTCGCGATCTCTGCAACAAAAAATGAACATAAAAAAACTGAAAAACTATTTTGAAGATAAAAAATATGAACCGAACATGCAAATATCATAAAATCTTCAACTACGAACCAACATTACCAATTTGTTTCATAAGCCGATTCTGTTGATTAATACAGATGAAGAAACAAAAAACAGTTTTTTGTTTTCAAATTTTTGTTTCACGATCCGAGCTCTCTGCAGATGAAAATATCTTTCTCTCTCTATTTCTGTTCTTGTTTATGTGAGTAACTATTTTTTTTATTTAGATATTAATATATGTGGGTCAAATTTGGAAGAAGCAAAAACGCTAATGGACCCTGATGAGCTCATAGATAGAGAGGAGTAGATGAGCCCATAGATAGAGAGGAGTATATTATGATAAAATATGAAACCTGTTTTGAGGCAGACCAAATTTTTTTGAGGCATACTCAAGTTATCAGCCGACCCTATGTTTTGCCTAGGTTCGGCTGATAACTTTCAGCCGAACGTATGCCTCAAAACATTTTGGTCTGCCTCAAAATAGGTTTCTAAAATATTTTTGAAACCCATCGAAACAAAGAATATTTATTCGATTACCGCAATTAGGAACTCTCAAGGCCGAGCAATAGGCTTTGGGTGACAGGATTATACAGTCTAAAGCCCGTTAACAGTGAGACTAAACGTTATAAAGTTATATCCAAAACAATATCTGAATTTGTTTTAGATTTCACCCCTCATATATTTAATCAACGGCCATAAACCAACAATCTTCTAGGAATTTCCACCAAAAAATAGTTACCTTTGAGATAAAAGATCTGCCATATGGCATTTACAAAATTGGCATTAATTTAATCGTATGCCGGACACGTCGCCCTCGTCTTCTTCATTTTCTCTTTCCCTCTCAAAACTGTACGAGTAGTAGCAGAGACCACAGACAAAAGAAAGGCGGAGTTTTTCTTTTAATCAGGAGATTTCTTCTCTTAACCCAACATTTTATGCTGGCATGTAAGCTCTTCCTGATTGTTTTTTTTTTCTTTCTTTGGTTTTCATGTATTCATGAATACAGTTACAAGTTAGGGTTTTACACTGATTTTATGTTAACAATGGAGAAATCAGTGTGTAACTTAGTTTTGTTAAACCCTTTGTTTTGGGTTTTGTTTTGTTTAGGAGGGGAAACTCAAAACCCATCTTATTTTAGTTTCCATAGTTGGATTTATTTTTCTAGTATTTGGGGGTTTAATCAAGTGTAGTTTTTTGTCAAATTTGTTGGAATTGCATGTGGCTGTTTTGTATGTAACTCGAGGAGAACTCAGTGTGAATTTTCCCGAGGGTTGCTTAACCCAGTTGAATACTAGTTGATGAATGAATCAAAATCCGGAAAATTGTGTGGTTCCATTGGGGTGGCCATTTATCAGATCACTGTGACTTTGTCGAATGGTGTATTGACTCTTTTAACAGATCCTGTATATGTTTTCGCTGAGATTGGCCATATATTGAGGCCTAACTCAGGCCGCCCTAGGACCTGCCTCAGAACTTGTGAATTGATTGTTCAACATTACCTATCCGTATGTCTCTCCGACTAGCCTTGTACTAAGGCATAAATACAATTGCTCAAGTTTGAGTTTTATGTAGCTTCTGACAATCTAGGCGTCAGTTCAAAATAGAAAGCACTGCTGTAAAATTGCTCCAATTTAAGTTTTGTTTCTGTTTTCGTTTTCCTGTTGTGTTGAAGTGACGTGGAGGATTTCAAGAAACCCGTGTTTTTTCCTCTTGGTGTCTTCCTGTTTCTATAAAAGCGTGATAGTTCGTGTTGTTTCTATTTATCCTCATAATTTGTGCGAAGTCCATTTGTATAGAAAAAATGTTAAATTGGATAGGCTGCATTGTCGTTTTCTTCCATCTTGCACTTCCCTTAAAAAATGCTATCTCCCGTTTTTATTATTTCTCCATTTCTGCAGGCACAATATCCTAATGAGCAGAGAGTGGGGAGATTTCAGAGGCATGTTATGTTAATTAGACGTGACCTTGATCAAGAAAGTCTAGGTGATGACCATTGGAGGGAGAGGACAACATCTACATATATCAAGGGAACAGAGCTTTATGAATTCTAATGAACAAAATGGAAAATTTGACGGCACAGAAGCAGTTACTAATCTCAGAAGTTCAGTGGGACTCTGAGAACAAACAGTGGCTAGTCACTGGGCAGCAACAATATGATGGTGTACAAGAAAATGCTAATGAACCTTGGAAACGAGTCAGATGCGGAAGAAGAGGGGAAGTGGAAGATAAAACACTAATTGAACAAAGGCTCCTTGAGAATGGTGCCAACCAAATGAAAAACCATCTCTTGATACTTGCAGACTCGGCTAAATCCCTACCAGGTTCTGTAAATAACTATTCTGGTGTTACGAATAGTCAGTGTACAGGTTTGTGCTCAACTGCCCTTTCGAGAGCGTAGTCTGTGATCTTCCGCTACATGACTTGTCTTACATTTTTAACTGCTTTCTTAACAGTAAGCAATATAAATGTTCATCAGTTGCAAAATGGACTCAGCACTCATGCACCTTCAGGTTAGTGGTCATGGCTTCATCTCTATGTTTATTTCTGTTTTTTTTATCATTTTTCAGTGATATGATGGATAAGTTTAAAATGTTCCCGGAATGTTCATTTCTATTGTGTACGAGGTTTCTTCTTAATATTTACAGGTGAGAAACGGAAAAAGAAACCACTTGATACGTCAGGAGGGCCTCATTGTGTTGAAGATGAAAAAAATGCCTCACCTTTGGATGGAAGGATTCGCCTGACTCATCTTAGACGTTTTGCTCGCACAAGAAACCATCATTTGGCACAAGAAAGTGGAGAATGTATTCTTGTGGAACCTAAAGGAAGCTTTTTAGGTAAATTCTTGCTTTTCTTAAGCGAAAGAAAATGTAAATCATTTATCATCTTTTTTTTTTTCTTTGCCAAATGTGAATGCCATACTATTTAATCATTCTGCTCCCATATTTTATGAATGGGTAGCTAAATGTTTTTAATGCCATCATATGTAGTTCACGGAGGTTCCCAAGTAGTAGATTTCAGACAACCATGCATTGTGACACCCTTACAGCAGCTAAACTTGCCACATCAAATGACCAACAGTGCCCTATTATGGAATGAGATATTAAAGGGTCAATCCATGAAGCAACATCTCAGTACTTTACAATCAGAATTGGAGGCAGAGAAAGATTCTAAATTAATTCCACAGGAAAGGCAGAAGCTGAAGACACACCTAAGAGAAAACGTTCCGGACGAACAGCAGGTACAAGCCGCCACACAGAGTTATCCTAAACTAGTTGCAAAGGAAAGACGGAAGTTGAGGAAGCACCGACGTAAAAGACGACCGGAAGAACAACTTGTCGAAGCTGAACAACAGAGTTACGTTCTGCCCAGTGCACTAACGCATCAAATGTATGATGCTGGTCAACAATGGCATTGGCACATGTGGGAATTTGAACAACAAAGATTATTACGTAATGCAGGTAAACCTCTAAAGTCAAACTGTGAGCAATTAAATAAGGACATGTATGTTATTGGTGGTTCACAACCTTGCCTTTTTGTGACAGGGGCTGGTCCAGGAAAGTTGCAGTTGGGTAAGCATAATAGCCCTGAAGAATCCACCATTATCGAATTCCAAAGAGGTGATCATTATTTAATTCCAACTTCTTTTTTTGGTTAAGGTAGGTCTTCATGTTTGTCATGACATTTCAGATGAATCCACGAAGCAAGATGGATCATTTGCCAAAGGGCGAACTCGTGTCAGTAATTTAAAGCGCGAAGCTCGACTGAAAAGTCAATCTACAATGGAGAGTAAGCAAGAGAGGGGCGAATACAAAGGGGAGCCTATGGGGTCGCATGGCCACTTAGGATTTTGAGATCAATAATACGTGTATATTCTTTACAATTTGTACATTTGAACAATTCTTGTTGGCCTTGTAAACATCTTGAATTTTTTTTTACTCATATATGTTTTATAGTTTTAAAACTAGTTTTATTTTATCCGACCACTAAAACCGAAATAAATTTATGGACTTTTAGTATATTTTAATTCCTACTTTCCTGAAAAAAACAAAATTTTAATAATTTTGTTTTTAAGTAAGTTTTTTTTCCCGATGGTTTCTAATTTCTAATTGTATGAAACATATGTAGAATATTTATGGTGGGTCTGGATTAGAATTTTAAAGATAGGATTTATAAGTCCGGGGGATTTGTGGAATTATGTTTCTCTCGGTAGTTTGGTTATCCAAATCCCTGAAATCACGTTTCCTACGGAAATTACTTTTTTTCAGTAAATCCACCATATGGATTCCGTCCCCTCCCCTAAGATTTGGTGGGAAACTAATTAAGGATCTGCGGACCCGTTTTCTTTTAACTCTAAATTCCATATATGTGCAATTTTAAAATTTGAAGGTAATGCCACACGGTATGTACATAGACTAGAACCCCCTTACTATATGGGTTCAATATATAGAATCCCCATTAAATGGATCATACACTGTCAACTCCATACTTTAGGAAACCTATTTTGAGGCATACTCATTTTTTTTTGAGGCATACTCATCCATTATATTATCTAGGGTGGGTTTATAAGGGGTGTCTAAAGGTAGTGTAATTACCTATATATTCCTAAATAATTTCAATTTTTCATAGTTCCCTTATCCTCAAAAACCTAAAATTAAAAATCAAAATAAACTTTAAACTTAAACATCTAGTACTCCAATTCAATAAAGAAATTAATCAAACAAAGGAAACACGAATCGAAGTGAGCGATGTTGGAATGCGAAATTCAAATCTCAATTGCTCTTATATGTATTTTAGAATGTATGCGTAACAAACTCATCTTGTTTTTGATTGATTTTATTTTGTTTGATCGGTAGAATATGATTTCAAAGATGAAATTAAGGTTTTCAGAAGATCAGTTCGGCTGATCTTGCAGTATCAATTTTGAGCCGAACTTAGTGTATGATTTAGAGAAACACTATGTTCGGTTAATGCGACTTTACAATATTTTCAGCCGAACCTCAATTTTCCAGCCGAACCTCAATGTTTCAAGCCGAACCTAGTGGATGATTCAGTTTCTGAGTGAAGTTCGGCTGATAACTTTTGAGCCGAACCTCTGTTTTTTTGAAATTATACCTAGGTTCAGCTGACAAGTTATCAGCCGAACCTAGGTATAATTTCAAAAAAACAGAGGTTCGGCTCAAAAGTTATCAGCCGAACTGTTCATCTGTTCAGCAGATCTGAGTTTTAAAAATTCAATTTTTTGGCAGATTCAACTTATAAAAGGAAATTAAACCTCGATAGAAGTTTACCTCTGATTTGAATCACACATTTTGGTCACTTCTAATCACTAAAATCTCAAAAGTCAAAACCCAAGCTTTTTTTCTTCACTTCTTCTTCTTCCTCTCAAAAATCCCAACTCCCTCACATAAATTTGATTTTTCTACTAATTCACCACTAATAATTTAATGTTTAATCAATCCTTAAAATTCATAATTAATCAATTCTAATCATAATCATTTACACTAATTATATAAGGGTAGTTATGCCATTATCAAAAATGGTGGATGAGGGGTGATGTTATTTTTTATTTAGTGACCCTATTTTGGCATTATCTAGTACGCCTCAAAAAAAATCTAGTATGCCTCAAAATAGGTTTCTACTTTAGGAAAATGATATTGCTAGGCCCAAAAATTCAAATTTTCTTAAGATCTGGCCCATAATTTAATATTATGTATTTTGATATTGACAAAACTACCCTTTTCTATTTAAAGAGGGGAAATATCATAAGATATTATCATTTCTCTCGGTTACTCTCTCGGTTGCAGAGAAAAACGATTCTAGGGTTTTCTTAGATTATTCAGTTTCATCTTCTCCTTTTAGATTATCTACTGCAACAATTCTAGGGTTTCTAAATTGATTTTGAGCAGAGACAATTGATTCAGAGACAATAGATGGCGACGATAGAGATCATAAATCACCATCAGGAGAAGGAGGAGCATCAGTTGCAGTAGAAGATAATGGATCCGAGAAACAATATCAGTTAATTGATCTGCAGATTCAACGCAAGCTCATCAGCAAGCTAAGTGCAGATAAGTATACTCTTCTATCAGTGATTATGCTTCAATTGAGAGATTTTAGTTTATTTGTTCAGAAACAAATCTGAGAAAAAATAAAATAAAAATCGAAATTAGATCATAGATTTACATTCATCTATTCTTTCTGGTTGTATCAATGGATTTTTTCAGAAGAATATTGAACAAAATTTTCAGATCTGCTATTCGTCAAAATCATCGCAACTCTCAATTTCAAGTTGCGATCTAAAAACTGGTTAAGGATTCGATATCAGCGACTCATCATCTCTGTTACCCGTTAATTTTATTTGAATTTTATTCGCTTTTAATTTTCGATTTCTTGGTAGATATGAAACGGAAGTTGTTTTTGAATGATGCTGGGAAACGACATTGACATGAAGTTTTTGCTGCTAGAGAACTTTTTGCTTTTGTTAAAATATGTGGATTTAGGTTGAATTGGAAACCATAGTCAATTATTTACTAGATGCTTTGATTTGATGAAATTTTCCAGTGGAAGATATATCATTTGTGAAGCACAAGGACTGGGCAAGACGACTTGAGTGAATTAAGCATTGAAGAACTGCGTGGAATAGAGAAAAATTTTGGATGAGTCTCTGAAATCCTTCGCAAAATGAAGGTAAATCTAATGTGATAAGAAGATCTGCAATGATAATTTTTAGATGCAATTTCAAAATTATGATATTCATTTTTGTATGCCTCTAACTGCAATTAGTGAACTAATTCTTGACTTAATAGAACATTCTTAACATTGGAGCTATAGTCCGTAATTCGGTATAAAGGTTGTATTTATTGGTTCTGTGTAGATTTCTTGCTTATTGCCTGAAAATGTCCCATACTCGATGAAGCATATACGATTGTGATTTAACACCATAACATCTGGCATACGGGGTTCCTATGTTACTGCCCGTTTAGTTAGAGGTCAGCAACTTTGTGAAACCAATACATTATTGGTGTTCCATGATAAGTTCATCACATTTTCATTTCTTTGATTTCGCTTACTCACATTCTCCCATTTTGTTCAATTGAAATTGATCTTTTGTTTGCCGCAAGGACTAAAGAGAGTAAGTAAAATCTAGAAAGGGCAATCTTTGCTCATTGGTGATCAGATCAGGTAAGAATGCTTAGGTTGGTGATCAGATCAGGTGAATGACAGTGCCATTGTTTTCCACTATTTTAAAGTGTATAATTCATAGGTTTTGATACATTTGCTCATTGCTCGAGAAAGGGAAACCTTTTGTAACTAAAATATATCAAAGCTCAGCTGCTTCTCTGTCTAATTACTCTCTTATCACTATCCAAAATATATTTTTTGTGTTTGTTTTTGTAGTTTGAAATTAAGTTGAATAGAAAAATGGGTCTTTGATTTCATATCATGCAGTGTGTGTTGTGTTCATCTTTAGGTTTTAGACTCCCGCAATGGGTTCATGCATGCGTTTTGTTTTAGCGTGAGATTTTTAAGCTTTCTTTTGATATCCATACATTTAACCTTTCTGATTTGCCATGTGAAATGATCTCAAAGATCAGTCAGTCATTTTTGCAATCGGAAAATTTGGTTGTGCCGTAATTGAATCTTTTACGCGTAAATTTTGCCTTATCTTGTCTTAAGATTGGTAACTCTTAGAAGATCTCTGAAAAGGAAATTAATCACGAGGAATTTTTGTGATCTCATTTTTCTGTTTAAACAATGAACGGAATAGTTGGTTACGTGAAATGAAAAATGAAAGATGAGAAATGAAGGCTTACTCCTGCATTTTTTATCGTCTACTTAGTGGAGAAATGAAGTCTTACTCCTGCATTGTTTATCGTCTAATTAGGGCGTCCAGAAGCTTGCTCAATTAACGGATCAAAGCACAAACAAAACTGGCATCTTTTTACCGGGTGGAATCCTAAGACAACATTCCATCAAACTCAGAACAATGCAAAACTTCCTCGTTGGCAAAAAAAGAATGCATCGGAAATTCCTCAATCTCAGGTATGTTAGAAATTCTCTGCACTTTTCCTTCATTTCCAATTCGGTTATATATACTTGAAAAATGGATGAAATTACTATTTCATCAATTTTGCCAGTTACAATACATTGGCTTGTTTTGCGTTGCGAAAATTCGAAAGCTTGTTCGTTTACATTTTTATATACTGACAAAACCTTTATCTACTGCACATGCTCATTTCATTTTCTTCTACTGAACTTATGCATAGGTTGTTTTCTTAAAATCTTAACTAGTTACACATGTTAATTAGATGTGTAACTTCTATTTACACAAGCTAAATACATGTGTAACTACTAGTTACACATGCTAACTAGATGTGTAACTTATAGATACACATGCTAATTGGATAGGATAGAAAGTCTTAAGTTTTTGTTTTTTTTGGTGCAAGCTCTTATGGAATGGGATATCATGCAGATTCGATGACACTGTAAATTGTAACAATACGATGCATAGTCTAATAAGATTGTTTTGCATCTGCATGAATTTGAACCTAAATTTTTTTATTCTTATTTTGAATATGTGTAGCTGGAGTTATACCTTTCGCTGTAGCAGGAATCGAGTTCATTAAAAGAATTGTAAGTCTATTATATCTTCTTGTTCAGTATAATACCGTGATGTTAGCATTGTGCAGTTAGGTTATAAATTACGATCTATATTAGTCTGTTGCTAAACCACAACCAAATGTGACTGAATCTGTTCAATAAATGCATGAGAATCTTTAAAATGTAACATTTAAGATTGGTGATGAAACCGAAATTTCATTGTATGCTTAGATTGGGGAAGGGAATGGATGATTCAGGTAATATTTCCTTTCTAGAATTTAGCAAGTTAGATGTTGGGAGTATTCTTTATGGTTGTTGCTACGGAAATATGTGATACAGTGGACTTTTCTTCTTGGAGTTGTAGCAAAACCAGGAGCTTCTGTGGTGACTTACCCTCTTCTAGTCTTTGATGGTAATTATTCATACTAACATGTGAACACATTATGTGGAATGATAAAATCTTTTCTCTGTGGAAAAACTTGGCCGTTTTTAGTTTGACTTAGTAGTAAATACCCATTGTCTAATGTACATCATTGACACATGAGTTACCTGTCGTGTTGGTTTAAGTCTTGTTTCACCTAGTAAATTAAGTTGCGCAGAATTTAAAAGAAGTTGTACTAGCATGTGGTATTTATATATCTTATAGTATGCCGCATTTATATATCTTATTTATTGAGTAGTCTTCACTGTTTAAGAATCGCAAGTAGCTTTATCTGATCCCTGTTTCTAACCTGATGAAGATAACATATATGCTCTGAGTACACAAGGAAGCATGTGTAACTGCAGGTTACACAAGCCATATGCATGTAAAATTGCATGTTACACAAGCCATATGAGTCAGGCTTCTGCTCTTTTCTCTGCGTATATAGTGTCTGAAGCTCGGTAATAACAAGTAACTTTTTTCAGTACCATGGTTGTTCTTGAAGCACAAGTGGTCTTCTAGTTAGTGTGTTTTCATAATATTGTAATAGATGTATTAGCAAAAAATTTCTTGTTTGAGCTTATGTTGGTTGGATAAGTATTAGCTTATTACATGGGTTATTTTCATAGTGTTGTAATGCTTAGTTGTTTTGCTTTGTCACTGGTCTTGCTGAGCTTGTATTTCAGTAGTTATATGGATGTGTAACTACTAGTTACACAAGCTATATGGATGTGTAACTGCTAGTTACACATGCTGTAAAACCACATATATTACTCAAGAAAACTTGCAAGATGGAGTTTATGATTCTTCTGTAAACGGCAATGAAACAACTAATCACGATGCGAATGGAAACGTTCAACATGCATCTGGAGAGGTTGTTAACAAGCAACCGTTGGAGGCTGTTTCTGATAGGTTTCTCATTTTGTTTTTATTGCCTGAGATTTCTATTTTTTCAATAATCTTTGTTCAGTCCCATAGCTTCGTGCAACTATTTTTTTTGGAAGTTGTTATCTAGGTTTTTGCGAAACTTGTATGACATGAAATGATAAAAATATAACTATTACATATTAGGCATTAGACGAGGAAAAATGATATCATGTGGTTGCAGTGAGGATACTGCAGGTTAATGATTTTATTATGTCTAATATTTCAGAAGTTTCTACTGCAGAAAAGAGACTGCGGAGCATAGTCAAGTCCAGATCATTAGACTTCAATGCATGGACTGCACTAATTAATTAAAGAGACGGAGAAGGTGGCAGAGGTATGTTTATTCTTACACTGGTCTCATATTTTTTGGTCTCGTATCTTTTCGACTTCCTTCCAAAGAAGGCACCTGACTTATCTCCACCTTTGTATTATTCTTCCAGTATGATTATTGTTGTGGAATGCCTTACGCACATCTAGCCTTTTGATGAAAACGTATGTATGCTAATGCAGTGCTAACAACGTCTTTCTACTAAAGCATGGATATATAGTTAAGAGCTTCTTATTCATTTGCGAGGTAACTAAATTATTTTATGACTGGTAATTGCTTGATAGTCACCTCTCCTTTTGGCTAGTATTTTTTCTTATGGATTAATGAACTTAAATCTTCATGTTAGTTACACATGCTATTTGGATGTGTAATTATTAGTTACGCATGCTAATTGGATGCCTAACTGCCAGTTACACATGCTAATTGGATGTGTAATTGTTAGTTACGCATGCTAATTGGATGTGTAACTGCCAATTACACATGCTAATTGGATGTGGTTTGATTGAACCTGAAATGATGTATATCTCAGTTTACTAGTTCGATGCGTGTGTAATTTATAATCAACATTCAATGTAAGTAATAAGTTTGTTGTGTGCATATATGACTCAAATTCTTCTTTGTTCTTTGCCCTTTCAAATTCTTACTCAAAATTCTTATAGATTGCAGGTGTATATTCGACTACATTTACATTTACCAACTATTGTAGTTACACGGTATGGCATGGATTGTTAGAAAGTGCAGGGTCATCACCACATGAAACTACAGGCTTCGTTCTTCAATAAGGAGAATCCAAGTTGATTCCGGCCCCGACATCGTGGTCAGGTCGTTTTTGGGGGAACCCTTTGTAGTTAAGATTCTACAATAGGTCAATTCACTTGTGTAACAGGTGACTATGGTTCAGGACAGATTGAATGCGCGGGAGGAGATGTCGCGCCACCTGCTACACTGGCAGAGTTCACGCTCAACGGTTCAGGTGGTTTATATTTCTACCATGTGATTTTAGTCGATGGTTACAACCTTCAGATGTTGGTGGTTCCTAAAGGTGGGTCTGTTGGTACTGGTAATTACAATACTACTGTATGTTGTTGATCTCAGCAGAATGTATCCAACTGAACTGAAGGTGCTCTATCAGATTCATCAACGCCAAATGTATCTTGTAAAAGTGTGTGTGAAGCATTTCATGAAGATCGGTATTGTTCCAGTGGTGCATATGCTAATCCAGACACATGGCGTCCATCTTCATATTCGAAGATCTTTAAACACGCTTGTCAATTACAAGCTACATATGTAACTAGATAGATGAATATGTAATGCTCAATTACACTTAGACATATACGTGTGTAACTTCTAGTTACATATGCTAAGAAATTATTGTAAATGAATATTAAAGTAATACATGTATTTTTTGTATGTTTTCTTTTTGATGTCTTTTTTTTTTAATGTGTAACTTTGCATTACACATGTCATAAGGATGTGTAACTTCTGGATACACATGACATATGCATGTGTAACTTCTGTTTACACGTTTACATTATACTTTAATAATTTTGGGCCTAGATTTAATAATTCTGGGATTAAATTTAAATTTAATTTAAATTGGGGCTTGACAATATATAAAAGGGCATGAATGTCTTTTAATAACTCGGGTCTAGATTTAAACTTCTTTTAATTAAGGGTCTCATATTATGGGTTATCCATGGGTTGGGCCTTAGCCTAATTTTCCCTGATATGAATCCTAGAAATTTTAACTTAGTTACCAAGCACACAGGAGATTTACATGAATCCCAGAATTTATAATCTCATGGATTATAAATTCCTGAAAATGCTTATGCGAAACAAACCCACCATTAATTTACTTTGAAATTGGTGTATGAAATTCTTCCTTGTTATATATTCGTTTTTGATGCGAAAAGGGCAAAATTTATTAAAACAAATATGTCATTAAGAAGGAAAAAAATGAAGGAAAGAAAGAAAAAGAAATAAAAATAATAAAAGAAAAGAAACAACACAGTCCACTAATGAGCAATTCAGAACCTTCGAAAAGAAAAAAAACATAAAAAGTTCCAATCAAGATCTACCTAAATTCTTAAATTTTCAAGAAACCCCAAAGTTACTAGAAAAATAAAAATCAACTTACCTTCTAAAATCTCTATTTTTATCCTGAACCGAGCATATTTTACAACATTGATTCGTTCATCATTTTCAGAATTAGGGTCGAAATATCAAAAACTATCATCAAACTTGAAAAAGCGGGGGTCTAACAACCACACCCAATATTTCGCTTAGCAATCTGTATGGACTAACTCCAATATACTTTCAAGAGAATCAACTAGACAGTCAGACTCAATCTTAAGAAAAGTATATCAAAGAGTTATATCTCAATTTCTCAATTCAATCCACAATCAAACAAATAGGAATTTGTGGGCCCGATTGAATATAAGAAATAACTTGGACGATATCAGAAATCAATATCCAAGTGTCAATCAATTTATATCAACAACCAAAGGTTGGATTATCTAATTGATTGAACTTACGCACAACCTGTGATATTTCAATTATATAAATAAATATAATGCGGAAAAGAAATAATACAAACACCAGAAATTTTGTTAACGAGGAAACCGCAAATGCAGAAAAACCCTGGGACCTACACCACACTGTATTAAGCCGCTATAGACACTAGCCTACTACCAGTTAACTTCAGACTGGAATGTAGTTGAGCCATAACCAATCTCACACTGATCAAGGTACAGTCGCGTTCCCTATGCCTCTTGAACCACGCCGGATTCTACGCACTTGATTCTCTTAACTGATCTCACCCACAACTAAGGGTTGCTACGACCCAAAGTCGAAGACTTGATAAACAAATCTGTATCACACAGAAAAGTCGATTGAATAGATAAATCTGTCTCCCACAGATATACCTACGAGTTTTGTTCCGTCTTTTAATAAATCAAGGTGAACATGAACCAATTGATAAACTGGACTTATATTCCCGAAGAACACCCTAGTATTATCAATCACCTCACAATAATATTAATCTATTAACGAAATAAGATATTGTGGAATCACAAACGATGAGATGAAGATGTTTGTGACTAATTTTCAATCTTGCCTATCGGAGAGTAAATCTCGAGCAAATCTTAAAGAAGATAGTACTCAATCACAATAGAAAACAACAAGATCAAAACACGTAACTACAGAGAAAATAGTTGGGTCTGGCTTCATAATCCCAATGAAGTCTTCAAGTCGTTAACCTACATGGTTTCGTGAAAAACCTAAGGTTAAAGGAGAATTGACTCTAGTCGCAACTAGCATCACACAAGAGGTGTGGGGATTAGGTTTCCAAATTGCTAGAGTTCTCCTTTATATAGTCTCCAAATTAGGGTTTGCAATCAAGGCTACCTTGGTAACTAAGAATTCAATATTCACCGTTAGATGAAAACCTGATTAGATTCAAGCTAATATCTTTCAACTGTTAGATCGAACTTATCTTGTTATACACAAATAAAATGCACCATCATTTAGATAAAGGTGACCATACCTAAACGTGTACACTTAGTTGGTTCAACAATAGTTAACCAATGGTTATCCATATGAGCACTTTCATATCAACCTTATTCATCTTCATCACAACTAGTTCAAATGACTCAAATGAAACTAGTTAGAGAGTTATTCAATTGTTTATATTCTCATAGAAGTATACAAGACACAATTGAAGCAAAATTGATTTTGATTCACTCGAATCATTTCATGAACATTATATCCACGGTTTGCAAAAGATTGCATTCATTATTATATAAATATATTAGTTCATGAACAAACCGATTTTAGAACATAACCTACTGAAGTATGCAAAATGGTACGCATACCTAAGTAGCCGGACTGAGTTTGGTTACACCATCACGCGTACGGGTACGCATACCATACTACACTTCCAAACTCCAGCAGAAATTCACGGAACTTGAACTTCCGCTAGTATGCGTAAGGGTACGCCTACTTAGTTCCCGGACTTCCAACAACCAACCAGTATGCGTACGGGTACCATACCATGGTTCACGGTTTTGGACTTTACACAAATGTGAATACACACTATGTTTATATCCAATCATGGTTACATGTTCTAAACCCTCATTTCAATCATTGAAACGTTCTTCGAAGACGACAATAATTGTCTCACACAAACTATTAGCTTCAAAGCAATTTTCAAGTGATCGAATGATCAATACGAAACATTCCGAGTCTACATCAAATGACTGTCTCACACAAATCATGTAAGATGTTACAAGGCGATTTTCACATGATCATTTTTTGACTTTCATCAAGAATAAAATATGAACTTGGTTAAATCAAAACTTACCAACACATATTTCGAGAAATACATAAGCGAGATAAACTCGGCTCGAAATATCAAATGTGTATAATTGAAGTCTATATAGATATACGACTTTTGTCTCAAATAGGAGATAAAGTAGATAGACTTTTGAGTGATAGATGAGTTCAAGTCTCTACATACCTTTTGTTGATGAAGTTCCACAAGTTCCATTGAGTATTTCTTCGTCTTCATTCGATGAACGCCATGAAGTCTAAAGGTCAACTACACCTACTATCCTAATCCGAGACTTAGCTATAAGTAGACCAGAAATCAAGACTTATAGTTTTGGCAACTAAACTTTACAAACAAGCTTGAGATAGCAACACTTGCGAGTTCGACCGAGCCGTGCTCTAAAAACCTCCCCCTTTGTCAATTTTAGTGACAAAACCATCAATACATATGGATTACAAAATAAATAAACTTTGTAGCTTCTCATCCAAATGCTTGACCTCTTTGCTTCTTCAACATTACTTTAAATCTTCGTCACTTCCAAGTACTCCAATGATTCTAAATGTGTTCAACTCAACATCATAGTTGTTGAAGATCCGTACCTATAACAATGAGAAAACAATAACTCTCAATCATTGTTATACAGTGTCATAGTATTATTATTACACAACATCAAAGTTCAATTGTATCACAACTTTGGCAACAATACTATGGTGATATGTGTCGCTCCCCCTTATTCAATACTTCATCTCCCATGAAAACCACTCCCCCTTACATAATGATCCGTAAACCATATGTATTTGTAGTGTGAACTACACATTAATTCTCCCCCTTTTTGTCAATATAAATTGGCAAAGGTACGAAAACTAGTGGGATCCTAATGAAATTTCCATAGAGATACTTCATGACCATAAGAGAACCACATATCAACTTTTTTTGATGCAATCATATAGCCGAAACTAAATGCATTCATCAAGGAGTTTATAAAGATGCAAGATAACCCCTATAAAATTCCATAGTCGCACTCCCCACAAAGATTTGGCAATTAAGCACAAGTTAAAATAAGAACTCTCCCCCATAAAATTTCATCCCCAAAGGAACAACAAGAGAGACCTTACTTTCACAAGAAAAGAAGGATTTCTTTGGACATTAACAAATCAGATGAATGATGATATTTTCAATGATGTTGTAGTAAAGAGTTCGTTGAGGCTTGTGAAGGCAATGAATTCTAGACTTAATAGAACTTAAAAATATAGAAAACTTAACTCAAAATTGATTTTAAGTGATTGGAAAATAACCAAGACACTAGAATCCACTATTACACATGAATGATGTCAAATATTTCATAACTCTAATTATCCTTTTAATCCTTTATTTCTTAATCCACAAATAATCAAACATATTCTCAATAATTAATTGTATCCCTTAAGCATAGATTATCTAACCAAAGCATAACCTATCTAATTGAATCACAACTAATGAAGAAAATTATGTAAACTTTTAAGAACTCTGCAAAAGCAGTGATTGAGTGAATTATAATTAAATACTAGAGAAAATGAAATAGTTACCCATTGTTCATGTGTGAATAGATTCATCCATTGCCTTAGTTACGAGAGAATTAGCCGCTCATCATATTGGAAACACGCTCAAAAGTTGATTTCATTTATGCTCAAAGGGTTACAAATGATGAATAAGGGAGAATTATAATAAAAATCGGGTTTGTAATGCTTATAACTGTTGCAAAAGCCGTTACAAAGAGCCGTTACTGTATTGTTGCGTTTTTTAAGTCTGTCTCTGATCTGCAACCCACAGTATGAGTCGCTGACACTGTTTAAAAACGACGGTTGTGCCAAGTCTGTTCTTCGTGTTCTTCAGTGTTCTTCAATCGCAGCAGCAGCAACAGGTGGTCTCTCTGCAAATTCGATTTTTTTGACTCTGTGGTGCTCTAAACTTCTCCCAATCTTTCTGTCCCCCTTCTGCTCGACCCCAGTAGCCTATTTATACACCTTTGGACTAAGAATCTTCGCTCATTACTCCAGAAAATCTTCCCATATCTCGACAGTAAAGAAAAAATAATAAAGGAAATTTTCTTTCCTTTCTCGCCTCTTCACACGCCTGCTGATGTCGATATACTCTCAGGGAATTGTTTTCACGTTCCACCAGAAGTAAAACTCTATCAATCCACACACCAACTACACAGAACTCGTGATGGAGCAACCAAAACCCGAGCAACCCTGTTTTCTTCACTGCCGATTATCCAACCAAATCCGGATGATTTTGAAGCCCATACCACGCCTGTATATCTCAGTCAAGTGTTCCCGTGAAGTTTTAGCCATTGAATCACACTATAACATCTTCAAATTTCGATCAAAAATTCTCAGAGAGATGCCACATTTTTCCCGCTAATTTTTAAGTTTTAAACGAAGAAGATGGTGCCCCCCTAACCAGCTGTAGGGTGTGAATCGCAGTTGCCTTTTTGGGGTTCCCCTTAGTAATTGAGGTGCCCCTTAACCAAATCTGGGCTCCGTATAGCAAGTGTCCTCCGGGGGGTGTTCCGAGTGATTTTTCGAGCCGATTTTTCGAACAATATTTATTTTCCAAAAATACCTAAAAATACACAAAACACCATAATAAGGACGAAAACGAGTACCAACAATACGAAACATTGAGGACAAATTAGACACATAAATGGGTCTATCAAATACCCCCAAACTTATTATTTGCTAGTCCTCGAGCAAAACTAATAAAAAATTAAATAAAACCGAGTTAATCTCGGGAAGGTTTACCAGAGGTGTACCCACAAAACCATTACTTCTAATTGGTCACAAGTATCCAAAGAGATATGAGGACATACATATTCTCAACCTATCTCCAAGTAACTAGAATGCCAGAGAAATTAAAGGTGTCAGCTCTAATGCTGACTGAAGAAAAGGGAGACACATCCGCAACACTGCTAGATAAAGAGATATCCGCTACACAGCTAGATAAACATTGTAAGATGCGTCCTCTGCTTTACAGCTGGATAAGATTAGGAGAGAGATAAAGATGAGAGGGACATCTGCTACACAGCTGGACTAATTACGTGTGATGAGTTAAACCAGTGCTAGAAAGATCTTGTGCCAGATTGAAAGCGGACTAACAAAGCAACCAAATGTATCTTTCTTCGACTCTCTCATAGTGCTCAGTGGAAACAACGTCTTCATCGGTCTTCAAATGTTGATGATAAATTATCGAACCTCATAGAACCTTGACAATTAACTCTTCTCTTCGATTTCTTGCTTGAATTATAAATTTCTACTTCCCTTTGGCCTTATTGAACAAAACGTAACGATGATTTTTTTCATTTTTCATTTTTTTTTCATTTTTTTTTTTGGAAACAAAAATTACAAGACAAAAATTTACATGGCCATGAGAGAAGGACTTTCAAAACTTGGATCTTCGCAACTTGTGATGTCTTGGTATCATGGATTCTAACAACTTATATCATTTGCTCTTATAACTTCAACTTTGATTTTTGAATTATTCTTTTCTATTGTTGCTTCTAAACCTAAAACGTCTTCAACTTTCTTCATAGATTTTTATGTCGCTCCGGTTCTTGATGATGATAAGTTTCTACCGAGAGAGAGTCGCAATCCAGTAACTAAGACTACATTGTGAGGTTGCTTTGTCTTTCTGGCATTTCCTGACCTACTTTCCTTTCCATCATGTATGGTTAGGTACATCACGGTTACCCTCTAAAAGGAACAAGTTCTCTCCTGAATTTCAAGGATCTCAATGTCTTTTTCTCTAATGTCTCAAAAGGTTGTTATCCCTAGCATTCCAATTTTTATCTTTTCGGTGAGAAACAGTATGTAAACTTAGCTAACCGGTACCATGTGACGCTAGAAGTTTCAAAAGTGCAACTAAAAAGTTCTTCCCCACCCCCAAACTTAAATCTAACATTGTCCTCAATGTTTCTAATGAAAGAGCAATACCAAAAGTAAAGTAACATGAGGAATCAGTAAAGAGAGAAGTCGGAAAGATAGTACCTGGGTGAAGAGAGAAATCAAAAACTAATATACAACATACAATCGCCTCGATGGTCAATCAAGGGTAAACAGGGTCCTCCAGAGGGACCTCCTCAACATCACCTGTGGAAAGGGCTCTAAAAAGGGTTTCAATCTCTGACCGTTAACCTTCGAAGAACTACTACCATCCGGTGTCTCGATCTCAACAGCTCCATGAGGAAAGACAGTGCGAACAATAAAAGGACCCGTCCACCGAGAACGTAACTTCCCAGGGAAAAGATGCAAGCGGGTATCATACAGAAGAACTTTTTGACCTGGAGAAAATGACTTCCTTAAAATATTTCTATCATGCACAAGTTTCATTTTGTTCTTATACTCCTTCGCACTATCGTAAGCATCAATACGAATCTCGTCCAACTCATTGAGCTGGAGTTTCCTATGGGCTCCTGCCTTGTCAAGAGAAAAGTTTAGCTGCTTAACAGCCCAATAAGCTCTATGTTCTAACTCGACAGGTAAATGACATGCCTTGCCATACACAAGCCGATAAGGCGACATTCCAATGGGGGTCTTAAACGCAGTACGGTAAGCCCATAAGGCATCAGTAAGCCTAGACGACCAGTCTTTCCGATTAGGATTAACTGTTTTCTCTAATATACGTTTTATCTCCCTATTGGAAACCTCAACCTGACCACTAGTCTGTGGATGATACGGGGTAGCTACCTTATGTGTAATACCATATTTCTTCATCAAAAGCCTAAAAGGTCCATTACAAAAGTGCGACCCACCATCACTAATTATAGCTCGCGGTGTACCAAAACGTGTAAGAATATTATTTTTCAAGAAATCAATCACAACCCTATGGTCATTGGTTTTACACGCAACCGCCTCAATCCACTTAGAGACATAGTCTACACGACAAGGATGTATAGGTTACCAAAAGAATTAGGAAACGGACCCATAAAGTCAATACCCCACACATCAAAGACCTCGACAACTAAAATAGGGTTCAAGGGCATCATGTTCCTACGGGAAATGGTTCCTAATTTCTGGCAACGTTCACAAGTAACACAGTAACTGTGGGAGTCTTTAAACAACGAAGGCCAATAGAATCCACACTGCAATATCTTAGCAGCAGTCTTCTTAGCACTAAAGTGACCCCCACACGCATGATCATGACAAAAGGAAATAATACTGGACTGGTCACTCTCAGGTATACATCTCCTAATAATCTGGTCTGGACAATACTTAAACAAATAAGGATCATCCCAAAAGAAGTGCTTAACCTCAGCTAAAAATCTAGAACGCTCTTGTTTACCCCAATGTTGGGGCATTCGACCAGTAACAAGATAGTTCACTATATTCGCATACCAAGGTAATTGGGTAACAAAGAACAATTGTTCATCAGGAAAGCTGTCCCTTATAGGAAGGGAATCATTAAGGGTATCCACAACAAGTCTAGACAAGTGGTCTGCTACTACATTTTCTGCACCCTTTTTGTCTCTAATGTCCGGAGAAAACTCTTGTAACAACAGGATCCACCTAATCAATCTAGGTTTCGTATCCTTCTTAGACAAAAGATATTTCAAAGCAGCATGATCAGTATATATTACGATCTTAGAACCTAAGAGATAGGGTCTAAACTTGTCTAAGGCAAACACAATGGCTAACAGTTCCTTCTCCGTAGTGGTATAGTTCAACTGGGCATCATTCAGAGTTTTGCTAGCATAGTAAATTACATGAAGTAACTTGTTTTCTCGCTGACCTAGCACAACACCAATAGCATAATCTGAAGCATCGCACATGATTTCAAAGGGTAGGTTCCAGTTGGGTGCCTGGACTATGGGGGCGGGGTAGTGAGTAAAGTTTTAAGCTTCTCGAAAGCCTCTAAACAAGCATCATCAAAGACAAACTTAACATCTTTTGCAAGCAAATTGCAAAGAGGTCTAGAAATCAAGCTAAAATCCTTAATGAATCGACGATAAAAACCAGCATGCCCTAAGAATGACCTAATACCTTTTACGGTTTTTGGGACCGGTAAAGTTTTAATAAGGTCAACTTTGGCTCTATCTACCTCTATACCCTTTGAAGATACGATATGCCCTAGAACAATTCCTGAACGAACCATGAAGTGACATTTCTCCCAATTAAGCACTAAATTCTTTTCCTTACACCTAGTCAAAACTAATGACAAATGATGCAAGCACTCATCGAAAGACGAACCAAACACTGAAAAATCATCCATAAAGACCTCTAAGAACCGTTCTACCATGTCAGAAAATATGCTCATCATACAACGCTGAAAGGTCGCAGGGGCATTACATAGGCCGAAAGGCATGCGTCTATACGCAAAGGTACCAAAGGGACAGGTAAAAGTGGTTTTCTCTTGGTCTTCTGGGGCAATAGGAACCTGATTATAACCGCAGTATCCATCTAAAAAGCAATAATGGCTACGTCCAGCTAATCTCTCTAGCATTTGGTCGATGAAGGGAAGGGGAAAGTGGTCCTTCCTAGTGACCTTGTTCAATTTTCTATAGTCAATACAGACACGCCAACTCGTGGTCATTCGGGTTGGGATTAACTCATTGTTATCATTCTGGACTACAGTAATACCGGATTTCTTGGGAACAACCTGAACGGGGCTGACCCACTTACTGTCTGAAATGGGGTAGATAATGCCTGCATCTAACAGCTTCAGAACCTCGGTTCGAACAACTTCTTTCATATTAGGGTTCAGTCGACGTTGCATCTCCCTAGAAGGTTTGGTGTCACTCTCTAAATAGATATGATGCATACAATCAATAGGACTTATACCCTTAATGTCTGCTATGGTCCACCCTAAAGCTTCCTTGTTATTCTGAAGGACAGTCACTAGCCTACTTTCCTGATCACTATCCAAGTCGGATGCTATAATCACAGGTAAAGTTTCAGAGGGGCCTAAAAACACATACTTCAGGGTATCTGGTAATGGTTTAAGGTCCAACTTGGGAGGCTTTTCCAACGAAGGAACTAGGGTAGACTCGGGAACGGGTAAAGGTTCGAACTTAGGTTTCCATCCATTACTAGTGTCTAACAAAGGGGTTGAATCTAACAAAGCATTCACCTCATTAATCACATCATCATCATCAAAATCAATCCCAAAGTGAGCTAGGCATTTCTCTAATGGATCTTCTATCAAAGTGTTTGGTAATGACTCCTCTACTAAGGTGCCTATCATGTTCACCTCTTCTACGCTCGAGTCGTCCAGTTCCTGGGGTAGCTTACTAATGTGAAAGATGTTCAGCTCAATAGTCATATTACCAAAAGACAAATTCATAATACCAGTTCGACAGTTAATGATCGCATTGGATGTTGCTAAAAATGGGCGACCTAAAATCACCGGTATCTGGTTCTCTGGGTCAGGGACAGGTTGGGTATCTAGGATAACAAAATCCACTGGATAAATAAACTTGTCGACCTCAATAAGAACATCCTCGATCACACCACGAGGAATTTTAACGGACCTATCAGCTAACTGGAGTGTCATCTGGGTAGGTTTCATCTCACCAAGTCCTAGCTTAAGGTACACATGGTATGGAAGTAAATTCACACTGGCTCCTAAGTCAAGCAAAGCTTTCTCAACACGGTGTTTACCTATTGTGCAAGAAATGGTAGGGGACCCTGGGTCTTTATACTTAGGAGTAGTGGTATTCTGAATAATGGAACTCACGTGACTAGCTAGGAAGGCTTTCTTTGGACACTAAGCTTACGCTTTCGTGTACACAAGTCCTTAAGGAACTTGGCATAAGCCGGAATCTGCTTAATCGCATCCAACAATGGTAGGTTGATAGTAACTGCTTAAAAACCTCAATATATCATTAAAGTTGGACTCCCTCTTAGTCGGAACTAGCAGCTGGGGAAACGGGGCTCTGGGAACAAAGCCGGGCTCAGCAGGACCCTCATTGGTCTCTTTGGAGACTCTATCAGTTTCTCATTCTCTGGCTCAGAAGGGTGAACTACAGCATGTTCACTATTAGGCATGGAAACCTTGTTGTCTATCTCTCTACCGCTCCTAAGGGTTTTAATAGCATTTACATGATCGGATGGTCTTTCACCTATTTCATTAATTCCTCTAGGGTTTGGTTGAGTTTGACTAGGAAACTTACCTCTTTCTCTTAAAGACTCATTTATATGACTAACCTGGGTTTTCAACTCGGAAATAGCCTGAGAGTTAGCCTGACCTATTCTCTTATTTTCTTCTATACCTTGAGCAACAGATTGCTGAAACTGCATAGTGTTACGAGTTAACAAAGCAAGAGACTCTTCTAAACTCATAATCTTCTTATCCGAAGGGTTCTGAAACTGTGCCGGGGCTGAAGGATTCTTAGGATAGCCAAAACCTGGGGGAGCTTGAGAGTTACTAGACTGACCTTGATTCTGGCCCTTAGACCAAGAAAGGTTGGGATGGTTTCTCCACCAGGGTTATAGGTTTCTGAATAAGGGTCAAACTTCTGACGGTTATCGAATCTAGTGTTGTTATAAAGAGCATTGGCTTGCTCTTCAACAGTATGGTCTTCCCAAAAAGGCTCTATTCTACCACTAGTACCACTAGAATGACCTAATTCCAACGCTTCTAACCTTTTGGCTATGGCTGCTATTTTAGCATCTGACTCATAGGATCCTTCTACCCTATTGACATTTCCTCTACTTAGAAGAATTGTTTTCTGGGGTTCCCTATTATTTTCCCATTGTTGGGTCTTATTGGCGATTTCATTCAAAAATGTCATCGCCTCATCAACAGTTTTATTCTCAAACCCACCTGTGCATAAGGACTCAACCATGGTTGTTGTTGAATAATCTAAACCCTCGTAGAGGATCTGAACTAACCTAACCTTCTCTAAACCATGATGAGGACAGAGATATTAAGTCATTGAACCTTTCTAAATACCTATATAAAGATTCTCCCTCTTGTTGAGCAAAAGTACAAATTTGTGTCCTAATAGACGATGTTTTGTGCCTTGGGAAAAACTTATGTATAAAGGCAGATGTAAGTTGTTCATAGGTTTCAATTGACTCAGAATCCAAACTATACAGCCAAGATTTGGCTTTATCTTTTAAGGAAAAGGGGAATAACCTAAGTTTCAGTGCATCATCACTAAGGTTTTTAATTTTCAGAGTACTACATACTTCCTCAAATTCCCTAACATGAAAATAGGGGTTCTCATTCTCTTTTCCTAAAAAGGTTGGGAGCATCTGTAAAGTCCCAGGTTTGAGTTCATAATTTGCTTCGGTTTCAGCTAACTTGATACAAAACGGACGATAGGTCCTAGTTGGGTTCAATAAAGCTTTTAAAGTTGCCATTTCTGGCACTACCGAAGGACTAGGAGTACTTTCTTCACAAAGAAGCAGATTCTCAAAACTGAAGTTTCCACAAACGGGGCTCTCTAAAGAAGAGTCTTCGAGCTCCCCTCCCCGCCTTCACAAGAAGAACTACTAGGTTTATCACTAATCAGACGACCTAGAGTGTTTCTTTTCCAAGCCCGTTCTCTAATGACCTCGGGCATACACTAGAAAAACAAAACAAAAACGAAAATCCCTAAAAGAGAAAGGTGATGAAATCCGAACCCTTATCTTGTATGGCCAGTCCTTGCCCTTTACTAGGAATTTAAAGCAGCCGTTTTCAGTTCCTCAGCATATATGCAAACGAAGGATTACAGTAACTCGCTGACAGGGGATTCGCGAGTGTTTCGACAAACTTACCTCCCGTTCCAGACGGGGGATGAACCGTTGTCGTCGACTCGGGCCACAACTCCTATGTTGTGTACGAACCCGAGGGGCCGAGGTGATATCGTAATCACTGTCCTTCTTTGCAAACAGTTTAATATTTAATCTACCCTTCCGTAGGGTTTAAAAAAATTAATGTCCAAATGTCCAAAGTCCAAAAGAAAGGTCCAAAAAATAAAGTGCAAAAAGAAAAACAAAAATACAAAATAAAAAAGAATTCCTAATACAATCTAATAAAATAACACTCTCTTTTTTTCTCTCTTTTTCTATAAAATAAATAAAAAATTCTTCTTCTTTAGCTCCTTTCGCTTTGCCTTTTACTTCAAGTCTTTAAATATTCGCCAAAAGCTTTGGCAAAAATTTCTTACGCTCCAAATTCCCAAAATCTGAAAGGAAAAGACAAAAACCCAAAAACGTAAAGAAGAACAAAAAAAACTAAAAAAATAAATAAATCTAAAAACTCTATCCTAAAGACAAGCCCGCGTCGGCGGCGCCAAAAATTGATGATATTTTCAATGATGTTGTAGTAAAGAGTTCGTTGAGGCTTGTGAAGGCAATGAATTCTACACTTAATAGAACTTAAAAATATATAAAACTTAACTCAAAATTGATTTTAAGTGATTGGAAAATAACCAAGACACTAGAATCCACTATTACACATGAATGATGTCAAATATTTCATAACTCTAATTATCCTTTTAATCCTTTATTTCTTAATCCACAAATAATCAAACATATTCTCAAAAATTAATTGTATCCCTTAAGCATAGATTATCTAACCAAAGCATAACCTATCTAATTGAATCACAACTAATGAAGAAAATTATGTAAACTTTTAAGAACTCTGCAAAAGCGGTGATTGAGTGAATTATAATTAAATACTAGAGAAAATGAAATAGTTACCCATTGTTCATGTGTGAATAGCTTCATCCATTGCCTTGGTTACGAGAGAATTAGCCGCTCATCATGTTGGAAACACGCTCAAAAGTTGATTTCATTTATGCTCAAAGGGTTACAAATGATGAATAAGGGAGAATTATAATAAAAATCGGGTTTGTAATGCTTATAACTATTGCAAAAGCCGTTACAAAGAGCCGTTACTGTACTGTTGCGTTTTTTAAGTTTGTCTCTGATCTGCAACCCACAGTATGAGTCGTTGACACTGTTTAAAAACGACGGTTGTGGCAAGTCTGTTCTTCGTGTTCTTCAGTGTTCTTCAATTGCGGCGGCAGCAGCAGGTGGTCTCTCTGCAAATTCGATTTTTTTGACTCTGTGGTGGTCTAAACTTCTCCCAATCTCTCCGTCCCCCTTCTGCTCGACCCCAGTAGCCTATTTATACACCTTTGGACTAAGAATCTTCGCTCATTACTCCAGAAAATCTTCCCATATCTCGACAGTAAAGAAAAAATAATAAAGGAAATTTTCTTTCCTTTCTCGCCTCTTCACACGCCTGCTGATGTCGATATACTCTCAGGGCATTGTTTTCACGTTCCACCAGAAGTAAAACTCTATCAATCCACACGCCAACTACACAGAACTCGTGATGGAGCAACCAAAACCCGAGCAACCCTGTTTTATTCAGTGCCGATTATCCAACCAAATCCGGATGATTTTGAAGCCCATACCACGCCTGTATATCTCAGTCAAGTGTTCCCGTGAAGTTTTAGCCATTGAATCACACTATAACATCTTCAAATTTCGATCGAAAATTCTCAGAGAGGTGCCACATTTTTCCCGCCAATTTTTAAGTTTCAAACGAAGAAGATGGTGTCCCCCTAACCAGCTGTAGGGTGCGAATCGCAGTTGCCTTTTTGGGGTTCCCCTTAGTAATTGAGGTGCCCCTTAACCAAATCTGGGCTCCGTATAGCAAGTGTCCTCCGGGGGTGTTCCGAGGGACTTTTCGAGCCGATTTTTCCAACAATATTTATTTTTCAAAAATACCTAAAAATACACAAAACACCATAATAAGGACGAAAACGAGTACCAACAATACGAAACATTGAGGACAAATTAGACACATAAATGCGTCTATCAATGAAACATGAATTTGTATCCAAAATACTCAATTAAATTAACCACAAGAGAACCCATGATTAATTTAATCGGAAATGCTCAACATAAGAAAAGTTACGGAGCCACACAATATTTACACAAAGATGTGGATCATGACAACCAATACTGCGGAATATTCAAAGATTCATTCTATTTTTCATCAATATTTGCATAGAGACATGTAATAGACTTAATATTTGTAAACAAAAGTTCATCCTATCTTCCATCAATATTTGCATAATGACATAATAGGCTTAACTTTTGTTGTCAAAAGTTCATTCTATCTTTTATCAATATTTGCATAATGACATATGAAAGACTTAACTTTTGACCACGTACGGGACAATCATAGTTCACGGACGCAAACACACATATCTCATATCAAGTGGCAACATATAAAAGAGTTATTTAACGTTTGATACCCAGCAAATGTCCAACACTTAGTTTTGGTACCCAATATTTAAAATATTAAGGATTGGTACCTGGACCTGCCGTTGACTGTGTAAGTCGACGTTTGATCAGTTTATTTTCTGTTTTATCATATTTTTATTCAAAATATATTTAAAGATACTAAAATATCCCTAAACCCTAACTTTTTTTTTCTCAATCTCATTCTCGTTTCAAGCCACTATTAAAACAAAAATAATAGGTTCGATGATGCAGTTAGGAAATCAGAGAACCCAAAATTCTTTCTTCTTCCTTGATTCATAACAGCTACTGCTCTTGATCCAAATTTCCTAGGAAAATCATCCAATAATAAAAGAACCCCAAACTATGCTTCTCCTATAGAAACCAATCAACATCGGGAAAGTTTGTAGAAGGTAAACCAAATCCATTTTATTAAAATGTATAATCACCGCATCTTTGGTTCTCATTGTCTTACTAATACTGCACAGAAAAAGAACCCCATTGCTTTGCATCTTTAATTTCCTATGGAATGCAGGTGGAAATGGAGATCGGGGTCCCAATAATATTCCCATAAAACTTGACAAGATTAATTCAAGCAGCAATTCATTTCCCAAAGTCACCAGAAAAGTTCAATGATTTAGGTAAATATTTGAAAGTAGATCAGATTCAAAATGATTGGATGGGTAATAAATATTAGAAGGTAACTTATCTGTTTCCAAATTTTTAGATGAAATCATTTGAAATTGTTACGATGTTCATCTCTAATTTAAATCATTTTGAAGAGTGCGAAAAAAAACCTCCTCGCTCATCGAGCAATTCAATATATCTGAAATTTACTCATAATGGTGCGCGTAGTAGCAATCCCAAATATTCTATGATTTCTATTTTATACCAGTATTATTAATTAATGCATGATTTGCCTAATATTTTTCCGTGCTATGTTCTCAGCCGAAGTCTCATCATTGACATGACATGACGATTAAGAGTTCACTCTCAGCAGAGTAGCATGAATCTCCCGAAGTGTTAGTATTGAGATCTGCATGAAAATACCCACACAGGCTACGTCACTCTCTGACAAAGAGGATCTCGTATCGACGCACTTTTAATTAAATACAGCTCGATCGAACATGTTTAAATTCCTTAAGGGAAATCTAGACTTTCCATATCAATCTCAAAATGATCACGGCTACACAATTTGACCGCGCAATTCAACAAGCCTAGCCAAGCCCTGGCGGAAATAGGCAACCATCACGATGACCGTCGGTGGGCCCACTAATACCCGGACCGGTCGGATTTCACCTAACATACCTCAACGTCATTGAACGCCAAACCCAAGTGTGGGAGGTTTGCTTTGTTAAAGGAAAGCTCAAACGAGCTAGACCTTCCAAAACGGTCTCAGAAGCATCACGACCGTCCAACTTCGCCAGCCTAGTTGGACGGCTTGGATCTTCCTACAAACGATTAAAGAAGTGCCGACATGTACAGTGGCGTCCCAAATTTCCCCTTGGTCAATCGAATTGCCTGCGACAAGCCTATAGGGTGCTCAAACGTTCGACCAAACTCGAGCAGACAAGCTGCATTCGAAACCCTAATTTGGGTCACGGCAGTTTACAACTGTCGCAAATCAATCATGTCCGTCCAAACTCGCCAGCCTAATTAGACGGATTAGATCGCGTTTCATACGTTCGAGGGGGTGCACACGAGTCACCACTGGCCAAATTTTATCCTCACTTGATCGAATTTTCCAAGAGAAGTCAATGACATGCCAAAACGTTTGATCGATCTAGGGTGGATGTAGCTGTCTCAAAACCTAATTGGGGTTTACAATAACACACTTCTGTCGCAAATTGATCACAACTATCCATCTTCGCCATCCTAAACGGGCGATATAGATCTAGATTCAAGTGGTCCCGGAGGTGTTAATGTGATCACCGTCGACCCACCTTTACACGTGACCGACCGACCTATGCAAACCAGGGCTCAATGCCTCGAAACGCACGCCCAAAGAGGGGTGGGCCACACGGTTTTCAAACCATGAATTGCATCAACGACAATATGAAACTGCGGTAAATCATCTTGTCCATCCAACTTTGCAAGCCCAGTTGGACGATGTAAATTTATTTCCAGCAAACCAACAAACCAGCTTGGCAATCACCGGTCATCTCTCTTTCACAGGGAGCGAGCGACCAAATGATGGCTCGCCCATGCGTCCTTGAAACGATCATCCGAAGATGACCAGTCATAAGACTCCCAATCCGCGACTTATTCAATCCAGCTCTAAAACAACGATGCTTCATGCACATCGATTATTTTGATCTGCTTGCTTAAAAGCGATGCTTCACATGCATCAAATACATACGATATTTTATAAATATCGTCTTCATAAATAACTTGCTTATTTAAGCTAATAGCACCATATGCTATTATTTGCGGCAAGTATCATGACTTGACCCATTCACTCGAGACATCAAATATGTCACAAACTGGGGGTACTTACTTGGGTATTGGTCTGGCGGCTTAGAGCATGCGGCATGCAACGCTCCCATTATGAGAATGTGTCAGGAAAAGATGGACGGTTGACAACGATAAGAGTAGTGGACGAAGATGTGACCACGTGATGATCACCACTTCTTACACGGACGCACTATTCCACTACTTAACTTCCTCCACTTCCTACGAGATCAGGATTGCGCTCAAATGACTTGTATAAATAGGTTTTAAACCTATTTCGACAACATGAACGAGTGTTGTCATCACATTATCCAGAAAACACCCAGAACTGATAACTTACATTATGCAAGCCAGTTCCACATTCTGATACAAGTCATAAAAATCCAAACCTTTATAATTCAATATTTTGATCTCAAACACCTTCTTCGCTTCCCTCCCTAAGATCAACCCCGTTTCCTTCACTTTGTGACCGAATTTATTCTGGAACGGCCATTTCTTGGTTTAGGCCAGAGTCTTACAGATTGATCTCTCGAATCTGAAAATACTCTCGTGCAGTGCGTTGTTTAGGGTTTGAATTTGTTCCTCATCAACACATCCAAAATTACCAAAAACAGAAGAACCAGTCTTTACCCTCAAACAACTGGTGACCACAATGGGAGATTAATCTCTCGGTCGTGAAGTCAATTTTTCAATACCCAATTGAATTTTCCTGATTTCAAATGGTGGATCTTAGGTCTAGATCAGCAACCAATTCCGATGGAACTAGCACTGACAACACTCTCGGCGTTGATGTCCCTGTCAGTGGCGCTACCATGCAACCTATCAATACGATCAGTGCATCTCGTGGAACTACGTCCTCTATCACCAACACCGACGGAACATGAGATATTCCCTCGGGCGTGACACCTCCTATCACCAGAGCCAGAGCAGCCGCGAACCACAACATTTATTCAAGTGTAACGCTTCCGGTCATCACCAGAGCAGCTGCCACTCCTCCGTCAGGACGAGGGAGTGGAGGAACCAGAGGAGGACAATCCCCTATTACCATTGTTGATTTGATGGAAAGGCAAGAAGTTCTTGCTAAGGCTCAGAAGGACATGGCTACAACTCAGAAAGAGGTACTTACTTTTCTCAAGACATTAACATAACGATTGTCGCAAGAGTCACGACAACCCCTGGAGCCAACAAGGAGTACCTTCAACACGCCTGGCGCGAGTGCTTCAGCAGGACGTGCCTATGTAGATGAAGAAGCTCGTATTGCTTCTGAACGCCCATGGGAAAGGAACCAGCCGTCCAACTTCATCACCCGTGAGGATCTGGAGCGACTCCTCCAAAATCGAGGCAAATCAAACCCAGTGGACATGCACCAACATCAACCTCCATACCCTCCTGACGTGTAAAGAGTTCCTCTCCGGAGGGGATACTCCTCTCCTCAGTTCTCCATCTACGATGGCACTGGTAACGCTCGTGAACACATCTCTCGTTTTTTTGGAATCTTTGGGAGAACACGAATACAACCATGTTCTTCTCCTAAAATAATTTTCAAAGTCACTTACCGGGAGAGCGTACACCTGGTACAACAACATTGCACCGAATAACATAGCCAACTGGTGTGAAATGGTCACTGCCTTCGAGAAGAAGTACTTCTTCGTGTCTGAGCAAATCACCTTTTCAGACTTAGGAAGAATGTTTCAACGAAACAACGAGCATCCGAATGATTTCGTCGAAAGATTCAGGATTCAAGCGCTAGATTTCCATGGTCCGAATGTAACTGAACACCAGTTGGTGGAGTCGTGCATTAATGGGATGGTGCCCATTTATCGCGCTCTACTAGAGAACCTACGCTTTCAAACGTTTTCCGAACTTCATGAAGCTGCTAAACGTTCGTCTACGACCGCGCCAGCCCTGTTGGAGAGAGCCAGACCGGCTAGGGGTGAAGATGCACACGAAAATCGAGGAAACAGACGCCCCATCAATAAACAATACAACACCGGTCCTTCTGTGAGTGTGGTAGGTGAAGGAGGAAAAAGGAAAGCTCCAGCGGCGGAACAACAACCCAAGCGTGCAGCACCGGTACAGACAACCTCATCCGGGAAAACCACTAATACTCCCGCGCAAGAAACTGGGGATGCTGCGCCGGATTTCCCATTTCCGATGAACGAAGTCATATAACTCCTGGAAGCATGGATTCAAGATGACGCCATCAAGCTACCTCCTCTCAGGCGTCCACCAACCGAGGAAAAAATGGAAAATCCCAAATATTGTCGTTACCATAGGTTCGTCAATCACCCAACTAGTGACTGCAACAAGTTGAAGCGCATGTTCAAAGAAAAACTGGATGCGGGATAACTTCAATTAGGGAACGAAGGCGTGCACAGAGATCCTCTTCCTGTCAGGATTTGCATGATTTCTGGGGACTCAATCCACAAAATCGTACATTCTATGATGGAGCATTTATGTGAAATCCTGTATTTCTCCAAAGCGCAGCGTCAAGACATATTTGCAGCCCTCAACCGTATTGTAACAGGCAAGCGTTTGCTTCCGGTCAAAGAGGTCGTTCCCAAACCCCAATCTTTCTTGGAAAGCGCGACTAATAAATGCAACCGGGAAATCTTAACCATTTCCCATTTGAATGATGTTGAGTTCGACAGCACGCTGATTGATGCGGCCTCTGATTTCAACATTGTCACCGTCAAGACTCTGAGAGTTGCAAAGGTTTCAAAGCAGGAAGTTGTTCACAGCCCAACCATAATCAAAAATTCAGAAGGAGAAGCCCAAGATGCTTACGGGTACATCGATCTTGAAATTAAGGTGGGATATGCTCTAACACACGCTAAATTTCATATAGTTAAAGAGTATCCAAGCTATGATCTGGTCCTGGGGCGCTCATGGATACACAACAACAAGGCGAAGCTAGGAGTATGTCCATTTCCGATGTTTATACCTGAGAGGATCTCCAATAAGCCATCCAATCCCGAGGACTACTTGCTACCATATCAACCACTCACAAATGTGACGCAACTTCCTGGAGAGAGCCCTTCAGCATACCTTCGGAGGTTCCGAGCCCAAGTAAGTCTTATTGAACAACCATTTTTGCAATCAGTCACTCCTCCTCACGCTAAGGCTCGGGGACTCGCTTCGATCAACAACCCTGCCGCCACTAAGAGATGTGAATGGGATGCTGGTCCTTTCAAATACTTTATCAAAAATTTAGAAGCTGCCTCAGTCAAAGACAACGGGTCTCAGAGTCAAGTAGATGTACAATGTCCAAACCCATTTCAAATTGGAGATTTGGTAGTGAAGATGACCACGTTTCAAGTTGGAGACATGACAGTGAAGATGACCGCTCAGACTGATTTGCCTGCAGAAAAGGAAGACGAGCCATACCTGGTAGCAGACGTAATCTTAGGCGGTTACTGCAAGCTCATCAATGCTGACAAACTGGAAGGCGTGACAATTCACTCACGATGGCTCAAGCCCTACAATACCTAAAACGCTGTGCTACCTTTTCTTCCAGCGTTCTTCATACCAAAAACGTTGTGCTACCTTTTCCTCCAGCGTTCTCCGTAGTATTTATTCCAACAATTTCCCCTTTCATGCAATATTTGTAATTCATCCAAAATGATTGCACTATTTGCATTCATAATTATTAGGGTCTCAATTTGTCAATTAATCAAAATCTTATTTCCTTTTTAGAAATCCCTTTACCCCCGAATCATGACACAAAGTCTTGAACAAGCCTAAACCTTCATCATTACCCATCAGTGTAAACCAGAAAAACAAAACCCTAAAGAGAAACATCTTATATCTTTCATGAAACATTGAAGGAATACATGCAGAAAGAAAAGGGCAAAGGGATTCGTATGATTATTAGGAGAAGCGCTTTGGAGAGCAGTCTACTCCAACAATAAAGCGACATCACCACATGATTGGGATTGCGAAACGTTGTCAACTGGAACGCAGGTTCGTGGTTAATCTCTGGTTTTCATTATCGTATCCTCCTTCATTGTTTGGGAGTATGAGCAATCATCACGAAGACAGTACACATAAAAACGCATCACTGATTATATGCATGAATTGATGAAATGGGGAGATTCTATTATGACCCTACTGGAAAACTCCGCGGTCAGGGTCTCAGGATATCACAAATAGAAACTAGTTCAAAGAAAAAGTCTAACTCGAACTCAGCCGCCACTAAGTATAGAGAGAAAATGTTTACAAGATAAAATAAGAAGAAGGGGGAACAAGGAGATCTAATCATCGGAGAGATCAACAATGCCTTTGCTGGGACCGTCGCCAGGAGTTGTTTCAACATCTTCATCATCTTCGGGATATGCCTCAATCTCTCTCGGATACTACTTCAAGGTCCTATGAAGGAATTTCCTCCGCATCCTCTCCAGGAGTCGCCGCGGGTTCTTCTTCAGCACCGACACGTATTTGCGCTCCGAAGTTTTCCCCAGAAGTCGCTTCGACGTACCTTTCAAAAATTGTGCTGACGACCTTTGGATGTTCGGGTTCGTCGACATCAGAGTCAAGAATCATGACACCATTGTGGATCGGATAATCACACTTATCTTCGCTAGGAGGCCGTTTATGTTCGATCCTTCGCCTCTTTAGCCGAGCTGCAAATATCTCAGCTCTCACGCTCGGCGGCTACGACGCTTCATCATGCCTACATTTCTTCTCCATGTTTACCGAAGCCAAAAAAGCTTGAGTACGCTCTCGAACGATGCACAATTGCAGAAGAGACATACCCTGTATAGCATGACCAGCTTCACGAAGTGGAGGATCTATTTTATCCATCACCTCCTCGAACGCATCAACCTCGGGTTTGTCGACTTCAAAGTTTTTTTCCGGAGAAGTAACAGAGTGGTCATCACCAGTAGTCTCCATGGTACACTGCAAGAAGATGTTATGATTATATCAATAGTTGGTATATATATATTAAATCATCATCAATCAGAAAACCAAATCGCATGGTAAACATGGAGCAATACCTGGAATAAGAGCAATACCCGGAATAGGAGCAATACTTGGAATGAGGAAGAAAAGAAATTCTGTGATAAGAGGAAAGCCTCAGCGTCTTCTTTATATTTCACAAATCAGCAAGATCCCGGGAAGAAAAGGAGTCTCTACTTGCTGTGTATAAAGGCTCCAGATGCGGGATAGCAATCAAATAGATGCTTATCTATCTGAATATCTGAAGACAACTGCCGTACGCTAAGAAGAAATGTATCTTGCTCAAGAGACGATCCAGAATCTATCCTGGTAATACGCACTGAAACTCTTCCTGAGAATTTATTTTATTGTCACCATCTAGTGCTTATCCCGCAATGGCATTATCATTACGTGTTAAGCAGGGGACTTAATATTGATAGTGGTTTTTAGTTCAAGGCTAAAATTGTGAAGCCTGTATTTAATGCGTCGTCACCCTGCAAGGGGTAAAGCCATTTTTTTTAAAAAAAAGTGAAGAGTGCAAAAAAACCTCCTCGCTCATTGAGCAATTCAATATATATGAAATTCACTCTGAATGATGCGCGTAGTAGCAATCCCAAATATTATGTGATTTTTATTTTATACCAGCATTATTAATTAATGCATGATTTGCCTAAAAATTTTCCGTGCTACGTTCTCAACCGAACTCTCATCATTGACATGACATGGTGATTAAGTGTTCACTCTCAGCAGAGTAGCATGAATCTCCGAAGTGTCAGTATTGAGATATGCATGAAAATACCCACACAGGCTACGTCACTCTCTGACAAAAGAGGATCTCGTATCGACGCACTTTTAATTAAATACAGCTAGATCGAACATGTTTAAATTCCTTAAGGGAAATCTAGACTGTCCATATCAGTCTCAAAATGATCAGGGCTACACAATTTGGCCGCGCAATTCAACAAGCCTAGCCAAGCCCTGGCGGAAATACTGCGGAATATTCAAAGATTCATTCTATTTTTCATCAATATTTGCATAGAGAAATGTAATAGACTTAATATTTGTAAACAAAAGTTCATCCTATCTTCCATCAATATTTGCATAATGACATAATAGGCTTAACTTTTGTTGTCAAAAGTTCATTCTATCTTTTATCAATATTTGCATAATGATATATGAAAGACTTAACTTTTGACCACGTACGGGACAATCATAGTTCACGGACGCAAACACACATATCTCATATCAAGTGGCAACATACAAAAGAGTTATTTAACGTTTGATACCCAACAAATGTCCAACATCTAGTTTTGGTACCCAATATTTAAAATATTAAGGATTGGTACCTGGACCTGCCGTTGACTGTGTAAGTCAACGTTTGATCAGTTTATTTTCTGTTTTATCATATTTTTATTCATAATATATTTAAAGATACTAAAATATCCCTAAACCCTAACTTTTTTTTTCTCAATCTCTCTTTCTCGTTTCAAGCCACTATTAAAACAAAAACAATAGGTTCGATGATGCAGTTAGGAAATCAGAGAACCCAAAATTCTTTCTTCTTCCTTGATTCATAACAGCTACTGCTCTTGATCCAAATTTTCTAGGAAAATCATCCAATAATAAAAGAACCTCAAACTATGCTTCTCCTATAGAAATCAATCAACATCGGGAAAGTTTGTAGAAGGTAAATCAAATCCATTTTATTAAAATGTATAATCACTGCATCTTTGGTTCTCATTGTCTTACTAATACTGCACAGAAAAAGAACCCCATTGCTTTGCGTCTTTAGTTTCCCATGGAATGCAGGTGGAAATGGAGATCGGGGTGCCAATAATATTCCCATAAAACTTGACAAGATTAATTCAAGCAGCAATTCATTTCCCAAAGTCACCAGAAAAGTTCAATGATTTAGGTAAATATTTGAAAGTAGATCAGATTCAAAATGATTGGATGGGTAATAAATATTAGAAGGTAACTTATCTGTTTCCTTAAATTTTTTGATGAAATCATTTGAAATTGTTACGATGTTCATCTCTAATTTAAATCATTTTGAAGAGTGCAAAAAAAACCTCCTCGCTCATCGAGCAATTCAATATATCTGAAATTTACTCATAATCGTGCGCGTAGTAGCAATCCCAAATATTCTGTGATTTCTATTTTATACCAGTATTATTAATTAATGCATGATTTGCCTAATATTTTTCCGTGCTATATTCTCAGCCAAAGTCTCATCATTGACATGACATGACGATTAAGTGTTCACTCTCAGCAGAGTAGCATGAATATCCCGAAGTGTTAGTATTGAGATCTGCATGAAAATACCCACACAGGCTACGTCACTCTCTGACAAAGAGGATCTCGTATCGAAGCACTTTTAATTAAATACAGCTCGATCGAACATGTTTAAATTCCTTAAGGGAAATCTAGACTGTCCATATCAGTCTCAAAATGATCACGGCTACACAATTTGGCCGCGCAATTCAACAAGCCTAGCCAAGCCCTGGAGGAAATAGGCAACCATCACGATGACCGTCGGTGGGCTCACTAATACCCGGACCGGTCGGATTTCACCTAACATACCTCAACGTCATTGAACGCCAAACCCAAGTGTGGGAGGTTGCGTTGTTAAAGGAAAGCTCAAACGAGCTAGACCTTCCAAAACGGTCTCAGAAGCATCACGACCGTCCAACTTCGCCAGCCTAGTTGGACGGCTTGGATCTTCCTACAAACGATTAAAGAAGTGCCGGCATGTTCAGTGGCGACCCAAATTTACCCTTGGTCAATCGAATTGCCTGCGACAAGCCTATAGGGTGCTCAACCGTTTTCCCAAACTCGAGCAGACAAGCTGCATTCGAAACCCTAATTTGGGTCACGGCAGTTTACAACTGTCGCAAATCAATCATGTCCGTCCAAACTCGCCAGCCTAATTAGACGGATTAGATCGCGTTTCATACGTTCGAGGGGGTGCACATGAGTCACCACTGGCCAAATTTTATCCTCACTTGATCGAATTTTCCAAGAGAAGTCAATGACATTCCAAAACATTTGATCGAACTAGGGTGGATGTAGCTGTCTCAAAACCCTAATTGGGATTTATGGGAACACACTTCTGTCGCAAATTGATCACAACCATCCATCTTCGCCAGCCTAAACGGGCGGTATAGATTTAGATTCAAGTGGTCCTAGAGGTGTTAATGTGATCACCGCCGACCCACCTTTACACGTGACCGACCGACCTATGCAAACCAGGGCTCAATGCCTCGAAACGCACTCCCAAAGAGGGGTGGGACACACGGTTTTCAAACCATGAATTGCATCAACGGCAATACGCAACTTCCGTAAATCATCTTGTCCATCCAACTTTGCCAGCCCAGTTGGACGATGTAGATTTATTTCCAGCAAACCAACAAACCAGCATGGCAATCACCGGCCATCTCTCTTTCACGGGGAGCGATCGACCAAATGATGGCTCGCCCATGCGGCCTTCAAACTATCACCCGAAGATGACTGATCATAAGACGCCCAATCCGCGACTTATTTAATCAAGCTCTAAAACAACGATGCTTCATGCACATCGATTATTTTGAGTTACTTGCTTAAAAGCAATTCTTCGCATGCATCGAATACATACGATATTTTATAAATATCGTCTTCATAAATAACTTGGTTATTTAACCTAATAGCACCATATGCTATTCTTTGCGGCAAGTATCATGACTTGACCCATTCACTCGAGACATCAAACATGCCACAAACTGGGGGATACTTACTGGGGTATTGGTCTGGCAGTTTAGAGCATGCGGCGTGCAACGCGACCATTATGAGAATGTGTCAGGAAAATATGGATGGTTGACAACGGTGAGAGTAGTGGATGAAGATGTGACCACGTGATGATCACCACTTCTTACACGAACCCACTACTCCACTACTTAACTTCCTCCACTTCCTACGAGATCAGGGTTGCGCTCAAATGACTTGTATAAATAGGTTTTCAACCTATTTCGACAACAGGAACGAGTGTTGTCATCACAGTATCCAGAAAACACCCAGAACTGATAACTTACATTATGCAAGCCAGTTCCACATTCTGATACAAGTCATAAAAATCCAAACCTTCATAATTCAATATTTTGATCTCAAACACCTTCTTCACTTCCCTCCCTAAGATCAAACCCATTTCCTTCACTTTGTGACCGAATTGATTCTGGAACGGCTATTTCTTGGTTTACGACAGTGTCTTACAGATTGATCTCTCGAATCTGAAAGTACTCCCATTAGTGTGTTGTTTAGGGTTTGAATTTTTTCCTCATCAACACACCCAAAATTACCAAAAACAGAAGAACCAGTTTTTACTCTTATGCAACTGGTAAATGGATTTTTGATTGAAGGCTGCAGATTCAGAGAATTAGAAGAAAATTATAAAGTTAACAGTCTCAATCAACAATTGTTGCCCATAACATATCTGCACGGTGATGATAATCATTACAACTTGAAGAATATTAAAAGTGGTTTAAGATTCGGGAATAATAGAGCCGATAAATTTTGTTGTGTTTGAGGTTAAGGATAATTTGTTAACTTCAAATATATTTTGAATAAAAATATGATAAAATAAAAATTAAACTGGTCCAAAGTTGACTTTCACGGTCAACGACAGGTCCAGGTACCAACCTTTAATATTTCAAATATTGGGTACCAAAGATAGGTGTTGGACATTTGCTAGGTACCAAAAGTTGAATAACCCTATATAAAACCATAAAGATTAATACTGCAAAATCATCTTCCAAATAAACCTTAGAATTTAAATAAATAAATTTAAAAACATTGCAAGATTAAAATCGTTGGAAATAGCTATGTGTACTCACAATAATGGCTATTCCAAACCCTAGTTATCCTTCTTAAAATACAAGAATAAATTCTCATTAAAAGTTTCCTGGACAAAATAAAAATCAACTAGCTAAGAAAACAAAGAAAGACTCCTAAGCCATCAAATCCGAACATGAACTGAAATCAAAGGCCACTTTCGGAAACTCCACGAGTCTTGAGTCCTTTGAGCTTGTGATTGACAACATCCACTGCTTCTTCAGAGAATATATCCTCATTGAGAAGATCTTTAACATGTGTTTTCATGAGAACAAGGTCAGAATTAACCCTTTTCAACTCAGTTCTTAACATATCAAGACTCTTCATAGTATCAACAAGTTGCAGTTTTGCTTCCTCAAAGTATTTAAGAAAATCATGAACCACTTCAGCAGAAACCATAACCTCATTCTCAACATCCTGATTTGTATAGGCATAGTAACATGAGGCATTAGGATTATCATCTTCTACTAGGGTTCTTTTCTTCCTCTCTTTGGACCCGAAAACAATACCTTTATCAAGAAAACCTCTTGCAAAACCTCCAGAGTGGGAAGATGAAGACATTCTTGACAAAACGACAAAAACCTAGAGTACGCTTACGTGACTCAATAGGTTTGGTATTTAAATGGTTTCATAGGGAAGGTAACTTTTAGGGTTTCCAAAGTTGATTCATGACATGTAATATGGATACCCATACGAACACAATATGACCCATGGGTGGACAACTCAAACAAACAATGCAAACCAAGAAAACTGTTTGGAAAGCAATATTTTGCTAAGTGAATATTTTCATAAAACTCGACTCAATAGTTTTTATAATCTCACAAGACAGAAACTAAAGCATGAGAGTAGCATCTGAGTCACGTTAAAAACTTCAAGAAGAAGAATAGTGATAAAATCAAATACAAATACTTGTGTAAAAATGTTTGTGAATGATGACCCAGCTAAAACCGATAAGAGAATATCTAGATAATCAGAAAACATTTTTGACAACAAGTATACCTGATCACATCTCACTCAACCAGGACTTTTGTGAGTGAGATTTCAACCTTGTGATTAATTAGCACAAGTATGATCTCTAAGCTCATTAAATGAATGATGTTCACGATTGAGTCTTTTATTTCTTCCAAATCCAGGATAAGATCCTTTTCGATGTGAAAAATTACCATAAAACTCACTGTCATCAAAATATGAGACATAGTTAGAATCCTTACCAAGAGAGATTTCTGTGGAGGATTTTGATATCTTGCTGATAAGATCCTTGTATCCTTCAATTATCAGATTAAGATTGTCCTTCGTATCTCCACTTTTGCTTCTATCTACAGGAATCTTTTTCACATCTTGAACATAATTTTTCACATTAGGTTGAGAAAACCTTTTCTGAAATCTCCTTGACCAAATTGAATTAGAATACAATTTGACCGTACATTCGATGAACATGTAGAACTGACTTTCCTGGCAGAGTTCACAGGGTGAGTACTAAAACCAATAGGTTTAGACATCCGAATGTCAGTTACACCTTGGAGTATTAAATCTAAGGTGTGTTGAAGACGAATAATAGAATTGTTATTCAACCTAGACTTGTTTTTCCGTTCAACATGTCCTTTTGAATCGCAAAAGAGACACACTTTCTAATCACCTGAGTGATTAGAGAGAACAGACTTAACACCATCATTTGGAGATTTCTTCCTTCTATGTGATGTGGATATTCCTTGATTAGAGGAAGAAATAAGCACATATTTTCCAATAGGAAGGGATCCCGATTTTACTTCTGGAACTGAATTTACAGTTGACACAGAAGCAGTTGGTATAGTTGACTCTTTGGAACATCCTTGAATAGAAACTTTACTCAAAAAACTTTTAATTTCCAAAGCATCATTTTTGAGGTTCGCCACAAGTAAGGTTTGTGATGAGAGAACATTGGCGATTTCCTCGTATTGAAAGAAACGATAAAAAATAATGATATGCAGCCTTTACATTAGAGTCATGATCTTTCACTATACCAATAATTACATTGACATTGTTTTTCAACGGATTAATTCTATCAGCCTGGATTCTAACAAGATTTAGAATCAGTTCACTCTCCTTGGATGCTTCACTTTCATCAACCGGAGTGGCTATGATGTGGTCGGGCCACATCGTTTGAGTATGTGTCCCATCTTATTTGTTTGACACGTCTTGAAAAGTGTTAGTTTTCTTGTTATTTCGGGGGATTTAGAGGGGGCTACTTTTTAGAGAACTAACTTTTCTTATCCTTTTAGAGAAAAAGTAGGAGTTCTTTTTTGTTTAAAACTAATTTAACATACGTGTAAATAAACAAAGAGGGGCCACATACTTAAACGATGTGGCCCGACCACATCGTATCCCGGGCGTTCATCAACAGATTCAGACTCGTTTGAAAGGTAATCGGGTAACATTTGTCAGTGCAAGTCTGTTTCGTTGAAACACTAAGTTCATCTATATTTGAGATTGAAAAATATTTCTCTTTAATAGATTTCATAGAAACTAAACTTTTTCTTCTGGCGATGCTTTTATCAGAGATAGCACTTCTTTCCATAGAGTCAGATCGCTACAAACACATACTTATAAGGTCTTAAACGTGTTTGCCTGATCTGATACCAATTGAAAAAGCGGGGGTCTAACAACCACACCCAATATTTTGCTTAGAAATCTGTATGGAATAACTCCAATATACTTTCAAGTGAATCAACTAGACAGTCATACTCAATCCTAAGAAAAGTATATCAAAGAGCTATATCTCAAATTCTCAATTCAATCCGCAATCAAACAGATAGGAACTTGCGAGCCTGATTGAATATAAGAAATAACTTGGACGGTATCAAAAACCAATATCCAAGTGTCAATCAATTTATATCAACAACCAAAGGTTGGATTATCTAATTGATTGAACTTACGCACAATCTGCGGTATTTCAATTATATAAATAGATATAATGCGGAAAACAAATAACACATATACCAGAAATTTTGTTAACGAGGAAACCGCCAATGCAGAATAACCCCCGGGACCTAGTCCAGATTTGAACACCACACTGTATTAAGGTGCTACAGACACTAGCCTACTACCAGTTAACTTCAGACTGGAATGTAGTTGAGCCCTAACCAATCTCAGGCTGATCAAGGTACAGTCACGTTCCTTACGCCTCTTGAACCACGCCAGATTCTGCGCACTTGATTCCCTTAGCTGATCTCACTCGCAACTAAGAGTTGCTACGACCTAAAGTCGAAGACTTGATAAACAAATCTGTATCATACAAAAAAGTCTATTGAATAGATAAATATGTCTCCCACAAATATACCTACGAGTTTTGTTCCGTCTTTTGATAAATCAAGGTGAACAGGAACCAGTTGATAAACCAGACTTATATTCCCGAAGAACAGCCTAGTATTATCAATCACCTCACAATAATCTTAATCGATTAACGAAACAAGATATTATGGAATCACAAACGATGAGACGAAGATGTTTGTGACTACTTTTCAATCTTGCGTACCGGAGAATAAATCTCGAGCAAATCTTAAAGAAGATAGTACTCAAAACAATAGAAAACAACAATATCAGAAAACGCAATTACAGAGAAAATATTTGGGTCTGTCTTCACAATCCCAATGAAGTCTTCAAGTCATTAACCTACAGGGTTTCGTGAAAAACCTAAGGTTAAAGGAGAATCGACTCTAATCGCAACTAGTATCACACAGGAGGTGTGGGGATTAGGTTTCCCAATTGCTAGAGTTCTCCTTTAGATAGTCTCCAAATCAAGGTTTGCAATCAATGCTACCTTGGTTACAAAGCATTCAATATTCACCGTTAGATGAAAACCTGATTAGATTCAAGCTAATATCTTTCAACCGTTAGATCGAACTTAGCTTGTTATAGACAAATAAAATGTACCATCATTTAGATAAAGGTGACCGTACCTAAACGTGTACACTTAGTTGGTTCAAAAATAGTTAACCAATGGTTAGCCATATGAGCACTTTCATATTAACCTTATTCATATTCATCATAAGTAGTTCAAATGACTCAAATGAAACTAGTTAGAGAGTTGTTCAATTGTTTATATTCTCATAGAAGTATACAAGACACAATTGAAGCAAAATCGATTTTGATTCACTCGAATCATTTCACGAACATTATATCCACGGTTTGCAAAAGATTGCATTACTTATTATATATATGTATTAGTTCATGAACCTGAAAAAGTGGGGTCTAACAACCTCACCCAATAATTCGCTTTGAAATCTGTATGGACTAACTCCAATATACTTTTAAGAGAATCAACTAGACAGTCAGACTCAATCTTAATAAAAAGTATATCAAGGAGTTATATCTCCATTTCTCGATTCAATACTTACTCAAGAAAATATAAATCTGTAAGTCTAATTGAATACAAGAGAAATTAACTTGAACGGTACCAAAGACCAATGTTCAAGTATCAATCAATTCCAATCAACAACCAAAGGTTGGATTTACTAATTGATCGATTCAACGCATAACCTGTGATATTTCAATTATATAACAAAATATGCGGAAAAGAAATAACACAGACACCAGAAGTTTTGTTAACGAGGAAACCGCAAATGCAGAAAAACCCTGGGACCAAGTCCAGATTGAGCACACACTGTATTTAGCCACTACAAACACTAGCCTACTATAAACTAACTTCGGACTGGACTGCAGTTGAACCCTAATCAATGTCACACTGATCCAAGGTACAGTTGCGCTCCTTACGTCTCTGATCCCAGCAGGATACTACGCACTTGATTCCCTTAGATGATCTCACCCAAAACTAAGAGTTGCTACGACCCAAAGTTGAAGTCTTTAATAAGCAAATCTATATCACACAGAAAAGTCTACATGAATATATAAATCTGTCTCCCAAAGAAATACCCACGAGTTTTGTTCCGTCTTTTGATAAATCAAGGTGAACAGGAACTAATCGATAACCCAGACTTATATTCCCGAAGAACAACCTAAAATTATCAATTACCTCACAATAATCTTAATCGACTAGCGAAACAAGATATTACGGAATCACAAACGATGAGACGAAGATGCTTGTGACTACTTTCTATCTTGCCTATCGGAGAAACTAATCTCGAGCCAATTTTACAATTATACTCAATACGACAGAAACAGCAAGATCAGATGACGCAACTATAGAGAAAATAGTTCGGTATGGCTTCACAATCCCAATGAAGTATTCAAGTGTTAACCTACAGGGTCTCGATAGAAACCTAAGGTTAAAGGAGAATCGACTATATCTTATACAACTAGTATCAGAGAAGAGGTGTAGGGATTAGGTTTCTGTAGATGGGGAAAAACGATTTGCTGGTTTTTAAGGAATTGAGGAGACGACCGTATGGAGGAGACTCCTCGAACCGAGCGAAATGTTAAACCTCACACAGATGCACCGCTGCAAAGGGGGTGCTTTAGATTCGAGAGATCAATCTGTAGTACTCCGGCATAAATCAAGACAATGACCGTTCCAGAGTAAATTCGGTCACAAGAGAGGATGGGTTGATATGTAGGAGGGAAGTTGGGAAATGTGTGAAATTAATGGTAATCAAAGATTGTGGGTGTGTGAATTCTGAATATGATAAGCTCTGAATGATTAAAATTGCTCAATTGAGAGTAGTTGCTCAATTGATGAGTTGATGATCTCGTGTTGTCGATGAGACGTGAGATTGATGATACTGTTGATACCGATGATTCAATCAAGATTCAGAGACTTATTTATATTGCTGGAATTTTAGACACCATGACCCCATGAAGTGTGACAGTTGATGGAATCAAGGAGTGGGGAAGTGGAGATCGTGTTTGAAACCAGTTGCTCAGCGTGTGGAGACTTGGTCGATTTTCCACCCACTACCTCGTGAATTCCTTCAACTGATTGCACGACTTGCTCACATTCCATCGTGTATTTGAACAAACGTGCCCTAGACCGCCAGACCAAAACCCTAAGTGATATCCCCCCAAAGTGACACGATTGACGTCTCGTGGTATGTTAGTCAATTGATGACTTCGTGGTTTGATGGGACGATGAGTCCATGTAGTTGCTGAGTTGAACATGATGTTTTGCAACTCATGAGTTGAACATGTCATGAGACAGATATATAGTTCTTACGATGAAGTGAGCAAGTATTTCTCATTTGATGGATCGTTGAATATTGATTGTTGAACCAATATTCCTTGGTTTGAGAAAATATTTATCATCTAAGCAAGTGTTGCTCACGTGATGAATTGTTGAATATTTGATCGTCTGAGCATGTGTTGCTCATCTGATGGATTCTTGGCAGCGTACCAAAAATATTAATTAGAATACTGGTCGTTGAACCGAGCATAATTAATAAAATTAATGACCATGAGGTCGTCGTAAAATTATTAAGGTTGGAATCTGGAATGATTATCCTTGGATTCAGAAACCCTAATTTGATCAATTGATGATCAATTCATGGTTCGTCAGAATTTTAACCATGGGACGAAGGAGGGAGGGACTACATGGGACCGTGGATCAACCAAGTAGTGTCCATATGCTCGCGTGAGCAAATACAAAGAACTCTTGAAGAGTTGAAGATTTGTTGGTGAAAGAATGATTAAATGTTGGTTTAATCATTTATTCGAAAATGCTCGTCTGAGCCTTAGGTGAGAAAACCTAATTGATTATGACGGAGTGAGGGACCGACCATGGGGTCATGAAACCGGCCCTGGGTAGTCACGTGACTGCCTGATGATCACTTCATGAAAATCCAAAGTGTTTGGAAGAGTCTTGGACCTAATACGTGCAATTGTGCAAATTAGGTCAAAACTGTGAAACTTGATGGGACCGGCTTCTGTAAGCCAAAGAGCCAATCTTAGTCGGTCAAGATAGCGCGCTCGTGTCCCCAAGGCGTCCGTGTCTCATTCCTGAGAATTTTGATATTTTCTGGCGTGCAATTGGGCATCCATTCGAGAAAATATGCCAAAATTAGGGTTTCGACGAAACTGAGGAAAACACCATGAGATGATGGAAAATAATTATAGATCAAGGAATAAGGAGGCGTGGGACCGTCGAGGCCAAGGCATGGTCGGTCGGTCGTGGCCACGGTCCCGTGGTGCCTTTTCCTTAATTTTATAATATTTTGATGATTTTATGAAAAATTCATAAATTTGAGAAATTTGATGAATTTAGGGAGTTTCCATGAATTGAAGGAGTTTTCATGAGTTCAGGGAAGTAAAAAATATTAAAATAATAAAAACAAGGGCGTGTGGGACTGTGGAGGCGGGGCCGACCGGCTAGGGCCCGGTCCCACAAGTTTTCATAATTTTATATATATATTTTTAATGTATTTTTCATGATTTGAGGGAATTTTTCCTAATTTGAGAGAAATACCATGAAATCAAGGAATTCGATAAATTCAAGGAAAATTAAATAAATAATAATAAAATAAAGTGGCGTGTGGGACCGACTAGGGCATTGTCGGTCGGGTAGGGCCCGGTCCCACGAGTTTTTCATAATTTTATATTATTTATTTTCTAATTTTTGCAAAATACCATGAAATCAAGGAGTTTTATCATGAAATCAGAGAAATAATAATAATAAAATAATGAGGAACCATAAGGTGTGGGGCCGGATGGGACCAAGGCATGACCGATTGGCCAATGGTCACGCCCCACACTATTTTTTCTTAATTTATATTATTTTCATGGGTTTATGAAAACACCATGAAGCCGAGGAGTTTCCTCGAGACGAAGGAGATTTGATAAAACGAGAGAATTTTCATCAAATCATGGAAAATAATAAAAATGCAGTAAAATTATAAAATTGGCGTGGGATTGACCACGACACGGTCGGTCAGTCGTGTGTCCGTGCTCCCAGCACCCTGGTCAATATTTTTAATTATTTATTATTTTCTTCCCTATTTTGCATAGGTTCATCGTTTCGTTGTATTTTGAAATACTCGTTCATGCGGTGACTGTTAGTGTATCGTCGTTGGATACACCTTCACCATTTGAATCGGGGCTTACTTAGAGGTAGCTCAGACGCCCGGATGTTGATTATTTATTATTAATTTATGAAATTCTGTGGAGAATAATTCATGAAACTGAGTAATAAGATAAATAGACGTTTACTATTAATTCATATCAGCTGAGGATTCGACTACGAATAATAAAGCGATCATTACCATTCCATGGGATCGTAGATTCGACCACGGAGTAATTAAGATTTATCTATTACCATTTATGAGACCGATTGTGGATTCGATCATGAAATTGGAGTAATGAGATAATATAGTTGTTTCATTGTTATTCTATGAGATCAAGCCATGGATTCGATCATAGAATCAGAAAAATTGTTTATTGCCATTTCATGGGATCATGCCGTGGATTCGACCATGAAATAGGAGCAATTGTCATTGCCATTCCATGGGATCATGTCGTGGATTCGACCATGGAATATGAGCAATGATAGATTATTCTGGGAATTCAGTAGTGAATGTCACGGATGAATCCAAGAACTTTAGGAATAATTAACTTTTTGGCTCTATACTAGCAGAGCAAGCTGTCTAGGAGCATTAACTATCCCGATATGAGCTTGCCGGTAAGTCGTATCCTTTATATAGTCAGGGTAAACTCGTTGTTTGTTCCTGAAGACGTTATCGCTTTATACTAGCAGAACAAGCTGTCTAGGAGCCGTCCATCTCGTGATACTATATAGAAATAATCACTGAAAGTGTTATGTATTCATGAGATATGCCGTTATCCAGCTGTGAGACTACATATCTGCATGTATTCTAAGAGAAAGTATCCTCAGTCAGAGAATTCGATGAGAGACCCGCGTCTCAATACTCACGTCTGATTGCTGGATCATAGGTTCGTATAATTATGGGTTTACGATTTTACCCTTTGTCGAATATCCACCATCTACAGTTTCCCAGTTGCTAGAGTTCTCCTTTATATAGTCTTCAAAACAGGGTTTGCAATTAATGCTACCTTTCTAACAAAGCAGTCAATATTCACTATTAGATGAAAACCTGATTAGATTCAAACTAATATCTTTCAACCTTTAGATCGAATATTAGCATGTTATACACAAATGAAATGCACGTTCATTTAGGTTTGTGTAACCGTACCAAAACGTGTACACCTAGTTGGTTCAACAGTAGTTAACCAAATGGTTAGCCATATGAGCACTTTCATATCAACCATATTCATCTTCACCATAACTAGTTCAAATGACTCAAAAGAACTAGTTAGAGAGTTGTTCAATTGCTTAGATTAATTTTATATAAGTATACAAGACATAATTGAAGCAAAATCGGTTTTGATTCACTCGAACCGATTCATGAACATTATAGCCACAGTTTGCAAACTGCATTCCTTATTATATAAATGCTTTAGTTGATGAACAAACCAATTTTAAAAAAGCAACACACTTAAGTATGCGTACGGGTATGCGTACTTAAGTAACCGGATTTGAGTTTGTTTTGGTTTTCAAACTCAGCAGAAATTCACGGAGGTGAACTTTCCGCCAGTATGCGTACGGGTACGCATACTTAGGTAACCGGATTGAGTTAGTTTTGATTTCCAAACTCAGCAAAAATTCACGATCGTGAACTTCCGCCAGTATGCTTACGGGTACGCATACTTACCCAGTCTCCATCTACCATTTAGTACACACACAAGTATGTATACATTTGGTTCCCGGTTTTGGATTTATACAATAATGTGTGAACACACTATATGCTTATATCCAAAGATGGTTGCATATTCTAAACTCCCATTTCAATCATTGAAACATTCTAAGAGGATGTTATATAACGGTTATTCACTCACTATTTTTCATCAAAGCGATTTTCAAGAGATTGAAACAATCAACATGACTTTCGTCACTTATAAAGATGAACTTGGCCAAAGCAAAAGATTACCAACACATATTTAGAGAAATAGATAAGCGATATAAACTCGGCTCGAAATAGAAAATGTGTATAATCGAAGTCTATATAGCATTACGACTTTTGTCTCAAGATAGGAGATAGAATAGATAGACTTTTGAGTGATAGATAAGTTTAAGTCTCCACACACCTTTTAGTGGATAAAGTTCCACCGGTTCCTTGAGTAGTTCTTCGTCTTTGTATGATGAACGCCGTGGAGTCTAGAGCTCAACTACACTTTCTATCCTATCTCGGGACTTAGCTATAAGTAGACTAGAAATCAAGGCTTATGGTTTTGGCAACTAAACTTGGAAAACAAGCTTGACATAGCAACGCTTGCGAGTTCGACCGAGCAGTGCTCTAACAATCTCCCCCTTTGTCAATTTTAGTGAGAAAACTATCAATAGATGTGGAATACAAAATAAATAAACTTTGAAGCTTCTCTTCCATATGCATGATCTCCTTGCTTCTTCAACGTTACTTGAAATCTTCGTCACTTCCAAGTACTTTAATGATTCTAAATGTGTTCAACTCAGCATCATAGTTGTTGAAGATCCGTAGACATAACAATGAGAAAACAAAAGCTCTCAATCATTGGTACACAATGTCATATTATTATTACAAAACATCAAAGTTCAATTGTATCACAACTTCGGCAACAATACTATGGTGATATGTATCACTTCCCCTTAGTCAATACTCCATCTCACATGGAAACCACTCCCTCTTACATAATGATCCGAAAATCATATGCATTTGTAGGGTGAATTACACATTAATTCTCCCTCTTTTTGTCAATAAAATTGGCAAAGGTACGAAAACTAGTGGGATCCTAATCAAATTTCCATAGAGACATTTCATGACCAAAAGAAAGCACTTATTAACTTTTTAGGTGCAATCATATAGCTGAAACTAAATGCATTCATCAAGGAGTTTATAAAGATACAAGATAACCCCTATAATATTCCACAGCCGCACTCCCCACAAAGATTTGGCAATTAAGCACAAGTTCAATTAAGAACTCTCCCCCATAAAATGTCATTCCCGAAAGAACAACAAGAGCGACCTTAATAAGGATATATTTAGACAACAATAAATCACATAAAAATATGAATTTGTATCCAAAAAACTCAATTAAATTAACTACAAGAGAACCCATGATTAATTTAATCGGAAATGCTCAACATAAGAGAACTTACGGAGCCACACATTATGTACATAAAACATGAATCAAGGAAGATCAATACTGCGGAATAAATAAAGATTATTCTATCTTTCATCACTATTTGCACAATGACATACAATAGACTTAATCTTTGTAAACAAAAGTTCATCCTTTCTTCCATCAATATTTGCATAATGATATAAAAGGCTTAACTTTTGTTTGTCAAAAGTTCATTCAATCTTTTATCAATACTTGCATATCGACAAACGACAGACTTAACTTTTGACCGTGTATGGGACAATCATAGTTCACGGGCGCAAACACACATATCCTATAACAATTTGCAATATATAAATCCATAAAGGTTAATACTGCAAAAATCATCTTCCAAACAAACTTTAGAATTTAAACAAATAAATCTAAAAACATTGAAGTTGAAAACATTGGACATAGCTATGTGTAATCACAATAATGGCTATTCCAAACTCTAGTTATTCTTCCTAAAAACACAAGAATAAAATTGTCATAAGAAGATTTCCTAGACATTGAGACCTCTGAAGAATTCTTTATCGTCCCCGAACTTCTAGGCTGAAGATGTCGAACCAGGGCCTTCTAAATTTCAAGAGTTCTCAAGACACAAGCCTTTATTTGTTGAATCTCCTTTCTTGTCTCCTTCAACTCTTCAAGAACATCAGAAAACTTCTGAGAATTTGAAGGAACAAATCTTGGATTCCTCATATTCCTTTTTTTTCTTTTCGAAGTTGGAGGTAACAGATATCTTTATTTTTCCTTCATAATTGATGGCTTAACAATCATATTAACATCTTTTCCATCAGAAGACATGATGCTTGGAGTATCCATAAGCGTACGGATTTGTGGGAGGAAATCACACTTCAACAAGCAGTCTTAAGTTAAAAAAGATTTCCAGTGAAGGAAAAGGAATGTAGGGTTACAGAACCTTTATACACTTCAAAGGATTCACGTACGCACAACTCATACCCTATAAATGGCTGAATTGTCAATTTTAACCCTCTTTTTATTGATTAACCAGGGAAGACCTTTCCAATATCAATTAGATATGGAAAAATTCCAATCTTGCAAAAAAAAAGGCAAAGCTCAAAAAGAAAAGAAAACAAATTTAAAACAATTTTTATTTTTCAAAAGTCTGAGATGTGCAGAATCTTGTCTCTTTTAATCAGGCACATGAGATAAGATGCACTAACCAACACAATTTAAGTTGTGCCGGGATGAAGAATAATTTGTCCATCACATCTTTTTTGATCGGAATTCATAGAACCATGTTTCTCATAGTTTTTAGACCATAACTTTCTTTCTGATGGTCTTGTCTTATCCTTGGAAACTAACTTCTTCTACGAAGATAGAACTAACTTGTTTGCTAATCGATTTGCTCTTCGTTGAAGTTTGTTGACATGTCTAAATTTGTGTTTGTACTTGTAACACTTTGACAGTTCATGACCCTTAAACGAACAATATGAGCATGTCAACCTGGAATATGATTCAGGTATCCGAGATGTGCGAGCTGCTAGACACACAGTAGAACCTGAAAAATTAGACAGAGAGTTTCCAACGGAAAGGTCAATTTTTTCTTCCAGATTAGTTGAGTTCTCTTCTGAATGAATATCAAGATTGATGTATGTATTGCTACAATTATCAAAATCAATATTTTCATACATAAGTGCAACACTTGATTTTTTGTCTTCATTAGAATCATAGTTGTCAGACATTTCATCAAGAGTTGCAGCAAGACCTTTGTTCCCAGTGTATTTCTTTCGATTTGGACACTCATTTGCAAAATGACCAAAACCTTTACACTTGAAGCACTGAGGCATATCCTCGTCATCAGTCTCATCATTATCCCTGTTTTTAGGAGGAACACGATTATGGGGCTTACCTGGATTTATCTATGGAGAACCGTTTACTTCTCTTCAAAATAAGATCCCTAAATTGTCTAGTGATCAACGATACTGACTTGTCAAGATCTTTATCTGATGAATCAACCTCAGAAAGATCATCTTCAGAGATGCAAACACTTTTAATTTTATCAAGTAATTTAGTTTTCTTTTGTTCTTTGAAAGCAACATCCTTCCCAAATTTGGATGTATGCTCATGATCAAAGATCTTTAGCTTCCCAACCAGAGTATTTTTGGAAAGCATTGCGAGATTATTTCCTTCAATGATGGCATGTTTCTTATAATCGTATCTGGATGGCAAGGATTTGAGAATTTTCATCACAATGTCCTTTTCAGGATTAGTCTTACCCAATGCAAAAGATGCATTAACAATTTCAGACACTTTGTGATTAAACTCATCAAATGAATCTTCATCTGCCATACGAAGGTTTTCCCAATCAGAATTTAGGTTTTGAAGCCTAACTTCTTTTTCACAGGTATTCCCTTCAAATACGATTTCTAAGATATCCCAGGCTTCTTTAGACTTTGTGCACGTAGTCACATGATGTTGAAGGTCTGGGGTAATGGAATGTATGATAACATTTAAGCCGTCAGAATTTTTCTTTGCAGCAAGGATTTCTTCTGGACTATATCTACCAATATCCTTAGGTATAGATACATCGCCTTTTGTATTAACCGGAGGATCATAGCCATTAAAAATACGTACCCATGTTTGAAAATCACGAGCTTGAAGAAAAGCACGCATAGCGATTTTCCACCATAAGTAGTTTGTGTAAAGACCCTCAAGCTCGTCAACGCTATTAGACTAGTCAATACACGTCTTAGTTGTTAATAACTCGATTAGTTTAACACGAACGTTAATTATTAGAAATTAATCTAACAACGATCTAGATACGAAACTAGTATCGTTAGATAGAACTCGAGAAGTGTTGCGAAATGGACTACTCGAACATGTCAATCGGATACCAGATGAAGGAGATATCATTAGATTGATTTGAAGGGCAAAATGGTATTTTCATAAGTAGACCGACCTGGGATTCCCTTAGCAGAGCGAGTGGGTGCAATAGTTTTACCCTTGGTCTTATCTTCACCCGATCGAGAAGATAAAACTCTTCTTTATTTTTTCATTCTTCTTTCTCTTTCATTCTTCTTTCTTCTTTTCTTTCTTTTTTCTTCTTTTCTTCACGACTGATGTTTCTGAGAGAAGTGTGAGAATCGATTAGAGATGATTAGTCGATGAAGATGTTGTGATGATGTAGGAGTTGGTGTTTCTGTTAATTATTAAGAAGAAGATTGAGATGATATTATAAATCGAAGATAGGGTTATCTGTGGTTAAGGATTGGGGTTTCGAATTACTGTTGATTAAAATGGAATTGAAGATGGGTTTGTTCTTAATTGGTGTTTGATGGAAGTTGTGGGGTTGTTCTGAAGTTGGTTTGAAGATAAAATTAGAGTTTTGGGTAATCGGTTAATTAGGGCTGCTGTGAGATGAATTTTTTATTAGATTAAGAGCAGCAGAGTTGAATCAAAAGTATTTGATGAATTAAGAGGAATCAGATGGAATCGATGGGTAGGTTCTGTTTGAATTGAAGTTACAGACAGTGGATAGAAGAGGAATTGAATTATAAGTTAGGATTTCGATATTGGGATCGTTATAGAGTGGACAAGGCAAGGTGTTAAGATCAACTATGTTACTCAAGGAAGCTGATTTAAGGTAATTCTTCTTTACTGAATTGAAGATAATCATTTTGTTGTTTGAATTATCTATAAGTTGAAGATGTTGTTAGGTTAATTGTAAATGGTGGTATGGAGTAGAATTATGTTGAGAAAATGTTGATAGTTGTTGTTGTTTTGAATCATTGGAATTGAACCTGTAGAGTTGGTTTTGAATATGAGTTATTAAATTAGGGGAAAGTTTAAGAAGATGGTTGTGTTATTGTCAGTGATACTGAACTAGTGGTGTTGATAGGTGAAAGAATTGATGAGTTTGAAGTATAATTGAGAATGGGGTGTACTGAGAAGGTTTAAGAAGATGGTGATGTCCCTTAACTGGTGGTATTAGTTTGAGATACATGATGAGCTTAGTTGAGCTGTCATAAGTGGTGTTGAAGAGAACTGGATTGAAAGTTGGATTTGGTAATGAATGTATATGAGTGTTACAACTGGTGTTACAAGTAGTGGACAAAGGACATGAAGGAGATAATGGTTGTGGTGTTATGAGCTGAGTAGGAAGAGGTGTGGTTATTATGTTGCAGGTGCAAGTGAATTGAAGTGCAGATGGAGTTTTAGTGTCATGGAATAGCTGAGTTAGTAACACTGTGGGAATACATTTAACTCTTTTATAACCATTGTTGTTTCTTTTACAAAAGTTTATGCTTAAAAAACTCATGTATTGTCTGTACGTGCATTCCATGCTTTGTTTAAATTGCCTTATGATAATTATGTTGATTCTGTGAATCTTTCCACGATTTGGAAAGGAATTGTAATGTTTTGTTTGTCATTATGAATTGTTATGGGAAATAAGAATTTCCACTTGTGGTATATAGGATACGCTCCTTCACTTTTGTACCTACATGAATTCAACTTTTATGCTTAAATTTGGTCATCATTAATGGGTGATATCAATAGCTATTCGGTGTGGAACAATCCGACATCAATATTATACATTGTTTGAAGAAGGAGTTTGTCCATATACAAATTTTGTTATTAGAGTGACTTGGTCACTTTTTAATGTTTGGGAAAACATGTATTGTTTTCCAACTCTTGCTTATGATTACTTTAAAGTTAAATGTTATTCCTACTGGGCACCCCTTTTAGGGATGATGTGCTCACTCATTCCCACTTTCAGTTTCAAAGACAGATCAGAGTTGCCCAGCGAAAGCTTCGAGGCGTTGATTTCGTTTGTTAGACTACTTCTGCTATGATTATTATGTTGTATACTTTATTTGCAAACCTAATGACTATTGTATATGTATCATTTGAGAGGAGTTCTTGTATATATATTTCTGAGCGGGGCTAATTTTGGGTTAATTTTTGTAGCATATTTATTAATTGAATGTTTAAGTAAATGATTTAGGTTCTTAGTGCCTCTTTATTAGTTAAGCTCTTGGATTAGTCAGCTGCTAGCTTTGGGGGCGCTACAGTGTTGGTATCAGAGCTCACTATTACATCTTATATGAGAAAAATAGAAATTGCCGGTGCTAGTTAGTGAACTAGATTAGTTTAGAAATGGGTTGGGTTGTGAGATAAATCTTAATCATTAAAAGCTATCAATAATTAAAAGACTTATTTGATTGATTGATTTGTTTGTTTGATTGTTTGTGTATGTAATAAAGTAAAGATTGTAGATTACACCGGTAGATTTAGCTAATAAAGGTTAGGGAATAATCAGACTAAGAAGTATGAACACGTACATAATCCAATACTAGAAAAATAGTGAGATTAACACAATTGATAAATCTTGAAAGTCATATAGAAATTTATTGCACACCTTGACTTATACGTAGGTCAACAATTTATGATTACATAAATGTTAATAATTTGTTGGGATTTAATAATATTTTTAAGAGTAGTTAGAATGATACCTCGACCATCAGTTTAATAATAAAAATATTATAATAGTAATTATAAATGAAAACAATAGTAATAACAGTATTCAGATACTTAGTGTAATATTAGAATTGAAAGAAAATAAATTTGTATATTGATAGGATCCTTCTTAGTAAATAGATTCAATAATCTTTTGATATGGAAAATTAGTATGACGAACTTAAACTGTTAGAATTTAAATTAGTATTATACTGAGCATAACTTAAATTAAAATATCATTAACAAATATATAGCAATAAAATATTGATTAGGATTAAATAGCCATGGGAAATTATTAGTGCTTATCTAAGGTTAAGTTTTGCAAAATTAACTAATAACAAATTAGAATTATTTGTTTTGTGCTCGAACCAGATAGATAATATAAGACTTATTAGGTAGGATTAAGAACATAAGGTCATATAAGGCATAAAGACTAAACTTGTTAACGATCTTATACCCAGATTATCTGTAGTCCAATAAATGATTCACTAACTCACTAAATTTTACACATAAAGTGATATATTATACTCCCTCCGTTCCTTTTTAATAGGATGGTTTTGTTTTTAGAGAAATTTAAGGAAATTAAGAGAACTAATCATTGAAAGTGGTCCTCATGACACTTGTCAATAAAAGAAGTGAAGTGAAATGGTCCCCATGACACTTGTCAGCAAAAGAAGTATAGTGAAATGGTCCACATGACACTTGTCATCAAAACAAGTTAAGAGAAAAGTGGTCCCAGAACACGAAAGTAACATTTGACTTTCCCAATTAGGAAACCAACCTATTTTTTTGAAACATTTATTTTAGGAAACCAGCCTATTAAAAAGGAACGGAGGAAGTACAATTTTATGCAAACTCAAATTTAAATCATATTAAATTACCAACGCCAATATTTAACAAGATATAGTATACAGATTCAATGTGAATAAATAAAATCTATGATATCAATATGTACGTGAATGTAGAGTTATACTTAGAAGATTAAGGTTTAGTGTACCAACGAGACTATTAACTTAAGAATAATGAGAATAATAATAGTTGATAATAGTATGCGAATAAATAGACTAGTGGGAAATTTGGAGTAGATTATATTTGGAAAATTTATATATATGGTATTACAGTAAAGTTAAAATTATCAGATATTACAAATTAGCGTAAAATCGAATTGGGATACCTATATGGGTAAAAGGATTAAATAAAATAAATTTTGATGATTAAATTGCTTAAAATGATGTAATTATTTATATATTTTACGAAGTAAAATTTATCAGACTTACACCAGTTACAATAAAAGTTTAGAGACTAATTATTCTTAATAAATTAATACATAGTTAATCCAGCACTGGGGAATAGTGAAGGTTGTGTTTTCTCTGCTCGTAGGAAGGCATTGTTGGGCTTGGACAACCTTGACAGGGCAACTGCATTCAGAGATGACCGATCATAGAAGCTTGGTATAATTCTTTAGAAAACCGATAAATATAATTTCACTTAAAAAGATTTGTAGGATTCTTCCTTGAGATTAGAGACAAATATCTTATAAAATAAAATTGGTCTAATAAAAATTAGACTTCCTTATTTGATAGAATTTAAATCAGTATAGTTGAACCTAGAGCCACAAATATTACTAGTAGAAAACCATATAGGTTTGTGCTTTGTTTCTTGTTGTTTACGTTTAGACAAAAGATGGGATTATTCCATAAGGTGGGGAGTTTTTGAAGACCAGAAGGATGGTTTGATTTTCGAGGAAGAAAATTTATAAGGTGGGGAGAATGTAAAGACCCTCAAGCTCGTCAACACTATTAAACTAGTCAAGACACGTCTTAGCTGTTAATAACTCTATTAGTTTAACACGAACGTTAATTATTAAAAATTAATCTAACAACAATCTAGATACGAAACTAGTATCGTTAGATAGAACTCGGGAAGTGTTGCGAAATGGACTACTCGAACATGTCAATCGGATACCAGACGAAGTAGATATCATCAGATTGATTTGAAGGGCAAAATGGTCTTTTCACAAGTAGACCGACCTGGGCTTCCCTTAGCAGAGCGAGTGGGTGCAATAGTTTTACCCTTGGTCTTATCTTCACCCGATCGAGAAGATAAAACTCTTCTTTATTTTCTTCTTCTTCTTTCTCTTTTATTCTTCTTTCTTCTTTTCTTTCTTTTTTCTTCTGTTCTTCACGGCTGCTGTTTCTGAGAGAAGTGTGAGAATCGATTAGAGAGGGCTAGTCGATGAAGATGTTCTGATGATGTAGGAGTTGGTGTTTCTGTTAATTATTAAGAAGAAGATTGAGATGATATTATAAACCGAAGTTAGGGTTTTCTGTGGTTAAGGATAGCGGTTTCGAATTACTGTTGATTAAGATGGAATTGAAGATGGGTTTGTTCTTAATTGGTGTTTAATGAAAGTTGTGGGGTTTTTATGAAGTTGGTTTGAAGATGAAATCAGAGTTTTGGATAATCTGTTAATTAGGGCTGTTGTGAGATGAATTTGGAATTAAATTAAGAGCAGCAGAGTTGAATCAAGATTAATTGATGAATTAAGAGGAATCAGATGGAATCGACGGGTGGGTTTTTTTTCGAATTGAAGTTACAGACAGTGGATAGAAGAAGAATTGAATTATAAGTTAGGATTTCAAAATTGGGATGGTTATAGAGTGGACAAGGCAATGTGGTAAGATCAACTATGTTACTCAAGGAAGCTGATTTAAGGTAATTCTTCTTTACTGAATTGAAGATGATTGTTTTGTGGTTTGAATTATCTATAAGTTGAAGATGTTGTTAGGTTAATTGTAAATGGTGGTATGGAGTAGAATTGTGTTGAGAAGATGTTGATAGTTGTTGTTGTTTTGAATTATTGGAATTGAACCTGTAGAGTTGGTTTTGAATATGAGTTATTGAATTAGGGGAAAGTTTAAGAAGATGGTTGTATTATTGTCATTGATACTGAACTAGTGGTGTTGATAGGTGAAAGAATTGATGAGTTTGAAGTATAATTGAGAATGGGGTGTACTGAGAAGGTTTAAGAAGATGGTTATGTCCCTTAACTGGTGGTATTGGTTTGAGATACAGGATGAGCTTAGTTGAGCTGTCATAAGTGGTGTTGAAGAGAACTGGATTGAGAGTTGGATTTGGTAATGAATGTATATGAGTGTTACAACTGGTGTTACAAGTTGTGGACAAAGGACATGAAGGAGATAATGGTTGTTGTGTTATGAGCTGAGTAGGAAGAGGTGTGGTTATTATGTTGCAGGTGCAAGTGAATTGAAGTGCAGATGGAGTTTTAGTGTCATGGAATAGCTGAGTTAGTAACACCGTGGGAATACATTTAACTCTTTTGTAACCATTGTTGTTGCTTTTACAAAAATTTATGCTTAACAAACTCATGTATTGTCTGTCCGTGCATTCCATGCTTTGTTTAAATTGCCTTATGATAATTATGTTGATTCTGTGAATCTTTCCACGATTTGGAAAGGACTTGTAATGTTTTGTTTGTCATTATGAATTGTTATGGGAAATAAGAATTTCTACTTGTGGTATATAGGATACGCTCCTTCACGTTTGTACCTACATGAATTCAGCTTTTATGCTCAAATTTGGTCATCATTAATGGGTGATATCAATAGTTGTTCGGTGTGGAACAATCCGACATCAATATTATACATTGTTTGAAGGAGTTTGTCCATATAAAAATTTTGTTATTAGAGTGACTTGATCACTTTTTAATGTTTGAGAAAACATGTATTGTTTTCCAACTCTTGCTTATGATTACTTTAAAGTTAAATGTTATTCCTACTGGGCACCCCTTTTAAGGATGATGTGCTCACTCATTCCAACTTTCAGTTTCAGAGACAGATCAGAGTTGCGCTGCGAAAGCTTCGAGGCGTTGATTTCGTTTGTTAGACTACTTCTGCTATGATTATTATGTTGTATACTTTATTTGAAAACCTAATGACTATTGTATATGTATCATTTGAGAGGAGTTCTTGTATATATATTTCTGAGCGGGGCTAATTTTGGGTTAAGTTTTGTAGCATATTTCTTAATTGAATGTTTAAGTAAATAATTTAGGTTCTTAGTGACTCTTTATTAGTTAATCTCTTAGATTAGTCATCTGCTAGCTTAGGGGGCGCTACAGTTTGAGGCATTGAAGACTGGTGGTACGTTTGTGGAGATAAAATTTCTGTCCATAGAGTCAGATCGCTACAAACACAGACTTATAAGGTCGTTCAACGTGTTTGCATGCTCTGTTACCAATTGAAAAAGTGGGGGACTAACAACCTCACCCAATAATTCGCTTAGCAATCTGTATGGACTAACTCCAATACACTTTTAAGAGAATCAACTAGGCAGTCATACTCAATCTTAATAAAAAAGTATATCAAGGAGTTATATCTCAATTTCTCGATTCAATACTTACTCAAGCAAATAGAAATCTGCGAGTCTAATTGAATACAAGAGAAATTAACTTGAACGGTACCAAAGACCAATGTTCAATTATCAATCAATTTCAATCAACAATCAAAGTTTGGATTTACTAATTGATCGATTCAACGCACAACCTGTGATATTTCAATTATATAACAAAATATAATGCGGAAAAGAAATAACACAGACACCAGAAGTTTTGTTAACGAGGAAACCGCAAATGCAGAAAAACCCCGGGATCTAGTCCAGATTGAACACACACTGTATTAAGCCGCTACAGACACTAGCCTACTACAAACTAACTTCGGTCTGGACTGTAGTTGAACCCCAATCAATCTCACATTGATCCAAGGTACAGTTTCGCTCCTTACATCTCTTATCCCAGCAGGATACTACACACTTGTTTCCCTTAGCTGATCTCACCCACAACTAAGAGTTGCTACGACCCAAAGTCGAAAACTTTAATAAACAAATCTGTGTCACACAGAAAAGTCTACAAGAATAGATAAATTTGTCTCCCACAGAAATACCTACGAGTTTTGTTCCGTCTTTTGATAAATCAAGGTGAACGGGAACCAATCGATAACCCGGACTTATATTCCCGAAGAACAGCCTAGAATTATCAATCACCTCACAATAATCTTAATCGACTAGCAAAACAAGATATTGCGGAATCACAAACGATGAGACGAAGATGTTTGTGACTACTTTTCTATCTTGCCTATCAGAGAAATTAATTTCGAGCCAATTTTACAATTGTACTCAATACGATAGAAACAACAAGATCAGATCACGCACCTACAGAGAGAATAGTTGGGTCTGGCTTCACAATCCCAATGAAGTCTTCAAGTCGTTAAACTACAGGGTCTCGATAAAAACCAAAGGTTAAAGGAGAATCGACTCTAGCTTATACAACTAGTATCACACAGGAGGTGTGGGGATTAGGTTTCCTAGTTGCTAGAGTACTCCTTTATATAGTCTTCAAATCAGGGTTTACAATCAATGCTACCTTGGTAACAAAGCATTCAATATTCACCGTTATATGAAAACCTGATTAGATTCAATATAATATCTTTCAACTGTTAGATCGAATCTTACCTTATTATACACAAATGAAATGCACGTTCATTTAGGTTTGTGTAACCGTACCTAAACGTGTACACCTAGTTGGTTCAACTGTAGTTAACCAAATGGTTAGCCATTTGAGCACTTTAAGATCAACCATATTCATCTTCACCATAACTAGTTCAAATGACTCAAAAGAACTATTTAGAGAGTTGTTCAATTGCTTAGATCTTATAGAAGTATACATGACACAATCGAAGCAAAATCGGTTTTGATTCACTCGAATCGATTCATGAACATTATAGCCACGGTTTGCAAATTGCACTCCTTATTATATAAATGTTTTAGTTCATGAACAAACGAATTTTAGAAAGTAACACACTTAAGTATGCGTACGGGTATGCGTACTTAAGTAACCGGATTTGAGTTTGTCTTGATATTCAAACTTAGCAGAAATTCACGGACGTGAACTTTCCGCCAGTATGCGTACGAGTACGCATACTTAGGTAATAGGATTGAGTTGGTTTTTATTTCCAAACTCAGCAGAAATTCACGGTCGCGAACTTCCGCCAGTATGCGTATAGGTACGCATACTTACCCAGTCTCCATCAACCATTTAGTACACACACAAGTATGTATACATTTGGTTCCCGATTTTGGACTTATACACTAATGTGCGAACACACTATATGCTTATATCAAAAGATGGTTACATATTCTAAACTCTCATTTCAATCATTGAAACATTCTTAGAGGATGTTATATAGCGGTTATTCACACGCTATTTTTCATCAAAGAGATTTTCAAGAGATTGAAACAAGCAACATGACTTTCGTCACTTGTAAAGATGAACTTGTCCAAAGCAAAAGCTTACCAACACATATTTCGAGAAATAGATAAGCGAGATAAACTCGGCTCGAAATAGCAAATGTGTATAATCGAAGTCTATACAACAATACGACTTTTTTATCGAGATAGAAGATAAAATAGATAGACTTTTGAGTGATAGATAAGTTCAAGTCTCCACATACCTTTTAGTCGATGAAGTTCCACCAGTTCCTTGAGTATTTCTTCTTCTTTGTATGATGAACGCCGTGGAGTCTAGAGCTCAACTACACTTTATATCCTAGTCCGAGACTTAGCTATAAGTAGATTAAAAATCAAGACTTATAGTTTTGGCAACTAAACTTGACAAACAAGCTTGAGATAACAACAATTGCGAGTTTGACCGAGCTGTGCTCTAACAAAACCGATTTTAGAACATAACATACTTAAGTATGTAAACGAGTACTGTTAGAGCAAAGCTCGGTGAACCTCGCATGCGCTGCTATCTCAAGCATGTTTGTCAATATTAGTGATCAAAACTATAAGTCTTGATTTCTAGCCTACATAGCTAAGTCTCGGACTAGGATAGAAAAGTGTAGTTGAGCTCAAGGACTTCATGGCGATTCATCATACAACGACGAAGATCTATACAAGGAACCGTGGAACTTCATCAACAAAAAGGTATGTGGAGACTTGAACTTATCTATCACTCAAAATTCTATCTCTTCTATCTCATACTTCTTATGAGACAAAAGTCGTATGCTATATAGACTAGATCATACACATTTAACATTTCGAGCTGCGCATTCATTGCTTATCTTTTATCTCGAAATCGTGTGTTGGTAAAGCGTTTCGCTTTGATCAAGTTTATCTTCACCTAGTAACGAAAGTCATGAAAAGTTTCAATCACTTTGAGAATTGCTCTGACGTGAATCGGTCTGTGAATAACGGCTACATAGCGTCCTATGAGAATGTCTCAATGGTTGAAATGAGAGTTTAGATTACATAACCATGTATTCCTTGAACCGAAGTTTTCGAACTTTGTTGATCAAGAGAAATCGGGAGGATTGTGGAATTGGCTTGCCAAGTCCGCGAACTGTCGAAATTTCTCGACCGAGAATTTCTGCTGGGTTTTTCCAAATACTTGTTTGTGTGTTTAGTCCACGAGCTCAGTCCACGAACTGGCGGAAGTTCTCTTTCCGAGAATTTCTGCTGAGTTTGGAAAACTCAACTGATTAAATTAAGTCCGCGAACTTGTTTGTGAACTTAAGAGGTTATGATCTAAAGATGTGCTCTGAACATGAAACATTAAATTACTAAGGAATGCTTTATGCAAACCGTGGATATAATGTTCATGAGACGATTCAATCGAATCTAATCATCTTTGCTTTAATTGTGTCTTGTGTAGGTACATAAGATCTCATAGCAATTGAACAACTCTGTAACTAGTTCATTTGAGTCAATTGAACTAGTTGTGGTGAAGAAGAACAAGGTTAATATGAAATGCTCATATGGTTAACCTTTTGGGTTACTATGTTGAACCAACATACACGTACACGTTTAGGCATGGTTTTCACGAACCCAGTAAACGTCTACCCAAGTGTGTGCGACAAGCTAAGTTTTCGATCTAACGGTTGAGAAATATTAGCTTGAATCTAAATCAGGTTTTCATCTAACGGTGAATAAAGATTGCTTTGTAACTAAGGCAAAACCCTGATTTGAAGGCTATATGAAGGAGACATCTAGCATTGTGCAAAACTAAGCCCCACACGTCTGTGTGGTACTAGTGCACCCGCTAGAGTCGATCTCCATTAACCTTTGATTTTCTTCTATAAAATCAGGTTAACGACTTAAAGAGTTCATTGGGATTGTGAAGCCAGACCGATACTACTTTATCGTAGTTGTGTGATATGATCTTGCATCTTCTATCGTACGAGTACAATCGATTGATTGGCTTGAGATCGTGAGAGTTCTCCGATAGGAAAGATAAAGAACTCACACACATCTTCATCTCACTGTTTGTGATTCCTCGACAATCCGCTTGTGTAGTCAGGAAGGATTGTAGAGAGGTGATTGATTAATCTAGGTTGTTCTTCGGGAATATAAGACTGGATTATCAATTGGTTCCCGTTACCTTGATTTTATATCTAAAGACGGAACAAAACCTAGGGTTTATCTGTGGGAGACAAATTTATCCTTTTATAAACTTTTCTGTGTGAGACAGATCTGTTTATTATCAAGTATGTGATTTTGGATTACAACAACTCTTGGTTGTGGGTGAGATCAGCTAAGGGAATCAAATGCGCAGTATCCTGGTGGGATCATAGGCGTAGGAGTACAACTGTACCTTGTATCAGTGGGAGATTGATAGGGTTTCAACTATAGTCCAGTCTGAAGTTAGTTTGCAGTAGGCTAGTGTCTGTAGCGTCTTAATACAGTGTGTATTCAATCTGGACTAGGTCCTGGGGTTTTTCTGCATTTGCGGTTTCCTCGTTAACAAAACTTCTGGTGTCTGTGTTATTTCTTTTCCGCATTATATTCGTTATATAATGAAATAATACAGGTTGTGCGTTCGTGATCATCAATTGGAAATCCAACCTTTGGTTGTTGATTGATATTGATTGATCCTTGGACATTGGTCTTTGGTACCGTCCAAGTATTCCTTGTATTTTATAAAGACTCACTATTGTTTTTATCTTGAGTAGAAATAAAATCAAGAGAGAGATATTAACTCCTTGAGATACTTTTATCTATATTGATTCTGACTGTATAGTTGATTCTCTAGCAAAGTATTTCGGAGTTGGTCCATACAGATTGCTAATCGAAATATTGGGTGATGTTGTTAGACCCCCGCTTTTTCAATTGGTATCAGAGCAGGCAAACACGTTTAAGACCTCATCAGTTTGTGTTTGTAGCGATCTGACTCTATGGATTATAAAGTCTCAATTAACGCCTCACCAAGTCTAAAAAACAACCGTAGGAAAAGGTCTGATAAACTGGTTAATCTTCAGAAGAGATTGGAAGAACAAACCCGGATCTATTCTGGTCTTGTTGCATAAATTACAACTCTTAAGTATTTGATATCTAGTAAGATTATCTCGTTGAATCTAAGAGAATCCAGTTGTTCCTTTCTAAAAGATTGTCACTCTTCAGATAATGTTCAACGATCGTTTGTTGAGAAAACTAATGTGATTAGGAACCACTCAGACAAATGCCAAGGGTCTGGCCTTTATGGATACTCATCCGATCATCCTCTTCGACCATGTACGTCATCTTTAAAGAGTCTGAAGACTGAAAGTAATCCTTGCAAGAATGTTGTGCAACCATGCAGTACTCAAAAGGGACGTACAATACTGTCAGTAAATTCTATACAGAAAAGTATTGATGGTATAGGCAATCTTACTTCTTGTCCTACTTCTTCTCTTCAATTGTGTATCGACAGTCATTGTGCCCCCTTCCTACATGTATTAGGCGATTCCTCATTGTGCGTGTCCTCTATCGCCTCCAAACATGGAAAAGACTCTACAACCAAGACAGAAGGAGATCTTCCGATGGGTGGCTATTCATCTCATTCAGAACCAGGAAATATTGATATAACTCTGAGCAACTCCTCTTGGAAAAAATCAATGATTGATGAGTTAGGTCAACTTCATAGACAAGTTCTGTGGAACCTTGTACCATGCAAGTCCAATGTCTATTATGAAGGTTCTAAATGGGTATCCAGGAATGAGGAAGAATGTTTAAACACCTTCAGATATAATCTCATGCTCATTTCTCAAGGAGACTCACGTGTTGAAGTTGTTGAGCCTAAAGAAATGATTGTTCCTATGTAACGCTTTTTAGCTATTCAATCTACTTATAATTGTTGCAGGTCCTACGTGACAAGTGCTTCGGGGAACAAAAGAAGAAGAATCTCTGCTCAAGTGTCTTACCTTAAAAAGCCACCATGGGATAAACAAGGGGATCTTTTTGATCCCATTGTTTCTACCTAACCCTAGACGTTCGCGTCCCCATGATTGTCTAGAGAAAATGGGGATTTGCGTCTTTTGGCTCAAGGAGTGTATTTTTGGTTATTTTTGTTTTTACCTATATATACCTCTAAAAATACAAAAGCTTTTGTTTGTCCAGGGTTTCTGTGGTTCACGAACGGTGTATTTAAAAAAAAATTCTATTCCATGGCACCTGTTACTAGGTGCAGCATAAGCATGAATACAATGCTGTCAGCTAACGTACGACAGTGTACTGGAATTTCCTCCACAAGGTTGAAGAAAGTGAAGGCTACAATTAATGGTAAAAATCCTTCCTTAAACTGGTTCTTTTCGTCGTATCAAAGTAATGAAAATTTCAGGAACCTGGTTCTTGTATCAACAAAAGAAACAACTTAAAATCTCGGATTTCTGCATCCTTAGAAGATATTGTTCACTATGAACGAATGTTGTCTCAATCTACAAACACTGTACGAAAACTAGGAAAAGAACTCAGTAAATTGACAGTGTTTTCAAAAGATTTGGAGGAGTTGAATGATCCCTTTGTTAATGAACTCATCAATAATGAGAAGGAGTTCTCTGAAGAAACTTTGGAAAAGTTCATGAGATGTCTTCTTTTTGGATTAGTTGGAAGAATAACTAGTGCTTTGAATAGCGATGATTGTGACTACACATAGCTATTTTTGTTTTCATCTTCTTATGTTATTTTTTAGGTTTATTGGTATTAAATTCTAAAAATATTTGGAGGATGATGTTTATTGCAGTATTTTAATGGTTTGTGATATTGCAGTATTTTTATGGGATATGTATTGTTTGCGTCCGTGAACTTGAAGGTCCCATATTTTGTCAAAAGTAAAGTCGTTCATGAATCGGTATTCTTATTAATGAAAGGACGAATGGACTTTTGACATATACAAAAGTTAAGCCTATGTAATCATGTTTTTGATGGAAATAGGATAAAATCTTTTGTTCAACAAGGATAAAGTCTATTATGTCGTTATGATGGAAAATAGAATAGATCCTTGTATGTTATCCACGGTATTGATCTTCATTGATCCATTTTATTATGTTTTACCGTGAAGGCTCCATTGTGTGTCTTATGTTGAGCACCTTACAACTAAGTCGATTTACCTTGGCTTTGTTGGTTGTTCCATAAGATGTTATATGTTGAGCATTAGGAACTAAATTAATCAACTAGTTTGGTTATTTAGTTAGTACTCCATAAGTCTTCTTTCTTATATCGAGTACATGTACGGTTAAGGTTGTCATATTCTATGATGAACTTAGTCAGGGTTCCATAAGTTCTCTTATGTTGAGCCCAAAATAATTAAATTGATTACTTCGGTGATTAGTTTGGTTATTTGTATTCCAATTAGATTAATTATAGGTTCTCTTGTAATTACTCTAGTTGAGTTTTTATATATTCCACAAGTTCTTGTGTTGAGTATATGAAAGGCTACACTATCATGTTCTTTGGTTAATATAGTCATATATTCCGTAAGGTTTTCCTTATGTTGAATATTTGAACTGTTAAGTTAGTCATCTCTATGTGATTGACTTAGTGTAGCTCCGTGAGTTTACTTATGTTGAGCACTTTCAATTAAATTGATCACTTTTGTGGTTTGATTTAGTTGCGTATTCCAATTGAATTAATCATGGGTTTACTTGTGATTAATTTGATTGAGCTTTGGATATAGAAAATCATTCCTATGGTTTTTGGTGTCCAATAAAAATCCTTCTTTTCTTTCGAAATTAAGATCGCTCTTGTTGTTCTCTCGCGAATGACATCAAATGGGGGAGAGTTCTTTTGAACTTTTGCTTAATGGTAATATCTTGCGGGGAGTGCTGCTGTGGAATTTTATAGAGGTTATCTTGTATCTTAAAACTCCTTGATGAATGCTCTTAGCTTCGGCTATTAGATTGCATCTAAATTAAGTTGGTATGTATTTTTCTTTTGGTCATGAAATGTCTCTTGTGGAAATTTCATTATGTTCCCATTCTTGTACCTTTGTCAATTTTATTGACAAAAAGGGGGAGAAATATTGTAGTTCACACTACAAATACATACGGTTTTCGGATCATTGTGTAAGGGGGAGTGGTTTCCATGATCGAGATGGAGTATTGACTTAGGGGGAGTGATACATATCACCGTAGTATTATTGTTAAAGTCGTGATACAATTGGACTTTGATGTTATATAATAATACTATGACACTATATAATAATGATCGAGAATCTCGATTTCTCTTATTGTTATAGCTACGGATCTTCAACAACGATGGTACTAAACTTACAACCTTTGGGATCATTGGAGTACTTGGAAGGACGAAGATTTCAAGGAACGTTGAAGATTAGACTATGGAATAGGAGCCACTAAAGTTTATCTTTTTTGTATTCCATATGTATTAATAGTTTTGTCACTAAAATTGATAAAGGGGAGAATGTTAGAGCATAGATCGGTCAACCTCGCATGCGTTGCTATCTCAAGCATGTTTGTCAATATTAGTGATCAAAACTATAAGTCTTGATTTCTATCCTACATAGCTAAGTCTGACTAGGAAAGAAAAGTATAGTTGAGCTCAAGGAATTCATCGCGATTCATCATACAACGACGAAGATCTATACAAGGAACCGTGGAACTTCATCAAGAAAAAGGTATGTGGAAACTTGAACTTATCTATCACTCAAAAGTCTATCTCTTATATCTCCTACTTCTTATGAGACAAAAGTCGTATGCTATATAGACTAAATCATACACATTTGACATTTCGAGCTGAGCATTCATTGCTTATCTTTTATCTCGAAATCGTGTGTTGGTAAAGCGTTTCGCTTTGATCAAGTTTATCTTCACCTAGTGACGAAAGTCATGAAAAGTTTCAATCACTTTGAGAATTGCTCTGACGTGAATCGGTCTGTAAATAACGGCTACACAGCGTCCTCTGAGAATGTCTCGATGATTGAAATGAGATTTTAGATTACATAACCATGTATTCCTTGAACCGAAGTTTTCGAACTTTGTTGATCAAGAGAAATCGGGAGGATTGTGGAATTGGCTTGCCAAGTCCGCGAACTGTCGGAAGTTCTCGACCGAGAATTTCTGCTGGGTTTTTCCAAATACTCGTTTGTGTGCTTAGTCTGCGAACTCAGTCCGCGAAACCAGTCCGCGAACTGGCGGAAGTTCACTTTTCGAGAATTTCTGCTGAGTTTGGAAAACTCAACCGATTAACTTAAGTCCACAAACTTGTTTGTGAACTTAAGAGGTTATGATCTAAAGATGTGCTCTGAACATGAAACATGAAATTACTAAGGAATGCTTTATGCAAACCGTGGCTATAATGTTCATGAGTCGATTCAATCGAATCGAATCATCTTTGCTTCAATTGTGTCTTGTGTAGTTACATAAGATCTCATAGCAATTGAACAACTCTGTAACTAGTTCATTTGAGTCAATTGAACTAGTTATGGTGAAGAAGACCAAGGTTAATATGAAATGCTCATATGGTTAACCTTTTGGGTTACTATGTTGAACCAACATACGCGTATACGTTTGGGCATGGTTTTCACGAACCCAGTAAACGTCTACCCAAGTGTGTGTGACAAGCTAAGTTTTCGATCTAACGGTTGAGAAATATTAGCTTGAATCTAAATCAGGTTTTCATCTAACGGTGAATAAGGATTGCTTTGTAACTAAGGCAAAACCCTGATTTGAAGGCTATATAAAGGAGACATCTAGCATTGTGCAGAACTAATCCCCACACGTCTGTGTGCTACTAGTGCGACCGCTAGAGTCGATCTTCATTAACCTTTGATTTTCTTCTCTAAAATCAGGTTAACGACTTAAAGACTTCATTGGGATTGTGAAGCCAGACCGATACTACTTTATCGTAGTTGTGTGATCTGATCTTGCATCTTCTATCGTACGAGTACAATCGATTGATTGGCTTGAGATCGTGAGAGTTCTCCGATAGGCAAGATAAAGAAATCACAAACATCTTCGTCTCACTGTTTGTGATTCCTCGACAATACGCTTGTGTAATTAGGAAGGATTGTAAAGAGGTGATTGATTAATCTAGGTTGTTCTTCGGGAATATAAGACCGGATTATCAATTGGTTCCTGTTACCTTTATTTTATATCTAAAGACGGAACAAAACCTAGGATTTATCTGTGGGAGACAGATTTATCCTTTTATAGACTTTTCTGTGTGAGACAGATCGTTTATTATCAAGTCTGTGATTTTGGATTACAACAACTCTTGGTTGTGGGTGAGATCAGCTAAGGGAATCAAGTGCGCAGTATCCTGGTGGGATCAGAGGTGTAGGAGTAAAGTTGTACCTTGTATAAGTGGGAGATTGATCGGGGTTTAACTATAGTCCATTCCGAAGTTAGTTTGCAGTAGGCTAGTGTCTGTAGCGGCTTAATACAATGTGTATTCAATCTGGACTAGGTCCCGGGATTTTTCTGCATTTTCGGTTTCCTCGTTAACAAAACTTCTGGTGTCTGTGTTATTTCTTTTCCGCATTATATTTTATATAATTGAAATAATACAGGTTGTGCGTTTGTGATCATCAATTGGAAATCCAACCTTTGTGTTGATTGATATTTATTGATCCTTGGACATTGGTCTTTGGTACCGTCCAAGTAATCCTTGTATTCGATAAAGACTCGCTATTGTTTTTAGCTTGAGTAGAAATCAAATCAAGAGAGAGATATTAACTCCTTGAGATACTTTTATCTAGATTGAGTCTGACTGTCTAGTTGATTCTCTAGCAAAGTATTTCGGAGTTAGTCCATACAAATTGCTAATCGAAATATTGGGTGGTTTTGTTAGACCCCCGCTTTTTCAGGTACGCATACCTAAGTAGCCGGACTGAGTTTGGTTACGCCAGTACGTGTACGGGTACGCATACCATACAACACTTCCAAACTCCAGCAAAAATTCACGGAACTTGAACTTCCGCCAGTATGCGTACGGGTACGCATACTTAGTTCCCGGACTTCCAACAACCAACCAGTACGCATACGGGTACGCATACCATAGTTCCCGGTTTTGGACTTTACACAAATGTGAATACACACTATGTTTATTTCCAATCATGGTTACATGTTCTAAACCCTCATTTCAATCATTGAAACATTCTTCGAAGACGACAATAGCTGTCTTACACAAACTATTAGCTTCAAAGCAATTTTCAAGTGATCGAATGATCAATACGAAACATTCCGAGTCTACATCAAATGACTGTCTCACACAAATCATGTAAGATGTTACAAGGAGATTTTCACATGATCATTTTTTGACTTTCGTCAAGAATAAAAGATGAAATTGGTTAAAGCGAAAGCTTACCAACACATATTTAGAGATAGATACGCGAGATAAACTCGGCTCGAAATATCAAATGTGTATAATTGAAGTCTATATAGCAATACTACTTTTGTCTCAAATAGGAGATAAAGTAGATAGACTTTTTAGTGATAGATGAGTTCAAGTCTCCACATACCTTTTGTTGATGAAGTTCTACAAGTTTCCTTGAGTAGTTCTTCGTCTTCATTTGATGAACGTCGTGAAGTCTAAAGATCAACTACACTTACTATCCTAATCCGAGATTTAGCTATAAGTAGACTAGAAATCAAGACTTATAGTTTCAGCAACTAAACTTGACAAACAAGCTTGAGATAACAATACTCAATCGTAGGTGTAGATGGGGAAAACGATTTGCTGGTTTTTACGGAATTGAGGAGACGTCCGTGTGGAGACTCCTTGAACCGAGTGAAATGTTGAACCTCACACAGATGCACTGCAAGAAGGGAGTGATTTAAGTTCGAGAGATCAATCTGTAGGACTCCGGCCTAAACCAAGAACAATGGTTGTTCCAGAGTCAATTCGGTCACAAGAGAGGATAGTTTGATCTGTAGGAGGGAAGCTGAGAAATGTGTGGGATCAATGGTGATCTGAGATTGTAGGTGTGTTGTGAATTCAGCGTGAGAACGCTCTGAATGATTGAATTTTACTCAATTGAGAGTGATTGCTCAGAGGATGAGTTCGTGTAGACGAAAGATTGTCTATATGAACTTTCCGAGAAATTCCTTGTTTAGACGAATGTTCGAGTATTCGAATCTTGTCCTTTCAATCATAATTCAGATGTCTTTTTATATTACTAAATTAAAAACACCATGATCCCATGAAGTGTGACAGTTGCTGGAATCAGAGAGTGGGGAAGTAGGAAATCGTGTTAAAACCAGTTGCTCATCGTGCGGAGACTTAGTTAATTTTCCACCCACTACTTTGCTGACTCTTCCAACTGATTGCACGACTTGCTCACATTCTCGTCGTGGGTAAACACACATGACGTAGACCGCCAGACCAAACCCTAGTTAATATCCCCCCATGTGACACAATTGATATCTCGTGATTGTGGAGCCAGTTGCTGACTTTATGGGACAATGAGTCCATGTATTGCTGAGTTGAACATGATTTGCAAATGTTCTGAAACTCATGAATTAAATATGTCTGCCGAGACGAGGTATTATTATGTTGATTACCTAAGACGGGCAAACTGTGTTGCTGAGTTGTTGAATATTGATAGTTGAACCAATATTCTTGAATCTGAGCAAATATTGCTGGTTCGAGGAAATATTGTCGGTTTGAGCGAATATTGCTCATTTGATGAATTGTTGGTAGCAGGACCAAATAAAATATTAATTTAAGATACTGGCTGCTGGATCGAGCATAATAAATAAAAATGTTGATCATGGAATCAACATAAAATTATCAGTTTTTTTATCTGCTCAGAATCATGTTTTTGCAGAGCCATGGATTCAAAAAACCCTAATTTTAATGAAATGATGATTTATTCAAAATCAACCGCAGAGTGAAGCAGGGACCGGACACATGGGATGATGAGTCCACCATGTAACGCCCAGATGCTCGAATGAGCAAAATACCAAAGTCTCTTGAGGACATGTTGGTGGAAGAATGATTAAGTGATGGTTTAATCATTTATTAAAATAATGCTCGTGTGAGCGACAGATAACAAAACCTAGACATGAAAAGATGAAGGACCGACCAAGAGGTCATGGGGCCGGCTCTTGGTGACCGTGGGACCAATTGATGGTCGTTTGAGCAAACCCTCAATTGTTTGGAAAGAGTTTGAACCTAATATGAGCAATTGAGAAAATTAGGTTAAAATCATTAAAACGTGTGGGACCGGATGTTTGCAAGCCTTAGGGTCACCATTGGTCGGTCAAGGGGATGTGCCTGTGTCACCATATTGTCTGTGTCTCAGTCCTGAGAGTTTCAATATTTTCCGATGCGCATTTGAGCAATATTTTGAGAAAATACGCAGAATCCAGGGTTTTGCTGAAACTAGGAAAAATACATAAGATGATGAAAAATAATAAATAAAACAGGGAATTTCAAGGTGTGGGACCGGCAACGGCTAGGGCATGGCCGGCCGGCTGACAAGCACGGTCCCACACTTTTCCCAGTTTTATGTAATTTTGCGTATTTTCTCTGAATTGAGGGAAATCCCATGAAACCGGAGAGTTTTATGAAATTAGGGAACTTCCATAAGATGAGAGAAATAAAATAATAATAAAATAGGGAATGATGGAGTGTGGGACCTGCAATGTCCAAGGCATGGTCGTCCGGCCAACGCGGTCCCAGGGCACTCTTCCCAATTTTATATAATTTTCATGATTTTAGAGAATTTTCATAAAATCAGAGAGATTTGTTGAAACCAAGGTATTTTGTTGAAATCAGGGAGTTTTTATGGAATGAGGAAAAAAAAACAAATAACAATAATAAAATAAGAGGCTGTGGGACTGGCTAGGGCATGACCGGCCGGCTAGGGTCCGGTCCCACGAGTTTTCTTAATTTTATAATATTTTCCATGGGTTTAGGGAAAATTCATGAAATCAGGGAATTTTCATGGTTTTAGGGAAAATTCATGAAATCAGGGAATTTTCATGGATTGAGAGAAATTATTAAATAATATGGACACGAGGTGTGGGACTGGCCATGACTAGGGCATGGCCGTCCCGGCTGGTGCTCGGTCCCGTGACACCTTTCCCTAATTTTATTATTTTCTTGGCATAAAGAAATATCATGAGATTAAAGAATTTCCTTGAATCGAAGGAGATTTGCTCGAACGAGAGAATTTTCATGAGATCAGGGAAAAATAATAAAATATAAAATTGGGCGTGGGACTGGTCACGGCATGACCGGCCGGTTGGTGAGCCCAGTCCCTGGCGCCTTTGCTAATATTTTATTATTATTTTTCCTTCCTATTTTGCATAGGTTCATCGTTCATTCGTATTTTTGAAATGCTCGTTTGCGCATTCAAATGCTGGTCTGTGCATTATTGCTAAGTACACTTGCACCATTTTAGTCAGGGATTATTCGATGCTCAGATACCTGTTTCGTTGAATATTTATCACTAACCCGTGGAATTCTGCTGGGAAGAACCACGAATTGAAATGACAAAATATAACGAAGAATCGTAGAATATTGCTGGATATTCAGGCGATTAGAGATAATTAACTGATGGCTCTATACTAGCAGGGCTTCCTATCTAGGGGCATTAATTATCTGAGAGCTGAGAAATATGAACTTGCCGGAGTATCATAGTTATCCTATATAGTTAGGGAAAACCTGGTTGCATCCTGAAGACGTTGTCGCTCTATACTAGCAGGCATGCTGTCTAGGAGCCATCCAATCTTTCGATTATATATAGAAATAATTACTGAAATTGCTCGGTATTCATGAGATATGTCGTGGCCTCAGCTGGGAGACTACACATCAATAGATACTCTGAGAGACAGCCTTCTCAGCCAGAGATTTTATGGCATGAGCTTTCACGCTTTGTTGAGAGACATGAGTCTCAATACTCATCCGATGCCGGATCCGGATTATGCATAATTATGGTTTTACGATTTTGCCCTTGTCAAAAATCCACCATCTACATTAAGTCCCCTGCTTAGTGAGGAACAGTCATGTTCCGCAGTCAGCATTGAATGGTGATTTTCCAGGTACATACAAAAATAAGTATTTGAACCTAGTCATAAGATAAGATATTACCGGATTTCGACCGAATGAGCAAATCATGGTTTAAGCGAAAACCCCAGTGGCATAATAGAGCATCATACGGTGAGCACAAATTTGTGTAGCACCGCTGATTTGATGACGGGTCTTTGGTCTTTTTAGGATTCACGGGCCGGGCCCGACAAGGAAATCCTTATGAAATTAGGTTTTGGAAATAAAATTTGATATAAAAGGGAATTAATCCTTTTTTTTTTATTTCTCCCACATGACCACCACCTTCATCTCTCCATCACCTTCACGCCATCAGGGAGGAGCAGAGATTTTTTGCCGGAATTTCCCAGCCGGAGCGCCACCGTCCGACATATTCCGGCCGGCGCCGACAGGTATGCATCAAAAAAAAAAATTCTTCAAAACTTGTTGTTTGTTCATGAGTTGTTCATCATAAAAATAATATGTGTATGTACATACTTTTGGATGTGAGTTTTGTGAAAAACCCTTGTTTTAGGAACGTACGTTCATTTGATTGTTAGTTTAAGAAACTAGCAACAATCCCTAACTTGTGATAAATTTTCTTTTGAAATAGACCTGTGTCCAGTGATAAATTTTTTTTTATGAGATTTCATGGAAACTAAAACTTTATCTTTAAAAGATGTGAGCCTCTCACAAAACCGAAAGAAACCTTCGTTTTAAGGAAAAACGATCGTACGAAGGAAAAGAGATTTTTTTTTTTGCATGTGAAACCGCGGAGCTTCACAAGGACTTTTTTTGTTGATAAACTCACGTGAGCCTGAACTCACGTCAAATTATTTTTATGTGAGTTAATCACGGTTTTTATTGTTTTGTAAAATTAAAACATGGGTTTTGAGTAGCCCTCGAACTTGACAATTTATTTATGATGAAATATTGTCTTGGTGTAAATTTCATAGCTCAGTTGTGGACGTTTAAACTATGAAAATTGCATCTATGATTTTATGAAAAATCGGTTTCGAAAATTAATAAAGCTTCGTTCGTTATTGTAGGTTTCAAGAAGCGAACTATTTGGAGTGCTAACCCTTGCGACACAATCACTATTGTTAATGGAATTACCATTTTTGTAGATGTATCCATAAGTATCCTGTTGTCAGATTATATGACCCCATCATATTGTCGAAGTTTGCACCTGGTATGACGATATACTGAAGTAGAATGCTTCGTGCACATTACAGCTACTTCACAAGGATGTCCGATTCTCAGGAAAATGACACTTCCAGTGATACGTGTATGGACGAGACTTATATTATTGGTGATGATGAATAAGAAGCACCTGGAATCAAAAATGTTCCCAATATAGATGATGCATTCTTCACGGTTCAGCAAGACACGGAAAGACGTCTCAGAACTCCAGCATTCCGCCTTTTGATAAATCCCAGAACGGTTATTCAAAAGAAGTTGGTGACTCCTCGAGCGGCTATTCGGTTTTGCCTTGAACGAGGACTTTTCCTTGCCTCAATTATAGAATTCAAACTCTCTCGACGACCTTTAGAGAAATTTTCTGGATGGGCAAGACACATGCTGGGTTTTCCTCGTGTTAAAGCTATGCTGGATAGAGCACAGGTTACCAGAGATATTCAATCATCCGGAGATTTGTGTATTTTTCATGATGCACGAGGTATTGTGTCCCTTCTATCTCGCTGGTGCATTCCAACTCATACCTTTATATGCAGCTGGGGAGAGTTTACTATTGCGTTGGAAGATGTAGTTGCTTTATTGCATCTTCCAATCACAGGTAACTTTCCTGAAGAGCTTTCGACGGAGGAGAAAGCAATTTCTAACACCTTAATAGTTGAGATGGAGAGAATTAACAAGGCTTCTGGAAAAGGCTGTTATGCTCACTGGTGAACAACTTCCCATAGGTAGATTATTGTTGGGTTCTTTGTACTCTAACATGGACCCCTTGGTTATAGACTCTAGTGTTTCGAACGGCTTTATGAAGATTGAATGATACGCCAATACGGTGTATCTCCAGGCCTTGATGTGGGAACGATTTTCGATGTATGCACCTATTCCCCGTAGTATCTTACAAGGGTTGAATGCTGCTGATTCTCGACGTATTTTCCTCGAGAAGGATAACGCTAGGATTATGCGCTGGTTAACAAAACAGCCTCAATCCAAGACGCGTTTCATTGATGTTGAAGATGATGAGTCTGAGTTGAACTTCCGTCCTTGGGTGCTGATTCCTCCTCATGTTTCCCAATTGACAACTTTCAATGCTGGAGAAAACATGGCTTTGAAATCTGGTGCTGACTTGAACGATGGTGAAAGATCCTTCATGTTGAGCTGCACTCCAGGTTATTTAATAACAGCAACATATGGAGACTTTTCGGTGAAGGAATACAACATTGACAGAGCAGCCCGTCATATGGGTATGGATCAGCATGTTCCAACTTTTCGTAGGAGCAAACCGTCGGTGGAACAGATTAAGACTTGTTTAGACCGTACACATGTCGAAGGAAGCTCTTATTGGTTCCCTTGTGCTGACCGAGTTACGTATGTAACTCAAGGTTATATAGATTTCTGGAACCAACAATTTGAACGCTTACATGATTTCGTAAGGGTTAGTCAACCTCTGGTGAAAGAGCCTCCTTCCGCTAATATGATTGCTTCTCGACCCAGATTGAAACACATCTCCGGCGGCGATAAGCGAAAGACATCTCCAGGATGTTCACCAGTATGTATCTTTTGCACATTCTTCGTAAAATTGAAATAATTGCCTTTGATTATCACCTCAATTTCTTTTGCAGGACGGTCGTGCTGTGAGACCTCGTCTTGAAGTGAATTTCTCAGAAGCTGAAACAGTCATTCATGGTGGAGAAGGTAGGAACAAGAATTGTAAGCTGCTTCCTAACACCATAAATCCCCCAGTTGTTTCTTTGGTGAGTTGTCGACACCTTTTCCGTCGTGACTTCTTATATCCGTTTTACTAGGATCGTAAAACCAAGTTATTTTGTTACAGAATTTTGCTCCGTATAGTATTGATGGTCTTCAATTCTCTACAGCTGGGCAGACAATTTCTGATTCGAGCGTTGAAGAAGAAAATGTTGTGAGTACTCTTCCTCGTAGCCAAATATAATGCTTCATATGTAAAATGCTAATTGTTTGAGAATGTGTCCAGGAGGATGTCACCATGGAGGTGGAGAGTGCTGATACTCGGTCATCCTCTGAGAATATACATGGAGGAAATTCCAAAGGCTCGGAACCGAATGAAAGCAATGAGCCTCTTGATGTTGACACGGACAACCCCAACTTTTTGAACTCTTCGGAGACTCCCCAAGTAAGCACATATCTTGTAAACTCTTCATATAAGTATGAAATTGTTTATTTGTGAATGAATGAATGAGAATCCATGTGCATATACGAAAAACTTTGTCGAAATTCGTCGTCAGAAAATTCAGAACCCAGTTGTTTAGTAAAAACACCGTAAAACCTTCATATGGAGTCGGATTTTCATGATCTGCATATGCATATTTAATCCCGGAAAATTTCCAAGCTTTAGAAAAGAAGCTTTTTAAGTTTTGGTCACGTTCAGGGCCTGAAAAAGGTGAAACAGTAAACTCCCAGGAGACTTTCAGAACTTTTCAGACGGTATGTTGCTCAATGTTTTGACTACATCTCCTTGATCGTTCATCGGATTGTCATGAAATTTTGACATGTGGTAGAGGAAATCCATACTAGGAGAATGGTATATAACTCATCATCATATTCCTTGTAGATTTCACCCAGTTCGTCATCTAGTACATGGAAGAGTACAGTCTCTTCAGACGAGCTTGCCGCAAAACGTATTTTCATGACTTTCATGTTATTTGCTCGTGCCTTGAGTGTATAATTATGAACCTTGATGATGTTATACTTCTTGTATATTGTATTTTATGATCTCATTTGGTTTCATGTTTAGATTGCTCTAACCTCATGTAATCTTCGTATTAGGTGTCAAATACCGAAGTTGAGGATACTGAAACCAATAAGGATAACTCGAGCTGCCCTGGAGTTATTTATGAAGAGACAACCATCCCTGCACTTCAAGGCCATGCGAATGTTGTCACTGAAGTTATGGAAACCCTGATTGTTGCTGGTTCAGTGATAGAAGAAACCGAGCCACCAGTAGAGAATACTGAAAAAACTGTTGTCCTGATTGTAGAAGCTTCCCCAGTAACTGAAAACCGTATAATGGTGCATGAATATCCAAGTGAAGGAGTTTATTTTGATCCTCCATTTGATGCATCACTCCCGTATCATGAACTAGTTGGTGGGTTCAGCGTTCCCATTGGATATGCAGGCTCGTACGAGAAAATATGGAAGAAATTTGGCCACATAATTGTTGACAGGAATCCTGGACGTGCTTATGCTTTAACAATGCAAGTAAGTGTTATCTTACATGTTGTAAGTGATATATGCACTAGCGACAGAAATACTGTGACTCCAGATGTACTCTTTGATTGGGATTTTAACTTGGAGAATTCAGAAAGACTTGGCTTCAATGTAAAGTGGCTTCGTAAGCAAATGAACGCTATCAAGGACTCATGTGAGAACAACATACCCTTTCCCAATGATGTTGTGATGGATAAAGAAGACAAGATTGCCAGGATGACTGAAGATCTGAACAAGGAGAAGGCGGCTTTGCAGGTCTTGAAGGATGCAGAGGAGCAAAAATCCTTTTTTGCTGATTTTCTTTGATTTCCTTTTCATAATCTCTTGAACTTCTGAACTTCTGAGAGATGTGATATTTTTATTTGGGTTTTGGTATTGGCTGGTTTTGGATTGGTAGATGATTGAGGATTTTCTTTTGGATTTGATAGAGATTTTCTTTTAAAAAATATGAACTGAATTTTAATAAATTGCTGAATTCAAATACTGATTGCAAGTATTGCAAACGTTTTGGAGGAATTGAAATACAATGAAAGAAAATCCTAAATGCCAAATCCGGACGTCATGAATCCTCAAACGTCCAGTACCTCGAATGCCCAATAATTTCAGCCAAATGCCTTAAGCCAATTCTCGTGAATTACTGGCAGGGTTCTGCCATCTATGTTGATCAATTTGTAGTATCCTCTGGTTATGGATTTAGCAACCATAAATGGTCCTTCCCAATTGGAGCTCCTTGCAGAATAGAGATCACGTTTAGTTGCCTTGAGAACCAGACCTCCTTCCTCGAATTTGTTCAGTTTAGTAGTTCGCGCCTTGAATATTTTCTGCTGATTCCATGGTTGTGGTACATATGGACACTCACGCAGAGGGGAGTATTCAGCATACTGTCGGTCATGCTTAGCCATATCTTCAGCAATAAACCTCTTGATAGAATGATCAATTTGGAGAGGCTCTGAGCATAACCATTTGGTGTAATATTGCTGAGGTGAGACTATCCATTTGTAGCTTTTGGTAATCCCTAAATTGTTAGTAGGGAGAAGTCCCCGGACCAGAGTAGTATATTTCAACATTGGTATTATTGGCTCATGAAGAGTAATAAGACTTTCCTGAGTACGGAACCTCTTGACGAAAGAATGGGCACTCTCTCCAGGTTTATGTGTGAGTTTTGTCAAGGATTTAACTTACTCCAGATGCTCGAACGGGGAAGTATCCTCCATTTTTTCTGAGTCAGATCCTGTTTCAACAACAGGACGTATTGAAGGCGTTGGAGCCCTCTTTCCAGCGTGAATCCAAGCTCGTCAAAGGATCATGTCGTATCCCGGGTCTTCTCAGATTATGTAAAACTTGGTCTCAGTGCATACCAAATTTTCTTTGACTTTGAGGGTGATATAGCCATATGCATCTCTGGAAACCCCTTCGTGATCTCTGATTGCCATGGGATCATGAGTAGCCTCTTGTCGATTAATGCCAGCGGCTCTGAGAGTTTTCAAAGGAATGATGTTGACGGCAGTGCCGACATCAACAAATGCTCTCTTGAATTTTTTCCTTTAATATGCACTGTGGTGAGCAATCCCCAGTCATACATTTCTTTGTCAGTGACTGAAGGTTCAGGAGGTACTTCCGAAATCAGCAGGCGTTTTCCAGATACTATGTAGTTCAAATCCGTGAACATGTCTCCCCTTTGCGCCTTTGACAGATAGAGTAATTCGCAGACATGCTCTATCAATGACCAGACTGCTTCCTTGACTGGTTCTTCGGAGATGGAGAAAATTTTGACTGGGAGGGGATCTTTGTGTACTCCTTCAGCCCCCAGATTAAGTTCTCCTGACTCAACCTTTTCCCTTAATATGCATTTCAAAACTTTGCAGCTACTTGTGGGGTGATTGACGAACCTGTGGAAGCGACAGTAACGAGGATTTTCCATGTCCTCCTCAGTTGGTTCTCTCCTGACATATGGCAATTTGATTGCACCATCTTGGATCCAGGAATCCAGTAGTTCGAGCACTTCTCCAATGGGGAGAGGAAAGTCAGGTGCCTCTTGATCAGGAGTCTCTGTACGTTGGCCAGGGGACTGTGCCTCTGGTCAGGGGAGAATCCACAGTGGGGCCAGTGGGGTCACTGGTCCCCCATAAGATGTTTGAGAATGTAAAAGTCGGATGCATTTTTTCATGCAAAATTACTTTGTGCCCCCACAATATATATGAAAATTACCCATAAATATGAAATTAACATAAAAATAAGGATCATGTATAGAAATAAACCATATTTTACCGGAAATTAATAGATTTTCTAAAGTTTAAAAGTATAAACAAATAAAACTAATCATCTTCGACTATACCGATCCCATTTTCAAGGGTTCTACGTTACTCGATCTTTTATTTTTGTTCACCAAACACTTTTTTTTTCTTCAATTAGCTAATTTTGTTATCGCTTGTTTATTGATTGATGAAACTGGGTTTAGTATTACAGGGGTCTGTTTTTAGTTATTATGATAGAAGAAACTGTGCCCCCATCGAACTTTTATTCTGGATTCGCCACTGCCTCTGGTTTGTCCTTATTTTGTGTCTTTGGAGGAGCTGAGGTATGCTTACTTGGAGGTTCGACCTTACGTTTGCTCCCTTCTGCAACAGCGTTTGTGGAGGGCTGCAGGTTGTACTGCTTGTTGATCAAACGTCTGCTTCTTCGAGTGTCTCGTGATTCTTTAGTCTTTGTAGATTTTGCTCTTTCTAGCAGAGCAGATGCAGTAGTCTCCGATCTCTTCGCATCTTCGTGAAGCTCTGAGAAAGTCAGAAAATGAAGATTTTCCAGTAAAGCTCTGTAGACCGGGATCATGCCATTGATGCATAAATCTTCAGTTGTTGTTCCGTGACATTTGGATCATGGCAGTCCAGGGCCTGGACTCTGAATATTTTCACGTAGTCATTGGGATTTTCACTAACCCTCTGAAACATTCTCCCAAGATCAGAGAGAGTGACTTGTTCTGACACAAAGAAGTACTTCCTGTAGAATGCGTTAATCATTTCTCCCCAATTGTTGATAGTCCCTGGTGCGATGTTGTTGTACCATGTGTATCCCCTGCCTTTCAAAGATTTTGAAAACTCCTTGAGGCGAACGACATGGTTGTGTTCATGTTCTCCCAAGGCTTCCAGGAAACGAGAGATATGTTCTCGTGCATTGCCAGTTCCATCATACAGAGTGAAAGTCGGAGAAGTGTAACCTTTCGGAAGAGGGATACTTTGTGTAGCAGCATGATATAGAGGATGGTGACGATGGATATGTGATGTCTTATCCTTTCCATGATTCTCCAAAAGGCGCTCCAAATCTTCCCGAGTAATGAAATTTGATGGCTCCTTTGCTGATGGGTCGTCTGCGGCTTTGCGGACTTCGTCGTCATCCACCGTATGAATTGGAACCACCTCACGATCAGCAATTGAAGATTTCTCCTTTTCCTTTCCATTTTCTTGAGTTCTCTCTGACATCTTGTCAGTGAGAGTCTTCAGATAATTAAACAGCTCTTTCTGTGTAATAACAATATCGGTTTGATTCTTTGCAAGAGTCTCTTTCACTTTGATGAGATCATCAATGGTAGGTGGTGGGTTTTCTCTGAATTCCTTAGGGTGTCGGTCGAACATAGGATGACCTTCCGTGTTAGCGTGAGGAGGAGTAACATCATCAACGCCAGTATTAGAGGTCGGAATTGTTTCCGGGATATCCTCATTGTTGTTGTTGCTAGTGCTAGCATCGTTTGTGTTGGAAACTGTAACTAACCCAGACCTAAGACCATCCATCTTGTGAAATTGTGATATTGCAACCGAGAGATTAATCTCCCACTGTGGTCGCCAATCTGTAGATGGGAAAAAATGATTTGCTGGTTTTTACGGAATTGAGGAGACGTCCGTGTGGAGACTCCTTGAACCGAGTGAAATGTTGAACCTCACACAAATGCACTGCAAGAAGGGAGTGTTTTAAGTTCGAGAGATCAATCTGTAGGACTCCGGCCTAAACCATGAACAATGTTCGTTCCAGAGTCAATTCGGTCACAAGAGAGGATGGGTTGATCAGTAGGAGGGAAGCTGAGAAATGTGTGGGATCAATGGTGATCCGAGATTATAGGTGTGTTGTGAATTCAGCGTGAGAACGCTCTGAATGATTGAATTTTACTCAATTGAGAGTGATTGCTCAGACGATGAGTTCGTGTAAACGAAATATTGTCTATATGAACTTGCCGAGTAATTCCTTGTTTAGACGAATGTTCGAGTATTCGAATCTTGTCCTTTGAATCATGATTCAGAGGTCTTTTTATATTACTAAATTAAAAACACCATGATCCCGTGAAGTGTGACAGTTGTTCGAATCAGAGAGTGGGGAAGTTGGAAATCGGGTTAAAACCAGTTGCTCATCGTGCGGAGACTTGGTTAATTTTCCACCCACTACTTTGCTGACTCTTCCACCTGATTGCACGACTTGCTCATATTCTCGTCATGGGTGAACACACGTGTCGTAGACCGCCAGACCAAAACCCTAGTTAATATCCCCCCATGTGACACAATTGATATCTCATGATTGTGGAGTCAGTTGTTGACTTTATGGGACGATGAGTCCATGTCTTGCTGAGTTGAACATGATTTGCAAATATTCTGAAACTCATGAATTAAATATGTCTGCTGAGATGAGGTGTTATTATGTTGATTACCAAAGATGAGCAAACTGTGTTGCTGAATTGTTGAATATTGATAGTTCAACCAATATTCTTGAATCTGAGCAAATATTGCCGGTTCGAGCAAAAATTGCCGGTTTGAGCGAATATTGCTCATTTGATGAATTGTTGCTAGCAAGATCAAATAAAATATTAATTTTTGATACTGACTGCTGGGTCGAGCATAATAAATAAAAATGTTGATCATGGAATCAACATAAAATTATCAGTTTTTTAATCTGCTCAGAATCATGTTTTTGCAGAGCCCTGGATTCAAAAAACCCTAATTTTAATGAAATGATGATTTATTCAAAATCAACCGCATAGTGAAGTAGGGACCGGCCACATGGGATGATGAGTCCACCATGTAACGCCCAGATGCTTGAATGAGCAAAATATCAAAGTCTCTTGAGGACCAGTTGGTGGAAGAATGATTAAATGCTGGTTTAATCATTTATTAAAATAATGCTCGTGTGAGCGATAGATAACAAAACCTAGCCATGAAAAGATGAGGGACCTACCAAGAGCTATGGGACCGTCTCTTGGTGACCGTGGGACCAATTGATGGTCGTTTGAGAAAACCCCTAATTATTTGGAAAGAGTTTGAACCTAATATGAACAATTGAGCAAATTAGGTTAAAATCATTAAAACGTATGGGACCGGATATTTGGAAGCCTTAGGGTCACCCTTGGTCGGTCAAGGGGATGTTCCCGTGTCACCATAGTGTCCGTGTCTCAGTCCTAAGAGTTTCAATATTTTCCGATGCGCGTTTGAGCAACATTTTGAGAAAATATGCAGAATCCAGGGTTTTGCTGAAACTAGGAAAAATACATAAGATGATAAAAAATAATAAATAAAACAGGGAATTGCAAGGTGTGGGACCGGCCACGGCTAGGGCATGGTCGACCGGCTAATAAGCACGGTCCCACACTTTTCCCAGTTTTATGTAATTTTGCGTATTTTCTCTGAATTGAGGGAAATCCCATTAAACCGGAGAGTTTTATGAAATTAGGGAACTTCCATGAGATGAGAGAAATAAAATAATAATAAAATAGGGAATGATTGAGTATGGGACCGACAATGGCCAAGGATGGCCGGCCGGCCAACAGGCACGGTCCCAGGGCACTCTTCCCAATTTTATGTAATTTTCATGATTTTAGAGAATTTTCATAAAATCAGAGAGATTTGTTGAAACCAAGGTATTTTGTTGAAATCGGGGAGTTTTCATGGAATGAGGAAAACAAAACAAATAACAATGATAGAATAAGAGGCGTGTGGGACCGGCTAGGGCATGACCGGCCGGTTAGGGTCCGGTCCCACGAGTTTTCTTAATTTTATAATATTTTTCATGGGTTTAGGGAAAATTCATGAAATCAGGGAATTTTCATGGTTTTAGGGAAAATTCATGAAATCATGGAATTTTCATGGATTGAGAGAAATAATAAAATAATAGGGACGTAAGGTGTGGGACCGGCCACGGCTAGGGCATGGCCGGCCGGCTGGTGCTCGGTCCCGTGACACCTTTCCCTAATTTTATTATTTTCTTGACATAAAGAAATATCATGAGATTAAAGAATTTCCTTGAATCGAAGGATATTTGCTCGAATTAGAGAATTTTCATGAGATCAGGAAAAATAATAAAATATCATAAAATATAAAATTGGGCGTGGGACTGGTCACGGCATGACCGGCCGGCTGGTGAGCCCAGTCCCTGGCGCCTTTGCTAATATTTTATTATTATTTTTTTTCCTTCCTATTTTGCATAGGTTCATCGTTCATTCGTATTTTTGAAATGCTCGCTTGCGCATTCAAATGCTGGTCTGTGCATTATTTCTAATTACACTTGCACCATTTTAGTCAGGGCTTATTCGATGCTCAGATGCCTGTTTCGTTGTATATTTATCACTAACTCGTGGAATTCTGTTGGGAAGAACCACGAATTGAAATGACGAATATAACGAAGAATCGTAGAATATTGCTGGATATTCAGGCGATTAGAGATAATTAACTGATGGCTCTATACTAGCAGGTCTTCCTATCTAGGAGCATTAATTATCTGAGAGTTGAGCAATATGAACTTGCTGGAGTATCATATTTCTCCTATATAGTCAGGGAAAACTTGGTTGCATCCTGAAGACGTTGTCGCTCTATACTAGCAGGCATGCTGTCTAAGAGCCGTCCAATCTTTCGATTTTATATAGAAATAATTACTGAAATTACTGAGTATTCATGAGATGTGTAGTGGCCTCAGCTGGGAGACTACACATCTATAGATACTCTGAGTGACTGCCTTCTCAGTCAGAGATTTTATGGCATGAGCTTTCACGCTTTATTGAGTGACATGAGTCTCAATACTCATCCGATTGCCGGATCCGGAGTATGCATAATTATGGTTTTACGATTTTGCCCTTTTCGAAAATCCACCATCTACAGTAGGTGTTTCTTGTCTTTGAGCAACATTTTGCATTCCTCCTAATAAGATCTTTGCACATAGATTTCATGGGATGTTTAGATATACCCATTAACTTAATAAAAGCAATTTGAGAATCTATTCAAGCATATATTTTGACCTTACTAATAAAGATAGTAGCCTCGACCTCTTGGTCCTTCAACTATCTAAAAATAGGGGAAATAGAATTTGAAGACAAGCCCAAATCTTTTCCCATGAATTTGTTTTTGTCTTTTCCACGATTTGAGCTCGAAGATCCGTCTCCGAATCCTCCTTCCCATTAGAAATAAAAGTCAAACTTGGAGTTGAAAATCCATTAACCACTAAACTGGATTGATTGCACTAGGACTCCATCAAAATCAATTATCCTACTTTCATACTTTCATTATCTGTTTGATATTCTGATTCTCTAAGAATCATCAATAGTCTCCCTTACTTTTTCATCCTTTTGTCTTTGTCAATGCCAACTTCTTTTACAGCTTCCTCTTCTCACATACTCTCGGTTTATATTTATGGTTTTTATTGGTACATGAATGGAGAATTCTACATTTAGTATTTTTAAGAATAGACCGGTTGGAACTCAGTCGAGAATCAATACAACTGAAAGTTACTTGACACTTTCAGTCTTATGATATAGGTCGTGACTCTTCATCAAATCCCAATCTAATGACCAAGGTTACAATATTCTTTTCCATGTGGCTATTTTTGAAGGGACGCCACTTTAAATAAGCACAAACAACAAGAAGTCTAGTTTGAAACCAAGAGTCGAAAAAACTTTCATAAAAAAACCCAAGTCATTTTGTTTTTTGAATAACCGAAAATTTTCACATGCGAATACGTTTTCTAGAACAAGAGGGTTTTGTTCTTCATCTTGTGTTCACCGCTTTTGAAATATTCAACTGTAGCATTAATCTAGAGGAATTGTTGTATCATACGAAACCTCACCATTAACTGATCAACAAAAGTATATAGGGTCGGGAAATTGCGTTTCAAAGATGTATTGATCATCATATCAGTTAGTTGACTAATTCATTATTTTTTGTTCATCTAATTTATTGTTTGATTCATTAATTGTCCTTCTATAGAGCACATGGAGGAGAATATATTTACGCGCACAACTGGTTATTCAATTCGCATCAATTGGTTCCATATATTTGAGCATATGTATGTATCTTCAATCGCTGATATTTTATTATGATTGTGTCATACTTTTCTTAATGAATACGTGGGCCTTGTATCCGAATTTCTACTAATATAAGTTAACTTGAAGAAATTGATTTGGAAAATATGGTGTGTGTAGAATATCCACTAAGATTTATTATATAGTTATATATATACTTGTATCCAATTTTAGTATCAGAAGGTACTTGTATGAATAACTAGTTGAAATCTTGTTTTAGGCGATTAATAAGTTTGTGAACGGATTTCATCCACCATTTTCTTAACTCAAACACATAGGATTCTATTATATTATTTTAAATATTTGAATTTTTGTGTAGTGCTACGTAAGAGGATAAGATGAAGAAAAAAAAATTCTTCATAATTTTATGCCAAAATAAAAGAAGCAATTATAACATACATATATCTTAGCAACTAGTTTTGATGTCAAGTTTGTGAGAGGATTTTGTCCACCATTTTATTAAGTCAGACACATAAGATTTGTATTCAATTATTTTATATATTTGAATGTTTCTGTATCAATAATACGTAAGAGGATAAGATAAAAGATAATTTCTTCATGATTTTTTCCAAAGTAAAAGAAGCAATTATAACATACATATATCTCAGAAACTAGTTTTACTAACAATTTATCACAATTGACGGTTTATAATTTTCTTTGTCATATACAAGTTTGAGATATACGGTAACTTAATTAAAAAAAAATTCTTTTCTTTTTTTGCATATAATACTTTTCTTATGATATAAAATTTCCTTTTTACATACAAATATTTGCTAGTCATATATCCGTTAATGTAAAAGCATTATAAAAAAAAGTTGAAATAACTATAAAAATATCGTTAACATATTTACTTAATACACATATTATGTGCATTAATACTAACTTAATCACAAAAATGCATTTTCTGTGTTAAAAATGCAATTTCTTATAATATGATGATTTTTATTTCTGCATATAAATATTCGCTGATGACTTTTTTTTTACATATAATTATTCGTATATGATATAATATACTTTGTTTTTCATGTTAAATACTTTTCAGACATGATTTTGTTTTTAATGAGAACATTTTGGTAGACAGAAAAAATAACTTTGTAATTATTCATATTTTAATGAGTTTGAATATCAACGACATTTTTTTTACTCTCATACTATCCCATTATCTATTATGTGCATTCTTAATTCAGGATCTTACAAACTCGGAAGAGTTCTGTTAGTGTCTTGCTTCACTCGGGTTTGTTTCGACATTTTATAGAAGAAAGAAATGATTAATCGATTTTTGGATCGTCGATAATCGACGATGTTTTCATTTGAAAATGAAAAAAAAAAGAGAAGAAGAATCGGTTCAAGTGGAGACGAAGATGGAAATTAATTAGATTTTAGCTTTTTTTATTATTATTAGGAGTTAATTGGGGATAAATTGGTAGTATTTATATTTAATAGAAGGTAAATTAATAGTTTCAGCAAACTTTGACACCCCTTATCCTTTTCTATTGGGAAGATGAAAAAATCTACAAGCCTCAAATAATACGGAAGTGATAGACCAACCGAGGATTATAGGGATAGGTTTTTGGTCCACCACATATGTGTTGCGGGAGAAAATTCTCGGTAGACAAATCATTTCCGCTAATAATATGTGTACGTCCCAAACTATGAAGGTTTATTCAGGGGTTAAATTAAAAAAGGAAAAAGGAAAAAAAAGACTGTCCACGCGATATCCCATCTTACATGTGCCATAGAGCCCCCCTGATTGCTACAACGGGTATAGGTATTAGTGGGAAGAGTACCAATGGTCCTGTCGCTTACTCTAAAAAAATGATCCTAGCGCTGGATTTTTGGATTGGAAGCCGCACCAGCAATACGTGATAAAAGAACCGATAGTAAGAAACATGTAATCAGGTTAGGTTTCCCTCCTGAATTCTTTATTTTGTTTATACTTCGTATTGTTTTGTGTGATTCAATACAAAGATTATCCATCCCTTGATTGTGTTTATGTTTTTTTTGTACGAATTTTAGTACCATGTTCAGCGGATATCGATATTCTAATATCTTGAACACAAAATTGGTTAAAAAGACCAAAATCAACAATTCCTGGGTGAAATGGACAGTTAGATTTTGATATTGTTTAAATGGACGTAAATGTAAAAATAGGCAGGATGTAACCAGTTTCATCGTGCCCATCTTCAAATATTTTTTCTTATTTTTAATTTACATAGGATGTATCCAGTTTCATCCTTGCTATTTTTAAAATTTAAGTTAGGATGAAACCAGTTTCATCCTTACTATTTATTTTTTTTGGCCATTTCACCCAAACTATTTTTTACTCGTCCATTTGAACCGTGATTTAAAAATATTTGGACAAATGACCCATTTTCCGCATCTTGAAACAGTTTCTGGAATTGAATTTCCTGTTACTATTCGATCAGATACATGATTTGGATTTTTTAACTTCGTCTTTTTCTTTTGTAATAGAGATTAAATTAGTTCTGGTTTGGTGCAGGGAGTGATAGTTAAAACCATCAGTGGATGATAGATGTTGGAACATTGGTGATAGATATTGCAATGAGCGTGACCGTAACATGTTTGAAAAAAAAAAAGGTGACGGCCGAATATGGGGACTGTCGGAAAGATATTGTGCAGGGTGTCTCCATACGAAGTTTGAATTTTGTGAGGATGGTTCATCTTACTGCCAAAACTATCGAGCATAGTATATCAAAGGTAATGCACTTGTCTTGTTGTCTGCCTTTACCAAATTTTATTACTTAAGTAGCAAAAACCCATCTGGTACGATTAATCTTGAAATTACACAACATGATAATGAACTTACCGTCCATATTTTGAACTTTGTCAGATAAACCATTAATAGTTGAGAAGGAGGAGGTAATTCAAACCGAGCCACGTCGTTCAGTCAAATTTTGCTTGCGAGATTCTAATGCATGCTGCTGAACTACATCGATCGACGATGTATGCTCAGTGAACTTGCCCAAAAACCTTACGCATATAATGGATTGGATTTGACACTGTCCAGTCAGAAAATCAGCATCTCTACACTCGTTGAATTTGAAGCGGAGGTATAGAGTCGTTGTCTGTTACTTGTTCTGCATTTTTTTTATACTTCTCTTTAACTCAAAGTTGGTTTATCTTTTGTGTCAGCAATTCACAGTACTTAAAAACATTTTTGGAAAACAAAGTATATCTAACGGTTCCATATGAAGATTTTATGGTAGGTCTGAGTTTGATGGCTATTGAGGTGGCATCTAGTTGGGTTCTTGGTTGGTGTATTATGGAAATTTGGTTCCTTCTAAATTTGACACTCACTAATGGTGGTGTACATTTAAAATGCAATTAAATGTAAAATCCGTTTAATTCAAAATTAAAACATGAACTAATAGTTACAATTAAATCCTTCTTGATATCCAAAGCTTAAAACATGAATGTCAATATCACAAATAAGATTCCCTGTACTGAACTAGTACAAGAGATGAATGAATTACTTGGTAGCAAGCTATCTTCTTTATGAAAGCGAGAGCCTAGTTTATCTTCCAAAGGAAAATAGGGTTTTCCATTCATTAAGTTCTTTCTTACACAATGATTGGTCTTTAAACACCCAATCCTGGTTGACTTAATCCTACAGCCAGGATTACATCAAATACATACTAAGAACTTTAGGAAATAACCTAATTACTCATTTTTATTCTAACAAATTATGCCCAACAGTAATACAAGGTCTAAAAGCAAATATTAGTATATGTGGCTCAATTCACAGGCCCAATATGCTGATGAGTACATGACATTGCCTCCCCCATTTAAGCATCCTTGTCCTCAAGGATGAAATCTGGAAATTGAGCTTGTATATGTGTTGTGTCCTCTCATGTTGCATCTTCAGGGGTGTAGTTAGACCACTGGATCAAAACCTGAGGTAATGACAAGCCACCACGGAGTGTAAGTCTGCGATGCAGTAGAGCCTCTGGTTCAATAACATAATGTCCATTGTGATCAACTAGTGGTAGTTGAGGCAACGTTGCTGCAGTAAGACCAATCTTATTTTTTAGTTTTGAGACATGAAATATAGGATGTATATATGCGAGAACCCACTGGCAGCTTTAACTTGTAAGCAACAACACCAATGCGCTGAAGAACCTCAAATGGCCCAAAATATTTGGAACAGAGCTGGAAGTTCTTCCTAATAGCAACTTAAGTCTGTCGATAGGGTTGAAGTTTCAGAAACACCATATCACCCACTGCAAATTCCCTATCTGACCTTTTTTTGTCTGCAAAGAACTTCATTCTTCTCTGAGCTTTAGAGAGATCATTCTTGAGCAGTTGGAGCATAATATCCCTCTCCTATAAGTAATCCTCCACCGTAGCCATAGAAGTAGGAGTAGGAATTGGAAATACCAAATGGGGAGGTTGGTACCTATATAATGCTTGGAAAGGGGACATTTTGAGGCTGGTATGATAATTGGTGTTAAACCAATATTCTGCTAATGCCAACCACTGAACCAAATGCTTAGGCTGTGAACATGTCATACATCGTAAATATTGTTCTACACATGCGTTTGTTCTTTTAGTTTGACCATCAGTCTGAGGATGGTAAGCTGAGCTCAGTTTCAGTGTAGTACCTAGAGATTTAAACAAGGCTTGCCAGAAATGACTTATGAAGATTTTGTCTCTGTCACTGACAATAGTAGTAGGTAAACCATGTAGTTCAAAAATATTGGAGAGGAATTCCTTAGCAACTGTGATGGCAGTGAAAGGGTGGCTAAGGGGGATAAAATGGCTATACTTGGTTAGGCGATCTACTACTACCAAAATGACATTTTTACGAAAAGACATAGGCAAACCTTCGATGAAATCCAAAGAGATTTCCTTCCAAGTTGTATCAGGAATTGGAAGAGGTTGTAAAAGACCTCCAGGAAAAGATTGTTCGCCTTTGTTGCATCGGCAGATGTCGTAGGTGGAGACAAACTTGATGATGTCTTTCTTCATGTGAGGCCAAAACAAATGTGCCTTTGCTCTGTTGTAAGTACCTACAATGCCAGAATGGCCACCCACTGCAGAGGAGTGGACTGAATGTAGAATAGAGGATCAAATGTCATTACTTGACCCAATATATAGCCTTTTTTTGAACCTCAATATTCCTTGTTGGTAAGTATAATGTTGTTGAGTTAAGTAGCTTCTAAATGAGCTGTTGTGCCACATCATCTGACTCATAGATGGACATAATATCAGCAGTCCATTGGGATTGACATACAGACAAAGCAGAATAAGAAGTATAGGGCAACCTGGAAAGTGCATCAGCAACCGTATTGTCTTGGCCCTTCTTATACCTGATGACATAGTCGAACCTCATTAGCTTGACTAGTCATTTCTGCTGTAGTGCTGAGGAGAGTTTTTGATCCATCATGTACTTCAAAATTTGGTGATCTGTGTTAATGACAAATTGTCTGTGACTGAGATAGTATTTCCACTTCTGAACTGCCATTACAATGGCCAAAAATTCCTTCTCGTATGTAAATAATTCCAATGCTTTTGGTCCCAAAGGCCTACTGAAAAATGCAATGGGTATATTATGTTGTTGAAGCACATCACCTACACCTCTGGAGCATGCATCAGTCTCTAAGATGAAAGTTTTGTTGAAATCAGGTAAGCCAAAACTGGTGCTTGAGTCATGGCTGACTTGATACAAGAAAATGCTGTAATTGCATAATCAGTCCAAATGAATGAGTTCTTTTTCAACATCTTTGTGAGTGGTTTACAGATATTTCCATACCCTTTTATAAATTTACGATAATAGCCAGTCAGTCCTAAAAACCCTCGTAGTTGCTTCAAATTTTGTGGTTGAGGCCAACTGACCATAGCAGCAACCTTAACAGGATCTGCAGCTACCCCACTACCAGTGATCAAGTGTGCCAAGTACTCTAGTTGAGGCTTCGCAAAAGTGCATTTGGATAACTTAGCGTACAAGGAATGTTGGCGCAGCAAGGAAAAAACTAGATGAAGGTGCTTCAGATGATCTGCAAGAGATGAGCTATAGACAAGAATATCATCGAAGAATACCAGTACAAACTTGCGAATAAATGGATAAAAGACTTCATTCATCAATGCCTGGAATGTTGCAGGTGCATTTGTAAGGCCTAAAGGCATGACTAGAAACTTGTAATGTCCATGATGAGTGTGACATGCAGTCTTGGGGATATCTGGTGGGTATATTAATATCTGATGCTGACCCGATAGTAAATCAATTTTTGTAAAAACGGTAGCACCATGCAACTCGTCTAACAATTCATCAATTAAGGGAATGGGGAATTTATCCTTCATTGTCATGTCATTGAGCTTACGATAATCAACGCAGAATCTCCACGTATCATCTTTTTTCTTGACCAAAAGGATCGGTGATGAAAAGGGGCTATGACTCTTTTGGATGAGCCCTGTAGAAAGCATTTCTTGTACTAGTTGTTCAACTACATATTTATGAATAAAAGGGAACTTGTATGGCCTTTGTGAAGTAGGTATTGAATTAGGTTTAAGTGGGATTTTATGATCCAGTGGGCGAGAATGTCCCAGTTGGGTAGGCTTAGAAAAAACATCAGTAAATGAGTCTATTAATTCAGAAACTTCACTAGGAATTGGATGTACTGGAGTAGCATTAATGTGAAAAAATTGACCAATCAAAGTTGGTGCTTTACTCTTGATGAATTTCTTAAATGCAGTAGCAGTGAGAAGACTGAGAGAAGGTTTAAAAGAGCATCCTCGTAATGTATTTTGACACCCATTATGCACAAAGGAAATTGTGAGTTTAGTAAAGTTAAAGAGTACATCACCTAGGTGTCGCAACTAATCTGCCCCAAGCACCATGTCACAGCCACCGAGAGGAAGAGCACGTAAGTCAGCAGAAAAATTGTTTCCCTGCATTTCCCACTGAAGGTTGCTACATATACCTTTGATGATGGTGCTATCCCCTGTAGGATCATAATCTCGCAGCGATAATGTCTCATCGAAATTATCAACAACACAACATAACAGTGTCGCAGAACAATTTCAGAAATGATATAATAAACGACGTCAGCTAAAATCATGAGTAAGATGTGATAGTCCTGCGAAAATAAGAGAGTTTGCGAGATTAACATTTGTAAGGTTGCGAGAATGTCGCAAGCCATATCCGAAAATAAAGGACAGATTAGTTGTCATCCACTATGTATTTCCTTATAAATAGTCGTCCAGTTGCAAAGGAGAGAGAGATCTTTTTCTGAGTGAGAAGCAAGTAAATAGGAGAGAGAAAATCTAGAGCAGTGGTTATTTTTTATTCCTTTATCTTTCTTTGTAAGATTGTTCAAAGATTCATCAATAAAATTAAGATTGTTGATCTAAACTGAGTTGAATGTTAATTAAATCTTGTGAGGGGTGTAGTGTAGGATTTCCTGCAATTACATAATGGCGCTAGAAACAGGGAGATGAAGATCGAAAGTTGAAGATTGTTGTTGAAATTGTTCAAATCAAGAAAGTGATTAAATAGATCAGTGAACCAGTTAAAAGAAAGATGATTAGAGTCAATGAAGATGACAAAAGATTGGAATGTAATATGATAACAAAAACAATGATTAATGAATTCCATGAAAACATAAAAGGAAGAATACATAAACGAAATTTTGAAGGAAGGAAGGTTATGGCAGTAGAAAAGACATCACCCTTGAAAGATTGGGAAAAGCAAAAAATCACATTCATGGCAGCAGAAATACCAAAAGAAAATTTGAATCACACATCTCCATTGGTTATTACAGTGCCTATTACGCGGAAAGAGGAGGAGACAACAACAAAATCCACGGGAGAATGGATATTGAACAGAACTCTAATCGATACATGAAGTTCAGTGGATATAATATTCTATCATGCATTCAGAGGAATGGGATTTAAAGATGAAGAAATGTCCAATTCAACATATTATGTTCATGGCTTTGGAAAATCCACAACAAAACCTAAAGGAGAAATAGTGGTACGAATCCACATCAAAGGTTTCATCATCAGACATGCGAAGGTTTTCCCAGTCAGAAGCTAGATTTTGAAGCCTTGTGTTGATGGTGGATTATCATTTAAGGCTAAAATTGTAAAAGCCAAAATTATGCGCTGACATCCTGTAAAGGATAAAGTCATTAATGAGTGATGAATACTTCTTCACTTTACTAATTCACCTAGAATGGAGCATGTAGCAACAAATCCCATATACCCTATGAATTTATAGCATTATCAATTAATGCATGACCAGCCTTGTATTTCCTGTGTTGTTCCCGCAGAACTCTCATTATTAGTGCGACATGAAGACTGAGTGTTACTCTCAACAGAGTAACACGAATCCCCAAGTATTAATAGTGAGACATGCACGAAATACGCGTACATGCTACATCTTTCGGTGTGTTATACCAACCCGATTGAGCATATTTGAATCTGAACTGTCCATATCAGTCTCAGAAACAATCATGACCACGCAAGTTGGTCGCATGATTTAACCAGCCTGGACGATCCTCAACAGGATAAGGCTACCACCTTAATGACCACCAGCGGGCCCATTTATTCCCTGGTCGGTCGAATACATACCACGCCTCCCAAACTACCACCGAATACCAGCCTAAAATATGATGGTTGGGCTGGTATGGAGCAGCTTGGAAAACATGTACGCACAAGTGTAGGATCAGAATCTCCCAGCTGTAGTATCTCAGCGAAATTATCAACAACACAACAGCGTCGCAGAATAATTTCAGAAACGATATAATAAACGACGTCAGCTAAAATCATGAGAAAGATGTGATAATCCTGCGAAAATTAGAGAGTTTGCGAGATTAACATTTGTAAGGTTGCGAGAATGTCGCAAGCCATATCCGAAAATAAAGGACAGATTAGTTGTCATCCATTATGTATTTCCCTATAAATAGTCGTTCAACTGTGAAGAAAGGAGAGAGATCTTTTTTGAGTAAGAAACAAGTAAATAGGAGAGAGAAAGTCTAGAGCAGAGGTTATTCTTGATTCTTTTATCTTTTCTTGTAAGAATATTCAAAGATTCATCAATAAAATTAAGATTATAAATCTAAAAATGAGTTGAGTATTAATGAAATCATATGAGGGGTTAGTATAGGATTTCCTGCAACTACATAATGGCGCTAGAAACAGGGAGGCTGAAGATCGAAAGTTAAAGATTGTTATTGAGATTGTTCAAATCAAGAAAGTGATTAAATAAATCAGTGAACCAGTTAAAAAAATGATTAGAGTCAATGAAGATGACAAAAGATTGGAATGTAATATGATAACAAAAACAATGGTTAATGAATTCCATGAAAACATCAAAGGAAGAATACATAAACGAAATTTTTGAAGGAAGGAAGGTTATGGCGGTAGAAAAGACATCACCCTTGAAAGATTGGGAAAAGCAAAAAATCACATTCATGGCGACAGAAATACCAAAAGAAAATTTGAACCACACATCTCCATTGGTTATTACAGTGTCTATTACGCGGAAAGAGGAGGAGACAACAACAAAATCCACGGGAGAATGGATATTGAACAGAACTCTAATCGATACATGAAGTTCAGTGGATATAATTTTCTATCATGCATTCAGAGGAATGGGATTTAAAGATGAAGAAATGTCCAATTCAACATATCTTGTTCATGGCTTTGGAAAATCCACAACAAAACCTAAAGGAAAAATAGTAGTACGAATTAAACTAGGAGAGATTGAAACACACGTGACACTATGCGTGGTGGATATGGAATCGCCATATAATATGTTGTAGGAAGACCATGGATACATGCGATAAAAGTTGTAGTATCAACGTTGCATCAATGTATTAAATTCCCCACACCAAATGGAATAGGTGAAATCAGAGGAGATGTTGACAATGCGAAATTATGTCATCAAATTGAAGTAAAGCATTATGAAGGACAAGCAAAAAGGAAACAATTTCGCAGAAAGTTGGCAAAGGAGCAAAGAAAGAAGAAGAATTTAGAGTATATATGATAAGGGCAAAAGAAGGCAGGGAATACCCAGCGAAATTTCGGAAGAAGGAGAAGGACCTGTGAAAACAATAAAAGAACCAACACCAATGGGAGAACCAAGTCCAGTTACACTGCCGCAGAACCAACAAAAGAAGTAAACGTTGGGACTATAGAAGAACCTCTAATATTGAGAATTGGAACCAAGATGGATGTAGAAGAAGAAGAAAGAACTGTTAACCTTTTGCGAGAATATAAAGACGTTTTCGCAGGGAGCATGGATGAGATACCGGGAATAGATCCATCAATTGCATGCCACAAGTTGGAGATTAACAAGAATGTGAGACCATTTAAACAAAGAATAAGAAAAATCGCAACAGCTTACCATTCCCAAATAGAAGAAGAACTACAGAAAATGCTTGATGCGGAATCATAAGAGAAGCTAAATACCCAGAATGGATAGCGAATATGGTCATTGTCCCAAAGAAAAACAAAGGAATAAGGATTTGCATAGATTTCACTGATTTAAACAAAGCTTGCCTAAAGATAGTTTTCCGTTACCAGATATTCCTCAAATGGTGGAATCCGCAGCGGGAAATGATAGGGTATCGTCTTTAGATGGGTACAAAGGGTATAACCAAATCCCTCTCGCTGAAGAAGATCAAGAACATACTGCTTTCTTCGCCCCTAGAGGTTTATATTGTTACACGAAAATGCCATTTGGTTTGCGAAATGCGGAGCGACATACCAAAGAATGGTAGAGAAGGTGTTCGCAAATGGATACACAAAACATTAGAAGTATACGTGGATGACATGTTAGTAAAGAGTAAAGCCAAAGACCATGTACAGGACCTGAGGGAGATTTTTGAACAAATGCGGCAGTATAACATTAAACTGAATCCTGAGAAGTGTACTATTGGAGTTGCATCGGGAAAATTTTTAGGCTACATTGTATCAAAGGAAGGAATACAGGTTGATCCAGAAAAAGTGCAAGCAGTTCGTGACATGCCAACACCAGCAACAATAAAAGATGTACAGAAGTTGAATGGACTTTAGCTTCGCTGGGGAGATTCATTTCGCGATCATCAGACAAATGCAAATATTTTTTCGATATACTCAAGAAGGGTGCGAAATTCAAATGGACTGATGAATGCGAAAAAGCTTTTCAAGGGATCAAAGAACATCTTATGAATACAACTATTTTACAAAAGCAGAATCAGGAGAAGAATTATTGATCTATCTTGCGACGACGTCGCATGCATTAAGTGTTTGTTATTGCGAATAGACGCAGGGAGAAACCCATTATTACATTAGCAAAACTTTTAATACTGCCGAGAAGAATTACTCAAAGATTGAGAAGTTAATCTTAGCATTAGTTTATGCATCATTTAAGCTCCGCATATATTTTCAAGCGCACAAGATAAAGGTATTAACAAAAGTACCAATTGAATCAGTGATGAAGAATTCTAAAAGATCAGGAAGAGTGGAGAGATGGAATGCACAAGTAGGCCACTTTGATATTAAATATGAAATTTGTCTTCACCAAAATCACAAGTTGTTGCAGATTTCTTGGCAGAATTTCCTTTAGAAGAAGATGAAGCGGTAGAAGAAATGATGGATATAGAAGAAGAACACGGAGATCCAAAAGATTTATTAACAGAACCAAATAGATGGGAGATATTGGTAGATGGATCATCAAATGGAGAAGGCAATGGAGTTGGAATTGTTTTAATTTCGCCAGAAGGAATAAGATGGCTTTTTCATTCAGATTGGAATTCGCATCCACTAATATGAAACGGAATATGAAGCTGTGATACATGCCTTAAAATTCGCAATAGAAATGAAACTAGAAAATGCCAGGATCACTAGTGATTCGCAGCTAGTTATTCGCCAAATAAAGGGAGAGTATACTACAAATGAACCATCCTTGAAGAAATACAGGAAGCTCGTCGAAGAATTGTCAGCGAAAATCCCAAAAATAAAATGGAGGCACATTTCAAGGAAGAATAACAGACTAGCAGACGCTTTTGCTTTCATCTCAAGCATGATGACAGATCCAACTGTGAGATGCATAAAAATACAAACACTTCTGTCACCATCAATCAATAAAGAAGAAGAAGAAGTGGACGTGATGTTAATAAACGGTGAAGAAGAAGAACAAACGAACAATATCGCAGATTGGAGAACGAACTTCATGCATATTTGGCGAAAGGAGAAACACCAAGAAATATATTGGAAACACACAAGTTAAAAATCCGCGCAACGAATTATGAATTAAGAGATGGGCTGCTATACCGAAAATCCTTTAATGGACCATCACTCAGATGTTTGACACGAGAGGAAGGAGAAAAAGTGCTAAAAATGTTACATAGTGGGGATGCTGGCAATCATAGCGGGGGGATCTTTGGCACATAGAGCAAAAATGCAAGGCTATTACTGGCCATACATGCACGAAGATGCAAAAAAATATCAAGACGTTGCGAAGATTGTCAGCGGCATGGAAAGAAAATACATGCACCTGGAGCACCATTGTCATCTTCAACCAGTGTGTGGCCTTTTGGAAAGTGGGGCTTAGATATTGTGGGGCCATTTTTACCAGGTTCTGGACAAAGAAGATACTTAATAGTCGCAACAGATTATTTCACAAAATGGACAGAAGTGAAGGCAGTACAACATATTCGCGACAAAGATATCTTTACATTTATATTCGAAAATATCATTTGCAGATTCGGAATTCCTGCGCAGTTGATATCTGATAATGGGAAACAGTTTGAAGGACATAACATAGAGATGTTACTTAATGCATTTAAGATAAAATGTGGAAAGTCTACTCCTTTGTATCCACAAGCTAATGGGCAGGTAGAAGCAACAAACTAAATAATTGCAGATATATTAAAGAAGAAATTGGAAGGACATCATAGAGCATGGTGCGAATAAGTACATAATGCAGTATGGGCTTATAATACAACTAGAAGAGAAGCTACTGGAATGTCACCTTTTTGTTTAACATACGGAGTTGAAGCAGTGTTACCAACAGAAGTTGTTATTCCAACAACAAAGAGAGAAGTTTGGGAGAAAAATCTTAGTGCGGGTTTGATCTTAAACAAACTTGATGAATTAGAAGAAAGAAGAGAAAAATCTTTACAACATATGGAGAATTATCAGCGAAGATTAGCCCGAGAATATAATAAACGTGTCAAAGTACGCGAATTCCAACTAGGAGATTTAGTTCTGCGAGAGAATGGTGCAAAGTTAGCGAAAAAATGGTACGGACCTTACATCATTAAGGAGATAGTTGGAACAGGAGCTTATAAATTAATGGATCCAGAAGGTAGAGATGTTGGTCATAGACTTGACAGACCATGGAACAGGTTATACTTAAAAAGATATTATCCGTAAGAAGCTTTGAGAAGTTATGGACTCTGAAAGAATAATTGTGAGATCAATCATATCAAAACAAGATCATGATGTGCGAGACTTTCGCAGAGATAATCATAGAACAATGACATGAAAGAAAGGGGCAAACTTTTATGGCGTACACCCTAGTTCGCGAATAAAATTTCGCAAGAGGCAAATGTAAGACCTAAAGTACGTCATATAAGGGGGTACCTGTTGCATGGCTCAGGGAAAGGCTACACCGCCACCGGAACCTGAGTCATGGAGATTTGGGGTCAATAAAGCCCATCCGGGAGAGGCACCTTGGATTCTCATCTTAAGCATATGACTTAGGTTGGGAGACTAAGGTAATAAGGACTCTCCCAATGAGTGCAGAATCTGATCAAGGCGCCGAGGTACACGGTTGAGTCAAGAGTGCCAGGGGCGTTTGAAGCGTACCTTGCCATTCTTGACAAGTCTTGGCTTATACTGCACTCCGCCCGAAGAAAACCCCACTTAGGGTGCAACCTCGTAACCATAAGCCCCATAGGTAAAAGGGATAAGAGGCTGTGAAAATAACTGGTTGTTGTTAAGACTGGATGGGAGGAGCTAACCTTGTATGGTAGAAGTACGCCTCCTTGAAGGGGCAACCAGGGGGAAGATAAGGGCGACACCCTCCATTAGGGAGCTGATAAGTGTCTTAAGACGCAAATATCATGAGGCTTTTTACTCGCAAGGGTATTAAGTCTTGTCATATTTGTGCGACAATCCTGAAGAGGTAATAATACAAAAGAAAAGGATAAGACTAGATCAATGGGTTTTCGCATGAAAGTGCGAAGACGTCCTGCGATTTCGTCGCAAGACGGCAATGTCATGGGGCTTTATTTTCGCAAGAATATTTAGGCCTGTCATATTGTCGCAACATTCTTGAAGAGGCCATAATACAAAAGAAAAAGTTAAGGCAAGATCAATGGGTTCTTGCATGAAAGTGAAAGAACGTCCTGAGATTTTGTCGCAATGACAAGAGGTGGCATAATAAGACCTTTAATTAGGAAGGAAAAATAAGACCACATTACAAAACAAAATATTTATAAGTATTCATAACAGATCATTTTTCGCAAGAAAGATAATGAGAGGCAAGTATGGGAATCAATAAACAAGAGGCATTATCTTTCTCACCAGCAAAGTACTAAAAGGGAAAATTGATTTCAAAGTTGGTTGAAGAATATTATTCGCAAAAAGTAATAAAGATGAGACAATTCAAGAAGATAGAACTAGATAAGATGCTCATGCTTCAGTATTAATTCCAGTAGAAGGAGATAATAGACGTTCTTCGCCAATGTTCTCATTATCGCCAGCCTCTCCTGCATTTCGATTCTGATCTTCGCCTTGATTAGCACCTTGATTATCCCCAACAATTACTTCTTCAGAAGAGATTTCTTTTTCATTTTCATTAACACCAACGGTTGCTTCCTTAGAAGGAATTTCTTCTCCATCTTCCAAAAAACTATCTTCTGCACCACTTTCATAATCATAATCATTGTCAGCAGGACGAGGAACTTCATCATCAACTACTTCCAGAGATTCGATTGATGTAGGAGGATGAGATTTAGACAATAAAATATCATTTAGAAGGACTTCAGCTTGGAGATGAAATTGACGAAGAAGTGCTCTCTGATGATTCCTATCTTGAATATCCTTAAAGTAAGCAAGATAATCAAGTCTTCTTTCTGCTCGGTCGCGAGAACCAGTAAGGACAGAAACAAGTAATGCATTTTCTTTGAAAATTTTGGCATATTTAGCCTCCAAAACAGAAATGGAGGAATGAAGATTTTTCTCAGACTCTGCGAAAGGTAGAATACAAAATTTCAATAAGATGAAGAACTCAAAAAGATATGACAAAGAAAAAATAGTAAAGGCAGTCAAATTATTACGACTACCTTCCTTTTGCGAAATAAGGTGCTGAATCAAGGTCAGATAACTATTCTCCCAATGGTCCATTGCATCATCAAATTTATCTCCAACTAAACCTTTAAGTCGAGACTGAAGATTTTTCTCTTTGGAAATAAGAAAGGCATTTTTCTTCGCAAGAGAAGAATAAGATTCCTCTAATTTGGAATATTGTTCTTTAAGTTGATTCGCCTTTACACTTAAAGCTATTCTACCTTGAATGAGAGTATCTCTTTCAGCGACAGATGACTCTGTTACTTCTTTAAGTTCATTTCTCAAAGAGCGAAGAGATTGTTCTTGGTTATCACATACTTTCGGAAGAATGCTAAGTTGTTGCGAAGATATCGCCATCTTGTTTAAACAAGTTCGCTTCTCTTGAGATAAGGTTTTATTCTCATCTGATAAAGTTTCCATCCCTAAATTAGCTTTAGACAAAGAATAAGAAAGGCGAGATATTTCATTACTTAATAAGTCTTGCCTCTGAACTAATTGCGTATTTTCATTGGTAAGATTATTTATATGATCAACAGAATATGAATAGAGGTTATCTAATTGGTTATATTGATCCATCAAAATTTCTTTATCGACACGGGCTTCTTCAACAGCGGATTCAAATTGATATCTCTCCATTATTCGTTTCTGGTTTAAGGCTTAACATGCGAAAGAGGGATTTCAAGGATAATTAAATATGAGAAGGACAAAATCATTAGAAAGGCAAATTGAAGATACAGATAAGGAAATCATACCTCTCAATTCATCATTCTTCTTGCGAAGATTTTCACGATCCAGCAAAACATTCTGAAGCTTTTGATTTTCGAGACGAAGAGCATTACACTCTTTTTCCAAAGCTGTTTGCGAAGCAGCTCTATCAGAACCGAAATACTTACTCAGAATTTTGCAAATACCAGACTTGACAGGATTAATTGGAGACTGTTTGCCATCATCCAGGACTTCAGACAAAACTTTGAAAGCAATATCTATTCCTTCCACAGTTTCTTTCGAAAAGGGAAGAGACTCAGGTAGAGAACTAGTAATGATAGAAGGGTGAGAAACATTATCAATAGGGAGAGAATAAGTTTCATTCACGGAAGGACCAATAATGGGGGTTTCAATCATTGGAAGGTCAGTTGAGGAAATGAAGTCAGAGGCAGCTTTTTTGCGAATTGGAGATAATGGTTTAACTTGCGAAGATGTCGCAGGATATTTGGAAGGGATAAGTGAATGAAATGAAACATAGGTTTCAACAGTTTTAAGGTGGTGAGATTTCTTGAGAGGTCTATTGACATCCTTATCACCCTGCGAATTACAATCCAGATAATAAACAGAGGCAACAATATTGTTATTAGAGAAGAATAATGTTTCTTACTACCTTCTGATTCACATACTTTCTTTTGTGTACGACAATCTTATGCTGCGGCTTGGGAATATTAGGGTTCTGAATCGTAAATTTAGTGTTGGAGGCGCTTTTGCTGAAATAACAAAAGTATGGGAATCACATAAGCAACATCAAATAAGGCAGTAAGCAAGATTAATTTCAGCAAAACCCATTAAAAAAAAAACTAACCTTGATGAATCCATGGAAAACACTAGCAGGAAGATTATTTTGAAGAAAATTACAAATGATGAAGATATACAGAAGGAACAATATGGAGATGAAGAAGAACTTAAAAGATTGAAAGAAGAAGAAAGAATAAAAGTTGCAATAATGGAATTTGCAAAAGAACGATGAAGTTGCATAGAAAATAAAAAGAGAGAAAAAGAGAGTGAGAAAGAGTATATATAGAGGAAATTTTTTATCGAGAACATAAACACGATGAATGCGGAAAGATGTAAGTGGTTAAAAAGCAGCAGTTACAAGAGACGTGTCAAGATACGGATGGGAAAAAGGATACGTGTGATAAATGCAGAATATAAAATGATGGATAGTTGCGGCATTTCTCACATCATTCTCTACCTCGCAGAGAAGATATGAGAAGAGGAAAGATGTAGGATCATAATCTCGCAGCGATAATGTCTCAGCGAAATTATCAACAACACAACATAACAGCGTCACAGAACAATTTTAGAAATGATATAATAAACGACGTCAGCTAAAATCATGAGAAAGATGTGATAGTCCTGCGAAAATAAGAGAGTTTGTGAGATTAACATTTGTAAGGTTGCGAGAATGTCGCAAGCCATTTCCGAAAATAAAGGACAGTTAGTTGTCATCCACTATGTATTTCCTTATAAATAGTCGTTCAGTTGCAAAGGAGAGAGAGATCTTTTTCTGAGTGAGAAGCAAGTAAAGAGGAGAGAGAAAATCTAGAGCAGTGGTTATTCTTGATTCCTTTATCTTTCTTTGTAAGATTGTTCAAAGATTCATCAATAAAATTAAGATTGTTGATTTAAAATGAGTTGAATGTTAATGAAATCTGGTGAGGGGTGTAGTGTAGGATTTCCTGCAACTACATCCCCATTTGCAACAATCACAAGCATATGACCTGTTGGTGAAATATGTACACCAAGCTTGTCTGCAATGTGAGAATCGATGAAGCTATGAGTACTACCTGTGTCGATCAAAACCATTATAGGGTGATTATTGAAATATCCGGAAATACGAATAGTGTCATGTACAGAATGGCCTATCAAGGCATGCGATGAAATCTCCATAGTGGTGTCAGAACTAGAGGGAGAATTTTTCATAGGATCATCAGTTGATGCATCACTTTGATCACTTAGGTCCTCCTCATCGCAACAAGCATAAATAACTGTTGAGTCTTGCAAATGTGGCAAGTTCTGTAGAATTCATCACAGTTATAGCAGAGGCCTTTATCTCTGCGAATTTTCATTTATTAAGGGGTAAGTTTCTTGATAGGTGGAAGTGGTGGGTCAGTTTTAGTAGGTGTAGGGGGATGAGTAATGATAGGGGTCGTAGAAAAATTAGAAGATTTATGAAAATGAGAGGAAGGAAAAAAAATCGTTTGGCTGTGGAAGGGTTCTGAGGAATAGAAATGGGTGATGGAAAGAATGGCCGAGAGGGGTTTTTAATTGGTTTAGTAGAGTTAACAAGTGAAGCTTGTTATTTGAAGAATGAAATCCGCACTACAGTTGAACTGTAGTGCGTATTTCATCCTTCAAACCACTAATAAAACTCATAGTATAGAAAGACTCAGGCAATGTTGGATTATTAGCTACCATATAAGCTTTAAAATGTTCAAATCTATCATAATAATCTTCAACTGTAGTAGTCTGAGACAGCTTGTTAAAACTACCAACATAATTATCATTTGCTACATCATCAAACCTAACACACATATCATGAACAAATGTGTCCCAAGACATATTATGCTTACCATGTTGATAATTTAAGAACCATTGATCCACTTTAGAATCAATATGGATTGCAGCCATATCAACTCGGTCTGAATCGGCAAAATTATGAAAAGCAAAATATCTTTCACATTTTTGAGCCCAACCCCTTGGATTATTTCCATCAAATCGTGAATATCAACTCTGGGTGCTCGAGAAAACTTACTAGGAGGGGTAGATTTGATCACCTCAAGACTTCCTTTAGCTCCCTTTGTTGAATCTGCTTTAGAACCAAAAGGTGAACCAAGATACATAGTTGCATCAGATTGTTCTTCAGGTGAAAGAAGAAGAAGGGCCTGTAAGGCTTTGAAGATTCGTTCGAAATTAGCATTCGTTCTAGCCTCGGCAGTAGCACGAGCAACTGATTTTTCAATGAGAACCTTCAATTGTTCACGAATTGCTAGGATTGCAGCGGAATTTTCTTTAGCAATTGAATGAACATCTTTAATAGTATGTTTCTCTTCCAACGTCAAGATTCAGTACTGAACTAGTACAAGAGATCAATGAATTACTTGGTAGCAAGCTACCTTCTCTCTGAAAACCAGAGCCTAGTTTATCTTCCAAAGGAAAATACGGTTTTTCATTCATTAAGTTCTTTCTTACACAATGATTGGTCTTTAAACACCCACTCCTGTTTAACTTAATCCTACAAACAGGATTACATCAAATACAGACTCAGAACTCTAGGAAATAACCTAACTACTCATTCTTATTCTAACAAATTAAGCCCAACAGTAATACAAGGTCTAAAAGCAAATATTAGTCTATGCGGCTCAATTCACAGGCCCAATATGCTGATGAGTACGTGAGCTCCCCTTTCCACTGATGAATGGAATCATAGGCTCCTATTTATAACCAAATGTGTTCTTTGTTCGATCAAGCTGCTGAGTTGCTCATACGTGACTTCTTGCGAGGGGCTTCCAAGTCCTTCACCTATTATATTCAAAAAAAAAACAAGAACATTTATTGTTAAGCTATATGCGCGAGACAATTCATGGATTCCCAAATTAAACTAATAAAAATTATTTACCATAATCAAAAATCTGAACTTGTTTTCGATTGATTCTAAGGCTTTAATTATGCGGTTCGCCCTCCAAAGTAAATGCTCAACACTAACCATCCGCATGCCCGCTTTTGAAAAAGCATCATTATCCATATTTTGTAGTTTTCTACGCATCACCTTTAAATATGAAAATAAAACACCTCAGAAATGTGACAATAAAAAAGAAAAAATCTTCCAGAACTTCACCTCACCTCAAGATGACTGCAAAGAGACTGTTGTGGAGTTTGAATCTGTCCGTTCTCATGGTTTTGTTTCAGAGCTTGTTTTTTTTTTTTTTGTTTCAGAGCTTGTTTAATCGTGAATTTCTCAAAACCCGTTGTCAAATCTTCATAGGATGGATCAACAAGTTCTACCAAGACGGGCTGTGAGAAATTCATCCTAAGGTTGAGCAGCTCTCTTTTGGTTTGCATAACAAACATCTCTGCAATTATCATACTCCCCTCTCAGAATACTAGATAGCTCCTATAAAGATTAAAAAAAAACCAATACTAAATACAATGGACAAAAAAGAACGTTAGTTAATATGAATAGAGTAATAATTACCTTCAGCTTTGCCATATCTGCATGTATATCATCAATCTTTGGATCCCTTCGTTCATATAACACACGGTAATAATGGCGTTCAGCCCTATCTATATCATCAATTGTTTCCCATGGAAAATAATTGTGCAAGATTTGCAAGATATCTGTCGCGCACAATACAACGTAAGACCTTTGACAAATTTATAAACTGAAACAATAAGGATGAGTGACAATGAAACAATAAGGTCGAAAAGTTTACAATCGGGACCGTCATGTTTCGTTTTTGTTTTTATCCCACAAGCTTCAGGAGGTTTATTTGGTGCTGTACAAATAAACAATAAGTAAACTATTCGAAATAACAGGTGCTCAAAAGATGGGTTGAAGAAATTATTACCAGCGGGAACTGCAGTAAAAGAGGAGCATGGTACTTGATTTAATTTCACCAATCGTGTAGAAGAGGAACATGGCTCTTGATTCAGTTTCGACTGTATTTCAGCCATCAAAATTTTCTTTTTCTCTAGTCCTAGAGATAAAAAAACCACTTTGAAGAAATCGACGGAGGAAATAGGGGATTTACTTTCAAAATCACGGATAATCAGATAGTGGATTTTGTTGAATAGTTAAGTGTGAACACCTAAAGAATGTGGTAATGTGAACACCAAAAGGAGGTGGTAGTGTGAACACTTAATTAATTAAGTGGGAACATACTTGTCAGGATGTAAGTTTACTTTTTCTATTTTTTCTTCTCTTCCTGACATGCATGCATGTTATCTCGTAGGCGTGCTTGTCTCCCTGCCAAGACGTGTTATCTTGGTTAAGCTCCGCAAACACGTTAGTACAGAAGATGTATTTGCTCTCTTTGTAGTATGTGTATATATATATACACCAAATTGGTGAGAAGATGTATATACAACAATTAAGCTTTTATATTTTGAACCTTAAGTTTGAGTTGTTATAAGAGCTTTCGTAGTGAAGCTGAGTATTTCAATATAGATTGAGTGTTTTTTATCGATCATTATTTTGCTGCTATCTTAAGGTTCATTTTTTAATTTTTGTTGACAAGATTATTTTATCTTCCGTATCTGATTTCATATCACTAATTTATTGTGATATTTATTGTCCTACAATTGAAGTTATTGTCCTTGATCTACTAAGAACGTGAGTAAAATTAATTACTACTCTTAGAAGTCAAAACTGTCTTGATTTCTTTATCGTAATTATTTTTTACTATTTGACGTTTATTTCGTCATGCCTACTGGTGATGATACTGGAGTTGTTATTACTTTTGTGATGAATTCGGTACCTTCTCAGGAGCCGACTTCGATTCCTTATGGTGTAAAATTGAATGACAAAAATTTTACTCTTTGGTCTCAAATTGCATCTATGTTTGTCTCAAGTAGAGGCAAAAATGGACATTTAATTGGCTCTACCAAACAACTAACTAAAGGTGAATCGACATATGATTAATGGTATATGAAAGATTCTCTTGTTAAAGGTTGGCTTGTTGGTGCTATGAAGCCAGAATTAATGAATATACTCATTTGTTTACCTACTGCAAAAGATGTTTGGGACGCAGTGAAACATCGATATTATGAAGGGGTTGATAAATCAATTCTTTATGATTTATCTCGAAAAGCTATGGCAACAAAGCAAACAGGTCGACCCGTGGCTACTTTTTTTTCTGATCTTACGACTATTTGGCAAGAACTTGATTATCGTAAGTCAATTACTTTTACCCAAGCAGATGTGATTAAAATTCGCAAAGCAGAGATTGATGAAGAGCGAGTTTATTTATTTCTTGCTGGTCTTGATGATTCTTATGGTTCTGTCAGAGAAGAAATACTTCGTAGTGCTTCACTACCTGGACCCGAAATGGTTTTTTCTGTTGTGAGGCGTGAAAAACAACATCGTAGTGCCATGATGAATCAATTTGTTTCCCCTCAAATAGCAATGACGGTAAACAAATTTGGGAATTTTTCGCAACAATCTTCATCACAAAATACTGGTGGAAAATGTACTTATTGTGGAAACGGGAAGCACACTGTTGAAAACTGCTTTAAGAAGAATGGTTATCCTGAGTGGTGGAATACTCGATCAAAAACTAAAAAAGGAAAAGGCAAAGCAGCTATCTATTCTACTGAGATGACAACGTCAACAACAACTACTCCAATAGTTGATGAACTTCCTTCTGTTATAGATCATCTTGTTCCCAAAGAATCAGGTAATATTGGCCTAGCTCTAATAGCTGCTAACTCAAACAAGGATCATGGTTGGATTCTTGATTCTGGTGCCACTAATCATATGACATTTGAAGCATCTATTTTGAAAGATGTGTGCCCACCTGATTGTTCAACGGTCTATAATGCAAATGGAGTTCCATACCCGGTTACTGGAGCTAGGAGAGTTGATTTGAATTCTTCCTTAAATTTAGAACATACTTTGCTGATTCCTTCCATTTCTAACAATCTTTTATCAGTATCACAAGTGACCGCACAATTAAATTGCGTAGTATTAATCTATTCGAATTTCTGTTTTCTTCAGGATCTCAGCAACGGGAAGATAAATGGGCGTGGTACTAAGAAAACGGGTTGTATTATGTAGAAGATGTGTGTGAAGGGAGGTCTTTATCAGCTAAGGGGTCATCCCATGCAAATGAAGATCAGATAAAATTATGCATCACCGCTTAGGTCACGTTTCTTTTGGATATTTACAACATTTATTTCCAACTCTATTTTTGGGATGCAAACCTTCTGATTTTAATTGTGAAACTTGCATCTTAGCAAAAAGTCATAGCACTACTTATCCTGATAGTTTTAGCAGAAGATTAGTCACATTTGCTTTGGGTCATTCTGATGTTTTGGGTCCCTGTCGAGTTACTAGTAATTCAGAATTTCGTTGGTTTGTTCTTTTTGTCGATGATTGCACTCGTATGACCTGGCTTTATTTGATGAAAAATAAAAGTGATGTTGCTGGTATTTTCAAATCTTTTCATATTATGATTCAAACACAATTTTCTACCACTCTAAAGGTCCTTCGTTCGGATAATGGTGGAGAATATACCAATGAAACTTTACAACGTTATTTCCAAGAGCATGGTTTAATTCATGAAACCACTTGCCCTTCTACCAACAACAAAATGGTGTTGCGGAAAGGAAGAATAGGCAATTACTTGAGATTACTAGAGCTTGTTTAATTGGAGCAAACATGAAGCCACATTTCTGGGAAGAAGCTATCACTAATGCAGTGTATCTTCTTAATCGTGTACCCACTAGTGTTTTGAAATTTCAAACACCTTTAGATAAATTGGGTTCGTTTATGGCAATTCCTTCTCAACTTAAGCTTCCTCCACGAAGGTTCGGTTGTGTTGTTTATGTCCACATACAAAAAAATTTGCGCAGCAAGCTTGACCCATGTGCTCTAAAGTGTGTATTCGTTGGTTATCATCCGTTTCAAAAGGGTTACAGGTGTTATCATCCCCTTTCTCACAAATTTTATGTTAGCATGGACGTTACCTTCTCTGAGCATGAGAAGTTCTATTCAACATATGATCCTAGTTCTCCTCTTCAGGGAGAGAACAACATTGAAGAGTTGAATTGGATAGATTTGTTTCCATCTAATTGTGAGATACATCACTCCATAATTAACAAAGTTTCAAATAATTTACCTGCTCCTACTGATATCGGTATGACTACTATGCAAACCGAGGAAACAGTTTAAGAGGGAGAAACATTTGTTGTCGAAGACCTCGAAGACCCCCCCTCTTTCTTCAACAATAGTACCTATTACCAGTTATCCTCATGATGATGTTCCTGAGGTAAACATAGATCTTGTGATTAATACTAACAATTCTTGTGAATTAACTGAGACAAACAGGTATCAGTTACCACAACGGAATAATCGTGGAGTGCTACCGGATCGTTTTTCTCCTGAACCAATAAAGAAGGTGAAATACCCAATTGCGAACTACATGTCTACTCATAGATTGTCAGAAGCTAGCAAAGCATTTTTCTACCAGATGTAAGATATTACTATTCTCAGAAATGTAGAAGAAGCATTATGTGATCCAAAGTGGGCTAATCCGACGACAGAAGAGATGGTGGCACTAGAGGAAAATGGTACATGGGAAATAGTATCATTACCAGAAGGGAAGAAACCAGTTGGCTGCAGGTGGGTTTATACTATCAAGCATAATACAGATGGCTCTATTGATAGGTGCAAAGCAAGACTTGTGGCTAAAGGGTTTACCTAGACTTATGGTATTGATTATCAAGAGACATTTGATCCTGTCGCAAAAATCAATACTATTCGAGTATTGTTGTCTTTAGCAGCAAATTTAGGCTGGCCGCTACGACAATATGATGTCAAAAATGCTTTTTTACATGGTGATTTGCAAGAAGAAGTCTACATGACACTACCTCCACGTTATAATGCTCCGAACATTGCAAACGCGGTTTGTAAGCTAAAAAAGGCCTTATATGGTTTGAAGTAGTCTCCTAGAGCTTAGTTTGGTAGATTTCGTCTAGTAATGAAGAAATTCGGATACACACAAAGTAACGTTGATCATACCTTGTTCATGAAAAGAGTAGGTGACAAGATAACTGTACTTATCATCTATGTAGATGATATGGTGGTAACAGGAAATGATCCTGAAGAGATGGATAAACTGAGGAGTTTTTTGTATTCCGAGTTTGATATGAAGGATATGGGTGGACTTAAATACTTCTTGAGTATTGAAGTTTCACGATCTGAGAAGGGTATTTTCTTGTCTCAGCGAAAATATGTGATTGACTTGTTGAAGGAAACCGGTATGCTTGGTTGTGAGCCGATTGGGTCTCCTATGGAACAAAATCATTGCCTGGAAGAGTATTCTAATCAAGTACCGGCTGACAAGGGGCAATACCAGAGGTTAGTTGTCCGTTTGATTAATCTTTCCCATACAAGACCTGATATTGCCTATGATGTGAGTGTTGTGAGCAGATTTATGCATAATCCGGGTCAACAACATATGAATGCAGTCATTAGAATACTGAGATATTTAAAATCCGCACCAGGAATAGGGTTGATGTTTTCAAAACATGGGCATCTTGATGTATCGGGTTACACTGACTCGGACTGGGACGGAAAAGGTGGTAGTAGAAGATCGACATCTGGCTACGTTACCTTCGTCGGAGGTAATTTAGTAACATGGAAATCTAAGAAACAACATGTGGTTTCTTTGTCCAGTGCTGAAGCAGAATACAGGGAAATGGTGAAAGGCATTTGTGAATTATTACGGTTAAGAAGGCTTATGGAGGAACTTGGTTTTCCTACTGTAAAACCTATGAAATTGTTTTGTGATAACCAGTCAGCGATCAAAATTACAGAAAACCCGGTACAACATGATCGAACAAAGCACGTGGAAATTGATGGCAATTTCATCTATGAAAAACTCGAAGAAAACATTATTGAAGTACCATATGTTCGTAAAACACAACAGTTAGCAGATATTCTGACCAAAGCCGTATCAAGTAACATATTTAACGATTCACTTGTCAAGTTGGGCATATCTGATATACACACACCATCTTGAAGGAGAGTGTTGAATAGTTAAGTGTGAACACCTAAAGGAGGTGGTAGTGTGAACACTTAATTAATTAAGTGGGAACATACTTGTAAGGATGTAAGTTTACTTTTTCTATTTTTTCTTCTCTTCCTGACATGTATGCATGTTATCTCTTAGGCGTGCTTGTCTCCCCGCCAAGACGTGTTATCTTGGTTAAGCTCCGCAAACACGTTAGTACAGAAGATGTATTTGATCTCTTTGTAATATGTGTATATATACACCAAATTGGTGAGAAGATGTATATACAACAATTAAGCTTTTATATTTTGAACCTTAAGTTTGAGTTGGTATCAGAACTTCCACGGTGAAGATGAGTATTTCAATATAGAGTGAGTGCTTCTTATCGATCATTATTCCGCTGCTATCTTAAGGTTCATTTTTTAATTTTTGTTGACAAGATTATTTTATCTTCAGTATCTGATTTCATATCACTAATTTACTGTGATATTTATTGTCCTACAATTGAAGTTATTGTCCTTGATCTAGTAAGAACGTGAGTAAAATTAATTACTACTCTTAGAAGTCAAAACTGTCTTAATTTCTTTATCGTAATTATTTTTTACTATTTGATGTTTATTTCGTCATTCCTACTAGTGATAATACTGGAGTTGTTATTACTTTTGTGATGAATTCGGTACCTTCTCAGGAGCCGACTTCGATTCCTTATGGTGTAAAATTGAATGACAAAAATTTTACTCTTTGGTCTCAAATTGTATCTATGTTTGTCTCAAGTAGAGGCAAAAATGGACATTTAACTGGCTCTACCAAACAACCCACTAAAGGTGAATCGACATATGATGAATGGTGTATGAAAGATTCTCTTGTTAAAGGTTGGCTTGTTGGTGCTATGGAGCCAGAACTAATGAATGTACTCATTTGTTTACCTACTTCAAAAGATGTTTGGGACGCAGTGAAACATCGATATTATGAAGGGACTGATAAATCAATTCTCTATGATTTATCTCGAAAGGCTATGGAAACAAAGCAAACGGGTCGACCCGTGGCTACTTTTTATTCTGATCTTACGACTATTTGGCAAGAACCAGATTATCGTAAGCCAATTACTTTTACCCAAGCAGATGTGATTAAAATTCGCAAAGCAGAGATTGATGAAGAGAGAGTTTATTTATTTCTTGCTGGTCTTGATGATTCTTATGATTCTGTCAGAGGAGAAATACTTCGTAGTGCTTCACTACCTGGACCCGAAATGGTTTTTTCTATTGTGAGGCGTGAAGAACAACATCGTAGTGCCATGATGAATCGATTTGTTTCCCCTCAAATAGCAATGACGGTAAACAAATTTGGGAATTTTTCGCAACAATCTTCATCACAAAATACTGGTGGAAAATGTACTTATTGTGGAAATGGGAAGCACACTGTTGAAAACTTCTTTAAGAATAATGGTTATCCTGAGTGGTGGAATACTCTATCAAAAACTAAAAAAGGAAAAGGCAAAGCAGCTATCTATTCTACTGAGATGACAACGTCAACAACAACTACTCCAATAGTTGATGAACTTCCTTCTGTTATAGATCATCTTGTTCCCAAAGAATCAGGTAATATTGGCCTAGCTCTAATAGATGCTAACTCAAACAAGGATCATGGTTGGATTCTTGGTTATGTTACCACTAACCATATGATATTTGAAGCATCTATTTTGAAAGATGTGTGCCCACTTGATTGTTCAACGGTATATAATGCCAATGGAGTTCCATACCCGGTTACTGGAGATGGGAGAGTTGATTTGAATTCTTCCTTAACTTTAGAACATACTTTGTTGATTCCTTCCCTTTGTAACAATCTTTTATCAGTATCACAAGTGACCACACAATTAAATTGCGTAGTATTAATCTATTCGAATTTCTGTTTTCTTCAGGATCTCAGCAACGGGAAGATAATTGGGCGTGGTACTAAGAAAGGGGGGTTGTATTATGTAGAAGATGTGTGTGAAGGGAGGTCTTTATCAGCTAAGGGGTCCTCCCATGCAAATGAATATCAGATAAAATTATGGCATCACCGCTTAGGTCACGTTTCTTTTGGGTATTTACAACATTTATTTCCAACTCTATTTTCGGGCTGCAAACCTTCTGATTTTAATTGTGAAACTTGCATCTTAGCAAAAAGTCATCGCACTACTTATCCTGATAGTTTTAGCAGAAGATTAGTCCCATTTGCTTTGGGTCATTCTGATGTTTGGGGTCCCTGTCGAGTTACTAGTAATTCAGAATTTCGTTGGTTTGTTCTTTTTTTCGATGATTGCACTCGTATGACCTGGCTTTATTTGATGAAAAATAAAAGTGATGTTGCTGGTATTTTCAAATCTTTTCATATTATGATTCAAACACAATTTTCTACCACTCTAAAGGTCCTTCGTTCGGATAATGGTGGAGAATATATCAATGAAACTTTACAAGGTTATTTCCAAGAGCATGGTTTAATTCATGAAACCACTTGTCCTTCTACGCAACAACAAAATGGTGTTGCGAAAAGGAAGAATAGGCAATTACTTGAGATTTCTAGAGCTTGTTTAATTGGAGAAAACATGAAGCCAGATTTCTGGGAAGAAGCTATCACTAATGCAGTGTATCTTCTTAATCGTGTACCCACTAGTGTTTTCAAATTTCAAACACCTTTAGATAAATTGGTGTTCACGCCTTAACGATAGCTTATGAAGATTTTATGCTTGGTCTGAAGGTGATGGCTAATCTTGATTTATCTAGTTGGTATCTTGGTTGCACAACAGACTCGAGGTTGTTCCTGAAGTAAGTTAATCTTCTCATGTAGACTCTTCATGTATTCTGATTTGCTAGGTCTTCGTATAATAATCTTCGTTATCTGCGTTAACAGGGGTGCACTGTCGAATCCTTCATTGGACCTCTAACTAAAAAGCGCTTGAAAGTTTAAAATGTTTTTGGATGTTCGGGTTGGTTGAATCCAAAATTGAACACATCTGTGGAAATTCAGTATATTTTGGCAATTAGGTTCCTTCTAAATTTGACACTCACTATTGGTGGTGTACATTTAAAATTCTGTACTTAATTTGCAACCAGTTATTTCTAATGTTGTTCTCTGCTTTTCTGGACATATTCTAAGCACTTGAAACTTTGTACTTGTTGCGACTGTTTTCTGTTCTGTTTTATCGCAGAAATTGAATGCATGCTCGTTTTATGTTCCCATTGCTCGGCTTACGTATTTGTTGAATAATCAGATGTATATAGGTGTGCATAATGTGACATTGAATCGTATGTTTATGTATCTCCTTGAACTTCTTTCGTTTGCATGACCCTTAATGTTGGTAGTACTTTGAAAATCTTGAACTCATGCTTGGCAAATTATGTTGACCATACCTATTCAGTATTCACACAAGAAACTCTTGTTGTTGATTTGAAAGAGCTATCCAATATGGCTTATGAAGATAACATCATTTTGTCGGGCGAGGAGACTAGAGGAGAAAATCCATTCGTACATCTCTCAATCTCAAAAACGAAGTGATGCGTACTGTTTCCTTGGTTTAAACAATAAATAATAAACAAAAAGGACAAAGATAGGAAATAAGGGATAGAAGGGTGTAAAAGAGTAAATACGAAATAAAATGGCAGAAATGGTATATATGAAATACCATTATGCATCATCCTTCCCTCCTTAAATGAAATTCGCCATCGACTTGTCCATCTCTTCGGCATTGTTACCTCAATATGGAACCAAGTGCTTAATATTAAATACGTCGGGCGTATAAATTGAGCTTGGTAAGTTGAGTCGATAAGCATTATCATTTATCTTTTCTCCAATTGGAAATGGTCCAACCTTCCTTGCCTTAAGCTTGTTCTTTAGTAAGAACCGCATAAACAAGATCTCCAACTTCAAACTCAACCATGCGTCGTCGTTGATCAACCTTGTTCTTGTATTTCCTTGATGAAGCTTATAGATGCTTTCGGGTTCTTTCATGTATAAAGTGGAGTTGAGAAACAAAGTCTCCCGCCTTAGCATTTGTCCTTTTCAAATCCAGTACTAAAGACAAGTCAAGTGGTACTCTTGGATTGAACCCATACACCACCATGAATGGTGAATAACCACTACTCTGGTTCACCGCATGGTTGTAAGCAAATTCCGCCTTGCATAAAACTTGGTCCCATGTCTTCAAATTATCCTCAACCAAACAACGAAGAAGATTACCTAGGGAACGATTTATCACTTCGGTTTGTCCATACGTTTGAGGGTGATAAGCGGTGCTAAAACTTAAATTGGTCTTGACCAACTTCCATAAAGTACGCCAAAAATGCCCCACAAAACGACTATCTCTATCCGAGATGATGTAAGAAGGAATACCATGTAAACGATAAATCTCTTTAAAAAAGAGTTGAGCTACCATGACCGCATACGTTGTCTTTTTACAAGCAATGAAATGAGACATTTTGGAAAAACGATCTACCACTACAAATATTGAATCCATACCACTTTGAGTACGTGGAAATCCCAAGATGAAATCCATGCTCAAATCTTCTCATGAACGAGAAGGAATAGGAAGTGGCATGTATAATCCCGCATTAGTGGTCGTTCCTTTAGATACTTGACATATATGACATCTCTTCACATATCGATGAATCTCCTTCCACATTCCCAGCCAAAAGTATGAGCTAGAAACCAAGTTCCAAGTACGAGTAGTCCCCATATGCCCCTCATCGTGAAGCTCCTTAATAATTTTATATCTCAAGCTTGATTGCAGAATGCAAAGACAATTTTTCCGATAAAGGTACCCATCGAAAAGAACATAATCACCATTTTGGAGTGAACTTTCATCAACCATAAGAGGATCAAAATAAGTATCATTTTTTTAGAGCTCCCGAATATCATCAAATCCCAAAATACAAGCCCTCATTTGTGTAAGAAGAGAAGTACATCTACTCAAGGCATCCACTACCTTGTTTTGTACACCCGACTTGTGCTTGATGGAAAAAGTAAATTGTTGCAAATAAGAAACCCATTTACCACGCCCCGGCTAAGATGTGGTCGGGCCACATACTCAAAGTATGTGTCCCCTTTTCTTTTTCCTACATGTATATAAACTTAAATCATGCCCCCTCCAAATCCCCGCAAAAAATTCACATTTTGAGAAAAATAGGAAGTTAACCAAAAAAAGTTAGTTAAATACTTTTCTAATAAAACTGTTTTGAACTTTATTTTTTACTTTGTATACGTGTCAAAAAAAGAAAAAGGGCCACATACTCTGAGTATGTGGCCCGACCACATCGTAGCCGAAAAAATAAGATGCACTCATTGTGAATAAGATAGTGCCTCCAATGCTTGAGTGCTTGAACAATAGCATAAAACTCAACATCATAAGTGCTATATGCAAGTATAGACCCATTTAGCTTTTCACTATAAAAGGCCACCGGTTTCCCTTCTTGATAAGAACCGCCCCAATGCATAACTTAGAAGCATCACAATGAAGTTCAAATGGTTTATCAAAATTTGGTAATATTAAAATTGGAGATGTACTTAACTTTATTTTCATCAATTCAAAGGAGTCATCCGCTTCTTGATTCCATGAATACTTGCCACCCTTCAGGCATTCGGTTATTGGAGCCATTATTCCACTAAAATTTGCAATGAATCGGCGATAGAAAGAAGCTAACCTATGAAAACTTCGAATATCAAACAAAGTTTTTTGCTTGGGCCAATTCCTTATGCATTCCTGATAGACACATTTTTGTGTCTAATTTGTCTCGATTCTATAATTGATAGTGCTCATTTTTGTACTTATTACGGTGTTTTATGTGTGTGTAGGTATTTTTGGCCAATAATCATTTTTGGAAAAATCGGCTCGAAAAGTTGGTAAAAGCGCCCGGAGGACACATGTTATTCGGACTCTCACTATGGATAAGGGGTACCCCAAATTACTAAGGGGCACCCTCAGGACACCCTCAAGGCAGCTTTTATTCGCACCCCTGCTCTGGATAGGGGGCGGCTCTTCTTCACAATTCAAATGAAACTTTTTGGCGGGAAGCTGTTGCAGCAGCGAAGCAGATCTGGAGATCGAATTTTGAGCGATTTATAAGGAGATTCAATGGCTTATTTTCGTTGGACTAGACCTGTGATAGCATAACAGGGTCGTTGTGATTGATTGGACCCAACCGATTAGGCTAGATAGGCCGGAAGAAGCAAACGGAGGAGGTGAAGTTTATCGGAGTTGTTATCGTCTTTTGGGTGAGATTATGTCGGAGTTTGACGTGGAGATGGATTGGGATTATCTTGATTCATCGAAACAGGGTTGGTAATCCCTTTAGATTCGAAAATAGAGGAGGAAATCATCGAGTAGGCTAAAACAGGGAGTTCCGTGTATTCTCGGATATTTTGGTTTATGTATGGAAGTACCAGAGGATTTTACATTATGAATTGAGTCCTTATTCAGTCTACAGGGAGTACTTGAGAGTTTGGAGAACCAAGTTGACGCGTAGATAAGCTTGGAAGGGAAAGAAATCCCGATACTTGAGGTGGAGAAAAAGATAAGAATAACCGAGGATTTCTTGAGATTCAATCGAGCTGTTGGCTATAAAAAGGTTGCTTCAAGTCACAGAGAGGGGCAGAAAACTTTAGGAGAGGTTTAGAAGAGAACAGAGAGCAAAAATCACGAGTTGCAGGAAAGTTGTTCTGCTGGTGCTGCTGAAGAACACGAAGAACATCAACCCACGCCCAACTGTCGCAGAACACTGTCGTTGTTCTACAGCACTTCGCTTCTATCGTTGTTGTAGCAGACTTATTCCTTCTGTTTCTCTTGTAACAGTCGATCTGCAACACATATAAACGTTGCGATTGAACTGTTTTACTCCCTTTGAGTCTCTTCACCTTTGAAAACACCTTTTGAGCAATGGAAAAATATTTTGAACCTGTTTTTGATATGAGGAGCTAAACCCCATTGCTGAGGCGATAGAGGAAACTATTTTTCCAATAAAGAGTGGTATTTTCTATTTATCTTATTTATTACAGTTATTTATATGATTATTTGCCTTGTTTGAGAATTGTTTTAATGATTTTTATTCAACAATTGTGATTTCCATTGATGGTATATGCTTGGACTTAGGTTTTTGATATCCCATGCTTCTGATTTACACTTGTTATTTTAAAAATCTACTTGTTGCAACATCTTAGAATCAAATTAAACGAAAAAATTGAATAGATATAAATATTGGATTTAAATCACTTTGAACTTGGAAAATAGTGGAATCTTAGCCTCATTGTTCTTTTAATATTGATAACAACATCATCTTTGTTTGAGTTTTCTATTTTAGTTTTAGAATTTAAGTCTATATTTTATCCTTCGCAAGTCTGAGAATCGAACCACTTTTATCACTATCTACAACCCATCAATGTTGGCGCCGCCGACGCGGATTTGCTTTTAGGGTTTTAGACTTATTTTTTTCTTTTATTTTTTAGGTTTTTATTATTTTTGTTCTTTTTTACGTTTTTGGGTATTTATCTTTTGTCTACAGGTTTTGGATCATAAAGAGAATTGAGCCAAAGAGTTTGGTGATTTCGTAAAGATTGGATCTTAAAGCATAAAGACTTGGAGCGAAAGATTAAAGCGAAAAGAACGGAAAAGAAAACAATTTCTTTTTAGTTATTTTTCTTTATTATTAAAAAAGAAAAGAAAAAAGAGAGAATTGTATTAGGATTTGTTATTTTTGTAATTTTTTCTTTTCTTTTTGGACACTTGGACATTAAACTTTGGACATTATTATTTTTAAACCCTAAGGAAGGGTTGGTTTAAATATAAACTGTGTGCAGAGAAGGACGGTGATTACAATATCGCCTCGGCCCCTCGGGTTCGTACATGACATAGGAGTCGTGGCCCGAGTCGACTTCAGCGGTTCTTCGCCCGTCTGGTACGGGAGGTAAGTTTTTCGAAACACCCGCGAATCCCCTGTTAGCGGGTTTACTGTATTCATTCGTTTGCATATATGCTGAGGACTTGAAAACGGCTGCTTTAATTTCCTAGTAAAGGGCAAGGACTGGCCATACAAGATAAGGGTTCAGATTTCATCACCGTTCTCTTCTTGCCCGCCTTAGGAAAACGAAACCAAACGCGAACCTAAGCCTAAAATTTTGACTAGAACGAGCCTATAGGGTAACGAGCTTAATAGGAAAGTCGTTCGAAGAATATTGGTTACTCTTTTGAGCATACTTCGAAGTTCTTGAAGGTTTCTGTGAGTTGAATGCGTGACTGCGCCGCCTTGTAACCGGTGAGGCCTTGGGTATCAAAGCTCCACTAAGCTTCCCTCACCTCGATTCAACTTACTTTGACTCGGATTGATTCCATAGGGGTTTTCTCAGATTGTAACGATTTCCTTTTCGAAAGAATAGAAGCTGGTCTAGAAACAATCTAAGTGGAGTCATCATGCTTTTTGTTTGCTAGAAATTTAGGTTTGATTTGGTTGAGTCAGCATTGTTTTGTGTTTGCATAGAATTCCCTACCTTATTTTGTTGCATGCCTGAACGTAAAAGAGACGCCCTAGGTAGATTTGTTAAAGAGAAACCTAGTAGTTCTAAACGTCTTGATTACCTCAATTTAGAAAGTCCAATTCGTGAAGATTCCGTTTTTGAACATCCGTTTGAGGAAAGAATCCCTGATAGTCCAATAGAGCCAGAAATGGAAACTTTGAAAGCCTTGTTGAATCCTACTAGGACTACTCGTCCCTCGTGTATCAGGTTACCTGAAGCTGAAGCAAATTATGAACTTAAGCCTGGAACCTTACAGTTGCTCCCAATATTTTTAGGGAAAGAAAATGAAAACCCCTATTTCCATGTTAGGGACTTTGAGGAAATTTATAGTACCCTGAAAATTAGAAACCTTGATGATGATGCTTTAAAACCCAGGTTATTCTCCTTTTCCTTAAAAGATAAATTCAAGTCGTGGATGTATAGTTTGTCTTCCGAATCAATTGAAACCTATGAACAACTTACATCTGACTTTTTGAACAAGTTTTTCCCTAGGAACAAAACCTCGTATATTAGGACGCAAATCTGCACGTTTACACAACAGGAGGGAGAATCTTTGTATAGGTATTTGGAAAGGTTCAATGATTTATTAGCCCAATGTCCTCATCATGGTTTAGAAAAGGTTAGGTTAGTTCAGATCCTTTATGAGGGTTTAGATTATCCCACCACAACTACAGTAGAGTCCATGTGTACATGTGGGTTTGAAAACCAAACAGTTGATGATGCGATGACATATTTGCATGAAATCGCCGAAAAGACCCAACAATGGGAAAGCAATAGGGTACCCCAGAAAACAATTCTTCTAGGCAGGGGAAACGTTAATAGGGTAGAAGGAAGCTTTGAATCAGATGCCAAAATTGGTGCTATAGCGAAAAGGTTAGAAGCTTTAGAAGTGGGTCACACTAGTGGTAGATTGGAGCCGTTTTTGGAAGGCCAGAATAATGAAGAGCAAGCAAATGCTCTCTATAATAACGCTAGGTATGATAACCGTCAGAAGTTTGACCCATATTCAGAAACCTATAATCCTGGTTGGAGAAACCATCCGAACCTTTCATGGTCTAAGGGCCAGAGTCAAGGTCAGTTTAGTAATTCTAATGCTCCCCCAGGTTTTGGTTACACTAAGAATTCATCAGGCCCAGAAAACAAAACGACTAGCTTAGAGGAATCTATTAAGATGTTAGCAAAAACTCAGGATATGTTAGCACAGAGCCAAATTAGTTTTCAACAGGAAACCAAGCAGAACTTTCAAACTAATGCTCAGAGCCTTGCTAAGCTAGAACTTCAAGTCGGCCAAATAGCTAAGACCTTAAGTGAGAAAGATAACGGAAGGCTCCCTAGTCAGACTACCCCCAACCTTAGAGGAGTTCATGAAGTAGGTGAAAAACCATCGAATCAATTGAATGCTATTAGAACCCTTAGGAGTGGTAGAGTAGTAGACAATCAGGTAACCATGCCCGATAGTGAACATACTGTAGTTCACCCCTCAGGATCTCATCCCTCAGGACCACTAACTGAGGGGACTGATAAAATTTCCGATGATGCCAATTCGGTTCCTGAGAGGTCTGATTCTGTGCCTAGAGCCCCATTTCCCCAGCTATTAGCATCAACAAAGAAGGAATCGAACTTTAATGACATATTGGAGGTTTTTAAGCAAGTTACCATAAACCTTCCTTTATTAGATGCAATTAGGCAAATTCCTGCTTATGCCAAGTTCCTTAAGGATATGTGTACGCGAAAGCGAAAACTTAGCGTCCATAAGAAAGCCTTTTTAGCTAGTCATGTAAGTTCAATCATTCAGAACACTACCACTCCAAAGTACAAAGACCCAGGTTCCCCAACCATTGCTTGTACAATAGGTAAACACCGGGTAGAAAAAGCTTTACTTGACTTAGGAGCCAGTGTGAACTTACTGTCGTACCATGTGTACTTACAGCTAGGACTTGGTGAAATGAAACCTACTCAGATAACACTGCAGTTAGCTGATAGGTCTGTCAAAATTCCTCGAGGTGTTATCGAGGATGTTCTTATTGAGGTCGACAAGTTTATTTATCCAGTGGATTTCGTGGTCCTAGATACCCAACCTGTCCCTGACCCAGAGAACCAGATACCTGTGATTTTAGGTCGCCCATTCTTAGCTACGTCTAATGCGATCATAAACTGTCGAAATGGTGTGATGAATTTATCCTTTGGTAATATGACTATCGAAATGAACATTTTTAATGTCAGTAAGCTACCTTATGAGCTAGATGACACATGTGTTAAAGAGGTGAATATGATAGAATCCTTAGTTCAGGAGTCATTACCAAACATCTTGTCTGAAGACCCATTAGAGAGTTGTCTATCCCGTTTTGGTTTAGATTTTGACGATGATAGTACCATTGAACAAGTGAATGCTCTATTAGATTCTACCCCTGTGTTAGACACTGATAGATGGAAAGCTAGGTTCGAACCATTACCAGCTTCTGAGACTACCTCAGTTCCTTCCTTAGAAGAGCCCCCTAAGTTGGACCTCAAACCACTACCAGACCTGAAGTATGTGTTCTTAGGCCCATCTGAGACTTTACCTGTGATTATTGCTGCCGACTTGGATAGTGATCAGGAAAGTAGGCTAGTAAAAGTACTTCAAGATAATAAGGAAGCTTTAGGGTGGTCTATAGCAGACATTAAGGGTATTAGTCCTACCGTTTGTATGCATCAGATTCATTTAGAGGAAGACTCCAAACCGTCTAGGGAGATGCAACGTCGACTGAACCCTAACATGAAAGAAGTAGTTCGAAAAGAGGTGCTTAAGTTGTTAGATGCGGGTATTATCTACCCAATTTCAGACAGTAAGTGGGTCAGCCCCGTTCAGGTTGTTCCCAAGAAATCAGGTATCACTGTAGTCCAGAATGAGGATAATGAGTTAATCCCAACCCGAGTGACCACGGGATGGCGTGTCTGTATCGACTATGAAATTGAACAAGGTCACAAGGAAGGATCACTTTCCCCTTCCTTTTATCGACCAAATGCTAGAGAGATTAGCTGGATATAGTTTCTATTGCTTTTTAGATGGCTTTTCCGGATATAATCAGATCGTTATTGCCCCAGAAGACCAAGAGAAAACCACTTTTACCTGTCCCTTTGGTACATTCGCGTATAGACGCATGCCTTTCGGGCTGTGTAATGCCCCTGCGACTTTTCAGCGTTGTATGATGAGCATATTTTCTGATATGGTAGAACGGTTTTTAGAGGTCTTTATGGATGATTTTTCAGTGTTTGGTTCATCTTTTGATGAGTGCTTGCATCATTTGACATTAGTGTTGACTAGGTGTAAGGAAAAGAATTTAGTGCTTAATTGGGAAAAATGCCATTTCATGGTTAAATCAGGAATTGTTTTAGGGCACATCATTTCTTCAAAGGGTATAGAGGTAGACAAATCCAAAGTTGACCTTATTAAGACTTTACAGGTCCCAAAAACCGTAAAAGACATTAGGTCATTCCTAGGGCATGCAGGTTTTTACCGTCGATTCATTAAGGATTTTAGCTTGATTTCTAGACCTCTTTGCAATTTGCTTGCAAAAGATGTTAAGTTTGTCTTTGATGATGCTTGTTTAGAGGCTTTTGAGAAGCTTAAAAATTTACTCACTACCGCTCCCATAGTCCAGGCACCCAACTGGAACCTACCCTTTGAGATTATGTGTGATGCTTCAGATTATGCTATAGGCGTTGTGTTAGGTCAACGAGTAGACAAATTACTTCATGTGATTTACTATGCTAGAAAAACTCTGAATGATGCCCAATTGAACTATACAACTACAAAGAAGGAACTGCTAGCCATCGTGTTTGCCTTGGATAAGTTTAGATCCTACCTATTAGGTTCTAAGATCGTAATCTATACCGATCATGCTGCTTTGAAATACCTTTTGTCTAATAAGGACACCAAACCTAGATTGATTAGGAAGATCCTATTGTTACAAGAATTTTCTCCAGACATTAGAGACAAAAAGGGTGCTGAAAATATAATAGCAGACCACTTATCCAGGTTAGTTGTTAGTTCCCCTAGTGATGCCCTTCCTATAAGGGATAGCTTTCCTGACGAACAATTGTTCTCTGTTTTCCAATCACCTTGGTATTCAAATATAGTGAATTATCTTGTTACTGGCCGTACCCCTCAACATTGGGGTAAACAAGATCGTTCTAGGTTTTTAGCCGAGTTTAAGCATTTCTTTTGGGACGATCCTTATTTGTTTAAGTATTGTCCCGACCAGATTATTAGGAGATGTGTACCTGAGAGTGACCGGTCCATTATTCTCTCCTTTTGTCATGAACATGCTTGTGGAGGTCATTTTAGTGCTAAGAAGACTGCTGCTAAGATATTGCAGTGTGGATTTTACTAGCCTTAACTGTTTAAAGACTCCCATAGTCACTGTGTTTCTTGTGATCGTTGCCAGAGGTTAGGAACCATTTCCCGTAGAAATATGATTCCTTTGAACCCTATTTTAGTGATTGAGGTCTTTGATGTGTGGGGCATTGATTTTATGGGTCCATTTCCTAATTCTTTAGGTTATCTTTACATACTTGTCGCTGTAGACTATGTGTCTAAGTGGGTTGAGGAGGTTCCATGTAAAACAAATGACCATAGGGTCGTAAGTTTTTGAAAGAGAATATACTTACACGTTTTGGTACACCGCGAGCTATAATTAGTGATGGGGGTTCACACTTTTGTAATAGACTGTTTGCTCTGTTAATGAAACAATATGGTATTACCCACAAAGTAGCTACCTCGTATCACCCACAAACTAGTGGTCAGGTAGAGGTTTCCAATAAGGAAATTAAGCGTATTTTAGAGAAAACAGTTAATCCCAATAGGAAAGACTGGTCGTCGAGGCTTACTGATGCCTTATGGGCTTACCGTACCGCGTTTAAGACACCCATTGGAATGTCACCCTACCGTTTAGTATTTGGCAAGGCATGTCACTTGCCTGTTGAGTTAGAGCATAGAGCCTATTGGGCTATTAAGCAGTTGAACTTTTCACTTGACAAGGCAAGAGCTCACAGAAATCTCCAGCTCAATGAGTTGGACGAGATTCGTAGAGATGCATACGATAGTGCTAAGGAGTATAAGATCAAAATGAAACTTGTGCATGATAAGAATATTTTACGGAAGTCATTTTCTCCAGGTCAAAAAGTTCTTCTGTATGACACTCGTTTACATCTATTCCCCGGGAAACTGCGCTCTCGGTGGACCGGTCCTTTTGTGGTCCGTACTGTTTTTCCTCATGGCGCTATTGAGATTGAGACATCAGATGGTACTAGTTCTTCAAAGGTTAACGGTCAGAGATTGAATCCCTTTTTAGAGCCTTTTCCTACAGGTGATGTTGAGGAGGTTCCTCTGGAGGACCCTGTTTACCCTTGATTGACCATCGAGGCGATTTGTATGTTGTATAATATTTTTGTCAGTTTTTGGTTTCACTTCACCCAGGCCTAGTTAGTAAGTTCGCGAATGATTCGCGAATCATTCGCGAATTTTTCCGTATCACGAATTTTACCGTCTTATTCGCGTACGTTTGTAACTCCGAACCCAAATCGCGTATTATGTGGCATTCCCGGATTATTCGCGAATCGTTCACGAATTTTACGTATCCCGAATGATACGTCCGCTTAATTCGCCATAAATTCTTTAGCTTTTGCTTTTCAAAGACTCCACTTTTTGGGCTTTACTGCCTCCCGAACATACACGACCGAATATTAGACGTGTTGTAATTTTTATGAAACAAAAACGACTGAAGAGATTTGAAGGTGAAGGTGAGAGAGATCTCAAACTCACTAACCAAGCATCTAAACCACCATACGACGTCCTCTTGGATAACTAATGTTGTATATATTATTAATATCATCATATTGAGTTTATTTTTTCCTTAAATAACTCACACATATGCATAAAAATTGGTCTATGACCTTATAAATACAAATTATTTGTTATATATAGATACCGAATTTTCAGAGCCGAACTCACATTTATAAATCGAATTATACACGTACGTATGCCGTTCCGAATTAATGACGAATCACGTCCCGTTGACCGAATTTTGGACCGAATCTGAATTTTACAAAACCGTATAATACTCGTACGTTTGTCGTTCCGTACGTTTGCCGAATCTCGAATTGCTAACTAGGCACCCAGGTACTATCTTTCCAAACTCTCTCTTTACTATTTCCTCATGTTACTTATATTTTTGGCACTGTTCTTTCATTCGAAACATTGAGGACAATGTTAGATTTAAGTTTGGGGGTGAGGTAGAAACTTTTTGTTTTAAATAAACTCCAGAGCCTAGAAATTTATGCATATTAAGGATAGCACTAACCAACCTAAGTGGATGGAAGCATTTTGGTTGTAGGAGTTGAGGCAGCAATCTGATTAGATGGAAACATCTAGAAGAGTTCATAAAAGCACAAAGCTCAGGTGTTAGAAATAACATGATAGTTTCACCATATCTCGTTGATTCCTTTTCACTTCTATTTTTATTTTATTTTGTTTTTAAACTATGTTACTCTAAGTGATTAGGTGGGGCTCACGATTCAAGTTGTTACCAATGCTAGGGTGAATTAGAGTGATTGAGATACCATAAAAATAATAAATAAATAAATAAATAAAGTTGAAAAAAAAGAGAGAGTTGAAAAAAAAATTGAGACCAGACCATTTGACCAAAAGGAATAAATTCAATAAAGTCGACCACTGGTACCCTTGTATATGCCAGCTGTGTTGACCTAGAGTTAGGATTATCAATCACTGGTTCCCTTGTATATACCAGTTGTGTTGATATTAGTCAGACTAGTATCTCAATCCATTAGGATAGGTTCATTTTGGCGGAGGCCTTCAGACAGATATGGGAAACGCCGTTCACTTAGTAAACATCAAAACCATCTACGTTTTTCTATATCCATATCTTTATCTATCCATGTGATTGGTTTGACTCCGAATATTAATGTCCATAGTGCAACTATCTGAGTAGAGCTCTGTCACTTTATATGAATTTTAGTATGCCAACCAAGGAGATTCTTTAGTGCTTTCCAAGGTTCTGCGTAGATAGCTAGGGTCTGGAATATAAAGGTTTTGTGGGTAGACCTCTGGTAAGCCCTCCCGAGACTATAACTCGGCCACTAGGGACACTTAGGGGTTTAAAGGCTTATTGCATACGCTAAATGAAATCGACGATTCCTGCGTCAGTGAGTTAGGATTTTATTTTTCAATTTCATCTTTGCTCGAGGACTAGCAAATAATAAGTTTGGGGGTATTTGATAGACACATTTTTGTGTCTAATTTGTCTCGATTCTATAATTGATAGTGCTCATTTTTGTACTTATTACGGTGTTTTATGTGTGTGTAGGTATTTTTGGCCAATAATCATTTTTGGAAAAATCGGCTCGAAAAGTTGGTAAAAGCGCCCGGAGGACACATGCTATTCGGACTCTCATTTTGGATAAGGGGTACCCAAATTACTAAGGGGAACCCTCAGGACACCCTCAAGGCAGCTTCTATTCGCACCCCTGCTCTGGATAGGGGGCACCTCTTCTTCACAATTCAAATGAAATTTTTTGGCGGGAAGCTGTTGCAGCAGCGAAGCAGATCTGGAGATCGAATTTTGAGCGATTTATAAGGAGATTCAATGGCTTATTTTCGTTGGACTAGACTGTGATAGCATAACAGGGTCGCTGTGATTGATTGGACCCAACCGATTGGGCTAGATAGGCCGGGAGAAGCAAACAGGGGAGGTGAAGTTTATCGGAGTTGTTATCGTCTTTTGGGTGAGATTATGTCAGAGTTTGACGTGGAGATGGATTGGGATTATCTTGATTCATCGAAACAGGGTTGGTAATCCCTTTAGATTCGAAAATAGAGGAGGAAATCATCGAGTTGGCTAAAACAGGGAGTTCCGTGTATTCTCGGATATTTTGGTTTATGTATGGAAGTACCAGAGGATTTTACGTTATGAATTGAGTCCTTATTCAGTCTACAGGGAGTACTTGAGAGTTTGGAGAACCAAGTTGACGCGTAGATAAGCTTGGAAGGGAAAGAAATCCCGAGACTTGATGTGGAGAAAATGATAAGAATAACCGAGGATTTCTTGAGATTCAATCGAGTTGTTGGCTATAAAAAGGTTGCTTCAAGTCACAGAGAGGGGCAGACAACTTTAGGAGAGGTTTAGAAGAGAACAGAGAGCAAAAATCACGAGTTGCAGGAAAGTTGTTCTGCTGGTGCTGCTGAAGAACACGAAGAACATCAACCCACGCCCAACTGTCGCAGAACACTGTCGTTGTTCTACAGCACTTCGCTTCTATCGTTGCTGTAGCAGACTTATTCCTTCTGTTTCTCTTGTAACAGTCGATCTGCAACACATATAAACGTTGTGATTGAACTGTTTTACTCCCTTTGAGTCTCTTCACCTTTGAAAACACCTTTTGAGAAATGGAAAAATATTTTGAACATGTTTTTGATATGAGGAGCTAAACCCCATTGCTGAAGCGATAGAGGAAGCTATTTTTCCAATAAAGAGTGGTATTTTCTATTTATCTTATTTATTACAGTTATTTATGTGATTATTTTCCTTGTTTGAGAATTGTTTTAATGATTTTTATTCAACAATTGTGATTTCCATTGATGGTATATGCTTGGACTTAGGTTTTTGATATCCCATGCTTCTGATTTACACTTGTTATTTTAAAAATCTACTTGTTGCAACATCTTAGAATCAAATTAAATGAAAAAATTGAATAAATATAAATATTGGATTTAAATCACTTTGAACTTGGAAAATAGTGGAATCTTAGCCTCAGTGTTCTTTTAATATTGATAACAACATCATCTTTGTTTGAGTTTTCTATTTTTGTTTTAGAATCTAAGTCTATATTTTATCCTTCGCAAGTCTGAGAATCGAACCACTTTTATCACTATCTACAACCACATAAATTCCACTTTATCTTCATCTACCGAAATCCCATCCTTACTATCCACATAACCAAGGAACAAAATTTTTTCGGTCATGAATGCACACTTCTTCAAGGTAGCATAAAATTGTTGCTCCCGAAAAATCGTGAGAACTTCACGAAGGTGACGTATATGAGATTCCATATCAGTACTATAAACAAGTATGTCATCAAAGTAAACAACCACACACTTCCCAATCAACGGTCGAAGTGCTTGATTCATGACTCGCGTAAATGTACTTGGAGCATTTGAGAACCCAAATGGCATAACCATCCATCCATACAAACCATATCGAGTCTCGAAAGAGGTCTTCCATTCATCCCCCACCTTGATACGAATTTGATAATACCCATTTTTAAAATCAAGTTTGCTAAAAACACATGCTCCACTTAATTGATCAAGTAAGTCATCCAAACGAGGAATTGCAAATCGGTACTTCAATGTGATTCTAATGATTGCCCTACTATCCACACACATACTCCATGAACCATCTTTCTTTGGTACTAACAAGGTCGGTACCGCACAAGGCTAAGACTCGGTCTTATAAAACCTTTGGCTATAAGCTCTTCAACTTGGCGTCGTAATTCTTCATGTTCTTTGGGACTCATCCGGTAGTGGGATTTGTTGGGAAGACTTGAGCCGGGTACTAGATCAATTTGGTGTTGCGCATCTCTTAATGGTGGTAATGCATCCGGTAAGTCGATAGGAAAAACATCTTGAAATTCTTCGATAATTGGCTTGACTAGCGGTGGCACAAAATCATACGATGGAGATTCTTTAACATGAAGTATATATAAAACCTCTGAATCATCCAACTCTTCTATGAACTTGTGATAAGTAAGTAGATTTTTACCATCACCATTTTGTGGCTTAGGCATAAGCTCACGATTGGGTACAAGAGTCAACTTCTTATTGCTCTACATGAACGAATAGTTGTTTGTTCTCTTATCATGATTCACAAACCGATCATATTGCCAAGGTCGGCCAAGAAGTAAATGACATGCATCCATCAAAACAACATCATACCAAACTTTTTCTACATATTTGTTACCAATAGAAAAATTAATGAGAAAACGTTTAGTGACTTTTACCTCGCTTCCTTGGTTAAGCCATGATAGAAAAATATGGAGAAGGGTGTTCTTTAGTCTCTAACTTCAACTTGCAAGCCACTTCTTCGGAAACGATATTTTCACAACTCCCCGAATCAATCACAAGCTTGCAAACTTTCCCACCAATTGTGCAAGTGGTTTGAAAAATGTTGTGGCGTATCCATCGATCACCTTCATCGAGTTTTGGAGTAAAATAGTTATGCAACACAACCAAACACGGTCCTTGGTCACCGGTGAGAAACTCCTCTTCCACTTCTTCGTCGGGTTCTTTATCAAATATTGGTGTCTCCATAAGATCCAAATATACATCACTTTCATCATCACCATGAACAAGTAAGTTCTTCCCCAGACGATCACTCTTCCTACAATCATATGCTTTATGTCCTTCGTCTCCACACTTGTTACATTTACCTTTAAAGAATTGTTGAGAAGTATTGGATTTTGATGGAATGTTAGTAATTGGAGCTCGATTAGTTGGAATCTGAGAAGTAGTATTTTTAACACCTCCTTGAGTGTGAGTACTCCAATTGGTATGTGAAACTCTCCTTGCATATTGCTTCTCCAAAGATAATGCCCTTTGATAAGCTTCCGACACCGAATAAATATCAAATAAGTTTAAAGTATCTTGATATTGCATTCTCAAACCTCCTATATACCTTGCTACAAGTTGTTCTTCCGTTTCGTTAATATCGTTCCTTGCAACCAATTGGTTAAAACTCTTTGGTGTAGTCATTAATCAACTTGGACCCTTGCCTAAGATTTTGGAGTTGTTGATAGATAAGTCTTGTATAATTATGGGGTAGAAATGCAAGTCTCATATGTTTCTTAAGCTTCTCTGAAGATTCAATTTTAGCTTGACCTCTTCTCAACCTCATTTTTTTTATGTTGTTGCCACCAAGCGTCGACTCTTCCTCGAAGTCTTGTTGCAACCAACCCAACTTTCTTATTTTCGGGCACTTCCTTGAAATCCAAGGTCTCTTCAACCGTTGCTAACCAATCAACAAATTCTTCTGGAGCTAAACCCCTATGGAATTCCGGAATATCAACTTTGAGTCCACCTTCCCATCGGTTTGAAGTAGTAACATTGTGGTATCTCGGTCTTTCTTCAAACATTTGTCGCCTTCCTTGTCGATGAACATGACTATCAAACGAAGTGGTCTCCTCATCCGTCACTTCTTCTTCATAATTATGATGTTGACTTCTAGGTTGATCTTGATGGATATTTAAGTTACCAAGTCTTAAAAAAAAATCTTCCAATTTTGCATCCATTCTTTGTTACATTTCATCAAACACTTCAAGCTTAAAAACTTCCAATTCTTTTTTCAAAGAATTTTCACCTTGATTAACCCTTTTTCTTGGAGCCATAATGAAATCACAAGGAGAATGAACCCAATTTGACAATATTACACAAAAAAGATTCAAACCCCCAAGCTAATAATTAAAATATTCTCCCTAGTAAAGATCTAATTTGTACATTGCGCCAGAATAGCTACTAATTTGGTGAATTCCATAACAAAATTTTTTACTCCCATTTACTTGCATGTTTATGTAATTCTGGTATATGCTGGGGACTTGTCAGACGCACCATCGAATTTCCTGGCTATTAGCTGGAGACAATGTAGAACCCTGAAAACTCGTCCGAGCAGGGTATTTTACATTTACTCGCCGAGTCAGTAGTAACTCGGACGAGTCAAGAGTTTTACCGAGTCACTGAGTAACTCGGCAATACAGGGTCAAATTAGTAAAGTCAGTTTCCAAACATCTTTATAAGCTGAAAAAACCCTAAAAAAAGAGTAGCAGTATAGGCACAAGGAAGGAGCAGTGGAGGCACAAGGAAAGCTCAGGTTTTTTTCTCTCTGATTACTTTTCTACCATTTTTCTTCTAAATCTTCTTCCAGATATAATCCTTCTACAATTTCTTTATCTTTTCAGTAGAATATAACCAAGCAAGCTACCAAGAAAGCTAAGGTATATTGAATTCTCCTTATTTTTAGCATTTATACTTACAATCTTATCTTTGTCTTCAATTCTTCTTCCTGCTGTCAGTTGTTAGCTAATTCATCATTAATGTTTTCTGAATCTGTTTGCTAGATATACTAATTAGTCTAACTCAATTGTACTACATAAGCTATTTAATGTCTTCTAGCCTCAATTATATATGAGTGATTCGATGTATTTAATGTATAATTTAACAGGTTAATGAAGCTTCAACCTCATCTACTGATGTCCATGAAGGTCGTGATATGGCTTGGGAATGTGCTGAATATGATAATCGTAAGCTAAGGCGCATCAAATGTAAGTGGTGCAGTCATATTATGAGTGGTGGGATAAATAGATTTAAGAATCATATTTTACAGATAAAAGGGAAAGTGAAAAGTTGTCCTAAGGCTACACCTGAAATGATGAAGAAAATTAATGACAAGAAGAAAGAAAAGATTGAGAAACAAGCTAACAGGAAGAGAATTGATAGAATATATAATGAGGATATGTCAATTATTTTGGAAGAAAGTGATGATGAAGTGGTGGCAGTGGAGTCTATGGAGACCAAAAAGAAGAAACTTAAAATGAGTGATGTTAGAGGTGCTCTGATTTGTTGTTTAAATCAGATCCTCAAAAGGCGAAACAAAAATTAATCAAAGAATTCCAACTAGCTAAAGAACAACTGAAATTAAAATCTTGGGATGCAATTGGAGCATGGAAAACTGGATACCATTCAATGCATTCCGGTGCCCATCGTTTAAAGAAATGATCTATAAAAATTGGAGAATATGGTAGAGCAATGCCGCCACCGTCGTATCGTCAGCTAAGAACCAATATCTTTTATAATCAGTTGAATGAAAGAAAGAAGTTTGTAGAATAATTTAAGGAACATTGGAAGAGATTTGGGTGTACCCTAATATCTGATGGCTAGAAGGATCAAAAAGAAAGACAAATTAAGTCTATTGATACTTCAGAGATAACCAAAGATGCCGAATACATTCACAAACTCCGCAATGAAGTGATTGCCAAAGTAGGAATAGAAAATATCATTCAAGTAAGTTAAAAACTTATTTCGTAAATTCCTGATTCATTTATAAGTTTATTACAACCTTTATTATTGATTAGTAGCTAATGAGTTATTGTTTTCTTTCATCACAGTTCATATCCGATAACGGCTCAAATTTTAAAGCTGCTGGCAAAGCTTTAATGAAAGAACACCCTACGCTATTTTGGACTCCATGTGCTGCTCACTATATCAATCTAGTCATGAAGGACCTTAGCGAACAGATTCCACGGATAATTAAATCTCTTGGCAGGGCCAAGTCACTTTTTTCTTACATCTACAACCATGGAGCAGTATTGACAATGTTTAGAGAGTTGACGAACAACAGTGAATTGCATAGATCTACTAACACTCAGTTTGCTACACAATATTATACATTGAGCAGTCTTTTGGAGTACATACATGACTTGCAAGTGTTGTTTGTTCAAGAAAAATGGATGAAGTCTAAATACGCAAGGACATCAGATGGCCATAGACAGATGGCAACAGTTTCAAGTAATGAATTTTGGGAGAATGTTACTTTTTCCTGTCAAGTGTTGGGTCCACTAGTAGAGGTTGTGAGGATGGCTGATACTGAAAGAAAACCTTTTATGGGCTATGTTTATGAAGTTGTGTCTAGATGTAAGGAAAGAACGGAAGAGAACTTAAAGAGAGTATAATGCAGCGATCAAACAAGGAAGAAATTTTTTGAAATCTTTAGGTGGGAAAAGAAGATTTGTCATCCCTTGCATTGTGCTGGTTTCTATCTAAACCCAAAGTTTTTCTATAAAATACTATCTGAGAAGATTGACAGTGATGAAACGTACCGAGTTGTGAATGAGGGACTTTGCAAGGCTATGGAGTGACTTATACCTGATACTAAAGATTTTGATCAGGAAATGCTTGACTTGAGGACTTACACAGATGCGGGACGTTTACTAGGAAGCTGTTCAGCTATTAGGACAAGAGATACGATTGTGGATGGGGAAAAACGATTTGCTGGTTTTTACGGAATTGAAGAGTCAACCGTGTGGAGACTCCTTGAACCGAGCGAAATGTTGAACTTTACACAGATGCACTGCAAGAAGGGAGTGCTTTAAGTTCGAGAGATCAATATGTAAGACCCTGGCCTAAACCAAAAACAATGGTCGTTCCAGAGTCAATTCGGTCACAAGAGAGGATGGGTTGATCTGTAGGAGGGAAGCTGAGAAATGCGTGAGATCAATGTTGATCTGATATTGTAGGTGTGTTGTGAATTCAGCGTAAAAATGCCCTGAATGATTGAATTTTGCTCAATTGAGAGTAATTTCTGTGAGTTCGTGTAGACGAAATATTGTCTGTATGAACTTTGATGAGAAATTGCTCGTCTTAGTGAATGTTGTTCGAGTGTTCGAAAACTTTTATCTTTTCAATCAGGATTCAAGGACATTTTATAATGCCGGAGTTGAAAACACCATGATCCCATGAAGTGTGACAGTTGCTGGAATCAGAGAATGGGAAATGGGGAAATTATGTTAAAACCAATTACTCATCATGCGGATACTTGGTTAACTTTCCACCCACTACTTTGCTGACTCTTCCAACTGATTGCACGACTTGCTCACATTCTCATCGTGGATGAACACACGTGCCGTAGACCGCCAGACCAAAACCCTAGTTAATATCCCCCATGTGACACGATTGAAATCTCGTGATTTTGGAGTCAGTTGCTGACTTTATGGGACGATGAGTCCATGTAGTTGAACATGTGTGAGTAAATGTTTCGAAACTCATGAATTTAACATGTCTGCTGAGACGAGGTATCATCATAACCTAAGACGAGCAAAACTGTGTTGCTAAATTGTTGAATATTGATAGTTGAACCAACATTCTCTGGTTTGAGAAAATATTGCTAGTCCGAGCAAATATTGCTAGTTCGAGCAAATATTGCTAGTTTGAACAAATATCGTTCTGTTAATGAATTATTGGTAGCTGGACCAAGTAAAATATTAATTTAAGTTACTGACTGCTGGGTCGAGCAAAATAAGTACGAATGTTAATCATGGAATCAACATAAAATTATCAGAGTATTTGAATCTGCTCAGAATTACGTTTCTGCAGAGTTCTGGATTCAAAACCCTAATTTTACCGAGATAATGATTTATTGCAAATCACATAAGACTGGCTACATGGGATGACGGGTTCACCATATAACGCCCAGATGCTCGAATCAGCAAAAATACCAAAGTCTCTTGAGGACCAGTTGGTGAAAGAATGATTAAATGTTGGTTCAATCATTTACTGAAATAATGCTCGTGTGAGCGACAAATCATAAAACCTGGTTTTATGGAAAATATGAGGGACCAGCCAAGAGGTCATCGGACCGGCTCTTGATGGCCGTGGGATCAGTAGATGGTCATTTGAGCAAACTTCCAATTGTTTGGAAAGAGTTTGAACCTAATATGAGCAGCTGAGCAAATTAGGTTAAAATCATTAAAGCACGCGGGACCAGCTGTTTGCAAGCCTCGGGGCCACCCTTGGTCGGTCAAAGGGATGTGCCCATGTCACCATAATGTTCACACTTCAGTCCTGAGAATTTTGATATTTTCTGGTGCACGTTTGAGCAACATTTGGAGAAAATATGCAAAATCCATGGTTTTGCTGAAACCGGCAAAAATACATGAGATGATGAAAATAATAAATAAAACAAGGAATTAAAAGGTGTGGGATCGGCCACGGATAGGGCATGGCCGGCCGGATGACACGTGGTCCCACATGTTTTTCCCAGTTTTATGTGATTTTATGTATTTTTTCTCTGATTTAAGGGAAATTCCATGAAACTGGAGAGTATGGCGAAATTAGGGAACTTCCATGAGATGAGAGACATAAATTAAAATATAAAATAGGGAATGGGAGTGTGGGACCGTCAATGGCCGTGACATGGCCGGCCGGCCAACAGGCGCGGGTCCCCAGCCACTCTTACCAATTTTATGTAATTTTGATGATTTTAGATAATTTTCATAAAATCAAAGGGATTTGTTGAAAATCAAGATATTTTGTTGAAATCAGGGAGTTTTCATGAAATCAGGAAACAAAACACCAAATAATAATAAAATAATGGGCGTGTGGGACCGGCTAGGGCATGGCCGGCCGGCTAGAACCCGGTCCCACAAGTTTTCCTAATTTTTTAATATTTTCCATGATTTTAGAGAAAATACATGAAATTAGGTAATTTTAGGGAAAATTCATAAAATCAAGGAATTTTCATAATTTGAGAAGGAATAATAAAATAATGGGACGTGAGGTGTGGGACCGGCCACGGCCAAGGCATGACCGGCCGGCCGGCGGTCCCGCGACACCTTTCCCTAATTTTATTATTTTTGATAAAATCATGTGATTTAGATAAAAATACATGAAATTAGGTAATTTTCATGATTTTAGGGAAAATTCATAAAATCAAGGAATTTTCATAATTTGAGAAGAAATAATAAAATAATGGGACGTGAGGTGTGGGACCGGCCACGGCCAAGACATGGCCGGCTGGTTCTCGGTCCCGCGACACCTTTCCCTAATTTTATTATTTTTGATAAAATCATGTGATTTAGATAATTTCTTTGAAATAAAGGAAATTTTCTCGAACAAGAGGATTTTCATGAGATCGTGAAAATAGTAAAAATATGATAAAATATAAAATTGGGTGCGGGACTAGTCACGGCATGACTGGCCGGCTGGTGAGCCTAGTCCCCTGGCGCTTTTGCTTAATATTTTATTATTATTATTATTATTTTCCCTTCCTATTTTGCATAGGTTCCTCGTTCGTTCGTATTTTTGAAATGCTCGTTTGTGCATTCAAAATGCTGGTCTGTGCATTATCTGCTAATTACACTTGCACCATTTTTGTCAGGGCTTATTCGGTGCTCAGATGCCTGTTTCGTTGAATATTTATTACTAACCTGTGGAATTCTGTTGGGAAGAACCACAGATTGAAGTAACGAAATATAACGAGGAATCGTAGAATATTGCTGGATATTCAGGCGATTGATTGACGACTCGTAAAATATTGTTGGATATTCAGGCGATGGCTCGTAGAATATTGCTGGATATTCAGACGATTTAAGATAATTAATTGCTGGCTCTATACTAGAAGGGCTTCCTGTCTAGGAGCATTAATTATCTGAGGGTTGAGCAATATGAACTTGCTAGAGTGTCATATTCCTCTTGCATAGTCGGGGAAAACTTGGTTACATCCCGAATACGTTGTCGCTCTATACTAGCAGACATGATGTCTAGGAGCCGCCCAATCTTTCGATTCTATACAATATGAGATGTGTCGTGGCCTCAGCTGAGAGACTACACATCTACATCTTCTCTGAGAGACTTTCTCCATCAGAGGTGGCATGAGCTTTCATGCATAGAGACATGAGTCTCGATACTCATCCGATTGCCGGATCCGGAGTAATTACTGAAATTGCTCAGTATTCATGAGATGTGTCGTGGCCTCAGCTGAGAGACTACACATCTACATGTACTCTGAGAGATAGCCTTCTCAGTCAAAGATTTTATGGCATGATCTTTCATGCTTTGATGAGAGACATGAGCCTCAATACTCATCCGGTTGCCGAATCTGGAGTATAGTTTTACAATTCTACCCTTTGTCGAAAATCCACCATTTACAACGATGAGGCCGCGTAAGTTTCAACAAAACTTTATATATCTGCATATTCTCATGTTATTCATACTTATGGACAAAAAACTTCACCAAGACTTTATTTTTTTTTCCATGTTTTTCCTCTTGATCAGATGATTGGTGTATACTTCATGGGGTTGGTGTGCCTTGCTTACAAAAATTCGCCATTCGAGTGTTAAGATTAAATGTTAGTACTTCTCCCTGTGAGCGTAACTGGAGTACATTTGAGAATGTAAGTCCATACTTACTACAATGTCTTGTCTTACGTCAAGTCTAGTTTTTATTTCTTGTTCATTCAAAGTGAGTAACTAACTTTCTACTGTCCAACCAAATTTTAGTTGTATTCCAAGAAAAGAAACAAGTTCTTACAACAGAAGTTGAGTGAGTCTGTCTTCAAGAAGTACAATAAAAAGCTACAACGTCGATACGAAGAAGAAAACAAGTACGACGGCGACGAAGATGTATATCGTCCTATTTTCTTAGAAGCATTTGATGAAGACGATGATTGTCTCATACCGGAAGGTGGAGGATTAGTCAGGGAAGGTGAAGATCTTACTTGGGAACATGCTAATGCAGCCAGTGGAGCTATCGATGTTGGACCAAGCACAAGGTCAAGAATAAAGGAAAGATCGATTGCTCATCCTACATTCAATCTTCTCTCTGAAGAACCTGATGTTGAAACTCTCCCCCCATCTGATGATGACAGTGAAGATAGTGATGATACAAGCTTTCAGTTTGAAATGGACTTTGATAAGCGTATGCAAGCTAATAAGAGAAATCGTGCTGATAGAGACAAAGGTGGCGATGAGGAGGGAGATGATAGAATTGAACTTTAGCCTAGAGATTGGTTAGATCATCTAGGCTACAACTAATTTGGGTTACAACTTAGATGTAACTTAGATGTTTGGAAGTTGATTTGGGTACAACTGAAATCTGCTAGTTATTGTAGGGTCTGTAGAGTTTCATTAGAAGTTTGGAAGGTGGTGTAGGGTCTGTAGAGTTTTATTAGATGTTTAGAAGGTGGTGTAGGTAACAACTGAAGTCTGCTAAATGGTTAAGTGTAGTTCATGTCTATTGCCTAGTTGCAGTTTATTTTGTTTGTTGGCAGAACTTCTATGCTTGGTTTATGCTTGTTTAAGTAGTTTTCAGGTTTAATAGAATTGAATCGGGTTTTAAAATGTTGATTTGATATAGATTGTCATACATTATGTCACACAGTTACATATCTGATAGAATTATGTAGTTTTTGAAATACTCGGGGATCGGTCCCAGCCGAGTCGGGCCGAACCCCGCAGCGTACTACATTGGCTGCAGAGAATATACTCTAGTGCTTAGAAGATCATGTGACACCTTGACATCTTCATTTTGAAAAAAAGTTGGGAAGTGCTACCAACTTTGACATTGATGCGGGCAAGTTTTAAAATCACGTATGCGTTTTTTTACTCACTAGCAAATTCGAGGGGCAATATTTGCACGATGAAAGAAAAAAGCTTAATGTTTGTGGTCGCCGTTATTCTTGTTTTATGCACTGAGGTTGTGAAAGCTTTCTTTGATTTGTTGACTTGGTTTCATAAGATTATTAAATTTAACGACTACGGAATCATATAATATAACATCTTACTCGTTTGCTTAATGCCTGCCTTTCATTGCTTTACTTAAGCATAACTGCATAAGCACTTTGTAATGTTAAAAATATGCGAAATTCAAAAAATGAAAGTAACTCTTTTCTATAAACAGAAGGGTATTATTTTTCACTGGATATTATATCCCTTTGATCCAAATATACAGTAGGGACTTACAAAAAATGGTTTTGACTCAGTGACGACTTCGTCAATACTACTTAACTTCGGAGTATTACCTCCATCTCTAAAAAATAGGCAGGTTTATGTGTAAATTTATACACAAACCTGCCTATTCTTTAGAGACGGGGGAGTATTATTTTGAGATGGGGTCTAGCTTAAAACGGCTGCCTTGTACAGTGTAGCTGCATTTGGGGTGCCACTTGACCAGGCCACTAGGCCATAGTCCTCCGCAGAAGAACTAAACCGACCATGCCAAGTTGCCTTCAATTATCCGCTGGATCAAACCGGCGGGCAAATCAAAGTTAAATTAAACAGATTATAGTAATACGATAATTTTTTTCTTTTTGCAATGAAAATCAAAATCAAAATTTTATTTTAAAGCATTTTATTTTTCCTTAGGTTCTTCACTTCTTCTCCTTGTTTCTTCTCAGATCTAGGTTTCCATAATCCATTGACAACCCTAACTATTTCCCGCCCTATTTTAAACTAGAGAACCCAGTTAAACCTAGCAGTTACCATGTTCTTCTGATTTCTTTTTTTCTTTTTTTTGGTGCCGTTACCTATTACTAAGAAATGTGGGTTTTCTCTGAAGCTGATGATAAAGTAGTAAAATTGCAAGATAATAATAAGATAGAAGAAAAGATAATCAAAGAAGAAGAAGATGAAGTTGAGAAAAGTGGAGAGGTATTGTTTTGTGGTGGTCATACTGATGGAAATTTGACTTCTCCTACTCGATTAAGACCTCTAATTGGTGTTAACATTCGTTATGTTGCTGCTGGTTGCGGTAAATTTCAATTTGGTCTTCTTTTTGTTTAGTGATTACTTGGTTTTCTTTAATTAACGTCATTTTACTGTTTTTTTTATAGTATCTGGCCATTGTGTTGCATTGGATGTCGAAGGTCGTGTTTATACGTTGGGAAAAAATAAGGTCGAATTTCCGAAAGTTTTGTTTTGTTTTGTTTGGATTGGATTATATATGCTTAATTGGATTTAGTTGTTCTGCAGAGGGGACAATTGGGACATGGTGATATGATTCAGCGTGATAACCCGACAATTGTATCTGGACTATCGGAGTAAGTTTATGTCTTTTATCTGCTTTGAGTAGTGGGAATTTGAACCAACATCTTTTCTTTTTTTTGACAGTAGTAGATTCAATTACTTGGAGGCATTCCAGATGTTGCCCTATTGTCTGTGGTTTATGTGCAAAGACTATTTGAACTCTTTCAATCCATAGATTTGTTGATCATTACTAGTCTCTGCCTCTAAAATGGATGCAACATTTTCATTGGGTTGTTTAAATTCGGCTTTGCCTTGTGGAAATTACTACTGATGGTAGAATTGTGAACTAATGCACTTCCATCTGTTCTTTTATCAACTAATGTGGCATTATCGTTGGCTGCAGACACAAAATAATCAAAGCAGGCGCTGGTAGAGCTCATACAGTGGTGGTGACTGATGACGGAAAGTCCTTTGCTTTTGGCTGGAATAAGCATGGGCAATGTGGAACAGGTTCAACAAGGACTGGTAAGTGCAAGTTGTTTGTTGGTTAACGGTGATGTATGCTTTGACGGAATCCATCAAGTTATAGAGATGCAGAGTTAGTTGCTAGCATCTGTATATATTGATTCTATTTCTTGAGTCATAAACTGATTGTGAATTCGAGTTATTTCTCCAAATTTCACTCGCAAGTTCTGTCGGAAATTGTGTAAGTGGTGGCTGAGTTCACGCCTAAAATGTTGGGTTCAGATTACGAAAGAAGGTTCACTTCGCACACCAAAATTAAGGATGATAGAATTATTTGGAGAGCACTCCTGGAATTGGCGCACCAAATTGTTATCTTGCACATTCCTGTCAGTCACATTATCTCTATAGTTGCAAAATATAGTTCTGAGTTCTTTCTTTATTTTGAGTTTATCATCGAGCTTTTTGCTCGTAGGTCTTGTTGGTTTGTGGTTTTTAGGATCATTTGTTGGTTAATCAATGTTACCTACATCAGATTTTTCCTTAACTAATCAAGTTCAATCCCCGGGGAGCAATAAGATTTATGAAATTAGGCTAATCAGTGCAATCAAACGTGGAAAACGCACTAATCCTATATAACAAAGGTCATGATTCACTTGCGATTACTAGGATGCATGATGCATCACTACAAGCAATAACCACAAGTATGCTACTTGTATTCAAGGTGTATCACTTTTGCGTATAATAAACCCTAAACTAGCAATAGATGTGAATGCAAGTTCAGTCTTTTTTAACAGTTCTGATGCTGATTAACTCACATATCTCTTCTTAATTCTGCAGAGTTTCAGCGGTCACCAGTTTCTAGTCAAGTTTCTGAAGTCACAAATGTTGTTTGTGGAGGTGATTTTACTGTGTGGCTGTCTTCTGTGGAGGGATCGTCCATATTGTAGGTTTACCCTAGTTGTACTTTACTTGATTCTCAGGCAGTTGTAACTATCACTGAACACTTCTTGCAATCTTTCTGTTTAGATTGAATCAATGTTTCTAGATCTAGAGTTTGTTGTTTACTTGTGGATATGCATAACTGTTTCTGTTTTTTAGAACTGCAGGTCTTCCACAGTATGGTCAACTAGGGCATGGGGCAGACAATGAGGTATGTCTAAGAAACATTTCACACCTCGTTCTTTTCAGTTGTGTTTTCTTTAGGAATTCTAATAGATTGTTTGCTTTACTTTCAGTACAACACTAAAAGTAGCTCTGTGAAGCTTGCTTATGAAGCCCAACCTCGTCCAAAAGCAATAGCCGCTTTTGCAGGGAAAAGTGTTGTCAAAGTTGCATGTGGAATAAACCATACAGGTTTTTCATAAGTTCCACCCTTCAGGTTTTTCGTAACTATTGTCAAAGTTGCATATAAACTGATGCTGCTTCTTTCTTTTTTTGTGTGCTTTCAGTTGCGGTGGATTCTAGGGGTTTTGTTTACACGTTAGTACTCCTCCACAGCTCTACTTTTTATTTAGTCATGCTTTAGAGAGGCAACCATTATTTGCATCTGTTGTCGGCACTACATATTTATCTCTCTCTGTTGTATATTCAGGTGGGGTTATGGTGGCTACGGAAGGTATGCCTTGTTGCATATTAAAGATGCTTTTTTGCTCTTAACTATAATTTTTTCTAAATTTCCAAGCTGTGACTGTTTAAGTTCGTGGTGCACAGGCTTGGGCATCGAGAGCAGAAAGATGAATGGACTCCTCGTGTTGTAGCTGTCTTCCAAAGGAAGAATGTTCTACCTCCCAACACAATTGTAGCTGCTGGTGCTCATAATTGTGCAGTCACTGCCGGTAAAATTAAAAAAATTAGTCTAAATTTTAGATGTTTATGGAACAGTTTCTATTATTTGTATCATTTGCTTGTAGATAGTATGTTGGGATTTATTCATTGTACAGCCGTAAACCATTTGCTCTAGACCTAGCTAAGCAGGGCATAGATCATGTCTACCATATAGGAACAAGAGGTCCTGACACGGTTTCTACCCAAGTTGACAAGGTTTGTGAAATGAGAGACAGAATGATAAAATACCTAGATAAGCAACCCATAGATCATATCTACCATATCTATCTCTGTCATAGTCAGAACTGTATTCATAGAATTAGATTGTATTCATACGTTTTCTTGATTTGTAATGTAAATTTTGTTCATGTACTATTAGTTACGTTGTCTATCACTCCAGGGTCCCTACACACTTATGGACCCTGATCAGTTAGAAAAAGTGTATATTTTTTTGGTATAGACTTTATTAATGAGTTAAGTGTTTTCCAGGTGGAGGACAGTTATACATGTGGGGAAAAGTGAAGGTTAATAGCGAAGATTGGATGTAGCCGAAGCCTCTTCTTGGCTTAAGGTTTTGTGATAGACCTTACATGTTTTTCCTCTGAGAGTGTTTAAACTTTAAACTCTAATTGATATATGATTGTACTTGTAACATCATTTTTAAAAATTTTGTCTATATGCATATGATCACAGTATATTCATATGCGTGCATGCCTCTCTGTTGGCTCTGTTGACCCTTCCAACTGTTTTTTTTCTTTCTAATTGGTTTGCTAATCTCTGGGCAACATACATTATGTGTATATACACCAACTTTATAGTTAGCTATATTTTCATGTCTTCTCATTATCAGCGGCTGGAACATTCGTTGCATGGATTCAGGCACCTCACACAATTTTGTTGGTGCTGAACAGTCGTGTATAAGTTGGGGTCATGCTACGAATGGAGAGCTTGGATATGGTCCTGAGGGACCATTGTAAGTGTTGTTTTTCCTTGCTATCAGTATGTTCCTGTTGGATGGAGATATCATAAAATCATACTTTTCTTGATGTCCCGGTTTAACTTTGTTTTGTTTGCCCATTGTACCATAGATGTGCAGCGAACCCCAAAAAAGTTGATGTACTTGAGGGTATGCATGTAATGAGGTATGAATTTTAAGCTCTATCTGGCATCATTCAAATTTAAGATTAACCAATAAAAAAGACTAATCCTGGATTTGTGCAAAATTACTTTTGTAGTGTCGCCTGTGGTTCATGTTATTCAATGGTGGTTGTTGATAGAACAAATGTTGGTGGTAAGCTTGATCAGGTAAGCACTCTTGTAAAACTATCTTAGTAACGAAAAAAATACAGCACATGTTGTGAGTAATCTAGTTTTCTGTCCCGAGTGCAGCTTGATGTTTATGATGGCAAAGCTTCTGAAGTAGGTAAGTTTTGGTTAGGTTTAGTGTAATCTTTACATTCTATAGAGTCGTGTTTTTGCTGTTTTTGTCAAGTTTTTCATTAGTGTTGATTCTCCGCCCTGCAGGGACCGCTGACGCCAAAGCTAAAAGACCTGCACCAAAGAAAGGTGGTGCTGGATCTTCATCCAATAAAAGGAAGAAGTCTGAAGATTTGTCTGAGTCTGCTGAACCCAAGGCTAAAGATCCTGCACCAAACACAGGTGGTGCTAAAGCTTCATCCAATAAAAGGAAGAAGTCTAAAATTTCAGCAGAGTTTGAAAATGAAGACGATGAGAGTGATGGTGGTCCCAGCAAAAATGGATCAGATGCAAAGGAACCCGCGGCTGGAAAAGGCACCGGGCGTGTGCGAGGACGGCCTCCTTCTGCAGAAAAGAAAAGCATGCGGCTGCGCAGTGGGGGGACTGGTGAAAAGAGAGGCAGGCCAAGAAAGTCGTGAGAGCAATAAACAACAATAAATTGCACTATTAACAAGTATTCGGCTTCATTAACTAGATATAATCTCAGGTCTTAAATCTAACCGAATCAAGTCATGCTGTTAGTATTAGCTGTAGAAAACATACTCCAGTGCTTAGAAGATCTTCCTGTGACACCTTGCCATCTTCATTTTGAATGGCACAGTTGGGAAGTGTTCCCAAGTTTTGTACAGATGCAGCACAAGTTGGAAATATTGCAAAATTCATTTAAAGACAAAAAAGAACTATAATTTTGGGCATACCAAAATCTTCCAAGGCATACCGAATGAAGACAAAAAAGGTTATGAAGTAGCAAAATCAGATAACCCCTTAACCCAAATTTTTTTTAATGGCAAATCTGCCCTTCACGTATTAGTGTTAATAATCTTGATTAGTGATTAAATATTTTGTTTAGTGATTAAAATAATTTTCAGAATTATAAGAGGTGTTTAGATGAAAAATTTGAGGAAAAAAAAATCAAAGTGTTGGTTTGGTTAAGAAGGAGAGAAAGAGAAGGAGAAAGTGAGAAAATTCTAATTCTTGATTCAATGGAGGATGAGGAGGGTCATCATTCATCTAAAAAACCTAGGAAAATACATATCAACTACAACAATGATCCAGAAATGGATGATTTCATGAGAATGATTTTACACCCACTCAAACACAAGCTCAAACTCAAACACAAACTCAAGATGATGATTTTTATGAGCCAAATCCTGATGATGAAGACATTGATGAGGAACCCAATGCTTCTAATACACAGGTACACTTATATCCTATACTTAATCTCACTTCTATAGCTCTCAATTATCAAAAGTTAGGTTTTTTGAATCATGGTTCAGCGAAACAGGTTGAGGTTCGGCTCACATCTATGAGCCGAATCTACCAATTGATGAACGGTTCGGCTTACTGAATCTGTTTACTCCATGCGCCGAACCTATAATTTCCAATTCCAACCCTTTTGCTAGACACTAGTTCGACTTATATGAAAGTTTCATAGTAAGCCGAACAACATCCTGAATAGCCCGGAATAGAATCATTACTAATTCAGCTTACATATCCAAAATCGTATGTGCCGAACATAATTTTTTAATTTCTGGGTTGAAATATTGTTACTGGTTCGGCACATATGGAGAATATCGTATCAGCCGAAACCTCTTATGTTCAAGGTTCGGCACATAATATGATTATCGTATGAGCCGAACATGAATTTGTGAATTTTTGGGTTAAAATATTGTTCGTGGTTCGCCACATATTGAGGATATCGTATAAGCCGAAACCTGTAAATGTTTATTGTTCGGAACATAATGTGATTATCGAATGCGCCGAACCTTGTTATTATATTCCCTTTCTAGTGTTTAACCTTGTGATATTCTTTTTAGATCGTGCTTGGACCCATGGAAAATCAACCTGATCCAGTAGACATAATTCACGAGGATACCAAGGATCACTTCCAAAATGATTTGGTATGTAAGAACCTTTTGTTTACCTTAATGTTGTTGGAATATTCCAAAGTTTTTCTTACAAATTACTTATTTTGGAATGAACGTAGATATGGAAAACTAAACCAGAAGTTCTGGATTGGCTTGAGGAACACGCGATGAAGATAAATTGTGTACTAGTTAAAGGACAACAAAGCCGATGGGATCGGTTTGAAATGATTTGTGAGCGTAGTGGAACCGGCGCTAGCAAGGTTAAAAAGGGTATTGTATACGTTGGGAAGACCGGGAGAAAGAATAGGACGAAGACGAAGAAAATAAATTGCCCTTTCAAGATCGTTTTCAACCTCAAGAATAAGTCCATGAACAAAGAAGATCAATATTGGATAATGAATAAAGATATGGATTGTCGTCATAACCACCCACGTCCCAAAGACCTTCATGGACATGCGAAAGTAGTGCGACTCAAACCCGACGAGATGCTAGAAGTGGATAAAATGACACGGGCACGTTTGCCACCTTCTAGGATTCTTAGCAAATTGAAGGCGGACAACAAGAATAACAAGTCGACTATGCAAACTATCTACAATGAAAGACAAAAGATTAGAAGACTCAATTTGCAAGGTAGGATGGTGATGCAACAAGTAATGTGGTTAGGGGTGAAGAATAACTACGCTTTCCAAAAGAAGTTGGATGACTTCGGTCAAGTCACACACCTTTTCCTTGCCCACCCGGAATGCGCCCAATTGGCTCTATGCTTCCCACAAGTTATTATATTGGATTTCACGTACAAGACTAATAAATATGAGATGCCGTTGATGAACATTGTGGGGCATACTTCGACAAAGGCACCGTTCACCGTGGCTTTTTGTTTCATGAAAAACGAGAAGAAAGAGAGTTATGTTTGGGGGTTAGAACAATTGAAGTTAATCTTCCGGGAGGGTGCTCTTCCTAAAGTGTTTGTTTCCGATCAAGATTCATCGTTGATGTATGCTATTAAGAAGGTATTTCCGGATGCATTCAATTTTCTTTGTACGTTTCACATATGGTGCAATGTGAGGAAAAAATGTCAACCGATAATTCAACCACTTAAGTTGAAAGAATTAGAGAATATTGCTAAGCTACCGTTGGAGACACGAGTAAAGAAAAACAAGGAATTCTTGAAAGCATATGAACATAATGAGATGTTGTGGGAAGCTTCCCAAGGCGAATGGGAAGCTTTGATATGGTCAATCACCGAGGATGTCTATGAAGAAAATTTTTAAAATGCTTATTAATCATTGGAAGACCGCCTACCCCGATGTCATTACTTACTTGGTCAAAGATGTGTTGGAACCTAATAAAGAAAGGTTCGTGAGTTGTTTGACAAATCGGCACAAATACTTCGACAACCAAGCCACAAGTATGGTAGAGTCGGCTCATTATCGGTTGAAGAAGAACCTTTTTGGTTGTGTTGACACTTTTGTCATGGTTTTTGATGCAATTGATGAATATTTCAAAAGTGATGTTGTGAAAATTAAAACCGCGTTCGAGCATGACCTTATGTTTAGACACAAGAATTATGGTACTAATTGGCTACGGGAATTAACTTAAGAGTCTCTCATCTATGCATCGACTTGTTGATGAAAGAAGTGGATTTGATTAAGACATTTGGCGCCACCTTGGAGGAAGAGTGTGTTTGTACAATGAAGAAATCTATGGGACTTCCATGCCGCCATGACCTACTTCGGTACAAGGATGGTATCATACCATTTAAGGATATTGATCATTTTTGGAAACAATTAAGCTTCGATCCTCTCCCAACCGAAGACGATGATGATGATCTAGAGATATGGGACACGACAAATGGGAAAAAATTGGCGGAGATGTATAGGAATATGTCCCGACCTCAAAAGAAATTCCTATGGGACAACATGATTCCGGTCCTGTATCCTTTCACCCAAGAAAATATTTTGGAACCGGAGAAGAGTGACCCGAAAGGTAGGAAGAGTAAGAAAATGAATAATTTTCAAACTAGACAAGCCAACAAGGAACTATTGGCTAATAAAAGGAATCCATCCGGCGTTGAGTACCATGATGCAAGGTTTGAAAAGGCAAAGAAAGAAATTGAGAAGTTGATGAAGGAGGAAGAAGTCAAAGTTCCAAAAAAACGAGGTCGTCCGAGTATTCAAAAATCGGAAACAAGTAACAAAGAGGTGAATGATAATGATTGTATGTCACAAGCTAAGGATAGTAAAGAGGATGTCAAGGGGTTGTCTAAGATGTATCCTTCACAAACTAAGATAAAGGAGAAAAGGACCGTACATGAAATTGGTAGGATGAGAGGACCCAAAAGAGATAAGTCCGGTAGGTATATGAGGCCTATCAATTTTATATACGATAACTACTTGGAAGATCTATCGCCAATAATTCATGAGCATATTATAGCAATGGACGACGTGAAAGGCGATGGAAATTGTGGTTATTACGTCACGGAGGAACAACTTGGTCCTTTTATGGAAGGGAATAATCCGGTGCCCCCTGAAAATGAAGTGAACTATATTCGGCAACGATTGTTACAAACCCTACGTAAAAACAAAGAATTCTATAAGACAATGATGAGAACAGGTCCAAGAAAAGATGCAGGGGTGGCAGCGAGTACGTTGCATTCGAACGTCGTTTGCATGGGGATTTTATCATTACCGAAAAATATTGGATGACAATGCCCATTTGTGGGTTTTTAATAGCGGAGATATTCAATTGCGTCGTACATTGTTTTGCATGGACGGGTAGTAGCTTTACTTACGCGCCTCCAACAAAACCTTGCAATGATGGTGTAAAGGATAGAAGACTTGTTCTTGGATTTGTTCAAAATTGTCATTTTATCGGCCTCAAACTTAGACCCGGTTTCCCATTACCACCCTTGATGAGTGCAGCCTTTTGGCCTAGATTTGAAAATAATTGCGATGGATTGGTGTGCAAATTATGCAACGGAAATGGATCTATGGAAATATTTGCATGTGCAGCCTCCAAGTGGACAAGTAATTACGTTTTCAAGTGATGAGGATGAAGATGTTAAGCAAGAGGTCAGTGAAGATGATGAGAATGAGGTCAGTGAAGATGATGATAAAGAGGTCAGTGAAGAGGATGAGATTCGTTTAGGATCTCCATAAAAAATGTTTCATGGATTTATCCGTTTATTTTGTGTCAGGTTCGGCTTATAAGAACAATTCACTGAAAGCCGAACCTGACAACAAAAAAATACCAGAGTTTTTTTGTCAGGTTTCGGCTTATAATATTATTTCACTGCAAGCCGAACCTTGAAACTTTAAAAAACCAGAATTACTTTGCTAGGTTCGGCTTGTAGTATATTTCTGAAGAAAGCCGAACCTTTCATGATTCATGAACACAAGAATTATTATATCATTCCAAATAGACTTTTCAAATTCATAAAAATTATGGATTACATCCCTGCTACATAGTAGGCTTGCAATTAATTTCTAATATCCTAAACGGGTAATGAGAAACCTTCTAAGAATGTGGTAGTGATCTTTGTATTTGAAATTCTTTCCCTTCCATCGTCGCCATTCCTCTAGAGCTCGAACTTCAATCTCAGAGTTTGTTTCACCTTTGAGTCGATATCGACTCACAATCCGAACTAAAGCTATGAAGTCAGTGACTTTTTTCTTAATACTTATAATTCGACAAAACAAGGACGCACTATCCCGGTTGTGAGGATTACCTGTTTCCGTGCTGAAGGCTTCATGAATTTTAACCAAGTAGTACATACTCATCAGACCATTTACTCGTCGTTCTTCACCCTTCTTTGGATAGTATGCTACATAATTAGTGCAAAGAGATAAATCTTCTTCTAGAGTAAACTTAGGAGTTGGGGGTGCCATTTGTTGAGCATATGTGGTTAAGAATATGAAAAAACATGTAGGTATATATAGAATATAGTTTTACAACGGCTATATCTTTCAAAAAAAGAGTCGTTCCTAGATTTTCGTGAAAAAAAGTAAAGGTTCAGCTTATAGAAATTTTAGAACATAAGCCGAACCTATATAAGTAACGGCTATTTTTTAAAAAAATTTGAAATTTTTTACAGATTCGGCTCACCATATTGGTGAGATTTAATCCGAACTATATACTGGATTACACCAATAATGATTTTTAAGGCTCGGCTTATAACTCAAATTATAGAAAAAAGCCGAACCTGAAGGACAAATGATTCGGCGCGTAACTAACATTAGAGGATAAGACGAACTCTATACATTCGGCGCATAACTATTAATTTATTCATTAAAACATGAAATTGAGGGTGTCCATAACCCAATCCCAACACCATTAAAAACAAAGTTCAGCACCTAAAAGCAAAGGTGTTTGCAACACCATAAAAGTGTACTTAAAACTTAAGAAAAACATTAAAAGGAAGTTGGAAACATAAAAGGGCATTTAACCACGACCCCTCTTCTTAGCGGTAGGCCTTTGTTCGGGTTCCTCGGGTCCTTGTCCTTTGTTGATGATTGCATCCCACTTGTTGATGAGGTATTTTTGTTCTTCCACGGTCATTGGTGTTTTGCAACCAAGTTTGGCCTTCATTTTTTTCAACATCTCCCTACCCGCGGCATTGGTCCTGACACAAGTATGAAAGTTATAAGACTAATTCGGCGCAAGTATGAAAGTTATAAGACTAATTCGGCTCACAACCGATACCGTCGAATAAGCCGAATCTATGATTATGAACTCAAACATGTATTCGGCGCAACATGATATCATATAAATAAGCAGATCCTTGTAAAATTTATGAAATTTTAACAATGATATTCGGCGCAACCCTAATACTATCGAATAAGCCGAATCTAGACTTATGAATTGAAACATTTATTCGGCGCAAAACTAATACAACCATACAAGCCGATCCTAAGCACATGCAAAAATTCTGAAATTTAAACAACATTTATTCGGCACAAAACTAATACAACCATACAAGCCGGTCCTAAGCACATGCAAAAATTCTGAAATTCAAACAACATTTATTCGGCACAAAACTAATACTACCATACAAGCCGATCCTACGCACATGCAAAATTTCTGAAATTCACAAAACATATTCGGCACGAAACTAACACCATCGAATAAGCCGATCCTAAATATAAGTCTCTGTGTCATTAAGTTCGGCTCAAAACGGATTTCAGATCTACGCCGAGCCGTTCATATGCACTTTCAGGGTTCAGCTCCAAGAACATCTCGGCGCACATCTAACATTTGTTTTACGCCGAACCATACCCTGTAACCGCCGCAGAACACATGATTTTGACGAATTAAATCGACCAAAACAATCAAAAACATCAAATATGAGATGGGTTTGTAGAACTAACCTTCTTATTCTCATTTCCGGAGTTGGTTCTTCTTCAATCTCTTCTTCCGGTTGATTTTGTGGTTGATTTTGAGTTTGTTCTTCACTCTCTAAATCTTCTTCTTCATCAATAGGTTGTTCAATCGATCGATTTGAACGAGATACTGCCTTACGACGACCCATTATATGGATGAGTTTAATCGTCGATTAAAGTTTCACGAATCGACAATTAAATTTCCGCGATGAAAATAAAAAGAAAGGGAAGGGTGAATGAGTTCGGCTGTGGAGAGGAAGAAGAAGAAGGTGAATGAAACTGATCTTAGGTGTAGTTGATTATAGGTTTTGTATTAGGGTTAGGAATAGATTAGTAGTAATTTAAAGGATTTAAGGATATATAGGTAATTGAACCACCCCATAGGGTATCCCTTATAAGGTCACCCAAGTTAGGACAAGTGCTTTGTATGGCTAAGAAGATTTTGGTATGCCCAAAATCAGGGTTCACAAAAAATGCTTTATAGGCCCGTAACTAGAGCCCAATTGCGCCAACTCGTTTCCTCCGTTGAATAATTACAATTTACAAGGCCCGATAAATGCGGATCTCTTTTACTAATCCCCCTTTTAAACTGCCTAGATTACGCCAGTTTGTGTGCAAACCACAAGTTAATGTCATCGAGATTAGACCTTCATTGATTACTCGCATTTATCAAGAAAATCACCCTCAACTTCCACGTTTATTGATCATGAATCATATTTTTGAAAATGAGAACATTGCCAAAGAGGAGAAATGTTAGAAACCTTTCCTTACTACAAGAATGGAACAAGTAACGGTTTGCAGATACGGAAATCAGTTTTCTGTTATGTGGATTTGCTGCAACTTCATTCTTCACCCTCTTCATTCTTTATTCTCCAAATCCATTCAGTAACTTCATATTTAAGCAGCATTACAACGCTACGGGAGAGATCGATCCTGACGCCATCATTAACCCCAAAAAAGGTATGTACGTACATTTTTTTTATAGGTCATTGGGTGCTAGGACGCTTTCGAGTTTCATGAATCACCGTGTTTAAATTTTTTATGGTGTAGAGAGTAATGATGAGAAGATCAAGTGCGACTTGTTTGAGGGAAAATGGATACCGGACTCCAACGGTTCACTGTATACGAACTGGAGTTGTCCGCTGATACCAAATTCAAGGAATTGCCTAAAATTTGGAAGGGAAAATGCTGATTTTATAAATTGGAGATGAATGCCAAATGACTGTGAGCTTCCAATTCCAAGATTCAATGCTAAGACGTTCCTATCAATCGTTCGAGGGAAAAAGCTAGCGTTTATTGGCGATTCCCTTGCTAGAAACCAGATGGACTCGCTTCTTTGTCTATTATCTCAAGTGAGTACTGCTTCATTTGTTCAGGTTTCAATACGTGCGTCTTAAGACTCCTAATCTGTGTACTTTGCAGGGTGAAACTCCAAAGGATGTCTACACAGACGATTCGGATCATTATCGAACATTTTACTTTCCTTCTCATGATTTCACTCTCATGGCCTACTGGACACAACACTTGTTTTCTTCAGCAGTGAAAATAGTTAATGGTTCAGAGACTGCAATGTTTGATATACACCTCGACAGGATCGACGATAACTGGGGTCAGAAATTACCTATTCTAGATTACGCTGTCATTTCAATAGGTCACTGGTTTAACCGGAAAAATTACTTATACGAAGGTGGTAAAGTAGTAGGCTGTATATACTGCGACGAACCAGATGTGCCTAATTTAGGACTTGCGGATGTCGTAGGCAAAGCCATGGGTAAAGCACTTGAATACATCAATGATTGTAAGGAGTGCAAAGCATTGTTTACTTTGGTACGGACATTTTCGCCTACACATTTCGAGTACGGGTCTTGGAATGATGGAGGCAAATGTAAAAGAACAAGTCCTTCCACTGAAAAACAAGCCGATTATGATTTTCTAATGGGAGTAAGGAATTTCCAGGTGAAAGAATTTGAGAAGATTAAGAAGAGAACAACTGATGGAAAGAGATTTGAGATTTTGGATATAACTAGGGCCATGTTGATGAGACCTGATGGACATCCAGGAACCAATTCGCATGACCCGAGTTATAGAGATTGTATGCACTGGTGTCTGCCTGGACCTGTCGACGTATGGAATCAATTATTGATGGTTTTGCTGCAGAACAAAGATGGCTCAATGAAGCAAACGCAATTAAACTAACGGACATGGATCATCATCAGCTGTTCTCCAATATTCTTATTCTCTTCATCTCTTCAAATCCCTGGTAAAATGAAGATTTGTAAGATTTGTAAGCTGATAATGATGACAAATCCTACATAATTCTTTTACCTCTACTGGCCATGTACGTTTGAGGCTTTTCAACATTGCTTTTTTACCTGACATAACATTGTTTCCCAGGAAAAAAGAAACTTATACCTCGCCAACAACGAAGATGTAGTGACCCAAAACAATTTATGCCCAAGCTTGTTTATCTCTAATGCCCTATCCCACTAGATTCTAGTCCACAGGGCCATAGGCATGATAAGATCCTTCTAGGTCAGAAAAGCAGCATGAGAACCTAGAAATGCAGAATAAAACAAAGAAGAACTTGCAAAAACCCTAGATCAAACTATAGTCAAAATTGCAATTATACATCTAGATCATCCAGACATGTGGTAAGACCGTAAGAGACAGAATAAAACTAATCCTTAAAATCATTCAAACATCATAACGAGTTTTTAGATACTCTTCATCAAGAGTAATATAAAGATTAGTTCCTATTCCAGTTGCCTCTTCCACGACCGCGGCCACCTCTTCCACGGCCACCACCACCTCTGCCTCCACCTCCTCTGCCACCCAATGCCTTATTTGCTTCTGGCTTTAGTTTCATGTTTTCAGGCAAAGGAAGAATGTGGTCGACACACTTCCTGAAGCTGAAATCGTCAACGGATTCATCTTCCCTGATCAGAAAGTAACATCGACTTTTCCACATTGGGTGGTAACGGACTTGGAATGCTTTTACCCCTGCACCAACCTTCTTGTCTGACTCTGAATGACCCTTCTTGATCAAGTCGAGCAAAACCATGCACTCATACTGCACAAGCCGTGATGCAAAGTGTTAATAAAATCAGATAATACACCACATAGTATAAGACTAAGATACTGTTCACAGATCATAGTATTGAAATCGACAATAATATAAATGCAACCAATTGCCTTGCCAGACGATTATCAAATGCCAATCTGGTCGAATATATGCACGTATGCTGATTCAAAGTGGTAGTAGGAAATTTATAAAGTTGGAAATTCATTAAACTACGGGAGAAATTTTTGTTTCTCCAAAAGATTAGACATTCCTCAGCTACTGCATTTACACTGAAGTTCCTTCCAGTGCAGAGTTGAGGCAAAATTTTCACTAATAACACTATGACTCCATGAAACTGATTTGCATTCGTTGAAACTCATTCTGAACAAAGTAACAGTATGAGAAGGATACAGGAACACCAATTAGAGTAAACATGCATGAGTTCAGATGGAGCAACTATAAGGTACAGAACAAGAACTATGAAAGTATTTCAGATACCTACGCATTGGATAATATGTCCACAACTTCGATTTCCCTAATCATTATTGTTTCTAGAAAGAGATACATCTCATATTTCTCCTATTTCATTTCATTAGTGAGGGATATAAAGCTTATGAATCATATATGAAGCTTCTCATAGTATGAACAGAGCAGTGCGGCATCAAGAGCTTATATTTTTATCTACAGAAAACATTGAAGTAAGTAGAGTAGGCTAGAGTCTTCATTCAAAACTTCCCTGAACATCAGAAGACCAAATATTTCCGTTGGACCAACAAAAGTAGTCATAAAATTTCTATGTACAATGTATTCTCTTACTTATCATCTACATAATCATTCAATCCCATACATGATGTTATACGGCAGGATCAATAAACACCATTCTAATCAAATACGAAATCACAATAAACAACAGCAATTTGTTTTAAAATGCAATTCGTTATATTAAAGAGATACCCTATAAGAAAGGCTTCCATTTTCGGAAAGCCGACTAAGTCATAGTTTTCATTGCCACCAAATTCAAGTTTTGACCAATAAAACCATTGATTCACCTAAACCCTATTTTTATAAGACTCATACTGAAATCAACCCTAATAAACCAATCAGGCACAATCTAGCAAATCATAAAATTAACTTAATAACTCAGTATAAGCTCCTAAAAGGTTCGCAAATCATAAAACTCAACAGAACCCAGGACTCAATTTTTAAAACCCTAGGCTCAATTTTTGAGCAGGTTTGTAAAACACTGAAATCAAATACAGTTTGGGTTGGGAAATTATACCTTGTTAACATCCAAATTAGGAGGCCAATAATGAAGGAACTTGTAGAAATAATCAAACATTTCAACAGAAGTGTTGAAAGTTTTGGGTCCAAGCTGAACAGGTTCAGATTTCTTCTCTTCACCTTCAGTTTCATCATCTCCGCCTTCTTCTACCTTCTGTTTCTTTGCTGCTTCATTCTCTTCAACACCGTTGTTTTCTCTAGATCGCTTGGAATCACCGTTCGTTTCAGAACCGTTTTGAGGAGTTTCAACTTCCATGGTTTCTTGTGGAATCTCTGAAACTACTTCTGCCATGATTGATATTTTTGGAGATAGCGGCTATGTAAAATTTCTGGCGAGAGAAAGTGAAGAGTTCTAAAACCCTAAATTGATTATATACGAATACGAGGGTTCTGTACGGGGAAAGAGAGAGAAAGAGGTGAAGACAGCGTGGGACTGGGAGGACTCTATGCGAGTTATATGATGTGTAGCACGGCCACTTCTATTTTGGGGCCGTGTCCAAATCAGACGGTTGGACACGCGCTCCCTATGTCGGACACACATCACAAACCTATTTCGCACACCTATATGAATGTGTACTAGTGATGCCTAAAGTTATTGTGGTATGTTCTTATTAAGGCTGCACAAGATCCGGTCCGATTAACCTGTACCGACCCGGACCCGAAAGACCCGGATTCGAACCGACCCGGACCCGGATTCGAACCGATCCGGACCCGGAGTTACCGGTACATGTACCGGTTCTGAATGTTGATACCCGGTATAGACCGGTACAGGTACCGGTTCTGGGCTATTCCCAGTCTGTATCGAACCGAAAAACCCGGTAAATTAGAGCCATTGATATCTTTTAAGATATTACATCCTAGCCGTCCCTTTTAGGTTTAGTCTCATCTTCAACTCCAGGTACAGGTACTGGTCCTGGTCTTGGTACATGTACAGATACAGATACAGGTACAGGTACCTTCGTTATTTTGAACTTAAGTTGTAATGTTGAACTTTATATGTTAAGTTAGTTTGTTGTTAGCCTTTGTGTTTCAAAATTTGGGTAAAAAACCCGGTACCGGTCTGGAACCGGACCGGTCTTACCAGTACAGGTACAAGTCCAGGTACAGGTACACAAATTGAGGAACCGGTCAACTCCGTGTACAGGTACCGGTTCCACCAAAAACCCGGTCCGAACCGGTCCATGTACAGCTCTAGTTCTTATGCTTGTTCCCGTCCGCGTGTCAAACACCAGAATTTGTGACCTTTGTACCCTCTAAGGGTATGACCAATGTAGTTTTTCTCGATTTCGGTTCGTTTCGGTCGAGACTGAGACACCAGAACAAGTTTGTCTTCGAGATCCTCGGTGAGGTTTTCGGTGAAATCTCGGAATAACTGCCGAAAATTTGTTTCAAATTTTATACATATAGTATGTATATCAAGCATTATTCAAACATTTTCCCACATAATTGTGTGTAAATATCATAAATTTATTAAAATAGAAACAAATCATCATTAAAAATAATAAAAAAACTCTATATTCATACAAATTTCAAAAACTTCAACCAAGTTTCCGGCTAATTCATGCTAATTCCGGCGGAGTCACCCAAGATTCAACCAAAAATTCTAGACGATTCCAGCCAAATTTCGTTTCGGCGGAATTAAGCATTCAGCTACCTTGAGAACCGAAACCGGAATTTCCGACGAGATCTCGGCTATCTCGGTCGAGATTGACCACTTTGGGTATGGAAAAGTGGCAAACATATGTGTTAAAGTGTCAAATATACCATTTAGGCACACACGATGGAGCTTCCAGCGAGAGATAGAGACTTCATCACTATATATGGTCTTAATATCGTTTTTGGGTCAGAAAAACTCCAGCACTAGTTTTTCCATCGCTCGTTTATTAGGACATTGCTCAGTTGTTATTCATCCAACGGTTAGGATTCCCCCTCCTATAAATACTCATCTTCAACTTCATTTCAACTGACAACAAAATTCCAAATCTCTCTAGGATTTGTCAATCTCAGACATCTTCCGTACTTTTCATCATTCTTCTAATTCTTCAAAGTGCATAGAATACCAACGTGCTGCGAAAAATCAGGGAGTTGTTAACCAAGCCAATGTGCAAAGTTAAATAAGAAGACGGTTACCAAAATTTACTACTATGGAAGATGAATGCATTTGTAGGAATTATGTTCTTTTTAACTGAGACTCTCTTCATTGCAGATGCATTCCAAACCCAAACATTTTGGCAAAGGATATTTGGGAAATTTCAAGAACAAACAATGAACCTCAACAATCGAGACATGAGCGCGTTGAGTCACCGGTTCAATGTAATCCATAAGGTAATTATTATTTATGTTTCTTTACTGATGCAAGCAGGTCGAAACATGAGGGATGGTGAAACCATGATGGACATTGAACAAAGGTGTCTGGTGGAGGGGCGTCGCGTCAACGAAAAATCCTTCCAATATGGAAGTTGTTTTGAGATTTTTAAAGTGTTCCCAAATGTAATCCAATGTTTATATTTTAGTTTATAAGTCTAAGTATTAAGTTTTAATATTTGTATTACTTTATTAGTTAAAATTAAAATATAACTCTAATTAAAATGTAAGACTGAATTATAATATCAGTTTAGTTAGTAAAAAATACGAGCCGAATTTTCAAAATCATTTAACTTCGAATTAATCATTTATGGTCACTTTACAAGACATTAAACTAGATAATAATAATTTAATATATAGACTTTAAAAATAAAAATATGGGACAATCTTCTTCATCTTGTTTATCTTCTTAATTTCACACAAGTATGCATACTTTTGCTTCCCGTTTTTGGACTTATACACTAATGTGCGAACACACTATGCTTATATCCAAAGATGGTTACAAGATTTTAAACTCTTTATTTCAATCACTGAAACATTCTTAGAGGATGGCAATAGCCGTTTTCACACACTATTAGCATCAAAGCAATTTTCAAGATATTGAAATAATCATTATCGAAACATTCCAAGCCTACATCAAATGATTGTATCACACAAACCATGTAAGATGTTACTCGGTAATTTTCTCATGATATAAGATGAACTTGGTCGAAGCGAAAGCTTACTAACACATATTTCGAGAAATATGTAAGCGAGATATACTCAGCTCGAAATATCAAATGTGTATAGAGAAAACTATATCGTAACACGACTTATGTCTCAATATAGGAGATAGTAAAAATAGACTTTCCAAGTGATAGATGAGTTTAAAGTCTCCACATACCTTTTGTTGATGAAGTTCCACAGGCTCCCCTTAGTAGTTCTTCGTCTTCAAATGAACGTCGTGGAGTCTAAGCTCAACCACACTATTTGTGTCCTAGTCCGAGACATCTATAAATAGGCTATAAATCAAGACTTATAGTTTTGATCACTAACATTGACAAACATGCTTGAGATAGCAACGCATGCGAGTTTGACCGAGAAGTGCTCTAAATAGTCTATACGTTCAAAATTGAGAAGAGGTAGAGATATAAAATTTATATACATATTTTCAAGTATCATTAAGTTATTGTTCTTGCAATTGTATAGATTTTGTTCATACCGGTTTCCGAACAAAAAAAATGGTGGTTTACTTGGTACCTGCTCCTTTTTATGAAGCATCGTGATGCTAAGGCAACAACATGCTTGTCCCTTACTCGCGGAAGAAACATTTACCTATATTGCTTACGAGTGATAGCATTAATAATGTTTTAGCATCACTATGCTATGATGATCCCTTTGGGAAACATCGTTGTTCATATGTCCCTTCCTCAATGAAGCATCATGAAGGACGCTTGCCGCAAAAAGAACAAAAGATTTGGCTTACGTCCAAGTGGTCCCGGAGTTTAAGTTGTAAAAATGTCAATAAGATATATATAGGGATGGGGTATTAGTTGAAATTTGACGATGCTTACCCTAAAAAGCATCATTATTTGTGTGTCCCTTCATTGAGGAAACATCATAGTGCAATTGCACTATTATGCTACGACGGTTGCTTAAGGAAACATTACTGACCTCATGTAACTTCGTCAAAGAAGCATTACTGTTGGAAATTGAAGAAGCTAAAGGAAGAAGTATTGTTTCTGGATGTGTACTCAAGGAAACATTAGTTACGTACGGCCTTGTCCGGGCTCATGCCAGTCGTACCTGCATCATCCTTGTAATGCAAGTAACTTACCAAGTCTCCACTAACTTGCATATATGATAGACACATTTTTGTGTCTAATTTGATCTCAATTGTCTGTTTTGTTAGTACATAACTTGTACTTTATTTTGCTATTTTGTGTATTTGTAGGTGCGAGAAAAATAAACGTGTGTGGAAAAATTCGCTCGAAAAGTGATATTTGCACCCTGAGAAAAATTTACTAAACGAACCCCAGAGAAATTGATAAAGGCACTCAAGACATGTACTAAAGGGACCCTCGGTTTGGATAAAGGCACACTACCTTCTAAATTTTGGCGGGAAACCAACCTCTTCACCTGTGTACTTTGCTGAGAAGATTCAAGGGGAGTTTTAGTCGAATTTTGTTGTTGAATTGGACTGAGATTAGCCTGTTATGTTTAAACATGCTAGGTAATGTACTTGGATTCGAAAAAAAAAAATAGGAAAAATTCGTCTTATCTCGACAAAATAGAGTAAGAGAATATTACATTTTTTCTGTTTGATTTATGGAAAGTACGTGGAGGATATATCGGCCATGAGATATTTCCTGTAGATTATACTCTATCTATGGAAAGAGTTTTGAGCAACTCAGACTTTACGTAGACGCGTAAATAAGAGAATAAAAAGGAAATAATTAAAAATATATTCCTGTAACTTGTTGTGGAGGAAAAAGAGATATTTACTCGAGATATTTAGGATCCTATTATGTACAAATATGATAGTTCGATTCCCAGAGAGGGGATGGGAGAGTTAGTGGTAGTGGTAGAGAAGAATCGAGAGTTCGGAGAGGTAACAGAGATGGAGAAACGGAGAACTAGAAGTTGCAGAAAAACTTTATGCTGCTACAAAGGAAGAAGAAGCTAAACAACATTGACGCTTAAAGACAGTAGTTGATTTGTAACACTGCATCTGCAACTATTTTTTTCTGTTTGCAACACTTATCTTGAGTTCGCAATTGTCGTTTTGTAACAACGTGTCTGTAACGGCAATACATCGTTGCAAACTCGCTTTATGTTCTCTCTTTTTCACCTTTGTAAACACTTTTTAAGCTATGAAGAAATCTTTTGCGAGGAGATAAATCCCAACACTGGGACTGGTTCTTTTATGACTTTTTGCATAATTACTAATCGATTTATGGATTCTATTGAATGTTTGTGATTTCAATTGATGGATCATGCTTAGTTTAACTCTTTTGATGTTCCATGCTTTCGATTTACAGTCATTACTTTGAAAATCTACTTTCGACAAAGAATCAGAGTCAATATTTTTATTATATGAGCTTAATTTGTCTAGAATTAATATATGAATTTCAAGAATATGATCTATGGTGGAATCCTGAGTCTCAGTCTCCCGTAATATTGTTATCATCTTATATTTAATTTTCAGTTTAATTTAGAATTAGGTCTAAAATCGAGTCTTCACAAGTCAGAGTTAAATAAATTCTTTCCACCAATTTTCTATAACAATTAAAAACACATTAATTTTTGGCGCCGCTGACGCTGATTTATTTTTGGGTTTAGGGTTTTAGATTTATTTCAGGTTTTGTTTTTATTTTTGGATTTTTATTTCTTTTGTTCTATTTTACGTTTTTGAGTATTTGTCTATTTGTTACGGGTTTTTGATAAAAAAAAAAGGATATTAAAGACGTGGAGTCAAAAACAAAGCGAAAAGAACATAGAAAAAACGAAGAATTTGATTTTTATTTATTTTAGATTTATTAGTTTTTATTATTAGAAAATTGTATTAAGGTTTGTTTTTTTTTTGTAATTTTTTTTTTCAGTTTTAGATTTTTCAACTTTATTTTGGGACTTGGATATTATTATTTTTTTTTTTAAAATAAAAACTTAAGGAAGATTTAACTTAAATATAAAATGTTATAGGGATTACGATATTTTCTCTACACCTTGGCTTCGTACACTGATACAGGAGTCGGTAGCCGGAGACGACTACAACTGGTTCATCGCATGTCTGGTACGTGATATAACACTTTAACCACCCACGAATCCCCTGTCAGTGGGTTTTTTTGACGCCTTTGTATGCATATTGTTGAGGCTCTAAAACAAACTTTTATTTTTCTTGTAAAGGGCAAGGACTGACCATACAAGATAAGTACTCGGATTTCATCACCGTTTCCTTCTTGCCCAACTTAGGAAAATGACAACAAACACGAATCTAAGCTTAAAACTGGACGAGAATGAGACTAATAGGGTAACGATCTTGTAGGAAAGTCGCTCGAAAGGATTTCAAGTATTGGTTGCTTTGTTATCTTAACTCAAGGTTCACGATGATTATTGTAAGTTGAATAACGCCGTTTTGTAACCGAGGGGAAACGTTGCCATAGAGGTACGGTTATTCAAGCTCCTTAGAGCTTATCCTACTCCTGTTCAACTTACTTTAATTTAAATCGTACTAAGAGGTTTGCTAAAATCGTAGCTAGTTGCCTTTTGGAAGATTATAAGTTTTCTAGAAACAATCTAAGTGGAGCAATCGTGATTTTTTTTTTGCTAGATTTAATAGTTTTATTTGATCGAGTCAGTCTTGTTTGTGCTTGTTTAGAATTCCGTTGCAGGTAGGATGTCGAACCGGTATTACAATAACCAATACAATGAATATTCGACTTTCAAAATGGACATTATTCTTACAATGACCATAGTGTGAGTAGAGGTTGGGAACATCAACCTTCTGAAGGTTATGACTCATACCATGGTGAGCCCAATTACTATTCGCATGAACACCGGGCGTACAAGCAAGAAAATAAGGAATATTATAGTACTAGTTTGATAAAGCGGCAGGTACCAAAATACACCGCCACTTTTTTCTTAGGCAATTTATATGGATAAACTCAATACAACTCATAGAGTTAAATTCAACGAAGGTATAATATCTAGAGTTATCTCTCTCTCTTGTGATTAAAACGTTTACATAAACAAATCCGTGAACCTAATCACAAAGAGATTACTTGGACGGTACCAAGGACCAATGTCCAAGAATAAATCAAGTCTTATCCAACAAACTAGGTCGGATGTATCTACTATGATTAATCAGTACACAAACGATGATATTTCCATTATAAAGATAAACAATATAATGCGGAAAAACAAATAACACACACACACACCAGAAGTTTTGCTAACGATATTTAGGTTTGCGTACCGGTTTGGAAGCTTAAGACTGTTACCGTTTCTAGAGTTCACATAACTAAATCGGTTTGCATACTGGTTTGGAAATGCTGCGGATTTCAGGAACACATAACTGTTTTAGTTTGCGTACATGTTTGGATACTCACCCGGTTCTGTAACCATGATTCGAAATTGGTTCATATACGAGTATGCATACTGATCCGGTTCACGAGTTACACAGATTTTCACACGATGTGCATAAAAATATGCGTACCACAAATATTTAAGTCGATATATATAGATACTCCATTACGTGTACGAATACATGTAATACGGGTTCAAACATATAACAATTTTCGCAATTTGTAAGACTAATAATACTGTCTTGTATCAGAATTTATAATAGTTCTATATTTCTCTAAATCGATTAGAAACATTTCTCTAATCTTGTGAAATCCTGGCTTGCACAAGATTAGTAACATCCTGAGAAAAAAAGTCTCAATGCGCTTTGAGAAAACCAGGGGAAAACAATCAAGCTCCGACACTCCCCACTGGTTCATACTAAAAAGCGTGTTTTTAATTTCTAGTTAATCTGGGATTCTAGTTAGAATTATATTATCCTGATCGGTAATTACTAGAAGAATTAATGATATCATCATGTATAATTCCTTTAGATAAACCTAGTTAGATATATGAGTAAGTTATCAATTTGTTCCGGTTCTTCAATCCATAAATCCGAGTTATCTCTCAAAGTGTGAATATGGTTAATTCTTCTCCTGTTAGAAGAAATTTGGTGAAAGTAAGAAATATTTCTATCATGATAATTTAAAAATTTATCTTTGCAAAGTTGGTTCCAATAATCATTTTCTTTGTCATACCAACTTTCCAGTTGATATTGAAGGTTTTTTTATTTTACCAACATGCAATGGGTGTTAGGGCACTGCTCGGTCGAACTCGCAAGAGTTGCTATCTCAAGCTTGTTTGTCAAGTTTAGGTGATCAAAACTATAAGTCTTGATTTATAGTCTACTTATAGATATGTCTCCGATTAGGATAGAATGTGTAGTTGAGATTTATACTTCACGGCGTTTATCGATTGAAGACGAAAATCTACTGAGGAGAGCTTGGAGGAACTTCATCAACAAAAGGTATATGGAGACTAAAACTTATCTATCACTCAGAATTCTATTCTATTCTATCTTCTAATGAGACTAAGTCGTAAAGCTATATAGACTTTTATATTATACACATTTGATATTTCGAGCTGAGTTTAACTCGCTCATATATTTCTCGAAATATGTGTTAGAAGCTTTTTGCTTTAGAGACGTTCATCATTATTCTTGACGAGTTTAGTTGGAAACAATTTATTTGTTGGAAACTAAATAATAAGTGAAAATATGATCATGTGAAAATTGCCTTGAAACATCTTTCATGATTTTTATGAGACAGTCATTTGATGTTGACTCGGAATGTTTCGTATTGATCATTCGATCACTTGAAAATTACTTATAAGCTAATGGTAAGTGTGAGACAACCATTATCGTCTTCTAAGGATGTTTCAATGATTGAAATGGGAGCGTAGAACAACTAACCATTGTCTGGATATAACACAGCATGCATACCAGTATGCAAACTGTTGCGGTATGATTCAGGTACAGAAACCTTGTTTGCATACCAGAATGCGAACGGTTTTAACTGTTAAAATCCGACAACCTTGTTTTCATACCAGCATGCGAACGGTTCTACCTGAGTTTCGGTCGGGGACAACAGTATGTGAAAAAACAGGGGTCTAACAACCTCACCCAATATTTCACTTAGCAATCTGTATGGACTAACTCCAATATACTTTCGAGAGAATCAACTAGACAGTCAGACTCAATCTTAATAAAAAGTATATCAAAGAGTTATATTCAATCCGCAATCAAACAAATAAGAATTTGCGAGCCTTATTAAATAAAAGAGAAATAACTTGAACGGTACCAAAGACCAATGTTCAAGGATCAATCAATTTCAATCAACAACCAAAGGTTGGATTTACCAATTGATCAATTCAATGCACAATCTGTGATATTTCAATTATATAACAAAATATAATGCGGAAAAGAAATAACAAAGACACCAGAAGTTTTGTTAACGAGGAAACCGAAATTACAGAAAAAATTCGGGACCTAGTCCAGGTTTGAACACCACACTGTATTAATCCGCTACAGACACTAGCCTACTACAAGTTAACTTCGTACTGGAATATAGTTGAACCCTAATCAATCTCACACTGATTCAAGGTATAGTCTTGTTCCTTACGTCTCTGATCCCAGCAGGATACTACGCACTTGATTCCCTTAGCTGATCTCACCCACAACTAAGAGTTGATACGACCCAAAGTCGAAGACTTGATAAACAAATCTGTATCACACTGGAAAAATCTATTGAATAGATAAATCTGTCTCCCACATATATACCTACGAGTTTTTGTTCCGTATTTTGATAAATTAAGGTGAACATGAACCAATTGATATACCAGACTTATATTCCGAAGAACAACCTAGAAATATCAATCACCCCACAATAATCTTAATCGATTAACGAAACAAGATATTTTGGAATCACAAACGATGAGACGAAAATGTTTGTGACTACTTTTCTATCTTGCCTATCGGAGATATAAATCTCAAGCCAATCTTACGATTGTACTCAAACACGATAGAAAACAACAAGATCAGATCACCAACTACAGAGAAAATAGTTGGGTCTGGCTTCACAATCCCAATGAAGTCTTAAAGTCGTTAACCTGCAGGGTTTCGTGAAAAACCTAAGGTGACTCTAGCTTATGCAACTAGTATCACACAGGAGTTTTTAGAGTTATCCTTTATATATATTTCAAATCAAGGTTTGCAATCTAAGTTACCTTGGTAACAAAGCATTCAATATTCACCGTTAGATGAAAACCTGATTAGATTCAAGCTAATATCTTTCAACTGTTAGATCGAACTTAGCTTGTTATATACAAATGAAATGCACCTTCCTTTAGGTTTGGGTAACCGTACCTAAACGTGTACACTTAGTTGGTTCAGCAATAGTTAACCAATGGTTAGCCATATGAGCACTTTCATATTAACCTTATTCATCTTCACCATAACTAGTTCAAATGACTCAAATGAACTAGTTAGAGAGTTGTTCAATTGCTTAAATCTCATAGTAGTGTACAAGACACAGTCGAAGAAAAATCGATTTTGATTCACTCGAATCACTTCATGAACATTATAGCCACGGTTTGCAAAGATTGCGTTCCTTATTATATAAATATTTTAGTTCATGAACAAACCGATTTTAGAAAGTAACCTACTTAAGTATGCACACGGGTACGCATACCTAAGTAGTCGGACCAAGTTTGGTTACGCCAGTTCGCGTACGGGTACGCATACCAATTAATACTTCCAAACTCCAGTATAAATTCACAGACGTGAAACTTCCACCAGTATGCGTACGGCTACACATACTTGCCAGGATTTCCAACAACCACCAGTACGCGTACGGGTACGCATACTTTATGTTCCCGGTTTTGGACTTTTACACAAATGTGAGAACACACTATGTTTATATCCAAACATGGTTACTTTTTCTAAACTCTCATTTCAATCATTGAAACTTTCTTAGATGATGTTAAAATAGTTGTTATCCACAAACTATTTTTATCAAAGAGATTTTCAAGTTATTGAAATAATCATCATGACTTTCGTCACGAGTAAAGATGAACTTGGTCAAAGCGAAAGCTTACCAACATATATTTTGAGAAATAGATAAGCGAGATAAACTCGACTCGAAATAACAAATATGTATAATTGAAGTCTATATAGCAATACGACTTTTTTCTCAAAATAGGAGATAAAATAGATAGACTTTTGAGTGATATATAAGTTCAAGTCTCCACATACCTCTTTGTTGATGAAGTTCCACAAGTTCCCTTGCGTAGTTCTTCGTCTTCATTCGATGAACGCCGTCGAGTCTAAAGCTTAACTACACTTACTATCCTAATCCAAGACTTAGCTAAAGTAGACTAGAAATCAAGACTTACAGTTTTGACAACTAAACTTGACAAACAAGCTTGAGATAGCCAAGCTTGTGAGTTCGACCGAGCAATGCTCTAACAGTATGCGTACCCGTTTGCAAACTGCTGGATAAGACCAAAGTCTAGAACTTAAGTTTGCGTACCCGTTTGCAAACTTTGTAGGTTAAGTTCTAAAATTGGTTAAGTATATTTTCATACTCATGAAAAAATACATTAATAAATTTAGGAATGCAATCTTTGCAAACCGTGCATGGCTTAATGTTCATGAATTGATTCTCATGAATTAATCTGATTCTGCGTCAGTTGTTTCTTATATACTTCTATGAGATATATACAATTGAACAACTCTATGAGTAACACAATTAGATTCATTTAATTATCATTCATGTTTGATTGAGCATCATATTTGATTTAGAAGTGTTAGATGAATGTGGTTAATACAAAAGTGTTCATTTGGCTAACTTCGGTTAACTATTGATGAGCCAACTCAATATACACGTTTAGGTACGGTTACCTATATCTAAATGAAGGCATATTTCATTTGTGTGTAACAAGTTAAGACCATCTAACGGTGGAGAGATATTTCTTTGGTTTTAAGCAAACTTAGCTTAAATCTTAAATTAGTTTTTCATCTAACGGTGAATATTGAATGCTTTGTCACTAAGCTATCTTAGCTTTGATTGTAAGCAAACCCTGATTTGAAAGACTATATAAGGGAGAACTCTAGCATATGGAAAACCTAATCCCGATACTTTTCTGTGTCCTAGTTGCGACTAAAGTCGATTCTCCTTTAACCTAGATTTTTCTAAAACATTATAGGTTAACGACTTGAAGACTTCATTTGGGATTCGTGAAGACAGACCCAACTATTTTCTCTGTAGTTGCATGGTCTGATCTTACTTGTTATATCGTATTGAATACTATCTTCTCTAATATTTTCTCGAGATTTATCTCCGATAGGTAAGATATAAAAAGTAATCACAAAGCTCTTCATCTCATTCTTTGTGATTCCACAATAACTTCTTCTACTACCATATAGTTAAGTTACTGTGAGGTGATTGATATTTCTAGGTTGTTCTTCGGGAATATAAGACCAACTTATCAATTGGTTCTTGTTCACCTTGATTTATCAAAAGATAGAACAAAACTTCATAGGTACTTTTGTGGGAGAAATATTTATCTATCAGAATAGACTTTTCTGTGGGAGACAGATTTGTTTATAAATCCTCGACTTTGGGTCGTAGAAACTCTTAGTTGTGGGTGAGATCAACTAAGGGAATCAAGTGCGTAGAATCCTGCTGGGATTCAGAGGCGTAAGGAACGCGACTGTACCTTAATCGGTGTGAGACTTAGTTAGGACTCAACCACATTCCAGTATGAAGTTTACTTATAGTAGGCTAGTGTCTATAGCAGCTTAATACAGTGTGATGTTCAAATATGGACTAGGTCCCGGGGGTTTTCTGTATTTGCGGTTTCCTCGTTAACAAAACTTCTGGTGTCTGTGTTATTTCTTTTCCGCATTATATTTGTTTATATAATTGAAATATCACAGGTTGTGCGTAGTTCAATCAATTAGTAAATCCAACCTTTGGTTGTTGATATAAATTGATCGACACTTGAACATTGGTCTTTGGTACCGTTCAAGTTATTCTCATACCAATCATTTCTTTGATTCATTCTTGTTGATTTACTGATTGATTTGAGAAAGAAATATAACTCTTGGATATCTTTCCTTGATTGAGTCTGACTGTCTAGTTGATTCTCTTGGAATTATATTGGAGTTAGTCCATACATATTGCCGAACGAAATATAGGGTGTGGTTGTTGTACCCCCGCTTTTTCAATGGGGTTCTGCCCAAGTACTAGGCTCAAGTCCATTATTTATAATAGCCTAGAATTTACGAAACTTGAGCTTATATATATATATATATATTATGTATTGTTTGAGTAGCCTATACCTCCGACTTGCAAGTATCTAAGCTGGTTTGAACATGACTCGTAGATAAGTATCTGGTTATATAAAAAAACAATTATGACTTATTATTTGATAATTTTTTAGTCATATGTAATATATTCGATTTAGATATGATAAGTCAAATTCACATAAGTTAGTTGAATTGGCGAAAAACTAAGTTAAAGGTTAATTTAACACTTGGATAATACTGGATAAGGAATAATAATTCGCAAGTCTGCGAAAAGTTCGCGATGGGTAAATCACATAAGAAGTAATGAGACAAAAGATATAGAGTTACGGTTTGACTCATTATACTTTTAGGTCCACAGAACTCACTGTTGAGTTTTTAACATATAAAAGAGAAAATAAATATTAAAGCTCGGTAGTTTCACGCTTCAAGGAAATAGGTCCGCGAATAACTATATTATATCAATATATTTAGATTATATTTAATATAATCTAACCTAATTAATTAACAACATTAGTCAAAAGCGTTAGGCCTAATAATTATGTGAGGCAATTTTGTTATTAAAGAATATTTTGATTAATGGGTTTTTAAAATGTTCTCAAGATGGCCTTTTTATTTTATCTGGTGACCCGTTTAATTCTTGTAGCCCCGATTAATTGAGGTTCTCTTTCACGAATCATAAAAGAGAGATTTACTGTTTAGTCCAGAAAACCCGACCCAGGTTACTGGCTAGTCCAACGCCAAAAAATATTTACTCCCTAGTCCAAAAAAGTTTTGAAAAGAGTAAATTTACTCTACTAACCCTAGTATATAACATTACGTATAATAATACATATGTTACTACATATTACATATGTAGTATACTTGTATACTAGTAGTAATTAGTAGTAACTAGTATGTAGTATGTAGTAATAATATATGTAGTATGTAATATACTAGTAGTAACTAGTATGTAGTAATAACATATGTAGTATGTAGTATACTAGTAGTAACTAGTATACTAGTAGTAATATGTTATGTATTGATACTACATATCAATATGTAGTATGTTATGTATTGATATGTAGTATGTTTGATATGTAGTATGTTTGATATGTAGTATGTTATATATTGATACTACATATTGATATGTAGTATGTTATATATTGATATGTAGCATAGTATACTAGTAGTATATACTAGTAGTAACTAGTATACTAGTAGTATACTAGTAGTAATTAATAGTAACTAGTATGTAGTATGTAGTTAACATATGTAGTATGTAATATACTAGTTAACTAGTATGTAATATGTAGTAATAACATATGTAGTATGTAGTATACTAGTATACTAGTAGTAATATGTTTATATTGATACTACATATTTATATGTAATATGTTATGCAGTGATACTACATATTGACATGTAGTAGTGTTATATATTGATATGTAGTATGTTTGATATGTAGTATGTTATATATTGATACTACATATTGGTATGTAGTATGTTATGTATTGATACTACATATCAAAAAAAAATTTGTTATGTATTAATACTACATATTTTACTACTAGTACTAGTTACTACTAGTTTACTAGTATACTAGTTTACTAGTATACTATACTATAGTAGTATACTAGTATACTAGTTTAGTATAGAAAGTAATTACATAATTTACTAGTAACAATAAGATATTTTTGTTACTACTAGTACAATACATATTAATATGTAGTATCACCGTATTGATACTACTAGTATGTAGTAACATACTACTAGTAATATTTACATGTGTTGATACTAATTAGACCTGGAAGGGTGTTTTAGGAATTTATAAATACACTTTATAGTCTCCACGAAGTTTTTGGACTAGAGAGTAAATAATCTAGTCCAAAAACATGCTTTTGGACTAGAGAGTAAATCTTTTCCATGGGTGGACTAGCCATTAACTGGGTCTGCTAGAACTGGACTAGCCAGTAATTCCTACATCATAAAAATGGAACCTAGATTTTTACCGTTTATATTTATTTAAAATTAACAAATTGGTTTAAATTCAATGGAGTATAATCTTAGGATAATCTTAGAACCTGATTACACTTATATTCTATATCATTTATAGTACAATTTTAGTCGCTCATTTAAGATAAATTCATCTCCAATATTTAGATCATACAAAGTAGAAGTGATGACATAGACTAAAAAAGGTCTTAAAGGAAGTCTTAACTAGACTATCGGTTAAACCTTCGATGTCATTTCTTTCCTTTAATAATTATTAAAAATAAAAATAAAATGGTTAAGATTTATCCACATAAAACATTTTAAGCGTCAAATCTCTATACTATTGGAGATAGTTTATTAGTTATGAAGTTTTATATTTGATAAATGTGTAAATCTATCTAAATTATTAAGTTGAAGTCTTATATTTCATATATGCGTAAAGAATCATATGTACAAGTCCAACACAAAAGGGGTTTCTACTACTGAATACCGTGATTGATGATTGGCTAGAATGACTCTTTTCCTTTACAAATACCTACCAGGAAAAGATATTAGTTCTCTCGAGTGCGTAACTGTCACTTGGTGAGTCAGAGTTCACCTTAGCGTTTTACCGAGAGTTGACGTCTTATTTAGACCTTTATTTAGAAAGGTTTAAATAAGCACATATATCCCCATGAATAAAATAATTAAAATTGATATCATCAATACTTCGCGATATGACGTAATCTTCGCAACTTTTTTATCGCCCGAGTCTTTTTTTCCTTCATTGTGAACCATAAGATCTGGAAACGCCAGAGAAGATTAATATTTATATAATGAACAATGTTTATATAATGAACAAGGGTCAAAGATTGATAATGATAAATAGTGTTATTGCAAGTCTGCCTATATATTACCTAACCATGTTTCAAATGTCTGCGACAGACGTTATGAAAGATATTGAAAGAATCATGCACAACTTCTTATGGGGTTCCTCTAGTAATTCTAAAAAGAGAAGTTGGGTAGCTTGGGCGAATGCGGATTTACCTAAGAAAAGAGGTGGCATAGGCATTAAAAAACTAAAGTTGGTAAATAAAGCACTTCATTGCAAATGGATATGGAGATATGGTAAGGAACATAAGGCATTATGGAGGAAGATCATTTGGCAGAAATTTGGAGGTAATATTGATTCTTTTCTTCCTAACAGTTATGTTAAATCAATGGATTATAGTCTTTGGGATGGAATTTTAAATGCCAGAGAGCATGTCAGGCAAGATACTCTTTACACTGTCAATAATGCGAACAAAATAAGTTTTTGGAAGGATGGATGGTTGGGTAATAACTCTCCGCAACAATCATTTCCATCTATTTTCAAGCTTTATAGGAAGAAATGTGCTTCAATTCGTGAAATGGTTTCTACAGATGGTGCTTGGGATTTTGGGTTTAGAAGACATCCAAATGAGATTGAATTAAGAGAAATTGTCTTGCTTCTTAAACAACTAGGTGATATCTCTTCTAGAATTGTTTCATAAGACATTGAGGATACTAGGAAATGGGAACTAGGTACGGAATTTTCTGTAGCTAACGTGTATTCCTCTTTAGATATTGACAGCTTTCTCGCATTTCCACACAAACAAATAGCTTTGGAACTCAAAAGTGTCAATGATTGTATCTTTTCTTGTTTGGACTTTATGTTTTAATGGTACACCAACTTTAGATTTTCTGATGAGGGCAGGTAAAAGCAACTCTAATATTTGTTTGATGTGCGGGTCAGGCGTCGAAACAAATAGTCACTTATTTTTACACTGTAGAGAATCTCAGAAGTTGTGGAATTGTTTTCTTGAAAGCTTTGGCTTGTCTTGGGTTTTCTCCGACTCTGTAAAATCCAATTTTTGGGAATGGTCTAAGAAGAAAAGCAAAAAGATGATCAGTCAAGTGTATTTTGGTGGACAATCTGGAATGAGAGGAATGCTAGACTTTATGGAAATAGAAGAAGAAACTTGGCTCAACTCATAATCTCGGTCAAGTGTATTTTGTTTAATTGGTCTAGAAACACTAATATTTTCGAGGGGTACTCTTTGAGTACCTTGATTTGTAATTGGAATGCTGTGATTGCTAACAACTAATTGTATTATCTCTTTAGGTGTCATCACTTGATGACTCCTGAATTTATCAACGAATTTGTCATTTTTCTTGTCAAAAAAAAAAAAAAACAATTCACGGCGTGACTTGCTTTTTGTCATCTTGTTATCGTCATCACTGCTTCCAGTCCACCAGCCTCCATAGCTGTAGTAGTCCTCTATAAATCATTTATATAATGAACAATTCACAGTGTGACTTGTTTTTTGTCGTCTTGTTATCGTCATCACTGCCTCCATTCCCTACAGCTCCACCAGCCTCTGTAGTTGTAAGAGTCCTTTCTAAATATGTATTTGTATCTTCTTCTTCAATTACATTTCTTTTCTTTCACAGAGAACCGTGCGATCTACAAAATCCTTCTTCTTGTTATCATCATCATTGTCTACATTTAAGTCTTGAATATAATAGCTTTATGCTTGCTAAGATAGATACAATCTTTCTTTTCTTGATTTAATGATTTATTTTTTATAAATTGTTGTTCCTGACAAATTGGGTTTAATTGCTTTAATTGCAATTTGCCGAGAAGCCACCATATATTTATGTGTGACGCCACACGTATCATATATATTTTATTCACATTTATATACATGTTCGTCAAAGATTGAAAGTGATTTCAATGAAAGAATAAGTGTTAATCTGACATTTTTCACCTAATTGTTTAAGTGGTTATCAAATGATTTTGATTGTATTTTTTTTATCAATTGCTCTCATCTCCTTGCTGCTAAAGTATCTTCTCTCGTCATATAGCTAGCAAAATTAAATCAAAGAACGAGAATTAAATAACATGTAAACACCTTTTAAAGTTAGTATATTAGAAATCATACAAAAAATCCGATTTGGTTTCTAATAAGTGTGTATATGACTTTCCAAACTCCTCAACTGATTTAATTTTAAGTGTTATGTAACGAAGAGAGAGATTCTAAACATACGCGGTAATATGACCATCCACTGTTTTATTTATTTTTAAGCAAAGAAAAACAGAGATTCGTTGATATGAAAACAACCAAACAAATACAAGTTCAATGAAACTCAGTACCACACAAGACATAAACAAGACTTACAGTTGCGGGTAACTAGTTGTGCAATTTTCTCTTTGTTTTTTATTCCTGGCTAGTTTGAGGCCTGCTATACTAAAAGACAAAATAGGATATTTTGAAGTAATTTCAAAAACCCCTTACCCGTATAACTTTGTTAATGGTTAATTTGTCCTTGATTAATTAGTGTTAATTAGTTGTGTTAGTAGTTGGTTAATGAAATTATAGTTGGTGTTAGATAATTAGTTTAGGTATTTGTGATCATCAAAACATGAAAAAAGTTGTTTCTATCAAAATTTCTGATCGATAAAAAATATCAGTTTATTAATTTTATGAAGAAAAAACTAAATGATTTATGCATTAGGTTTTTTAAGCATTTAGATCCATAATAGATATTTTCATGATCCATGCTTTGATGCATTTTTCTGAAATCTATCCAGAATCAGTGGATATTTCAATAAACTTTAACTGATTCTAAGCGAAATTCATCATTTCGATGAACATCAAAGAGAATCGGTGGATATCTCAATGAACATCAACCGATTCTGGGCAAAGTTAATCATTTTGATAAACATCAAAGAGAATCGGTCGATATCCCGATGAACATCAACTGATTCTAGGCGAAGTCATCATTTTAAGGAATATCGAAGAGAATCAGTGGATATTTCCAGTAACAGAGCCAGACTTTTCCCAAGTGAGAGAAAATTCATATGGTAAAACTCCGTATATACTGGCTGGTATGCGACCGAAGGCCGTCTGATTTTTTTGTTGGCATTTTAATTGACTATTTAGTATTGACTAAGTGAAAATCAAATCATAAAATATTTTGATTAAATTAGATATAGTAATTTAGGTCGTTTTTTTTATTCTTTTTTGTTTTTACGTCATACAGTTAATGTATTTTTAATGATTTTGCACGAGTTTTATAATCTTAACCCAATGAAAAAATAAAATTTCAATTTTATAAAACAAATTTGCCCCTTCATGACATGTAAAGTACACAAAAATATAAGCCTATATTAGTGGGATTTCAGAACCAAGCGGGATTGGCAGACCCCTCTTTGTCCCTACAACCCTCCGTCTCTGGATATGTCAATGAACATCCACCGATTTTTTTTATGTTCTTCATTTTTATGGTCAATTGATCACAATCGGTTGATACAACCCTCCACAAGTGCCGATTGTAAAAGAACTCAAAATCATAATTTTTTATATAAAAAATAAGTCCACAATTGGTGGATATTGACTGTAAAAAACTAAACTTCAAAAGTTTTTCGTTAAGCTTTTATAACAAGAATTCATTTACATAAATGCCCTTGTCCACCGACTATAAATCTGGGCAATTCTTCGACGGTTTTGCTCATAACTTCTTCGTTTGATATCCAAATGAGCTCATTTTTTTGCATTCAGTTCATATTTTCATTATTTATTACATAGAGATAATCTTTTTGGGTATGGACAAGTTCTAATAGGTCTTGGATCCAAGGATTCCATCTCCGCATACCATACTCTTAAATAAATAAATAAATAAATAAATAAATAAATAAAGATATTTCCTTTAACCAGAATTGGTCTATATGAGTATCCACATCGACCGGTTTTAGGTTTGATGTTCTTCATGATTGAAGAACATCAAGAACAAGTTGGTCCACGCGGTCATGAACATCGACCGGTTATTACAGAAATTGGTTAACATGGACATGATCATAGACCGATTGCAGTTAAACACAGAAAATGAATTTTCTTTGTAATTTCTAATTTTGAATGAATAAACCAACCACAAGTATAATTAAGAATAATATGTTGCAATTCACGATATTTAGTTTGCCTTTTTTTTTTTCAAAAGGCAATGATGAATTTCCCTTAAATCGATCAATGTAGTTAAAATCAACCGATGAAATTAGGTTTAATTCTAATTTGTGGCGGAAATGATTTGAATAGTTTAAATTTTAAAAGGATTTGATTAGGTTTTAAATTTAGAAGGATATGGCTTAGGACACTTAGTACCTTTACTTAGTTTAGACATCCCTTATCCCCTTAGTGTAAGCGGGATCAACAATCCATAGGTCTCAAATAATTTGACTAGGCCCTAAACTAGCTAGATTTTTATTCAATTGAGGTGGATTTAATTTGCCAATTGGCTGTGAATTGGATGCTCAGACTAGTAGCACTACACGGGCTATCAGCTAGCCAACAAAAGAAAAGGTGGATTAAATCTTTATAAATTTATTTGGCAGAGAACGCCATAAATACCAAGTAATCTTTGAAGTTTCACAAAAAGATAAAGAAATAGAAAAGAATAAATTAGAAATAGTGGGAACTCAAAATTGAGAGCCCCATGTTAATCATAGAATTTGTCCAGTGTAATCACAAAATCCTTTAAGATTACGCTCGAGTCACGGAGTCATTTCCATCCCTCAACGATTAGCAGGCACTATTTATGTTACCAAAAAGTTAATGGGAGAAAACAAGAAAATCAAGTTCTGATGATTGCAACGCTAAACTAGTTTAGTGGGTGGCCCTAGCTTTTGTTGCTAAACTCTTGTTTTGCTCGCTTAATTCATAGTGGACGAAAAGAAGATTGAAAATGATGTGTAAATTACCCTGGACAAGATAAAACAAAGTCATGAAGGTAAAGACCGAAGGCATTGGTCCGATACATGCTACAATTTGTAGGGCACCCCCACCTAAGAAAGGGTACTACAGGGGTTTAATGTCTGTTGTCCTTCGGATAGGGTTGTTTTCCACTTTTCCTGGTTGGCTTAGGCTTTATAGTGTTTGTTTTGTTGTCAGTTGGGTTTAGTGCTGTTTTGGGAAGTCTTGTTGTACTCGTTGCACCAGTGCTGCCTCCTTCGGTGTACTAAAAATTCTTTACAGATGGAGCTGGAAAAACCTGCTGAAAACCGCTGGTTACAAACCCACCCTCCCTGCACGTCTCTCGAGGGCGCGGGTCTATTGGGACTCATGAAAAAGAAAAAAAAAGTTGTGTCCGGACATCTGGCGGTTTTGAGCTGGTTTGGTTTTCTGGGTCCATAAAGAAGGACCGTTGGTGTACCCCTTCTCTCCCTCGGTTCTCTTTTTGTGCTGTCTTTAACAATTTTTGATAAAATTTTAACCTCGATCAATATTAATAAAATAAAACATATAAAGATTTTTGCTCCATTATGATTTCTCCAATTAGTACTTTTTTTTTTAAATTTTGAGCAAAATGCCATGTAAATTGGTAATAGCCTCCGCTATATCCTCGCTGCACTGCACCTCATGTGTCTCACCATCTGATTTTCAATAGTTGATATTAGTCGATTTTCAAACCTTACATGTTTTCGTAACTTACTAATCTATGTGTAAGAAGGATTAATTCAACGCCGCTAATTGGTTATACCAGTCTACAGTTGAGGGTTTGAAATTCCATATAAAACAAATTGGAAATGACTATGTTTTATACCGAAATTTGTTACTCTTCTCAGTAAATTAGTGTACCACATCAGCAGTTATGGATTAATTGGTGTATAAAAATGGACTGCCAAGTAGCCCAACATTGTATTTCCATCGCCTTTCTGGCGGTTGAGAGCGAAAAAAAATTATTAATTAATCTACAAGTGTCATGTGGACCACTTCACTTTACTTCTTTTATTGACAAGTGTTGTGGAGATCATTTCTCTTCACTTCTTTTATTGACAAGTGTCATGAGGACCACTTTTAATAATTAGTTCTTTTAATTTTCTCAATTTTTTCTAAAAACCAAACTCGCCTATTAAAAAAGAACGGAGGGAGTACTAATTAATCTACAAAATAATTAACTCCACATTAATTTTTAACGGGACACTAGAAAAATTACTTGCAAACGCAAGACAGTGTCGATAACGTCAGCAGATGCTGTTCATTAAAACTCATAGAAGTAAATGGCTATTGGAGATATTAAAAACCATTTTCCTTGGACACCTAAAAGCATAAATGAAGTGGATCCACAATCGATCAACAGGATCTTTAGGAATATATAGCACTTTACACTTGTGTGGCCATGGTGATACCTTTTATTTTCTTCTCTTTTTATATTTCCTTTCTGCTGGTTTAAACGTCTAAACATTAAAGAAAACAAAACAAACCAGCAGTCATCAATGTTATTATTAGTAATTCCGAATAAAGTTTAAGGAGCCTAACTAGTCCTAAACTAATCAAAGTGTCATCTTCTATAAAAGCTGGCAACTAACTCCAACCTCTTGTGCTAATCGCTCAATGATTCTTTCTTTTTTCTTCTTTGTATCCTTCTTCATCCATATTCTTTTCTGTTCGTTAGGATCTGTATACTTCTTAGAGCTCCAATATAATAGTTCAATGGCGCATAACACAGAAGAGTCGTTCTCTAACAATACTAATAACCATCAAGCCTACAACATGATGAATATTACTTCATCCTCATCAGTTGATAACTCACCAACACCAACAACAACCAAAGTTCCATCATCGAAATTCGATTTCGTTAAGAAGTTATACGAAGAGCATTGCCCACCAGGCTTTCTCAAAAAGGTATACAGGATTTTAATTCTGCTTCAAAATAAAAATAAAAAAAATCCCAATATTCTTCATTCAAGGGTGATTAATTAATTAATTAAGTTTCTTTGGTAATTGCAAACAGGTGATCGCAGAGATAATAGCTACATTTCTGTTAGTTTTTGTGACTTGTGGATCGGCAGCGTTGAGCAACACTGAAGATCACAAAGCCTCTAAGTTAGGAGCTTCAGTTGCTGGTGGACTTATCGTCACGGTTATGATATATGCCGTTGGTCACATTTCTGGTGCTCATATGAACCCAGCTGTTACGTGCGCTTTTGCGGCAGTAAGGCATTTCCCATGGAAACAGGTAATAAATTACGTTGCAAATGGTGTAACTAATAACAAATTGCTAACAGCTTCCTCTGAAATGCATCTACTTGCAATGAATAATGCAACTATAACAGACCAAGTGGTGTTAGGAATGGTACCATTTGGTCTGGCTTAAATGCGGAGCAACCAAACGAAAAAACATTGTAATTGATTGACTACCACTACTTCCCACAAAGGCCACCTAACACCATGTATTTATGAAAACCCTACCATGTGGATGGGAATATGGTGGTGTATGGGATAGGTATATATGTTTTTCCAAAACCCCATATCTGTATATCCAGAAAGCATTCATGCATGTTCATGATTGTTAGGTCTGTGTCTGTCGCATTCATTATACTTGGGCTGAATTTCAATAGTTAGGTGCAAAAATGATCTAATTTTTAAATTTATATAATTTTAAGTATGTGCCTAAGTGGTGGATCATGGAATTTCTTCTGCAGGTGCCATTTTATGCTGCAGCTCAACTGACAGGGGCACTGGTTGCTTCGTTTACCCTCGGTGTCGTGTTACACCCAACCCAAAATATTGGAACTACTTCTCCTACTGGAACTGATCTCCAGGCTTTAGCCATGGAAATTATTGTTACGTTTTCCATGATGTTTGTTACCTCTGCAGTCGCCACCGATACTAAAGCAGTACTTATTCCGCCTATATTTTCTCGCAAAAAGAACTTCAAAAAAAAAAAATCTTTAAATCTTTTATGATGCAATGTTTGTTTCCTCATCTTGTGCACAGATTGGAGAGTTAGCAGGGATAGCTGTTGGTTGTGCTGTTTGCATCACTTCTATCTTAGCCGGGTAAGTGAGGCATAATGAATTTGCCAAGGCTCCATAATTTACAGAACTACTGAATTCCTGTGACTAATTTGGTTATGCTTTTGATTAGGCCGGTGTCTGGTGGATCGATGAATCCAGCAAGAACGATCGGTCCAGCAGTTGCGAGTAAACATTACAAGGGAATATGGGTGTATATGGTTGGACCACTATTAGGGACACTAATGGGAGCATGGTCTTACAACATGATTCGAGTGTCTAATAAGCCGGTTCATGCAATTTCACCAAGATCATCTTCATTCAAGGTTCGTCGATTGCTAAGCAATAATCAAGAAAACCAACTGGCAAACAAAAATCCTATGGATGATCTTTAATCCAATTTTCTGTAATTAAGCGTTCTTGGTTGTATCAATAAGTATTCGCTGAACTGACCTCATCTATTTATTGTAAACAAGCACAATTTTTAGAAACATCATATACGGGAGAACTACACCATCCGAGCCAACAAGGTACAACTTACCGGTAGTGTCTAAATTCAAGGTTACTGGACTATCTATTGGATCCTTAAACCCGAGCGACACTACGGTATCAATAAGTAGTGTATATGGCATGTGTAGACATGCAGTACGTTGCGACCATGCCATCACTCTGCCTGATCGATAATTTGCACGTACCGGAACTGGGATTGAATAAAGACACGCTAGAGACCAGATCAACTCCATCTCTTAGCTTTTGGCCGCCGAGAATGGTGTCGGTTGGATGATCAAAACTTTGCCAAACAACTTAAGATTTCATCGAACCGTATAAAACAAAGTTGCCATTATCATGCATCATTGCATACGACACCGGTTCTTCTATGCCGGGTATCAAGGGTTTCTCTTCACCATCTGGTTTTGTCTTTAGAATGAGTTTGCCTTCATCGGTGAGGAGAATCGAAGATGGTTTTATTAACATAGCATCAATAGTAATCTCCATTATCAATATTGTCTCAGAGAAGCTTGAGTTTCAATCTCCATTATCAATATTGTCTCAGAGAAGCTTGAGTTTCATTACTGTTAGAATACGGGCATCCAACTCAAAACCAATTGGCAATAAGTGGAGTAGCTCCACACCTAATACAGACCGCTGTATGGTTGCCCTGTCTTCTTGGGTCTTACTGGGTCTCACGTCTCATACATGGCTTGGCTGTGATAACATCTTAGAATACGAGCATCCAACTCACAACCAATTGGCAACAAGTGGAGTGGCCCTTCCATATTATATTTTAAGTTTATTAAGGGGACATTAACAGTGTGGGACTATTATCCTCAACAATTACAAAGAGTGAGAGTTCATTACAGCCAATAAATAAACTTAGATTGAATTCCACAATTAACTAATTCCTAAGTTACACGTGTAGACTGAATATAGAAAATATCTGGCTGATCATGTGAGTAACACGTGAGAACTTTAGAATGTTATCCTACACTGCTACAAGGATTATCCTGCACCACTTCAGTTATATCCTGCACGATGACATTATTAGTGCTAATACCCCCCCCCCCCCCCCCCCCCCCCCCCCTCAATCTCATGGGTGAAGCTAGCATACTGAGCTTGTTACGGATCATCTGAAATCTGGGTCCATGCAAGGCTTTTGTGAAGATGTCTGCTAACTGATCAAGAGTATGAACATAAAATATGTCCAATGCCTTGGACTGTACTAGTTCTCTGACAAAGTGGAAGTCTAAGTGAACATGTTTCATGCGAGAGTGTATGACAGGATTAGAGGCAACACTAATGGAGCTGATGTTGTCACATCTTAGTTTAGGGATACCTAAAATTGGATAGTGCAAGTCTTGGAGAAGAAAACATAACCAAACCACCTCAGCAGCACTGTTGGCCAGAGTTCTATATTCAGCTTCAGTGCTGGACCTTGCCACAGTTGCTTGCTTTTTGGAAGACCAGGAGATGATATTAGGTCCTAGAAATATATAGTACCCACCGGTTGAGCGTTTGTCATCCTTGCACCCTGCCCAGTCTGCATCTGAGAACCCTAATAAGAAGTTTGCACCCTGAGTGAAGTGAAGACCATGACTTATGGTGCCTTTTATGTAGTGTAGATGAGGTTGTCTGGAGTTTTGCATGTGTTGGCATACTACATTGACTGCATAGGAGATCTCAGGCCGTGTCCAAGTCAGGTAATGAAGAGCTCCCACCAAGGATCTATACTATGTTGGATTTGAAAGTAGATCACCATCATCCTTGCTGAGTTTCTATGAAGTTGCAAATGGAGTTTGACAGGGTTTGCAGCCTTCCATGTGATGCTTGGTTAGCAGGTCCACTGCATACTTAGTCTGAGAAAGAAACAATGATGTGGCATTTCTCTTTACTTCAAGTCCCAAGAAATAATGCAAGTCCCCTAAGTCTTTTATGGGAAATTCAAGTTGTAGTTGAGTAATCACTGTTTGTAAAAATGCAGGAGAACTGCCTGTCAGAATGATGTCATCTACATAAAACAATGCTACTGAGATGTGAGGACAATCTTGGTGAACAAAGATACTTGAATCAGAGACAGAATTGACAAATTGCAGAGATAGAAGTGCAACACTCAATTTGGCATATCAGGCTGTAGGTGCCTGTTTGAGTCCATAAATAGCCTTGTGAAGGAGACAGACATGATGAGGCTTAATTTCATCAACAAAACCTGGGGGTTGAGTCATGTACACCACTTCCTTCAGATCTCCATGTAAGAAAGCATTGCTGACATCTAGCTGGTGTATTTTCCAATTGTACTGCACTGCCATGGACAGAATAACCCTTATGGTGGTTGGTTTAGCCACTGGACTAAATGTTTCCTCAAAGTCAATGCCTGGTTGCTGGTGATACCCATTTGAAACTAGTCTAACTTTGTGTGTGTCAGTGGTGCCATCTGCCTTGTATTTGATCCTGAAAACCCACTTGCAACCCACTTGCAACCCACTACATTTTCAATTCCAGTTGGATCCACCAGGGACCATGTACCAACATCATTTAAGGCCTTGTACTCTCTTGCTGATGCTCCTCTCCAAACTTCTTCCTTGTGATCAATGCTTATGCAAGTTGGAATAGACCGAGCCTTGCTAAGTAGAGCAACATCCATAGGATACAATGTGGCAAAATAAGATTTTCTTACTCTAATGCCATGTTTGCCTCTAGTAGTCATTGCATGATCATTGACAGTGATATGTGTGGATGAGGTTGGAGGTGTAGTGGTAGGAGATGAAGAGGGAACAGTGGTAGAGTGAAGGACCTTGTAAGGGAATGAATCCTCATTGAATGACACATGCCTAGAGACATAAACAGTGCCTGAGATAGGGTCTAGGCATCTGTAGCCTTTATGTTGGAGACTGTAGCCTAGGAAGATGCATTTTTTGCTTCTAGGTTCCAGTTTATTTGTAGTATAGGGTTTAAGCCAAGGGTATAAAGCATATCCAAACACTTTTAAGAAATTGTAGTCTGGCGTTTTGTCAAAGAGGAGTTGAAAGGGAGATGAGTATTGAATAGACCTAGTGGGAAGTCTATTGATTAAGTAGTTTGCAGTGTGTAATACATCAACCCAAAACTCATGAGGAAGACCAGATTGAGACAACAAAGTCCTAGTGATGCCTAACAGATGTTTGTGTTTAACTTCTGCCACACCATTCTGCTCAGCTGTATGTGGACAAGAAAGTTCATGGGTGATACTCTTATGATCACAAAAAATATCTAAGAACTTATTGAGGAATTCTCCTCAATTGTCAGTTCTTATAGTTTTTATTGAGTGAGAAAGAAGATTTTCAATTTTATGCACAAATGAAGAGAAAAGTTGTTTAAAATCAGATTTGGCACTTAAGGGAATAACCCAGCAATACTTAGTAAATTCATCAACAATATTAGCATAATATAAATTGCCAGAAGTTGAAACTTGACAAGGACCCCAAAGATCCATGTGTAATAACTCAAGTGGTTTAGTTGCAGTAGTAGTTGAAATCTGAAAAGGAAGTTTTTGACTTCTACAGAGTTTGGAATCTAAGCAAGAAAAAGACTTATTAGTAACATTTGATAAATGCAACAAATTACAAAGTTTCTGAAGAGTTTGAAAACTGGGATGACCAAATCTTCTATGGAGGAGAACACTTTCACTGGTAGTGGATGACAGAGCAAAATTGGACTTGCTGAAGGATATTGGGTAGAGGCCATTTCTATGTGGTCCTTGGAAAATAGTCTTCCCAGAGCTCAGATCCTTCACAGAGAAGCCATGAGAATCAAGAGTTAGGGAGCAATTATTGTCAAAAGTAAATTTATGAATGGACAGTAAGTTTTGAGAGGCATTAGGGACAACAAGGACATTATGGAGATGAAATGAATGATCATGAATGTGCTTACTAGTGTGTCCCTTATGAGTTATAGGTATACCTTCACCATTATAAATTTGAATTTGTTGACTGCCATCATATGAAGTGGTCTCTTGCAAGTTAGAAGCATTTGGAGTAATGTGGTTGTTTGCTCCACTATCTGCAATCCATTCTTCTGTGTTAAAGATGTCAGCAACAGCTAACATTGCACTTAAGTTGGATGGGGGTGGTCTGCCCTTGTAGGAGAAATTGAGTCATTGTGTGCAATTTAGTGCCAGAGGATCTTCTCCAAGACAGAGTTGACATGCTTGTTTTACAGGTGGAGTGTAGCCTCTACCAGGATTTGGCCGGTGAAAGATTGCAGGATTTGGATAACGACCACCACTATAACCTCTGCCTCTAAAGTTACCTCTAGAGTTATTATAAGAACCTCTATATGTAGGTATGCCACTATTTTCCATGAAAGCTTTTGTATCAGTCTCAAGTTTAAGCGTAGATGCTCTTTCATTGACAATAGATTCTTCACTGAGCAGATTGTTGTGCAATTCAATGCTAGTAATAGGAGTATTTCTATATCTCATAGAAGTAGCAAAGGGTATGTAATCAGCATTCAAAGCTTTTAGTGTAATCACTACTAATTCCTTGTTAGAAATGACCTCACCAGCAACAGCTAATTGATCAGAGAGTGATTTGATTTCATTGATTAAGGTAGATATAAGTTTGTTACCTTGAGTGATAGAGAGCAGTTTTGTACGCAATTGAATGTTGTGAGTGGAAGAAGCTCTTGAAAATCGCTCTTCAATGCTGACCCCAAAGCTCATGAGAAGTTGTTGCTCTTGAAAAGTAGGGGATGACAGAGTCCGAGATGGTGGAGTGAAGCCACATCATAATGGAAGAATCTTCATCAATCCAGTCTGTGTATAGTGAATTTTCAATCCCATTCAGCCGATTCCTTGCATTTGTGTACTGTGGAGGACAAGGATATGAACCATCAAGGTATTTCATAAGTTTGTATTTATGAATTACAGGATGCATAAGATTCCTCCAGGTGATGAAGTTGTCCTCCTTGAGTTTAAGATGGACAAAGTTGTTTAACTTATTGAGGGGAATGTTGGAAAAGGAATTGGAGGTAGGATTCTCCACTGTTGATGAGAAAGAAAAATTTCAGATCTGATATTGCAGACAGATGAACAAGGTGATGAAGAAATTGAAAACAGATTTCAATGAAGAAGACAGTAAGGGTAATAGATCGAGAAGAATTTAGCAGAAAAGGAGACCCAGATTGATCGAGTGAATCAACTGATCAAAGTTGCTTCTCTGAAATGAAAGGATGTATAAAGGAGAGTCGAGTGACAAACAGATCGGAAGCTTGGATCGGTATAGAGTTGAAACTAACTCTAACCTATCTGATACCATATTAACATAGCATCAATAGTAATATCCATTATCAATATTTTCTCAGAGAAGCTTGAGCTTCATTACAAAGAGTGAGAGTTCATTACAACCAATAAATAAACTTAGATTGAATTCCACAATTGACTAATTCCTAAGTTACACGTGTAGAATGAATAGAGAAAATATCTAGGTGATCATGTGAGTAACACGTGAGAACTTTAGAGTGTTATCCTACACTGTTACAAGGCTTATCCTGCACCACTTCAATTATATCCTACAAAATGACATTATTAGTGCTAATAGGTTTAGATAAAGGGTCGTCATCACGGTTAGCAGTCCAAACTAGAGTCTTTTGCGGCGAGTTAACAAGCCATATACCTACGACATACCGATCGGTACAATAGGGTGAAGAATGTATACATGGTAACAGGTAGAAACCAAAAGCGATGTTGCCCGAGGGAGAAAGACAATAACTAGATGCATTCGAAGAAGTAGAAAGAGATGAACCTCTTCCTATAAGAACAAGGACAAAATCACCTGTAGAAACTTCAGCTTCATGCGTTTGGACGAGTTGATAGAAGGAACTTGGGGTATCAATTCCTCCTTATATAACCTCAAAGCTTATACTTTACGTATAGTAAATTTGTGACTAACAAGGAACTTGTTATATTTTTGGAATTTCGGCATTTTTCCTTTCCTCTCAAGGTCAATAAACTCATTTGACCCAACGGTCCTAACTAAGGTCAAACCAGAAATAACTGTAACACAATAGGAGTGTGTGCTGAAAATAAACCAGAAACAACTTACACGGGAATCTGAGCAGATATACATGGGGTGGACCATTTGGTGTGGACCAATTGGGACCCGTTCCTCTAAGGAAGGATTGGTAGGAGGCGAAGGTTTCGATATGCTAGTAGGACTCTAACATGTTAATCTAACGGTGGAGAGTTTTGGTACACCAAACTGGTCCACCTTTAGCTTTTCCGGATATCCATCTAATACAGACAGTGTGCTGAGAAAATTTTCCCTAATCTATCCTGGCTAATTTGAGGGAGATAAAATAGGGTCATTTCATAGAAAACACAAAGATGCCTTCACTAATTATTTTTTATAATGATTAATTTATTCTTGATTTGTTAGTGTTTAATATAATCGTTAAATTTTGTTAACCCATAGTTCAACGAATTTTATTTGTTACCAAACATGATTTTTTTTCCTTGTAAAAACATGCACCAAGAATTATACGATGCTCATGCTCCCGTATAACGATTTCAGGCTGATGTTCTTCATTCACGAAGAACACAAGGAATCAATGGATATTTCTTACTAAATTTGTGTTGGGGTGAGAGTTTCACCACAGGTAACTGAAACAACCTGAGAATGATCAACGAACATAGTGGCTTGTGTTCTTGATTTATTTTGTTCTTTTCCTTTGTTACAGGAATCTTCAATCTCTTTTCTAAGGTTGGTAAATTCATTAGATATGACGCCATCTTTCTCTTCCCTTTTTGGAGTTTCTTTATGAATTTATCGTTCCGTTTTGAATACCAAAAGAAATTGTCAGTGTGGCCATTTCTTCCTGTTGATGGTGGTTTTTAGTACAAGGCGAAAACTGTAAAAGTCTATCTACCTGACTCGGCATCAGATGTAGTAGACATTGATATGTCTATATTCCGCAAGGAATTTAGAGAATATATCAAAATCTGATGAGTGTCTATGTATCTCTTCATATTATATTGAAACTCAAGCTCCTATATGAATTGTTCACTAGTATAGAGCCTAATGAGTGTATAAGCTCCTAGCTGCATTACTCACTAATGCCGGAGCCTGCCGAGTATTCTTCCTATGCTATGTTCCCCGGCTAAACCCTTAATATTGATATGGCATGACAATTTGTGTTCACTCGCAGCAGAGTAGCACGAATTTCCAAGTGTCAAAGTTAAGGTCCTTGCATAAAAGTACTCAATCGGAAAGCATACCGCTATCTGACAATAAACTTAAAGAACTCTGTGTCAACACATAGAATTCAATCAATTTAATAAATCCACAAGATTCAGATATTACCATGACTAATTTGCAAAAATTAGGGTTTTGCGCCCTGCGCAGTATAATAGACCTTTCCTGTCTAAATTAAGCCTAGGAGAACTAGGCAATTAATCCGCCATGGATTAGTAGGTTTAAAATCTTACCCACAATCAGAAAACAAGGAATAAAAGGAGCCGCGGAATAGAAGCAATAACAAAGGGAGGTGTGGCGATGCCATAAGCCAGCCGACGCCACTTGCAATTAGCCACACCCCATGCTGCTCGACCGGCCGTTATTTCCCGTCGACCAATCAGGTCGCCTTAAACCCGCCACACGCACATGAGTTGTGGCTGAGACCATACTTGCCGACCCTATTTTCCATCGACCAATCATGTCACTTTAAATCCGCCACACACACACACTAGAAGTGTGGCCACACCCATGCTTGGCCGGCCCCTCTTTTTAATCGACCAATCAGGTCGCTCTACACCTACCATGATATTAAAAGAGGCAAAATTGCGCCAGATGGTCACAATGCCGAATTGGCTTTCCAAAAGCCGCGCTAACATGCTAGTTGGCATGCCAAACGTGCATGCTAGTGACATGCCAAACATGTCGTGCCACTTTGCCATAGCAGCTTGCGAACGTGCCAACGTGCCATAAATAGCGCGCCTACGTGTTAACCTACTTTCTGTTCGTGGCCAACGCCATAACAGAGTTTTGTCAAGGTTTCCCAACTAGAACACGATTTCCTTTAGTGGCATTAGTTGAAACCCTAACTTTGGTCGTGGCCCAAATTACGCCACTTTGGGCCCCACAACATGCCACGATCCATGGGGGACCGGGAAAACCTAAAAATGGCGCCATGCTATGGCCACTCATAGCCTCCCTTGCTCATGTGACCATCCCCACGTTTTGGCTTCACCATAATTCCTCTGGCGTGGCTATGGCGCCGTTTGCACAAAAAAGGTCATCGTGCCGCGGTCACATGTCACACGCGCAAATTAGGGTTTCGGCTAAACCCTAACTTAGCTAAGGTTTCCACGCCAACCAAGCCAAGTAATGCTCCCTAGGGCATTAAGTTTGATATGGCAACTGGAGTCAATGTTGCCGAAGCCATATTTGGGTCTAACACCAATATGCGCCAAATTCTAGCTTGGTCTTGCCGCCAAGCCCTAATTTTGGCCACGACGCCAAATTCTAACTTGGTCATGCCTCCAAGCCCTAATTTTGGCCATGGTGCCAAATTCTAGCTTGGTCATGCCTCCAAGCCATAATTTTGGCCATGGCGCCAAATCCTAACTTGGCCATGCCGCCAAGCCCTAATTTTGTCCACGGCGCCAAATCCTATCTTTGTCCATGCCACCATGTCAATGGCATGTGCCAATGGCTCCACTATGATGTTAAAAGATGCCAACAGAATGTGGCCATAATCAATGGCCACCTGTTCTCATGAGTTACAATCTTAGTCGTCCAAATTCGCCACTGAATTGACAGGCATGTGGCAAGTCTTAGGCGACCAGCCAAGGAAAGCCTAAATAGCATCACGTGCTATCTTCCTGCGGAAAGTCTTCTGACTTTGACTTGCCACACATAGCAAACTGCAACACGTTTTCCACGAAAACACTTGAGACATCAAACATGTCACAAACTGGGGGATGCTCATCATGGTATTGGTCTGGCGGTTTACAACGTGCGGCGTGCAACACGACCATTACAAGAAAGTGTCAGAAAGCAGGTCAGTTAGTGGCGACAAGAAGTAGTGGGCGTAAACTAACCCGTCTCTTTCATAGTGGTAACGTGGTCTTTGGCATTTACACATTACCCCACTTCTCCATCACTCAATCATTCACACTTTCTACGAGATCAGGGTGCGTTCAATATGACTTGTATAAATAGGTTCTACCTATTTCAACCAAAAACAGGTTTTGGTTAAGATAACAACACAGTATCCAGAAGATACCAAAAAACTGATAGCTTTCATTCCGCAAACCAGTTCCAAATTCTGATACAAGTCATAAAATATCCACAATTTCAGAACTAACCATTCTGATCTCAACACCTTCTTCGTTTCCCTCCCTAAGACCAACCCTTCTCCTTCACTTTGTGACCGAAGCAAGACTGAAACGACCATTTCTTTTTTTAGGACATGATTGTGCAGATTGATCTCTCGAATCTAAAGTACTCCCGTGCAGTGCATTTATTTTAGGTTTAGATTTGTTTCTCATCCACACAAACAATTTTTACCCATAAAAAATTGGCGACCACAGTGGGAGATTAAATATCTTGGTTACAAATTCTCAATTTTATTTTCATCCCAATTATTCTTAGGCCTAATTCAATCATTAGCCAAAACTCATTTCAGTCAAAGATTCTTTCCAAATGTATTCGGGTCATTCGAACCTTGCAGAAGCAATGAATAACTGGAAGCAAACTACCATGGAAGACATGACAAAAATTCTAGAGGATATGGTTTCCAGCCAAGTCGATATTATCAGGCGGAAAAACGAGACGCTTCGTATCCTGAAGAGTATAATAAGCCGATTGTGGAAAGAATCAGCAAAGGCTTATCCGGAGGATCCCGCCAATTTCAAGAGTAATACGAAGTATGTTAAATATTTGGCTAAAGCCTGCGCCTCTACCAATGAGGATGCTGACGGAGCACGTAGCCACATCATAAATGAGCAGCAGAAGAGCAGCCAATTGGATTCTGCCAACACAGAGAGCCAAGACAATTTCACAAGACCGGGGGAGGAGAATTTCCAGGTGCGCCACAACATCTGCAAGACAAAGGTAAAGAGCCTGCCTATGAAGCCTTGCTGGAAAATATTTATCTCCAAACCCTCGCAGAAGTTCAAAGAGTTGTCCAACAGTCCGCAACCACGACTGCTTTGCTGAAAAAAGAAGCACCTGAAGAGGGGGAAATCTACCAAGATGCTTATGGAAACGAACACTGTGCCGATGAACAATATCCAGCTCAGCCACCACGTGTCGCCGTCGCTGACGCGGGACGCTCAAGAGAAATTACTTTTCAGCAATACGGTAGAAGTAAATGGTCCGCTCATGAATCAATAATCGCTCAAGCATAAGTTCCGCCCTCAAAGAGAGCTTCATGCCAAAGCCTGCAAGAAGTTCCGCCACCGCAAATACTGATGCGGGAGAAGCCAAACTCAAAATATCCACGCTTTCCGTTGCCTATCAGAAGAGTTATAGAGTTACTGGAAATTTGGGTACGAGAAGGAGTAATCCAACTACCCCCGGTAGGGCGTCCACCAACTGATCAGGAGATGATAGATTCAAGATATTGCCACTATCACATGTTTATTCATCATCCTACCAACGAATGCAACGCTCTGAAGCGCATTGTCTAGGAAAAGATTGATTCAGGTGAATTACGCCTGGGGACTGGAGGTTCTCCGCCTTGTCGCGGATCGACATAAAGATGTTACAGAGACAATAAAGGATGATTAGGGACTTCTCGCGGCCAAGATTGTGTCACACAATAAACTATGATTTGCAACCTGGAAATTCAGTTTTATGGAGAGACCCCTAAGCGAATAGAGTATGTGGCCGTATGATAGACGCATATATGTGTCTATTTTTTTCTCAATTCTCTGTATTATTAGTACTTGTTTTCTTCCTTATTATGGTATTTTGCGTGTTTGTAGGTATTTTTTGGAAATAAATAATCATGGAAAAATCGGCTCGAAAAATTATGCGGAGCATCCCCGGTGGAAATTTGTTATTCGGACTCTCATTTTGGTTAAGGGGCAACCCAACTACTAAGGGGCCCTCAGTTGGGCATTTGCTACTTTCACTCCACAGACGGTTAGGGGGACACCCTTCTTGACGATTTGAAAATTCAAAATGGCTGGAAAGTTCATGCAGTTCACGGAAGAAATTTGGGTTCGATCTTGTGTGGGCTTTGAGCGAGATTCAATCACTGGATTTTGTTTTGATTGACCTGCTTGGGCTAAACAGGGATTGTATGGTTAATGGATTCGATCCAGTTGGGCTAGAACATCGAGTCTTGGTTAAACAGGGAAGAGAGATTATCACGGGATATTGGATGATACGTAACTGCATGGGAGAATATTTTCTTCTTTATTCAACAAGATTCGACCAATCAAGCCAGGATAAACAAGGAAATCCAGCTCAGAACAAACGTGTGAGAAGAGAACAGGAAAGTAGCTAACAGAAGACGCGTGAAAGGTGAACAGGGAAAGAAAATATTCCCGTGAAAATAAAAATCATTAAGGGAGAATTATTTGCATTTAACTCGGATTATCTCGGTGCTTTTGAGTATAAATATGTCTATGGGGTTGAATAGAATGGTTGTCGAGAGTTGGGAGGAGAGAAGGAACGCTGCAGAATCGAGAACCATGATTTCTCTCTCTGCTGCTGCTGCCATTGATGAAGATGAAGAACACGAAGAACAGACAGCCAAAGACCGTCGTTCTTCAACAGTGTCTAAGACGCACGTCCGCGGGTCGTAGTTCGTCGTACAACAGCAGTTATCATTTATCGTTCTTCTTGTAACAGCTGAACAACGCCTTTGCAACAGTTATTTCTGTTGCGATTTTTCTGTTCAATTGTTTTACACCTTTTCATCATTTGTAAACCACTTTTTGAGCAATAAATAATTATTTTGAGAGCATTTTTACTATGATGAGTTAAACCCCAACACTGGGACGACGGAGGAGGTCGAGCTTCATACATGGGTAATTTTATTAATTCTTTTTTAAGACTTTTGCATTAAAAATTAATTGAAATATGATTTGATTAAATTGGGTGTTATTTGATTAGATGGGTCATGCTTAGCTTAGGTGATTTGATGTTCCATGCTTAACACTTACAACCAATGTTTTGAGAATCTACTTTGGCAAAATAAGAGTCCATATATGTTTTGAGCGATTATTGTTGAGAATAAATCATTGAACCCTATGTTATGAAGATTGGCCGAATCATTAGTCCCATTACCTCTCTACCAATTTGTCAATATTTTTGTATATATTTGTATTTTTAAATCTTTACAAGTCCGAGCAACGAACTTTTACTACCACTTTCAAAACTACAACAAAATGGCGCCGCCGACGCGGACTTGTATATAGATTGATTTATTTTATTTTTTTTAGGTTTATTATTTTTTTTAGAATTGTTTGTTCCTTTTTACGTTTCTTTTTGTCTTTATTTTGCAGGTTCAAAGTGAAAACTAAGGACTTGGAGAGGAAAAATCTTAAAGCGAAAAGCGAAAAGAGAAGAAAAAAAGGACAATTTTAGGATTTAATTTTTAATTTGTAATTTTTTTGAGTGTGTGAGGAAAACTGTAATTTTTTTATTTATTTTTTGGACTTTACTTTAAACAATTGGACTTTGTTTTTTTTAAACCCTACGGAAGGGTATTATTATTAAAAAAAAATTATTTATAAACTGTGTGCAGGGAAGGACGACGATTACTATATCGTCTCGGCCCCTCGGGTTCGCACACGGCATAGGAGTCGTGGCTCGAGTCGACGACAACGGTTCATCGCCCGTCTGGTACGGGAGGTAAGTCCAATCGAAACACCCGCGAATCTCCTGCAAGCGGGTTACTGTATGCCTTAAGGTGATAATTGTTTGAGGACGAACCGACTGTCTTTATTTTCCTAGTAAAGGGCAAGGCCTGGCCTAAACAAGATAAGGGTTCGGATTTCATCACCGCTCCCTTCTTGCCCGCCTTAGGAAAACGAACCGAACGCAACCCAAGCTTTAAAATTTGGAATAGAACGAGACCGATAGGGTAACGAGCTTAATAGGAAACTCGTTCGAAAAATATTGGTTGCTCTTTAAGCACACTTCAAAGTTCATGATGGTTTCTGTGAGTTGAATGCGTGACTGCGCCGCCTTGTGATAGCGGTGAGGCCTTGGGTATCAAAGCTCCACTGAGCTTCCCTCGCCTCAATTCAACTTACTTTGACTCAGATTGATTCCAGAGGGGTTTGCTCAAATTGCAACGAATTCCCTTTCGAAAGATAGAAGCTGGTCTAGAAACAATCTAAGTGGAGCCATCATGCTTTTTGTTTGCTAGAAATCTTTAGGTTTGTTTTGGTGGAGTCGAGTCGGCCTTGTTTGTGGTTGTGTAGAATTCCCTTGCAATTAAGAATGTCGAACTGGTATGATAGAAGCCAATACAATGAGTATCGACCTGAATTTGAATATGGACATCATCAGTTTTATGACCATGGTGGGAATAGTAGTTGGGAACGCCAACCTTTTCAAGGTTATGGTTCATATCATAGTGAGCCCAATTACTATCCACACACGAATTGGTCTTACGAGCAAGAAAATCAGGAATATTATAGTACTAGTCATGCGTTTTTGGAAAATTACTTAAAAACTAGTCCTGATTATGACATTTCTAAACCTGTTCAATCTCTAGAAGAAACCTACCAACAAATTCGAAGGGAGTATGAACGTGCAGTTAGTTCAAGAGAAGAAGTACACAACGGTCTAAGATATTCAATGAGACTTGTGAACGTATAAGTGTTACGCTCAGTGAAATTCAAGCACGTTTAGAGGCAGAAAATGAACAGTTAGCTAATGCTGCTCGAAATAATCTAAATTTCCAAAATAGTGTTTCCAATTCTACCCTTGATATCAATAGTGAATATTTTCCCAATCTAGAGGACGAGGTTAGAATAAAAGACACTACTTATTTAGATAAGGTTCAATCATCTTTGTACTATTATGATGATGAGGATAGTAGTAATGAAGAATCTGAAATATGTAGGCATAGTGATCAGGAATCTATTAATCCAATTGAGCTTTATAATGATTATATTATTTCTAGTTCAAATCCAAATAATTTTTATGAGTATTCACCTATTCAAAAGGACGAGGATTTGATTAGGGATACCACCGTTTTAGACGATGTAGTTTTTCCTTTTGATTACGGAGCCGATAGTGGTTTAGAGGAACGGGTTCATTTCGAAAATACTGTTTTAGAGTCTAGCGACTTAGAAACAATAGTCTTGGAAGAAGAAGATAGACCCGTAGAGATGAGTAAAGATGAACTACCTGATAATAAATTAGAAGAATCAATTGACCATTTTCAAGAATCTAATGATCCAGAAATTAGGGAGATTGTTACTAGTCTATCTAGAGACACTAAAAACTCTAAGTTTGGGGGTGATTATCACCTTCATAGTGCCTTACCTTTAACTCTCAGAAAGTCCCTTCACTTAGGACTTGATATCTCTGCCTCGACAATTTTACAAGATTACCTTCATACTCGTTTTCCCGAACCTAATGATATCCAGGAAGAAGTTCAGTCGTTAAAACCCATCCTCTGGTTGATGTGGTTTCCCAGGCTATGATCCCCAGATTGACTTTTTTTCCCACCAAATAGTTTTCTTCCAACTGTGGGAACGTTTATATTCCAAATGTGTCGAATATTAAGTTGTGAGACTAAACCTAAATGCCTTAGGAAATTAGAATCGACACATTTGCTTAAGAATGACCACTATTCTCATTGTGGTCAATTTTGTAAGTCATATCTGATTGACTTAGAGGATCCACAATTATTTAGGTTATTAGTTTGTGATTCCAAGTTCTTATTTGAGTTTTTCCAGACTCTAGGACCTAATAATTTGGATCCAACCTATGAAGAAACGCAGCCAATGAAAATATTCTATTTAGACCCTTTCATAGAACCTGAACCTGAACCTGAACCGCAATTAGTGATAGTTTTCAGGAAACTAGGTAAGGGCATGCTTTTCTTGTCCATTTTCTTGGTTCACTGCAGTTTCCTATGGTCAGCTCTTTTTGGTTTTGAAGACCCACAGTTATTTCGACTGTTACTTTATGGTTCGAGTTGACCAATCCTTTTCTAAGTCTGGATGAAGACTTTAAACTTAGCACATCTTGGGAGGTAACCCAATCTCATACAACATGGTAATATCTTTCCTTAACTCGTTTTCTTCAAGTGGTAACAGTTTCTCCTTGTTCATGCTTTTAATTTTATCTTTAGAACATTGAGGACAATGTTAGATTTAAGTTTGGGGGTGGGGAAGAAACTTTTTGTTAGTTTTAAGTTGCAATAAATAAACTCCAGAGCCTAGAAATTTACACCTATTAAGGATAGCACTAACCAATCTAAGTGGATGGAAACATTTTTGTTTTAGGAGCTGAGGAACCAATCTGACTAGATGGAAACATCTATAGAGTCTATTCATAAAACCACAGAGCTCAGGTGTTAGAAATAACATGATAGTTTCGCCATATCTCGTCGAGTCCTTTTCACTTTCTATTTTTAGTTTTCTTTTATTTCAAGTGATTTGGTGGGGCACACGATTCAAGTTGTTACCTTTGCTAGGGTGAAATAGAGGGACTGAGTTACCTTTTCAAAAAAAAAAAAAAAAAAAACCGGACCAGTTAGACCAACCGGAATAAGTATTAACACTTGGATAGCAATATGCGTGTGTTCTCCCTGTTTCCGTCGCCTAAGCAAGCGTGGAATGCAGGACCCGTGGGAACTATCGTGTAATCTGCTGACAAGAAGCATGCGCTTGTATCAAAAAGATCTATTCATGCCGTTAAGTTAAAAAAAAAGGGTTATTGTTCTGTGTAGTCAACTGCTGGTTCCCTTGTATTTTCCAGTTTGTTGATCTAGATTTAAGTTATTGACCTCTGGTTCCCTTGTATATGCCAGTGCGTTAATATTAGTCAGACCGGTATCTCAGTCATTTAGGTTAGGTTCATCTTGGCAGAGGCCTTCAGACAGATATGGGAAACACCGTTCGCTTTTCAACCATCTACATTTTTATTTTTCCATCTTCTTAATCTTTTATGTGATTAGTCTGACTCCGAGTATGATGTCCATCGTGAAACTATCTTAGTAGAGCTCTGTCACTTATATGAATTTTAGTATGCTTGAGTGCAAACTCGTATACAACAATTGGAATTTCGCGTTAGGGTACTTCCTCCTGTAATTAATAAGTATGCCAACCAAGGAGGTTCTTTAGTGCTTTCCAAGATTTTTCGTAGATAGCTAGGGTCTGGAGTATTGGTTTTTGTGGGTACACCTCTGATAAACCCACCCGAGATTAACTCGGTCACTTTTCAAGAATAAATTTTGCTCGAGGACTAGCAAATAATAAGTTTGGGGGTATTTGATAGACGCATATATGTGTCTATTTTGTTCTCAATTCTCTGTATTGTTAGTACTTGTTTTCGTCCTTATTATGGTATTTTGCGTGTTTGTAGGTATTTTTTGGAAATAAATAATTTTGGAAAAATCGGCTCGAAAAATTATGCGGAGCATCCCCGGTGAAAATTTGTTATTCGGACTCTCATTTTGGTTAAGGGGCAACCCAATTACTAAGGGGCCCTCAGTTGGGCATTTGCTACTTTCACTCCACAGACGGTTAGGGGGACACCCTTCTTCACGATTTGAAAATTCAAAATGGCGGGAAAGTTCATGCAGTTCACAGAAGAAATTTGGGTTCGATCTTGTGTGGGCTTTGAGCGAGATTTAATCACTGGATTTTGTTTTGATTGACCTGCTTGGGCTAAACAGGGATTGTATGGTTAATGGATTCGATCCAGTTGGGCTAGAACATCGAGTCTTGGTTAAACAGGGAAGAGAGATTATCACGGGATATTGGATGATACGTAACTGCATGGGAGAATATTTTCTTCTTTATTCAACAAGATTCGACCAATCAAGCCAGGATAAACAAGGAAATCCAGCTCAGAACAAACGTGTGAGAAGAGAACAGGAAAGTAGCTAACAGAAGACGCGTGAAAGGTGAACAGGGAAAGAAAATATTCCCGTGAAAATAAAAATCATTAAGGGAGAATTATTTGCATTTAACTCGGATTATCTCGGTGCTTTTGAGTATAAATATGTCTATGGGGTTGAATAGAATGGTTGTCGAGAGTTGGGAGGAGAGAAGGAACTCTGCAGAATCGAGAACCATGATTTCTCTCTGCTGCTGCTGCTGCCATTGATGAAGATGAAGAACACGAAGAACAGACAGCCAAAGACCGTCGTTCTTCAACAGTGTCTAAGACGCACGTCCGCGGGTCGTAGTTCGTCGTACAACAGCAGTTATCATTTATCGTTCTTCTTGTAACAGCTGAACGACGCCTTTGCAACAGTTATTTCTGTTGCGATTTTTCTGTTCAATTGTTTTACACCTTTTCATCATTTGTAAACCACTTTTTGAGCAATAAATAATTATTTTGAGAGCATTTTTACTATGATGAGTTAAACCCCAACACTGGGACGACGGAGGAGGTCGAGCTTCATACATGGGTAATTTTATTAATTCTTTTTTAAGACTTTTGCATTAAAAATTAATTGAAATATGATTTGATTAAATTGGGTGTTATTTGATTAAATGGGTCATGCTTAGCTTAGGTGATTTGATGTTCCATGCTTAACACTTACAACCAATGTTTTGAGAATCTACTTTGGCAAAACAAGAGTCCATATATGTTTTGAGCGATTATTGTTGAGAATAAATCATTGAACCCTATGTTATGAAGATTGGCCGAATCATTAGTCCCATTACCTCTCTACCAATTTGTCAATATTTTTGTATATATTTGTATTTTTAAATCTTTACAAGTCCGAGCAACGAACTTTTACTACCACTTTCAAAACTACAACGAACTTTTGAGAATCTACTTTGGAAAAATAAGAGTCCATATATGTTTTGAGCGATTATTGTTGAGAATAAATCATTGAACCCTATGTTATGAAGATTGGCCGAATCATTAGTCCCATTACCTCTCTACCAATTTGTCAATATTTTTGTATATATTTGTATTTTTAAATCTTTACAAGTCCGAGCAACGAACTTTTACTACCACTTTCAAAACTACAACACCGTATAGGTGAGAGCAAAACAGAAATGGCCAACACCAACGTATTGTCCGCAAGCGCAGTCAACACATCCCATGGCGTTACATCCTCTAGCACCAACACCGGTGGCGCAATCAACACATCCCTCTGGCGTGACGCCTCCTATCACCAGAGCCAGAGCGCTGTCACGCTTCCTAATGTTTCTTTAAGCATAACGCCCCCAATTTCTACCAGAGCTAATACAACTCCTCCATCACAACGAGAGGCTGGAGGAGCCAGAGGAAGCCAACCCCCTATTAGGTTTAGATTTTTTTGTTATCCACACACCCAAATTTACCAAAATCAGCAGAAACAGTTTTTACCCACTACACCATTTTTAGGGATTCGCAACCCAGGTTTGCAACGGCATAAGGGCCGTTGCGAAATTTTAGTTGCTAATTTCAACGCCCTTCTTTTTAGCAATAGAGATCTTCCGTTTCGAATTTTTTAACTTCACCAGCGAGGTTGCGAATCACAACTGCGCTGTGTTCAAGCGTGTGAACCACGTGCGCGATCGGGAACACTAGGACTTATAAACACGCCCCAGTCAAACTTCGATCAAGACTTCTTTTATTTTTTTCCACCCTTAATCCCAATCCAGGTATATCCTTCCCTTCATCTATTTCTTTCTTCATTTCATTTTATTTTTTCTCCGCCACAAGCAGAGACTCTGTCGGCTTACTCTCTCTTCTTCTCTGCATCTACATCTCCATCTCCATCTGCTCAGCTGAGCTGCTCTTTATTTAGGGTTTACATCTCCATCTTCTTCTCTGCATCTACATCTCCATCTCCATCTCAATATCTGAACTTTATCATCGTGTAAGTATAATCTTTGACTTTTTATGTTAGGGTTTACAAATTTTGATATATTTAGGGTTTCAGTTATGAGTTTTGGGGTTCAGACTCAGAGACTTTGATTTCTAGGATTTAGAGATTTTGATTTAAGTTTATCGAATCCATCTATTTTAGGGTTTAATATTTGATTTCAGTTTTTGGATTTCATTTGTGAATCTGATTCTTTCGATTTCAATTTTTCGATTTCCTCTATTTCTTTCGGTTTTAGGGTTTCTTATGTGAATCTAATACGATTTTGTTGTTTCCATTTTAGGGTTTGTCAAGATTGAAGAATTGAATTACTTAGGAGATTTGAAGAACATTGAAGGTATAAGTTTGATATATTTTTCTACGTTAACTTTCTTAGGGATTTTGAGGTATTTTCAGTTTAGGGTTTAATTTGTATTTTTGGGTTGTAAATTATAAACTAATTTTATGGTTTGTTGTTATAATACATTTTCAGTTCATCAGAGTTTGAAGAAGAAGGAAGAACTAAGAAGGTATATGTAGCAGTCCTATAATTTATCCCTCCTTTATAAGTTAATCCAAGCTTGATTAGTATTAATTGTGATGGGCTTAGAAATAGGTATCTAGTAGTCTTAAGTCACCTCATTTGTTAAATTTTACAAGAAAATCTTTTGAATTGAGGCAAACCACTTCATCACAGAAATTTCATACGTTGTCCTGTGACTTTTGGATCGAATTTAGGGCACTTGGGATAATGAACTGAGATAAGGCTTCGTTTCATGAAATTTGGTTCTCTGAAAGGCATATCTTTTGTGAATTTAAGCTTTCCTCTATGAACTTTATTACATGAGTTGTATTTCACTCAGTAACTGCTGTTCAACGCTCCCGCCAGTGCTATTTTCAATGAGTTTGATATTTTGTATCTTGATCTAGCCTAAAATTTCTACTGCTAAGTTAGATGTCTTCGAACAACAATCTCAGCAGGGTAATTTATATCCATCTCAATTATTGCACTAAGAACTATGTTATTGCCCTATGAACTATGTTAGTTTCAGAAACGATTGTTATTGCACTTTTGGCGGTCATGTCCTTTAACTGTTGAACCTATTCACATCTCGAATTAGCTGTAGTTCCATTGATAATGTTTGGAACCTTCTTTAATAAATTCATATTAGTATCCTCGTCGAGGGGCTTTGTGTTGTTTCCACAGTTTGGCTAGGTCAGTTCGTTTTATTTTGTAAATCAGGTTCAGCGAGATTGTTCTGTTTCTCTAACTTAACTTCTATTTGGTTAAGGTGTTATTGGATTTGATAAGCGGACATCAGAGGGTAAGGGTTGTATAGCGGATTGAGGCTGGAACTTACATTACTCTTTTATAACCTTTAATGCCTCTTTACAAAACTATATTTATGCATCTAAACAAATTCATGCGTTGCTGCTTTTTGATTCACTAAAATCCTGTTGATTCTTTTGGCTTTTCTATTACTTAGAAAGGACCTTATATGTTGCTTGCCTGTATGAATGTTATGGGAAACAATAGTTTCCATCTTTGGTATATAGGAACTCTGCTCCTCCATTTATAACTACTTCTTTCGAGCTTTTATGCTATGGCTAGGGCGATACACCACAATATTACTATCTAGTTGTTGGAATTTGACATTGGATATTATACATTATTTGAAGAAGGAGTAAATTCCATATACATGAGTGTTATGTGTGTGTTGATGTTCTTTAAATATTTTGGGGTACTTGATTGTTTATTTTAGTGGGTCAAATGTTTCTTATAACTTGTCTGTTTTATGTAACTTTTGTTAAAGGTATTTTTCTTGGTTGATTGTAAGTAGTCTCTAACTCTCGAGTGTATATATGTAATATCAAACACCACATTGTAAATTAGGTGATCATGTATGTTTCTTATAACTTTTAGAGTCCAGTTAAAATACTTGGCATGTCTTGAAATGAATGATTCATTTCTAGACTTTCTAATGTCAGCACGCTCCGTATGTAATTAGTCAGGTCCTTGTATTTTCTTTTGAAGAGCCATGTTATACTTTTCCTTTTGATCTAAAATCAGCCATTTTTAGGCTTAGCTTATGGTAGCTATCACCTGAGGTATTAGAGTTAGTGTACTATATATTGTTTAGTGAAAAAGGGGTGCTACAGTATATAACTATGAAATTGTTTTGATTATTTTGGTTCCTTTTATATTTTCTTTCCATTTATGGTTTGTTCTTTATCTGAATCTAATGCCCTTTTTTTTTCCATGTCAGGGTTTGTCAAGATTGAAGAGCTGAAGTTCAGTTCATTAGAGTTTGAAGAAGAACTGGTTTAGGAAAACTAAGAAGGTATATCCAACTATGAAATTATTTTGATTATTTTGGTTTCTTTTATATTGTTTAGCTGAAGTTTGATGATAATAGCATCTCAGTGAGCATGATAATAATTTCTTAACTTAGAAATTTGTATACGTTGTATGGTCTGAACTTAAGAATTTTTATAAGTTTGTATACTTTCTGAACTTAGAGATTTTTATAAGTTTGTATGGACTGAACTTTATAGTTTTTGTAAGTCTGATTTTTATTTTGATAGAATCTCAGTGAGCATGATAAAAATAGTCATAGTGGTGAACCTAAGGCCTTCGGAAACCCTACCGCTGGGACTCAGTTGAAGCTACATGTTAGAATTGAAGGGGATATATCAAATTCATGATATACACTTGAATTATAACATGTAGCTTTAATTGCATAGAAAGTGTATGTTTTTATGGTTTGGATATCCAATTAGCTTTATTGTTTGGTTGTATTCATTTATAACTGAAGTAGATATATCAATTTAATGGAATGGATTTAGTATAGTTTTAAATGATAGTATTTTTTTTGATTAATCTTATGATGTGTACATATCAAATTCATAGGTACATGTTAGAATTGTTGTAGATATCATATCAAAAAATGTTGCTAATTTTGTATTGATGTATTGTACATATACTGTCTGAATTTTAACATAGATACTGTATTTAGGGTATGTCATCTATGGTTGATAAGGGATGGATGAAATTTCCTTGTAAGTCTGCTCAGTACATAGAAGGTGTTACGTCGTTTATAGAGTTTGTTAATAGAAATGGTGGTGGAAATACCTTATTCTCATGCCCTTGTAGTAGATGTAAGAACTCTAAAGGATTGGGGCCACTTAGTGAAATTTCATTGCATTTGCTTAAGTATGGTATTCTTTCTACATACACGACATGGCGTTTTCATGGGGAAAAGTTAGAATTAGAAGCACGGTCACATGTGGATAACACTAGTAATGGTGATGTAGCTGAGAATGTAGAAAATGTTGATCCTGGTATCGGTGAGGGTGAAAATTTAGGAGATGTTGTTGAGGATGATGGTGCTGCTGTAGTAGATGACAATATTAGAATAGATAGTGGGGTTCATAATGATGCCTTCTGGTTTCTCTTAAAATTTTCGCAACTGCGTCAGTGTTAATCCTCCGGAGCTAAGGAATTTTAAATCTCATGATTACCATGTAGTAATGCAGCATTTGCTTTCGCTGCTAGTTCATACTGCAACATCGCTACCTAAAGAGCTACAAGTTTCTCTTCTCTGGATCAGCATCTTTTTCAGTCGTAATGTAATCATGTGAACCGACAGTATCAATATAATCAGTTTTTTTTATGGATATGTGTGGTTTGGGTTTTGTTGTATTTTATTGCGCATGTGACTGTAGTGCAGGTCAGTTGAAGCGGTAGTAGCCACCCGAGGGAATATCAATCCCTGGTAAGTACACTTCCTTTGCTTATGCTTATCATATTGATTTCAAGCTTATGGATATTAATCTTTATTATGTAATCACTTTTGAGGTACTATGTTGTTCGTTCCGTTGCTACGGACTATGTTGTTGGTGACCTTACTCCGGTAAGTCTTTGTTGTGATCTTCGTTACATTATCATTTGCATTTTATTCATTAAGCCATTGGGTCTGGTGGGTCTTCATAACAACACTCTTAAATTATATGAATAGAGAGCACATAATTATTTAGTTACAGTTCCAACCCTATCTACTTGGTACAGTACTTTGTTTTGGTAAAGTTTCCTTGTGTTGCATGTTGTTCCTTGCTTGGTTCTAAGTTTCAATATAGCCAGGTCGCATTTTGATTATGGGAACAATTATTAATATTGGTTTTCAAATCTGAAGTAAAGTGTTTTAATTTTGTCAGTTATCATTGTAAGTTTTAAACTATTGAAGTAATGATGATTTTTGTTATATCATATGATATTTGATCAGACTATGGTCCGTACATCTCCATATACTTACGATATGAGAAGGATATACTTGCTTTCAGTGAATGCACACATGGTCTGTCTTCGGATGAGGCTGATGAACTAATCTTGATCAGGTACTATGACTGTAATGGAAGAAACCAAATTGTGCCCTTTGCGTTGTTTATGTTAGGATAAATTCAATGTTAATCACAGAATAACTGTTTTGATCGAAAGGAGATTACGCATTTTCTGTTGTTGCTTCATCGCCACCCTCATGTTTGACCCCATCCCTTATTTCTTATGTAGAGAGAACACCCCACTCTCGTGTCGAATTTTTCACAGGAAAAAATAACATCAGTTGAGGAACTTGATTACATTATGTCGGTTGAAAGTGATGTTTTTATTCCTTCATACTCTGGAAACATGACAAGGGCAGTTGAGGGACACAAGCTTTTTATGGCGCATAGAAAAATATTTTCTCCTGACAGGTAACAAGACTCCACCTCAAGGCATATAATTTGAACTATCTTAACAACTTATTGTTGCTAAAATGTTTTTTTTCCCACTTATACCAGAAAGGCGCTCGTGCATCTGTTTGATAGAGTAGAATGAGGATCACTTAAGGAAGAGAAGAATTTAGGTGATGAAATTCTGGAAATCCATAGAAGATGGTATGAGTTTTTCCTGTTTCTGAACCTTCATACCTATTGAAAAACAATAACACAGTAAAAAAGTAGTCCACGTACTTTATGATATGCTGTTGTGAGCACTCTGTAGCTTCCAAAATCGACTGGAATGAAAGTTTGTGTTTCCCACGAATATCATTTTCTCTTGATTTCTCCAGAACTCAGACCGCCGCGGCATACCTCCTAAATAATTTTTTATAGTATCAAGATTTGACCTGCTACACATCAGTTATATGTATTATTGCATAGTATGATTCGTCTTATCTGATCTGCATTCTGTCTAATTCACTTTATTATCACATGATAGAGGACACTGAAGGCCTGCAGCATAATTCAATCTAATCTAATTTTTTAGTTTGTTCGCAGGTTAATTGAATGATGCTATGTTGTGAGATCAGAAAGGTTGGAGAACAAAGCATCCATTAGTTCCCTTAGCAGCTGCAAGATTTGTAAGTTTCCATGTAGTATGTCCTTATAGTGATTTAAGTTGGGAGAACTTAGGAATTTCGTAACTTTCTACGAACTGAACATAGGAACTAAGTAAGTTTCTATGTGTACACTAGTTTGTTGTGATACATACTTACTATACATTTGTATCAAATACTCATACTTGTTGTTAATTTCAATTGAAGAATCCTTTTTTCATTATATACTACAGTTTTGAAATGAGTGACATAGTTTGTACATCTGTGGAAATGATGAATATGGGGAACTGTGTAACTGCAGGGGACAAATGTGGGGAAATGGATTTTGACCAGGTCAATGAAGACTTGACCTTTTTTTTATGTTGCAAAATATTAGGAACTTCTGTAATTTGTTGCTACATTAGAACCAGAACCAATAAATTAGAACCAGAACAATAACATTTAGTTCCGGGTAGGGGTATTCCTGTAATTCGAAACAGCTTAGCAACGACAGATCTATGTTGCGAATAAATAGTGCCATTGCGAATCCCCGTTGCTGACCGAGAGTCGCAACGGAACTTATGCCGTTGCGAAAAAATGCAACGCCATGTTTTGCAACGTCGATCTGCCATTGCAACCCCAGTCAGCAACGTCCAGATTCCGTTGTGAATCCCTAAAAATGGTTAGTGACCTATAAACACTTCCAAAGAAGGAACATAGCATGAGATCTAGAAATTTATGAGTATTGACACCCGTACAATCATCATCCTTGACCTCACTTCTTTCTGACAGAGTTGTTTGAACAGGAACAAACTTATTATTCCCGGTACAGGAGTTTCCAGTATACTCAATACCACACATGTTCCTAAAAGTTTTTTTTTTCCAAAAAGCATAGCCGAGACTTTGCTGGAACTTCCCGAGAGACGTTGTAAATCACCTTTTAAGATTTCAATCTATCTATGTTTTAGAAAAATTGTATTATTTTCGATTATCTTTGCTTATAGCCTCAAGATTAGCTAGAGTGCTAGACAATTTTGAGAAGTTGATCGGATACATCAACTGGGTTACTGTTAGCTTCGGAAAAAAATGCATCATAATATGATGTACCTTCATTGGTTTTATCCTCAGGAATATCATCAAGGATAGTGTGATATGCACTGTCACTTTTATAGGTTCTTTTGCTGGGGAAACTTTTGGCCATATGTCAAAAACCGCGACATTTGAAGCATTGGATTTCTTCATCATCTTCTGATACAACATCTTTATTTTAGTGTGAAAGAGATTGTTTGGATGATGATTTGTTAAGAATCTTCTTATATCTTTTTTTTGAAGATCTTTAACAGATTGTGTTTGAAGAGCAATTGTAAATCAAGCTCATCTTCAACAAGTAACTTGTCTTCTTTACAACAATCTTCAACCCAATATATACTGATTTTTTCTGAAGATTGATCAGTATTCTTTGAGGCATTAAATCGAACATTCTTATCTTTTATCAGAACTTCATGATCAAAGATCTTTAACTTTCCAACATGGGAGCTTCGATAAAGTGTAGAAAGATCATTTGCTTCCATGATAGTATATTTCTTAGATTCGTACCTAGATGATAACGATCCGAAAATCTTGCACACTATAGGCATTGATAATCTTAGAGAATTTTAAGTAAAACTTCTCAAAAGTATCATTATCATCCATATGAAGGTTTTCCCAATCAGAAGTGAGAGATTGAATTCTAGCTTCTTTTTATGATGTATTACCTTCAAATAAAGTCTCAAGTATATCCCAAGCTTTCTTGGAAATTTCACACGTGGAGATATGATGTTGAAGATCTCGACTCATTTCGTATATTATGGCATTCAAACCATCTGAATTCTGCTTGAAGAGAGCCTTTTCTTCATTTGAGTAAAATACTAAGCGTTTAAAACTCAATTTCCGAATTTTTCACTTTCCGACGTTCATACCCTTCTACGAGTAATAACCAGGTATTAAAGTCGCGTGATTGAAGAAAATATCTCATAACATATTTCAAACAAAGATAGTTAGTACCATCAAATCTCGGCGGTACGTTAACAAAAACCGATTCATGTGAACTCAAATTCATGTATTATAGGTTGGATCGCACCAAACACAAATTGTTAGATCTTTTCGCGTTTGCCTGCTACCAATCAAAATAACGAGGGTACCAAGTACACCACAATCTTTTCGATATCAACCTATAAGTCTGATATCTTGCGTGATCCGATATAGACAAAAACTGTCATGAAGATAGCAACCACAAGGTATACACTTAGTATATATTTTCTAGTTCGAAACCGGACCTTAAACTATAGGGTTCAACCTAAGTGTTTGGGATTAACGTATAGTGTATTTACTTTTAATTATAATTAAAATAATAATAATTATTACGTAAAGTGATAGTAAAGACACAACAAGATTTTGTTAACGAGGAAACCGCAAATGCATAAAAGTCTCGGGACCTAGTCCAGTTTTGTATTCTCTCAGAATTAAGCTGTTATACAAAGACATTATAACTTCGTATAGTCGAGACCAAGTAAACTACCCCTAGTTACCTAGTTTCCTCGGTATTCCTGCGCCTACAACCGATCTGGCCAACACATGAAAATCTTAAGATAGATTCCACTATCTTAGGTTGCTTCAGCGTCTCTGAAAACTCTAGGCACTCAATCCTTCAGATCGTCTTCCAAACAATAAAAGACTAATCTATTTGGTAACCACTCCCTTATCTCAGGAAATTAATCATAGGTATATTTGATGAGTGTGACGAATGATTTTCATGTTCAATCAGACTCCTTTGTTAGGTTTAGATCTTCCAAGATCTAGATTAACAATTGAGTCAAATAGAACTACCAGATTCGGATACTGAAGAGTATGACCAAATAATAACTTGCCCATCTAAATACACTAGTAATAACAAGTCTATCAAAAGATAAACTAAATGTAGTCAGATCCCATCCAATCAAGTTTGTGCACGAAGCAAGCCAAAAAGATACGAAACCAATAAGAAAAATATTATTGTCTTCAAATCTTCATAGTCGCTTGTACCTGCACCATAACAAACTTGATTCCGACTTATGATCGATCACGCACAGAAAGAAGTATGTTAACGATGGATGATCACAAGTCAACGTCAGATCTAAAATCAGATCTGAACTACCGTTAATCTCTTGATATAGTTTGAATGACATTATGTGAGAATAAAAGTTTCTCAAGAATAATCAAACCAAGTGAAATCAAGAGTTAACAAATCGTTAGTCAATCAAATCAATAATTAAAAACTAAAATAACAATGCATTTCTAATTTTCCACCAACGGTACTAGTTGACGCTTCTTGATCTTAAAAAGTCTTCAAATTAGCGGACATAAGAGATTTCGCCTAATTAGGTTACTCTCCTCTCCAAAATAGTATTACGATAATACTATTAGTCGTCTACAAAAGTGACTGCCAAAAGAAGTGCTTGCCTCAGGAAGAGTTTGTAATAAACTTCACTATTTATATACAAAGGTAGTTTGAACATCAAGGAATTTCCATAACCGAAAATATTCTTCAGATATGCAATAATGCATCTAAATTTGGTCTTGTATAATTCCAACCAATATCCAACTGTATAACCGAAATCTCTTGGACTATTAGATAAAACTTAACTAATATATCTTTCCAGATATATGTTTTGCTTGCTAGTAAAACAAGATATATAAGTTCGAATATCTCAAAAATATTCTCTACTATTTCTATTTGGAATCTGACCTTGAGTATCAAACAATATCTTTGAAAAATTAAGAAATAAGATTTCAGCCCATGTTCAAATTACTCATTATGTCGATATCTTGAGCTTTCCTATTTTGCAAATCCAATTTCCAAATCACACAAAACCTAAAGTGTTTGTGACTTAGATAAATCGGTTTTGCCTATTGGGACCGGTTCTACCATGACTCCTATAAAAATATAGGGTCGGTTCTACCTTGACTCCCAATATAGGTAGGGATCGATTCTACCTTGACTCTCAATGTAATCTAGGATCGTAACTACCTTGGTTCCCTATATGGGTTAGGACCGGTCCAACCTTAAGATCTTCGATGAAAACCGTACCATCAATCCTCTTGATTTCCTTTCAACTACAAAACACGTCTACTTCCTTAAACTCATGTAATTAAACATAGTTTTGTAGGTATAAAATTAAACCTATGTTCACTACACAATCTAGTAACGAGTTACAAATATTATGTTGATATCGCAATTATGAAGTTCACAGGATAATCATTATACTTTGTAATTCAGTATACCAATCTAAAGTACTTATCACTATTGATATATTGTTCCTTGACACTTTGACTACAATATGATGATCAAGTCCTTTATACTAGAGTTTTATGTATATAACTTCGCATGTCATGTCTTCAATCATAAACGACCTGAAAGGTTATCATATATATATAGAAACAAGTCAGGTCATGTATTCCTAACTTCAAGTAGAAGGATGATGTCATCGTTGATATCAACACATATTTGCAATATTCAGATCGTCAGAGTAATACTTGTATATCTCAACATATCTATACTTCCTAGTCTCACCTAACGATGTTGACTCTAGTAATCTAATCAAGCGACTTATAAGTTTTGATACTAAAATATGATAACCAACCTTGACATACCAACGCTTGGTGGGTTCAACCGAGTAATATTATAACAATTAATATGGCTTTCCTAGTTCTCAATACCAAGGCACTATACAATGTGATTTTATGATGATATTAGATTCATGTCATGCAAGCAAAACCATCAACATATCACCAGTAACTCAAATTCATGACTAGCAACGACGAATATGTAATTCGAAGAAATCAGCATCTGTCTAAAGAGCTAAGTGTACTCTCTTTGTCAGGTATGAGTCGAAATGAAGTTAGCATATGTTATGTATAAGGGACGAAAAATTAGATGTTCTCAAACATTTAAATATAGGTCGTAACTCTGTCAAGCGGCTATATATTTTCTTCAATTATAAAATCATCAGTTTTGGTTGTTTGAACAATGAGTTTGGTTACCATTTGATAAATTTTTCGAAATAACCTTAATGCAAATGATAGTCATTTATGTATCTATTTTTTTCAAATATGAAAAAGATAAAAAAACATCGTTAAAACTTGTCATTTCAACAGTAAAATACAAAAAATCAGGATACCTGAAAATCATTGAATGTCTGACACGTTTTCCATACTTATACTAACAGGTCATACCGACACTCGAAATAACCTTTAGGAGAAATCAATACGAAAGATAATCGTTTATGTATCATGATTACAAATCTTGCGGTTTCTTTTGTTTTAACCGGAAACGACAAGTAATATCGTTAGAATTTGTCATCATCGATGAGAATTAAAATATTCCAACCGTAAAATAAAAAATCAGGATACCGAAAAAACACTCAACGTCCGACATGCTTGTTTTATATATTTTATAATGGGTCATACTGACAAATTTCTCGAAATAACTTTTAAGAAAAAATCAGTGCGAATAATAATCCTTTATGTATCCAGGTTACAAATCTTAGTGTTTCTTTTGTTGTAACCGAAAACGACAAATAATATCTTTAAAATTTGTCATCATCAATGAGAACTGAAATATTTCTATCGTAAAACAAAAAATAAGGATACCTGAAAATCATTCGATGTCCGACACGTTTTCCATACTTATACTAACAGGTCATACCGACACTCAAAATATCCTTTAGGACAAATCAATACGAAAGATAATCGTTTATGTATCATGATTACAAATCTTACGGTTTCTTTTGTTTTAACCGGAAACGACAAATAATATCGTTAGAATTTGTCATCATCGATGAGAATTAAAATATTCCAACCGTAAAATAAAAAATCAGGATACCTAAAAAACACTCAACATACGACATGCTTGTTTTATATATTTTCTAACGGGTCATACTGACAAATTTCTCGAAATAACTTTTAAGAAAAAATCAATGTGAATAATAATCATTTATGTATCCAGATTACAAATCTTAGTGTTTCTTTTGTTGTAACCGAAAACGACAAATAATATCTTTAAAATTTGTCATCATCAATGAGAACTGAAATATTCCTATCGTAAAACAAAAAATAAGGATACATGAAAATCATTCGATGTCCGACACGTTTTCCATGCTTATACTAACAGGTCATACCGACACTCAAAATATCCTTTAGGAAAAATCAATATAAAGATAATCGTTTATGTATCATGATTACAAATCTTACGGTTTCTTTTGTTTTAACCGGAAACGACAAATAATATCGTTAGAATTTGTCATCATCGATGAGAATTAAAATATTCCAACCGTAAAATAAAAAATCAGGATACCTAAAAAACACTCAACGTACGACATGCTTGTTTTATATATTTTCTAACTGGTCATACTGACAAATTTCTCGAAATAACTTTTAAGAAAAAATCAATGCGAATAATGATCATTTATGTATCCAAATTACAAATCTTAGTATTTTTTTTGTTGTAACCGAAAACGACAAATAATATCTTTAAAATTTGTCATCATCAATGAGAACTGAAATATTCCTATCGTAAAACAAAAAATAAGCATACCTGAAAATCATTCGATGTCCGACACGTTTTCCATGCTTTTACTAACAGGTCATACCGACATTCAAAATATCCTTTAGGACAAATCAATACGAAAGATAATGATTTATGTATCATGATTACAAATCTTACGGTTTCTTTTGTTTTAAACGGAAACGACAAATAATATCGTTAGAATTTGTCATCATCGATGAGAATTAAAATATTCCAACCGTAAAATAAAAAATCAGGATACCTAAAAAACACTCAACGTACGACATGCTTGTTTTATATATTTTCTAACTGGTCATACTGACAAATTTCTCGAAATAACTTTTAAGAAAAAATCAATGCGAATAATGATCATTTATGTATCCAAATTACAAATCTTAGTGTTTTTTTTGTTGTAACCGAAAACGAAAAATAATCTTTAAAATTTGTCATCATCAATGAGAACTGAAATATTCCTATCGTAAAACAAAAAATAAGGATACCTGAAAATCATTCGATGTCCGACACGTTTTCCATGCTTATACTAACAGGTCATACCGACATTCAAAATATCCTTTAGGACAAATCAATACGAAAGATAATGATTTATGTATCATGATTACAAATCTTACGGTTTCTTTTGTTTTAAACGGAAACGATTAATAATATCGTTAGAATTTGTCATCATCGATGAGAATTAAAATATTCCAACCGTAAAATAAAAAATCAGGATACCTAAAAAACACTCAACGTACGACATGCTTGTTTTATATATTTTCTAACTGGTCATACTGACAAATTTCTCGAAATAACTTTTAAGAAAAATCAATGCGAATAATGATCATTTATGTATTCAAATTACAAATCTTAGTGTTTGTTTTGTTGTAAACGAAAACGACAAATAATATCTTTAAAATTTGTCATCATCAATGAGAACTGAAATATTCCTTTCGTAAAACAAAAAATAAGGATACCTAAAAAACATTCGATGTCCGACACGTTTTCCATGCTTTTACTAACAGGTCATACTGACACTCAAAATAACCTTTAAGAAAAATCAATACGAAAGATAATCAGTTACGTATCATGATTACAAATCTTACAGTTTCTTTTGTTTTAACCGGAAACGACAAATAATTTCGTTAGAATTTGTCACCATCCATGAGAATCAAAATATTCTAACTGTAAAATAAAAAATTAGGATACCTAAAAAAGACTTAATGTTCGACATGCTTGTTCTATATATTTTCTAACGGGTCATACTGATTAATTTCTCGAAACAACTTTGAAGGAAAATCAATGCGAATAATAATCATTCATGTATCATGATTACAAATCTTAGCGTTTCTTTTGTATTAGTCGAAAACGACAAATAATTATCGTTAAAATTTGTCATCATTGATGAGAATTAAAATATTTGACCGTAAAATAAAAAACTCAGAGTAGCTTTAACAACTTTCCACATTTGACATACTTAGACTGTTTTTTCTAACGGTAAATTGATTATTTCATTGCATTCCGGTAGTAGTTATACCAGTATATTTAAAAAAAAAAGTAAATAAAAATGATATAAATGATTATCTGTTCATGTTCTTATCTTTCCGTGTGAAATCCATAATCCTCTAAAACCACTTATACGATGTTTTAAACAGTTACTTTCTGACTACTAAAAGTCGAAAACGAGAATTTGATTTGGAAATTCAAATTCAAAATGACTTTTAGAAATAAAAGAAAGCTACTCGAGAAGTAAATCCATAATCAAAATATTCTAAATGTAAAATACAAAATTAGGATGTCTAAAAAAATTCAACGTCCGACATGTTTGTTCCATTTTTTTTTCCTAACGGATTATATGGAAAACTTGTCGAAATAACTTTTAAGGAAAAATCAATGTGAATGATAATTATTTTTGTATCATGATTACAAATCCTTAAGATTTCTTTTGTTTTAACCGAAAACGACAAATAATATCGTTAAAATTTATCATCGATGAGAATTAAAAATATCCCGACCGTAAAATAAAAAATCAGGATACCTAAAAGACATTCAGCGTCCGACATGTTTGTTCCATATTTCTCTAACAGTTCATACCGACAAATTTCTCGAAATAACTTTTAAAGAAAAATAAATGCGAATACGAGATAATCATTTATGTATCATGATTAGCTTACGGTTTATTTTGTTTTAGCCGAAATTGATAAATAATATCGTCAAAATTTGTTATCATCGATGAGAATTAAAATATTCTGACCATAAAACAAAAAATCAGGACACCTAAAAAATTCACGCCTAACATGTTTGTTGAATATATTTTCTAACTGCTCGTACTGATAAATTTAAGAAAAAACTAAGGAGAATAATAATCATTTATGTATTCTGATTACGAATCTTACGGTTTCTTTTGTGTTAGTCGAAAACGACAAATAACTATCGTTAAAATTTGTCATCATCAATGGGAACTAAAATATTCCGACCGTAAAATAAAAAATATGAATATCTTTAACAACTTTCCACATTTGACATATTTACACCGTTTTTTTTAACGGTAAATTGATTATTTTGTTACATATTTATAGTAATTATACTGGTATATTCAAAAAAAATATGAAAATAAGACAAATGATCATATTCATGTTTTTTATGTTTTCATGTGAAATCTATGAACGCCTCGAAAAACATTTATACGATATTTGAATACACTTTAAAAAGTTACTCAAATGAAATTGGCTAGATAATTTAAATTTAGAATGATTTTTAAAAATAAAAGAAAGCCACTCGAGAAGTAAAATATCTTTGCTTCTCATTTCCGGGATCCGATTTCTGCTTCTGACGTGTCCAAACATTTAAGGTATTTACACGGACGTTCAGTCCAGAACCACCGTCAATTCAAAGGACATTTTAGTAACACTAAACAAAAATCCAATTCCCTTTAACCGCAACAAATAAAAACAAAATTACTTTTTAAGTAAGAGTCACGCTTTTGATCGAATACTTGGCACAAAACTTCAGGCAACGTCCGTTTAATTTCAATAAAACAACAAATTTCCCCCGGCCTTGACGGGACTTCACCCGAACCTAGTAGCTTCGGAGACACCGAACCTAATTTTTTTTAACTATAAATGGTGGGGACCTACTTCATTTTGATATCAGCAGTTCGAAGATCCAAAAAGGAGAAGAATCTGAAGAAATACTGAAGACTGAAAGCCACTAATGAGCTTAACAATGGGGGATCACCAAACAAATGCTGCGCATTCTGAACCCTTGAGCCAAGAACAAGATGAAGTTGCGATGATGATGACGGTGGAAGATCAATCACTTGTTCAGATAATGGAGTGCCGGATTTGCCAGGAAGAAGATCATGCCGTGAACTTGGAAAATCCTTGTGCATGTAATGGTACTTTGAAGGTATAATCATTATTTACATTTTTAACTTATTTTATTTTATCTTTAGTATGTTGGAGAAGTTATTGATTTTTATTTGCTTAATGCAGTATGCTCACAGGAAGTGTGTGCAGCGTTGGTGCGACGAAAAAGGAAACACAACGTGTGAGATTTGCCAGGAGGTATATAGTTTCTAATTCGTTTGTTTGATTGCCCTTTTCTTGTAAATAATTGAATTAATTGTTTGTGGTTATTCTTGCGTTTTATGATTTTCAAATGTGAATTTAAGAAATGGGTGCTCTAATTTTCTCTGAAATTATTGAGTGAACGATAATTTTATGGTTTTTTTAAAGATTTTATGTTATTATTACTAGGTACCATCTCAAAGGAACGGGTTAATTGAGTATATATTCTTGATTTTTTGCGAAAAAATGTTCGGTCTTTTTTGGTTGCATGTGCATGGGTGTTGGTTGTAACTGCTGCAAACATACTGAAAATGTCTAGATCGGTGAACATCTTACAATTTGATTCTAAATTCATTAGATTCTAGGCTTAGTGATCTCTCGGTTTAAAATGTAGGTGTGTTTTCATTTTTAGTTCTAAGTTTCCGTAATCTGTATAATTATCCGATTTGATTTCCTTTTCAATTCAGTTGATTCGTGACAACCGTGGTTTTCTGTTTCATGAACAGCTTTTCGAGCCTGGTTATACCGCACCAGCCCCATCGCCTCCTCGGCCAAGCTCCGACGATACCACTGTTGATATCAGGCAGATGTTCCTTCTACCTATTTTGATGCTCTCCAATATTCTTTTGTAATTAACACTACTAGGGCTTAACAGTTTCCTTGCTGATTAATTTCCATTTTTTTGGTTTGTAGATTCAGGTTCCAACTTGCTAAACAACAATTTGAATGCTTCGTTCTTCTAATCTTTTCTTTTATGTGGATGTTTTCAGTGGAAACTGGACCGTTGGAGATAATATTGATGTCGATGACCCTCGTCTCTTGGCTATGGCAGCAAGTCGTCGCCATTTTCTTGAATCAGACTATGAAGACAGAGATAGGGATGGAGCTTCTTTTTGCCGTGCAGCCGCTTTCATGGTGAGTAGCAACGATCATGAATAATGCATAAAAACTGATCTTAATATTTATAGAAGACAACTGAAGTTTTAGGACTATTGATACTAGAAGAGGAAAAAGCGTACGAAATGGAATGTTCATTTAATGGACATGCAGCTGATAAACTGAATCAGAAAACCTGTCATCCATGGGAGCGAATATTAGATATCTATCCCCATCAAGTCCACCAGATAGCTGCGTCATGTAGCATCATGCTTAGCCAAAATATCAAAACAGTTATTGCCTTCTCCCTAGTCCCTATATATATTGGAATATGTAATCCGTAACGGTGAGATGAGTTGGATACATTTATTCTATCAGATGCCATGGAGGCATATATAATAGAACCTTGAAGAGCATATAACAATCACAGAGTCACTGAGTCACATTTAAACCGGATACGAAGATAACCATGTTTCTTTCCAATTTAAAGCATGGATAACCAAGCCCCATGGTATCATTTTAACATTATCCTGTTACTGTTTTTGTTGCAGTTAATGGCACTCCTGCTCTTGAGGCATGCATTGGCGATTACGGCTGCTGAAGGTGATAATGATGCTCCCACATTGTTCGCTGTAAGTTTGAGGAATGACACAAATAAAGCATCTGACTTATTATATATGGATGATTTTTTAGAACCTTTGTGGCCTTTCAATTGTTTATTTGTTTGAATCTTCGATTCTGAACAGCTATTCATGCTGCGAGCAATTGGGTTTGTTTTACCATGCTACATTACGGCATGGGCCGTCAGTATGATACATTACCGACGTCAAGTACGGGTTAGTGAATCCCTCACAGAGTATATCTTGCCTATCTAAACACCGGTTCATCATTTGCATGTTTCATTCAAACAAGTGAGAAATCCATTTTCAGTACTCTCTTCGAACTTTGTTGATTCAGGCTGGTAATAACTCCGCGATGTCCACAACCGAAGTTGCTATTATGATGCAATCAGGGGAAAATGGAGATTTAGAATTCACATTAGCTCCCAACTTGTCTGCCCCGGCGCCATGTCCTCCTACTCAAGCTTGAGTAGCCTTGTTTTAATAAAAATGAAGCTGATCATTTACAAGTTTCTCAAGTTTTCTTTCGTATACGTTACTGCAGTGTTGTTAGTAAAGGTAGAGAATAGATCTGTATTTTGTTTCACCTGTATTAAGTAGACTCATTTTCGTTTCCTCGTTCTCCTTTTCTCCATCTGAGAGAAAGAGAGAGAAGTTTGATTTAGTTTTCTTCTATGGTTGTTGTAATGTTATGGTATAGAGCCTGTTGTTGTATGTATAGTTTGTTCAGTGTTATCTTCAGGCATCAAAAATCTCTGCACAATTTGTTGCAATGTTGCGGACTTGCAAGAGAAGAGGTTAGAAACTTAATTTGTAGCCGAGCTAGTTTGTCTTAAGAATCATGGCAAAGTTGTTTCATCCTCTGATGAACTGGCTCAGTTATGGAATCATGTCTGGCCTGGTTTGGAAATTAGAGTCAGTTATGAAACCATGTTGGGCCTGGTTAGGAAAATTTGAAGTCCTAACTGCCATGCATTTGGTGCCGCTTGCGGTACTGTGCTTGTTGTAGAAAAATTTATTGGGGACCATGATTTTTTTGGGGAGCATGATGTACTTGGGCCACCTTCTCTACATCTACATTTGTAACAGGGTGAGGATTTGGCCCGTAATCCGCGGATTTAACCGGACCAACCGTTCATTTGCGGATGGATGTCCGGACCGTTCGTTAATGAGTTGGATGCGGATGGAATTTTTGAAATCCAATGGATAACGGATCGGGCTCGAATGTAACCTTGAAAATCTGTTGGACATCCATATCCGTTAAATTAAGGGCATTTATATAGTTCTAGAAAATATTATGGATCATTTAGGAATTTTTAAGATGTTTGCTTGGGGTGTTGTACACGACATTTTTATATTTGCATACATATACAGGATATGTAGGTTTTATAAGGAGTCATTTGTGTTAGCTTTATTTTCTTTACTATAAATTTTAACTAAAACAAATTTATTGGATTATCCGCCCCAATCCGTCCATCCATGCATCTATTGGATGCGAATCCATTAGATATGAATTGGATGCGGATGCCGAATTTAAAATCCGCAGTCCAATGGATTGGATGCGGATAAGGCGAAAGCCGATCCATACCGGCCCATGCTCACCCGTAATTTGTAAAGGGTATCCTAACCCGTTAAGTAGAGGTGTTTTCCGACTAACCCATTATTCGTTAGACATTTGGGATTGATAAACTCAGTGAGTAGTGATCATAAAAAATTCAAGTTGCACAGTGAAGTTCGTGTAGGAATTTTGTGAAAAAGAGTGTTTCGTAAAGAAAAAATCCTAGCCGAACTTTCTAATTTCCTACCCGAATTTTGAATTTTTAGATAAAAGTTATGTTATGCCGCAATTTTTTTCCTCCTAACCGAACTTACCTCTAAAATCCTACATATTGAGTTCGGTTTCGTCGCAATTCTTTTCCAATTCTTTTCTCCTAACCGAATTTTTCTTTGAAAACCCTATATATTGATTCCAGTTATGTCGTAATTTTTTTCTCCTAAGCGAACTTTTCTCTGAAACAAAAACTGCATTAAAAATAAGTTCGACTACCTGTGTCTTCTTAAACATTAGCCGAACTATATTTGCTGATAAGTTCGGCTAACTGTTCTTCAAATCTTGTAGCTGGACGTGTTTGACTTAACCCAAATCAAGCTGTAAAATTTCTCATTTTTAGAAAATTTGGTCAATTCAAGCAACAAAAAAGTAAATTTGAAGTACGCCTGGATAGTTTGAAGGTTCGGATTCAAAAAAAAATTAAAAAAAAATTGGGTTTTTCCAAACTCTTATGTTCTTTTTCTTTTTCTCTATCAGTAACTTAATTTTAATTATTCTTTTTATTGATTTAATCTTACATTAATCATCAATTAGCTTAACATAATCATTAACTAATCCTTTAGTAATTCATCGGGTGCCAATAGTAGTGTAGTTAAAATCGCTCTCCAAGGCCGATTACTCACCGGATAATCGCTACAGAGTATATGACCGAGGTGATTTACGATTCCAAGCAATTTCCGATTTTTAGCGATTAAGGCGGGCGATTTTGCCGATATGGACCGATTTTGAGCAAAACGAGTTAACGATTTTTCTGATTTGTCCTTGGATACACTAGAATCAGAAAAAAAAAATTTCGTAACCCCTCAAATAGGAATTATCAAATACCAAAACCTCTAAATACATAATAAATACGTTCAAAGTGACAATATTACACACTTAATTACATTTTAGTGTTAAGATATTAATTTTTATTAGGTGCAAATCATGACTTATGAGCAGGAGTAGCAAAATATAACATATCTAATAAATAGAATCCGAGAATTAGACTGAGTTTTGGCGATTTCGAAGTCCTAACTTATTGCTCCTCGCTCCAAGCTCCCCAACCGTGTAGGACCGAGGAACGATTTCGACTACTTTGGCCAATAGTAAATTTTTGGGTGCCTTTAACAATTCTTCTTGGGAACCAATAACTCTTCTCCGGGTTGCCTTTGACACATTTATGGGTGCCTTTAGTAATTTTCTCCCAAGGGCACAAATACCACTTTTCGAGCAATTTTCCCACACATGTTTATTTCTCCAAAAATACCTACGATGACATAAAATACCAAACTAAGTACAAATGGGTACTAACAATATAGAAAATCGATATCAAAATAGATATATAAATGCGTCTATCATGTATATAGAGTTTATATCTCTAATCTCTACTCAATCACTATGTATATAGACACGGAGTCCGTGAACCTGATTTTTAAGCAGAGTACTTGGACGATCTCAAAAATCAATATCCAAAATCAATCTAGTCGTATCCAAATAATCCAATCGGAATTCTTCCAAGTAATTAAACTTGTTATCTATCTTTTAACATAAGAATTCTACAAGAACTAGCCTCATAATCGATTACAATTAAGCGGACGCATCTATTTAGATAATACGTACAAACCTGTGTAAATCAAATTATAAAAGAAATGAATTTTACTCACATTTCTTTAATTTCTAAAGTTAATAACCCTTCAAGTGCTTCTAACTTTGGACCTATTAGTTTAGGCAACACTTCATATAAACCGATAGCTAAAATCATGAAAAATATATTTTTGGTATATAACAAAGCAATGTTGATCTTAGGAGTGTCCGTAAATATTATACCCGCATCTATGTTAATTCACTATTGCAATTAGTCGATCGCTCTAATGTCTACCCAATGGGTATTGTTGAGGATGTTCTTGTGCGGGTTAATCAACTAGTATTTCCAGCATATTTTTGCGTGTTAGAGATGAATGAAGGTTCACCAGACTCATCTTTTTCATTGCTACTTGGGCGTCCCTTCATGAAAACGGCGAAAACCATCATTGATATGGACAAGGGAATGCTAACTATGGAATTTGATGGAGAAATAATACGTTTCAACATTTTCAATACAATGAGATATCTTAGTGATGTCCACTCTTGTTTCTCCATTGATGTGATGGATACACTGGCGCAACAAGTGTTTCAATTGGATGGTGATGATGCTTTGGAAACCGTTCTAACTACATCCATTGACAATGATGTAGAGTGTGGTAAGGAAGTCAATGAATCCATTGGTGATCTTAAATCACTACAAGGGTGTTCAGAAACTCATAATATCTCTTTTATTTCTTTACCATGCAGTGATGAAAATATTGTACCATCTATTGTTAAATTTCCAGAGTTGGAATTGAAACCTCTTCCCAATCACCTAAAGTACTTGTACTTGGGTGACAAGGAAGACTTACCTGTGATTGTTTCTAATGATCTTAGTGAATTACAGGAGCAACAACTTCTAAGGGTTCTAAGGAAGTAAAAGATGGCATAAGATGCACAATTGCCGATATCAAGGGTATAAGCCATGCTGTTTGTATGCACAGAATCATACTTGAAGATGATGCAAAGCCTACAAGGGAAGCGCAACGTCCTTTGAATCCCCTCATGATGGAGATTGTGGAAAATGAGATACTCAAGCTTTTCGACGTGGGTGTTATCTACCCCATATCCGACAGCAAGTGCGTGAGTCCGGTACAAGTAGTGCCAAAGAAATCATGTGTGACGGTGGTGGAGAATGATAAAAATGAACTTGTCCCAACTTATTTGCAAACCGGTTGGAGGTTTTGTATTGACTACAGAAAATTTAATTCCACCACTAGAAAATATCACTTTACGTTACCATTTATTGATCAAATGCTTGAACATTTAGATGGACACTCTTATTATTGTTATTTTGACGGTTATTCAGGTTACAACCAAATTTTGATAGCTCATGAGGATCAAGAGAAAACTACTTTCACTTGTGCAATGTTTCAGTAACTTTCCAAAGGTGTTTGACAAGTATCTTCTTCGAGTATGTTGAAAACATCATTGAAGCATTCATTGACGACTTTAGTGTATTTGGTGATTCATGTGACCTGTACTTAAACAACCTTTAACTAGTCCTTGAACAATGTGTTGAAACAAACCTTGTGTTTAATTGGGGGGAGTGCCATTTTATGGTAACTCATTGCATTGTTTTAGGCCATATAATATCTGCTAAAGGATTGGAAGTTGATAAATCTAAGAAAGACCTTATTTGTGCTCTAACCCCTCCCACTACGATGAGGGGGATACGCTCTTTTCTTGGTCATGCAGGTTTTTATCGAAGATTCATCAAGGATTTTTCCAAGATAACTTCACCATTATGCAACTTATTGCATAATTTTTAACTTCGACGAGAAGTGTATGGAGACATTCAATCGTTTGAATTTTTTTTTGATTTCAGCCCCTATCACTAAACCACCGGACTAGAGCAATACTTTTGAGTTCATTTGTGATGCAAGTGACTATGTGGTTGGAACGGTGCTTGGGAAACATTATAGAATATGCCTCGTGCTATTTATTATGCTTCTAGAACACTCAATGTAACCTGGAAAAACTACACAACCACTGAAAAAAGAGTTATTAGATATTGTTTTTACATTGAAAAAATTTCGCTCTTATCTAATTGGTACAAAAGTTATTGTCTTTTCTGATCATTCAACACTTAGGTACTAACTTACAAAGAAAGAGGAGAAACCGAGGCTCATACAATGGATTCTACTCTTGCAATAATTCAATATTGAGATCAAGGACAAGAAAGGAATTGAGAAAACCATTGCGGATCACTTGAGCTATCTTTATGTGGACAAGAAAGCTATCCCATTGCGTGAAAGTTTCCCGGATGAGAAACTATTCTCAATGGCCTTTACGGAACCATGGTATACTGATATTGTTAATTACTTGGTGTGTAAACAAATCCCAAAGAACTTGTCTCGTGCTGAGAGGGGAAAAATTAATAATTTAGGGAACCAATATATATGGTATGATCCATACTTACAGAAACATTAATTGTAGTGACTAAGTAATATGAAGGTGCATTCTCGAATCTGAATTTAATTTTATCTTGTCTTTTTGTCGCTCTTATGCTTGTGGAGGACATTTTGGGAGTAAGAGAACCGCTCTCAAGGTATTGAGAGTGGTTTTTTTTGTCCAACGTTGTTTAAGGATGCATATACATTTTGTACAACTTGTGATAGGTGCCAAAGAACAAGCAATCTATATGCTCGAAATCAAATGCCACAAACTTTTATTCAATTTGTTGAAGTTTTTGATGTAAGGGGTATTGATTTAATGGGTCCTTTTGTCAAGTCTCATGGAAGTTTTATATCTTGCTTGTTGTTGATTACGTCTCGAAATGGTTGGAAGCTAAGGCCACCTTGACTAATGATTCTAAAGTGGTTTCAGATTTTGTTCAAGAGTATATTTTTGCAAGGTTTGGAACTCCAAGAGACATAATTCGCAATGGGGGTTCACACTATAAAAAAAGGTTCTTACATGCCTTGTTGAAGAAGTACAATGTGTCGCACAAGATTGCAACACCTTACCATTATCAAACAAATGGACAAGTCGAGGTTTCTAATAGAGAGGTGAAATCCATTCTAGAGAAGACGGTGAATCATCATGCGACTTAGTGATGCTTTGTGTGCATATAAATCCGCTTACAAGACTCCTATTGGGAAGTACCCCTTTAGACTCTTGTACGGTAGATCATGTCACCTATCCGTTGAAATTGAGCGTAAGGCGTTTTGGGATATTAAGCAATGCAATATGGATATAGATGGTGCTAGAAAGCAAAGGAAGTTACAACTTCAAGAGCTAGACGAGATCCGCAATGATGCATTTGAAAGCTCAAGCATTTACAAGGAAAAGACCAAAGCATCTCATGATGATATGATTTCTATAAAACAATTTGTGTTGGGAAGATAGTGCTTTTATTTAATTCCCGCTTGCAATTATTTCCTGCTAAATTAAGGTCGCGTAGGATTGGACCTTCTATTGCTACTAATGTGTTTTCTCATGGTGAAATAAAAATTCGTAGTCTTGCTACATGAAAGGAGTTTAAATTAAATGGGCACCGGTTGAAACCATATTGAGAACTTCACTTCAAAAATTGTGGAATGAGTTAATTTTGTGGACGCACTTCCTCTAGAAGACTCGTAGAAAGCATGGAGATAGTGGGGTTGATAACTTTAAACCAAATGCAACATGAGAAGCAACCCATGGGTTTATTATTTCTTGTCTTGTTGTATTTTATTTTATTTTCTTGTCTAGCTTGTTTTTAGATTTTTCTTGTTTTGTTTTGTTTCGTTTTTACTTTTTATGATTTCTTGTCGCATAACATGTGGGATTTTCTTGGATGACTCAATTTACATTGAGGACAATGTAAAGTTTAAGTGTCAGTGAGTGGTTAAGCATTTGCATTCATAAATTTTCCAACTTTTTCAACTTTTCTGTAAATAAGTGCGTGAAAGAACTCCAACTTGTAGATACTCTAGAATCACATAGTATACTTTTCGCTACGATTACATACGGAGTTCTTACAAAAGTAACTGAACGTAGACGTCCTAGAGAACAACAATCGGGTTTCTTACTTGTATGAGAGTTAAAGTTGGATTTAAACTATGCCGGTGGCGAACTAGGTGAGACTACCTATTGATACATCAAGCGAGGCACCAACCTTCACTTCTTTGTACCTTTCTAAATATGTGCTTTTAAAGTGTGTGTTACCCTACGTAAACTCCGGGTAGAATGGTGAGCTACCCAATTTCGCACCAATTTTCAACACCATTTTGATCTCTTGAGTGCCACTTCATCAATCATAGGGTGTCATCGAATTGCTAACTTACAGTACCAATTTTAATCTTGCTTGCAGTTAACACCATCCACTATCTCTCTCTACACCAACAGGTTTATAGAAACAACAACATCATCAACAAGAGGAGAGCATCATAAATTCGAAGGAATGTTGAATACGTTCAAGGTTTACAAGAAACAGTACATAAATGATCATATTTCATATTCAAGTGAAGCAATAAGACAAGGAGCAGAATTCTTATAAGTTGAAGACTGATGTACAATAACGAAGATTATCAAGATGAGAGTTCAAGAAGTTTATGATATCGAGACAATACAAATTGTGAAGAATCAAGCAGTAAAGTACTTATACCATGGCCTTAATGCTTTCATTTGTATTTCTATTTATTAGTTTTTATTTTATTTTCTCTTGTCTACAAAAAAAAAAAAAAAAAAGAAGGGAAAATTAGTTCCATTGTTTCATCAGTTTGTTTTATTTTGTATTCTTTTTTTTTGTCTCAGAAAAATAAGGAAAAAAAAAGACAAGAAAAATCCATTGTGTCATTTTATTTTAGTTTTATATTCATTGAAAAAGCCAATGGGAAGAAGAAAAATCTGTAATAAAGTTTCAAGCAACAAGGAATTAGAGGAAATAATCAAATTGTTAAGATTCTACGAAGTTCAAGAGTTCATCATTAACAGTTGAAGATCGAAGAACGAAGATGAAGACAAGGATTGAAGACCGAAGACGTTTATATGGATGTTGTGAGAGTGGTGCTAACTGCACATTGAATGGATAACAAGGTAAGTAAGCATATTCCGATCCTTGCAAAGTGGTTGATTTCCTTTCTTAGAGATCGTCCGGAAAAAAAATTAAAATGATAAATGATGTGGGTTTTCAAAATATAATTCGGAGGGTTTTTCCTTCCTACTATTCGAAGTATTGCAGGATTTCTCTCTTCATTCCCTACTGCACAAATGTGAGACCCATAAAAAGTTGTTTCTTGTTGAGAGTAATATCTTAAAACCCTATTTTATGAGGCAGAGTCAAGACTTTCGATCACTCTCGAACCTGAATTCATTCATAGTGCATGGTTATTTTTCTCTCAACTTTTAAGCATGATATTGTGTTATTCGGCATTTTTAACATCTTATTACTAGTGTACAAAAACTTTATGTCTTATTAGCACGTTGGATGCTATCAATTTTGGAGTATTTGTAAGTTAGAAATTTAGGTTTTGTGGGTATACATCTTGTAAACCCTCACGAGAATAAAACTCGTCTATTAGGGACACCTATGGGTTCAAAAGCTTGTTACACTCGATAAGTGTAACCGTAACCTCAACAAAATCGAGTTGTTGTATAATTTAGTCTGATTTGATTTTCTCGAGGACTAGCAAATTCTAAGTGTGGGGTTATTTGATAGGTGTCTTAAACACCTTGGTCCTTGATATTGTTTATACTTTCTTTACTAGTTTTTTTGTAAATTATTTTCTTATGTTTGTTTTTGAGTTTTTTAGGTACTTTGGAGTCACGTGGAGAAAAAGAAAAAAAAACGTCCATTTGGAGTATAAAGTGCAAAAAGTCAATTCAAAGTCGAGTTATATTTGGAGCCATCTAGGCTGTGCAAGAAGGAGGTGAAGAATGAACTATCAGTTTACCATAACTGACAATTGAGCAAGAAATCGAATGTGCAGTCGGTTCTTTGAGACTCACAGGAAAAATGATAACTGGGTGTCCCTTATCCAAAGCGTATAAATCCAGTTTCTTATAGAATACCTAAGTTTCGGTGAACCAATCTTCTTCTGCCTAAACTGATGGCGGCTCCATTGTTTATCAGAGAAAGTAAGAGGTGAATTCAGAGAGAGATGGGTTCGTTCAAGAAAGGAAGTATCGATCAGGGAATGCGGTTTGTTAGGGTTCGTTCAAGAAAGGAAGATGGTCTATGTTCAACAGATTAAAAGATTCAGAAGGGTTTGATGCTGGTGTTGAGTTCGATAGGTGTAGAGAATTCAGTGGATCGAGTAGAGAATTTATGAAGAATCAGAAGTGGGTTTGGGTTGAATTTAAGTTTGCTTTTAAAGAAACTCAAGATTTGGTACCAGAAAGTTTTATGATTGCAGTTTCAGATGTGGAGTTTGTGTGGTGAATTGTTGGCCGAGAAATCAATTAGAAATGATCCTGTGCCGTACGTGTGGTTAAATATTGATGGATAAGATGGTGTTCGATGAAGAAATTGAAGCTCTATAATTGGATTCATGAGAAAAATTTTGATGTGGGCGTTTTTTGAAGGGGCATGGGGGACAAATGATATGTTGACACATGTCTTACATATCAATGAATTATGTTTCCAAAAATATAAAAGAAGTGTATTTTTGGAGAGAAAATTCGTTTTCTTAACACAAAATTGGTCAAAAAGACCAAAACAAACAATTTCTGGGTGAAATAGATTTCTAGCTTTTTATATTGTTTATATAGCCAAAAATCAAAAATATATTGTTCAATTAGCCAATTTGGATATTTCACCCAGAAACAAGTGAATAAAAAAAATATTTTTGACTAAAATACCCATTACTTACAAACGATATTGCATAAAAGTATTTCCTTCTCTTTATATCGACAGAAACGATATACAACAGAGACAAAAATTCTCTTCCAGATCTGAGAGCTCAATCATGGTGATGAACTGCTGTGAAATCAACGTTTAAGTTATTTCTTCTGTCAAAATCTTTTCATATCTTCGAACGGTAAGTTTTCAATCTCAAATTCATCAAGTTATTTAACTGGTTATGATTTATAAATCCAATTTTGGATTTTTTTTTGTTTAATTATAAGAGGAATTCACATAAACCTGTGTTTTACTCTTTGATTCAGTAATATTGAATTTATTTTTTTGTAATTTTTGGTTTTGTTGGTGATTTTCTAGGGTTACTAATAATCTGATTTTTATGATTTTTTAGGGTTATTAATAATTTGATTTTTATGCTTTTCAGCTTGTTTTTATTTCGAATCATTTGTAGATTTAGTTTTGATGTTATTTTCAATTGATTGATTTTTGGGTAAGAATTGAGTTAGTTTTTCATGTTTCAATTGATTTCAGGTTTATCTTGTATTTACTCATCAATGTTTTGTATGTTTGTTCTGTTTTTGTATTTAACTGATCAAACGTTGCATCTAGTTTCATATTTTTGTTGTTTATATATGTTGTATATGGCTCCCAATTTCCAAATTCTTTGTGTGACTATACATTTAACCAGATGCAAACTAGTTTCTAAATTATTGTATTACCTTAGCGAAGAGCATGCCTACTGCAATATAGTCGACTATATTAGATTAAAAACTGAGTATGGTGGTTAGCATGGAAATGGATAAGGTAGAAGTGTTGTTGCTGATTGATATTGTTGTAGATGAGATGAGTTATGAAGAATGCAGGGTGGTATGTTGGTGCCAAGGAAAGGAAGCTATGATGTTAGTGTTGATAGTGCTTCAAGTGGCCTGGCTGAGATGAACTTACAGTTAAACTGAGCAAATGGTTAGTAAAGAAGATGGTATGCAGCTGAAATGCCATGAGCTTGTAATGAAGCTGTAATCTGATGCAGCGATCATGGAGATGAGAGCGAGGGGATCTGATGCTGAGAAAGATTAAGAGAATGGGTTGCATTCAGATTTGTTTTTGGTCCGAGTATGGAGATGCAGAATTGCAAGAATTGGTTGAAGCATGAAAGTGATTGAATCTGACCCTGAGTTGTGTTGGCTTTTGGTTGTTCTGGTAGTGCAGACTGAATGAATGGATTATGTGTGTGCTTGTAAGTTGCAGGTAACTCAGGACATTGCAGATGAGTTGGTGTTGTCCGATAGTAGGCAATGTAACCGGTTTTGTGTCCAGTTCAGAGAGGAGCAGTGATGAGATGGTCGGAGTAGAAATTGCAGTTAGTAGTTATGCAAATATGTTAAGGGAGAAGTGATTTAATGGTTAAGACGGAACTGGGGTTTTCTATATTAACTGAGTTCAGTTTGAATTGGCTGGAATATAGATGTTTGTGCTTGATGAAGCAGATAGGTTGAGGTGCAGGTGATGATTGAACGTGAAATAAAAATATGTTTGGAATGTTGTTATTATTGAAAAGTTGTACTGAAGTTGTAAGCGGCATATGGATCACTTTTTCTTTATGTATTCAACTGAATAATAACATTAACTCTATTCATATATTTCTTGCAGATGCTTTGAATTTTCAAGTTCTTTCTATGGTCATGCATTCTACTGACTCATGTTCAATTGCAGATACTCTTCATTTTTTATGCTAAAACTTGAATGAGTTCAGGAACAACACAGATTAAACCAGGATGAAATTGGTTTCATCCTGCATATTCTAAAAAAAAAAAATAGATTTTTTGGCCAGGATGAAACTGGTTTCATCCTGCATATTCTAAAGAAAAAAAAAACATACCCATCCTGCACATACTCAAATTTTTTTTTTGCCAAGATGCAACCAGTTTCATCATGCATATTCTGACAAAAATATACCTGCATATTCTGAGAAAAGATCATTTTAAATTATTTACAACTGGAAGTATATGCTAGTTTAAGTAACAACATTACATATTTAATTGACTTGCAATTAAGATTCATGCATCCGTAGATGAATCTTGATTTATAAATCAATGCAAAGAAAGTTTTACAAGCAATAAACTTAAGTTTAAACTACATCAATAGGCTTTTGTAGAGACCTATTTGATAAACAACCTAATGACATCAACGATTTTAGTTATCATTCAACTTCCAGCAATTGCATACGTTATAAACTTCATTTGTTTTCCTTTTTCTCCAACTTTTGCTAGCCACGTTCACATCATGCATACTGCTTCTACTTTATTCACCATCCACGTTCACTTCATGCATATTCTTGGCTCTTAATTCAGCACTCCGCTTGCTATTGCTTCCTGCAACAATCTATAATATAAGCGAAAATGGTTTGTTTGGTGGTCTTTGTGCACCTGAAATGACCACTGTTAGAATTTATAACAGAACCACAACTTTAAGTTTATATAATACATGATGAAACTGATTTCAACGTGTAATAATCTAGGATGTAAAAAGGTTTCTTTCAATGAATACACATGATGAAACTAGTTTCATCCTTGTTTAAACTTAGATGAAAAAATATAGGATGTAAAAAGGTTTCTTTCAATGAATACACATGATGAAAGTAGTTTCATCCTTGTTTAAACTTAGATGAAAACAATTTCAGCTCAACCCAAAACAGGATGAAATCAGTTTCATCCAAAAAAAATTCAGTTAATCTCAAACTAGCTTTTACATAGGGTAAACGTATATGAAACCAGTTTTCAACCCAAAACAGGATGAAACCAGTTTCATCCAAACCAAATTCAATCAACTTCAAACTAGATTTTACAGAGCTTAAATTTAGATCTAACCACTTTCATCTAACCAAATTCAATCAATTAAGATAGGGTGAAACCAAGTTCATCCCGGTTTAAAGCTAGACGAAATCGTATCCACCCCAATTGAGTACATGATGAACCCATTTCCAATACCAATCAAGATAAACATATAAACACGATGAACTAAACTATTTTCAATGTAATCAAAGACAATTAGGGTCTGAAGCTTACCAATTTAAGCATATATTTCAATTAACACAAAACCCTTTTTTGGATATTTCAATTCTCAAATTGTGAATTTGAGAAATTTGAATTAGGGCATCAGAAATTTCTTTATGGACGGTGGTGGTGGTGGCGGCGTCGATGACGGTGTTGGATAAACACGATGTTGTCGACGGCGTTGGTGTTTTCTGGTAGTAGAGATGGTGGTGGTGGTGTCGATGTTGGTGGTGGAGAAACTTGATGTCTGTCGATGGTGGTATTGATGTTTCTGGTAGTGGAGATGGGATAATGGCGTTGATAACGGAGGTGGAAGAAGATTATGTTGTTGATGGTGGTTCATGTGGGATGGTAGACGGTGGAGGAATTTGGTTCTCATCTGGTTTGAGAGAAGATGAAGATGAAGGCGTTGGTGGTTTTGTTGAAGAGAGAAGGAGAACGTGTTAACGTTTTGGTGGACGTGGCAGGGTAGTTGTGTCCATTTCAACTAAAAGATTCTTTTGGCCATTTGACCCAGACTGAAAGCTTACAAGTCCATATGGCCCAGGAAACACATAATTTTGGCTATATAGCCCATTTTCTGTTTTCTTAATGGGTGTTGGTATTTTGAAAACAAAATTCATTGATATGTAAGACATGTGTCAACATATCATTTGTCCCCCATGCCCCCTTCAAAAAAAACGTCCCATCAAAAAAATTCTCTGATTCAGATGGGTCTTGAAGCCGAGAATAGATGGAGGGAATTACTGAGTCTGTGGGTTAATGATGATGAGATTAGAAGAAATAGGATGAGATAGTGCTTTTCTTCCGAAAGTTTTGTAATTTAAAATTAAATGGATTTTCTCAAGTTACAGAGAGGGATCCGTTCAAAATGTTTAAGCGATGAAATGACCTCTATCACTTCTTCTTTTTTGTAATGGCAATGTTCTTTTTTGGCAGTGGCGATGTTCTTTCCAACATAGATGCGGTTTCCAACTTATTGACGACATCATGGCAGAACAAACACTCTGGCTGCGAACAACAATCTTGTAAGGAGTGATAATTCAATTCCTACTTCCTCATAAGACCAATCTTCTTCCTCTTCCTCTCCAATATTCTTCTTCTTTCCAGAATGCTTCTTCTTCGTCTTCTTCTTCTTCGTCATCCACACCCACATAAGTACCAGAGCCAAGTGAAACTAGGCTTTCAAAATAATCCACTTTGTCGTGAAAATGCTTTACACCATTCATATTATGTTTTCTAGCACTCCCATCATTGGGGTCATATGAAACTAAAGTATGGCCACTCAATACTAGAATCTCACTATTCCTTAAAGAACACAACAACCTGCAATCACGACTGTTCTTAATTTTATCATGGGAAATATTTTAACATTTAGTCCAAGATTCACGAACCCCATATTCCTTCATCATCCAAACATCAAAACCAACCCTAACATCAAGAATTGTACAAAGACGCTCTTCCAAAACTCCAACGTCCTCCATTCTCATTAACCAACGTCCTTCATCATTATTCTTAAAAAGTTCTTTCGGTGGTGGCAATTCTTGGAATTTCTCATCGCTGATATCCAAAGAGATTAACGCAGAGTCGCTATCATGTTTTCTCCCAACCCAGTGCCAAGCTCCATTAACTAGCACTCCACTGCGTTGACTAAAAAACCTATAAGGCAAAGTTTGACAGCTTCTCCAAGAATTTGATCTTAACGAATAGACGTCGACTAAAGTGCTGCGGACCACATTAATCAACTTGTAATCATCATTCTTGCAATCATAACCAAAGACGTGTAGACTAACAGAGATTAGGTCGTCATATCCAAGTGGTGATTTGGGTAATTTCTTGAACTCTTTAGTGGAAGGGTTCCATATACAAAAAGAAATTCTAATAAAGACTCCAAACGCAAACCAAACCATTGCAAGAACCAATAAAATCTATATTAGTTACTGGTTTGTATGGGTACTGTAATTCAACAACGTCATCTTTGATTTCACTCACTAATGAATCGCAACCAAGGGAGAAGATTACGTCGTCGTATTCATCTCTTTTACCTCTAAGCATGAGAAGATTATTGTTTCTTTGTGTAGTAACGTCAAGATGCTGTTTGATGAAATTAGGGTTACATATTATGGAAAACCAAGTCTTGCAAACACACTTACATGTAAAAGTTGATTTCTCCGGTACTCTTAGAAGGATTTCAAGGTAGACATCTTCTGGAAGGCTTGACATTGATGCTTCTCCTCCAAAGTTCTGCAATTATACAAGCCTATCTCACGTTCTGCTTTAAAAAAAAACAGCATCAATTCTCTCACTCGCGTGATAAAAAATCTGATATCACGTACTCAAATCTCCAAGTATCTATACTATACGGTGTCCAAACACGCCTGCAGTGGTGCCCCGGGGCACCGTAACCGCGGTCAACTTTATTGACAACTCAGCTATAATCTTTTCTCTACCACGTAGTGACCATATAACTGCGGTCAACTGTATTGACAACTCCAAAATTTATTTCTTCAGAGCTACACTGAGTAGATTCATATTCTCATGTTTTCTCCTATTCATAAACTTCAACTCAATTAAATCTGCAGCAGATAAGTATTTGCTAAACAACCTGTCATCCCAACAAGAAAGGTGGGAAGCTAGGTTTGCTATTAAAAAATGAATCTTTCTCGGTGGTTATCACTTATTAGTATATACAAAAGCACAAGTAAGCCCGTCTGTCCAAATTTCACTCCCTGGCATGTTCTCTTTAGTTAAACTTTTTGCAAAATTCTCTTGTTGCTTCATTTTACTGCTCAATGAAGCGTGGTTCCGCGGTGTTTGTTGTTTCATCTTACTGCTCGCAGAAGTGTGGGTGTGCGATGTGCCTATACTCAATCGCTGCAGCAAAAGGTGTGGTTGTGCGATGTGCCTATACTCAACAAGCTTGAGTTGTTTTCATAAAAATGAAGCTGATCATTTACCAAGTTTCCCAAGTTTGTTTCGTTACTGCAGTTCTCCTTTTCTCCGTCTGAGAGAAAGAGAAAGACACAGAGAAGTTTGTTCTAGTTTTCTTCTATGGTTGTTGTAATGTTGTGGTACAGAGCCTGTTGTTGTATGTATAGTTTGTTCAGTGTTATAAAGAACGAGCTGTTTAGAGAAAAATGCTTTGGTTTTGTTTTCACTTGTTATCTTCAGCCATGAACATAAAATGATGCTATAAAGTGGCTAATGTTGTTTATGCAAAAACCTCTGCACAATTTGTTGCACATTGCAGACTTGTAAGAGAAGAGGTTAGAAAGTTAATTTGTAGCCGAGCTAGTTTGTCTTAAGAATCATGGCAAAGTTGTTTCATGCTCAGATGAACTGGCTCAGTTATGGAACCATGTTGGGCCTGGTTTGATGGCAATACAAGTCCAACCACTAATTCCAGCAAAACAAGAAATCCAACCCCTAGCTCTTGACACGCCCTCCAACAGATCAATCTGAGACATCTCCGGTTCCCCCAAATAGAGAAAACGTCGTCTTCTTTTCCTCCTCCCACTTTGCTAATAATTTCTTGTTTCTTCTTCTATTTTCAACTCTATCTATATCTCTTTATCTTTTCCCAAATCTCTGGTAAGCTTATATGCGTTATATAATAAAACAATAGAAATATACCTTGAAAACAACAGTGGGAGTAACTTGTATAGCTGTGTGAGGCTTTTTGAAAGATAGAGATGAACATTATGAGTAAAATGAATGTACTACTACTTTAATTGAGCTAATGGACATGGTAAGGCAAGAATGAATTATGGAGGGTAGATTTCTGCTTTTACTTTGTGTGGTTGAATCTCTCTTCTTGTCTCTTTTTATGTATGTCTTTTTCACCCCAGAGACACATTTTATGGGTTTTGGCCATATGACCAATTTTCCGAATATTGTAAAAAGATATCTGACTAGCTACATAATCTAAAATCTTGATAAGATATTTCCTGTTAAGTTAAATTTCAAAGTGATAACCAGACAAACAGACGGAACAGTGATATCTTCCAAAGTTTATCTAACTATTATTATTATGCAAGATTTGTAAGGCTGCTAATGGAGTACCGTTTTATTTAGGGATGTACCAATTTGCATATAGAACAAAAAAAGAACAATTGTCTTTAGCTATAAATAGGCTAGGAAATTATTTTTCGGAGCATCGAAAGTGCATACAGCATTGGCTCATGTTCATTGGCATTTTATAATAAAAAGCTACAAAAAAAAAAGAAAAATTAACATAAAAATAAAGTAATCTACTTCAAGTTACTCCAATTTCACCGTATAATGGAAGCTACAAAGGTTGCTCCGATCTTTAGCTACTAGTACATATCGGATGAAGTGAACCGGTATCTTTCCGTTCAAGTAGTTTTCAAAGTAATATTTGGGGTGGAGTTTTGTCGTGGAATTAAGAGACTCGCAAGAGAAGGGGGAGACGTTGAAAGCTACTTGAATGTGGCCTAAAATAGCAGTAAGCAGTATGAACATTTTTGTTTCAAATTTCTAAACTTCTTTTTGTGGTGAGCTTTTTTTTTCTTTAAAAATGGGCAATATTATTGATGAGTTATGTGTCAAGCAAACTACGATGGCTGTGGGGTAACTAACTAATAACCAGTTGCAATCAAACTGAATCCATTAAAAATTTGAGGCAAGTTTTGTTGATTGATACGACACGATTGATATAGGCTGATATCAGTTTACTGGGGCTGATACCATTTTATATGGGACAAAAATATCTTAAGCGATCCTAACTATTGGATCGGGTATATGGTATCAGCCCATATAAATCATGGGATACGAGGCCCCCATTAGAATGTGTACTTATATTTGGAAATTCCTACGGTGACACGAAGAAAAAAAATAAATAAATTATGGGCATTGAGGGATCATGATTATAAAACAAAATTGAAATACAGAAAGTATTAAAGACCGAAAAAAAAACCGCCCGCAAGTTCTCTCACAAATACCTGCCCTCTTTTGCGGGGCCTATCAGAACCCTCCAAAAAAAAAAAACTGAGTCTGGCGATTTTGCCGTAGTCCGTTTTCACGGTCCGTAAAGAATCATCGTTGAAATAAGAGATTTAACGATAAGGATCCGCCCTTACTTAACAAGATAGTAGTATAACTTTTGAGAGGCTATATAAGACACCTGGGAGACCCAACTGAACTCTCTTCTTTATTCACACCTCCACGAACACTCAAAATATTTCATTCCCAAATATGTTCCTTCATATTTCATCACTCTTCCTGGTCGCATTACCTTACAAATTTTAACCTCAAATGCAAGCTGATCCTTAAATAATTTCATCAACTTACTACTTCAAACGTTTTCCCAATTCCGTAAAAACTCGTTCGGTTTTGTTTTAAAAAATTTCCCTCATTTTTCGGATATTAACACATTCACTTCATCCAACCATCAGTTTCATAACCCCTCTTCATCTTCAAACAATGGATCATCTATTTGAAATTGATAACATCAAAACAGAGAAAATCAACGCAATGAGAAAGTTTAAAAGGATTAAAAACATAGCAAATTTGTTTAGATTGGTTGAAATTTTCTTAGTTTTCATGTTTATTTCATGGGTTTCAACTAATCATCTTTGTAATCTACTCAAATGTTTTGGTGAGCATTTACATAACCTCTCTGTTTTCGTTGCAAAACCTAAGTTTGTGTTCTTAGTTGGTAATGCTATTATCCTTACTCTTTTCGCTAAATCTGGTAACAACTCCTATTCTCCATCATCATAAAGCATTAGTAATGGGTTTTCGGAAACTATTCATCGTGATCTCTACGATGACTTCATCAAGAACAGTAATAGAAACAGAGCTGTCTCCAAAACAGAGGTTAAGGAAGAAGAAATTGTGTTTCAAGATAAGAAACAGCGATAGCAGAAGAATTTAATGATGTTCTGGTTAGCAAGCCAGTGAGTACTGCCATTAACGCTGATGTGGATTTAATGGATTCTAATAACAGGGGTTAGCGACGAAGCAAATCGGAAAATTTGAAGAATCACAGGGTTTATGAGAAACAGAGTTTACGAAAAGTTGGACGATCTGAGACTGAAAAATACCGAAACGTTGAGAAGAAGAAGGTTTCGAGATGTGAAGATGTAGAGATTATGAGCAACGATGAGTTGCGGAAGAAAGTAGAGGATTTTATTGCTAAACAAATGAGGTTTCATAGAGAAGAATCCATGCCTATCGTTCTTCCAAAAACCAAGAATGGGTATTAAGCTAGTAATATTGTTAATTACTGTGATTAATATAGAAATTAGTTGCTAAATGTTGATGGAAAAAGGAAAAATTGACTGTATTTTAATTCTCATAATGTAGTGTTGATCATCCATGTACAGTTTCTAGCTATGAATACAAGAAGATGCTTTCAGAATTTTTCTATTTTCTTGTTTTTTTCGTTTCTTGATTTCTTCTATTTTTGGTACTAGAAACAACATTCTACCACGGAGAATACTATCGTTTGATGTTTGATTCCGATTCCGGCTCACAATTAGTTCGACATCTGAGCCACTGCTCAGTTGCCGTAACCAAATTATATTTTGTGCTCAGAAGCATAGGAAAACTGATCCTGTCACAATATGAAAGATCACTGTATATGTAAAAAAACAAGATTGGTTGACAACAAAGAAGACAACATGAAAATGGATGGCCAGATTATTACACGGAATTTGATAAAGTGGGGGTCGTTGTTAGCTTGGTTTTCCGGTACGCATAGAGGGAACTTTGGTTCAATTGTTGATAACCTGTTCGCACTGGGTTACATCTCTTTGCGACTGCAACATCTACATGAGATATTCGTACTGGGTAACATCTCTTTGTGGCATTATCATGAGATATAATCATCTTTAACGAATCTCAGAAGTTCAATTTACATATTTGTGTATCCAAATATCTCTAATCCTTAACGTTGAGGTCGGCTGAACTTTGTGTGCAGAATCTATAATCAGTTGCTTTCGTATGTCCACCTGAATCTTAAAGTAAGATATGATCATATGAGCACAGAAACAACTTTGATAGAGCAAACAAATAAGAAGAATAAAAAAAGCATCAAAGGAGCAAAACGACGCACTGATCAAGTCTAATTCATCCCTTATACGTTGCATTTACAATACTGAAATTTACACTTTAACCAAATCAAGATGTAACAAAGCTAGTAAATCATCAATTTCATAATCATTCGTAATTGGAAAAAGCATAAACATTCAAAGCAGAGTTCTTAGAATTTTAGAAACCCTGATCTTTTTTGTTATCAGCTTCTACAATAAAACATGACAGGCAGTTTTAGCTATGTTCTTTCTTTTTTCAGGTCAATAAGTCTGAATGACATTGTCAACCAATTCCTGCCCATACTATATTTACTGTCAGTTTCATATCTTTTCTTGGTTTTTCATTTTTCCAACTTTTTATTCTTTGTTCATTTACAAAACCAATAAATAGTGATAATGTTTTCTCCCCCCTAGAAGTTTATGGTATGAACCCGCAACATAATTTCTAAATGTCTATACTTTTCAACAGCTTAAACCAAAGTTTTCATCCTACTTTTTTCCCCTACAAAACTAATGTTTTTAATCGTTAGTTAATAATTCTAAGCACACATAAGCATCACAAATATTAAAAAATAATAATCCATCAAAACCATGTGCTTTGAAATAGAGCATCTAAGATGCGTTTCCGAGTTTCCTTCCAATTTATTCAGTACTGAATTTTTGAGTGGTGAAATCTATCATAGGAATTCTTTTTCAAGGTAAACAGATGTGGATGTTTACAGAAATGCTTACAAATAAGTTGGACACACATTATGCAATGAATTCACTTACCTTCTCTTATCTCAGTGGCTCAGCCATTAACCAACTATCCAGTTCGATCTCCAATCCTGTAAAGTTTAGTTTAGCAACTGCATAAGCAGCACTCCTACGCTGAGAGGTTTTATATATCCTGATGAACAGCAGGCATCCACTACACAAACAGGAAATGAAAACAGTGAGAGATTTTATATCTCCTATTAGTTACAAAGTTAGGATTTAGAGATTTTATAAGCAATTTGTGCTACATGCATACATTATCATGTATGAGAAAAAGGGACGGGACACCTACGCAAAACAGACAGGTTTAATAACTCACATTATCTCGTTAGCAAATGCGACTGCTCCAGTAATGGGACAAAAAATCTTCAAAACCTAAACCTACAACCACAAAAATTTGAACCTAAGGTGAAACAATGAATCCAAGCCGAAGTGCTAGATAGAACGAAATTGTCCACATAACAAAATGGCAATAGAATATGGTACGTGTCAAAAACGATCATGCTACATTTTGTACCTAATACATACACATACACAGAACATATTAGAGAATACGATTTCCAATTCAAAAAGAAATACCGTGCGTGAATTTCTTACAGAGATATAAGTCTGTAAGTGGAAGATCATAAGGAAACCATAAAAGTGCACTCAATGTGACGAAGAAGGATAATGAGAAAGGCATGAACTCTACACTGTGTTCTTATAGCTCATCTGTATGAATGCTATGAATATGCAGCACATAAAAATTTCAAATTTCTAAACTTCTCAGGAAACTCTCCATGAAGCCCAGACATAAAAATTCTAACCCAAAACAAAAAATACAATAAATCGCGAGTTTGAAATGACTCGTGACATGCAACTTCCAGTAGGTGATTTAGAATGCGTCTGCTCAAAAACAACAAAACTATATGTGAGTCAAGGTTGATGTGGCATCATATCGTTCAACCAAGTCTCTGGTTTGTGGAATTACCCAAGAGTTATCCAGCCGTATTCAAACATGACCTGCATACTAAATTGTGGAACAAAAGCTGCTTACAAAAAGAGAACACCAGTGAGCCTAACTGAAAGCCTCCACATCAGCTTATGATGATGGATATCATTGATTGAAGCTCTGTATGAATATTCAACCTTCTAGCAACAATCAAATTGAGCATCAAATATTGGGATGTCTGATTGTTTAGAAAATAGTAAGCGAAATGTCCGCAACAAATTAATGAAACGAAGGACCTCAGGGAAATCTGACTTAACGTGATCAACACCGGAATTCGACAAACATTGGACTTTTTTGTGAACTACAGAAGTATTTGTCAGTGCTCAGGATGACGACTTGATATACTTAAGCATATCTTCGCTTGTGTTTCTAATCGTCCTTCCGGCTGAAACAAAAAGATCAAAAATAAATTAGCAAAACAGGAAATGATATAAATTTAACCAACTTATTATACGATTAGTGGAACAATCTTGCAGTCCCATTTATCATACCTATGCATTAGGTAACAAAAGAACAGCAAGAATTGAGTATTTGGTTTCAATCCACATCCTCTGCAAATAGCTCTTCTATTGAACAAACTCTCCGTCATCTGAATGATGAAAACCCTTAAAAATCTTCAATTTTGATATTGAAGTATATATTCTAACCTAACAATTTCCGATCTCAATTAAAACTTCGGTGAAAGTCCCTAAATTAGGAAAACCCCTGGAAAATCACATACCTTATAGTTTGAGACTCTGTCAGTGCAGATTTTGAGGTTTCTTTTAGCGCTAGTAAGAAATTTGTTGAACTCAGTCTTGCATCTCTGCTCAAAGCATCATGGTTTAAGCTATCTCCATTCATCATCGTTATCATTATCAGGGGCGGATATTTCGAGAGAAATGGAGTGAATTTGAAACAAAAAATTGATAGAGTGAAGGCCGATTTAAATCGTTCTTGGTTATTTATTTATTTTTGGCTTATCTTAAATGTAGCCCACACTCGTATTAACCATAGCCCAAAAAATTTAAATTAAAATGAAGAAGCAAAAGTTAAAATGAAAAACCAAACAAGTCTTAAATTCTTCTGACTCAAAATCAAAATAAATCCTAACTTTTTTTTCTTAATCATACTTAAATTTAATTTTAATTATTTTTTTAGTATTCTCACAATCGAACAATCATGTATGAACTTTATTTCTTATTTTTTCTAAAATTAATCTTTTCTAATCATGATTATATTAAAATTGATGATGTATATTCTCATTGTTCCCTTAAAAAATTTCACAACAACATAAATGGAAATGGAATTAATTAAAGTTTTAATTCTTTTCCTATTACCATTCTCCTAAAACTCCATAAACATAATCTATAAAAAGAAAAAATTTATAAGATGATTTTTTTTTTATTCTCAATCATTATTATACTAAAATTGATTGAGGGTGTTGATTATCCTTAAACTTAAAAAACATTAATTATATCAAATATTTTACATAAATTTGATTAGTTTTTTTTGATGTTTTTTTTTCTATGCAACTTTTCTTTTTTTATGTTGATTTAGGAATTTAATGATTATCTAATTATTATGGGTTGTATATAATAATTAAACATAATTTCGTAGGCTATGTTGAATAATTATAAAGGTCTGTTTGGTTAGCTTAATCACTTATTTAAAATGAGCTATGGTTAATAAATGTGTGGTCTACATTTAAGAGAAGCCATTTTTTTCATGAAGACACCTCAAACCGATTATGGTGCTTCCAGAATCTTCCATCTTCCCCTACTTTTATGATCAACGCTCTCTTTCCTTTAGCCACACAACGTTCTTCGTTTATTATTTCTCTTATAAATCATTCTTGTAAAAGTTATAGAAGAAATTCTGTTAGTTTCTATCTTTTTTTCAACAGCTTAATAATCACGATTAGAACTGTATTATATCACCGCCACTACCACTTCTTAATTCGCTTTCACGTAAGGAATTATGCACACAACTTGATGATTGATAAATAGATTCATGGAAAGATTTACAAAAAATTTGGTTAGTAACACAATTATCAGAACTGCAAAAAAAAATAAAAAATAAAAAAAATAAAAAATAAAATACGCATCAAAATCATCAAGAAAAAGGATTAGAATGAAAATAATGAAAACTATTAATGTAGAATCAAGAATGCCAAAAATTGGGGAAAATACGTAAAACTTTTATATTTTATGGCATGATGAAAACATGGTAACTTTTTAGCAAACTGTATGATAAAAGAGTTAGGGTTCATTATATCTATAGTTCACTGATAATAAAACCAAAAGTTCGTGTAGCTAGATCAATTAAACTCATACCATGATTTGTTTCTACAAAAAAAAATATTATGTGGTTGTAGTTTGATATCAATATCAATCAAAATACAATCATGATGGTAATAACAATGTCACGAAATAATAAGAAAAGGAACGAGTTGGATATAGTTTCATGGGCTATCGTTAATAGGCAGAAAAGTCAAGTTTTATTTATTAATTAATTTCATTGACAAAGTTTCATGGGTTATCAATAATAAAAGTGTGTGCTATATTTAAGAAAAGCGAAAAAAAATTATTGTTCTGATTATCAGAGCTTAACTAAGTTGATTTTTGATTTCCAGATCTTTATTGTATCAATTAAAACTGACAAATGAAAGTGGTCGAGAAAGTGGGTGGGGGTAACCGGGGTTTGAGACTGCAGTAAGTTGGAGGTGTAAGTAAGGTATACAAATCATTCAGTAGTATTTTTTGCGTGAGGCCTCGGTCAATGAAAAAGTTTTCTATAATACTCTCATCAGAGTTGTCCACATCAATTTTTTCTCTGTTCCACATCAATTTTTGTGGGGCCAAAATAAAAGAGGATTGGGATTTATGATTCAATTATCGTATCCTTTCTAGATAAGTAAGACAGATTTGGTTCCTTAACACGAGAATATGAGCAACCTTTAATTTACTCTCTCTTCTCTCCCTTTTTCCAGAATCCGGAAAAAAAAAATGAAAAACGGATCTTTTCTTATTTGTTTTTCTCCCATGTCCAGATTTAATCTGATTTTTCAGATATTCCGGGCAGATCAAGCTTAGTCTTCCTAGTATGTACAGTATCAATAAAATAAATTATTGTTTCAACAATTTTTAGGGTTCTTTTTATTTTTCTTATCAATCAGATGGCTTATGTATGCTATTTTGATATTTTATTATATGTTTGTAAAACAATTTCATATAGCCTTCAAGCGATTCCATCAATTGTTGGAATCGTTTCAAATACATCTTCGAGGGCGAATCACATTGGCTTGATGTTGATCGACATTATTATGAAGATCCATGGTTACCCGATATGATTGTGTTTTCGATATACAACCTTTATTGATGAAAAAGAAAAAGATAAAATTGTTCTTGATGAAAAACAATTCAAATGGTGGAAGCAGAAACTTCTTATCATCCCTCAAATAACATCGATTTCCTCAGCGAACTACATGAATTTAGTACTTTTGTTGTATTTTAGAATACATAGGTTTTGTATTTGTTCATGTGTTTCGTTTATGATGTCGATTCTTGTAAGCATTCTTATTAATATATGAAACTGGGAGCATTTGCTCTTGTTCCTTCAAAAAGAAGTTTGTCAAGGTACCTGTCCAAGTTGATAGGATTCACTCTTATTTTAGGGGAATTTACTTTTGAACATGTTCTAAATTCTTGGGTGGTTTTTTATGCTTAGATCATGAAATTTCTAATGATTGTATTTTTCATTCTTTTTCTGTTAGGTTACTTTGATCGAGTCCATATTTGTGCACTGTAACGCCCCAACTCTTAAATCTGCTTAGCTAATAGGATTACAACCTAATTGAGGCATCCAAAACTAGATTACCGATTTAAAGAATCATAATTACAAAAAGTGCTACTACAAACCCAAACTCTCTGATATTGTATAAACGAAAGTCTCTCGAGTGATATGAGTATAATAGTGTGTTGCTTTACATAGAAAGAAATAATGTATATATAAAAAATAAATCAACATCTTCGGTTCACTAAGAGTTTACGCTACAGAAACGAATATCTTCATGTACACCATTTCTTCTGATTTCTGAAACTGAAGTGGGAACGAGTGAGCACATCATCCCAAAGGGGTGCCCAATGGAAACAAATAACATTCAAGTAATCACTAACATGCATCGCAGTTCTTACCATCAAGACCAGTTAGTTCAGACAAACAAACATAATATGCACACGAGTGAATTCCCCAAAATAGAATAATATATATGATATTCCACCGGCTTACCCCGACCTAGTATGTAATATTCGACGGGCTTACCCGACTTACTATAGATATAAAAAGTAAAGTGCGTAATATTTAACCGGCTTTTCCTGGTCTACTAAGATATAAAAGTAAAGTGCGTAATATTTAACCGGTTTTCCCCGGTCTACTAAAAATGTAAAGTGTGTAATATTCAACCGGCTTTCCCCGGCTTACATAGAACATAGCAAGAAGTCGTGGGGAAACACGGTCACTCCTTGCGGGGGATTCACACAACACATATTACACGCATATTAACATCCATTGCAAACATTGTACATACTGATATTAAAAACACATCATACTCGCAGATAGAAAGAAAGCTCAATGATTACAAGAAGGTTACAGAGTTCCCACCTGGTTTGATGACATGCCATGTCTACCTCAAGATCCGCAGTCCACTAGATCATCCTTTGAATCGATCGGTGTTAAAATAGAAGGGGTAATTGTTAATCACACAAGCACTTCAAGAGATTATCCAAAAGGCTCACATAAAGCTCATAACATGTATTCATACAAGTCTATAATTATAAGCTAAGTGAACTATCTCATGGTTCTAAGTCCATTTATGGTTTTTCACCTTTTCATTGTCTACCTTAAATACATCTAAGATTAAGCTAATCTAATTAGGTTAGTTCTATAGTCCATTTGATTAGTTTTGGAAAGATATACAACTTTGTAAAAGGAACCAAAGGCTAACTCAGACCATAAGGGGTCCAAATCATCAAGATAGGAAAACTAACCCTAAGCCCAAGCTCATTACACAAGGTCAGGCCCAACTGGGTCAACCAACTGTCAAACTTAACGATCAATCTAACAGTCAACGGGACTCTAACAGTCAACGTCAACAGTCAAGTCAAAGTCCTGGTCAAATGGTCAACTGAGGCAAATCGGTTAAGGTTCACTCAGTCAAGTCAGGTCGGGCCAGGTCTGGTTAACGAGTCAACTCAGTCATATAGATGAGTCAGGCAATAACAAACGATTCAGACTGAATAAGTTCAGTCAAAAAGGCAAATTTCAAGCCAGAGCCATAGCACAGGCCAAACACTTTGCTGCACCATCATGGTGCAACAACAACTCACATCACAGGCCAAAACTCTAATACAGACTTCAGTTCAACTCTTATTCTAAACAACAACAACAACAATTCAGTTCTAACAATTAACACTAACATTTATAGTTTCTAAATCCCCACCAGTCACAGTTCAATCTATTTTCTAAAGGGTTACTAATTCTTCAGATTCAACACTACCAGTTCTTCATTGCATTCACCAGTAACCCCCCTGAACTTCAATTCTAATCTAAACTACACCACAGCTTCATTCCATACTCATCTCAATCTCATTTCAACACCACCAGTTGGAGTTCAGCCCAAACTGTATCAACTTCCTCAAGCCACCATCCTAGAGCAATATCCTTAACAATCCATTTAGTACCTGCAAATGCAACTCAATTCCAAATTATGCTATTATGTTCTCCACTAGCACTACTAGCTACATCAGCAGCCTGCAAGACCCACAGTTCTAACTACATAACCACTAGGCCTAGAATTTGATTCTACCACCACCTACACTGTCATTCCTAATTCAGCAGGCACCACAACTTCCATGAACTGCAAACACTTAAACCCAAATACTTCAGCCACCAACACAAATATCCAAACACCATAATCAGCTGAAACTCAAATAAGAATCTCAAATTCTCTTATACCCAATTTCTATCATCAATTGAATTAACCACTACCACAACCAATTCATCTTCTTCAACTAAGATCGAGAACCCTAATTTCATCAATAGTTCCATCATGTTCTTAACCAACAACATGAATCACAACAGCAACACATCTCTGGATTCTTTACTCTTTTCTGATTCCAGAAATCTTCTTCGAAACCACTACTATTGAGTTGTCTTCTTCATCAATAGTTCAACCTCGGAAACCCAATTGATAAAACCCTAATTCTCTGTGATATCAAAATTAAACCTCCTACAACAATTGTACCTCAAATTGAAGATAAACCCATCTAATAATCTATCGAATCAAATCAAAACCATAAAGCAAATTCAATAAAAACGGAACCCTAAATTTAATCACTGATTTACCTTTTCTGTGGAATCTGAATCATCTATCCTAATTAACTCCACCACCAACAGACTCGACACGATTCATCTCTTCATCACACGACCTCAAAATCACTAATTTGTTCCTCAAATTATCACCCGGCTGAAGAACAGGAGGCAGAGAAGAGAAGAAGAAAGAAGAAGAATAGAAAGAAAAGGAGAAAAAATGACTTCCTCTTCGAGATGATTTTGGTGATAAGGCCGCCGAAAGGATTACTACGACACCTACCGCATTGGATAAGGGCAACCAAAGTCGGTTTAAAACAAAAACACCATATTGCTCTTTATAGTAAGCTGTAGATATTATCTTCGTACGTTGTCCGGATAACACGGTGGAGCAATCCACTTCGCATAGCTTTTCGAGACTTATCTAGTGATATCTAGACGTTGTTAGATTAACTTTTTTTAATTAAGGTTTATCTCTAATTAATCGAGTCACTAGCGACTAATACGTCTCTTGATCATCAATAGACCAGTCAAATAGCGTTGACGAGCTTGAGGGTCCTTACATTCTCCCCACCTTATATCTTTTCGTCCTCGAAAATTGAACCATCCTTGTAATCTTCAAAACTCCCCACCTTAAGGAGAACACTATCTCTCGACTAGAAGTAAATACTGCTCATACTTACAAATGCGCGAAAAAAATAACTCATTTTAAATGAGTTCAAAGCAAAAAGAAATGAAACACAAACCTATATGGTTTTCTACAACTAAAATCTATAATTTGTAGATCTAAGTTCAACTAAAATAATTTGCATTCTAACAGATATGTATGTCTAAGTTCTCTACGCTAAAATTATTAATCGAAATATTAATAATTTATTAGTTTGATGTAGTTTATCCATATAACGAATCCAAACTTGGTTTTACGAAAACCTATAATATCTAATATTTTAACTTTGCTGTTATACAATATATAAATTATCCAAATATTATCTTCTTTAAATTTGCTATTAACATAATTATTAAGATATTATTATCAACAGTGTTACTATTCTTCATATCTTTATTATTATCTTATAGGTTTGTTTATAGTCCCGTTGATACACTAAGTCTTAATTTTCTAAGTATGATTTTACATTCACGTAAAGATTACTATAAATGATTTTACGTAATCATATCGGGTCTGTATAATATATATATATATATATATGTATCTTGTCAAATACTAGCGTCGATGACTATATATTTCAATTTGAGTCTACATAAAATTTTAGTGTATCCTGATAGTCTTTAGATTAGTCTACAAATGTAAAGTATCCTATTAGTAAAGTATCCTATTAATATTCAAGTTTGTTTTCTTTCAAGTTTATTTGTACTAATCCTCCAAATACTATTTTTATTCTTCATGTGTATTTGTTTAGTTTTATTAATCTTCTAAATCAGTTATTGATCTATAGATAGTTTTGATATAAGATTATTAAGAAATTTAGTCTTTCTATTTTGCAATATATCCGCATGTTCTTAAGTCTTAACCTATTAAGTCTTATATTATCTATCTGGTTTCAATGCTTAAGAATGTATTTCTATTTTTAATTAATTTACAAAATCTGATTATAGATAATTACTAATTATGCGTAGCTACTTGATCCTAATTATTATTTTAATCATCAAATATTTACTAATGAGATTTTAATTAGATAAGGTTCAATACAATACTATTTTTTTTAATAAGTGTTACTATTACTTCTATTGTGATCACTAGTGATGTTATTATCATTTATTACTATTATTGTTGTTATTATTATTATTATTATTATTAACATTAATGTTCAAAGTATTATCTTAACTACTCTGAAATTTTTAACTTCATTTTTATTTTAATATCTGGGAATTTGCTAAGTGTCATTCAATGGAGACTAGCTATTCTTTAATCCTCTATCAAAATTTCTAACTATAATGTAACTGGTTTCAGCTTATTTTTACTTCATATTTTATATAGTAACACACATACACAACATAATAAACAAACAAACTTGCATGATATACAAAACAATCAAATAATTCAATTCATTTTTTAAGATTGATTTTAGTGAATTAAAATTTATCTCACAAACCCAACCCAGTTCTAAGCTAATTTAATAATCTATCTGGCACTAGCTATTATTTATTGTTTCCCATATAAGATTTAATAGTGAGCTCTGATACCAACTTGTGACGCGCCAACTCTTAAACCTGCTTAGCTAATAGGATTACAACCTAATTAAGGCATCCAAAACTAGATTACCGATTTAAAGAATCATAATTACAAAACGTGCTACTACTATAAACGAAAGTCTCTCGAGTGATATGAGTATAATAATATGTTGCTTTACAGAGAAAGAAAGAATACATATATAAAAGATAAATCAACATCTTCAGTTCACTAAGAGTTTACGCTACAGAAACGAATATCTTCACGAGCACCATTTCTTCTGATTTCTGAAACTGAAGTGGGAACGAGCGAGCACATCATCCCAAAGAGGTGTCTAATGGAAACAAATAACATTCAAGTAATCACTAACATACATCGCAGTTCTTACCATCAAGACCAGTTAGTTCAGACAAACAAACATAATATGCACACGAGTGAATTCCCCAAAATAGAATAGTATATATATAATATTCAACCGGATTACCCCGACCTAGTATGTAATATTCGACCGGCTTACCCGACCTACTATAGATATAAAAAGTAAAGTGCGTAATATTTAACCAGCTTTCCCCGGTCTACTAAGATATAAAAGTAAAGTGCGTAATATTTAACCGGTTTTCCCCGGTCTACTAAAAATGTAAAGTGTGTAATATTCAACCGGCTTTCCCCGGCTTACATAGAACATAGCAAGAAGCCGTGGGGAAACACGGTCACTCCTTGCGGGGGATTCACACAACACATATTACACACATATTTACATTCATTGCAAACATTGTACATACTGATATTAAAAACACATCATACTCGCAGATAGAAAGAAAGCTCAATGATTACAAGAAGGTTACAGAGTTCCCACCTGGTTTGATGACATGCCATGTCTACCTCAAGATCCGCAGTCCACTAGATCATCCTTTGAATCAATCGTTGTTAAAATAAAAGGGGTAATTGTTAATCACACAGGCACTCTAAGAGATTAGCCAAAAGGCTCACATAAGGCTCATAACATGTATTCATACAAGTCTCTAGTTATAAGCTAAGTGAACTATCCCATGGTTCTAAGTCCATTTATGGGTTTTCACCTTTTTATTATCTACCTTAAATACATCTAAGATTAAGCTAATCTAATTAGGTTAGTTCTATAGTCCATTTGATTAGTCTTGGAAAGATATACAACTTTGTAAAAGGAACCAAAGGCTAATTCAGACCATAAGGGGTCCAAATCATCAAGATAGGAAAACTAACCCTAAGCCCAATCTCATTACACAAGGTCAGGCCCAACTGGGTCAACTAACTGTCAAACTTAACGGTCAAGCTAACAGTCAACGGGTCTCTAACAGTCAACGTCAACAGTCAAGTCAAGGTGGCAAATCGGTTAAGGTTCACTCAGTCAAGTCAGGTCGGGCCAGGTCTGGTTAACGAGTCAACTCAGTCATATAGATGAGTCAGGCAATAACAAACGATTCAGACTGAATAAGTTCAGTCAAAAAGGCAAATTTCAAGCCAGAGCCATAGCACAGGCCAAACACTTTGCTGCACCATCATGGTGCAACAACAACTCACATCACAGGCCAAAACTCTAATACAGACTTCAGTTCAACTCTTATTCTAAACAACAACAACAACAATTCAGTTCTAACAATTAACACTAACATTTATAGTTTCTAAATCCCCACCAGTCACAGTTCAATCTATTTTCTAAAGGGTTACTAATTCTTCAGATTCAACACTACCAGTTCTTCATTGCATTCACCAGTAACCCCCCTGAACTTCAATTCTAATCTAAACTACACCACAGCTTCATTCCATACTCATCTCAATCTCATTTCAACACCACCAGTTGGAGTTCAGCCCAAACTGTATCAACCTCCTCAAGCCACCATCCTAGAGCAATATCCTTAACAATCCATTTAGTACCTGCAAATGCAACTCAATTCCAAATTATGCTATTATGTTCTCCACTAGCACTATTAGCCACATCAGCAGCCTGCAATACCCACAGTTCTAACTACATAACCACTAGGCCTAGAATTTGATTCTACCACCACCTACACTGTCATTCCTACTTCAGCAGGCACCACAACTTCCATGAACTGCAAACACTTAAACCCAAATACTTCAGCCACCAAAACAAATATCCAAACACCATAATCAGCTGAAACTCAAATAAGAATCTCAAATTCTCTTATACCCAATTTATATCATCAATTGAATTAACCACTACCAAAGCCAATTCATCTTATTCAACTAAGATCGAGAACCCTAATTTCATCAACAGTTCTATCATGTTCTTAACCGACAACATGAATCACAACAGCAACACATCTCTGGATTCTTTACTCTTTTCTGATTACAGAAATCTTATTCGAAACCACTACTATTGAGTTGTCTTCTTCATCAATAATTCAACCTCAGAAACCCAATTGATAAAACCTTAATTATCTGTGATATCAAAATTAAACCTCCTACAACAAGTGTACCTAAAATTGAAGATAAACCCATCTAATAATCTGTCGAATCAAATCAAAACCATAAAGCAAATTCAATAAAAATGGAACCCTAAATTTAATCACTGATTTACCTTTTCTGTGGAATCTGAATCATCTATCCTAATTAACTCCACCACCAACAGACTCAACGCGATTCATCTTTTCATCACACGACCTCAAAATCACTAATTTGTTCCTCAAATTATCACCCGGCTGAAGAACAGAAGGAGGCAGAGAAGAGAAGAAGAAAGAAGAAGAAATAGAAAGAAAATGAGAAAAAACGACTTCCTCTTCGAGATGATTTTGGTGATAAGGCCGACAGGATTAGTACGACACCCACCGCATTGGATAAGGGCATCCAAAGTCGGTCTAAAGAAAAAACACCATATTGCTATTTATAGTAAATTGTAGATATTTTCTTCGTCCGGTGTCCGGATAACACGGTGGAGTAATCCACTTCGTATAACTTTTCGAGACCTATCTAGTGATACTAGTTTCATATCTAGATCGTTGTTAGATTAACTTTTATTAATTAAGGTTCGTCTCTATTAATCGAGTCACTAGCGACTAATACGTCTCTTGATCATCAATAGACCTGTCAAATAGCGTTGACGAGCTTGAGGGTCCTTACATGCACCCTCTAAAATTGGGGTGCATATTCCGGCCTATCTTATTGGTTGCTAAATTGGCGGAAACCACTCATTTTTGCTCTGTTTTTTTTTTCTTTTTTGTTTAAGATTTGCAAAAATTAAAATATTTCTTGCTCGAGATATATTGATTAGAAGCAAATACTTCGTTATGTCTTATCAGCTCTCCTGAAAAACAAGTAAATCTCCAACCCTCACTCTTTTTGATGTTTTGACTAAAATCAAAGTTTTATTTCTTAAATTTTTTCAATATATGGGGGTTTTTCTTTTGATATTTTGTTTCATCCGATTGTTATCGTAATCAGCTTGGGTTTGATAAAGAAAACCCATTCAAGTTCTAACCCCAAGGCAATAAGATAGAACATATAATACTGTTTGAGAAATTTATATTAATTCATTAACATACTAAGATTGAAGATAATTAGATGATAACTATTCAGAGTTGCAAATACACCCTTAAAATCAATTATCAACTAAATTTCAGATCTTTGATTAGAATAAAAATCCAAGAGCATGATTTTTATTTCGATTTCAGCAACATTTTTCATTCAATCATACTCATGTTTTAATTAAATTATAAATGTTAATTTGTTATTCGAATCCACATTCCTGATATCAAAGACACTCATCGACAGACGATTAATGTTTATTCATTATTCCATTGATCATTGTTGACTCCTTAACCTATGTTCACTTAAAATTTGGAAGAGAGATTGGTTAACTGTGAACGAAAGAGATTTCACTGATGGTGATGGAATTGGCCAGGGTATTGTTGATGATAAGGGTCAGTTGTGCAGATAAAATAGGCAGAAATTGGTGATGAACAACTAAGAAAGAGAAAATATTTGTATAAAAAAGTAAATATGGTTTTGGGATTGAAACGTTATCCAATATGAGAGGCCGGAACGTGCACCCCGGTTTTAGAGGGGTGCATAAATTTGGACCCAATTTTTTTAATGGTAAATACGTATATACCAAATGTAGCAGCTAATGCTAATTCACACATATTCTCTAGGAACTCAACTCTACACTCCTTGTTCTAAACAAAGTTCCAAAAGTATTTTGGACTTATCAGCCTTTGTAATACAAAATGTAAGTCACAAAAAAATAAGCTCCCCTAATGGTTAGAGTAATCTTTCCAACCTGATTGTTTTTTTTATCACAAATAAGAAAAATGTCATGTAACATTATTTTCGCTCATGAGTCTTGAATAAAAATCTCTCTCAAAATATGTGAGATGTTTTGAGAGATATTTTTACTTGATATTTTTTTGAAGAAAACAAACAATAATAATAGCCAAGCACAGCTGACATAAAGCTCTGAAAACTTAAAGCTGAGGTAACAACTTCGATTCATGGTCAAAATGCTTTCTTACTCAATTTTGTGAATGAGAATGATGGAAGAGTAGATCTTGATCAAGGCTCTCTATATCGCCAATAATTTGTTTATACTAAGACCTTAATTTCCTAAAGTCCATTGATTGAACAGTCTATTACCGAGACGAAGAAGAAAAGTAGGCTTTCTTATGTTATAGTATATGCGGAAATCAATTTAACTTCTCATTCCCTAGTTTTTATTTCACTGTATATTGATATTATTCATGTCATGGATTTGCCAGTGGAGTATAAATGGAAACCTTCTAAACGTATGAAATGTCCATCATTTGGTCGCTCTTGCTCAACTCAAGGAATGAAGAATAAAGCCCACTAATCCCAAGAAAGCTCAGCAACCACCTAAGGCAATATCAATGGAGAAAGATAAGGCTTTTGGTGTAAAGGAATGATAACCATGCTTAACTAGATAATGAAGTTGTGGGTGGTTGTATTATGATGGAGAAAGGGAATAATCTGGGGACTAGAGAGGAGGTGATTTAGGGAATTAGGAAAAAAAAATCGAGCATACTAGTCCTAATATGTGTAGATGCATCCTACATCTAGTGTAGCTTGTGACTATCTATAGGTTTTTCTATCAACCATAATTGGGAATGTGAACGAGGTCGGTTGGCAGGCCTAGACAGGTGTATAAAAATGATGCGATGAAAACGGGCCTACAGTAATACCGCAAGTGCACGGTCGTCAGTTGTAGCTCGTGCAAGTACGGGTCGATCCACAGAGATTGGGTGTGTTTCGGAAGTGTTTTAGCTAATTGGGTTTCTAGTTTGCTTTGGGCTTAGAAGCCTTTTGGCTTAAATTGGGCTTTGAGTACTAATGGGTTTGAATGCCCTTTGAATGAATTGGGCTTAGTGGGTTTGTCAAAAATAAAATGAACTGAGCTTGGGCTCAGTTATCTTTGAAGTGTAAATGGGCTTTGGCCTTAAACTTAAGCTTTTGATTAAGCCCACAGTTAATTGGATTGGGTTTTTTAACCTTAACCTAAACTGGGCTTTGAGCCTTAATGCAATGGGCCTCAGTGAACTAAACCTTGGGCTTTTGTTTCAGTCAAGAACCTGGGCCTTTGGTTAAGCCTGGATGGATTGGGCTCAACTTTTGAAGTGAGCTTTGGGCTGCAGGAACTGAAGTAGCAGTGGAGCAAAGCAAACAGCAGCAGTGCAAGAGCACAGAAGTGGATTGGCAGCAGCAGCAGCTGCAGAGCTCAGATGCAGGAGGCAACAGCAGCTACAGGGCAAGGAGTGGCAGCAGCAGGCAGAAAAGGAAGAGGCAGCAGAAGAAGCAGCAGCACAAGAAAATGCACAGCAGTGCAGTAGCAACAGAGCTGTAGCAGCAGTGCAGTAAATGCAAAGCAGAAATGCAACAGAGTTGCAGGTCAAACAAGTAGTAAAGAAAGTGCAAAACAGAAATGCAAGTAGTAATGCAGCAGTGCAGGTAAAGCAAATGAGAAGTGAAAGTAAAACAAATGAAAGAAAACAAGAAAGCAAAGTTAAACAGTAGAAGATGGAATTGTGGATGAGAATGAAGGTTGATGGCAAACTAGGGCATTGATTCCACCTCTTAACCTAGACTAAGTCGGATATTCCAATTGCAACCAAATTATCCTCCCAAGGTACTAGCTATCTGATTAGAGCATAACTAGTCTGAGGTTTGGACCATAATCAATTAACATGGGCTGCTGCACTTTCAATCACAGGGGTATCCTAACTACAATGTATGCCTGACATACAATGTGAGAGCAAAGTGATGAGAGGCCAAAATTGTAGTCTCCTACACAGTGGCATTAAGGTTTCATCTTCACCCTAGTGGTGAATTAGAACATGCTAACACCTAGAACTAAACAGGAACAATTACAAATGAACAGGAGCATTAAACTAACAACACATCAACAATTACACAACATCAAACACAACACAGTGAACAAGAAGAAAAATATGCAAATGATGAAAATTGACAATGAAATTAAAATCAAACCTAACCCAATTAGGGGGAAACTTGGCTAGTCCAAGAACAAGTTTTACATCTCATACATCAGTTCTTTTATACCCAAATTAGCAAATTAGGGTTTACACCCATTTTCCCCAAATCATTCAACACAGTACAATTAGGGTTTAAATTATTACCCAAATTTAGCTTCCAACTCCAAAATTTGCTCGACCCATGCTTCTTGATGTCCCTCTGATGCTCTTCCTGCTCCTATTGTCCCCTAATTTCTAGCTATTTTACTCACCCCAAAACCTAGGGTTTCAGAGGTTGTGAGATGAAGAAAATAGCTAGGCTAGGGCGTTGTCGGGTGTTGGAGATGGTAGTGGCAGTGATGGAACTGGTGGTGGCAGAACTGTGGAGGTGATGGTGTTGGCGGCATGGCAGAGAGGGGAGGTGGTGTTGCAGAGCTCTGCAATTTTTTGGGAAGAAGGGGAAGAAGAGCTCGATGGGATTAGGATTAGGGGTTGTTTGGTTGGGAATAGGGTATGTGTTGCTATGGTGTGAGGCGGAGACCTCAAGTTTAGATGTTGGCGAATCTGAGATGTTGGATCATTGGTCTGAGTGGAATCGAACGGATAGATGGAAGGATGTGTGAAGCGACCGTCGGATTCTGAGGTGCAACGAAGTTAACGGCACCAGATGGAGTTAGGTACTGTAGTGTAAGGCGGAATCATCGGGATTTGATGCACAGGCATAGGAGCGACCGTTGGATTCAACTACCATCTAATCTGAAGGCTTGGAATTTCAGCGCTGTGGTGCTTGGCAGAGACTCCGATTTTGATGCTCTATGAAGGAGCGACCGTCGGATGCTCCGAGAACTGATCTGATGGCTGAGAACGGAGGCGCTTTTGTGTGTAGAAAATGAGGTTGTGCGCACCATTCTTCGCGGCTTCCTTGCGTAATTTCTCCCGGCTTTTCACTACTTTTCTGCTCTTTTCGCTCCGCGACTCATCCGAACTTTATTTATTACCTAAAAATGCAAAATTAATTAATAAAAATATTTATTCTTGAAAACAATGAAAATACAGAATATGGGATAAAATGTAGAATTAATGCACAAAAGATGAGTTAAATGCCAACAAAAAGGGATAAATATATACAATATTTGGCACTCATCAAATACCCCCAAACCTGAATTTTACTTGTCCTCAAGTAAAACAAAACTAAGGAAATCCTACTATACCACTGTCGCTGGTCTCTCGAATGCATTTAGCGTATGCACTAAGCCTTTTAAACCACTAAGTGTCCCTAGTGGACGAGTTGAAGTCTCGTGAAGGTTTACCAGAGGTGTGCCTACAAAACCTAAGGACAAAATATAAGCTCATATTCCATCAAACGTGACATGTGCAAAACAGTTAAGCTCACAGCAAAATGGAGATGTCAATCTAGCTATCGAAGGCACAATCCTAGCACTGATAACAAATAAGACATGTGATAAGAGTGTAAAGTGTATCTACACATGTGTAAAGAAAGATCTGAAGTTATGACTACTAATCACCAAGAGATAGTTTCTCAGGCTAAGAACTGAGGTCGAAATCTAGCTAGCTGTCCGGACTTTACGAGAATTGTGAATGAGTTGGAGGTATTTCACAATTTCTCGCGTTGTACATCAATGGCATACACCCTCCTTGCTTATTACAAAAGAAACAACAAAAGATGACTATTTACATGACTCTTATTTACATTGACAATCTCTTTTATTTTTGGAACAAGAGATGATGGAATTGATAAATACTTGATTTTTTTGTATTTTTCTGATTTTTTTTTTTTTTTTTTTTTTTTTTTTTTTTTTTTTTTTTTTTTTTTTTTTTTTTTTTTTTTTTTTTTTTTTTTTTTTTTTTGAACAAAACACTTTTGATACATAACAAAAGAAACAAAAGATTACATGACACTTTGCAAGAGGTAGCCCTTTTTGATGCACCCAGTTAAATTCGATGGTTGTCTTTCTTAATGTAACCTCCACCTTCTATCCCAACCAACCAAAGAACAAGCTAGTCAAGTTTCGTTCAGTATTCTAAAGTGATTGGCAATCGTAACTTCCTATCCAACACCTTGAAGATCGAGGCCATACATGTATTGGTAGATCGTGCGCGTGCAAATTTCTTATCACTATGTGAATTGTGCTAGAATCAGGGTGCCTAAATATCTAGACTAAGACTCCTAATAAAATACATATTTGCACAAGAGTCAACATTTCAAGGTAAATGAGCTCCATTTTTTTGATTTTTTCATTTTTTAATTTTTTTGAATTTTGATTTTTTAATTTTTTTTGGAATTTTTCAATTTTTTCAAAAAGAAGAAGGAGTTTTGTTTTCAATTATAGCATATTATCGTGGTATCTACTCTATACCCCCAAACCTAAACTAAACATTGTCCTCAATGTTTCAAAATATGGAAAGAATTAAAATGCAACATATGGAAAGGGACATGCTGAGTAGAGTAAAAGGAGAGAGATACCCGATTTCGGCGAAAGCAGAATTAAAACTCCGTTATTCAAGGCAAAAATCCAACATATTTCAGCCGAGATCATATTGGATTAGCAAAATATATACAAAAGGAACAAAAGGGTTTTTAAAATTTTATCTACTGGATTATATACAAAAAATTCACCATACACTAACAATCTAAAGAGTTGAGGATCAACCCAAAAGACAGAAGTGTAGACATTTCAACAGCTTCACACAATAATAACAGGAAAGAAACGCAAGTGAAACTGTGAAACAAAATGAGCTACCCCCAAACCTGGATTTTACAGAAGATATAATTTTGAAAACAAAATCGCGCAGTTTTGGGGGTTCATCATGCACAAGGTCTAGCTCAAATGAACTGTGCTAGGGACGGGCAAACATGCTATTTCCAACTGTGGTTCCTCAAATGTATTATATTTGGAAGCAAAATAGTCCAAGAGGACTTGGGAAGCACACAGTTCCAAACCTAGGTTGGGCATTCTCAGAGAAATTGGTTTTATAATATTGGTACAAACCAAATCTAGGTTGGGTGGAAGGCCATCAGATTGTGACTTAGGTAGAAGAATAGGCATATCATTATCAATCAAATCAAAATCTTCTAACTCATCTACACATGTCACATCATGCTCACAATCATCACTCACATTGGCAAGTTCACACTTAGAATCATCAACATCATCAACAGATTCATTCTCATGCATCGGGAAATCAGGAGAAATATCACAATGTGACCTAGGTAGAGAATCAGACACATCAAATATATTTTCATGCATATTAGTGTCTACAGAAGATTCAACTATTCCTATGTCATGCTCATCTTCACAGAATAATTGTACGAATCCCATGTCAATATCAAAATCATATGAATTACAATGAGTATTAGAAAAAACAACATTCATGAAGGTCGAGGGCGAGAAGCCATATGTTATTGAACCAACAGGTTCCACAATATTTTCATGTTCTTCTAACACATCATCATAATCATCATAATCATCATCATGGTAGCATGCATATTGGTCCTCATTAAAAGTGGTGGTGTCGTTAGTCGATTCATGTTCCTCTAAATTAGGTTCATATTCAACATTATTTATATGAATGGGACTAGACACTTCATTAGGGACAACATACATTTCCTCATGAATTTCCTCCTTTTGTAGGTGAAGCAAAATCTGATCTAAATATGCCTGAATTCGTGATGTAGATCTATCGAAGTTTTGCTCACTAAGTCTTAAAGCTTCTGTGGTGGAATCTAAATTCATGGGAGTACAAAATTCTTCATGTTCAAATTGTGGTGATTGGTACATGTGTGCATGGTCATTAGGGTTTATAAAAGATTGATCGCAACCCTCAAAGGATTGATTATGGTCCCAATGACTACCATTCTCACAATTTATGGGCATTTCATACCTTGGATTTTCTCTAGATTGCCTAAAATTATGCAAAATGTGACAATGCTCAACAGGGTGGTCTAAACTACCACATGCGGGACATGCATAGATTTCAGGTTGCCTAAGAAAATTAGATGTGACAGATTCCTCATGTGATTGCATTTCTAAAGCTGTGATTCGAGCTTCTATTTGATCCATAAGTGATGATTGTGTGAGTGAGGCACTAGCAAAATGTTCATTTTCACGTTGTGGCGAATGATGCATGTATGAATAGTCATTAGGGTTCATGTATTGCGGCTCGGGACTTTGAAAATGTCCATAATAATTCCTATGACTATTGACATCATGGTCCGTGGAAGGTTCATAACGTGGCATATGCCCATAAGCAAGTTCTCTAAGAGTTTTATTTCCATCCCCAGGAGCAGACCAATATCCAGACATGATTGGCTCAAAAGCTAAGTAACTATGTTACAAAGCTCAGAATTTGGTTTTTAAAGGGTTTGGATTTTTGGGAAAAATTTGGTTTTGGTGGGAGACATTTGAAAATTTGGTTTAAAATAGGAGTAAAAATAAAAATTTGGTTTAAGATGGGAGCAAGTAAAAATTTGGTTTTAAAATTGGGAGCAAAGTAGAAATATTTTTTTTTTTTTTTTTAAAGAAAAATAAAATTAAAAAAAATAAAATTTGGTTTTTGAATGGGAGCAAGCCCACTGTGCAAGCCTCTAATGAAATGGAAGGAAGGCTGCGGCCCACAATCGGTTATCAGCTGGGTTTAAACCCAGAGTCCAAAATACAAGTCCAATGGAAAAATTTAAACAAGCCCACACAAAATAAATACAAGCCCACAAATTAAACAACAAGCCCACACATAAATTATTACAAACCCAAAATAGAAAAATAAAAAGCCCAAAAAATTGGGTTAATTATTACAAGCCCACAATTAAAGAAATTTGGAAGCCCACAGGTTGGGTTCTCTCAATGGAATGGGTTTAGGCTTACCTTTTTAGCACAACCCAGCTGCTCTGATATTGTTGCAAAAACCCAGTTGGGGTTTGGTTCTTTTCCTTGGTGGCGTCCCAGCAGAGGAAAAACAGGTTCAGAATCAGCAGGTCCAACAGCAAATGAAATGAAGCAGATGCAGATGCAAATGCTATGCAATGAAATACAAAATAGCTAAAAAAACACAGATAAAACACAGCACCAATCCCCGGCAGCGGCGCCAAAAACTTGGCAGGCCTAGACAGGTGTATAAAAATGATGCGATGAAAACGGGCCTACAGTAATACCGCAAGTGCACGGTCGTCAGTTGTAGCTCGTGCAAGTACGGGTCGATCCACAGAGATTGGGTGTGTTTCGGAAGTGTTTTAGCTAATTGGGTTTCTAGTTTGCTTTGGGCTTAGAAGCCTTTTGGCTTAAATTGGGCTTTGAGTACTAATGGGTTTGAATGCCCTTTGAATGAATTGGGCTTAGTGGGTTTGTCAAAAATAAAATGAACTGAGCTTGGGCTCAGTTATCTTTGAAGTGTAAATGGGCTTTGGCCTTAAACTTAAGCTTTTGATTAAGCCCACAGTTAATTGGATTGGGTTTTTTAACCTTAACCTAAACTGGGCTTTGAGCCTTAATGCAATGGGCCTCAGTGAACTAAACCTTGGGCTTTTGTTTCAGTCAAGAACCTGGGCCTTTGGTTAAGCCTGGATTGGATTGGGCTCAACTTTTGAAGTGAGCTTTGGGCTGCAGGAACTGAAGTAGCAGTGGAGAGCAAAGCAAACAGCAGCAGTGCAAGAGGCACAGAAGTGGATTGGCAGCAGCAGCTGCAGAGGCTCAGATGCAGGAGGCAACAGCAGCTACAGGGCAAGGAGTGGCAGCAGCAGGCAGAAAAAGGAAGAGGTGCAGCAGAAGAAGCAAAGCAGCACAAGAAAATGCACAGCAGTGCAGTAGCAACAGAGCTGTAGCAGCAGTGCAGTAAATGCAAAGCAGAAATGCAACAGAGTTGCAGGTCAAACAAGTAGTAAAGAAAGTGCAAAACAGAAATGCAAGTAGTAATGCAGCAGTGCAGGTAAAGCAAATGAGAAGTGAAAGTAAAACAAATGAAAGAAAACAAGAAAGCAAAGTTAAACAGTAGAAGATGGAATTGTGGATGAGAATGAAGGTTGATGGCAAACTAGGGCATTGATTCCACCTCTTAACCTAGACTAAGTCGGATATTCCAATTGCAACCAAATTATCCTCCCAAGGTACTAGCTATCTGATTAGAGCATAACTAGTCTGAGGTTTGGACCATAATCAATTAACATGGGCTGCTGCACTTTCAATCACAGGGGTATCCTAACTACAATGTATGCCTGACATACAATGTGAGAGCAAAGTGATGAGAGGCCAAAATTGTAGTCTCCTACACAGTGGCATTAAGGTTTCATCTTCACCCTAGTGGTGAATTAGAACATGCTAACACCTAGAACTAAACAGGAACAATTACAAATGAACAGGAGCATTAAACTAACAACACATCAACAATTACACAACATCAAACACAACACAGTGAACAAGAAGAAAAATATGCAAATGATGAAAATTGACAATGAAATTAAAATCAAACCTAACCCAATTAGGGGGAAACTTGGCTAGTCCAAGAACAAGTTTTACATCTCATACATCAGTTCTATTTATACCCAAATTAGCAAATTAGGGTTTACACCCATTTTCCCCAAATACATTCAACACACAGTACAATTAGGGTTTAAATTATTACCCAAAATTTAGCTTCCAAACTCCAAAATTTGCTCGACCCATGCTTCTTGATGTCCCTCTGATGCTCTTCCTGCTCCTATTGTCCCCTAATTTCTAGCTATTTTACTCACCCCAAAACCTAGGGTTTCAGAGGTTGTGAGATGAAGAAAATAGCTAGGCTAGGGCGTTGTCGGGTGTTGGAGATGGTAGTGGCAGTGATGGAACTGGTGGTGGTGGCAGAACTGTGGAGGTGATGGTGTTGGCGGCATGGCAGAGAGGGGAGGTGGTGTTGCAGAGCTCTGCAATTTTTTGGGAAGAAGGGGAAGAAGATCTCGATGGGATTAGGATTAGGGGTTGTTTGGTTGGGAATAGGGTATGTGTTGCTATGGTGTGAGGCGGAGACCTCAAGTTTAGATGTTGGCGAATCTGAGATGTTGGATCATTGGTTCTGAGTGGAATCGAACGGATAGATGGAAGGATGTGTGAAGCGACCGTCGGATTCTGAGGTGCAACGAAGTTAACGGCACCAGATGGAGTTAGGTACTGTAGTGTAAGGCGGAATCATCGGGAGTTGATGCACAGGCATAGGAGCGACCGTTGGATTCAACTACCATCTAATCTGAAGGCTTGGAATTTCAGCGCTGTGGTGCTCGGCAGAGACATCAGATTCTGATGCTCTATGAAGGAGCGACCGTCGGATGCTTCCGAGAACTGATCTGATGGCTGAGAACGGAGGCGCTTTTGTGTGTAGAAAATGAGGTTGTGCGCACCATTCTTCGCGGCTTCCTTGCGTAATTTCTCCCGGCTTTTCACTACTTTTCTGCTCTTTTCGCTCCGCGACTCATCCGAACTTTATTTATTACCTAAAAATGCAAAATTAATTAATAAAAATATTTATTCTTGAAAACAATGAAAATACAGAATATGGGATAAAATGTAGAATTAATGCACAAAAGATGAGTTAAAATGCCAACAAAAAAGGATAAATATATACAATATTTGGCACTCATCATCGGTGACTTGGATTTAGAGTCACAACCCCCAGCTACGAGTGAATTTATATTAAAATCCATAAGAACTTAGGCATAAAGATGGAGAAATCGATGCAAGTGTACAAATTTGCAACTTGAATCCTTTTAACATCCCAAGACATAAAAAACAAATTGCAAATGAAGAGTTGACAATTGAAGAACCTGTTAGCAGAAAGGAAGAAGTTGGTACTTCTCATTTGAATGTGGTGGTGGGGGCTTGTGAAGAGTGTAATTCTAAATATGTTGTAGACAAGCACAATCAATCTAATTCAATGGTTAATGGATGTTCAACTGACTCAAATATGATTTATGATTCTAATGGGAAGTCGAAGTCAAAGGCGGATCTACCAACTCGAATGGATTTCACTTGAGTTACGATTCATTAAAGAAAAAATATCATGGGTACGGATTTGAGTTTGCTTTAAATTCTAATTTTTCTAAACAGTTGAAACAAGTTAATTTTCCGAATCTAGAAGCTAAATTGGAATCACTCTCAGTTAGTGAGGCTGAAATCATGCTCAAATCGATTCCTTAATCGCTTCTGATAAGATTTTGGGTATCTCTGACCATCGTATGATGAGGTCTATGTGTCGGGATATTATTGGGAGGAATGCAAGAGAGGGAAACACCTTTGATTGACTGTCGTGATAGTTTGGGAGATTTCGACTCTGACTATGATTATGATGAAAAAATTGAAGCTGTCAAATGCACGTTCCAGGATGAAAATGAGGATTTTGGAGGGTGAGTTTGCTTTTCTTAGATTTCTAGGTTGGTATTAAGGATATTAAGGATAACTGTCTTCATATATTGTCAGGTTGGTATTTTAGAAATCTTACTCAAGCTGGCAGATCCGTAATGGTAAACCATGTGTGAAAAGGCGAGAGTACCCAAATGTACCTCAAGATAAAACTTTTCCTACCTATAAGTCCTTTCTCCGAAAGTGATTGTCTATGAACTGAGTCGAGACAATACAACTAATCGGTTCACACTTCGTGTGATCGTCTATGGATAGGAGATCGAGACAATACAACAACGAAGTATGTTACTTGATAAAAAGGTTCAGACTTAACCAAACACAATAGGATTCACTTATCATGTAAATAGGAATTAACATTTGTGTGATTTACTTTAATTATAATAAAACAATTATAATGCAGAAATATAAAGTAAATGACACAACAAGATTTTGTTAACGAGGAAACCGCAAATGCAGAAAAACATCGGGACCTTGTCCAGAATTGAATACTCTCAGGATTAATCCGCTACACAAAATTACACCTAACTTCGTATAGTTGAGACCAAGCAACTAAACCTATAGTTCACCTAGTTACGTCTGTATTCCCACGCCTCCGACCTTAGTCACGTACTTGGAACAATTCATTTTGTTCGTATTCCAAACAATAAAGGAACAACAAATCTGTTTGGTATCAACTCTATTCAACCAAGTGATATGAGTCGGACAAAGGCTCTTCCGTTTATCTTAACATAAACTCCTTCGTCAGGTTCTTAGATCTATCGTATGTTCAATTACCGAAGTAATCGTTTAAGATTAAGCCAACAACACTATTAATCCAAAGAATTGTGTTGATGCCGATCTACTCAATTAATCAATCCAATCTATCACAAAGATAAACCGTTTATTAATTGGATCCTCTTTTACCGAAACAAGTATTGTGCACACCAAAGATTATGAACCCACAAATCAGAAATCTTCAATATATTCTTCGTCTTCAAATCTTCTTAGATCTTCAATAAAAACCTGCACACAATCACTTGAATCTCTTGTGATCAATCACGTACCGAACGGAGTCTGTTAACAATGGATTATCACAAGATCGTCTTTAGATCTAACAACAATCTAAAGATCCATGTCGAAACTCTGAACTAGTTTGAGTGAATCTTATATCAAAAGAGAAGATTCTCAAGCATAAACAAACTATGTGCAATCAAAGTTCAACCACCGTTAGTCAATCAAATCAAAGAAAACAAAAGATAAACCGCAATTATCTAGTTTCCCACCAACGGTACACGCTAGAGCTTCTCAATCCCAAAGAAGACTTTAAACTGAGCGGTCGTAAGAGATTTCGCCTAATTAGGCTACTCTCCTCTCCGAATAGGTGGCTATACCAGTAACAACACAACAAAAAAGAAGTTTGTTGTTACGAAAGATTAGTTTGCAAGAAAAGCAAACTTCAAGTATTTATAGATAAGCAAGTTTGGACACCAAGGAATTTCCAAAACCGAAAATATTCTCAAGATATTCAGTAAATCACACATTTGGTTTCCATAATTTCTGGAAATGCTCTGTCCAAAAATAATGATCGAAATCTCTCGGAAAATCTCTAATTAGTAAATTCACATTACTGATTCTTATTTCCCTACAAAATGAAGTTAAATACCTTAATTAAAAGATTCTTAACTTATTTATGTTTCGATTATGGGATTCTCTTCCCTTAGCTATTAAGGAATAACTTTGAACAATTAAAAAAATAAACATTCATAGCACGTGTTCAAAGTATGTCGACATCTTAACTTTGTAAGTTTTCTTTCACACTTACAACCTTGAAACCGATTTTCCACACTTCCAAACAAGTTTAGAATTGGTTCATCTGACTTTCAAAAACTATGCGATTGATCAAATAACATTCAATCACAATCATGGGTTTAACGGTTCTACCAAAACAAGTTTCGGTTCTACCTTCCATGTGAGTACTGTGCATAGTCACACTAGCTTTCCAAAATTCGGTTGACTAGGTACTAGGATCGTTTCCCCATATATATATGGTATCTAACTTATATGTGTTGCACATGTCCATAGGATCGGTTCCCCTTTGCCTAAAAACGTGTTGCACATGTCCATAGGGTCGGTTCCACTTTCTGCTATAAACCTTGCTGCACCTCATACATGGATCGGTTCTCCTTTGTGATGTACTGCACCTCTTACTAGGATCGTTTCCCCTTTCCCATATTTGGTCAGACAAAAAATCACAAACCCGATCATACCATCTCAGGTGATTACTTAAGATCGGTTTCACTAATAAAAGTCATACCAATACATAAGTCAGGCCTTTTTGAATAGTTCCACCAAGAACACAACAAGTCGTGAACGGTTATACTCAATCACACATATTGGTTGTTCATAAGATATGCAATGAATAACAAAACCAATAATGTCTGGCAATTTCCTTTTCGATTCACAAACAAGTTTATGAACTTACTTCCTTAGAACACATGTAAAACATTGTTCCCAAGGATGAAATCCTCACCTCATACCCATACATAATCACAATAGCATTCAAATGATTATGGCGATGTCTTATCTACAAAGTTTAATGGTTAATCAATAAACTTCGTATTGTATTCCTTAATACTATGTCTATCTAGAGTTCAAATGTGCTTCGCAGTTTTGTTTTCAATATGCACGACTTGAAAGATACGTTAGGGAATGAAACAATTCAAATCAAATATCACTAACCTCAAGTGGAAGGATGATTGTTGTCGTTGTAGCTCCTTGATTCTTCACATCTTCAAGTCTTCACAATACTTGTAAAGTCTCAAATCCTAATACATTCAAGCTAACCTATACGAAGTTGACTCTAGTACATAATCAAGCGAATCTTAACATGAGTTTTGATTCACTAAAATATGACAACCAAACTTGACATACCAACGCTTGGTGGGTTCGACCGAGCTATGCTCTAACAATGTGCTCAACTCAGTACCACTCTATCAGATGGGTATATTCCAGTTACTTAAGCAGTTAAATCAGTTAACAATAATACAAAGGAAATTCTTTTGGGGACATAAATCTAATAGAGGTTTCAACCCACTTTCCTGGCATAAGCTATGTAAATCTAAGGATATCGGTGGACTAACATTCAGGGATATCAAAATAGTTGATCTAACTTTACTGTCTAAGCTAGTATGGAGAGTTTGCACTGAATCTTCTTTATTATGGGTCAAAATCCTTCAGCAAAATATTTCAAAGATATAGATGTGCTTCATTACGCAGTTGTTAAATCTAATTTTGCATGGGTATGATATAAGATTGAGAAGGGACTCAAAGTTGTACAAGAAAATTGCTTCATAAAAGTTAACTATGGTAGGAGAACGAGAATATGGAAGGATAGGTAGGTTTTTGGCATGCATCAACATCCTACTCATAGTTTAGAAAATCATAGTTCTTTCATCTTTGTAAGTGAATTAATCTTGTCGAACTCTAATATTTGGAATATCACTTTGATCAATCAACTGTTTGATGAACCTGCTGCTTCACGGATTACTTTAATGTTCTTGGACATCACTCAAGAAGATAATATAATATGGATGGTGGCCAAGGATGGTAATTTTTCCAGTAAAAAGCACTTATAATATGTTGTCAGATAGTCAAAGAGATGCTCAAGTAATTGCAATTCCAACTCGCACTTGGAAATCCCAGTGGAAATGTAAAGTTGCATACATAATTAAGTTATTTGTATGGAAGTACATCAGGGACATCATCCAAACTAAAAGCAGGATACCGAGATTCAATTTGTATTTTGAAACTATTTGCAGAAGTTGTGGTAGATCAGATGATATAATTGAACATCTCCTCCTAGAATGTACACATGCGAGCGATGTATGGAGATGTAGTAATGTGGATATTGATGCTGTTAATAGTAGTTTTGTTACAGTAGCACAGTGGCATACACGTTGGTTCAAATATAATCAAGCTATGTGAGAAGAAAGCTAGTTGTATAGACTTATGATTGGTTGCTGGATAATTTGGAAAGACAGACGTGACTCTGTCTTTCAGGGGGTATCACTAAACCCTTTTAATTATATGCAAAAAATAAATTACTATTTGAATTTTTGTTTGGGTTATTTTGTTTTTGGTACTCAAGTTTTGTCCAAATTTAGAGTTTGGTCAAACATTTGTCCAGCTTTGCATTTGGTACTTGGAAATAACGTTGACTTGGTTAGATTTTGACTTCCACTAAATAAATATTTTTGTGGATTTTTTTCTGTGGATTTTTTTTTTAATAACTATTCAGAAATTAAGTGAAATCTAATTATTATTATAAATTACTGTTATTTCCTTTCACTTTACCAAAACAATCTCTCTACAGCCCTAATTCATTTCTGATTCATCTTCTTGCGCCTCCACAGACATCATAACTGCATATGAACCATCTCATATCCTGATTTCAAATCCCGTGTATCATCAGCTTCTTCTCTGAAATTCGAATTCCAGATGCAACCCATCTCCTCAAATCCGCTCCTCCATCTTCTTCGGCTCCAACCCCATCTTGTTAAAACCACCCCTCACATATGCAAACCAAAATCACCATTTCAGATTTTTGACTATCTTGGAATAAGAAGATTGTGATTAACGGAGATGAACATCTTCATTGAAACTCTGAACCAATATATTTTGAAAATCTCAAAGATTTCGAAGAAGTTTCTGAAAAAATCTCTGATTCAGGAAATGAGATTATACATGCAAATGATTACCTAGAAAAAATTCAATACACCCAATTTTAGAAGTTTCAGATGAAATTCACAAGAACCCTTTTTCAATTTGGGGTAAAATTCAATACACCCATATCAACCCCTAAATTTCAGTTTGGGAAAAAAAATCAATAAACTCATATCAAATACATAAACAAAATCAAAAGATTGATTAGCTGATTGTAACCATTCTTCTTTGTCATCAGTATCTCGTTTTGCGAAAAACAACTCCATTATCGTCTCAATTAACTTCTTCGTTAATTCTTCATTTGTATAATAATGAATCATTCGTAGTGGCGGTTTATGATGATGGAAGTAATGGAGAAGCAACACCATTAAGATTATGAGTATGACTCTAGGTTGAATTGATTAGAGAGCTACGTTGGGTTTCTAGTGTCTCTACTGTATTAGTGGGTTGTTATATGATTTTTAGCCAGGGAGATGATACAGAACAAAGACAAACACGTGAGGGTGTGGTATAATAAGAGGGAAATGTTAGTAAAGTAAAGGGTACGGTGGTAAATTTGATTAGTTATTAATTTTATTTAAGTTTTTAAATAATTATTAACCAAAGTCAAGATTTTGCCGGTCAACGTCAGTCAACGTCAATTCTAAGTACCAAACGCAAAGCTGGACAAATGTTAGACCAAACACTAAAGCTGGACAAAACCTGAGTACCAAAAACAAAATAACCCTTTTTTTTTCCTCATAATGTTCTGCATGATAGTAGTGACACCAACATTGCTTTCCGTATATTGCCTATTTCACATTGGAAACCAACTGATTATGGTTTGGTTAAATCTAATATAGATGCCTCTTTTTGTCTTGAAACTAACTGAGCTGGTATTGGTATGGTCTTTCGAGATCATACAGGTCGTTGTAGAGGGATCAAAGAACTTTCTTGACAGATTGCTTAGACCCTGAAGAAGCTGAATGCAAGCGATACGGGAAGCACTTATGTGTATTAAAGCTTTGCAGAGAAGGAGAATTCACATAGAAGGGGATGCTAAAGTAGTTATCCAATCCATCACGGAAGATTTCTATTTCATATTAGTTCTAATTTTGAATTTTGCATGTTCTCTTGTGTTAGTAGAAAGAATAACCAGGTTGCCGATGCTATCTCGAAACTTGTTAGAGAATGTTTAGGTGACCTGATAAGTTACAATAACTTTCCTTGAAGTATTTGTACGTAACCTTGTAGCCATAGATCAAAATTTCTCGTTGGCTAGTTCTCTTTTAATAAAATCCTTTCAATTATTAAAAAAATCTAAAATATCATCGAATCTATTATTAAATATTTTATACGATTCACTGGATCATAGTTGGTGTTTAGAGTGATAGGTGCCTGAAATATATCATTTGATGTCAATTTCTTATGTTTTTCTTAGTTATTTCTCTTGTATTTTTGTATATTACGCTTTGTTATTATTTTATAGGCGTTTTGGAGTCATTCGAGTAAAAGAATAAGAAACAGCTGCAGAAGGGAAAAGAATGTCATTCTAAAGGAAAGTGCTATCGGGAGCCCAGAAGAGGATAAAGGACAACCATTTGAAGGTTCACTAAAGACAGAATGCTGTTCAGATAAGGGCCACCTTCCTCTTTTAAACACCAACTAGGTCGTTACATAAATTATTTGGTTCAGTTTTCTCTTCACTGAATCGTAAAGAACAAGAGATGCACCAAAGAGTTCACGCCGGCAAGGTTAGGATCGATGGCTGAATACCAATGGAACATGGAGGATTTCGAATTCCATACAAGAGAAGGAAGGTTAGTACGAGTTGCTTGTGATTACACAGTTGGGTTGTTACTGAACCAAGTCGACTGCCATAGACAGAGTTAACACTGGAAAATAAGTGAAGAGACTGACAGGGGGTTAGTCCTCGAGTGATTTCTGGGGAGTTGAGTGTATTTTAAATCTCAGGAATTTTGAGAGATTTTGAGAGAGTGTAGGGAGTTTGAGAGAATTTGGTGTTTTTGAGTTCAGAGAGTTTGCGGGAGTGTAGGGAGTTTGAGAGAGTTTATTAGAGGGAGTTTGGGGGAGTTTGAGAGAGTTCACTCCTAACTCATTCTCTTTTAAGAAACAATAAACCCTCATTTGCAAATAACATTGATCTTTAATCAAAAGAAAATAAATAAATGAAAATGATCATATCTCTGTATCAATAGTATGTTATTTTGTGCAACGAGATAATTTTTTTTCCCTTCAATTTGACGGTCTCCATACAATTCTAACTCCCTTTGTTCACGAACATTTTTCCACATTTTCATGTTGAAGCTTTTACTAACTGTCCACCGAGAGAGACCAAATGTGTCACGTATTGTGATGGAATTAAAATTTGGTTCAAAATCTTTTCTCCGAGCTATAGCATTTATTGAATCTTATTTATTTCTAAAATTAGGGTTCTTATTTAGGGTGGTTAAGGGAGTAGTGGTTGGTTATAGGTGGTGATGGTAGTGGTGAGAAAATAGTTTTGACGGTGGTTGTAGAAGTGGTAATGTAATTCAACTCAGGAAAGCGCTAATTGTGAAGACTTCTACATTTTTTTTGTTGGTGCATCTTACGGGATATGTAGATCTAAACAAATCTATATATCCACATGTTTTCATGGACTCTAGATCACTATCCTAATATTTTCCTAGAAATGTTTCACCGTATCATAATGGCCATCATCTGACAATCATTTCATCATGTTGGAAACAACATTTTTGTTGGTGAGATTTGAGAAATCCGTATGATTTGAAAAGAAAGATTTTGAACCAAATTTGGTCGTGAGACCAAAATACACTAAAATCTCTACTCTTTTGAGAGATTTGTTGTGAGACCAAAATACACTAAAAACTCCTTCGAACTCCCCAAAGCAACCAACTCCCTAGTATTGTAGGGTTTTATGACTAACAGGGAGTTCAAGAGCTTTTTTTAAACTCTCCAGCAACTAACAGGTGTTTTCTAGGGAGTTCAGGAGACTCCTCTAAACTCCCCCACGACTAACGGGGATTTGGAGAGACTCCCTCAAACTTCCTCAGGACTAACAGGAGAAAACCCAAATACATTAAAATCTCTCGAACTCTCCCACCACTAACCCCCTGTGAATTGCTAGCCATGGTTCAATGTTTGTCTGCTAGGAGGTTGGGAGAGATGGGTTGATCTCATATTCACAAATGCAGACAAGAACTTAAGCTGAAGCCAAGGAAAACCAGGGAAGATACAAGTTCTGCCATTGATTGTCAGTGATGAATGGAGATGATTAAAAGGGGATTTTGATTTCTAGAATGCTAAGAAACATTGGGTTAAGCTACATTTGGAATCTGGCACCTAGTTAGCAATTCGGGATTCGGCAAACGTACGGAACGACAAACGTACGAGTATTATACGGTTTTATAAAATTCAGATTCGGTCCAAAATTCGGTCAACGGGACGTGATTCGTCAGTAATTCAGAACGGCATACGTACGTGTATAATTCGATTTATAAATGTGAGTTCGGCTCTGAAAATTCGGTATCTATATATAACAAATAATTTGTATTTATAAGGTCATAGACCAATTTTTATGCATATGTGTGAGTTATTTAAGGAAAAAATAAACTTAATATGATGATATTAATAATATATACAACATTAGTTATCCAAGAGGACGTCGTATGGTGGTTTAGATGCCTGGTTAGTGAGTTTGAGATCTCTCTCACCTTCACCTTCAAATCTCTTCAGTCGTTTTTGTTTCATAAAAATTACAACACTTCTAATATTCGGTCGTGTATGTTCGGAAGGCAGTAAAGCCCAAAAAGTGGAGTCTTTGAAAAGTAAAAGCTAAAGAATTTATGGCGAATTAAGCGGACGTATCATTCGGAATATGTAAAATTCGTGAACGGTTCGCGAATAATCCGGGAATGCCACATAATACGCGACTTGGGTTCGGAGTTGCAAACGTACGCGAATAAGACGGTAAAATTCGTGATACGGAAAAATTCGCGAATGATTCGCGAATCATTCGCAAACTTACTAACTAGGATCTGGCAGCAAAGTGATTGAAGTTTGTCGCTTTGTGTGAAGTTAAGTCGAGAAAGAGGAAGAAGAAAGTATGCATCGGATCTGGCAGCAAAGTGATTGAAGTTTGTCGCTTTGTGTGAAGTTAAGTCGAGAAAGAGGAAGAAGAAAGTATGCATCTTTGCTGCCATACAGATTGAGGTTGATGACTATGAATTAAATGAATTAATAATTAATTGGTTTGTGATTGAATGTGAAATCTTCGCAGGGAAGGAGTTGTGCAAGCTCCAAGATACAGCCGGTACATAACTTTCACCAGTTTACTAGTCGCAGACAAGCTGTTTGTAGAAATGCCTGAGCCACCAGATATTCAGTTTCAAGTTCTGTTGCCAACAGGTTGGCTGCACCGGGGTTGCCATCAGCTAGACCATGGCTTTGGTGGGTATCCGAGAAGAAGTAGGAGAGGATTTAGCAGCTACGTACAACACTGTACTTGGGCAATCAGATTCGAGTGTTGGGTTTGGCCGAGAAGTCAGGTTATGGAGATAGTTTATGAGCCAGTAAAACAAGGAAGATCACAAGTTCAGTTGCCGTGGAAGTCGTGATTCCAGTGAGTCTTTGCAAAAGATTTAGACAGCAAGCTGATGCGGTAAATGTTAAATCCGTAGTGGTTTGCCCATGGGTTCTGTGGTTCGAGTTATGGTGGCTTTGAGGTCAAGTTGTGGCTGAATTATATTGCAGCAAGGCTTTGCCGTTGGATTTGTGATCATATGGGTTATATTTGGATTGTTTTACAGTTTGTGCTCGAGAAGGAAAGTTGGGTCCTTGCCTAGAACGATTTTGCAGGATCTGGAAGAGGATATTGAAGCTATAAAAGAGATAAAAACCCACAGAGAAGAATGATCTCATACCCCTCTACAACAGCTGCCGCAACCCTAGTTTCAGCGAGCAAAAGCTCGCTGAACAATCATCATCTGCGTCGCATACACCATCTCTGCATCTCCATTACCATCTGCATCTCCACCTGCCATCATCATCATCTGCATACACCCATACCACCTGCACTTCACCTGCATATCCATCAGTTCTCACCTGCACCTGCATCCATCAGTATACCACCAGTGCATAGCTTCTCCACCTGCATATTCACTCACCAGTTCTATTCATATCACTGTTCCACCTGCAGTCCACTGAACAACATCAATCCTTTGCATTGAGACCAGTTTGCAGCTACAGCAGCAGCAGAACAATACCAGTTCAGTCCATATCCATCTCGACAGCAGCATTCTACCACCAGACCACAGTTCACACCACCAGCTGCTGTTCCATCTATCACCACTCCACCAACATCGCTTCACAAGCTGGGTTGCTTTGGTTTGCTGTCTTGGTTTTGTATTTCTGGATTTTATCTCTTTGCCATGAACTCCAGTAGCTAAGCATCTTGATTAGGGACGATTTTGATGTCCGAAACATGAATTCGAATTGATATTTAAACTGCCTTGTTTTCTTGTGATTTATCTTGTTATTGCTTATTCTCTACCTTGCCAATATTGTTATATGAATTATTTGTGAATCGTTTAAGTTGCAAATTAAATTGGTTTATAAATGATTCTAATGCTAGTTGAGACCTCTTCGACCCGTAATTATTTATAGAATCTTGATACAAGTAGCGTTACGTGGATATTGATGATGGGATTTTGTTAAATATTCGTGTGTAGAGATTGACACTAGTAGATGAGTCCAGCCTATGTATTTGTCACTAGGAATAACCTATCTCACGGAACTTAATGCATTTGTTTAAGTCACACCTAAAGAGCGTATTTCTAGGAAACTTGGCAAGTAGAATCCGGTAGTCGAGCGCTTCCGTATCCGGTGAATTAAGAGATTGCGGGATATTTGAGCGTACTAAATATTCTAGGGTTATTAGTAATGGGTATTTTGCAGAAACATAGCTATATTGATAAGATTCAAGTTTCGTGACTGAGAAAGAGTCCTTGATCATTCTCATACTCATATTTGCATTAATATTCAGAAATTGAATTGACAACTTTAGACTCAACTCTCTTTTAGGAACGCACCTGCTTGTCTGTATACTATTAGTTAGTGTAAGAGAAGTAAGGAATTAATTTTTGCGAGTTCGACACCTCGTCATAGAGCGATAACGTGGCAGAGAATTGAACAAGAATATGCAATCAAAAAAATGTGAGTTTGATTATTATATATGCATAGACTACATCCATATTTTTCATACAAGTGTTAGTTTTGGAAATCTCTCCAATTTAATACCCTTTCGATAGGGAAGGAAATAACTCATGTACTTCCGATTCAGAAACACAATCGTGTTGGCATTACAGTTGGAGCTTAATTCAGCATAAAACAAAATAATTTGGAGCTAAATAAACCACAAATTACATATATAACTCCAATTTTTGAAGGGGTAGAATGCGTTCACAAGGTTACATGGGCAATACCTTCGACACTATTTTTGTAAGAGATTTTATTATTATTGTTAGATATTAATTTTTTTAGTAATATATTGTTCTGACAATGCAGTACACTTCCACTAAGTATAAGGACAATCTTTAAAATGAATATTATAGAGTATGATGATTTAAATTTAATTCTTGATACTTGACGGTTAAAATTCACAATGATGGATGAAGTTATGGAGAAGATAATATTGCAAAATCTTCTAATTCTTGATGAGAATATAGTAAAAAAAAATATTTTACTAAAACGTTAGGATCTAGTTATGGGTGATAAATTAAAATTTATATAGATAGTATTGAGAGACCTTTTATGTGAGATTTTAAATGACATTATATAAGCTCATATATTTTGAGAGACTCTTTAACAAACTTCATCCCATCAAATATCAAGTAAAAAAATAAACACATGTTTATACAAATACTAATTGAAAATTGCAGCTATTTTTCATCAAAAATTTGGTCTAATGCGGAAAATTAAAATCTCTCATACCTCTCTTATGTTCTTACGGGATTTTGGAAGAAAATAAATGTATTTTAGGTCAATTGTATCCATAGTTTGGTTGGAACTAAGGGTTTGCACATACTTATTTATCTTTTGACGTGAAAAGGCATGATTCATTAAAAAAAAACATGTCATCAAAGTGACATCAGAGGTATAAAAGTGTAAAAAAAAAAAAAAGCAACGCCCATGAAGGAGCTACTAAAAAATATAATTGAAAAATCCTCAACCAACTACTAAGAGCTAACACTTCAACAAACCCCAAATTTTTGAGACAAAATTAAAGTTTCCCAGGATTAATGGATATCCCAAGTACCTATCTTTTGCATTCATAATTTCGACACCAAGTATATGTATAAGAGTAGTTGCAACCTCCGAACTAGTGAACTTACTGAAATACACACAAGATTTATCGAAATTGATAACTTGACCTAGTTGTGAGGTGAAATCTTGAAGTAATTGCAAGAGATTGTTAACCAAATAAAGGGTTACTTGAGTGAAGATCAAGCAATCATCTGCAAAGTGTAGATGAATAATAGTTGGTGAGCTACCACCTACTACTTTAATACCGACAACAATTTTGTCTTCATTGGCTTTTGTTGGGTGCCTGGATAAGAATTTCATAGCTATGATGAATAAGTATGGTGAAAGTGGATGACCTTTCCTGAGACCCCTAGAGGGATGAAATTCAGAGCAATGTGAATCATTTAGCATGAAGTTAGAGTAGTGGTGCTGATACACTGGTAAACCAAGTCGCAGAAATCTTCACTAAATTAAAAATAAAGAAGTACTTAAAGAAATTCCATTATAGCCTGTCAAAAGCTCCGGACATATCCAGGTTGAGTTCCATCCAACCTTTTTCACCTCTTGTTTTCTTCATAAAGTGAATAATTTCTTATGCAATAATGATGTTGTCACTGGTCATTCTCTCTAAGACATATGATGCCTGCAAATGAGAGATGATTTTCTCCATGATTGGCTTCAATCTGCTTACCAAGGTTTTTGAAATTATTTTGTAGGAGGTATTACATAATCCAGTGGGTCTTTAATCAGCTGCAGTGATTGTTTTATTCTTCTTGGGTATTAAGGAGATGTAGGTTTTATTATTCTTCTTTAAAATGTGCTTAGTTTGAAAAAAAAAATTGAACTATATTGCAAACATCATTCCCTACAATCTCCCATTAAATTTTATAGAACCCTGCTAGAAAACCCTCAGGTCCCGGTGCGCTCCAGTTTTCTGTAGATTTTAAAGAAGCATGAATTTCCTGTGAATATGGAAGCCTATAAAGGTTGGTGTTGTCCTCATCCGGAATAATTGTTGGAAGAACCATGAAGAGTCCCTTATCAATAGTATGAACTATAAAAGTACTGATATTCATGAAATGACATCAATAATGTTTCTTGCTTTTTTCCGATTGCTTTTAGTATGAAAAAACTTGGTACCGTTGCCATGTTCCTTGAAGAAAGTTACCCTTGAATTTTGCTGATAAAAGTCAGTTATTCTTTTGTGCCATATGCGGAGATCAGAACTAACCGTTATTATATGATTGTAAACTTCAGTGATAGGAGGTAGGTTCTTTAGACCTTTAAGATGGAACTGTAAACTGTCAACCTGCTGATTTATATTTCCAAAATGCTCTACATCTATTCTATTTAGGGAGTGTTTTCCTAGTATACTTTAATCTTTGAAAAAATTATAAACCAGACGAACCACTAACAGATATATCCCAAGCTTTAGGTATTTCATTTGAAAAAGTGCTATCATTGAACCAAGTGATGCGTGTCGTAAGTGCAATCAAAAATTAATAATCTTATTTCCACACAATTAACTGGTAATATAATGGAAGTAAGGATCGTTTCCACGAAGAGCAGTGAGTTTAAGTTGTCAAAGTGTCACAAGGGGGGTTTTTGTTTTAGATTGTGAACAAAATAAATAATCAAAGCAAATAAAATTGTATTGTAATCAATAAAGAGAGATATGATCGAGGTATCCTTCTTCGTATATAAACCGTCAATGAGTTATTATAATTTCCTACTCGTCGGTAACCATAGATTATCACCAACCTTAGAATAACAGCTAGATCAGTGTTATCCCCTAAATTTCTTATATCACTGGATACGGAAGTTCTCGCCTACCAGATTCTATTCAACGAACCACCAAGTAGTATATCACTCAAGGTGTAATCCAATCGAATGCTTTATCTTTTGTGAATTTATAGGTTGATCCTACTAGTTAGACTCTTAGATCAAGGTCCACTTTTTAGTATTGTTTATACACAGAATCGCTCCACAGAATCCCTCTGCAAGGTTTTGTGTTCTCTACTTGTGTACAAGTTATTCGACGATTACTTATCTCCTAACTCAATACTAGCAATAGATTGAATCAACAAATCAATTTAGTTGGCCACCTACACAATCTATCAATCAATCATAAATATTAATTAGTATAAACAAACGATAATCATATGAAGAACTTCAAAGTAGATTAATATAATAACTCAAATCTTGTTTACAACTTAGAATTCATCCTCAATCAATAGGTGTTTAGCTACTCATGGATGTTTCTACATCCATGATATACATATGAGAAAAGTAAAGAGATAACGTTACGATTGATAATCGCTCCGTATGATGTTTCTTCTCTCTAAACCCTAAAAATCTCGTCACCTAATGATGTGATATGATTTCACATAACCTAATACCTTTTTTATATGTTTTATATTGCTTGGCGTTCACGTATTGGGTTCGGTTCAAGAACCCGACCCAAAATAACGAATTAACGTTCCCAAACGTGCCCTTAGGCCTTCCAAGGTGTGAATACACGTTTCCCACTTGATAAGTTCTCATTCCCTAGTTTTTATTTCACTTTATATTGATATTATTCATGTCATGGATTTGCCAGTGGAGTATAAATGGAAACCTTCTAAACGTATGAAATGTCCATCATTTGGTCGCTCTTGCTCAACTCAAGGAATGAAGAATAAAGCCCACTAATCCCAAGAAAGCTCAGCAACCACCTAAGGCAATATCAATGGAGAAAGATAAGGCTTTTGGTGTAAAGGAATGATAACCATGCTTAACTAGATAATGAAGTTGTGGGTGGTTGTATTATGATGGAGAAAGGGAATAATCTGGGGACTAGAGAGGAGGTGATTTAGGGAATTAGGAAAAAAAATCGAGCATACTAGTCCTAATATGTGTAGATGCATCCTACATCTAGTGTAGCTTGTGACTATCTATAGGTTTTTCTATCAACCATAATTGGGAATGTGAACGAGGTCGGTGACTTGGATTTAGAGTCACAACCCCCAGCTACGAGTGAATTTATATTAAAATCCATAAGAACTTAGGCATAAAGATGGAGAAATCGATGCAAGTGTACAAATTTGCAACTTGAATCCTTTTAACATCCCAAGACATAAAAAACAAATTGTAAATGAAGAGTTGACAATTGAAGAACCTGTTAGCAGAAAGGAAGAAGTTGGTACTTCTCATTTGAATGTGGTGGTGGGGGCTTGTGAAGAGTGTAATTCTAAATATGTTGTAGACAAGCACAATCAATCTAATTCAATGGTTAATGGATGTTCAACTGACTCAAATATGATTTATGATTCTAATGGGAAGTCGAAGTCAAAGGCGGATCTACCAACTCGAATGGATTTCACTTGAGTTACGATTCATTAAATAAAAAATATCATGGGTACGGATTTGAGTTTGCTTTAAATTCTAATTTTTCTAAACAGTTGAAACAAGTTAATTTTCCGAATCTAGAAGCTAAATTGGAATCACTCTCAGTTAGTGAGGCTGAAATCATGCTCAAATCGATTCCTTAATCGCTTCTGATAAGATTTTGGGTATCTCTGACCATCGTATGATGAGGTCTATGTGTCGGGATATTATTGGGAGGAATGCAAGAGAGGGAAACACCTTTGATTGACTGTCGTGATAGTTTGGGAGATTTCGACTCTGACTATGATTATGATGAAAAAATTGAAGCTGTCAAATGCACGTTCCAGGATGAAAATGAGGATTTTGGAGGGTGAGTTTGCTTTTCTTAGATTTCCAGGTTGGTATTAAGGATATTAAGGATAACTGTCTTCATATATTGTCAGGTTGGTATTTTAGAAATCTTACTCAAGCTGGCAGATCCGTAATGGTAAACCATGTGTGAAAAGGCGAGAGTACCCAAATGTACCTCAAGATAAAACTTTTCCTACCTATAAGTCCTTTCTCCGAAAGTGATTGTCTATGAACTGAGTCGAGACAATACAACTAATCGGTTCACACTTCGTGTGATCGTCTATGGATAGGAGATCGAGACAATACAACAACGAAGTATGTTACTTGATAAAAAGGTTCAGACTTAACCAAACACAATAGGATTCACTTATCATGTAAATAGGAATTAACATTTGTGTGATTTACTTTAATTATAATAAAACAATTATAATGCAGAAATATAAAGTAAATGACACAACAAGATTTTGTTAACGAGGAAACCGCAAATGCAGAAAAACATCGGGACCTTGTCCAGAATTGAATACTCTCAGGATTAATCCGCTACACAAAATTACACCTAACTTCGTATAGTTGAGACCAAGCAACTAAACCTATAGTTCACCTAGTTACGTCTGTATTCCCACGCCTCCGACCTTAGTCACGTACTTGGAACAATTCCTTTTGTTCGTATTCCAAACAATAAAGGAACAACAAATCTGTTTGGTATCAACTCTATTCAACCAAGTGATATGAGTCGGACAAAGGCTCTTCCGTTTATCTTAACATAAACTCCTTCGTCAGGTTCTTAGATCTATCGTATGTTCAATTACCGAAGTAATCGTTTAAGATTAAGCCAACAACACTATTAATCCAAAGAATTGTGTTGATGCCGATCTACTCAATTAATCAATCCAATCTATCACAAAGATAAACCGTTTATTAATTGGATCCTCTTTTACCGAAACAAGTATTGTGCACACCAAAGATTATGAACCCACAAATCAGAAATCTTCAATATATTCTTCGTCTTCAAATCTTCTTAGATCTTCAATAAAAACCTGCACACAATCACTTGAATCTCTTGTGATCAATCACGTACCGAACGGAGTCTGTTAACAATGGATTATCACAAGATCGTCTTTAGATCTAACAACAATCTAAAGATCCATGTCGAAACTCTGAACTAGTTTGAGTGAATCTTATATCAAAAGAGAAGATTCTCAAGCATAAACAAACTATGTGCAATCAAAGTTCAACCACCGTTAGTCAATCAAATCAAAGAAAACAAAAGATAAACCGCAATTATCTAGTTTCCCACCAACGGTACACTAGAGCTTCTCAATCCCAAAGAAGACTTTAAGGTGAGCGGTCGTAAGAGATTTCGCCTAATTAGGCTACTCTCCTCTCCGAATAGGTGGCTATACCAGTAACACACAACAAAAAAGAAGTTTGTTGTTACGAAAGATTAGTTTGCAAGAAAAGCAAACTTCAAGTATTTATAGATAAGCAAGTTTGGACACCAAGGAATTTCCAAAACCGAAAATATTCTCAAGATATTCAGTAAATCACACATTTGGTTTCCATAATTTCTGGAAATGCTCTGTCCAAAAATAATGATCGAAATCTCTCGGAAAATCTCTAATTAGTAAATTCACATTACTGATTCTTATTTCCCTACAAAATGAAGTTAAATACCTTAATTAAAAGATTCTTAACTTATTTATGTTTCGATTATGGGATTCTCTTCCCTTAGCTATTAGGAATAACTTTGAACAATTAAAAAAATAAACATTCATAGCACGTGTTCAAAGTATGTCGACATCTTAACTTTGTAAGTTTTCTTTCACACTTACAACCTTGAAACCGATTTTCCACACTTCCAAACAAGTTTAGAATTGGTTCATATGACTTTCAAAAACTATGCGATTGATCAAATAACATTCAATCACAATCATGGGTTTAACGGTTCTACCAAAACAAGTTTCGGTTCTACCTTCCATGTGAGTACTGTGCATAGTCACACTAGCTTTCCAAAATTCGGTTGACTAGGTACTAGGATCGTTTCCCCATATATATATGGTATCTAACTTATATGTGTTGCACATGTCCATAGGATCGGTTCCCCTTTGCCTAAAAACGTGTTGCACATGTCCATAGGGTCGGTTCCACTTTCTGCTATAAACCTTGCTGCACCTCATACATGGATCGGTTCTCCTTTGTGATGTACTGCACCTCTTACTAGGATCGTTTCCCCTTTCCCATATTTGGTCAGACAAAAAATCACAAACCCGATCATACCATCTCAGGTGATTACTTAAGATCGGTTTCACTAATAAAAGTCATACCAATACATAAGTCAGGCCTTTTTGAATAGTTCCACCAAGAACACAACAAGTCGTGAACGGTTATACTCAATCACACATATTGGTTGTTCATAAGATATGCAATGAATAACAAAACCAATAATGTCTGGAAATTTCCTTTTCGATTCACAAACAAGTTTATGAACTTACTTCCTTAGAACACATGTAAAACATTGTTCCCAAGGATGAAATCCTCACCTCATACCCATACATAATCACAATAGCATTCAAATGATTATGGCGATGTCTTATCTACAAAGTTTAATGGTTAATCAATAAACTTCGTATTGTATTCCTTAATACTATGTCTATCTAGAGTTCAAATGTGCTTCGCAGTTTTGTTTTCAATATGCACGACTTGAAAGATACGTTAGGGAATGAAACAATTCAAATCAAATATCACTAACCTCAAGTGGAAGGATGATGTTTGTGTAGCTCCTTGATTCTTCACATCTTCAAGTCTTCACAATACTTGTAAAGTCTCAAATCCTAATACATTCAAGCTAACCTATACGAAGTTGACTCTAGTACATAATCAAGCGAATCTTAACATGAGTTTTGATTCACTAAAATATGACAACCAAACTTGACATACCAACGCTTGGTGGGTTCGACCGAGCTATGCTCTAACAATGTGCTCAACTCAGTACCACTCTATCAGATGGGTATATTCCAGTTACTTAAGCAGTTAAATCAGTTAACAATAATACAAAGGAAATTCTTTTGGGGACATAAATCTAATAGAGGTTTCAACCCACTTTCCTGGCATAAGCTATGTAAATCTAAGGATATCGGTGGACTAACATTCAGGGATATCAAAATAGTTGATCTAACTTTACTGTCTAAGCTAGTATGGAGAGTTTGCACTGAATCTTCTTTATTATGGGTCAAAATCCTTCAGCAAAATATTTCAAAGATATAGATGTGCTTCATTACGCAGTTGTTAAATCTAATTTTGCATGGGTATGATATAAGATTGAGAAGGGACTCAAAGTTGTACAAGAAAATTGCTTCATAAAAGTTAACTATGGTAGGAGAACGAGAATATGGAAGGATAGGTAGGTTTTTGGCATGCATCAACCTCCTACTCATAGTTTAGAAAATCATAGTTCTTTCATCTTTGTAAGTGAATTAATCTTGTCGAACTCTAATATTTGGAATATCACTTTGATCAATCAACTGTTTGATGAACCTGCTGCTTCACCGGATTACTTTAATGTTCTTGGACATCACTCAAGAAGATAATATAATATGGATGGTGGCCAAGGATGGTAATTTTTCCAGTAAAAAGCACTTATAATATGTTGTCAGATAGTCAAAGAGATGCTCAAGTAATTGCAATTCCAACTCGCACTTGGAAATCCCAGTGGAAATGTAAAGTTGCATACATAATTAAGTTATTTGTATGGAAGTACATCAGGGACATCATCCAAACTAAAAGCAGGATACCGAGATTCAATTTGTATTTTGAAACTATTTGCAGAAGTGTGGTAGATCAGATGATATAATTGAACATCTCCTCCTAGAATGTACACATGCGAGCGATGTATGGAGATGTAGTAATGTGGATATTGATGCTGTTAATAGTAGTTTTGTTACAGTAGCACAGTGGCATACGCGTTGGTTCAAATATAATCAAGCTATGTGAGAAGAAAGCTAGTTGTATAGACTTATGATTGGTTGCTGGATAATTTGGAAAGACAGACGTGACTCTGTCTTTCAGGGGGTATCACTAAACCCTTTTAATTATATGCAAAAAATAAATTACTATTTGAATTTTTGTTTGGGTTATTTTGTTTTTGGTACTCAAGTTTTGTCCAAATTTAGAGTTTGGTCAAACATTTGTCCAGCTTTGCATTTGGTACTTGGAAATAACGTTGACTTGGTTAGATTTTGACTTCCACTAAATAAATATTGTTGTGGATTTTTTTCTGTGGATTTTTTTTTTTAATAACTATTCAGAAATTAAGTGAAATCTAATTATTATTATAAATTACTGTTATTTCCTTTCACTTTACCAAAACAATCTCTCTACAGCCCTAATTCATTTCTGATTCATCTTCTTGCGCCTCCACAGACATCATAACTGCATATGAACCATCTCATATCCTGATTTCAAATCCCGTGTATCATCAGCTTCTTCTCTGAAATTCGAATTCCAGATGCAACCCATCTCCTCAAATCCGCTCCTCCATCTTCTTCGGCTCCAACCCCATCTTGTTAAAACCACCCCTCACATATGCAAACCAAAATCACCATTTCAGATTTTTGACTGTCTTGGAATAAGAAGATTGTGATTAACGGAGATGAACATCTTCATTGAAACTCTGAACCAATATATTTTGAAAATCTCAAAGATTTCGAAGAAGTTTCTGAAAAAATCTCTGATTCAGGAAATGAGATTATACATGCAAATGATTACCTAGAAAAAATTCAATACACCCAATTTTAGAAGTTTCAGATGAAATTCACAAGAACCCTTTTTCAATTTGGGGTAAAATTCAATACACCCATATCAACCCCTAAATTTCAGTTTGGGAAAAAAATCAATAAACTCATATCAAATACATAAACAAAATCAAAAGATTGATTAGCTGATTGTAACCATTCTTCTTTGTCATCAGTATCTCGTTTTGCGAAAAACAACTCCATTATCGTCTCAATTAACTTCTTCGTTAATTCTTCATTTGTATAATAATGAATCATTCGTAGTGGCGGTTTATGATGATGGAAGTAATGGAGAAGCAACACCATTAAGATTATGAGTATGACTCTAGGTTGAATTGATTAGAGAGCTACGTTGGGTTTCTAGTGTCTCTACTGTATTAGTGGGTTGTTATATGATTTTTAGCCAGGGAGATGATACAGAACAAAGACAAACACGTGAGGGTGTGGTATAATAAGAGGGAAATGTTAGTAAAGTAAAGGGTACGGTGGTAAATTTGATTAGTTATTATATTTTATTTAAGTTTTTAAATAACTATTAACCAAAGTCAAGATTTTGCCGGGTCAACGTCAGTCAACGTCAATTCTAAGTACCAAACGCAAAGCTGGACAAATGTTAGACCAAACACTAAAGCTGGACAAAACCTGAGTACCAAAAACAAAATAACCCTTTTTGTTTTCCTCATAATGTTCTGCATGATAGTTGTGACACCAACATTGCTTTCCGTATATTGCCTGTTTCACATTGGAAACCAACTGATTATGGTTTGGTTAAATCTAATATAGATGCCTCTTTTTGTCTTGAAACTAACCGAGCTGGTATTGGTATGGTCTTTCGAGATCATACAGGTCGTTGTAGAGGGATCAAAGAAACTTTCTTGACAGATTGCTTAGACCCTGAAGAAGCTGAATGCAAAGCGATACGGGAAGCACTTATGTGTATTAAAGCTTTGCAGAGAAGGAGAATTCACATAGAAGGGGATGCTAAAGTAGTTATCCAATCCATCACGGAAGATTTCTATTTCATATTAGTTCTAATTTTGAATTTTGCATGTTCTCTTGTGTTAGTAGAAAGAATAACCAGGTTGCCGATGCTATCTCGAAACTTGTTAGAGAATGTTTAGGTGACCTGATAAGTTACAATAACTTTCCTTGAAGTATTTGTACGTAACCTTGTAGCCATAGATCAAAATTTCTCTGTTGGCTAGTTCTCTTTTAATAAAATCCTTTCAATTATTAAAAAAAATCTAAAATATCATCGAATCTATTATTAAATATTTTATACGATTCACTGGATCAATAGTTGGTGTTTAGAGTGATAGGTGCCTGAAATATATCATTTGATGTCAATTTCTTATGTTTTTCTTAGTTATTTCTCTTGTATTTTTGTATATTACGCTTTGTTATTATTTTGTAGGCGTTTTGGAGTCATTCGAGTAAAAGAATAAGAAACAGCTGCAGAAGGGAAAAGAATGTCATTCTAAAGGAAAGTGCTATCGGGAGCCCAGAAGAGGATAAAGGACAACCCTTTGAAGGTTCACTAAAGACAGAATGCTGTTCAGATAAGGGCCACCTTCCTCTTTTAAACACCAACTAGGTCGTTACATAAATTATTTGGTTCAGTTTTCTCTTCACTGAATCGTAAAGAACAAGAGATGCACCAAAGAGTTCACGCCGGCAAGGTTAGGATCGATGGCTGAATACCAATGGAACATGGAGGATTTCGAATTCCATACAAGAGAAGGAAGGTTAGTACGAGTTGCTTGTGATTACACAGTTGGGTTGTTACTGAACCAAGTCGACTGCCATAGACAGAGTTAACACTGGAAAATAAGTGAAGAGACTGACAGGGGGTTAGTCCTCGAGTGATTTCTGGGGAGTTGAGTGTATTTTAAATCTCAGGAATTTTGAGAGATTTTGAGAGAGTGTAGGGAGTTTGAGAGAATTTGGTGTTTTTGAGTTCAGAGAGTTTGCGGGAGTGTAGGGAGTTTGAGAGAGTTTATTAGAGGGAGTTTGGGGGAGTTTGAGAGAGTTCACTCCTAACTCATTCTCTTTTAAGAAACAATAAACCCTCATTTGCAAATAACATTGATCTTTAATCAAAAGAAAATAAATAAATGAAAATGATCATATCTCTGTATCAATAGTATGTTATTTTGTGCAACGAGATAATTTTTTTTCCCTTCAATTTGACGGTCTCCATACAATTCTAACTCCCTTTGTTCACGAACATTTTTCCACATTTTCATGTTGAAGCTTTTACTAACTGTCCACCGAGAGAGACCAAATGTGTCACGTATTGTGATGGAATTAAAATTTGGTTCAAAATCTTTTCTCCGAGCTATAGCATTTATTGAATCTTATTTATTTCTAAAATTAGGGTTCTTATTTGGGGTGGTTAAGGGAGTAGTGGTTGGTTATAGGTGGTGATGGTAGTGGTGAGAAAATAGTTTTGACGGTGGTTGCAGAAGTGGTAATGTAATTCAACTCAGGAAAGCGCTAATTGTGAAGACTTCTACATTTTTTTTGTTGGTGCATCTTACGGGATATGTAGATCTAAACAAATCTATATATCCACATGTTTTCATGGACTCTAGATCACTATCCTAATATTTTCCTAGAAATGTTTCACCGTATCATAATGGCCATCATCTGACAATCATTTCATCATGTTGGAAACAACATTTTTGTTGGTGAGATTTGAGAAATCCGTATGATTTGAAAAGAAAGATTTTGAACCAAATTTGGTCGTGAGACCAAAATACACTAAAATCTCTACTCTTTTGAGAGATTTGTTATGAGACCAAAATACACTAAAAACTCCTTCGAACTCCCCAAAGCAACCAACTCCCTAGTATTGTAGGGTTTTATGACTAACAGGGAGTTCAAGAGCTTTTTTTAAACTCTCCAGCAACTAACAGGTGTTTTCTAGGGAGTTTAGGAGACTCCTCTAAACTCCCCCACGACTAACGGGGATTTGGAGAGACTCCCTCAAACTCCCTCAGGACTAACAGGAGAAAACCCAAATACATTAAAATCTCTCGAACTCTCCCACCACTAACCCCCTGTGAATTGCTAGCCATGGTTCAATGTTTGTCTGCTAGGAGGTTGGGAGAGATGGGTTGATCTCATATTCACAAATGCAGACAAGAACTTAAGCTGAAGCCAAGGAAAACCAGGGAAGATACAAGTTCTGCCATTGATTGTCAGTGATGAATGGAGATGATTAAAAGGGGATTTTGATTTCTAGAATGCTAAGAAACATTGGGTTAAGCTACATTTGGAATCTGGCTGGCAGCAAAGTGATTGAAGTTTGTCGCTTTGTGTGAAGTTAAGTCGAGAAAGAGGAAGAAGAAAGTATGCATCTTTGCTGCCATACAGATTGAGGTTGATGACTATGAATTAAATGAATTAATAATTAATTGGTTTGTGATTGAATGTGAAATCTTCGCAGGGAAGGAGTTGTGCAAGCTCCAAGATACAGCCGGTACATAACTTTCACCAGTTTACTAGTCGCAGACAAGCTGTTTGTAGAAATGCCTGAGCCACCAGATATTCAGTTTCAAGTTCTGTTGCCAACAGGTTGGCTGCACCGGGGTTGCCATCAGCTAGACCATGGCTTTGGTGGGTATCCGAGAAGAAGTAGGAGAGGATTTAGCAGCTACGTACAACACTGTACTTGGGCAATCAGATTCGAGTGTTGGGTTTGGCCGAGAAGTCAGGTTATGGAGATAGTTTATGAGCCAGTAAAACAAGGAAGATCACAAGTTCAGTTGCCGTGGAAGTCGTGATTCCAGTGAGTCTTTGCAAAAGATTTAGACAGCAAGCTGATGCGGTAAATGTTAAATCCGTAGTGGTTTGCCCATGGGTTCTGTGGTTCGAGTTATGGTGGCTTTGAGGTCAAGTTGTGGCTGAATTATATTGCAGCAAGGCTTTGCCGTTGGATTTGTGATCATATGGGTTATATTTGGATTGTTTTACAGTTTGTGCTCGAGAAGGAAAGTTGGGTCCTTGCCTAGAACGATTTTGCAGGATCTGGAAGAGGATATTGAAGCTATAAAAGAGATAAAAACCCACAGAGAAGAATGATCTCATACCCCTCTACAACAGCTGCCGCAACCCTAGTTTCAGCGAGCAAAAGCTCGCTGAACAATCATCATCTGCGTCGCATACACCATCTCTGCATCTCCATTACCATCTGCATCTCCACCTGCCATCATCATCATCTGCATACACCCATACCACCTGCACTTCACCTGCATATCCATCAGTTCTCACCTGCACCTGCATCCATCAGTATACCACCAGTGCATAGCTTCTCCACCTGCATATTCACTCACCAGTTCTATTCATATCACTGTTCCACCTGCAGTCCACTGAACAACATCAATCCTTTGCATTGAGACCAGTTTGCAGCTACAGCAGCAGCAGAACAATACCAGTTCAGTCCATATCCATCTCGACAGCAGCATTCTACCACCAGACCACAGTTCACACCACCAGCTGCTGTTCCATCTATCACCACTCCACCAACATCGCTTCACAAGCTGGGTTGCTTTGGTTTGCTGTCTTGGTTTTGTATTTCTGGATTTTATCTCTTTGCCATGAACTCCAGTAGCTAAGCATCTTGATTAGGGACGATTTTGATGTCCGAAACATGAATTCGAATTGATATTTAAACTGCCTTGTTTTCTTGTGATTTATCTTGTTATTGCTTATTCTCTACCTTGCCAATATTGTTATATGAATTATTTGTGAATCGTTTAAGTTGCAAATTAAATTGGTTTATAAATGATTCTAATGCTAGTTGAGACCTCTTCGACCCGTAATTATTTATAGAATCTTGATACAAGTAGCGTTACGTGGATATTGATGATGGGATTTTGTTAAATATTCGTGTGTAGAGATTGACACTAGTAGATGAGTCCAGCTTATGTATTTGTCACTAGGAATAACCTATCTCACGGAACTTAATGCATTTGTTTAAGTCACACCTAAAGAGCGTATTTCTAGGAAACTTGGCAAGTAGAATCCGGTAGTCGAGCGCTTCCGTATCCGGTGAATTAAGAGATTGCGGGATATTTGAGCGTACTAAATATTCTAGGGTTATTAGTAATGGGTATTTTGCAGAAACATAGCTATATTGATAAGATTCAAGTTTCGTGACTGAGAAAGAGTCCTTGATCATTCTCATACTCATATTTGCATTAATATTCAGAAATTGAATTGACAACTTTAGACTCAACTCTCTTTTAGGAACGCACCTGCTTGTCTGTATACTATTAGTTAGTGTAAGAGAAGTAAGGAATTAATTTTTGCGAGTTCGACACCTCGTCATAGAGCGATAACGTGGCAGAGAATTGAACAAGAATATGCAATCAAAAAAATGTGAGTTTGATTATTATATATGCATAGACTACATCCATATTTTTCATACAAGTGTTAGTTTTGGAAATCTCTCCAATTTAATACCCTTTCGATAGGGAAGGAAATAACTCATGTACTTCCGATTCAGAAACACAATCGTGTTGGCATTACAGTTGGAGCTTAATTCAGCATAAAACAAAATAATTTGGAGCTAAATAAACCACAAATTACATATATAACTCCAATTTTTGAAGGGGTAGAATGCGTTCACAAGGTTACATGGGCAATACCTTCGACATTATTTTTGTAAGAGATTTTATTATTATTGTTAGATATTAATTTTTTTAGTAATATATTGTTCTGACAATGCAGTACACTTCCACTAAGTATAAGGACAATCTTTAAAATGAATATTATAGAGTATGATGATTTAAATTTAATTCTTGATACTTGACGGTTAAAATTCACAATGATGGATGAAGTTATGGAGAAGATAATATTGCAAAATCTTCTAATTCTTGATGAGAATATAGTAAAAAAAAATATTTTACTAAAACGTTAGGATCTAGTTATGGGTGATAAATTAAAATTTATATAGATAGTATTGAGAGACCTTTTATGTGAGATTTTAAATGACATTATATAAGCTCATATATTTTGAGAGACTCTTTAACAAACTTCATCCCATCAAATATCAAGTAAAAAAATAAACACATGTTTATACAAATACTAATTGAAAATTGCAGCTATTTTTCATCAAAAATTTGGTCTAATGCGGAAAATTAAAATCTCTCATACCTCTCTTATGTTCTTACGGGATTTTGGAAGAAAATAAATGTATTTTAGGTCAATTGTATCCATAGTTTGGTTGGAACTAAGGGTTTGCACATACTTATTTATCTTTTGACGTGAAAAGGCATGATTCATTAAAAAAAAACATGTCATCAAAGTGACATCAGAGGTATAAAAGTGTAAAAAAAAAAAAAAAGCAACGCCCATGAAGGAGCTACTAAAAAATATAATTGAAAAATCCTCAACCAACTACTAAGAGCTAACACTTCAACAAACCCCAAATTTTTGAGACAAAATTAAAGTTTCCCAGGATTAATGGATATCCCAAGTACCTATCTTTTGCATTCATAATTTCGACACCAAGTATATGTATAAGAGTAGTTGCAACCTCCGAACTAGTGAACTTACTGAAATACACACAAGATTTATCGAAATTGATAACTTGACCTAGTTGTGAGGTGAAATCTTGAAGTAATTGCAAGAGATTGTTAACCAAATAAAGGGTTACTTGAGTGAAGATCAAGCAATCATCTGCAAAGTGTAGATGAATAATAGTTGGTGAGCTACCACCTACTACTTTAATACCGACAACAATTTTGTCTTCATTGGCTTTTGTTGGGTGCCTGGATAAGAATTTCATAGCTATGATGAATAAGTATGGTGAAAGTGGATGACCTTTCCTGAGACCCCTAGAGGGATGAAATTCAGAGCAATGTGAATCATTTAGCATGAAGTTAGAGTAGTGGTGCTGATACACTGGTAAACCAAGTCGCAGAAATCTTCACTAAATTAAAAATAAAGAAGTACTTAAAGAAATTCCATTATAGCCTGTCAAAAGCTCCGGACATATCCAGGTTGAGTTCCATCCAACCTTTTTCACCTCTTGTTTTCTTCATAAAGTGAATAATTTCTTATGCAATAATGATGTTGTCACTGGTCATTCTCTCTAAGACATATGATGCCTGCAAATGAGAGATGATTTTCTCCATGATTGGCTTCAATCTGCTTACCAAGGTTTTTGAAATTATTTTGTAGGAGGTATTACATAATCCAGTGGGTCTTTAATCAGCTGCAGTGATTGTTTTATTCTTCTTGGGTATTAAGGAGATGTAGGTTTTATTATTCTTCTTTAAAATGTGCTTAGTTTGAAAAAAAAAAATTGAACTATATTGCAAACATCATTCCCTACAATCTCCCATTAAATTTTATAGAACCCTGCTAGAAAACCCTCAGGTCCCGGTGCGCTCCAGTTTTCTGTAGATTTTAAAGAAGCATGAATTTCCTGTGAATATGAAAGCCTATAAAGGTTGGTGTTGTCCTCATCCGGAATAATTGTTGGAAGAACCATGAAGAGTCCCTTATCAATAGTATGAACTATAAAAGTACTGATATTCATGAAATGACATCAATAATGTTTCTTGCTTTTTTCCGATTGCTTTTAGCATGAAAAAACTTGGTACCGTTGCCATGTTCCTTGAAGAAAGTTACCCTTGAATTTTGCTGATAAAAGTCAGTTATTCTTTTGTGCCATATGCGGAGATCAGAACTAACCGTTATTATATGATTGTAAACTTCAGTGATAGGAGGTAGGTTCTTTAGACCTTTAAGATGGAACTGTAAACTGTCAACCTGCTGATTTATATTTCCAAAATGCTCTAGATCTATTCTATTTAGGGAGTGTTTTCCTAGTATACTTTAATCTTTGAACAAATTATAAACCAGACGAACCACTAACAGATATATCCCAAGCTTTAGGTATTTCATTTGAAAAAGTGCTATCATTGAACCAAGTGATGCGTGTCGTAAGTGCAATCAAAAATTAATAATCTTATTTCCACACAATTAACTGGTAATATAATGGAAGTAAGGATCGTTTCCACGAAGAGCAGTGAGTTTAAGTTGTCAAAGTGTCACAAGGGGGGTTTTTGTTTTAGATTGTGAACAAAATAAATAATCAAAGCAAATAAAATTGTATTGTAATCAATAAAGAGAGATATGATCGAGGTATACTTCTTCGTATATAAACCGTCAATGAGTTATTATAATTTCCTACTCGTCGGTAACCATAGATTATCACCAACCTTAGAATAACAGCTAGATCAGTGTTATCCCCTAAATTTCTTATATCACTGGATACGGAAGTTCTCGCCTACCAGATTCTATTCAACGAACCACCAAGTAGTATATCACTCAAGGTGTAATCCAATCGAATGCTTTATCTTTTGTGAATTTATAGGTTGATCCTACTAGTTAGACTCTTAGATCAAGGTCCACTTTTTAGTATTGTTTATACACAGAATCGCTCCACAGAATCCCTCTGCAAGGTTTTGTGTTCTCTACTTGTGTACAAGTTATTCGACGATTACTTATCTCCTAACTCAATACTAGCAATAGATTGAATCAACAAATCAATTTAGTTGGCCACCTACACAATCTATCAATCAATCATAAATATTAATTAGTATAAACAAACGATAATCATATGAAGAACTTCAAAGTAGATTAATATAATAACTCAAATCTTGTTTACAACTTAGAATTCATCCTCAATCAATAGGTGTTTAGCTACTCATGGATTTTTCTACATCCATGATATACATATGAGAAAAGTAAAGAGATAACGTTACGATTGATAATCGCTCCGTATGATGTTTCTTCTCTCTAAACCCTAAAAATCTCGTCACCTAATGATGTGATATGATTTCACATAACCTAATACCTTTTTTATATGTTTTACATTGCTTGGCGTTCACGTATTGGGTTCGGTTCAAGAACCCGACCCAAAATAACGAATTAACGTTCCCAAACGTGCCCTTAGGCCTTCCAAGGTGTGAATACACGTTTCCCACTTGATAAGTTCGCCAACCCAGTCCGCAAACTTCAAATTCCAGCAGAAATTTTCGGAAATAAGTCTGCGAACTCGGTTCGCAAACCCAGTTCGCGGACTTCACTGTCTTCGGTATTCAATAAAAACTGTTTTGTCCACAACTTCTTCATCCAAACTCGGAATGACCTCATTCTTTTTGCATTATTTCTATATTTAAATTATATTCAAGATGATGATGAGAAATCCTTAATTTGAATAAGTTAAGATTGGTCTTTGTCCTGAGTCTTGATTTTGAGCGTTTTGCTCCTTTTCGTCGCACTTCTTCCACTTCTCTTGGACTTGGGCGCTTGGATTCTTGGAATACTTCTCTTCCTAGATCTTTTCAGAACTTTATATCTCCTTTTTGGATGATTCACATAATTGAGACTTATAAGAGAAAACAAGAGTAATAATACGAAAATATGCAAGAATAATAGCTAAAGCAAGTATGGAATGGATACTAAAATCATATGAATTATGCACTTATCACCAAGTAAGAAAAACTTGAATGGAATCCAAAGTTTATTATAGGAGTAATCACTTACTAAAAGAATAGGTGAATGGTGTCTTCCTAAATGATTTAGGTGTAACATTCTAGAGTCAGGGCAATGGATACTCCAATCCCCATTTCCTTAGTGCCATGTCAATCCTAGTTATTCTACTACCAGTTCCTAGATTATATATTACTGCTCCAAGTATAACCTTTTCATATGAAACCTGGATCTTCTAGTCCGCAAACTGGGGGAGTCTTTTCATATCTTTTTCTAAAAGACTATTTGGTAGTGAAAAAACTGGTGGTACGAATTTTTGGAAGATTGGGTTGTATCTAGACTAGAAATAACAACTTGAAATAAATGGAAAACTGATGTTTACATTGCGATTTTTTTTTGTTTGTTACGGATATGAAACCATATATAATATCCAATCACTTCTAAAATGGGAATTGAAAAGGCGGGGGTCTAACAACCACACCTAATATTTCGTTTAGGCAATCTGTATGGACTAACTCCAATATACTTTCAAGACAATCAACTAGACAGTCAGACTCAATTTTTAAGAAAAGTATATCCAAGAGTTATATCTCTGTTTCTTAATGTAATCAGCAAATCAAACAGATAGAGACCCGTGAGCCTGATTAATATAAAAAACAACTTGGACGGTATCAAAAACCAATATCCAAGTGTCAATCAATTTAATCAACAACCAAAAGGTCGGATTCACAAACTGATTGAACTTACGCACAATCTGTGATATTTCAATTATATAAATATAATGCGAAAAATAAGTAACACAGACACCAGAAATTTTGTTAACGAGGAAACTACAAATACAGAAAAACCCAGGACCTAGTCCAACTTTGAACACCACACTGTATTAAGCCGCTACAGACACTAGCTTACTACAAGTTAACTTCAGACTGGAATGTAGTTGAGCCCTAACCAATCTCACAGTGATAAAGGTAAAGTCGCGTTCCTTACGTCTCCAGAACCATGACGGATTCTACGCACTTGATTCCCTTATCTGTTCTCACCCACAACTAAGAGTTGTTATGACCCAAAGTCGAAGACTTGATAAACAAATATGTCTCACACATAAAAGTCTATTGAATAGATAAATCTGTCTCCCACATAAATACCTATGAGTTTTGTTCCGTCTTTTGATAAATCAAGGTGCACACGAATCAATTGATAAACCAGACTTATATTCCCAAAGAACAGCCTAGTAATATCAATCACCTCACAATGATCTTAACCGTATGGTAGCGGAACAAGATATTGTAGAATCACAAACGATGAGACGAAGATGTTTGTGACTACTTTATATCCTATCTATTGGAAATTAAATCTCGACCAAATCTTAGAAAAGATAGTACTCAATACGATAGAACAAAGTAAGATCATAACACACAACTACAGAGAAAATAGTTCGGCCTGGCTTCACAATCCCAATGAAGTCTTCAAGTCGTTAACCTAATATGGTTTTAGGAAAAACCTAGGTTAAAGAAGAATCGACTTTAGTCGCAACTAGTATCACACAGGAGGTGTGGGGATTAGGTTTCCCAGTTGCTAGTGTTGTCCCTTATATAGTCTTCAAATCAGGGTTTGCAATCAAAGTTACCCTGGTAACAAAGCATTCAATATTCACCTTTAGATAAAACACTGATTAGATACAAGATAATATCTTCCAACCGTTAGATTAGCTTAGCTTGTTACACACAAATGAAATGTACCTTCATTTAAATATGGGTAACCGTACCTAAACGTGTACACTTAGTTAGCTCAACAATAGTTAACCGAAATTAGCCATATGCACACCTTCATATTAACCTTTTTCATCTTAATACAACTAGTTCAAGTGACTCAAATGAAACTAGTTACAAAGTTGTTCAATTGTTTATATTCTCATAGAAATATACAAGACACAATTGAAGCAAAATCAATTTTGATTCACTCGAATCAAGTCATGAACATTGTAGCCACGGTTTGCAAAAGATTGCATTCCTTATTATATAAATGTATTTGTTCATGACTTAGCCTATTTTAGAACTTAACCCACTCAAGTATGCAAACGGGTACGCATACCTAAGTTGTCGGACTTGATATATGTTCGCCAGTATGCAAACGGATATGCATACTGTCGTACATGACCGAGTTCAGTTGAAACCAGTACGCGTACGGGTACGCATTTAGTTCACGGACTTCAACTGTTGAATCAGTACGCATACTTAGATTCCCGGACTTGGAATACACACACAACAGTTATCATTCACGTACGTATATTGTGTTATATCCAATCATGCTTAATTGTTCTAAACTCCCATTTCAATCATTGAAACATTCTTAGAAGAAGGGAATAGCTGTCTCACACAAAATATTAGCTTCAAAGCAATTTTTAATTGATCAAATGATCAATCCGAAACATTCCGATTCTACATCAAATGACTGTCTCACACAAATCATATAAGATGTTACCAGGTGATTTTCACATGATCATCTTTTGACTTTCGTCAAGAATATTAGATTAACTTGGTTAAAGCGAAAGCTTACCAACACATATTTCGAGAAATATGTAAGCGAGTTAAACTCAGCTCGAAATATCAAATGTGTATAAATTAAAGTCTATATATACCTATACGAATTTTGTCTCAATAGGAGATAGAGTAGAAATAGACTTCTGAGTGATAGATGAGTTTAAGTCTCCACATACCTTTTGTTGATGAAGTTCCACAAGCTCCCCTTAGTAGTTCTTATTCTTCAATCAATGAACGCCGTGAAGTCTAAACTGAATTACACATTCTATCCTAGTCCGAGACATAACTATAAGTAGACTAGAAATCAAGACTTATAGTTTTGGCAACTAAACTTGACAAACAAGCTTGAGATACCATTACGAGTTCTACCGAGCAGTGCTCTAATAATATCCCCCTTTGTGAATTTTAGTGACAAAACTATCAATACATATGTATTACAAAATAAATAAACTTTGTACCTTCTCATCCAAATGTTTGATTTCCTTGGTTCTTTAACATTACTCGAAATCTTCGTCACTTCCAAGTACTCCAGTGATTCTGAATGTGTTCAACTCAACATCATGGTTGTTGAAGATCCGTAGCCATAACAATGAGAAAACGGTTGTTCTCACTCATTGTTATACAGTGTCATAGTATTATTACACAACATCAAAGTTCAATCGTACCACAACTTTGACAATAATACTACAGTGATATGTATCACGCCCCCTTAGTCAATACTTCATATCATAATGAAAACCACTCCCCCTTACATAATGATCCGTAAATCATATGTATTTGTAGTATGAACTACACAATAATTCTCCCCCTTTTTGTCAATATAAATTGGCAAAGGTGAAAAAACTAGCGGGATCATAATGAAATTCTCATAGAGATACTTCATGACTAATAGAGAACATATCATTTTTGTTTCGATGATTTCACCTAGTCAAAACTTAGTGTGTTCATCAAGGAGTTTATAAAGATACAAGGAAACTCCTACGAAATTCCACAACAACACTCCCCACAAAGATTTGGCAATTAAGCACAAGATCAATTAAGAACTCTCCCCCATAAAATGTCATTCCCGAAAGAACAACAAGAGCGACCTTACTTTTTTAAGAAAAGAAAGATTTATTTGTATATTTTGATACTTAACAGAAATTTATCTACATAGAAACAAATGCAGAATTGAAACAACACTACACTGGAGTTCTAAGCCTTGATTGCCCAATATATATAGATAAGTCAAGGGGAAAAATACTAGAATACGAATGAACCAAAACAACACCAATAGACTGTCGTAAGTGTTGAAACGTTGCAGTATCTAAAGGTTTAGTGAGAATATCAGCCAATTGTTATTTTGAAGGCACAAATTCCATATTGATAATACCATTTTCATAGAGATATATAATAAAATGATACCTGATGTCAACGTGCTTAGTTCTTGAGTGCTCAACAGGATTCTCAGTAATGCAAATCGCACTTGAGTTCTCACATAATATCTTCATTATGCCAGTGTGAACTCCATAATCAGCAAGAATTTGTTTCATCCATAGAAGTTGAGTACAACAAGAACCTGCAGCAATGTATTCTGCTTCACATGTAGACAGGGATTGTGAGCTTTGTTTCTTGCTATGATATGCCGTAAGATTTAACCTCACATAGTAAAAAAACCCTTAAGTACTTTTTCTGTCTTCTACACATCCCGATAGTGTGTTGGATATATCGCATCCTCTTTGCAGCTGCAAGATGAGATTTCTTTGGATTAGCCTGAAATCTAGCACAACAACCTACACTAAAAGCAATATCAGGTCTAGAAGCTGTAAGATATAAAAGTCTTCCAATGATAGATCAATAAAGTTTTTGATACACATTTACTCCTTTCTCATCTCGATGTAGTTTACCAGTGGTGGGCATAGGAGTTAGTTTTCGAGTTGACTTATCAAGACCGAACCTCGTCACAAGATCCTTAGCATATTTTTCTTGAGATAAGTAAATTCCATCCTAATGTCGTTGAATCTGTAATCCTAAAAAGAATTTTAATTCACCAACATTGCTTATTTCAAACTCCATACCAAGAGAGACTTGAAAATCTTTTGCAAGATTCTCATATGTTGATCCATAGATGATATCATCTACATAAACTTGAGCAATAACAACATCTTTCCCACTCCATTTGCAATGTTTTATCAGCTCCACCTCTCGAAAAAAGCTTTCCTAAGAAGATAAGTAGTTAGTTTTTCGAACTAGGCATGAGGTGCTTGTTTTAACCCATATAATGCCTTTTTGAGCTTAAGGACATGATCTGGGAAATCAGGATTTCAAATCCCTTAGGTTGAGCGATATAGACCTCTTCCTTTAAATTTTCATTTAGGAACGCGGATTTTATGTCAATTTGAAACAGCTTAACCTTAAGAAAACAAGCATGAGCTAATAAAAATCGAATGGACTCAAGGCGTACCACAGGAGCAAAGCTTTTGTCAAAGTCTATACCTTCAATCTGTGAGTATCCCTGAGCGATAATTATGGCTTTGTTTCTGACAATGGTGCCAAATTCATCAGACTTGTTCTTGAATATCCATTTGGTACCAACAATATTGATATAGGGGGGACAAGGTACGATCTCCCATACATCTTGTCTTTGAATTGATTTAACTCTTCATGCATTGTATTCACCCAAAAGGGATCGCTAAGAGCTTCATCAATATTTCTCGGTTCTACTTGCGATAGATAACAACCAAAATTACAAATATTTTGAAGTTGTCCTCTCGTCTTGTCTGTAGAATCTTTTCCTCCAATAATATTGTTAGTATCATGATTCCTTTGAACCCAGAGGTGTCGTGGAGGAAAACGTTCTTGTTCAACAGGGATAGCCCGATTAGTGTTTTTCTCCTCGTCACTAGAATTTTTAGGATCAGCAACTGTTGGAACAAATTCTACTTATTTTGGAATTTCCTTGACTTTCTCAATTGTCTCAGTTGGAGGAAATTCAACATGAGGGATATCATTACGAAAATTTCTCAGATCGACATTTGTAGATTTTATCATGACTTGGGTTCTGAGATTAAATACTCGAAAACCACGACTGTCAGATGCATAGCCAAGAAAGATACCTTTATCGCTTTTGGAATCAAAATTTGTCTTCTATTCTCGATCTTTCAGAATGTAGCACTTACTTCCAAACACTCTGAGATAGTGTAAGTTGGGATTTCTACAGTACCACAACTCATAAGGAGTGTTTAGGGTTTTTGACCGTAGATAATGCTGTAGAGACAGCTTCTCCCCAAAACCTTAACTATAAGTTTTTGTTATGGAACATTACCGTGGCCATCTCCTGAATATTCCTATTCTTCCTTTATGCAACTCCATTTGCTTGAGGAGTAATGGGTGTGAGTATTGTTGAATAATCCCCAGTTTGTCACAAAATTTAAACACCTTAGTGTCCTTGAATTCAGTTCCACGATCGCTTCTAATTTTCTTTATTTTGCGACCTTCTTCATTCTATATTCTATTAACAATAATCTTGAATTCACCAAGGGTTTCATTCTTATGATCTAAATATGCCCCCCATGAATCTGGTGTAATCATCTACCATAACTAAAGTGTATTTCTTCCCAACAACAGTAGGTTATTGAATAGGGCCGAAGAGATCCATATGAATTAAATCAAGTGGAGTTTTAGTGAGAATATCTCGAGATGATTTATGCGGAACTTTCGTTTGTTTACCTTTTTGACAGGCACCACAGACACCGTCAATCTTAGCATTGATTTTGGGAACACCTCTAACAAGTTCTTTGTTAATGATCTTAGTTAGAAGGCGATAATTGATGTGACCAAAACGTTCATGCCAAAGATGTGTAGATTCCACCTTAGTCAAATTGCAACAATTGCTAAATTGAGTATCAAGAAGATAACATTTATTTTCACCACGAGTTCCCTGAAAAATTACTTTTCCAGTTTTGTCTACAATGTCACATCCATTCGCATCGAAGACAACTTTATGGCCTTTAACATACACTACATCATGGATTTAGGAACGCCAGGAAATTTGCTCGTCTCTTGCTTATGTAGCAACAACTCCCATTTCGGAATGTTACTTGACCTCCTTCAAAGTCGCTTGAATTCACAAACCACGGAAGATATCTCAGTCATATGTCGGCTACATGCACTATCAAGGAACCGCTGAAAGGATGATGTTGATTTTAGAGCAAAATCTCTCATACTAACACTATTAACCTGCTTGGGTTTTCTTGTTAGTTTTGTACACCTTTTTAGAGAAGTAAGCAGTTGTTCAGATTTCTTGAGAAGATTACTAGCAACCTTTCAAATTTTCTTGAAGGATGTACATGTATGTTGAAAATGATTATGAGAATAACAAAACATACATGGACCAACATATTTAAACTCATCTGAGTAGTTCTGAGTCACAACAGGTTTCACAAAGCCTAAACCTCATTTATCCCCTGTCTTGCTACAATTCTTCAGGGAAGAATTAAATGAGTTTTTCAAATCCATTGAAGATACTTTGACAGACTTCAAAGCCTTATACTTTGCATTATCTGCGACAAGACCAGAATTGATCCGAATTTGTTCATCCATCTTCTTCTGGAGAATAACTAGCTCTTCAGAACGTTCTCTAAGATCAGAGTTTTAGATATAAATTCCACAATGAAGACCATCAATTTTTCTTATCAATCGTTGTTTTCTAGACAAAGGTTTTTGATGATTTTTTCTAGATCAAGGAACTCAACCTTATCGATGGTTTCTAGAACACTCTCGGAGTTGAATGGATCTAATTCTGGTGAAGCGTTGATAGAGACTTTACTATCCATGTGTTGATGGTGGATTTAGTTCAAGGCTAAAATTATAAAAGCCAAATTAATACACTGACATTCTGCAGAGGATAAAACTATCTGATAAGTGATGAGTACCTCTTCAATTTACTAATTCACCTAGAATGGAACATGTGGCAACAATCCCAGTATTTTTTGAATTAAATACACAAAATTCATCCAGGATGGAGCATGTAGCAACAATCCCAAAAAACCCTATGAATTTTTAATATTATTTATAATGCATGATTAGCCTTGTATCTCATTATTGGTGTGGCATGACGACTGAGTGTTGCTCTCAGCAGAGTAACGCGAATCTCCAAGTACCAATAGTGAGGCATGCACGAGATACCCATACAGACTACATCTTTCGGTGTGTTATACTAGCCCGATTGAGCATATATCTCTCGGTGTGTTATACTAGCCCGATTGAGCATCTGGGCTGTCCATGTCAGTCTCAGAAACAATCACGACCACGCAAGTTGGCCGCATGATTTAACCAGCCTAGACGATCCTCAGCAGGAGCAGGCTACCAACCTTAATGACCACCATCGAGCCCGTTTTTTCCCTGGTCGGTTGAATACATACCACGCCTCCCAAACAACCACCGAACGCCAGCCTAAAGTAGGATGGTTGGGATGGTGTGGAGCAGCTTGGAAAAGCTTGTATGCATAAGACTGCCAATGTCGGTCTCAAAACCAATCGCGGCCGTCCAACTTCGCCCACATGGTTGGACGACATAGATCGTCCCATGACCGGTTGGACAAGCGTTGTCCTGCACACCGACGGGCCCTTTTCTACTTACTTGACCGACCTTCTCACGACCTAGCCAGGGAGGAGAAAACGCTTGCTCGAAGTTCGGTCGACGTGATGCTTTAAGGGTCACAGTAAAGTCCACTAGTGTCTTAAATTGATCACGACCATCCAACTTCACCTGCATGATTGGATGGCTTAGATCAAGCCTATGATCATGGGACAGGTACACACATGCTCACCGGCTCCATGTGGGACCCACATGGTCGGTCTTCCCAAAAGAGGAGCATAGCTTTCCAAACCGTTAGGTTGAAGTCGTGTACACACGACCGATCCAAAACTCTAATTAGGGTTTGCGGCATGTTACATGTGTCGCTAATCGATCACGAGCGTCCATCTTCGCAAGCTTGGACGGAGGGTATTGATAGGTGTCTAAAACACCTTAATTATTATCTATTGTTTATGCTTTCTTTGCGAGTTTTCATGTAAATTATGTATCTTATGTTTGCTTTTGAGTGTATTAGGTGCAATGAAGTCATTATGCGCAAAAGAAGGAGAAAATGTCCATTTGGAGCGTGAAAGCAAAAAGCTCAATTCACTGGCGAGTGATATTTGGAGCAGGCTAGGTTGTGCACGAGGAAGTTATGAGCGAAAGCATCAATAAATCCTATCAGTTCCCTAGAACTGACAGCACAAGAAGAAGAATTATATTGTCATTCTGCCAAAACTGACAGCTGAAATCAACAAAAGATTGTTCAGGTGGACTATATCCGAAAGCTGGGTGCCTGTGGACGTTTCTATTCCTACATAACCTGAAAACCAGAGAAGAAGAAGTTATTTCTTCTTATCATCAGTTTTTATTCCTCTTCCTCTTGTCTGAAATCGAGAGATTCAGATGAAATTGGTGGCGGAAAACAAGTTGTTGTTGAGGTTGAAAAGATCGATGGTGATGGCATGGCTAAGGAGCTCACTGAAGAACTATTGTTTCTGTTGATTCAAATTATGGAAGAAATGGAGTTAGGGTTCTGAATTAGGAGTTTGGTTATGATGGTGAGTAAATGGGGGTTTGCTGTTTGATTTTCTAGAGAATTAGAGAGTTGGATATTGTTTGAATTCATATTATAGCCGAGATTGAGATCGAGAAATCATGGAAGACAAGATGACTGCTGCTGGTTGTGTTTGTGTGATGAGAAATTAGAGAAGACCTTGGTTTTGTAATTGTGATAGAATTGGTGGTTACAAGAATCATAGAAGGAAGAAATTGGGAAACTGATTTGTGGATGTTCATGGTCGAAATTGCAGACACAGGAAATTAGGTTTTGAAGCTGGGATGAAATTGGTTGTCTGTGTTGGTGTTGGATTCAGAGAGAGGATGAGTTTCTTGAACTGGAATTGAATGGTTGATAATCTTTGTTTGAGATCAGCTCAGCTGGAGACATTGCAAAAGCTGTAGAGAAGAATGAAGATTACACTACATGATCGAATGCAAAATAGAGCAGGTTCAGTTAGCCGAGACAGCATGGATCTGGTGGTTGTCTGCTGGCTGGTATTAAAGCTTCATTCTGAAGCCAACATATACAATAAATCAAGGGGTTAGTCTGATGCTGGGTAACACACACAACTACAAGGAGGAGATGAGTATGAGATGAGAAAGGAGGAAGGATTTGGCAGTTGCAGTTAAGGGTAGATGAGCTGTTGTTTGTATGAGACTCTAAAGTTGCTGCAACGGGGAGTAAGAATTGTTTTCGAGTGCAGTCGAGAAGATGAGTTAGAACTGAGTAGCAGCTGCTGAAGAATTAGAGCTTGAGTTGGTGGTTTTGCAGGTGAATAAAGAGGTTCTGGTATTGATTGCTACTGTGTTTCTTCCAAGATTGAACATGAGATGTTGCAGGTCTGGATTTTAGGAGGACTGGTTGGTGACTGCAAACAAGAAGCTGCTGCTGTGCAGATGGAATGATGGAGAAGTTTTGAACTACAAATATTGCAGGTGCAAGTTGGTATGAGATACTGGTGGTGTTGGTGATTAGAAGATGCTGATCCTGTTGAGTAGACTGAGCTGGAATTGGTGGTAATGTTGGTACTTCGACTTAGGTTGCGGGCATGGATAGATGCCAAGGATTGAATGTAATGGCCTGGGTTGTGCTGAAGCTGCAACTATTAGATGTATGTTTAGGAATTGAAACTTAAGTTGGTGTTGGAAGCAATTGATGTTTACTTGAAGATGGAAGCGATGGGAATGGCCAGGCAGTAATGGTGTTGTTGCAGTTATGCAATTGCGGAAGCAATGGTTGAACAATTAGAATGTTGGGTTATGCAGTGAGTAAAGGAGAGTGCAGGTGGAATTGGACAAGGTATCACAGCTGTAATTCAAGTGGTGTCTTGTTGTTGTGTGGAGCTGAAAAGAATGATGATGATGTTTCTACTGCAAAGAAGCTGGATTTGAGGTTATGAGCTTAGTCTTGGATCTGCAATGGACTAATACAATGGATGAAGGAATTGATGCAGTGGTTCAGCACTGATGGTATTTCTTGGTTGGAGTTTATAAAGATTGTAGTCGCTGCGGAAGTCAGGGAATAAGAGGAGCTACAGCTGTGATGTGTGTTATGGAATGGATGCGAATGAGCTGAAATGGTTAGTAGAAAGTGTTGCTGCTATACAGGGAATTATTGTTGCAGGTTTGTGTATCGAAACTGGAGCTGCACTGACTAAGACATGGGTTCTGGGAGTTAAGTTTGAGTCGAGAAGAACATGAATGGATTGAAGCAGAGTTGCAGGTGGTGCTGGATTCTATTGGGGCTGAGTTGTGTTGGCTGTAAGAAAGATATCGAAGTGCAGTTCTCTCGGCTGTGAGTTGAACCTGAGGTTGCAGTTACATGGGTTCGCATCAGTGGTGGCCGTGTAGAGCTGGAGGTTATTGCAGTTGCAGGATGTGAAGCTAAGTTGCGGTTATATTACAGGGAATATGGTTTGTAAAGAATGGGACTGAATGGAGTTGAAGGTGTCAGTTTTCTAGAACTGACAGACCAAAGACCAAATATTTAATGGGATTATGAGCTTTGTTTGAGGCCCGAATGGTGATTATGGACTGGACAGTTTTGGCCGAGAGTTACAAATGGGGAAGGCAGAGAAGCAATATAAAACAAGTTTTATATCTCCATACCTATTATCTTCTTCTACTACTTTTAGCCTAGGGTTTAGAAAGATGGAAACTATTATTTTTCTTCTTGTGACGAACTCCTATGCCATGAGTACTTAGATTTTATTATTGGTTAAGGAATAAGTTGGATTTCCAAATATGGGTTTTCATTCAATAAATTAGTTTTGTCTCCATGTTTTGTCGATTATGATTCGCTAGAAATATCGCCATGTATGATTGATTGTTAGTTTTGTCAAGTTGTAAATTTGTAGAACTCGTAATCATATATATTGCTAGTTTAGGGTTTATTATACGTAAACGTGATACACCTTGAATACACGTAGCATAATTGTGATTATTGCTTGTAGTGATACATCCTAGTAGTTACATGTGGATCATAACCTTTGTTAAATCGGATTAGTGCTTTTACACGTTCATTTGCATTGATTAGTCTTATTTCATAGAACTTAGTGCTCTTAGGGAGTTAAACTTAATTGTGCTTTTACACTTTAGGTTGCTTTCTAGGAAGAATTCACTTTCACATCTTTTAATGTGTTTGTTGATGACAAGAGGAAATTAGCGGGATATTCTTGCGATCAAGGTATCCTAGGACTTTTGATAAAAGTTGAGATTAAATATCAATTCTATTGTTACAAATTCATGTTTGTGAATGAAAACTAATCCTTGACCAATATCTTCATCTTATTGATTTGCTTGTTTATTTCATTATTTGCTTTTAGTTTATTTTCCTTTACATAAAATAACTTGTTTATATAGGAAACCGAAACAACTTAACAACCTAGATCCTCTCTGTGGGAACGATCCTTTCTTACCCTTGCTACATTATATATTTTAAGTTATGAGAAAGTAATATTATTTTTGGCGCATACGACTACGATCAAATTTTGGTTGTCACTTGTTTTTGGTTTCTTATTTTCTTGGTTTTAGTTTTGTTTTATTTTCTGGTTTTTAACCTTGTTTTGAGAATCGTGTTTCAGGTACTTATTTCTCATGGATGGAGCATATTGGAACAATGGATACGGTTTCCAACAATCTCAACAACATGACAACTTCCAACAATTCCAAGGTTATAATCTAAACCAATTCATTGGCTATGACCAATATTCCATGGATCCTTATGGTTTTCCTCAACAACCTTATGGCGGGTATGTGTGTGAACAACCACAAGGATTGGAGGATTCTTATGATCGTGAACAACAAGTCTCTAACTTGTTAGACAACTTTTCCAACTTTTTACGACAAGAGTTTCAAAAAGATAAAGAGGCTACAAACGAGCAACTCCAAGAACTTATTGAAGGTATGGCTATCTTACGAAGAAGCATTGATGAATACAAGGAAGAAAGGTATGAAGAAGAATTTTGTTTTCAAAGCAATAATTATTCTAATGTGCCTATGGTGTGTGATGAATATTTGATTGATGCTAATGTTGAAAAAGGCCAACCTTTGGGGACTTTCGTTGATAATTGTGTATCTAACTCAACTCTTGATCTTAATAATGATCATTCACCTATTCAAAAGGATGAGTTTGAGGTTAGCAACACTAAATTCAGCGACAACCAATCTTATGTTAGCTATGAAATTGACGATGATTATGAAGATACGTCGTTTGAAGCAACTCATGGTGACATTACCCAAAGATGTACAATGGAATTCTGGGATGAAGGTGAAAAGGACTATGATGACACTTGTGTAGATTACTCAAGCATTGATATTAATAATGATCAAGAGCCTATTCAAAGGGTGGAGCTTGAGGATGCTGCATTTTTGAGTGTTCTAAAAAAGTTTCTTATAATAAAATTTGGATCCACAAAAGAGTATGTGCCTTACAACGAAGAGGAGTGTGTTGAGAATGAAACCGATATGACCAATATTATGGAAGACCCAATTGAGCTTGCAAAGGATTGTAATGAAGATGTTGATGCCGAGATTTTGGTTAAGGCAGAAATGGACGAAGAATGGTTAGAAGGTTTGATAGAGGACCATGATATGCAAGAGGTGAATAGTTCACTTGAATTTTTCAAGGATGAAGAGGATTCCGTGCTACAAGAGATTGTGCAAGTTTTGTCTAACCCTTTGCCTATTGTTTCTTCTCCTTTACCTCTCATTGGTTTGAATGTATGTGCTTCGAGAATATTGTTGAATGACTTTGTTTCTCGATTTCCTCCATTAGAGATACTTGATTCTCATACTATGCAGGTCTTGGAACAAGAAACCGTGGAAGTACCCGATTTCTATATTCTTTATACACTCCCAAGTGTGGACAAGAATAAGTGTGGGGGAAACTTTTATCGGTTAATAGCTTCGTTTCTGTTTTATATTACTAATATTTGTGCGAAGCTAGTGTTTGCAAAACAGGTTATATTGGTGGATCCCCAACTTTTCAGATTATTGGTGTATGGGGAATTCATCTTGCAAGTCGGGCTGACGACTTTAAACCAAGCGCTAAGCGGGAGGAAACCCACTGGTTTTGTGTATCTATCTCTATCTTTTTATTTTTCAAGTCTTTTATCTTTATTTTCTTATTTTGGATATTTGCATATCAAAACTCAAATTTTTATAGATTTTTGAATAATTTAGAATAAACACTAGCCTTTCTAAGTAGATGGAATTTTTTCTTGACGATGAGGTATATATATTGGCTGAGTTGAGATTAGATGCGAACTAAATAGCTTGTTTAGTGTTTATCCTCTATTGTTCAGAAATAGCTATGAGTTGGAGTATCATTTTTTACTATGCATTTTATTTTCTTATTGTGTCTATATATCATGTTATAAGATTTCCCACCTTGACTTTCTTTGGACGATTCAATTCACATTGAGGACAATGTGAAGTTTAAGTGTGGGGGAGTCTTTTGCATATAGTGTTTTTAGCCTTGTTAAGAAAAACTAAAAAAAAAGAAGAAGAAGAGAAAGTCTAGAAACTTGTGCCTTACACTAATGGAAACATAGTGGTTGTAGGAGTTGAGGAACCCATTAGTAGAGTCTATTCATATGAAAAGGAACAAAATATAAATAAATAACATGTTAGTTGTCACCATATCTTGGAGTCGTCACCATATCACGTTCTATTTTTATTTTTACTTATTTATCTATTGTTTCTCTAAGTGAATTGGTGAGGCACCAACATCGAATTGTTATCACTGTTAGGATGAAATAGTGTGATTGAGTTACTACAAAAGAAAAAGAAAAACAAAAAGAAAAACAAAAAAAAGACCGACCAATTGACCAAAAGGAATAAATATGACACTTGGACAAAGCAATATGTGTGTGTTCTCCCTGTCTCCGTCGCCTAAGCAAGCGTGGAGTGCAGGATCCAAGGGAACTATCATGTAATCTGCTGACAAGAAACATGCTCTTGGATCCACAAAATCCAATCATGATGTCATGAAAAAAAATGAAAAAAAAAGACAAAAAAATTAAAAAAATATTATTGTATTGAATAAAATCGATTACTGGTTCCCTTGTATATGCCAGTGAATTGATCTAGAATTAAGTGTGTCGACCGCTGGTTCCCTTGTATATGCCAGCTGTGTTGATATTAGAATTCAGACTAGTAGCTCAATCTAATAGGATTTTTAGGTTTGTTTTGGAAGTGACCTTCAGACAGATATGGGAAACATCGTTCACCTTAGTCAACAGTCCGCCACCATCTACATTCTATATCCATCTTCTTAATCTTTTCATGTGATTGTGGTTGATTCGATTCCGAGTATTGTGGTTGTGTTCAACTTTCTGATAAAGCTATATTACTATGAATGAATTGTATTCGAAAGTGGGTACTTCCTCCTGTAATCATTGATAGTATGCCAATTAATAAAAATATTTAGTGTCATTCTTAAATTTTCACAAGTAGATGGATTTTGGAAGTAAAGGTTTTGTAGGTACACCTCTTGTAAACCTTCACGAGACTATAACTCGTCCACTAGGGACACCTAGGGGTTCAAAGACCTGTTATTCATGCTAAGAGTAACCGTATCCTCGGCGAGACGGAGTTGTATGTATGTTTTAGAATTATTTTGTTTGATTTTCTCGAGGACTAGCAAAGTCTAAGTGTGGGGGAATTTGATAAGTGTCTAAAACACCTCAATTATTATCTATTGTTTATGCTTTCTTTGCGAGTTTTCATGTAATTATGTATTTTATGTTTGCTTTTGAGTGTATTAGGTGCAATGGAGTCATTATGCGCAAAAGAAGGAGAAAATGTCCATTTGGAGCGTGAAAGCAAAAAGCTCAATTCACTGGCGAGTGATATTTGGAGCAGGCTAGGTTGTGCACGAGGAAGTTATGAGCGAAAGCATCGATAAAGCCTATCAGTTCCCTAGAACTGACAGCACAAGAAGAAGAATTATATTGTCATTCTGCCAAAACTGACAGCTGAAATCAACAAAAGATTGTTCAGGTGGACTATATCCGAAAGCTGGGTGCCTGTGGACGTTTCTATTCCTACATAACCTGAAAACCAGAGAAGAAGAAGTTATTTCTTCTTATCATCAGTTTTTATTCCTCTTCCTCTTGTCTGAAATCGAGAGATTCAGATGAAATTGGTAGCGGAAAACAAGTTGTTGTTGAGGTTGAAAAGATCGATGGTGATGGCATGGCTAAGGAGCTCACTGAAGAACTACTGTTTCTGTTGATTCAAATTATGGAAGAAATGGAGTTAGGGTTCTGAATTAGGAGTTTGGTTATGATGGTGAGTAAATGGGGGTTTGCTGTTTGATTTTATAGAGAATTAGAGAGTTGGATATTGTTTGAATTCATATTATAGCCGAGATTGAGATCGAGAAATCATGAAAGACAAGAAGACTGTTGCTGGTTGTGTTTGTGTGATGAGAAATTAGAGAAGACCTTGGTTTTGTAGTTGTGATGGAATTGGTGGTTACAAGAATCATAGAAGGAAGAAATTGGGAAACTGATTTGTAGATGTTCATGGTCGAAATTGCAGACACAGGAAATTAGGTTTTGAAGATGGGATGAAATTGGTTGTATGTGTTGGTGTTGGATTCAGAGAGAGGATGAGTTTCTTGAACTGGAATTGAATGGTTGATAATCTTTGTTTGAGATCAGCTCAGCTGGAGACATTGCAAAAGCTGTAGAGAAGAATGGAGATTGCACTACATGATCGAATGCAAAATAGAGCAGGTTCAGTTAGCCGAGACAGCATGGATCTGGTGGTTGTCTGCTGGCTGGTATTAAAGCTTCATTCTGAAGCCAACATATACAAGAAATCAAGGGTTTAGTCTGATGCTGGGTAACACACACAACTACAAGGAGGAGATGAGTATGAGCTGAGAAAGGAGGAAGGATTGGGCAGTTGCAGTGAAGGGTAGATGGGCTGTTGTTTGTATAAGACTCTAAAGTTGATGCAATGGGGAGTAAGAATTGTTTTCGAGTGCAGTCGAGAAGATGAGTTAGAACTAAGTAGCATTAGAGCTTGAGCTGGTGGTTTTGCAGGTGAATAAAGAGGTTCTGGTATTGATTGCTACTGTGTTTCTTCCAAGATTGAACATGAGACGTTGCAGGTCTGGATTTAAGGAGGACTGGTTGGTGACTGCAAACAAGAAATTGCTGCTGTGCATATGGAATGATGGAAAAGTTTTGAACTACAAATATTGCAGGTGCAAGTTGGTATGAGATATATGCACTGGTGGTGTTGGTGATTAGAAGATGATGATCCTGTTGAGTAGACTGAGCTGGAATTGGTGGTACTGTTGGTACTTCGAACTCAGGTTGCAGACATGGATAGCTGCCAAGGATTGAATGTAATGCCCTGGGTTGTGCTGAAGCTGCAACTATTACATGTATGTTTAGGATTGAAACTCAAGTTGGTGTTGGAAGAAATTGATGGTTAACTGAAGATGGAAGCGATGGGAATGGCCAGGCAGTGATGGTGTTGTTGCAGTTATGCAATTGCGGAAGATATGGTTGAACAGTTAGAATGTTGGGTTATGCAGTGAGTAAAGGAGAGTGCTGGTGGAATTGGACAAGGTATCGCAGCTGTAATTCAAGTGGTGTCTTGTTGTTGTGTGGAGCTGAAAAGAATGATGATGATGTTTCTACTGCAAAGAAGCTGGATTTGAGGTTATGAGCTTAGTCTTGGATCTGCAATGGACTAAGACAGTGGATGAAGGAATTGATGCAGTGGTTGAGCATTGATGGTATTTCTTGGTTGGAGTTTATAAAGATTGTAGTCGCTGCGGAAGTCAGGGAATAAGAGGAGCTATAGCTGTGATGTGTGTTATGGAATGGATGCGAATGAGCTGAAATGGTTAGTAGAAAGTGTTGCTGCTATACAGGGAATTATTGTTGCAGGTTTGTGTATCGAAACTGGAGCTGCACTGACTAAGACATGGGTTCTGGGAGTTAAGTTTGAGTCGAGAAGAACATGAATGGATTGAAGCAGAGTTGCAGGTAGTGCTGGATTCTATTGGGGCTGAGTTGTGTTGGCTGTAAGAAAGATATCGAAGTGCAGTTCTCTTGGCTGTGAGTTGAACCTGAGGTTGCAGTTACATGGGTTCGCATCAGTGGTGGCCGTGTAGAGCTGGAGGTTATTGCAGTTGCAGGATGTGAAGCTAAGTTGCGGTTATATTACAGGGAATATGGTTTGTAAAGAATGGGAATAAATGGAGTTGCAGGTGTCAGTTTTCTAGAACTGACAGACCAAAGACCAAATATTTAATAGGATTATGAGCTTTGTTTGAGGCCCGAATGGTGATTATGGGCTGGACAGTTTTGGTCGAGAGTTACAAATGGGGAAGGCAGAGAAGCAATATAAAACAAGTTTTATATCTCCATATCTATTATCTTCTTCTACTACTTTTAGCCTAGGGTTTAGAAAGATGAAAACTATTATTTTTCTTCTTGTGATGAACTCCTATACCATGAGTACTTAGATTTTATTATTGGTTAAGGAATAAGTTGGATTTTCAAATATGGGTTTTCATTCAATAAATTAGTTTTGTCTCCATGTTTTGTCGATTATGATTCGCTAGAAATATCGCCATGTATGATTGATTGTTAGTTTTGTCAAGTTGCAAATTTGTAGAACTCGTAATCATATCTATTGCTAGTTTAAGGTTTATTATACGTAAACGTGATACACCTTGAATACACGTAGCATAATTGTGATTATTGCTTGTAGTGATACATCCTAGTAGTTACATGTGGATCATAACCTTTGTTAAAACGGATTAGTGCTTTTACACGTTCGTTTTCATTGATTAGTCTTATTTCATAGAACTTAGTGCTCTTAGGGAGTTAAACTTAATTGTGCTTTTACACTTTAGGTTGCTTTCTAGGAAGAATTCACTTTCACATCTTTTAATGTGTTTGTTGATGAAAGGAGGAAATTAGCGGGACATTCTTGCGATCAAGGTATCCTAGGACTTTTGATAAAAGTTGAGATTAAATATCAATTCTATTGTTACAAATTCATGTTTGTGAATGAAAACTAATCCTTGACCAATATCTTCATCTTATTGATTTTCTTGTTTATTTCATTATTTGCTTTTAGTTTATTTTCCTTTACATAAAATAACTTGTTTATATAGGAAACCGAAACAACTTAACAACCTAGATCCTCTCTGTGGGAACGATCCTTTCTTACCCTTGCTATATTATATATTTTAAGTTATGAGAAAGTAATATTATTTTTGGCGCATACGACTACGATCAAATTTTGGTTGTCACTTGTTTTTGGTTTCTTATTTTCTTGGTTTTAGTTTTGTTTTATTTTCTGGTTTTTAACCTTGTTTTGAGACACTTGATCGTGACTTACTCCTTTAAGCCTTAAAATAGCGATGCTCCATACATGCTGAATATATTCGATGCATTACATGCATAAAATACACACGATATTTCATAAATATCGATTTCCCAAATAACTTAGTTATTTAACATAGCACCGTATGATACCTTCTGTGGGTCCCACGATCCACACAATCGAGACATCAAGCATGTCACAAACTGGGGGATACTTACTGGGGTATTGGTCTGGCGGTTTATAGCGTGCAGCGCGCAACGTTCCATCACAAGAACGTGTCAGGAAGAAATGGACGGTTAGTGATGATGGGAGAAGTGGGCTTTGACCTGATCGCGTGACAATCACCAGCACGATCCCACTACTCCATCACTCCACTTCCTCCACCTCCTACGAGACGAGGGTTGTTCTTTATGACTTGTATAAATAGGTTCTCCTCCCTATTTCCACGACAGACAAGACATAAATCAAGTGTTGATACAACGTATTCAAACACCCAGAGCCGATTGCTTACATTATTTTAAGCCATCTTGATATTCTGATACAAGTCATAAACAACCAACACCTTCAAAATCTCAACATCTTCTTCGCTCCCTCCCTAAGATCAACCCCATCTCCTTCACTTTGTGACCGAAGCAAGTCTGGAACGACCATTTCTTGGTTTAGGCCAGAATTGTACAGATTGATCTCTCGAATCAGAAAGCACTCCCGTGCAATGCATTTGTTTAGGGTTTAGATTCGTTTCTCATTCACACACACCCAAATTTACCAAAAACCGCAGAAACAGTTTTCACCCATAAACACCATGGAGTCAGGTTTCTACAGACACAAACTTATAAGGTCTTAAACGTATTTACCGGCTCTGATGCCGATTGAAAAAGCGGGGGTCTAACAACCTCGCCCAATATTTCGTTTAGGCAATCTGTATGGACTAACTCCAATATACTTTCAAGAGAATCAACTATACAGTCAGATTCAATCTTTAAGAAAAGTATATCCAAGAGTTATATCTCTGTTTCTTAGTGTAATCAGCAAATCAAACAAATAGAGATCGGTCATCCTGATTAATATAAGAAACAACTTGGACGGTATCAAAAACCAATATCCAAGTGTCAATCAATTTAATCAACAACCAAAAGGTCGGATTCACAAATTGATTGAACTTACGCACAACCTGTGATATTTCAATTATATAAACAAATATAATGCGGAAAAGAAATAACACAGACACCAGAAATTTTGTTAACGAGGAAACCGCAAATGCAGAAAAACCCAGGACCTAGTCCAACTTTGAATACCACATTGTATTAAGCCGCTACAGACACTAGCCTACGACAAGTTAACTTCGGAATGGAATGTGGTTGAGCCCTAACCAATCTCAATCTGATCAACGTAAAGTCACGTTCCTCACGTCTCTAAAACCACGCCGGATTCTACGCACTTGATTCCCTTATCTGTTCTCACCCACAACTAAGAGTTGTTACGACCCAAAGTCGAAGACTTGATAAACAAATATGTCTCACACATAAAAGTCTATTGAATAGATAAATCTGTATCTCACAGAAATACCTATGAGTTTTGTTCCATCTTTTGATAAATCAAGGTGGACAAGAACTAATTGATAAACCAGACTTATATTCCCGAAGAACAACCTATTAATATCAATCACCTCACAATGATCTTAACCGTATGGTAGCGGAACAAGATTTTGTGGAATCACAATCGATGAGACGAAGATCTGTGTAACTACTTTATATCTTATCTATTGGAGATTAAATATCGACCAAATCTTAGAAAAGATAGTACTCAATACGAAAGAACAAAGTAAGAATAGAACATACAACTATAGAGAAAATAGTTCGGTATGGATTCATAATCCCAATGAAGTCTTCAACTCGTTAACCTAATATGGTTTTAGGAAAAACCTAGGTTAAAGGAGAATCGACTCTAGTCGCAACTAGTATCACACATGAGGTGTGGGGATTAGGTTTCCCAGTTGCTAGAGTTCTCCCTTTTATAATCTTCAAATCAGGGATTGCAATCAAAGTTACCCTGGTAACAAAGCATTCAGTATTGATCGTTAGATAAAACCTTGATTAGATTCAAGCTAATATCTTTCAACCGTTAGATTAGCTTAGCTTGTTACACACAAATGAAATGTACCTTCCTTTAAATATGGGTAACCGTACCTAAACGTGTACACTTGGTTGGCTCAATAATAGTTAACCAAAGTTAGCCATATGTACACCTTTATATCAACCTTGTTCATCTTAATACAACTAGTTCAATCGACTCAAATGAAACTAGTTACAGGGTTGTTCAATTGTTTATATTCTCATAGAAGTATAAAACACACAATTGAAGCAAAACCGGTTTTTATTCACTCGAATCGATTCATGCACATTATAGCCAGGGTTTGCGATTGCATTCCTTATTATATAAATGTATTTGTTCATGACTTAGCTGATTTTATAACTTAACCCACTCAAGTATGCAAACGGGTATGCATACCTAAGTTGCCGGACTTGGTATGTGTTCGCCAGTATGCAAAAGGGTATGCATACTGTCGTACATGACCGAACTCAGTTGAAACTAGTACGCGTATGGGTACGCATACTATAGTTCACGGACTTCTACTGTTGAATCAGTACGCATACGGGTATGCATACTTAGATTCCTGGATGTGGAATACATACGCAACAGTTAGCATTCACGTGCGCATACTGTGTTATATCCAATCATGGTTAATCGTTCTAAACTCCTATTTCAATCATTGAAACATTCTTAGAAGACAGGAATAACTATCTCACACAAACTATTAGCTCCAAAGCAATTTTCAAGTGATCAAATGATCAATACGAAACATTCCGAGTCTACATCAAATAACTGTCTCACACAAATCATATATGATGTTACCAGGTGATTTTCACATGATCGTATTCTTGACTTACGTCAAGAATATAAGATGAACTTGGTTATAGCGAAAGTTTACCAATACATATTTCGAGAAATATGTAAGCGAGTTAAACTCAGCTCGAAATATCAAATGTGTATAAATTAAAGTCTACATATAGTTATACGACTTTTGTCTCAATAGGAGATAGAATAGAAATAGACTTCTGAGTGATAGATGAGTTTAGGTCTCTACATACCTTTTGTTGATGAAGTTCCACAAGCTCCACTGAGTAGTTATTCGTCTTCAATCGATGAACGTCGTGAAGTCTAAAGCTGAACTACACATTCTATCCTAGTCCGAGACATAGCTATAAGTAGACTAGAAATGAAGACTTATAGTTTTGGCAACTAAACTTGACAAACAAGCTTGAGATAGCAACGCTTGTGAGTTCGACCGAGCAGTTCTCTAAAAGGAATTGCACAGATGTTTAATGGTTTTATTCTCCGAATTACATAAGAAATTAACACGTTCAAAATTGATGGTATGAAAATCCAGCATGCTCGACGAAACTATAAGATAACAACCATCTCTAGCCGGTATGTTCATCATAAACCATAATACCGACCAAATGAGTTTTGACATACAAAGAAAGGTATTATAAAAGCATAATTAATCGGCAACGTATTAATTTCGGAACCTGCCGACTAAAATGTAGTCGTCAAGGTTGTAACTTTAGAAAATGACGACCTTGGTCATTGTATTATATTTTCTGTTACAGTCATTATTCAGCTAAAACAACAAAATGACGACCCTGCTGGATTAGTCGGCAAGCTGTGCAGTGTTAAACCTTGCCGACTTTTATTTATATCCAACCCAAAACTAAATGCCAGAAGATGTCTGCTTTATTCATGTAATATTGGTTAATACTTTGATTGAAGCATAAAATCTAACTCACTTTTCTAGGAAATACGGATGCACTTAGCATGTGTACCAAGACTTTTAACACGTAAGTGATCCTAGTGGACAGTTATAATATGTGAGGGTTTACATAAATATTTACACACAAAATCTACTGCTATAATTAAGTCTTAATCTCCATTGGAAGAATCTTCTTCCGATCTAGCGAAACCCGACATAGAGTCTGGGTAAAAATCCAAAATTTGAATTCATGAAATGGTAGCTTTCATCAAATGTGAAGGCTTCTCCCTTTTCCTCAAGTAGTTCCTTTTCGCGACTTCCTCCTACAAAAACAAAAACACAAATTTATTTTGTTAGTGTTGTTATTGTTAGAGCATTGCTCGGTCAAACTCGCATCCGTTGCTATCTCAAGCATGTTTGTCAATGTTAGTGATCAGAACTATAAGTCTTGATTTCTAGTCTATTATAGCTAAGTCTCGGACTATGATAAAAAGTGTAGTTGAGCTCAAGGACTTCATGGAGATTCATCATACAAGTAGAAGAACTACTCAAGGAACCGGTGGAACTTCTCGACAAAAAGGTATGTGAAGACTTGAACTTATCTGTCACTCAAAAGTCTATCTACTCTATCTCCTACTTATTCAAACAAAAAGTCGTATGCTATATATAGACTTAGATTATACACATTTGGTATTTCGAGCCGAGTATACCTCGCCTATCTATATCTCGAAATATGTGTTGGTAAGCTTTTCACTTCGACTAAGTTTATCTTTACCTAGTGAAGAAAGTCATGATATGTTTCAATCATCTTGAAAAATGCTTTGACGAGAAATGGTGTAACAACTGTATAACGTCCTCTGAGAATGTTTCAATGATTGAAATGAGAGTTTAGATTATATAACCAATGATGGACATAAGCATTGTTGTGGAAACACATTTATGTATAAGTCCTATTCCTTGAACCAAAGTTTGCGAACTTTGTTGATCAAGAGAAACCGTAAGAATGGCTTGTTGCAAAGTCCGCGAACTCAGTCCGCGAACTACCGAACTTCTCATCCCGAGAAATTCTGCTGGAGTTGACAAACTAGTTGCGTGAGTACCAGTCCGCGAACCGGCGGAAGGTCTCTTGTCGAGATTTTCTGCTGGAGTTTGTAAACTCTGCCGGTTGCTTAAGTCCGCAAACCTAGTGTGCGAACTTAAGAAGGTTATATATCTGAAGATGATTTATGAACTTAAACTTTAAAAAGACTAAGGAATGCAGTTTGCAAACCGTGGCTATAAAAGTTCATGAACCGATTCAAGTGAATCAAATCATCTTTGCTTCAATTGTGTCTTGTGTAGTTACATAAGATTTCCTTGCAATTGAAAAACTCTCTAACTAGTTCATTTGAGTCACTTGAACTAGTTATGGTGAAGAATAACATGGTTGATATGGAATGCTCATATGGCTAACCTTTTGGTTAGCTATTGTTGAACCAACAATGTACATGTTTGGGTACGGTTAACAAATCTAGAAGCGTGCAGTTCATTTGTGTATAACAAGCTAAGTTTTCAATCTAACGGTTGAGAAATATTAGCTTGAATCTAAATCAGGTTTTCATCTGACGGTGAATATTGATTGCTTTGTTACCAAGGCAAAACCCTGATTTGAAAGAGTATATAAAAGAGACATCAATTATTGTGCAAAACTAATCCCCACACCTTATGTGTGATACTAGTTTGCGTACTAGAGTCGATTCTCCTTTAACCTTTGGTTTTCTTCTTCTAAAACCAGGTTAACGACTTAAAGACTTCATTGGGATTGTGAAGCCAGACCGGTACTACTTTTATCGTAGTTGTGTGATCTGATCTTGCATCTTCTATCGTACGAGTACAATCAGATTGATTAGCTTGAGATTTCATATCTCCGATAGGCAAGATATAAAAAGTAATCACAAAAATCTTCGTCTTATTGTTTGTGATTCCACAACATCTTGTTTCGCTACCATACGATTAAGATTGTTGTGAGGTGATTGATTAATCTAGGCTGTTCTTCGGGAATATAAGACCGGATTATCAATTGGTTCCTGTTCACCTTGATTATTATCAAAAGATGGAACAAAAACTTTAGGGTTTTTCTGTGGGAGACATATTGATCCTTTGATAGACTTGTCTGTGTGAGACAGATTTGTTTATTGTCAAAGCCTGCGATTTTGGGTCGTAGCAACTCTTAGTTGTGGGTGAGATCAGCTAAGGGAATCAAGTGCGCAGTATCCTGCTGGGATCAGAGGCGTAGGGAGTACAACTGTACCTTGGATCATTGGGAGACTGATTGGGGTTCAACTACAGTCCAGACCGAAGTTAGATTGGAGTAGGCTAGCGTATGTAGCGGCTTAATACAGTGTGTGTTCAATCTGGACTAGGTCCCGGGGTTTTTCTGCATTTGCGATTTCCTCGTTAACAAAATTTCTGGTGTCTGTGTTATTTCATTTTCCGCATTATATTGTGTTATCTTTATAATTGAAATAATACAGGTTGTGCGTTAGATCAATCAATTGGAGAATCCGACCTAACGGTTGTTGATTGATATTGATTGACTCTTAGATATTGGTCTTTGGTACCATCCAAGTTGTTCCTTGTATTTTGTTAGTACTTGCAGTTTTTGTTTGAGGAAATCAAATCAAGAGAGAGATATAAACTCGTTGATATACTTTTAATTGATTGAGTCTTGTTGATTCTCTTAAGAGGATATTCGAGTTTGTCCATACAGATTGCTAAGACAAATATTGGGTGGTGTTGTTAGACCCCCGCTTTTTCAATTGGTATCAGAGCAGGCAAACACGTTCAAGACCTCAAAATTCTGTGTTTGTAGCGATCTGACTATATGGACCATAAAGTCTCAATTGACGCCTCACCAGGTTTAAAAACCAAACTTAGGAAAAAGTATGATAAACTGGTTACTCTTGAAAAAGGGTTGGATGAACAAATCCGGATCAAATCTGGTCTTGTTGCAGAAATTGCAATTCTTAAGGATTTGATATCTTATAAAAGTCCCTTGATGAATCTGAGTAACTCCAGTTGTTCCTCCTTAAAGAATAGTCATAAATCAGATGGTAATCAACGACTAGTTGTTATGAAAACTGATATGACTAGGAACCACTCAGAAAAACTTGAAAGTCTTGGCACATGTTCGTGTTGTGATTCTTCCGATCACCGTCAACAAGTATGTATGTTGTTTCAAAGGAGCCTAAATGTTGCAAGTGATATTTGTAAGAAAGCTAAACAACTTTTTGATACTCAGAAAGGACATACAAAACTAGTAGGAAACTCTAAACAGAGAAGTACTAATAGTATGTGTGCCTTTGCTTTAAGATATACGTCTCCCTTTCAATGGTTTCTTGATAGTGGATGTAGTAGACATATGACAGGAGATCTCACATGGTTTGTTTCGTCTATTGACTATGAAGGAGGTCCTGTAACGTTCGGAGATGGGAGTTGTTGCTACATCAGCAAGAAGAGAACGATCAAACTGCCCGGTTTTCCAGAAATCCATGATGTAGTATACGTAGAAGGTATGACTGTTAATCTTCTTTCTATTAGTCAAATCTGTCACAAAGTCCATCGAGTTGTCTTCAATGCAAACGGATGTGACATTGTAGACAAAACCGGGAAAGTAATTTTTCAAGGAACTCGTGGGAAAAGCAATTGTTATCTTCTCGATACTCAGTTCAGTAACCGTTGCAATTTGACTAAGGTGGAATCTACACATCTTTGGCATGAGCGTTTTGGTCACATCAATTATCGTATTATAACTAAGATCATTAACAACGAACTTGTTAGAGGCATTCCCAAAATCAATGCAAAGATTGAAGGTGTATGTGGTGCATGTCAAAAGGGTAAACAAACGAAGGTCCACCACAAATCATCTCCAGATATTCTCACTAAGGCTCCACTTGATTTAATTCATATGGATCTCCTCGGACCAATTCAACAACCCATTGTTGTTAGTAAGAAGTATGGTTTAGTTATGGTAGATGATTACACCATATTCACTTGGGTTGCATTCCTATCTCATAAGAATGAAACTCTTAGTGAGTTCAAGATTATTGTTAAAAGGATCCTGAACGAACAAGGTCGCAAGCTAAAGAAAATTAGAAGCGATCGTGGAACTGAATTCAAAGACACCAAAGTATTTGAATTCTGTGACGAACTGGGAATCATTCAACAATACTCACCACCTGTTACTCCTCAAGCTAATGGAGTTACTGAAATAAAAAATAGGAATATTCAGTAAATGGCCAGGGTAATGCTCCATAACAAAAACTTACCATTAAGATTTTGGGGAGAAGATGTTTTTCCAGCATGTTACTTGATCAACCGTGTGTATTTACGGTCTAAAACCCTTAACACTCCTTATGAGTTGTGGTACGAAAGGAAACCCAACCTACACTATCTCAGGGTGTTTGGAAGTAAGTGCTATATTCTGAAAGATCGAGAACAGAAAGGGAAATTCGACACGAAAAGTGATGAAGGTATCTTTCTTGGCTATGCTTCTGATAGTCGTGGTTTTCGAGTGTTTAATCTCAGAACACAAGTCATGATGGAATCTGCTAATGTTATCATCGACGACATTAGTAAATTTCGTCATGATAATCCTCCTGCTGAGCTGCCTCCAACCGAGACAATTGAGAATGTCAAATAAATTCCAGAATCAGTTGAAGTTATCCCAAATGTTACTGATCCTAACATTTCTACTGACGAGGAGAAGAGCACTGATCAAGCCATTACTGACGAACAAGAACGTGTCCCTCCATAACATCTCTGGGTTCAAAGGAATCATGATCCCAACAGTATTATTGGAGGAAGAGATTCTACAGCCAAAGCAAGAGGACAACTTCAAAATATGTGCAATTTTGGTTGTTATCTTTCACAAGTAGAACCAAGGAATATTGATGAAGCTCTGAACGATCCCTTTTGGGTGAATGCGATGCATGGAGAGTTAAATCAATTTCAAAGACAAGATGTGTGGGAACTTGTACCTTGTCCCTCCAATATCAATATTGTTGGTACCAAATGGATATTCAAGAATAAGTCTGATGAATTTGGCACGATTGTCAGAAACAAAGCTAGACTTGTCGCTCAAGGATATTCACAGATTGAAGGGATCGAGTTTGATGAGACCTTTGCTCCTGTGGCACGTATTGAGTCCATTCGTCTCTTGTTAGCTCATGCTTGTTTTCTTAAGGTTAAGCTGTTTCAAATGGATATAAAATCCGCGTTCCTAAACGGAATTTTAAAGGAGGAAGTCTATGTCGCTCAACCTAAGGGGTTTGAAAATCCTGAATTCCTAGATCATGTGCTAAAGCTCAAAAAGGCATTGTATGGGTTGAAACAAGCACCTAGAGCCTGGTTTGAAAAACTTACCACTTCTCTCATTAGAAAAGGTTTTTCAAGAGGCGGAGCTGATAAAACTTTGTTTACCAAATGGAGTGGGAAAGATGTGGTTATTGCTCAAATCTATGTAGATGATACCATATATGGATCAACTTCAGAAAAATTTGCAAAGGACTTCCAAGTCTCTCTTGCTAAGGAATTCGAAATAAGCAATGTTGGTGAATTAAAATTCTTCTTAGGATTACAAATTCAACAACATAAGGATGGAATTTACTTATCCCAAGAGAAGTATGCTTGAGACCTTATGACAAGGTTCGGTCTGGATAAGTCTTTCCCTGCACACCGACGGGCCCCTTCACGCCTGCATAATCGATCCTCTCCTGACCTAGCTACTGAACCATGTATGGTTGCCTGAAGTTGGGTTGGCGTGAAAGCTTAAAGGGTCGCAGGAAATTCTACTAAAGGTCCAAAATTTATAACGACCATCCAACTTCACCGGCATCATTGAATGGCTTAGATCAGACCCACAACCACCAGGCAGGTATTGGCGTGTTCACCACCGGCCCAACGTGGGACCCACATGGTCGGCCTCCCCAAAAGAGAAGCGTGGCTTTCCAATTCGTCCATCCAAAGCAGCGTGGACGTGAAACCCTAATTAGGGTTTGCGGCACATCACATGTTTCGCAAATCAGTCTCAACCATCCATCTTCGCAGGCATAGATGGAGGGTTTAGATGTAGATTCAAAGGGCCCAGAACATGTTAACACAATCACCATGGGCCCGCCTACATACATGACTAATCGATCAAGATCAACTATGGTTGGTCGTCTCGATTCGTGCGCCCAAACTAGGCATGGCCACGCGTTTTCAACTGCAAATCGATCTCGACCACTCAACTTTGTCGGATAAATTGAGTGGCCTAGATCATATCTTCACGGGACAGTAAGGTATGAATGTGTACATTGGCCTGTCGACTTCACGCCTGACTGATCGGCCAAGACCGACCATCGTTGGTCGTCTCGAAACGCGCGCCCGAAGTAGGCACGACGTGCGGTCTTCAATTCCTTTGCGGCATGGGATTTCTGTCGCAAGTCAATCTCAGTGCTCCTCTTTGCCAGACAAATTGAGTGGTAGGCCTGTCAATATCTATCCGATATCCGGAATCCGTTTCCGATTATTCGATATCCTATAGGATTTTATCCGTTTTATCGGATATCGGATATAATATGTTATCGGATATTTCTTCCTTAACATATCGGAATCGGATTAGGCTATATCCGTTTGTTAAAATATCCGATATGTTAAGGACGTACTTGTAATTTTCCCATATCCTTATTTGACTACTCGAGGACTCGAGAAATCATTTCGTTTTTTCATTTTTTTTTCTCTTCTCAGTTTCTCACCGTTTGTTCTCAGTCGCCTCTCGAGTCTCCATTCTGTCTCTGCCACTCTCGATCAATCACTCACTCACTCAGTTGTTTACCAATCACTCACTCGCTCAATCAGGTACTAATTCTCTTCTATTTTCTTTGTTAAATTTTTTTGTTCGATTCATCGATTGACATGAAAATAGGGTTTCTGTCTTGCAATCAAAAATTAGGGTTTGATATGACTTACATGTATAGATGAAATTAGAGAAAGATTTGAGATGGGTTTAACTTAAATAAGAATATGAGGCATTGAGGTTGAAGAATAACTCAATATTGATAGTTATTAGTTTAGGGTTTGATTGAATTGATCTATTTTTGAGATGGGTTTACACTTGCAGTTTCTGTTTTACTTTCTTTATGTGAAGAATCTGATTTCTATCTTTTTGGTGTTAAACAGAAGTTAATTTTGACAACAAAGACAAGCAAAAGGCTCTAAAGAAGGTTTCTGCTCTATCAGGTATCATAATCATTCTCTTGGAATTATGTTTCTGATTCTCTGATAATGCATCTTAATTTACATCCTTGTTTACTATATTTAGTTGAATTTCAGTAATGATGTGTAACAACATAATCCTGAATATGATATCATCAATTTTAATACAGGTGATTGCACATTTGCACTGTTGATAGTTATGAATGCTTTTTATTGGCATGTTGTGTTAGGGTTTGAATTTGGCATGAGCTATTTTTTTTTTTTACAATTTCTTTGCTAGGGTTTGAATTTGGCATGTTGTGTTACTTCATGATACAGTAAATTTGGGTTTGATATGAAAATTGGTTGAACTGGAATGCACAGGCTACACAGCAAGCACTTGCGAAAATGTTAAAAAAACCAGCCAAGGGCAAGACAGTTGCAACCTCAAAGTCAACCCCTTTGCCTCAATCTCAATCAAATGCTGTCATTTCTAAGAGTGGTTCACAATCACAAAGTGTTCAAGCTTCAGCAATTGGCTCAACACCGTGTACTAGTGACACTAGGAGATTACCAGAACCAGAAGAGAACCTAGCTGATGATAACATGACAGGCTCTCATACAGATGATGAAGATGGAGAAGCAGAAGCTGGTGAGGATCCACTGATAACTGCTCTGAAGAAAAAGATTAGAGCAATAAGGTCACCAGTGTGGGATGAATTTGAAAGGGATTGTAAAGTAAGACACAACAAGAAAACACACGTGAGGGAAGCTGTTTTACTAGGTACATGCCATCATTGCAAGAAGGTAGTTGATGCTGATAGTGTCAGTGGTACTACAAGATTGCGTAATCATCTAAATATTTGCCAAAAGAGACCACAAAACAAGGATGGACAACAACAGATTTCTACTTCACTGAAAAAAGCAGGTAACAAAGCTTTAAAATTAGCTAATTGGCAGTATAATCCTGCAGTTTCTAGGGAATACATGGTTAAAATGATTGCTAAGCATGATTGCCCTCTCAACATGGCTCAACATTTTTACTTTAGAATGTTTTGCAAGTCTTTGAACCCTGCTGTTAAGATCATGAGTAGAAACACAACCAGAAGTGATGTGATGAAGTTTTTTCATGAACAGAAACTAGAATTGCAAGTAGAATTGGATTATCTGACCTCTAGATGTTGTCTTACAACTGATATGTGGACTGCTAAGCATACTAAAGATGGGTATTGTTGTGTAACATGCCACTACATAGATGATGAATGGAATTTGGTTAAGAAAACATTAACTTATATTTTAGTGCCAGCACCACACACATGAGATGTTCTCACAGAATGTATCAAAACTTGCACTATTGAATGGAACATAGATAGGAAATTCCTTTCTTTAACTGCTGATAATGCTGCTGCTAATGGTGTGATGATGAGAAATTTGATTAAGTGGCTACATAATAAGGATTGTCTAGTTCTTGATGGGGAATTGTTTCACATGAGGTGTGCCAACCACATTCTTCATTTGGTTGTCCTAGATGGTATGAAAGTTGTTGCTAAGTTTGTACAATCAATTAGAGATTGTGTTAAGTATGTTAAAGCTTCACAATCTAGGAAAGAGAGGTTTGAAACGGCACTGTCACAATGTAGGTTGTATGGAAAGGCAGTTAGTCTTGACGTGGACACTCGATGGAACTCAGTTTTTCTTATGCTTAAAAATGCAATTGAGTTGAAAAAAGGGTTTCAAAGATTTGTTGTCCTTGATCCTGAATTCGATTGTATACCAAGTGAAGACGAGTGGAAACAAGGGGTAGTTATTTTCAAGTGTTTAGAGGTGTTTAATGATGTTTCAACCAGGTTTGCAGGGATGAAGTATCCAACTGCAAATCTGTACTACAATGGGGTCTATGAAATTAACAAGTGCATCAAACAATGGGAAGACAGTGAGTATGCGTATATCAGAGAAATGGGGTTGAAGATGAGGGATAAGTTCGATGTGTATTGGCTTGAAAGTAATTTGGTTATGGGCATCGGAGTTGTGTTACATCCTAGATACAAATCCAAATGGGTAGAGTTTCGTTATAAGAAGTTGTATGGAACTGGATATGCAGTAGAGTATAACAAATTCAAAACAAAATTGATAGCTCTTTTTAAGAGTATGATTCACAAAACTCAAATGCAGATGAAAACTATTTTGGTGCCCGCAGCTCTGTCTCTAGCTCAAGTATGATGGATTCAGACAATCCAGATGAAGCACGTGATCCTGAATATGCTGAGTTTATGATGGAGAACATTGAATTTGAGGTGCAGAAGTCTGAGTTGGACAAGTATTTAGAAGAACCAATGCTTAGCAAAGGCTCACCAAAAGATGAGTATTTGTTTGAAATCTTAAGTTGGTGGAAGCTAAATGCACCTAAGTACCCAACTCTTGCAAAGATGGCAAGAGATGTCTTGGCTATCCCAGTCACCAGTGTTGCATCCGAATCAATGTTCAGTGCAGGTGGTAGAGTGCTTACAACACACAGAGCTTCATTAGATCCAGAGCTTGTTGAAGCATTGTTGTGCTTAAGCGATTGGTTGCCAGATTTCATTTGTGAAGGTAACATATTTTTTTTTTTTTTGCTTAAACTCAGTGCATAGATCCATCTGTAATATGTTATTCTTCTTAGTTCCTATTGAAATATGCTATGACTACATAAGAGAAAAGCATACCTGATGTTGGTTTGACCAGTATATTTTGATTTAGAGAGCAATGAGCAGTACAAAACAAACTATCTACTTAGATGTTTTTTCTGAAATACTACTAATCTCTATTTATTGTTACTTGTTAGCATTTCAATTTGGATCTAATCTATGTGTGTTTTTCTGGATGCAGATATGGAAAATTTGGAAATCAACGACGAATGAAGTCAAGACTCAAGAGGGTCAGAGGCTGGAGCCTGGAGAGGAGAGTGACAGATACTTATCTTACTTTCTATAGCATTTGCTTGTGTTTCTTTTCATGTATGTGTGTGTAAGAGACTTACTTAGAGACATAACTAATTAAGAGTAATGTTTTAAGACTTTTTGAAGACAATTTGGATGGTATGTATGAGAAATTTAACTTAAATATCACCTTTGCTGCTCTGCATATGTTTTACAGACAATAGTTGATTAGTTGTTTTTCTTGTCAGAATCGGATATTATCGGATATATATCCGATAGCTTAACCTATCGGAATCGATATCTGATTTTGATATCCTATAGGATATTATCGGATATCGAATATCCGATAATGCTTAACTTGTCGGATATCAGAATTCTAAATATCCGACGGATATTCTTCCATTGACAGGCCTATTGAGTGGTTTAGATCGCATCTCCATGGGACAGTGAGGTACAGACACCTACACCAGCATGCCATCTACACGCATGCCCAATCGGCCCTGCCAAAAACGTGTCCCATGCTTGGATTCGACCAAGCTAAAGGTTGGTGTTCGAGCACCTCCTAAATCCTAATCCGACGGTCGCAGATGTGGGTCGCAAGCCATCTCGTCCGTCCAACTTCACCAGCTTGGACGGACAGCCTAAGACAGAAGTTAGGCGACCAGTGAGGCATCACCATGATCACCGTCCACCACTCTTCCACACAAAGTGATCTGCCAAGTCAGGACTTACCTGTACAGCCTCCAAACGATCACTCGAAGATAGTTGGACGTGATGCTATTTTAAGATGCTTAATCCGCGACTTACTCCGTTAAGCCTTAAAACATCCATGCTTCACACATGCTGAATATATTCGATGCATTACCTGCATAAAATACACACGATATTTCACAAGTATCGACTTCCTAAATAACTTAGTTATTTAATCTAGCATCACATGATACTTTTTGTGGGTCCCACGATCCACACATTCGAGACATCAAACATGTCACAAACTGGGGCATGCTTATTGGGGTATTGGTCTGGCGGTTTACAGCATGCAGCGCACAACGCGCCATCACAAGAACGTGTCAGGAAGACATGGACGGTTAGTGATGATGGGAGAAGTGGGCAAGATTGATCGTGTGACACTAACACACGCAACTCCACTACTCCATCACTCCACTTTCTCCACTTCCCATGAGAGACGTGGGTTAGGCTCAATGACTTGTATAAATAGGTTCTCCTCCCTATTTCCAAGACAGAACAAGACAACAAAAACCAAGTGTTGATACAACCGTATCCAAACACCAGAACTGATAGCTTACATTATGCAAGCCAGTTCAGCTTTCTGATACAAGTCATACACAGCCAACACCTCCACAATCTCAACACCTTCTTCGCTTCCCTCCCTAAGATCAACCCCATCTCCTTCACTTTGTGACCGAAGCAAGTCTGGAACGGCCATTTCTTGGTTTAGGACAGAATTGTACAGATTGATTTCTCGAATCACAAGCACTTCCGTGCAGTTCATTTGTTTAGGGTTTAGATTCATTTCTCATCCACACACCCCAAATTACCAAAATCGGCAGAAATAGTTGTCACCCATAAACACTTCTGAAGGTGCTTCAGGTGGAATTATTGTGATGTGAAAGGAGTGTATCTTGGTGGTTGAAGATTATCTGATAGGTGTTTTCTCAGTATCTATTAAGTTTAGGAATGTGGCTGATAATTTTGTTTGATTATACACTGTTGCATATGGTGCTCCTGATATATGGTACTATAACCAATGTTGGAAAGAGTTAAGTGATATCAGAATACTCAATGATGACCCATGATACTACACTTTGATGTCTTATGTTCCACCGAATCTTTTTTATTTATAGTTCTCTAATTGAAAATATATTTTAAGATATTCGTATTTATAGGAATATTATATTTTCGGTAGCATGAAAAATATCTTTCAAAATTGATGAAGGATTCTCCTCATCCCATGGTCATTCCTTGTACGAATCATGATTAAGGATCCAGTGTCTTCTCTTGCAAAGGTACTTGATCTAAAAGAGTTCTTTAAAGACAAGTCTGCACCACCTCTTGATGTTAAGAAACCAAAGAGAAAAATCAAAAAGAGAGCTTGGCATAGCAAGAAGGAAGGAGAGAATATACTGAATAAAGATCAGTGTATTGAGATATTGACACAATATTGTTCTTAATCTAAGACATAATTGCATGTACTTGCAGAATCCTTCACTAAAACTTCGCAACTGCAAGACATTCTGGTCAAGCAACAAGGTTATCTTCTTGAAGAAATTCACAAGCTCAAGATTGAGAGTAATAACCTACCTTCATCTCGTACTGATATGAAGGATTAAGTTGCTCATAAAATAAAAATAAGATTAGATTCTTATTTAGAGAATATAAACATCAATGTATTGATCTATTTCAATATCTTTTTATAAGGTCTATTTTGAATAAAACTATCGATATGAATTATGAATAAAACTATTATTTTATAATTTTTGCGTTATGTGATAGTTTCCGATTACATAGCCTGTGAATGAATCTATATTTTTGCTATGTGATTTCAGATTTATGAGATGTATGATTTCGATTTTTATTAACCTTAATATTCGGTCTCATAGGGTGTAACCCTTATGATTTATATGGATTTTTGATTTAGCGGGATTAAGTACTTTTTGGATGATCGTAAAACAAAGTCTGTTAACTATTTTGAATTTTGAAATCAGCGTATGGTATTATGTTCATTGCATTGACGACTAGTCATGGTCGCCATGATAATAGTTTTGTTACCTGGCAACTAATAGTATATGGTAACACAAAAAATGGTCATATCCATTTACCTTTAGTCGGCACAATAGTGGTTTAAAAATCCGCGACTAAGACATGGTCGTCCAGGTCATAACGTTATCAAATTATTAGCATTTTTTCACACAGGAAATGGTGATATCCATCTACCTTAATTCGGCACTATAATGGTTTAAAAATCTGCAGACTAAGCCATGGTCGTCTAGGTTGTAATGTTCTTAACTTGACGATTGTTAGCATTTTTCCATAAGGAAATGGTCATATTCATCTACCTTTAGTCAGCATTATAGTGCATTAAAAAGATTACGACTAAAACATGGTCGTCTAGGTTGTAATGTTCTTAAAATGACGACCCTGGTAACTAAACAGTTTTTGCTTCTAGGGTCGTCAGTCTGCCAAAAAAAAAGGGTGACGATCCTGGTTTGGTCGTCACTTTTACAAGTATAAACCCCGAAGACTAAATTATTAAAACATAACATAACTAAGCAAACCATTCATTCAACAACTATAAATCCAATCTTTACCAAAAAAAAAAAAAAAAAAAATTATCCAACCAAGCATAAAAAAATATTTGTCCATCCATTAACCTTAAGATACTTGTCTAACACATAAAGAAACAAACTATAAATTCATTCACGACCACGACCACCACCCCGTCCTTGTTTAGTAGCATCGCCTCGTTGACTTCCACCTCCACGACTACAAGGCCTCTTTAGTTCAGTAGTTTCTTAGTGGAAAAATTCGGTCGCATCTTTATTATCCCCATTCCTATCAAAGTCAATGTGTTTAGTTTGCTCTTCAACCGACAAAGACTCATTTCTGTCTCTTTCGGACACATCATATTAACAACGGTCTTTGAGTTGTCCTTCTATTTTTAGTTAAACAACAAAGCATTGGTAAAATTATAGAATAATATAATATTAAAATAATAAGAGATACACAATACTTATAAAATTCTTAAGAGTCGTTGTTGGGTCTTTCACGATGTTCTTTTTCTTTCGAGCCAGTTGAACAATTTCTTCCTGAATTACACGAGGATGAGAAAAATGGAGTACAATGGCATGTAATTATCATGAACTTAATAACCTTCGTGACATTCGGTCACCTTGTCCAAAAAGTCAAATCAACTCTACGAGCATGCCTTTCGTCCTTATGAGAAGTTTCTGGCTTTGGAAAGTGAACCACATCAATAGATTTTTAGGACGTACTGCACTCCTCCCTTAACACTTTAAAGAATGGTTTGTCACTGGGATATGGGTTTTTTTTGACATATTTTACTTGTCGTATTACCCAAATATGGATCATACATTTTAAATCAGTTGGTTAAAACAAGGGACCGTAGTAAAATGCAACATCATTTCTCTTTATAATTATCCGGTCTTTCCTATCTTCTCAATATGAATCGAAAATTACCTCATCCGCAGTTATGTTATCCAAGGTAAATCGCATGTTGATCAGCTTTTGAGGCATATCCTTCTTCTGACAACCTTTAAAACTGTACTTGCGTCTTCTACGCTTGTGCTTCGGAAGATCATCATTGATTTTGATGTTGAGACTGGATTTCACAAAGTACGGGAAGTGCTCGTATATCTAAATTTATGCAAACACAGAGTATACTAAGAATCTCATCTTACCAAACACTAACTATAAAAACCGGCAAATATAAATGATTTAGACAATTAAACTACCTTTCAGAGACTTAAATTCGTATTAACTTGCTTACAGAGTGCCCTTTAGGCCTTTGTCAACTCTGCATTCAACAAGCCAACCATCACAGTCCTCATGAATACTTATGAATATCATCAAGGGGATGAAATAGTTGAAGATACTTGTCGTCGACCTTGTTTCCGGAATTATAGGGGAAGATAATATTTTCGAAGAGTATAGAAAATAAGCGGACAACGTAGTCGTGACTCGGGCTTCTTCAACAATTCTCTCATATTCAAAAATAACCTTGGTCCCACTATATGTGTCCCTAAACTTCTTCAGATTAATATATTTTTTATTTTATAACCATCCTTCGTCACAAACATAGACTCTGACTTCTTCTCACCCAAACCGAACAAGCTCTTGGTCAATTTCAAGAGACCCTCCCAAGAGATTAGATAATCGTAGCCGTCATTGGTGTATCTTCCATCAACCTCTAGGCCTAGAATTTGCTGACAATCATTGATAGTTATCGCCATCTCACCGAGTGGAAAGAGTATTATATCCATCTCCCCATAAAGCCTCTCATAAAATGCAAATATGGAAAGTTTGTCATACTCAACAACCGAATTCTTCACCGCAGGCTATAAACTAGAGTTATTGAGAATATCTTTCACGACTTCACATTTATTGTCATATGGTCATTTCTCAATCACAGTATTTGAAGCTTGGCGCCTCAAAAGATGAATGTCATTCTAATGATATTATATTTAGTTCCATTTAATCACAATAAGAAATACAAATTATAAATAGAATGGTTCTAATAAAAAAAATGTTAGGTTGAGATTAATTACGATGGTAGAGTAAATTTCATAAGCCCACGAGTCTTTGTATCCGAGGAGCACATGTCCACCATCTTTGGTGTTAGGAAAACAATGGATTTCCTAATCTAGAAATCCACATTGAGGTGGATTTCCTAATATAGGTTTGGTAGAGTTTAGGAAAGAGTTTAGTTTCCTAATTGGAGACTAATACTTGGTGGCCAAGTTTTTGTTCTCTATATACATGACTAGAATTGTAGGTTTGTATCCATCCAACCTAGAAGAGTGGTAAATCCTAGTGCTTAGGATTTTGGTCTCTTTGGTAGGGAGGATTGTGTGCTACCGTGAAGGTCAATATCGGTGAGAGAGAAAAACTTGAGAGAGGATTTTGGTATTCTAGTGTTTAGGGTTTATGGAGAATCCCTAAATCAAGTTTCTAGTGTTTCGATGTTTCTCATCTTTTACTAGCAACTATGAAGACGGTGTAGAAGAGAAGACACGAGGATGGTTTGGAGAATGGTTTAGAGAGTTGGTTTCTATGGTTTCTTCGATGGTTTTCTCGGGTTGTTAACTCTTTGGGTCTTATCTTGGTTTGCGGGAAAGCATGTAATGTTCTTTGATTTAATGGAAGTTTTTCTGGTGGTGTTAGCCGTGGATGTAGCCTGTAAAGTTGAACCATGTATATGTTGTGTTGTGGTTGTGTGCTTCTTTATCTTATATCTCTCTTATTATTTCTCCCATATTTGGTTCAAATTACCAATTTCCCTTTGTGATCATGTGATTCCGCTGCGCTCGAGGTGCTAATTTCCCAACAATTGGTGTCACATCCCTTGGACGGACTGGTGTGATTGAACCTGGAATTGGGCGATATGATGGTTTATTGTTCGGGTGGAAAAATATGTTTTGAAGATTATGTTTCATCCGGTGTTTACACAAATATGGGTTTGTGATGGGATTTACAAATCAGAGAGGTTCAACTTGGTAGAAGTGTATATTCTTTGTTTAGTTTTATGATGTAGTATGGGATGCATAATAAAGTTGAATGAGGTGGAATACATATATACTTCTTGAAGAGTGTTAGTAACCATACACTATAAAGAATGGGTTACATAGTTTGAAGAAAGGATGAGGCTCTAAAGTCTCATGTAGAAGCAAGTACATCAACATTTCCAAGTTATGCACAAGATGTTGTATATTTATGTTCTTAAGTCTATGTTAAAGTATTTTTGATAACTTGCACATGTTATCAAGAATGTGTCCGATCTCGAAATCATGTACCAAGGTAATATGTGCATTCACACGGTATATATTTTGAGCGAGTATGTTGGGTGTGATGATGGTAAAAGTATGTCAGACTGGTGATGGCTTTGAGAGTCGCTCAAAGGATTAAGCCTGTTAGTCAGGGCAGAGGTGTCTGATGGTTTGTTTCATATACACGGTAATCATGACATGTTCTGGTATGATATTGAAGCTAATTTTCCCTTTCTGGATTAGAGTTCAACATGTTGTTAGCTTACTGGGAGCTAGCGGTGATTCTTCTGGATGGTTCTCCTGATGATCAATGATGGAGTCTGTGCAAGGATTTGTTAATGAGGATTACATATTTTCATGGTGTTTGTGAAACATGATCAATTTCACAAGTGTTATTCATAAAAGAGATGGTTTGAAGACTTTTATCAACGTTATGGTGTTTTGGTCGAAGAGATGGTTCTATGAAGATGAAAGTTCAGGTCTGAGCTTCAAAAGATATTCAACGGTATACAAAGATGGTGAATAACTCTGGTGGAAGACGGAGGCGATTTCATGTGATCGTCTCATGCTTGAAAGCATATTTAGAGGTGGAGATTGTTAGAGCTAGCACTATGGTGCTTTTCATCCCTTCCCTATCCCTCACTATCTCTCAAAATCGCCAAAACCCATATACTATGGTCTCCCATATCCCTACATGTATAGGGATATCACCCCCTTTCCCTACATGGAGGATCACATCTGATCCCCCATGTAGGGAAGGGAAATCACACGACTACTCAGTTGTCGTATTTATTTATACTTTACGGCTACTGAGTAGCCGTAGAATTTTACACGACTACTGAGTAACCGTTTCTGGTTTTTAAAGTTTTACCTTAAAACTTTCCTTTTCTACTCTTTTTTTTACTAAAACTCTTTTTTTACCTATTACATCTCTTTTTTACCTCTAAAATATCTTTTTTTTACTCTAAAAAATATTTTTTTACCTAGACAAATATATTCCCATTGGAAAAAAAACTAGAAAAACAAATACGGCTACTCAGTAGCCGTATCGTATAGGAAAGGGATATGATGGCACCATAGTGAGATTGACTTCCTTGTGTTATCCCTTCCCTACAAATGAGGGATAGGGAAGGGATGCCCTCCACCATAGTGCTAGCTCTTAGGAAAATAATTGATTTCAGATTCTAGAAATCCATATTGAGGTGGATTTCCTAATCTAGGTTTGGTAGGGTTAGGAAAGAGTTTATTTTCCTAGTTGGAGACTAATACTTGGTGGCCAAGTTTGTGTTTCCTATATATAGGACTAGAATTGTAGGTTTGTATCCACCCAACCTAGAAGAGTGGTAAATCCTTGTGCTTAGGATTTTTTTCACTTTGGTAGAGGAGGATCGTGTGCTACCATGAATGTCAATATCGATGAGGATTTTGGTGTTCTAGTGTTTAGGATTTAGGGCTTTTCCCTAAGACAAGTTTCTAGTGTTTCCATGTTTCTTCTCTATTATTAGCAACTGTCAAGACGGTATAGAAGAGAAGACACGCGATTGGTTTAGAGAGTTTGTTTCTATGATTTCTTCGATGGTGTTCTCGGGTTGTTAACTCTTTGGGTCTTATCTTGGGTTGCGGAAAGAGTATGTAATGGTCTTTGATTTAATGGAAGTTTTTCTGGTGGTGTTGGCTGTGGATGTTGCCTGTAAAGGTGAACCACGTATATCGTGTGTTGTGGTTGTGTTCTTCTTTATCTTCTGCCTCTCTTATTATTTCTCCCATATTTGGTTCAAATCACCAATTGCCCCTTGTGATCCTGTGATTTCACTGCGCTCGGGGTGCCGATTTCCCAACATTTGGTTAATCCAAGGAGTAGATCATATGGATATTAATCCATCTTTAAATGAGGGGGCGACATGTGGGAAGCAATAGGTTTATTGATAACCTTCTTTTCGCCGTTGTAGCTTGTGGTACTTATTCAACATGAACCACTTTTTATTGATCATTACCTTCTCCTTATTTATCTTCGTCTTCATATTTTCTATCATCTCTATCGCCTTCTCCATCATATTTCTCCTCATGAATCCCATCATCATTGTCACCATCCTCTAACAGGTGAAACGCCACTCCCATCATTGTCCCTACCTCCTCAGCAGCCAGAATTCCTTGATTACCATCATCATTACCTCATGTACTGGATGAAATTGATTGGTCTTTATCTGGAGTTTCATCAGAATCACTTGGTTCAGGTGGTGCCTCGGTATCTTTTAGTTCATAGATCTTTGACATTCTCGGATCAAAAAATTCCCCTCGATATGTTGCAGTAAAGAGTTTGTCACATTTGCGAGGAGGTTTTGAAGGAGGAGTAGTATTTTTTTTTTGTAAGCAAGGAGTAGCATGTTTCCTTCCTTGATTGATCTTTTTGGAGCCTACACAGTAACAATATCACAAGTAATCAATTAAAATTCGCATCTACAAACTAAGAACTCAAGAACAATGGAAACGCATTACAATGGTCGTCAAGGTCTACATTTGAAAAAAACGACAACCAACTAATTTATGGGCTTAGTCGTCACGATCAAAATTTTATTAAGTTGACGACCAGATCTTAGTCGTCAACTTGGGAAAAAACAACCTTAACGACTAATAACTAATCTGAACACAAAAAAATTATGTTTTGGTGAGTTATTAATCGACATAGTCTATAATTCCCCAAAATGACAACCAACATTTATTCTTCAAGGTACTAATCCAATAACATCATGACCAATAACAAAATGGTACACAAGAAAACCTGGTTTTGCATTACTATTAGTCGACATAGTCTATAATCAACAAAGTGACGACCAACACTTAATCATCAAGGCACTATTCCAAGAACATGTTGACCATTAACAGAATATTACACATGGAATACAAGTTTTTAATTGTATTAGTCGGCATGTTAACGATTTTTAAAATCTGATGACTAATAATATCCTGACGACTAATAATACCACATCAGCAGTTCGGCAAGGTATTAGGTTGCATATCGTAACGATCATGTAAATGTCACTTCCAGAAATGAAAAGTCGTCAGGATATTTAAACTAAGAAGATAACGACTAAAACTAAAAACGAAAAGTCGTCAAAGCGGTACCATAACGACCATATAACTGCAATTCCAGATTTTCTATTTTTTGGCCTAATTTGGCATGCAAACAACAAATGAAGTACTGGATTGAGTTTATTTCTCAATCTCGACATTTATTCGATTTGTTCACTCTGAGAGTTTTCTTCTTCACTCATTGTTTTTTTTTCTTCCGTCCGTATTACTGCATTTGCTCTCCAATTCCAGGATCATGACTATTATGACTATTAGGTTTTATATTAGTGTGTTTCATATGCGGCCGCATGTTTGAAGATTTATCGATGATGAAATTTTCGAATCGACGATATTTTTTTCGTTTGAATGACGGAAAGAGATGGAGAGTGGTCGGCATGGTAGAGAAAGAAGGAGAAGATGAAAGTAAAACTGATAGTAAAAGATGAACTAATTCAGTTTTAATTATAATTGCGAACTTAAATTCACTTAAAATTCCGTATATCCCAGTTAATCAGGGTATACCCAGTTAACATGTGTGCATATAATAGATGGATTCCTAAACATGTGTGCACAAAATCTATGTCTACTTTAGAACATACTCGATGGATTCCTAAACATGTGTGCATATATATAGTCTGGGTGTTTGAGCTGTAGTGTATTCTTCGGATGTGAAACTTAGCCAGGTGAATAAAATTTTACGAACACATCAATATGTGCACGCTTAGGTAATTCCGCCCGCTTGCCTCAATCACAGTTTTCCACTTCTTTATACATTACACACTATTGAAAGCTAAAAATAAGAAAAGAAAAAGATGGTCTCTACATAGATAACCGAGAAATTTGAATCCAAGACAACATAAAGAAAAAGAGAGAAGAGATTGTTAAGATATTGGAATAGCTTGTGGAGGGTCTTGTTTGAAAGAGTGGACGGTAAGAGAGGGTTTTAGATTTTGGCATGCAATACATATCCGAATAACGAAGAAAAAAAAAAGAGAACAAGCCATAAAGAAAAGCATAAAGACAACCCATTCATTTAGCACAAGCAAGCAAACATGTACTGTTGTTGTCTTGTGTTGCATTGATCTAAGAGCTTGGAATTCTAATTAGAGAGATCTCATTACAATAATATAATTATATACATAAAGCAAGTCTTTGTTTTTCCTATTTTACTTTAATCATTTCTTGCAACTGTAGCAATCAAAAACTTTGCTAGTCATTTCTAATAGCTTGTTTCGGTAATCAGAAGTGGAAGTGCTTATGTTTCTCCAGAAGCAGAAATAGTTTCTTCCATTTGTTTTTTGCTTTTCAAAATTTGGACCTAGCATGGTTGCACTTTAAGGGGATAGTTCCAATTCTATTAACCATATGGCATAAGAGCCAATGTTTAATATTTTGAAACCGCAAAATATTTTGAAACCGCTAAAAGCTAAGGCAGACTGTGGAATGTAAATCTACTTGCAATTGTTGGCCATTTTTTGAACATTCAACCAAATGACTAGTAAGATTGCAAAATTTGTTTCATATTCGACTGTCCACGTGTAAGCGCTTTTCGTCGAATGATATGGCAGATCAGCAAGTAGTTCAGAAGACTGGACTGGTCTTTTTTTTTCTTTGTAAACAAAAGCAGAGACAAATGATAGAGATGTAGGGAGCACAACACAATAAAGATACTTAGCTTCCCAATGCTGTTGGTTCCTCTCTTTATTTAGACAATCTTAAATTGCTTGAATAGCAGGCTTATGATTGAGTTAGGAGCTGAATCTGAAGCTTCTTCTTCTCTTGCTTTCTGGTCTTTGCGGTCCCTCTTAGATTTTCTTTGCAATGAAATCAATACCTTATTAATAGAAGAAGGATTAGACAATCAGAAAATCTATTTGTTCACTAAAGAGCAAGATACTTGTATTCTTCTTGTCTGAAATCATGAGGTTTTATACTTACAGAGTTCTTATCCTTCTTGTCTGCATTGAGTACTTAATCTTCCAAAACGAAAAGGTTCTTGCCTTGAGAAGCATAGACATGGTGATTCGAAATAAAGAACAGCATGATGGGGTACAGGGAAACGATTCGTCACATGGACTAAACAGCGCCATAACCAATCATTATATGAAGAACAAGAAGAATTCTGCATTGTCGACAAGCATAAATATGGTTCGCAAAGCAGGAGACGGAGTATTACAAAGAAAGAACTCAAGGTTACTTAGTGATACAAGCGTTGCAGATATGAAAGTCGAGAGGAATTCTTCTTCAACTGTCTCGGTGAAATTTGATTCAAGCAAAAGAAGAGTTCGAAGAGGATCAGACCCAATCCACAACAGGAGTTAAATATCCATAAGATGTGTGTTGCGGTTGCAGAAGTGTATAATAAAGCAAGTTCATCAGATACATGTATTGAGAAGAAACTACATGGTGGTGATGCATGGTTACAGAGATGTGCACAGGAAAGTGGTGCTGAACCAGTTTCATCTCTGTCTGAAAATCCTAACCAATTATGAGGTTACTGAATCCGATTGCAGTTTTCAAAAATACAAAAATACAAGAGTTTTTCTTTTGTTTTGTTTTCTTTCCTTAAAAGAAAGTATATATCAGTGTGTTTGAATTAGATTCTCTAGTTCTTGCAGAATTTCTTCAGCTTTTATATCATGTCTAATAGCACTTGATTATAGCCCCATTCATATAACAAAGTGTCAGCACGTAAACCATAACATAAGGATTCATATCTAGAACGCGGTCATATAAAGAAGCAGTTGTGATACTCAGAAACTAGATCTCTCATATGCTTATTGGAGAAGGAAAACATGTATAACTGCATTGAACCAACAATTGTGCTTACATTTATGTACCTGAACTGGCAATGCAGGGTTGATTACAGCTATCCAACCTAAACATGTAAAAAGAAGAAAAGAACGAACAAACAATGATTTTCATTCTCTAAAAATACTAAGTTGAAAAACTATACCCATATTGGCGATACTCCTATTTCTTTACCATTCCCATCAGCTGGTACCTTTTATATCTGTTTGTCTTATGAAGTCTTAACCGAGCAGAATGCATCTTTCGTGAAGCTGCCTCCCAGATCATTTCTACAGCATCACCTGAAACAGATGGATATTGATACTCAAAATGTGGTGCGACTTCTTTTAACCTGTTCCACATTTTTGTCCATTTTTTACGCTTGATCCCTCTAAGTAGATTCACTAGATATCCTGTTTTCACGGCATCAGATGTCTGGACAAAGATACAGAACCCAGAATAATCTAAGACATCTTCAAATGGTAGCTCAATTTCATCACTTATGATCACTGGAACACAGTGGCTCACAATGGCATCAAAAAGGCGGTTCGAGGAAGGGGTGTCTCCAGCAATATTAAGACAGAACTTGGAGGAAGCCATTCCTTCACTTGCCTTATGAACCCCGTTTCCACGGACAGTACCGAATGCAAAGTGAACATCCTTCTCGTCTTTGAGTAGATAATAGAGTTCTTGTCGAATGACTCCTGCCTGCCAGAATGTCACTATGATATTAGAAGATTTATGACTAGTACTGTTACCAACATACGGAATATACAAATTCTTCTTAATAATTTTATACTAATTGAACTCAGATATATAAAGCTGGTATTGCAGGGAGCCTAAAAAGAGTGCTAAATGGGAACAAATTGAAGCTTTTACGTGTATTACACTGATTACAGTATCTTCTTTCTTCTACAAGTAGTGAACCATGTTCACCAAACTACAAGTATCTAGTTTTATGTACCCTAAACGCAGCCTACATGCTTTCATATATTCTATTTCAGCAATTCTCCAACATATGAAAATACTTGACAAATCAGTGAAATCACAACAAATGAAAAAATAAATAAAAATCACACAATATTAGCAGATCTAAAGCTAGAACTTCATACAAACTCCAAGATATGTTGGGGATAAATAAAAACATCAAAATTCCAAGTTTTGTAGCATTACAGCCAAAATCAGAGCCTTAAAACAGTTAATGAGAGCACACACATAAGTAAAGTTTGTGTCAGTAAGCCTGAGGAACTCGTATCAATAATTATCTTTGTTTTTGCATGCTTTGTAAATAGGTAAATTAGGACATGGACAAAAAAAGGTAAATTAGGACATAGACAAGAGGCATGGAGTATTAGCACCCAACGAATCTACTAGACTACTTGAAAGGTGTCAGATCATAGGGTATTACGACAAATGAGTTTTCTAATCATTCAAGATGGTATATAGATCACAAAATATGTTTGTTCCTATCTTAGCTAAGACCTTGTTCTTCTTTCGTATTGTATGTTTATGGCATTAAAATCTGAAGATATTCTTGTTAGATACAGAGACATAAGCTTACACGCTCTCTTAATCAGACCTCTAATACTTACAAATTTAAAGCATGAACATTATATGCATTGTATGTCATTAACCCATAGGATTACCATGAGCTCATGCAAACAAACAATTAAAGGGAATAGATTGAGTTAACAGACATTTAATAGTGCGAAGATATAACTTTTTGCAGACATCACAGTAAGCATAATTTTAAACTAATTTGAAGAAAAAGAACGAGAAAAACTTACATCCTTTCTATATATTGCACCTTGAAAATACGCCAAGATTGGCCTTTTCTCAAATGGGGCAGAGTTATTGACACCAATCATTCTCACGATGTGCTTGTAAGGAGCAATTATGTCTTTATCCAGATTTGCCACTTCAGCTGGGTATCTCCCAAAATCTGCAAGAACAAACATAGCCGAGCCCAGCTTCCTTCTAACACCCAACATGCTGTTTGGATGGTGAGCAACAATAAGATGATTTTTTCCACCTTCTTTCTTCCACTCAGGCCTACTCATCAAGAACTCAACCAATTTATCCTGCAGCTGTCTATTCACACTTACTTTCTCTTTTTTTCCATGTAATTTGGATTGCCTGTTGTAGCTCAATGACGAGAAGAACGGAACAAAAATCACATCTGCCAAACTTGAGTTCTGCACTCTAACTGCACTACAAGGCCTTGCAACATTTGGAGTGGTCGATGCAAGCAGATCCAAGGCGAGCCAGTACTCAATACTGTGCTGCAAATTCAACCCGCCAGGGTACCTCGGAATCTGATCCAGGGTACTAACATCAGGCCATACTTGATTCCCTTCCCCTTTCCAGCCTAACAAACCAAAGTGAAATTCCGGGGGCAAATCATACATATAAACCTTCAGGAGAGATTGATTACATTTACATACTTTTGCATTCTCTTGACCTAATACACCAATACCGTGAGACGAAGAACTTTCGAACTCAGTTATTCTAGTATCAATTGAAGAAGGCAGAGAAGACCGATCAAAAGTGTCTTTACTATAACTGTTGACATTTCTTCTGAAATACTCAGATGAGGTAGTATTAACTACGATTAGCCTGAAAACTGATCTCGGCATGAATGAATTACTACTTGATTGAAGAAGGATAATAGAAGAAAGAATCAGAAAAAACATGGAAGTGAATATGAGGTAGAAAAGGAGCTTTGAAGGTTGCATGTTCTTTTCTGACATTGATGAAATCATAGCACTTCACAACCATCGAAATTGGCAAAATGCAAGAGAAATTGAATCCAATTAAGACCAGAAACAGTAAAATTCAGAACACCCTTTGAACAAAAACAGTCTATTTAGCTTGATTTCAGACAAGGACGTAAAGGGGTACCTAAGAAAAGGAACCTTTAGCTCATAAACCCTAAAGGGTTTTACTCAAAAGACAATGAAATCAAGATTTGGGTACCTGCATTAACCTCCACCAAAAATTTCTTCAACACATTCAAGAACAAGACTAAGAATCTTCAAACTTTAATGAACTTTATAAGTATCTGAACAAGATTGTACAAAACCCAGAATCTCCTCTCCACCATTAATGACCAGTATCAACCTACAGTCACACAAACAACATTAAACAAAAAAAAAAATCAGTACAGAGAAAAAAAAAACATGTGTTTTCCAGCTCTTAAAGCATGCACTCCTTTTTATTTCACTTTCTAAAAATTTACAGCTAAAAGATTTTCAAAATCAAACCAAGATAAATAAATAAATAAAACAAGAAGAAGAAGAAGATTATGAAATGAAAATGAAAATGCAAACCCAGGAATTAGCTTGAGAGTGTAAGCAAAATGAAAGATGGGTTTTGAAATAATGGTATAATTGGTTGCTCAGAGATTTGAAAAGACTCAAACTTTAGTACCTGAAGTGGAAAATTAGCTTCAAAAAGTACCCCCAAGAGAAAGGAAAAAGAGAAAAGGAGATTTTCTGTGAGATGATTAAAATTAAGCTTCTTCACAAGAAAGGGAAATTTATAGTTGTTTATTTATAAAGAAAAGCTTTAGCTTTACTCCATGATTCATGAAAGCAAGGTTTCATTATTCAATTAATATAATCGTTTGATTTGGTAATAAAGGTGGTTTAATTTAAATTTGAAGGACTGATTAGTTGATGGGTCTTGCAGAGAAAAAACCATTAAAAACACACAGAAAATATGTACTTTCGTAGTAGGTTGCAGAGACGTTTGTTGTGAGTGAGACACTTGGAATTAGTTGTTCGGACATATCTATTTTGCTGATTTCAGGGTTCAGGCAATGTGCTAGTTTTTCTAAGGAGTACTAAAATTGGGTGACCAAATCCGCAGCGCATTTACGTGGTTTACCTAATATTTTTGAGTTTATGTCATGTCGGTGGACCACAGTGAAATTAAGGTCGGCAACTTACTGCGGCACTTTTTAGTTGAAAAAAGTTCGAGATTGGGGAACAACCCCATGAGAGCATGGAATTAATACGTGGTTACCGCCCCATCTTAGTGCACTGTGGCAGTGTGGCTAATTGTATGTCTTTACATTTTATTTTATTTTTTACAAGGAAAGTCAAATTTTATTAAATCAGAACGTCACCAAAACAACGACAAATGATACAAACGAGAAAAGAAAATCCAAGGGATTACCGGTGTTGTACACCCATTAAAATGGCTATTTGATGTTGGAGAAATACGATTTATCGGGGGAGCCCGTTTGGTTTTAAGGAAACACGTCGGTTTATTAAAAAAATCTGGCTAAATTGGGACCTATAGCTACATGATAAAATAGGGTCATTAAGAAGTAATTCATAGAAACCCCTTAACCCACTATTTTCTTAATGGCTAATTTATCCCTGATTGATTAGTGTTAATTCGGGTGATTAGTGGTAAAATATAGTGTTAGATGTGAAATTAACTTGTGTTTAATTAATCATCTGAACATGAAAAAATTTGAAAATTTGAAATTTTTGAAGAACACCAACTCAGAATCGGTATATGTTATCAAAAACATATACCGATTGTAACCTCAAAAACATACAGAGATTTTTTGAAACTAGCTTCTACCCATAATCGGTTTATATGGACATGAAAATCAACCGATTATCCATAATCGGTTTATATTGGCATGAACGTAAACTGATTGCGGGTAAAATTTTTCTTTTTTATTTGTGAATTATGTGTTGTTAAACATCAAATAAAATTAAAATTCATTCTATACCCGAGTTAATGAAATGAAATCGAGTATGATTTCATACTCATTTTATGATCGAGTATTAACTGAAAAAATAGGTTAACCAGAATCGGTTTACACGATACATATGTAAAAACCGATTCCTGACATTGCACAACAGGAATCGGTTTATAAGAATGCTCATGTAATCCGATTCTAACAAAAAAAAGATACAGAAAAATTGAGAACAACAATCGGTTTACTCGACACACATATAAAATCCGATTCTAACATTATACATCAACAATCGGTTTTTATAAGTGCTAATGTAATCCGATTCTGGTTCAAATTTGTCGAACCAGAAAACATATCAAGGACAATCGGCTTTGTGGGCATGAACATAAACCGTTTCTATTTGCAATCGGATCACATATACATTAACGTTAACCGATTCTGATAAACCAGGAAAATTTGATTTCAAAATTTTCAATTTTTGAGCAATTTTATGTTACTAAAACCTATTTTATAGGATTGGGTTGAGAAGAAAAGAAGAAGAATCAGTTGAAGTGGAGATAGAAATGAATTTGATTTTGATTTTAGTTTTAATTTTATGATTTTAGTTTTATTATTTCGATTTTGATTTTAGTTTTTAAATTTTATGATTTTGATTTTAGTTTTTAATTTTATGATTAGGATTTGATGGGGACAAATTAGTAGTATTAATATTTGACAGAGGGTAAAATGGTAGTTTCATCAAACTTAGACACCCCTTATCATTCTTTATGGGGTGAATGAAAAAATCCATAGACCCCAATTAAGTGGCATAGGCCCCAATTCAGCCAGGTAAAGAAACTCGTGGGTTTGTTAAAGAATCCCACATGGTTTATTAAACCTGGCGAGATTGGGGTATACCCAGATTAATTGGGGCATACCCAAATTTAAATGGACCTAGTGCTCTTGCTAAGGGGTGGTCAAAATTGGTGATTTTACTTTAGTACCCTTGAATTAATTAACTTAAAATTAAACCCTAAAATTAAAAACTAAAAAACTCTCAATCTTCCATAATCTCTTTGCTCTTCCGTTTCATCTTCTTCCATCCATTAACTGAAAATCTTCAACTTTGATTTTCCAAAGAAATGGTTGATTCTATCGGCGAAAAGAAGATTGTAATGATGTCTAAACTCAAACCCATCATTGTGTTGTGTAATATGATTGTTATATTAGGTTAGAAATCAGAACTTATGATTTCTGTGTCTTTAGTCGGCAGGGTCGTAACATGCATATCTTGGCGACTTTTCATAATAGTTATGTCGACTGTAAAAAATTTCAACAGCCGGCACAATATTTTTTTTTGAAGACCTTGCCGACTAATACATGATTCCACATTTTTCTCAACAGCCGGCAGAGTATTTTTTTTCGAAGACCTTGCGACTAATACATGATTCCACATTTTTCTCAACAGCCGGCAGGGTATTTTTCAACAGCCGACAATGTATTTTTTTTGTAGACCTTGCCAACTAATACATGATTCCACATTTTTCTCAACAACCGGCGGGGTTTTTTTTGTAGACCTTGCCACTAATATTAGTCGTCTCGTGTGTGTCAAAAAAATAATGTCGGCATTGTCTTCATTTGAATACCCTGTCGGCCAAAGTTAGTCGGCATCGTCTTCATTCATCTACTTGCCGGCCAAATATAGTCGGCATTTTCTCCATTCGTCGACCTTGCCGACTTTTCATATTTTCAGAACAATTTTTTTCATCATAAATCTTGAGTTCAATCAAAAACAAAATTTCATAACTTAAATTTATAATTTCAGAAGTTTTAATCTACTCAATTAATTAATCTAAACTCAATTAATCAACCTAATCAGAATTTTAGTGTTAATTATACAAGGGTATATTAGCTATTTATAAAATACATGGCTAAGGGGTGGCCTGTTTTACTTCTAAATGACCGGGGTTTTGTCTCATTAGTTATACCCCAATTAATCTGGGTATACCCCGATTTGGCCAGGTTATTAAAGAAATCAGTTCGGTTTATTATAGAAACCCGTGGGTTTATTAAAGAAACCCACATGACTTATTTTGGAATCCCAGTCGGCTTATTAAAGAAGCCCAAGGCTTATTAAAGAAGCCCACTTGGATTATTTTGGAAGCCCAGACTGTTTATTAAAGAATGATTTTTTAGGAACCATGGTTTTTTTGGGGGACCGTGATCTTATTAGGCCACCTTCCCTATAGTTATAAGGGGTGTCCTAGAACATTGAAATGACTAACCTACCCTTAACCTAATTTAATTTGAAACCAACACAATAACCACCTCTCTCTCTCTCTCTATATATATATATATAACCACCACCTCCTCTCACCACCACCTCCCACCACCGCCGATTACCACCATCACCACCAACCACCGATTACCACCACCAACAACAACAACCACCGATTACCACCACCGCCCACCACCGCCGATTACCACCACCACCTCTTCCAATTATCACCACCAACAACCGCCGATTACCACCACCTCCGATTACCACCACCACCACTATATATATAGCTTAATTTAAAACATTAACAAAGATATTCTCACAAACCCATTACTTGTCATTCGTTTTTGATTGAATAAATGAGAACTAATCATCAAAATTAGTTGAAAATGGAAGTTGCAGAGAGGTTTAATAGAGTTTTTTTCAGTAAAAAGTTCGGTTATCACAAATTATTTTTTCTTAACCAAACTCAAAGTTCGGTTGATTCGCAAAAAAATACTTTTAACCGAACTCCTTGTATTAGAACAATACAAGTCCATAAGTTCGGTTCGTTCGCAAAATTATTAAGTTTTCTTTGTAATCGAACTCTACCTATAAGCCCAGTTCGGTTGATTCGCAAAATATGTTGAAGTTTGCGAACCAACCGAACTTCTAACACTAGGTTACTTTTAACCTGAAGTTCAGTTGGGAACTTGATTGCGTTGAAGTTTGCGAACTAACCGAACACACAAGATGTACTCAAACAAATTGTCAAGTTCAAAGTTCGGTTACCTACCATTTTATCCTAGGTAACCGAACATTGCACTGTACGACCAAAACCTCCATTAACGAGCGAGTTCGGTAACCTGCGTGTTTGGAAAACGTAACCGAACTACACTTTCAGGTGTGTTCGGTTACATGTTCTTGACATATGGTAACCAAACTACACTTTCAGATGTGTTTGGTTACATGTTCTTGACATATGGTTAACCGAACTGGCCCAAATTTACATAAAAAAATTCATTTTTTTGAAAGTTTGGAGCAATTCAACCAACATTATCTAAGTTTGAAGCATACCTGGGTACCCAAATACCCTTTTTCCGGTTGTGGTTAGTAAAATCCATCGTTTTTCATGTTTTCCTTCTTCATCTTCTCTAACTTTACTCTCTCAATAATTCTACTTCTTTAAAAAAAAAACTCATCTGATTTTTTAACACTGGCTAATCATCACCCAAAATTAATCAGGAGGGTAATTTAGGTATTAATATAAATATCTAGATAAGAGGTGACCTAGATTTACTTCTAATGTCTTTACCCAAAATAAAACCATGGTCCCCCAAGAAAAACCATGGTCCCCAAAGAATCGTTCTTATTAAAGAAACACATGTGGCTTATTATCGAAGCCCAGATGGTTTATTTTTGAAGCCTAGTCGGTTTATTAAAGAGACCCAAGGCTTATTAAAAAAGCCTAGTTGGCTTATTTTGGAAACCCATACAGTTTATCAAAGAAACCAATGGCTTATTATGGAAGCCTGATCTAGCTTATTATAGAAGCCTATTTAAAAGACTATTATGGAGTCATTTTGAGATAGACACAAATCCTGGAAGACAGATATGGATGTTCCAAAATAGATACAAATCTTGAGAGATACATATGGATTTTTCAAGATAGATGCAAATGTTATGGAGATGGACACAAATATTGTGAAGGTAGACAAGAATCGATTCAAATCTGGGGAAGATATACAAGGATCTTTCAAGATAAACATAATTCTGGGGAAGATAGACATGGATCTTCAAGGATAAATACAAATATAGGTGGTTACTTTGGATAACTACAAATCTAGGGTTAACTACAACTAGATTTGGTTTTTGCCTATAAATAGAGGCTAAAATCTAACTCAAAGGACATTGAATTCAAGTTTTGCTAACCATTCAAGAATTATTGTAATCATCATATCAATAAAATCTCTCCCTACGGGATTCCATTTGTGGATGTAGGCATAACTTTCCGAACCACGTTAAATTCTTTGTCTCCATTATTTTTCTTTAATTCGTTTTCCAACCCTAATTTTACATCATCAACATCAAATCAATCGTGTTTTGTGTCTAAAAGTAATTTTGGGTACAAACAATCTGCACAAGACAACGTCAAAGTTACAAATAAAAGTGGAAAGTGAAGTATCCTTGAACAAATCCGTGTGCAAGGGACCAATTAAACAGGGAACATTTTACAACAATAATGAGTTGCTTACTATGTCTTTATATTGTTTTACTGGTTCTTCAGTCTTATTTGCATCCATTACTATAGAACTTTGTATCATTAATTCCTTTATCTTGATTTGGTTGTTTTCCATATAGTATAAAAACAAGGTTCAAATGGGATTGTTGTAATTTAGGGAAGGAGATATAGTAGGGATTTGAAATCAACAACCTCCTCCTTCCTTTTTTTAGCAGTAGGACATCTACAAGGTAATGTAAATTAGGAATCTTTATTGGACAGAAAACATAAAATTTCTTGTGATTTTATCTCTAGAATGTTGAAAAGCGCCATCATTATGGGCTTATTATTTTTACATGTTAGAGCGAGGGCTATGAGTGTATCTTTTTTTTTCCGAAGAAAAAGAAGGTTGTATTAAAAGAAAAAATATGTACAAAAGAGTTAAGGATCAAGCATATCATGCTCCTTTCATCAAGCAAAAATAAAAATATATAATATGGTTATATTTTCTCATTGAAAGGGTACTTCAGAAACTGAAAAGTGTTTAACTTCATCAAAAGAAACCTAAAGAATCAAATCATGTTTTGTGTTCACTATAATATCATCAGCTGACTTTTCCCTCCTCTCATGCGCTCTAATTCTTCCCCAGATCCCATAACATAGCAAACAGAATTAGCGGCCACAAATTCTTGCATCTTTCAGTAAGTTTCCACGTATACCAAGATTGGAGTACAGAAGATAAATCCCTAGGAGTAACCCAGCTGATGCCTACGAAGCTCAAAAATAGCTCCACGCTTGTAAGGAAAACTTATAATAAATTAGTAAATGAGAAGCGTCTTCTTGTTCGCAGTTGCAAAGCACACAATAAGTAGAATCGTGTTGAACTCCTCTTTATTGTAGCATCATTCTTGAGGGTAGTGAACTTTGAAATGTAACCCAACAGATAAAGGAGATTTTAGGTGGTATACTAAACCTTTGTACCACTTTATAAGGGAACAACTCATTAAATGTACTCATCTCAACATTATAAGAGCATATCCTATGAGTAGTGTCACTTCTTCAAAATGAATGAGAGACTACCAAATTGCTCTAATTTTTCTTTACTTTGATACTCTTTCAACCCTCCTTCATTACAAACTCTTTCATACACTCCTTCGAACGAAATAGTGGTTGGTAGTGTCACGCTAGACGGGGGACTTTTTCGCGTGTGGAAAAATTATCATAAACGGCAGATTGTCCCTCATGTGACACAAAAATAGGAGTTCACTGAAGAATGTCCCCCCGTGTGGGCATAAAATGGGTATAATGGATTACAGTCCCCGGGTATATGAAAATTTTACTTTGGACAGGAGATAGTCTCCCGCGTATAAAGAATTCTTGCTTTGGACGGGGGACAGTCCCCTGTGTGGCCTCATATTTACCAAATTCGAAAGGTTGTGCATAGTGGCTTCCCTCCTTCATATGAACCAGTTCTCATTCATTACGAAGGAGTTAGTCTCCAAATGATGTTATCCGTAGGAGGTGTTCTAAATATACTTGAGGAATAATATGTGTTCTCAACAGGATCCATATCATCCTCCTAAATTTGTAAAACACCGATATCACGTTTTATTCCGAGAAGGTCTATATGTTCAGCGGGATCAAGTGTTTTAACAATCTATCCCCGTCTATGAGTGTATTTCTTTTTATTCAGAAAAAAAAGGTTGTACTAAAAATAAAAAACATGTATAAAAAAGTTACGGATCAAGCACATCATGCTCCTCTCAGCAAGCAAAAAAAAAAAAAAATCGCAATATGATTATGTTGGAATTTTGGATCAAAATTATATATGAGTAAAAATCAATTTTAAAAATTGAAATACCAAGAGATGTGTTTGTTCATTCATAAGACACCTAATTATGAGTAGGTGTTATGGAGAGTCACAATTGTCTATGGCGAGTCACCATTGACTCTATGTAAATTCATATGTTAGTATTGTTTTGTATAAGTTTTTCATAAATTTCGGAAAAGAAAATGTCAATAACTTTCATAAAGTTTGAGTCGTGTCTAAGGTAACAATAATTGTCTAAGATTCGCCGGCCTAGTAGAATTGTAGTGCTACCTTCTACAAGGCGTGATCATTGTAGAAGGTTGCGTCCTCAAAACTGTAAACACTGTATACAGGGGCGTATTACTCTTTAAGGAAAAAGAGATCCTCGCCTCTATCAACCAATTTAATAAGTATCTTAACTTTTACTTTGTTAATTTTTGTTTGTTGCATCATAAGGATTTCCGAGAAACCAAAACCAAAGCATATTTTCCAACAGGTTATGTTTTCCCACTTGAGAAATTGAAAAATGTTTGAAGACTTCATCAAAACAAACTAAAAGAAACAAATCATGTTTTGTGTTCACTATAATATCATCAGATGACTTTTCTTTCTGTTAGAGCATTGCTCGGTCGAACTCGCATGCGTTGCTATCTCAAGCATGTTTGTCAATGTTAGTGATCAAAACTATAAGTCTTGATTTCTAGTCTACTATAGCTAAGTCTCGGACTAGGATAGATAGTGTAGTTGATCTCAAGGACTTCATGATGATTCATCATACAAGAAGAAGAAATACTCAAAGAACCGGTGGAACTTCTCGACAAAAAGGTATATCAAGACTTGAACTTATCTATCACTCAAAAGTCTATTTATTTTATCTCCTACTTCTTGAGACAAAAAGTCGTATGTTATATATATATAGAATTTGATTATACGCAGTTGGTATTTCGAGCCGAGTATACCTCGCCTATCTATATCTTGAAATATGTGTTAGTAAGCTTTTCGCTTCGACCAAGTTTATCTTTATCTAGTGACGAAAGTCATGATATGTTTCAATCACTTTGAAAATTTCTTTGAAGAAGAATGTTTCAATAATTGGAATGAGAATTTAGATTACATAATCAATGGTGTACATAAGCATTGTTGTGGAAACACATTTATGTATAAGTCCTATTCCTTGAACCAAAGTTTGCGAACTTTGTTGATCAAGAGAACCTGAAGAATGGTGTGAGCCAAGTCCGCGAACTGCCGAAGTTCTAAAACCCGAGAATTTCTGATGGAGTTGAAAAACTAGTGCGTGAAGCTAAGTCTGCGAACTCAGTCCGCGAACCAGCGAAGTTCTCATCCCGAAAATTTCTGCTGGAGTTTGTAAACTCTGCCCGGTAACTTAAGTCCATAACCAAGTCTGCGAACTTAAGAAGGTTATATATCTGAAGATGATTTCTGAACTTAAACTTAAAAAGACTAAGGAATGCAGTTTGCAAACCGTGGCTATAAAAGTTCAAGAACCGATTCGAGTGAATCAAATCATCTTTGCTTCAATTGTGTCTTGTGTAGTTACATAAGAATTCGTTACAATTGAACAACTCTCTAACTAGTTCATTTGAGTCATGTGAACTAGTTATGGTGAAGAAGAACATGGTTGATATGAAATGCTCATATGGCTAACCTTTGGTTAACTATTATTGAACCAACAAGTGCATATGTTTGGGTACGGTTAACAAACCTAGAAGCGTGCATTTCAATTGTGTGTAACAAGCTAAGTTTTCAATCTAACGGTTGAGAAATATTAGCTTGAATCTAAATCAGGTTTTCATCTAACGGTGGATATTGATTGCTTTGTTACCAAGGTAACTTTATGGCAAACCCTGATTTGAAAGACTATATAAGGGGACATCTAGCATCAATGCAAAACTAATCCCCACACCTTATGTGTGAAACTAGTTTGCGTGCTAGAGTCGGTTCTCCTTTAACCTTTGGTTTTCTTCTTCTAAAACCAGGCTAACGACTTAAAGACTTCATTGGGATTGTGAAGCCAGACCGATACTACTTTATCGTAGTTGTGTGATCTGATCTTGCATCTTCTATCATACGAGTACAATCATATTGATTGGATTGAGATTGATATCTCCGATAGGCAAGATGCATCTTATTTCGCTACCATACGATTAAGATTGTTGTGAGGTGGTTGATAACTCTAGGATGTTCTTCGGGAATATAAGACCGGATTATCAATTAGTTCATGGTCACTTTGATTACTATCAAAAGACGGAACAAAACCTTTTAGGGTTTATCTGTGGGAGACAGATTAATCCTTCGATAGACTTGTCTGTGTGAGACAGATTTGTTTGTCATCAAGTCTTCGACTTTCGGTCGTCTCAACTCTTAGTTGTATGTGAGATCATCTAAGGGAATCAAGTGCGCAGTACCCTGCTGGGATCAGAGGCGTAGGGATTACAACTGTACCTTGGATCAGTGAGAGACTGATTGGGGTTCAACTACAGTTCAATCCGAAGTTAGCTTGGAGTAGGCTAGTTTCTGTAGCAGCTTAATACAGTGTGTGTTCAATCTGGACTAGGTCCCGGGGTTTTTCTGCATTTGCGGATTCCTCGTTAACAATTTCTGGTGTATGTGTTATTTCAGTTTCCGCATTATATTGTTTTATCTTTATAATTGAAATAATACAGGTTGTGCGTTAGATCATAAATTAGAGTAATCCAACTTTTGGTTGTTGATTGTCATTGATTGATCCTTGGATATTGGTCTTTGGTACCATATGAGTTATTCCTTGTATTTGATTAGGACTCGTTGATTTCTATTAGCTTGAGTAAATCAAAACAAGAGAGAGAGAGATATTAACTCCTTGATATACTTTTACCTAAATTGAGTCTGACTGTCTAGTTTATTCTCTAGAAAGTATTTCGGAGTTAGTTCATACAGATTTCTAAGCGAAATATTGGGTGGTGTTGTTAGACCCCCGCTTTTTCAATTGGTATCAGAGCAGGCAAACACGTTTAAAACCTTACAAGTCTGTGTTTGTAGCGATCTGACTCTATGGACAGAGGTGCTATCTCTATTAACGTACCACCAGTATTTGATGGCTCTAATTACTTATGGTAGAAAATTGCTATGCGAGATTTTCTGCAAGCACGTGATTTTCAATCATGGGTATATGTTGTTAATGGATATGATGCTCCCGTTGTGGCAGTTGGAGATGTAAACGTTCCCAAGAATATTGGTAAAATACAGTCCTGCCGAGATACTTGTTGCAAAGAAAAACTACGACAGTTTGAATGCCATCATACATGCCATTACCCCAAATCTTCAGCACCATGTGTCTAATTGCACTAGGTCTAAAGATGCTTGGGATATCTTAAAAACCGTATTTGAAGGTAACTCTGGTGAAAAGGAAGCTAGGCTTCAAAACCTTAATTCCGATTGGGAGAACCTTCGTATGGAAGATGAATATACATTTGATGAGTTTAATCACAAAGTGTCTGAAATTGTTAATGCATCTTTTGCATTGGGTAAGACTATTTCTGAAAAGGACATCGTGATGAAAATTCTCAGATCGCTGCCATCTAGATACGAGTCTAAGAAGCATGCCATCGTTGAGGGAAATAACCTTGATAATCTTTCCAGAAATACATTGGTTGAAAAGCTAAAGATCTTTGATCATGAGCATACATCCAAAATTGGAAATGATGTTTCCTTTAAAGCACAAAAGAACACTAAATTACTTGATAAGAGTAAAAGTGTTTATGTCTCTGAGGATGATCAGTCTGAGGGAGATTTTTCAGATGAAGATCTTGACAAATCAGTCTCCTTGATCACAAGACAGTTTATGAATCTTCCGTTGAAGAGAAGTAAACGGTTTTCAAGAGACAAACCTAGGTCATCAGATAAACCTCACAATCGTGTTCCTCCTAAAAACAGGGATGCTGACGAGGCTGATGACGAGGATATGCCACAGTGTTTTAAGTGTAAAGGTTTTGGTCATTTTGCAAACGAGTGCCTAAATCGTAGAAAATAAACTGGGAACAAAGGTCTTGCTGTAACACTTGATGAGATGTCTGAAATCTATGATTCTGATGAAGATAGGAAATCAAGTGTCGGTGTTCTATGTGAAAACATTGATTTTGATAATTGTAGCAATACATATATTAACCTTGATGGTTTCGGTAAAGAAGAGAACCAAATCAAGCTGGAAGAATCAATTGACCCATCTTTTGGAAACACTGTTTGTAATGTTTCAGGATCTACCTTGTGTCTAGCTGCTGTCACACCGCAGATGCCTGAATATTATTCAAGATTGACGTGCTCGTTTTGTTCTCAGAAGGGTCATGAACTATCAAGATGTTACAAGTACAAACATCAAGTGAGGCACGCTAACAAACTTCAACGAAGAGCAAATCAATTAGAAAGGAATCTTAAACTTGTTCAAAAGACCGCTGAGGTATGTAGGATTTTATCTTCGTCAAAGAAGTTAGTTTCCAAAGACAAAACAAGACCATTAGAGAAGAAAGCATGGTCAAATCATTTTGATAGACAAAGGTCAGAGCATTCTTCTCAAGAGGAAAATGGTGGACTAATTGTTGTTCACCAGAGCAAAAATTAATTGTGTTGTTTGGGAAATCTTGTCTCATGTGCCTGATCAAAAGAGACAAGGTTGTGAACGCACAGGCTTTAGGAAAAGATTTTTTTTTAGGATTTTTCTTTTCTGTCTATCAAATAAAAAGAAGGGTTATTTTCGACAATTCTACTCTTTATAGGGTTTAGAGTTGGACGTCCATGAACCTGTTTAAAAGTTGCGAACCCTACATTCCTTTTTTTCCTTTTTTCTCTCTGATATCCTTTATATCTTAAGACTGCTTGTTGAGATTGTGAATTCCACTCACAAAAATCAGTTGTTTATAACTGTTCCCTAAAGCATCATGTCTTTGGATGGAAAGGATGTCAACATGATTTTTAAGCCATCAATCAAGGAAAAAGAGATATCTCCAGTAACTCCGTCCTTGAAAAGAAAAAGGAGGAATACAAGAAAGCCATGGGCTGTCCCTTCTAACTCTTAGAAGTTTTCCGATGTTCTTGATGAGTTGAAGGAAGTAAGAAAGGATATTAGTGATATTAAGGCTTGTGTTTTAAGATCTTTGGAAATTCAGAAAGCCCTGGTTCGACATCACCAGCCAAGACGGTTTATTGATATTAACTCCTATCTTCACGAACCTTATGTACCAATGGTTGTTGACGACAATGAGTTCGGGAATGATAAAGAATTTCTCAAAGACATTGTTGCCTAGTATGTCTTTTTTTTGGTTTAGTTGGAAGAATAACTAGTGCTGGAATAGTATTGATTGTGACTACACATAGATATTATTTTTCATCTTCTTGTTCTTTTTAGGTTTTTTGGTTTAAAAAAATTCTAAAAATATTTGGAGGATGATATTTTTGAGTATTTAATCTTTATGATTTGTTATATTGTAACTTGTTATGGGATATTGGTGTTTACGTCCGTGAACTATGTTTGTCCCATACTTTGTCAAAAGTAAAGTCGTTTATGATCGATATTCATGTATTGGTTAAAGAATGAATGGACTTTTGACAATTACAAAAGTTAAGCCTATATTGTCAATCTTTGATGGAAGATAGGTAAAAATCTTTTGTTTGTAAGGATTATGTCTATTGAATGTCGTTATGTAAATAGTGATGGAAGATAGAATGAAACCTTGTGTATTCCGCAGTATTGATCTTTACTGATCCATATTTTATGTAATACTGTGAGGCTCCGTAATGTGTCTTATGTTGAGCACTAAACAACCAAGTTAATTATTTTTTATTGGCTTTTTTGTTGCTCCGTAAGGTATTATATGTGGAGCATTATGAACTAAATTAATCATCTTGTTTAGTTATTTAGTTATTACTCCATAAGTTTTTCTTGTGTTGAGTATATGAACGGTTAAGCTAATCATTCCTTATGGTTAAACTTAGTTGTAGCTCCGTAAGTTTACTTATGTTGAGCATAATCAATTAAATTGATCACTTTTTGTATTTAATTTGGTTGGGTATTCCGATTAAATTAATCATGGGTTTACTTGTGATTAATTTGAATGAGTTTTTGGATATAAAAATCATTCTTATGGTTTTAGTGTCCAATAAGAATCATTTTTTTCTTTTGAAATTAAGGTCGCTAGTTGTTGTTCTCTCGGGAATGACATCAAATGGGGAAGAGTTCTTTTGAACTTGTACTTAATGGTCATATCTTGAGGGATGTGCGGCTGTGGAATTTTAGAGGGGTTATCTTGTATCTTTAAACTCCTTGATGAATGCACTTATCTTCGACTTTATGATTGCATCTAAATTAGTTGGTATGTATTTTTTCTTTTAGTCATGAAATGTCTCTTACGGAAATTTCATTATACTCCCGTTCTTGTACCTTTGCCAATTTTATTGACAAAAGGGGGGAGAATTAATATGTAGTTCACACTACAAAGACATATGGTTTTCAGATCATTGTGTAAGGGGGAGTGGTTTCCATGTGAGATGGAGTATTGACTAAGGGGGAGTGATAAATATCACCATAGTATTATTGTTGAAGTTGTGATACAATTGTACTTTGACATTGTGTAATAATACTATGAAACTGTATAACACTGATCGAGAATTATGTTTTCTCATTGTTATAGCTACGGATCTTCAACAACGGTGATCCTAAACTTACAACCTTTGGGATCATTGGAGTACTTGGAGATGACGAAGATTTCGAGGAGCGTTGAAGATTAGACATGTGGAATAGGAGCTACTAAAGTTTTCATTATCTTTTTTGTATTCCATATGTATTGATAGTTTTGTCACTAAAATTGACAAAGAGGGCGATTGTTCGAGCATTGCTCGGCCGAACTCGCATGCGTTGCTATCTCAAGCATGTTTGTCAATGTTAGTGATTAAAACTATAAGTCTTGATTTCTAGTCTACTATAGCTAAGTCTCGGACTAGGATAGAAAGTGTAGTTGAGCTCAAGGACTTCATGGCGATTCATCATACAAGAAGAAGAACTACTCAAGGAACTGGTGGAACTTCTCGACAAAAAGGTATGTGAAGACTTGAACTTATCTATCACTAGAAAGTCTATCTATTCTATCTCCTACTTCTTGAGATAAAAATTCGGATTATACACAATTGGTATTTCGAGCCGAGTATACCTCGCCTATCTATATCTCGAAATATGTGTTGGCAAGCTTTTCGCTTCGACCAAGTTTATCGTTACCTAGTGACGAAAGTCATGATATGTTTCAATCACTTTGAAAATTGCTGTGACGAAGAGTGTTTCAATGATTGGAATGGGAGTTTAGATTACATAACCAATGGTGGACATAAGCATTATTGTGGAAACACATTTATGTATAAGTTTTATTCCTTGAACCAAAGTTTGCGAACTTTTTTGATCAAGAGAACCGGAAGAATGGCGTGATCCAAGTCCGCGAACTCAGTCCGCGAACCCAGTCTGCGAATCGACGAAGTTCTCATCCCGAGAAATTTTTGCTGGAGTTTGTAAACTCTGCCTGGTAACTTAAGTCCGCGAACCAAGTCTGCGAACTTAAGAAGGTTATATATCTGAAGATGATTTCTGAACTTAAACTTAAAAAGTCTAAGGAATGCACTTTGCAAACCGTGGCTATAAAAGTTCATGAACCGATTCGAGTGAATCAAATCATCTTTGGTTCAATTGTGTCTTGTGTAGTTACATAAGAATTCATTACAATTGAACAACTCTCTAACTAGTTCATTTGAGTCATGTGAACTAGTTATGAAGAACATGGTTGATATGAAATGCTCATATGGCTAACCTTTGGTTAACTATTATTGAACCAACAAGTGCATACGTTTGGGTATGGTTAACAAACCTAGAAGCGTGCATTTGAATAGTGTGTAATGATAAGCATGTAAGTGCTACATTATATACCCATATTTATATTAGCTAGGACTCATAGTTTGGCTAATAATATTGTTTTACTGCTTTTGTAGAAAGTACAAACGAATTCTGATCATGCGGAGGATAAGTAGCTAAAGGGAGGCAAAATAACTTTTGCGGCCAAAATGAGCAAAGTGAAGCCCTACGAGAAAGTCTAAAATGTGGCTGGCCTGGTATCAGCACCATTGAAATTACCTCACTTGAATGATGCAAGGAGAAGTCAAACCCCACCGGTGGGTTAGAGAAATGTTATTTACAAGGGAACTGGAGCTGTCTAAGTAAGAGAAACTGTTGGTGTTAGTGATGGCCATGTATATTCCTTGTATGTGGAGATATTCGGATTGCTGGAGCTCATTGTTTGTGGCCGGATTTGGTGATGAGATTCAGTTTGGAAGGAGGGAGATACTGCAGCTGATGGAGATTGAGTTCAGCTCGAAGTGAGCATGTTATGCAGGGGAAGATGGATAGAGGTATCGTTGGTTAGTCTGGCTTTTCTCGTGAGATTCAAATGGAGGCAGCAAAGAAGAATAAATGATACAGATGGTTAATCAAATGGACGGGTGTGTTAATCAAATGGATACGAGGAAGATACAGATGTTGTCAGCTGTAGAGGTGATGATTTAGCTGGACGGTGAAGAAAGGAGATGGTTCGAAACTAGTTTGGACTGCAAACTTCGGTTGAGAAGTGAAGCAGCAACGAGAAGAAACTAAGAAGCTGCTGCTGCCGGTGAAGAAATTTAGAAGACCGGACTGAATACGGCAGAGAGGTGCTGCGATGTCTTTTGTTGGTGGTTCGTTATAGTCCAAGCAGCTGTCGTTAAACGGAGGTGCGAGTCATGGAAGAATGAAGACAGGCTGCATCATTTTCTTTATCTCGGGTCTACTCAATCAAATCTGCACAAACAACAGCTACGGCAACTGAATTTAAGGGCAGCAGTGATCGGCGGAGCAAACAGGTGTAGTCTTATCGGCTGGTGGTGCAGCCGAGATGAAGAGCTGACAATGGGTGCTGCAGACGGACCAAAATGGGTCTTGGCAGAGAGAGCTTGAGATTGAGAAGAAACATGGGGTTCGATCCTGTGTGCTGCCATGGTTGGAAGAGAGCTGAGATGGAGAAGTTCTCAAGAGAATAAAGGCAGGAATTTGGGGTTTTATCTTGGCAGCCACAAACAGTGATTTGGGTTCAGTTTTGGTTCACTTTGTAATCCGGAAAAACACTGTTGAGTGGCTTCCTTTGGCGATGGTTTTAGGGTGATATAAGGTCGAGATTAAGGTATTGTTAAAGTTCACAAATGATTATGAAGGTGTGGTGTGAATGAATCTCGCAATTGTAGGTCAAATGAGCTATAGGAGGAATCTCATACAACCAGCTGAAGTACACTGGACGGCACACTGAAACTGCAATTCAAATATTCGTGAAAAGGCCTGAAAGAAGATCAGAATTGGTTCGTGTGTTTCTTAATTGTGTATGGGGCATATTTGGCAGTTGTTAGGAACTTTGTTGAGGTGTTGTGATGAGGAAGAAATAATGCAGAGTGTTGATGTACATACATTGGCCAAATTAATGGAGTTAGCTGAAGTCCTTGAGGCAACAAATCAGTGGGGTTCTTGTTATGTGTCGAGATCGTGTTCAATTGAGCAGTGAAGGCATGAATAATGATTCGACAGAAGATGATGTTGGGTTTCTTGTCATTAACGGAAACGGATGTACTGGCAACACTACTGGCATGATTATGGAAGAAGCAGTTTGAAGATGGATTTGAATAGGGTTCTCGGTTTGGATTGAATTGGTTTTGGACCGTACTTTGGCAATGACTTGAATGTAGAACTTGGTTTTGTTAGAAAAAACGGCTTTGTTATACCAAATTTGCATGGACTATGTTTTGATCTCTAGACCTATTGCCCACTACTTGTTTTTTCATTTGAATAGATAAAATAATAGTCCCACATAGACTAAAATGTAAAGAGTTTTAGACTTAAATACCATAGAATTGGCTAAAAGGGCATGGCCCTTGGGTCATTAGACTTTTGTGTGAGGGGGGAAGGCCTAGACTAGGGCAAGGTTGCCTTTCCCGTACGCGCGGTGCTTCGCACGCCGCCGCCGTCCGTCGGGTCGGGCTCGGGGTCGGGGTGTGGGTTCATTAGATCCTAAGGGTACTCTCTTTGTATGCTACATTGAGGGGGTACTATCAGTAGTTGTATCCTGGAGGTGACAACGTATCGTATACGTGCCTCTACATTTTCTGTGCATCTCCAGCAACATCGGTTTGAGCTAAGTATCTTCTTCTCAGTTACATTATTAGTTCTTTATCCAACAATCTAAAGGCAATATCCTCTTTACTATATTTTTTGTAACAACATGGGAAAGAGTACTGTAGACAAACCCCCAAAGTTTAGTGGAAAAGACTTTAAACGATGGCAGTCCAAAATGTTATTCTTCTTAAAAGACCAAAGGCTAGATGAAGTTGCCTTAGAAAGACCCTCAAGAAGGCTTCATGACCGTGGCTATGAAGATAGACTGGATAGGTGGACTAGGAAGAATTACATGTGCAAAAACCACATTCTTAACTGTCTGGATGACTCCTTGTACGACTTTTATAATGCAAAAGAGAATTTTACTGCTTTTGATTTATCGGAAGCCCTAGAAGAAAAATATCTTGCAGAGGCTGCTGGAAGCAAGAAGTTCTTGGTAGCTAGGTTCCTGGAATATAAGATGACTGATGAAAATCCTGTTGTAGAACAATTCGTCGAACTCCAGCTACTCATCAACGAAATTCTTGCTGAAGGAATGCATATTGATGAATCTCTACAAGTATCTGCAGTAATTGAAAAGCTACCACCCTCATGGAACGAGTACAAGAGGATGTTGCGACACAAGAATCGCGAAATCACCATGGTGGAGCTGGGGAAAAAGATCCAGGTGGAGGAACTTCTGTGCTGCAAGGACAAAAGCCTGATGCTGAGCAAAGACATGTCCAACAAAGCTCATGTCCTGGACGATAATGCTGCGTCAAAGAAAAGGCACGGAGAATCCAGCAAAAATGGTAAACGTAACAAACAACGTAACTCCAAAGGTAACCATCTTAAGCCAAAGGGTGGTGTCTCCAAAAACACCATCAAAGGCGACTGCTATAACTGTGGGAAAACTGGTCATATGGCCAAAGACTGTAGGGCACCTAAAAAGACCAAAAATGATCCTAAACAGAAAAATAAGGCAAACGTAGTAGATGATTCTGGATATTTTACTGGCATGGTGTCTGAAGTCAACCTTGTCTCTAATGTGACCAATGTGAGAGACTGGTGGATTGATTCTGGAGCCACCAGGCATGTCTGTAAGTTCAGAAATGCTTTCTACTCCTATAACAAAGTAGGAGACGATGAGAAATTGTTTATGGGAAACTCTTCTACCTCTAAAGTGGTAGGAAAAGGCAAGGTTGAATTGAAGCTCACTTCAGGAAAAACTCTCGCATTGAATGACGTGTATCACGTCCCGGACATATGCAAGAATCTTATCTCAGAAACCATCTTACTTGGGAAAGGTTTTAAATTTGTAGCTGAGTCTAACAAAGTTGTAATCTCTAAGGGTGGTGACTTCGTAGGAAAAGGATATGTCACTGAAAACATGATTAAGCTTAGTGTACTTTCTTTGAACTTGAATGACAATGCATCTTCTTCTTCTTATGTTTGTGACTCCTCACATGTTTGGCATGATAGACTAGGACATGTTAATTTCAAATCCATTGAAAGACTTGCTAAATTAGGATGCATTCCTAAAATAAACATTGACAGAGGTCATAAATGTGAAATTTGTGTTGAATCTAAATATGCAAGGAAACCCTTCAACAAAAGGGTTGAACGTAGTACAACTCCCCTAGAATTAATCCACTCGGATTTGGGAGATTTGAAATCAACACCAACTAGAGGAGGTAGAAAATGGTACATCACTTTTATAGATGATCACTCAAGATACTGTCAGGTTTATCTTCTTAGAAGTAAAAATGAAGCCTTAGACGCTTTCAAATTATATAAACTTGAAGTAGAAAACCAAAGAGGTGTTACTATTAAAACTCTTAGGTCAGACCGAGGCGGTGAGTATGTGATACCTATAGGAGAATTCTGCAAACTTAATGGCATCATTCATGAAACTACTGCACCTTCTTCACCTGAGTCGAATGGAGTAGATGAAAGTAAAAACTGAACACTTATAGATATGGTGAACGCTATGTTAGCTAGTTCAGGGCTACCTTCGAACCTGTGGGGGGAAGCAATTCTCTCTGCATGCTATATCTTGAACCGAGTTCCATTTAAGAAATCCGACAAAACTCCATATGAGTTATGGAAAGGAAGACAACCGTCCTATGCATACTTTAAAGTGTGGGGGTGTTTGGCCAAGGTGGCCACTCCTCGTTCCAAGAAAACCAAAATAGGACCTAAAACCGTAGATTGTGTTTTCCTAGGATATCCTGAGCACACTAGTGCTTATAGGTTCATGGTAATTGGTGAGAACACCATCATGGAATCCAGAGATGCAGTGTTTTTCGAAAACATTTTACCTTTAGGGTCTGGACCTCATAAAAGGGTCCGCGATGATCTCTCAGATGTTCCTTCGACTAGTCAACCCCCGTCTCTAGATGCTGAAACCGAACCTAGAAGAAGTAAGAGGGTCAGAACCGAGAAAAGTTTTGGTCCAGATTTTGTGACTCTTACGGTAGAGTCTGAACCCCAAACTTATAAGGAAGCTATGACCTCTCTGGAAGCTCCCTTCTGGGAAGAAGATTCAAATAATGAGTGGGATTCCATTCAACAAAATGAAACTTGGGACCTTGTAGACTTACCTCTTGGTAGTAAAACAATAGGTTGCAAGTGGGTCTTCAAAAGGAAACTTAGAACAGATGGAACTATAGAAAAACACAAAGCTAGGTTGGTAGCTAAGGGGTATAGACAACAGGAAGGATTATATTTCTTTTATACCTATTCACCGGTCACAAGAATCACTTCTATCCGGATGCTGATTGTTATTGCTTCTATTTATGATTTGCATATACATCAGATGGATGTTAAAACTGCTTTTTTATATGGTGAATTGAATGAAGAAATTTATATGGACCAACCTGAAGGTTTTGTTGTGAAAGGTTATGAAGATAAAGTATGCAAACTGATAAAATCTTTGTATGGTTTAAAACAAGCACCTAAACAGTGGCATGAAAAATTTAATCATGTAATGATATCTAATGGCTTCAAGGTTAATGAATCTGATAAATGTGTTTACATTAAATCTGTGGATGATTCTCATGTTATTGTGTGCCTATATGTTGATGATATGCTTATATTAGGTAGTAACCTTGATAGTATTAATACCACTAAAAGCATGCTTAACGAAAACTTTGACATGAAAGACTTAGGCCTGCTGATGTAATCCTAGGGATGAAAATCAGAAAGATGTTTGATGGGTATAGTCTTAGTCAATCTCATTATGTTGAAACTGTTCTTAAGAGATTTAATCATGAAAATGCTAAACCTGCAACTACTCCTTATGATCCCAATTGTAAATTGAAAAAGAACAAGGGTGAGGGTATTTATCAACTTGAGTATTCTCGTGTTATTGGCAGTCTTATGTATTTAATGAACTGTACAAGACCTGATATTGCCTACACTGTGAGTAGATTAAGCAGGTACACTTGCAACCCTAGGCAGGATCACTGGAATGCTCTCTACAGAGTTCTAAGGTACCTGAGAGGAACTTCAAACTATTGCTTAAGTTTTGGGAAGTATACTGCTGTGCTAGAAGGGTACTGTGATGCTAACTGGATATCAGACTCAGATGAGTGCAAATCCACTAGTGGGTACATCTTCACACTTGGTGGTGCGTCTGTGTCATGGAAGTCTTCCAAACAGACATGTATTGCTCGATCCACCATGGAGTCTGAGTTTATAGCCTTGGAGAAAGCTGGGGAGGAAGCTGAATGGATACGAGGTTTCCTGGGAGGAATTACACTCTGGCTCAAGCCCGTGTCTTCGATCGCAATCCACTGTGACAGTCAAGCTGCTATTGGATGCGCAAAGAATAGTGTATACAACGTAAAATCTATACATCTTCAAAGAAGACACAAGACAGTGAAACAACTAATCTCTACTGGTATCATCTCTATAGACTTTGTGAGGTCTAAAGAGAATATTTCAGATCCTTTGACGAAAGGGTTATCTAGAGAGGTAGTTAGATCCACATCGAAGGGGATGGGACTCAAGCTCATAGAATAAATCGCCATGAAGGACACTCAACCTTGTGAATGCAGCTCCAAGAATAAGGTTCAATGAGATAACTAATTTTTGGTGATGTCAAGAGAGCACTATCTTTGTCCCTCCCTATGGTGTAACCGTATGATAGTGCTGCCTGCATGTTTTAGGATGATCTGTCAAGATCTTAATGAGTTCCATGACTTTGCTTAAAGCGGAGTGTGGCAGGAAACTCTTAATGGGCTCACCTATGTGGATGTTGGAAGTGGGGACGCTTCCTATGAGAATTTGAGGTTTTTCTCTAGAGACATTCATTAAGTCCTGGATTTAGCCCACGGCCAAAACTGGCACAACGGCAAGAGCTTGGCAGCTTTCTTTTTCTTTGAGACATCAAAGTGTGGTTGTTATTTCTGAATTGCACTCACTGTTGGCGGTTCAAGACATTGTGTTCACCGTAACAACAAGCAGTTCCGGTAACCTCTCACTAAGTTAAGGTTCAATCTCTGGGACACCTTAGCCTAACATTGATGTATTATGTTTTCTCGTATTTCGTCGATATGTTTTATCATTCATGTGGGGGATTGTTAGAAAAAACGGCTTTGTTATACCAAATTTGCATGGACTATGTTTTGATCTCTAGACCTATTGCCCACTACTTGTTTTTTCATTTGAATAGATAAAACAATAGTCCCACATAGACTAAAATCTAAAGAGTTTTAGACTTAAATACCATAGAATTGGCTAAAAGGGCATGGCCCTTGGGTCATTAGAATTTTGTGTGAGGGGGGAAGGCCTAGACTAGGGCAAGGTTGCCTTTCCCGTACGTGCGGTGCTTCGCACAGAAGCACGCACGCCGCCGCCGTCCGTCCGGTCGGTCGGTCGGTCGGGTCGGGCTCGGGTTCGGGTGTGGGTGTGGGTTCATTAGATCCTATCTTTTTGCTAAAACTTTTGGTACGTGTTTTACACACATGTAGAAGAATCTTCTTCTTTGTCTTGGCTTTCTTGTTTGTACGTGTTTGTCTTGCCTTCCTTTGTCTGCACATGTTTGTCCTAGCTTTCTTGTCTGTACGTGTTTGTCTTGCCTTCCTTGTCTGCACATGTTTGTCCTGGCTTTCTTGTCTATACGTATTTGTTTTGGCAACACTGTTTTTAACCAACACACTGCTCTAAGCCTGACAAAAGCAACACTGTTTTTAACCAAACATTACCAGTATTTCTGTCTTACGCATGGTTTTGTTGCATGCATTTTTCCTCTCGTTTGTAACGTCTTAAACACTATATAAGGGAGGAGTCTTGAGCTCTTTTGACACACAACAGAGAAAAATCTCTTCTTCTGCTCTCCCTCTGCTTTCAGAAAATAAGTTTTTATTTCTAGTTTCTCTGTTTTTAGCTTTTGCTAACACTGCCAAGTTCTAAGGGTACTCTCTTTGTATGCTACATTTAGGGGTACTATCAGTAGTTTTATCCTGGAGGTGACTCGCCAATTGCTATAGCATCTCAGCGGAGTAGCAGGCGATATTGCCTTTAGGACAGCGTATCGTATACGTGCCTCTACATTTTCTGTGCATCTCCAGCAACATCGGTTTGAGCTAAGTATCTTCTTCTCAGTTACATTATTAGTTCTTTATCCAACAGGTTTCTCGTTGGAGCTGAAATTTCAGGTGCAATATAGTTATGGAAGTGAACTATGGCTGCTGCCATGAATCAACTGGTGATGATCGTGATGAAGACAGATGAGACGACATGAAGGGCGATGGCAGCATTTGTTCGAAGGAGATGGAGATACAGAAGAGTTTGGCAGTTGATCTCTTGAACGACAGTAACTGCCGAGCATGAAGACAAGAGAGTTGGTGGTCAAGATTTGCATGCTCAGAAGAGTTTTGCTTTCGCAACCGAAATTGGTGGTGTGTGCTTGATGCTGTGAATGACTTGAGTGTGGAGAATGAGAAGACAGTGTTGTTGGTTGATCTTAATGGATGAAGCGTGTGATTCGATAGTTTGCTGGAGATGATTGAAGTGGTCCTGGTGACGAGAAAGAATGGCAGGAAACTCTTCTCAGGGGTTAGCAGTTTCGTGCAATCGTTGGAGTAACGGATGAATGAAACTGCAAAGTGAGGAATGGTTGTCGAAGGTGTTATAAGGCCTGATAATATATGGCTAGTACTGACGTTTGCATCCTGGGAAGGAGGTTTTTAGACGGCAGATAAGTAGAGATTGCAGTACCGAAGGTGGAGAAAGAAACTAAGAAGTTGGTACAAGGCAGGGAAGTATTAGACCTGAATGGAGATGGCAATTATCTGTAGTCGAGAAGTTACATGGTCAGGGAATAGTATTTCCGAGCTGGTGAGTTGGTGTTATGCTAGAGTTTGGAAGGAGTTGGTGCTTCGGCTGAGAAGAGATTTGGTATTGTGTCTCATTCCGAAATTTAGTTCACTATATGGAAACAAAATATCTTGATTTGAATGCGTACGAAATGGATTTGAATACGATGGTGTCAGAAGGGATGATGTGCCACGCTTTCTTTGGCTGGTAATATATTTGTGACGTAAGAAGAAAAGAAAGAAAAAGAGAGGCCGACGGCCAGAGATAGAGAAGCGGGAGGCGCGGCTAGACGGCGGTTTCGCAGTCTAGGGTTTGGAGTTTTTCTTCTCCATTTTTGCTTAGCTATTTGATTTTAATCTTTTTATGGTTTTTTGTGAAATCCATGGCTAGATAAAGCTATGTTACGGTCTAGGTAGAACCCAATTTTATTATGAAAACTCTATATTTATATGTTTAATAATGAGTTGATTGATTAGTAGTTTTTCTTCATTTGGCTTGGTATTCTATTGTTGATGTGATTTTTTAGATTATTTATTCTTTTGAATTGATACTGCGTGCTTCGGTTAAATCCCTAGACGTGGTATGCAAGGATAGATAGGTAATGCTTTAGAATCACTACTCATGAAGCGAAGACAACTATAGCGGAGAAACAATATTTGAAAAAGCATGGAATATACTTTTAAAGATTAGTAGAGTTTGCATAATTAATTGGTAGAAACCGAAAATCCTAATAACCCACACTCGTTTTGTTTATCTTTAAATTATTTATCATTTCTTTTTGTTCAGAATTTCTAAAAATCCGTAAAACATTATCTTGTTGATTATTTAATTTTTTGTATTAGTTAGTAGAGTATTTCACACTCCCTGTGGGAACGATCTGTACTTGCCATTGTCTACTAGTTAGACGCTGTGCACTTGCAGTATTTTATTGTGGGTTTTCGAGCCTACCATGTAACAAGCTAAGTTTTCAATAGGTTGAGAAATATTAGCTTGAATCTAAATCAGGTTTTCATCTAACGATGGATATTGATTTCTTTGTTACCAAGGTAACTTAATGGCAAACCCTGATTTGAAAGACTATATAAGGGGACATCTAGCATCAATGCAAAACTAATCCCCACACCTTACGTCTGATACTAGTTTGCGTGCTAGAGTCGGTTCTCCTTCAACCTTTGGTTTTCTTCTTCTAAAACCAGGTTAACGACTTAAAGACTTCATTGGGATTGTGAAGTCAGACCGATACTACTTTATCGTAGTTTTGTGATCTGATCTTGCATCTTCTATCATATGAGTACAATCATATTGGTTGGCTTGAGATTGATATCTCCGATAGGCAAGATATGAAAAGTAATCACAAACATCTTCGTCTCATCGTTTGTGATTCCACAACATCTTTTTTCGCTACCATACGATAAATATTGTTGTGAGGTGATTGATAAATCTAGGCTGTTCTTCGGGAATATAAGACCGGATTATCAATTAGTTCCTGTTCACCTTGATTACTATCAAAAGACGGAATAAAACCTTTTAGGGTTTATCTGTGGGAGACAAATTAATCCTTCGATAGACTTATCTGTGTGAGAAAGATTTTTTTGTCATCAAGTTTTCGACTTTGGGTCGTAGCAACTCTTAGTTGTGGGTGAGATCAGCTAAGGGAATCAAGTGCGCAGTATCCTGCTGGGATCAGAGGCGTAGGGAGTACAACTATACCTTGGATAAGTGGGAGACTGATTGGGGTTCAACTACAGTCCAGTCCGAAGTTAGCTTGGAGTAGGCTAGTGTTTGTAGCGGCTTAATACAGTGTGTGCAATCTGGACTAGGTCCCGGGGTTTTTCTGCATTTGGTGTTTCCTCGTTAACAAAATTTCTGATGTCTGTGTTATTTCAGTTTTCACATTATATTGTTTTATCTTTATAATTGAAATAATACAGGTTGTGCTTTAGATCATAAATTAGATCCAACCTTTGGTTGTTGATTGTCATTGATTGATCCTCAGATATTGGTCTTTGGTACCATCCGAGTTATTCCTTGTATTTGATTAGGACTCGCCGATTTCTATTTGTTAGAGCATAGCTCGGTCAACCTCGCATGCGTTGCTATCTCAAGCATGTTTGTCAATGTTAGTGATCAAAACTATGAGTCTTAATTTCTAGCCTACATAGCTAAGTCTCGGACTAGGATAGGAAAAGTTTAGTTAAGCTCAAGGACTTCATGGCGATTCATCATACAACGACAAAGATCTATACAAGGAACCGTGGAACTTCATCAATAAAAAGGTATGTGTAAACTTGAACTTATCTATCACTCAAAAGTCTATCTATTCTATCTCCTACTTCTTATGAGTTAAAGTCGTATGCTATATAGACTAGATCATACACACTTGACATTTCGAGCTGAGCATTCATTGCTTACCTTTTATCTCGAAATCGTGTGTTGGTAAATCGTTTCACTTTGATCAGGTTTATCTTCACCTAGTGACGAAATTCATGAAAGTTTCAATCACTTTGAGAATTGCTCAGACGTGAATCGCTCTGTGAATAACGGCTACATAGCGTCCTCTGAGAATGTCTCAATGATTGAAATGAGAGTTTAGGTTACATAACCATGTATTCCTTGAACCGAAGTTTTCGAACTTTGTTGATCAAGAGAAATCGGGAGGATTGTGGAATTGGATTGCCAAGTCCGCGAACCCAGTCTGCGGATTCAGTCCGCGAACTGTCGGAAGTTTTCGACCGAGAATTTCTGCTGGATTTTCCAAAACTCGTTTGTGAGCTTAGTCCGCGAACCCAGTTCGCGGACTGGTGGAAGTTCTCGAACCGAGAATTTTTGCTGAGTTTGGAAAACTCAACCGATTAACTTAAGTCCGGGAACTTGTTTGTGAACTTAAGAGGTTATGATCTAAATATGTGCTCTGAACAAGAAACATTAAATTACTAAGGAATGCTATAATGTTCATGAGCCGATTCAATCGAATCGAATCATCTTTGTTTCAATTGTGTCTTGTGTAGTTACATAAGATCTCATAGCAATTGAACAACTCTCTAACTAGTTCATTTGAGTCAATTAAACTAGTTATGGCGAAGAAGAACAAGGTTAATATGAAATGCTCATATGGTTGACCTTTTGGGTTACTATGTTGAACCAACATGAACGCACACGTTTGGGCATGGTTTTCACGAACCCAGTAAATTTTTACCCAAGTGTGTATGACAAGCTAAGTTTTCTATCTAACGGTTGAGAAATATTAGCTTGAATCTAAATCAGGTTTTTATATAACGGTGAATAAGGATTTCTTTGTAACTAAGGCAAAACCCTGATTTGAAGGCTATATAAAGGAGACATCTAGCATTGAGCAAACCTAATCCCCACACGTCTGTGTGCTACTAGTGAGCTCGCTAGAGTCGTTCTCCATTAACCTTTGATTTTCTTCTCTAAAATCAGGTTGACGACTTAAAGACTTCATTGGGATTGTGAAGCCACACCGATACTACTTTATCGTAGTTGTGTGATCTGATCTTGCATCTTCTATCGTACGAGTACAATCGATTGATTGGCTTGAGATCGTGAGAGTTCTCCGATAGGCAAGATAAAGAAGTCACAAACATCTTCGTCTCACTATTTGTGATTCCTCGACAATCCGCTTGTGTAGTCAGGAAGGATTGTAGAGAGGTGATTGATTAATCTAGGTTGTACTTCGGGAATATAAGACCGGATTATCAAATGGTTCCTGTTCACCTTGATTTTATATCTTAAGACGGAACAAAACCTAGGGTTTATCTGTGGGAGACGGATTTATCCTTTGTTAGACTTTTCTGTGTGAGACAGATCTGTTTATTATCAAGTTTGTGATTTTGGGTTACAACAACTCTTGGTTGTGGGTGAGATCAGCTAAGGGAATCAAGTGCGCAGTATCCTGCTGGGATCATAGGCGTAGGAGTACAGTTGTACCTTGTATCAGTGGGAGATTGATAGTAGTTCAACTATAGTTCAGTCCGAAGTTAGCTTGGAGTAGGCTAGTGTGTGTAATGGCTTAATACAGTTTTATTCAATCTGGACTAGTCTCCCGGGATTTTTCTGCATTTGCAGTTTCCTCGTTAACAAAATTTCTGGTGTCGGTGTTATTTCTTTTCCGCATTATATTTTATATAATTGAAATAATACAGGTTGTGCGTTCGTGATCATCAATTGGAAATCCAACCTTTGGTTGTTGATTGATATTGATTGATCCTTGGACATTGGTCTTTGGTACGGTCCAAGTTATCTCTCTTTGATAAAGACTCGCAGGTTTCTATTTACTTGAGTAAAGATCAAATCGAGAGATTGAGATAATAACTCCTTGAGATACTTTTTATCTAGATTGAGTCTGTCTGTCTAGTTGATTCTCTAGCAAAGTAGTTCGGAGTTAGTCCATACAGATTGCTAAGAGAAATATTGGGTGGTGTTGTTAGACCCCCGCTTTTTCAATTGGTATTAAAGCAGGCAAACACGGTAAACCTAATAAGTTTGTGTTTGATCGTTCCTTATAAATTTCCTTATGGGAAATTTCTTTGGAAAACTTGCTCCTGACATCTGTAACGCACTCCAGAATTCCTTAAAGATTGTTCAGAGATTATTATGGTTAAAACCCATGGGTACTCATGATAATCTCACTTCATATAAAAGGGGAGATTTAGATGTTAAGAGGCAATCAGAAGGAAAAAAATAAAAAGAAGGAAAGATCGTAAAAACTTTTTGTATGCTCAAGGATATGGAACCTCACCAGATTAACTCTTGATCTCTATGAGGAATACTATCGTAATGGATCAATTGATAAAGATATGTTCAATGAGTTCGAAGGCGTTTTTAAATTCTTAGAAACACTTAAAACTTTTAAGTCTAAGAATCATTCCGAAAGGGGTTTTGGTTGTGTTAATTCTGATAATACTGCACAACCCAGAAATCGGAAGAATCCTTCTTCTAGCCAGAATAAACGAAGGATAGAAAACTCTAACTGCCCTGACTATCATCATTACTTTGATTATACTACAGGGACTGTTCACACATATCTACCAGATGACCCGCATGAGAGTCTCTCTGCGTATCATGCCTCTTGGTAACAAGACTAGCCTTCCCCATTTGTACATATCTTGAAGTGGGGCAAGAAATGGGTTGAGTTGTGTACAGTTGTGTTGTTGTTTGGTTAGCTTTCTATCGATTCTGGTATCTTTCATGAATGTTAGTTGCATACCTTGAATATAGAAAAGGGCTAAGAAAATATCATATATCATGTGTGAGTCACGGTTCGTGAACAACCCAAGCCCATGAATAAGGGATATATTTGTATATGGTCCGCGAACCTTCTCCCTCCTCAACCTCCGTCCGCGTACGTGAACTAGGGTTTGTGCTTCTCCACCGTTAATGCTTCTTTGAAGAATTCAAAAGGAAGGGTGTGTGAGGTTCTCTTAAAGTAAGTAAACTCCTCTTGTGTATCTCTTTATGATGATTTCTATAAGCATGAAAAGGAGCTCTAAAAGTTCAAAATCCCCTTGCTTGAATTCTCCATGTGATCAAAGTTCTCTTAGAATTAGGTTTGTGGATGATTCTTGTGCTAGAACTTTTGATAGGATTGCTTCAAAAGGTTTTATTCTAGAAAAGAGGTTAGATTTTTCTAGTGGGCATGAAGAGGATTTGATATGCTTTTCAAAATTCAAGCTTGGAAACATCTTTGATGGACTGGTCAAGGATTTGATTCACTTATAAGGGTTTTCTATGCCAATATTCATGATGCTAATTATGATAAGATGGAATTCAAATCCATGATTGGTAAGAATAGGTTCCTTGTTGATAAAGAGGTAATTTCAAGGATTACTAAAATTCTATTGGGTAACATACGGCTTCCTAGACCAAGTGATGAACGTCCATCATATGATGATATCTCTATTGGACTTTGTGGAAAAAAGGTTGTTTGAAGTCAAGGAAAGCTTCCTACTAATGATCTTAGCATTGCTTTAGTAGCTTTTGGAAAACTCGGTATCTCTAACCTTTGTCCATCCACTATTGAGAATTCTTTGTGGAGTTATGAGTTTGCGGAATTAGTCTACTTCTTTGAATCCGGTAATACAAATCTTGACATTTGTGATTTTATCATTTTCAAATGATGACGATGACCTCTCACATCAAGATGTTGGGATATCCTTGTTTGATTAGCCAAATTTGCCGTGATCGTGGACTTGATTTTATTGGAAATTCTCTTTGGGTTCCCAAACTTGTTCGTCCATGTACCTTTCGGCGTATAAGGGAAAATGTTCGCAAGCGAGAAAAAGGTACTCTTCTTGATGTTGAAGACCCTTCCACCTTGAGGCTTATTCAAAAGGTTTACAAGGGAGTTTGCAAGGTAAATGCAAGAGTGAAGTGCTTAAAAGATCAAGTGTCATTGATTGGAACCAAGTGCACCGAACTCAAGGAAAAGTTAGATTCAATTCAAGCAACTTGGAAATTTTCCGATGATGAAAGTGATGAGTAATACATCTTCTTATTTACCTAGTATGTCTTCTTTTTGGATTATTTGGAAGAATAACTAGTGTTTTGAATAGCGATGATTGTGACTACACATAGCTATTTTTGTTTTCATCTTCTTATGTTATTTTTTAGGTTTATTGGTATTAAATTCTAAAAATATTTGGAGGATAATGTTATTGCAGTATTTTAATGGTTTGATATATTGTAATATTTTTATGGGATATGTATTGTTTGCATCCGTGAACTTGAAGGTCCCATATTGCGGTCAAAAGTAAAGTCGTTCATGAATTAGTACTCGTATTGATGAAAGGACGAATGGACTTTTGACAATTACAAAAGTTATGCCTATGCAGTCATGTATTTGATGGAAAATAGGATAAAATCTTTTGTTTGACAGGGATAAATTCTATTATATCGTTATGATGGAAAATAGAATAGATCCTTGTATGTTATCCACGGTATTGATCTTCATTGGTCCATTTTATTATGTTCTACCGTGAAGGCTCCATTGTGTGTCTTATGTTGAGCACGATACAACTAAGTCGATTTTTCTTATTGGCTTGTTGGTTGTTCCATAAGATGCTATATGTTGAGCATTAGGAACTAATTTAATCAACTAGTTTGGTTATTTAGTTTGTACTCCATAAGTTTTCTTTGTTATGTTGAGTACATGTACGGTTAAGGTTGTCATTTTCTATGATGAACTTAGTCGGGGTTCCATAAGTTTTCTTATGTTGAGCCCAAAATAATTGAATTGATTACTTCGTGATTAATTTTGTTATTATTATTCCAATTGGATTAATTATAGGTTCTTTTGTAATTAGTCTAGTTGAGTTTTCATATATTCCACAAAGTCTTGTGTTGAGTATATGAACGGCTATACTAATCATGTTCTATTGGTTAATATAGTCGCATATTCCGTAAAGTTTTCCTTATGTTGAGTATGTGAACGATTAAGTTAGTCGTCTCTGTATGATTACCTTAGTCGTAACTCAGTAAGTTTACTTATGTTGAGCACCTTCAATTAAATTGATCACTCTTGTGGTTTGATTTAGTTGCGTATTCCAATTAAATTAATCATGGGTTTACTTGTGGTTAATTTGGTTGAGTTTTGGATATAAAAAATCATTCTCATGGTTTTTGGTATCCAATAAAAAATCCTTCTTTTCTTTCAAAATTAAGGTCGCTCTTGTTGTTCTTTCGGGAATGACATCAAATGGGGGAGTGTTCTTTTGAACTTGTGCTTAATGGTAATATCTTGCGGGGAGTGCGGATGTGGAATTTTATAGGGGTTATCTTGTATCTTAAAACTCCTTGATGAATGCATTTAGCTTCGGCTTTATGATTGCATCTAAATTAAGTTGGTATGTATTTTTTCTTTTAGTCTATGAAATGCCTATTGTGGAAATTTCATTATGATCCCGTTCTTGTACTTTTGCCGATTTTATTGACAAAAAGGGGGAGAAATATTGTAGTTCACACTACAAATGCATATGGTTTTCGGATCATTGTGTAAGGGGGAGTGGTTTCCATGATCGAGATGGAGTATTGACTAAGGGGGAGTGATACATATCACCATAGTATTATTGTTAAAGTCGTGATACGACTTTGATGTACATAATAGTACTATGACACTGTATAATAATGATCGAGAATCTCGATTTCTCTCATTGTTATAGCTACGGATCTTCAACAACGGTGATTCTAAACTTACAACCTTTGGGATCATTGGAGTACTTGGAAGGACGAAGATTTCAGGGAACGTTGAAGATTAGACTATGGAATAGGAGCCACTAAAGTTTATCTTTTTGTATTCCATATGTATTAATAGTTTTGTCACTAAAATTGAAAAAGGGGGAGATTGTTAGAGCATAGCACGGTCAACCTCGCATGCGTTGCTATCTCAAGCATGTTTGTCAATGTTAGTGATCAAAATGATGGACACATTTTTGTGTTTAATTTGATCTCAATACTATATATTGTTGGCACTCGAGTTTGTACTAATTTTGGTGTTTTATGTGTTTTTAGGCACCTTTGGAAAATAAACATTTTTTGGAAAATTCATCTCAAAAAGTTGGTAAAAGCCCCGGAGGACACGTGTTATTCGGACTCTCACCGTTGGATAAGGGGAACCTCAATTACTAAGGGGCACCCCAAAAGGCATCTGCTATTCGCACCCCAGTACAGGATTAGGGGAAGGTCATCTTTTCCATTTGAATTTTGTTTTTGGCGGGAAAATGGAGAACACTTCTGCAAATTTTTGATCGAATTGTTGAACGTGTTCTAGGGAGATTCAATGGCTGATTTTTGGTAGATAGTTGTGATATGGCCTATTAAACACACTGTGGGCGTTTGGTTCGACCAGAATTGGCTAGAATCAGCTAAAAAATTCAAGGGTTGAAAACAGGGAAGTTCGTGTATATCACGGGTTTCACGTGATTTGGAGAAGATTCAACGTGTTTTGTGCGTGCATGGAAGACCCTCACAGCCTGTTGGAGCGTGAAGGAGTTAAATATGGTAATTTGGAGGCTTTAAAACGCGTGAAAAGATGAAACAGGAAAGAAAATATTCCCAGAAATATTTTCTTTACTGCCGAGTTAAGGAGAATTTTATGGATTGAATGAGCGAGATTCGATGGGTCTGTTGGCTATAAATAGGTTGCTAGGGTTGAGTAGAGAGGGTGTCGAGAGTCTGGGGGGCTGAGGAGATCCAGAGAAGAAGAAACTCGAGTTTTCCCAAACTCGGTTTCTGCTGCTGATGATGATGATGAACATGAAGAACACGAAGAACGGACCTGCACCAGCAGTCGTTTATCAACAGTGTAACGACTCACAGGCGTAGGTCGTAGGTGTGGGTCTTAGAGCTACAATAAAAATAACACTTCTTCTGTGTCGTTCATTTTGGACGCTTTCTGTGGGTCGCACATTCACTGTTTTATTATTTCATCTCCATTTTCATCCTTGTAAACACCCTTTGAGTAATAAATATATATTTTGAGCGTGTTTTTATCATGATGAGCTAAACCCAACACTGGGACGACGGAGGAGGTCGAATTTCATCCATGTGGTAATTTCATTAATTATTTTATTTACTTTTTGCACTAATTTTAATTGAATTAAGATTTTAAATTAATTACTTGTGATTTCATTTGATGGAGTATGCTTAGTCCTAGGGATTTTTGATATTCCATGCTTAAGAAATACAAGTAATATTTTATAAAATCTATCTTGGCAATAAACTAGAGTTAATATTTGTTTTTTTTTTTTGAACTATAATTGCTAGAATTAATTTCTGAACCATTTGAAAAAAAACTGCCGAATCTTTAGTCCCAGTACCTCTCACCCATTGTTAATATTTTTGTATATAATTTTATTAAACCTTTAAATTTAATCTTCACAAATCTTTGAGTTCGAATCCTATTTACTACTACAACCCCATCAAAAATATGGAATCATTTTGGCGCCGCCGACGCGGATTTGTGCTTAGGTAGAATTTTTAGGTTTTTATTATTTTTATTATTCCATTTGTTCTTTTTACGTCTCTTTGGTTTTGTCTTTGTATTACAGGTTTGAAGTTGGATACTAAAGACCTTGGAATCAAAGCTTAAAGCTAAAAGAGAAGAAAAAAAGACAAAGCAAAAAAATAAAGAAAAAAAAGAGGAAAAAAAAAGCAGAGATTTATTTATTTATTTATTTTTAAGAGTCTTTCCATTTTTTTTGTATTTGTATTTCTTTTCATTGGACTGGACTTTGGACAATTTATTTTAATTTTAAACCCTACGGAAGGGTTATATGAAGATAAAATAAAAAATTAAATATAAACTGTTTGCAGGGAAGGACGACGATTACAATATCGTCTCGGCCCCTCGGGTTCGTACATGACATAGGAGTCGTGGCCTAAGTCGACTTCAACGGTTCATCCCCCGTCTGGTACGGGAGGTAAGTCCATCGAAACACTCGAGAATCTCCTGTAAGCGAGTTACTGTATTCCTTAAGGTGATTCATTGATTGAGGACGAATTTGGACTGTTTTTAAATTCCTAGTAAAGGGCAAGGCCTGGACAATACAAGATAAGGGTTTGGATTTCATCACCGTTCCCTTCTTGCCCGCCTTAGGAAAACGAAACCAAACGCGAACCTAAGCCTAAAGTTTTGACTAGAAAGAGACCGATAGGGTAACGAGCTTAATAGGAAACTCGTTCGAAAAATATTGGTTGCTCTTTAAGCACACTTCAAAGTTCATGATGGTTTCTGTAAGTTGAATGCGTGACTGCGCCGCCTTCTAATGCGGTGAGGCCTTGGGTATCAAAGATCTACTAATCTTCCCTCGCCTCTATTCAACTTACTTTGACTCGGATTGATTCTAGAGGGGTTTGATCAAATTGCAACGAATTCCCTTTCGAAAGATAGAAGCTGGTCTAGAAACAATCTAAGTGGAGCCATCATGCTTTTTGTTGCTAGATTTTATAGGTTTGATTTGGTCGAGTCAGCCTTGTTTGTGATTGTGTAGAATTCCCTTGCAATTAAGAATGTCGAGCTGGTATGATAGAAGCCAATACAATGAATATCAACCTGAATTTGAATATGGACATCATCAATTTTATTACCATGGTGGGAATAGTGGTTGGGAACGCCAAACTTTTCAAGGTTATGGTTCATACCATGGTGAGCCCAATCACTATCCTCACAACCATCAGTCATACGAGAAAAATTCTGCTAATTCCTCTTTACTTGAGTCGACACGTAAGTTAGCTGAGACATCACGTAAGTTCGCTGAAATGAATAACTTAGTTATGGACGAAAATAATGCAATGAGTGAACTTTTTTTACCTGATTTCCTAGATTACGTCAGGAATTCATGTGTGTCGGCCCAAAAGCTTTTGTTAGAGACCCAGAATAGAACTTCTCTAAAAGATCTAAATTTCCAAAATAGTGTTTCCAATTTTACCCTTGATGTAAATAGTAAATATTTGCCTAATTTAGAGGACGAGGTTAGAATAAAAGACACTACTTATTTAGATAAGGTTCAATCATCTTCGTACTATGATGATGAGGATAGCAGTAATGAAGAATCTGAAATATGTAGGCATAGTGATCAGGAGTCTAGTAATAATGGAGCTGTATAGTGATTATATTATTTCTAGTTCAAATCCAAATAATTTTTATGATTATTCACCTATTCAAAAGGACGAGGATTTGATTAGGGATACCACCGTTTTAGACGATGTAGTTTTTCCTTTTGATTACGAAGCCGATAGTGGTTTAGAGGAACGGGTTCATTTCAAAATTACTGTTTTAGAGTCTAGCGACTTAGAAACAATAGTCTTGGAAGAAGAACATAGACCCGTAGAGATGAGTAAAGATGCACTACCTGATAATAACTTAGAAGAATCTCTTGAATATTTTAAGGACTCTGAAGATACGGAAATTCAAGAAATAATTAGAGGTCTATCTAGAGACACTGAAAACTCTAAGTTTGGGGGTGATTATCACTTCCCTAGTGCCTTACCTTTAACTCTCAGAAAGTCCCCACACTTAGGACTTGATATCTCTGCCTCGACAATTTTACAAGATTACCTTCATACTCGTTTTCCCGAACCTAATGATGTCCAGGAAGAAGTTCAGTCGTTAGAAACCCATCCTCTGGCTGATGTGGTATGCCCAGGCTATGATCCCCAGATTGACTTTGTTTTCCCACCAAATAGTTTTCTTCCAACTGTGGGAACGTTTATATTCCAAATGTGTCGAATATTAAGTTGTGAGACTAAACCTAAATGCTTTAGGAAATTAGAATCGACACATTTGCTTAAGAATGACCACTACTCTCATTTTGGTCAATTATGTAAGTCAAATCTTATTGAATTAGAGGATCCTCAGTTATTTAGGTTATTATTGTGCGCTTCTAAGATCATATTTGAGTTTTTCCAGACTTTAGAACCTAATGATTCAGATCCCACCTATGAAGAAACGCAGCCAATGAAATTTTTCTATTTAGACCCTTTCATAGAACCTGAACCTGAACCACAGTTAGATATAAATTTCTTAATCAGGAAACTAAGTAAGGGCATGCTAGTCTTGTTCACTTTCTTGGTTCATTGCAGTTTCCTTTGGTCAGCTCTATTTAGTTTTGAAGATCCACAGTTATTTCGACTGTTATTTTATGGTCCGAGTTGACTAATCCTTTCCTAAGTATGGCTGAAGACTTTAAACTTAGCACTTCTTGGGAGGTATCCCATGCTCATGCAACACGGTAATATCTTTCTTTAACTCTTTCGCTTCAAATGGTAACAGTTTCTCCTTGTTCATGCTTTTAGTTTCATCTTTAGAACATTGAGGACAATGTTAGATTTAAGTTTGGGGGTATGAGAGAAACTTTTTAGTTGCACTTTTGAAACTTCTAGCGTCACTTGGTATCCGGTTGGCTAAGTTTACATACTGTTTCTCACCGAAAAGATAGAAATTGGAATGCTAGGAATAACAACTTATTGAGACATTAGAGAAAAAGACATTGAGATCTTTGAAATTCAGGAGAGAACTTGTTCCTTTTAGAGGGTAACCGTGATGGACCTAACCATCCATGATGGAAAGGCAAGTAGCTTAGGAAATTCCAGAAAGACAAAGCAACCTCACAATGTAATCATAGTTACTGGATTACGACTCTCTCTCAGTAGAAACTTATCATCATCAACAGATAGAGCGACATCAAAATGTATGAAGAAAGTTGAAGACGTTTAAGGTGTAGAAGCAACAATAGAAAAGAATAATTCAAAACTCAAAGTTGAAGACTTAGTTACAAGAAGTTATAAGAGAAAATGATATAAGTTGTTGGAATTCATGATACCAAGACATCACAAGTTGCGAAGATCCAAGTTCTAAAGTCCTTCTCTCATGGCCATGTAAATTTTTGTCTTGTAATTTTTTTGTTTAAAAAAAAAAAAAAAAAAAATGAAAAAATAAAATGAAACATCACTACGTTCTTTTTGTTCAATAAGGCCATAGGGAAGAAGAAATTTATAAGTCAAGAAAGAAATCGAAAAGAAGAGTTAATTGTCAAGGTTCTATGAGGTTCGAGAGTTTATCATCAACAGTTGAAGACCGAAGAAGGCGTTGTTTCTACTGAGCATTGTGAGAGAGTCGAAGAAAGATGCATTTTGGTTGCTTTGTTAGTCTGCTTTCAATCTGGCACAAGATCTTTCTAGCACTGGTTTAACTCATCACACGTAATTAGTCCAGCTATGTAGCAGATGTCCCTCTCATTTTTATCTCTCTCCTAATCTTATCCAGCTGTAAAGCAGCGGACGCATCCTACAATGTTTATCTAGCTGTGTAGCGGATATCTCTTTATCTAGCAGTCGTGTGGATGTGTCTCCCCTTTTATTCAGTTAGCTTTAGAGCTTACACCTTTAATTTCTCTGGCATTCTAGTTACTTGGAGATAGGTTGAGAATATGTATGTCCTCATAGCTCTTTGGATACTTGTGACCAATTAGGAGTAAAGGTTTTGTGGATACACCTCTGGTAAACCCTCCGGAGACAACACTCCGCCGCTAGGGCCACCTAGCGGTTTAACGGCCTGCTGCACGTGCTAAGTGTAGTCTTTTTATCTTTTCAAAAATAAATTTTGCTCGAGGACTAGCAAATAATAAGTTTTGGGGGTATTTGATAGACACATTTTTGTGTTTAATTTGATCTCAATACTATATATTGTTGGCACTCGAGTTTGTACTAATTTTGGTGTTTTATGTGTTTTTAGGCACCTTTGGAAAATAAACATTTTTTGGAAAATTCATCTCAAAAAGTTGGTAAAAGCCCCGGAGGACACGTGTTATTCGGACTCTCACCGTTGGATAAGGGGCACCTCAATTACTAAGGGGCACCCAAGGGCACCCCAAAAGGCATATGCTATTCGCACCCCAGTACAGGATTAGGGGGAGGTCATCTTCTCCATTTGAATTTTGTTTTTGGCGGGAAAATGGAGAACACTTGTGCAGATTTTTGATCGAATTGTTGAACGTGTTTTAGGGAGATTTAATGGCTGATTTTTGGTAGATAGTTGTGATATGGCCTATTAAACACACTGTGGGCGTTTGGTTCGACCAGAATTGGCTAGAATCAGCTAAACAATTCACGGGTTGAAAACAGGGCAGTTCGTGTATATCACGGGTTTCACGTGATTTGGAGAAGATTCAACGTGTTTTGTGCGTGCATGGAAGACCCTCACAGCCTGTTGGAGTGTGAAGGAGTTAAATATGGTAATTTGGAAGCTTGAAAACGCGTGAGAAGATGAAACAGGAAAGAAAATATTCCCAGAAATATTTTCTTTACTGCCGAGTTAAGGAGAATTTTATGGAGTGAATGAGCGAGATTCGATGGGTCTGTTGGCTATAAATAGGTTGCTGGGGTTGAGTAGAGAGGGTGTCGAGAGTCTGGGGGGATGAGGAGAGCCAGAGAAGAAGAAACTCGAGTTTTCCCAAACTCGGTTTCTGCTGCTGCTGATGATGAACATGAAGAACACGAAGAACGGACCTGCACCAGCAGTCGTTTATCAACAGTGAAACGACTCACAGGCGTGGGTCGTAGGTGTGGGTCTTAGAGCTACAGTAACAATAGCACTTCTTCTGTGTCGCTCATTTTGGACGCTTTATGTGAGTCGCACATTCACTGTTTTATTATTTCATCTCCATTTTCATCCTTGTAAACACCCTTTGAGCAATAAATAAATATTTTGAGCGTGTTTTTATCATGATGAGCTAAACCCAACACTGGGACGACGGGGGAGGTCTAATTTCATCCATGTGGTAATTTCATTAATTCTTTTATTTACTTTTTGCACTAATTTTAATTGAATTAAGATTTTAAATTAATTACTTGTGATTTCATTTGATGGAGTATGCTTAGTCCTAGGGATTTTTTATATGCCATGCTTAAAAAATACAAGTAATATTTTATAAAATCTATCTTGGCAATAAATTAGAGTTAATATTTGTTTTTTTTGAACTATAATTGCTAGAATTAATTTCTGAACCATTTGAAAAAAAAACGGTCGAATCTTTAGTCCCAGTACCTCTCACCCATTGTTAATATTTTTGTATATAATTTTATTAAACCTTTAAATTTAATCTTCACAAATCTTTGAGTTCGAATCCTATTTACTACTACAACCCCATCAAAAATCTGGAATCACAAAACTATGAGTATTGATTTCTAGCCTACATAGCTAAGTCTAGGACTAGGATATGAAAAGTGTAGTTAAGCTCAAGGACTTCAAGGCGATTCATCATACAACGACGAAGATCTACACAAGTGTTAGAGCATAGCTCGGTCAACCTCGCATGCGTTGCTATATCAAGCATGTTTGTCAATTTTAGTGATCAAAACTATAAAGTCTTGATTTCTAGCCTATTAGCTAAGTCTCGGACTAGGATAGGAAAAATGTAGTTGAGCTCAAGGACTTCATGGTGATTCAAAGACAATGACGAAGATCTACACCAAGGAACCGTGGAACTTCATCAACAAAAAGGTATTAAAGACTTGAACTTATCTATCACTCGAAAGTATATCTATTCTTCTCCTACTTCTTATGAGACAAAAGTCGTATGCTATATAGACTAGATCATATACACTTGATATTTCGAGCTGAGTATTCATTGCTATCTTTCACTTGAAATCATGTGTTGGTAAAGCATTTCACTTTGATCAGGTTTATCTTCACCTAGTGACAAAAGTCATGAAAGTTTCAATCACTTTAGAAATTGCTCTGACGAGAAAGGTATGTTGTTCTTCACGACTGACTATCGCCCTCTGAGAATGTTTCAATGATTGAAATGAGAGTTTAGATTATATGACCATGTATTCCTTGAACCGAAGTTTTTGAACTTTGTTGATCAAGAGAAATCGGTAGGATTGTGGAATTGTCTTGCCAAGTCCGCGAACCCAGTCCGCAGACTCAGTCCGCCAACTGATGGAAGTTTTCGACCGAGAATTTCTGCTGGGATTTCCAAAACTCGTTTGTGTGCTAAGTCCGCGATTTGGCGGAAGTTCTCGACCCGAGAATTTTTGCTGAGTTTGGAAAACTCAACCGATTAACTTAAGTCCGCGAACTTGTTTGTGAAATTAAGAGGTTATGATCTAAAGATGTGCTCTGAACATGAAACATCAATTATTAAGGAATGCTTTATGCAAACCGTGGCTATAATGTTCATGAGCCGATTCTAATCGAATCGAATAATCTTTGTTTCAATTGTGTCTTGTGTAGTTACATAAGATCTCATAGCAATTGAACAACTCTTAACTAGTTCATTTGAGTCAATTTAACTAGTTATGGTGAACAAGAACATGATTAATATGAGATGCTCATATGGTTGACCTTTTGGGTTATCTTGTTGAACCAACATACGTGTACTCGTTTGGGCATGGTTTTTCTCAAACCCAGGAAAAGTGTATCCAAGTGTGTGTGAAAAGCTATGTCTTTCGATCTAACGGTTGAGAGATATTGGCTTGAATCTAAATTAGGTTTCATCTAACGGTGAATAGAGTTTGCTCTGTACCTAAGGAAAAACCATGATTTGAAGGCTATATAAAGGACACATCTAGCATCGAGCAAACCTAATCCCCACATGTCTGTGTGCTACTAGTGCTCTCGCTAGAGTCGATCTCCATTAACTCTTGAGTTTCTTCACTAAACTCGAGTTAACGACTTAAAGACTTCATTGAGATTGTGAAGCCAGACCGATACTCCTTTTATCGTAGTTGTGTGATATGATCTTGCATCTTCTATCGTATGAGTACAATCGATTGATTGGCTTGAGATCGTGAGAGTTCTCCGATAGGCAAGATAAAGAAGTCACAAACATCTTCGTCTCACTGTTTGTGATTCCTCGTCAATCCGCTTGTGTAGTCAGGAAGGATTGTAGAGAGGTGATTGATTAATCTAGGATGTTCTTCGGGAATATAAGTCCGGATTATCAATTGGTTCCTGTTACCTTGATTTTATATCTAAAGACGGAACAAAACCTAGGGTTTATCTGTGGCAGACAGATTTATCCTTTCGATAGACTTTTCTGTGTGAGACAAATTCGTTTATTATCAAGTCTGTGATTTTGGGTAGCAACAACTCTTTGTTGTGGGTGTGATCAGCAAAGGGAATCAAGTACGCAGTGTCCTGCTGGGATCAAAGGCGTAGGAGTACAATTGTACCTTGTATCAGTGGGAGATTGGGAGGGGTTCAACTATAGATCAGTCCAAAGTTAGCTTGGAGTAGGCTAGTGTCTGTAGCGAATTAATACAGTGTGTATTCAATCTGGACTAGGTCCCGGGGTTTTTCTGCATTTGTGGTTTCCTCATTAACAAAACTTCTGGTGTCTGTGTTATTTCTTTTCCATATTATATTTTATATAATAGAAATAATACATGTTGTGCTTTCGTGATCATCAACTTCTCTAGTCCAACTTTTGGTTGTTGATTGTAGTTGATTGATCCTTGGACACTGGTCTTTGGTACCGTCCAAGTTATCTCTCTTTGATAAAGACTCGCTATTGATTTTAGCTTGAGTAGAAATCAAATCGAGAGATTGAGATAATAACTCTTTGAGATACTTTTTATCTAGATTGAGTCTGACTGTCTAGTTGATTCTATAGCAAAGTATTACGGAGTTAGTCCATACAGATTGCTAAGAGAAATATTGGGTGGTGTTGTTAGACCCCCTCTTTTTCAATTGGTATCAGAGCAGGCAAACACGCAAAGACCTCACAAGTATGTGTTTGTAGCGATCTGACTCTATGGACAAGAGTACTATCTCTGATAAACGCGTCACCAGTAATAAAAAGTCTCTCTCGTCTAAGTCTATTAAAGAGAAAAGCCTTTTTATCTCGAATATAGAAAAACCTTGTGGTTCGATGAGACAGACGAACAATGCCATGTGTGTTCTTGATTACCCTTCGAAAGAGACCTTCTCCTCTAATGAATGGGATACATCTGAAGAGAGTAAATTGATTCTAAATCTTGTTAGAAGTCAAGATGTATATTAAATCAGTTAAAGCACCATGTCAATGTCCTTCTTGGTACTGTAAGAGATTGCAAAGTCCATAGCATCGTTGAAGACCAGTTTTCATGTTTAACTCTTGAGGCCAGCCTCGAAAAAGATGCCTTGGATATTGAACACCGTTTGAATAAACTCTCTGTTCAAGGTTGTTCAAAGCAATCTAATATACCAAGAACTTCTGATTCTTTTTATTCGGAAGTAAAAACAGATGTTCCTAATGTTTCCACCAAACTTGGGACAGTCTGTAAAAAGGGGAAATCCTCTGATGATGATATTGAGACAACATCCTCAAATCATTTCGATGATCAAAAGGTATGTCTTGTTTGTGAAAGCAAAAATTCTGTCAAACAAACGAGAAACTTTAAGTTGAATAAAAACTCTCTGGTTCAACTTCAACACACCCAAGATTTGATTCTCAAAGGTGTGACTGATATCCGTATGATTGAGCCAATTGGTTTTCGTACCTATCCTGTTTATGCTACCAGGAAAGTCAGTACAGTGAGTTCCTCCAATGTTCTAAGGCAGAATAGACGTCTTAATAAGCATCATTTCAAGGAGGTTCAATGACCAATCTCTAAAAACTACGATGTTCCTGTTGAGAAAGTCATCCCAAAAGAAAGAAGAGTCGATGAAATAAGAAACGATATTAAGGAGATAATTGTGAAGTACAAAGAGCTTGTCGACAGAATATCCCCTTCCTCACATCAAGGCACTTCTGGTAAAAAGTCTAACTATGTCTCTTATTTGATGACAGTAAATTTTATGACAATTTCTCATGTCATACAGGATTTCTCTCTAAGACTAAGAGGAAAAAAAAACTTAACCAAAAACACAAAACTCTTAATGAGCCTGTGGCTCGTACTTGTGCTAATTAATCACAAGGTTGGAGAGCTTACTCATATAAACCATGTTGAGTAAGTTTGTGTTAAAAACAGGTATACTTGTTGCTTGCATCTGTTAAAGTTAGGCTATTTTCTTATCGTCCATAGAAAAACTTTGATTGACAGATCTGCTAAGAACAAGTATTGGTTAAGTCAAAAGTTTTTCTTGCATATAATCGTTGTGTTCAAGTCCTGTTTTCCAACTTTAAGGGCTTTATTTGTTTTTGGGTAATTGTTGTACTCGAACGGATCGTTCTGGACCGAGTCAACAATTTTTTTTGAAACCCTAAAGCGCTGTCCTCTAGGATAAATATCCAACCTCTTAGGGTTACAAGTCACGTTCGTGTACTTCGGGTTTCCTTGAATTATTTTTTTAAGAATGTCTTCCTCCTATTCTTGCTATGGTGGTTTTGGAAAAGGATTCCTTGACAAAGGTATTGAGGTTGATTCCAAGAAGAAGAGAACTCTTTTAGATGAAGATCATCCCAATGCCTCATGTTTCTTTGCATATTCTCATGAAGATATGCTGAAAAGGATGATATGATCTCTGCTGAAGTTGTTCATGACTTTCTTAAGTACTTTGGGGAAGCAAAACTGCAGCTTGTTGATACTCTTAAGGGTCTTTATAAGGTGAAAATTGAGTTGGAAAAGGTTGTGTCTGACCTTGGTCTCATAAAATCTCAAATCAAGGATCTTCGAAAACAGAATCATCTCTCCGTTGATGCTGAGAAGGCTGCAGATCACAAGCTTATTGACTTCATGTCTCGTGAGAATTCTGAACCTCCTGTGTTTCTGTTCGCTGTTGAGGATACGCCGGATTTCATTTAAGCTTGTCATCTATTTTTGTCGCCTATGATGTCTTCTTTTTGGATTAGTTGGAAGAATAACTAGTGCTGTGAATAGAGATGATTGTGACTACACATAGATATTTTTGTTTTCATCTTCTTATGTTATTTTTAGGTTCATTGGTATTAAATTCTAAAAATATTTGGAGGATGATGATTATTGCCGTATTTTCTTGGTTTGTTATATTGCAATATTTTTATGGGATATGTATTGTTTGCGTCCGTGAACTTGAAGGTCCCATATTGCGGTCAAAAGTAAAATCGTTCATGAATTGATATTCGTATTGATGAAAGGACGAATGGACTTTTGACATATACAAAAGTTATGCCTATGCAATCATGTATTTGATGTAAAATAGGATTAAATTTTTTGTATGACAAGGATAAAGTCTATTATGTTGTTATGCACATAATGATGCAAATATAGAATAGATCCTTGTATGTTATCCACGATATTGATCTTCATTGATCCATTTTATTATGTCTTATTGTGAAGGCTCCATTATGTGTCTTATGTTGAGCACCTTACAACTAAGTCGATTAACCTTGGCTTTGTTAGTTGTTCCGTAAAATGCTATATGTTGAGCGTTATGAACTAAATTAATCATCCTTGGTTATTTAGTTTTGTACTCCATAAGTTTTCCTTCTTATGTTGAGTACATGTGCGGTTAAGATGGTCATGTTTCATGATAATCTTAGTCGGGGTTCCATAATCTCTTATGTTGAGCCCAAAATAATTAAATTGATTACCTCGGTGATTAGTTTGGTTATTTGTTTGTATTCCGATTAGATTAATCATAGGTTCTCTTGTAATTAATCTAATTGAGTTTTCATATGTTCACAAGAACTTACACTATCATGTTCTTTTTGTTAATGTAGTCACGTATTCCGTAAGGTTTTCCTTATGTTGAGTACTTGAACGGTTAAGTTAGTCACCTCCTTATGATTAACTTAGTCGTAGCCTGTTGCTCCGTGAGTTTACTTATGTTGAGCAGTTTCAATTAAATTGATCACTTTTGTGGTTTTGATTTAATTGCGTATTCTAATTAGAATATTCATGGGTTTACTTGTGAGTATTTTGGTTGAGTTTTGGATATAAAAAATCTTTCACATGGTTTTTTGTGTCCAAATAAAAATCCTTCTTTTCTTTCGAAATTAAGGTCGCTCTTGTTGTTCCTTTGGGAATGACATCAAATGGTGGAGAGTTCTTTTAAACTTGTGCTTAATGATAATATCTTGCGGGGAGTACGGCTGTGGAATTTTATAGGGGTTATCTTGCGTCTTAAAACTCCTTGATGAATGCTATTAGCTTCGGCTATAAGATTGCATCTAAATTAAGATGATATGTTGTCTTTTTTTTGGTCATGAAATGTCTCTTGTGGAAATTTCATTATGAACCCGTTCTTGTACCTTTGCCAATTTTATTGACAAAAAGGGGGAGAGATATTGTAGGTCACACTACAAACACATATGGTTCTCGGATCATTGTGTAAGGGGGAGTGGTTTCTATGATCGAGATGGAGTATTGACTAGGGGGAGTGATACATATCACCATAGTATTATTGTTAAAGTCGTGATGCAATTGGACTTTGATGTTCATAATAATACTATGACACTGTATAATAATGATCGAGAATCTCGATTTCTCTCATTATTATAGGCACGGATCTTCAACAACGGTGATACTAAACTTACAACCTTTGGGATCATTGGAGTACTTGGAAGGACGAAGATTTCAAGGAACGTTGAAGATTGGACTATGGAATAGGAGCCACTAAAGTTTATCTTTTTTGTATTCCATATGTATTAATAGTTTTGTCACTAAAATTGACAAAGGGGGGGATTGTTAGAGCATAGCTCGGTCAACCTCGCATGCGTTGCTATATCAAGCATGTTTGTCAATGTTAGTGATCAAAACTATAAAGTCTTGATTTCTAGCCTCGGACTAGGATAGGAAAAGTGTAGTTGAGCTCAAGGACTTCATGGTGATTCAACGACAATGACGAAGATCTAAACCAAGGAACCGTGGAACTTCATCAACAAAAAGGTATGTGAAGAATTGAACTTATCTATCACTCGGAAGTCTATCTATTCTTCTCCTACTTCTTATGAGACAAAAGTCGTATGCTATATTGACTAGATCATATACACTTGATATTTCGAGCTGAGTATTCATTGCTTATTATTTACTCGAAATCATGTGTTGGTAAAGCGTTTCGCTTTGATCAGGTTTATCTTCACCTAGTGACGAAAATCATGAAAGTTTCAATCACTTTGGAAATTTCTCTGACGAGGAAGGTTTGTTGTTCTTCACGACTGAATATCGCCCTCTGAGAATGTTTCAATCATTTAAATGAGAGTTTAGATTATATAACCATGTATTCCTTGAACCGAAGTTTTTGAACTTTGTTGATCAAGAGAAATCGGTAGGATTGTGGAATTGGCTTGCCAAGTCCGCGAACCCAGTCCGTACACTCAGTCCGCGATCTGACGGAAGTTCTCGACCGAGAATTCCTGCTGGGTTTTCCAAAACTCGTTTGTGTGCTAAGTCCGTGAACTCAGTCCGGGAACCCAGTCCGCGAACTGGCGGAAGTTCTGGACCCGAGAATTTTTGCTGAGTTTGGAAAACTCAACCGATTAACTTAAGTCCGCGAACTTGTTTGTGAGCTTAAGAGGTTATGATCTAAAGATGTGCTCTGAACATGAAACATTAATTATTAAGGAATGCTCTATGCAAACCGTGGCTATAATGATCATGAGCCGATTCTAATCGAATCGAATCATCTTTGTTTCAATTGTGTCTTGTGTAGTTACATAAGATCTCATAGCAATTGAACAACTCTTAACTAGTTCATTTGAGTCAATTGAACTAGTTATGGTGAAGAAGAACATGATTAATATGAGATGTTCATATGGTTGACCTTTTGGGTTATCATGTTGAACCAACATATGTGTACTCGTTTGGGCATGGCTTTTCTCAAACCCAGTAAACGTGTATCCAAGTGTGTGTGACAAGCTATGTCTTTCGATCTAACGGTTGAGAGATATTGGCTTGAATCTAAATCAGGTTTCATCTAACGGTGAATAGAGTTTGCTTTGTACCTAAGGCAAAACCATGATTTGAAGGCTATATAAAGGAGACATCTAGCATCGAGCAAACCTAATCCCCACACGTCTTTGTGCTACTAGTGCTCTCGCTAGAGTCGATCTCCATTAACTCTTGAGTTTCTTCTCTATACTCGAGTTAACGACTTAAAAACTTAATTGGGATTGTGAAGCCAGACCGATACTACTTTTATCGTAGTTGTGTGATATGATCTTGCATCTTCTATCGTATGAGTACAATCGATTGATTGGCTTGAGATCGTGAGAGTTCTCCGATAGGCAAGATAAAGAAGTCACAAACATCTTCGTCTCACTGTTTGTGATTCCTCGACAATCCGCTTGTGTAGTCAGGAAGGATTGTAGAGAGGTGATTGATTAATCTAGGCTATTCTTAGGGAATATAAGTCCGGATTATCAATTGGTTCCTGTTACCTTGATTTTATATTTAAAGACGGAACAAAACCTAGGGTTTATCTGTGGGAGACAAATTTATCCTTTCGATAGACTTTTCTATGTGAGACAGATTCGTTTATTATCAAGTCTGTGATTTTGGGTTGCAGCAACTCTTTGTTGTGGGTGAGATCAGCAAAGGGAATCAAGTACGTTGTGTCCTGCTGGGATCAGAGTTGTAGGAGTACAATTTTACCTTGTATCAGTGGGAGATTGGTAGGGGTTCAACTATAGATCAGTCCGAAGTTTGCTTGGAGTAGGCTAGTGTCTGTAGCGGATTAATACAGTGTGTATTCAATCTGGACTAGGTCCTGGGGTTTTTCTGCATTTGCGGTTTCCTCGTTAACAAAACTTCTAGTGTCTGTGTTATTTCTTTTCCGCATTATATTTTATATAATAGAAATAATACAGGTTGTGCGTTCATGATCATCAACTTCTCTAATCCAACTTTTGGTTGTTGATTGTAGTTGATTGATCCTTGGACATTGGTCTTTGGTACCGTCCAAGTTATCTCTCTTTGATAAAGAGTCGCTATTGATTTTATCTTGAGTAGAAATCAAATCGAGAGATTGAGATAATAACTCTTTGAGATACTTTTTATCTAGATTGAGTCTGACTGTCTAGTTGATTCTCTAGCAAAGTATTTCGGAGTTAGTCCATACAGATTGCTAAGCGAAATATTGGGTGGTGTTGTTAGACCCCCGCTTTTTCCACAAGGAACCGTGGAACTTCATCAACAAAAAGGTATGTGGATACTTGAACTTATCTATCACTCAAAAGTCTATCTATTCTATCTCCTACTTCTTATGAGACAAAAGTCGTATGCTATTTAGACTAGATTATACACACTTGACATTTGGAGTTGAGCATTCATTGCTTATCTTTTATCTCGAAATCGTGTGTTGGTAAAGCGTTTCTCTTTGATCAGGTTTATCTTCACCTAGTGACGAAAGCCATGAAAGTTTCAATCACTTTGAGAATTGCTCTGACGTGAATCGGTCTGTGAATAACGGCTACATAGCATCCTCTGAGAATGTCTCAATGATTGAAATGAGAGTTTAGATTACATAACCATGTATTCCTTAAACCGAAGTTTTCGAACTTTGTTGATCAAGAGAAATCGGGAGGATTGTGGAATTGGCTTGCCAAGTCCGCGAACTGTCGGAAGTTCTCGATCGAGAATTTCTGCTGGATTTTCCAAAACTCGTTTGGGTGCTTAGTCCGCGAACTGGCGGAAGTTCTCGAATCGAGAATTCTGCTGAGTTTGGAAAACTCAACCGATTAACTTAAGTCCGCGAACTTGTTTGTGAACTTAAGAGGTTATGATCTAAATATGTGCTCTGAACAAGAAACATTAAATTACTAAGGAATGTTTTATGCAAACCGTGGATATAATGTTCATGAGCCGATTCAATCGAATCGAATTATCTTTGTTTTAATTGTGTATTGTGTAGTTACATAAGATCTCATAGCAATTGAACAACTCTCTAACTAGTTAATTTGAGTCAATTGAACTAGTTATGGTGAAGAAGAACAAGGTTAATATGAAATGCTCATATGGTTGACCTTTTGGGTTACTATGTTGAACCAACATGAACGTACACGTTTGGGCATGGTTTTCACGAACCCAGTAAACGTTTACCCAAGTGTGTGTGACAAGCTAAGTTTTCGATCTAACGGTTGAGAAATATTAGCTTGAATCTAAATCAGGTCTTCATCTAACGGTGAATAAGGATTGCTTTGTAACTAAGGAAAAACCCTGATTTGAAGGCTATATACATTGAGAAAACCTAATCCCCATACGTCTGTATGCTACTAGTGCGCTCGCTAGAGTCGATCTCCATTAAACTTTGATTTTCTTCTCTAAAATCAGGTTAACGACTTAAAGACTTCATTGGGATTGTGAAGCCAGACCGATACTACTTTATCGTAGTTGTGTGATCTGATCTTGCATCTTCTATCGTACAAGTACAATCGATTGATTGGCTTGAGATCGTGAGAGTTCTCCGATAGTCAAGATAAAGAAGTCATAAACATCTTCGTCTCACTGTTTATGATTCCTCGACAATCCGCTTGTGTAGTCAGGAAGGATTGTAGAGAGGTGATTGATTAATCTAGACTGTTCTTCGGGAATATAAGACCGGATTATCAATTGGTTCCTGTTCACCTTGATTTTATATCTTAAGACGGAATAAAACCTAGGGTTTATCTGTGGGAGACATATTTATCCTTAAATAAGCCTTTTGTGTGTGAGACAGATCTGTTTATTATTAAGTCTGTGATTTTGGGTTATAACAACTCTTGGTTGTGGGTGACATCAGCTAAGGAATCAAGTGCGCAATATCCTGCTGGAATCAAAGGCGTAGGAGTACAACCGTACCTTGTATCAGTGGGAGATTGATAGGGGTTTAACTATAGTCCAGTCCTAAGTTAGCTTGGAGTAGGCTAGTGTCTGTAGCGTCTTAATATAGTGCGTATGCAATCTGGACTAGGTATCGGGGTTTTCTGCATTTGCAGTTTCCTCGTTAACAAAATTTCTAGCGTCTGTGTTATTTCTTTTCCGAATTATATTTTATATAATTGAAATAGTACAGGTTGTGCATTCGTGATCATAATTTGGAAATCCAACCTTTGGTTGTTGATTGATATTGATTGATCCTTGGACATTGGTCTTTGGTACCGTCCAAGTTATCTCTCTTTGATAAAGATTCGCAGGTTTCTATTTGCTTGAGTAAAGATCAAATCGAGAGATTGAGATAATAACTCATTGAGATACTTTTTATCTAGATTGAGTCTGACTGTCTAGTTGATTCTCTAGCAAAGTAGTTCGGAGTTAGTCCATACAGATTGCTAAGCGAAATATTGGGTGGTGTTGTTAGACACCCTCTTTTTCACTTTCCCCTCTTGCGCACTTACAATTTTCTCTTTTCAGACTCTCTATAATACAATAAACAAAATTAGAGGCCATAACTTCTTACACCTTTCAGTAAGTTTTCTACATATGGCAAGATCAGAGTAAAGAAGATAAATCCCTATGAGTAACCCAACAAATGCCTACGAAGCTCAAAAAATAACTCCACACTATTAAGGAATCCTTATAATGAATCAATAAATGAGAAACGTCTTCTTGTTCGAAGTTGGAAAGCACACAGGAAGTAGAACTAAGTTGAACTCCTCTTTATTGTAGCATCATTCTTGAGGGTAGTGAATTATGAAATGTATCCCAACATATAAAGAAGATTTTAGGTGGTATGCTAGATATTTGTACCACTTTATAAGGTAATAACTTGTTAGAGCACTACTCAGTCGAACTCGCATGCGTTGCTATCTCAAGCATGTTTGTCAATGTTAGTGATCAAAACTATAAGTCTTGATTTCTAGTCTATTAGCTAAGTCTCGGACTAGGATATAAAGTGTAGTTGAGCTCAAGACTCCATGTCGATCATCATACAAAGATGAAGAACTACTCAAGGAACTGGTGGAACTTCATCGACTAAAAGGTATGTGGAGACTTGAACTTATCTATCACTCAAAAGTCTATCTACTCTATCTCCTATCTTGAGACAAAAGTCGTTTTGCTATATAGAATTTGATTATACACATTTGCTATTTCGAGACGAGTTTATCTCGCTTATCTATTTCTCTAAATATGTTGGTAAGCTTTCGCTTTGGCCAAGTTCATCTTTACTAGTGACGAAAGTCATGTTAAGTTTCAATCACTTGAAAATAGCTTTGACGAAAAATGGTTTGTGAACAACAACTATATAAAGTTTCAATGATTGAAATGAGAGGTTAGATTATATTACCATTGTGGGATATAAGCATTGTGTGGTAACACATACATGTATAAGTCCTTATTCCTTGAACTAAAGTATGCGTACTTTGCTGTGTGATACAAATTTGTTTATTAAAGTCTTCGACTTTGGGTCGTAGCAACTCTTAGTTGTGGGTGAGATCAGCTAAGGGAATCAAGTGCGTAGTATCCTGCTAGGATCAGAGACGTAAGGAGCGCAACTGTACCTTGGATCAGTGTGAGATTGATTGGGGTTCAACTACAGTCTAGACCGAAGTTAGTTTGTAGTAGTCTAGTGTCTGTAGTGGCTTAATACAGTGTGTTTTTAATCTGGACTAGGTCCCGGGGTTTTTCTACATTTGCAGTTTCCTCGTTAACAAAAATTCTGGTGTCTGTGTTATTTCTTTTCCGCATTATATTTTGTTATATAACTGAAATATCACAGGTTGTGCGTTGAATCGATCAATTGGGAAACCCAACTTTTAGTTGTTGATAGAAATTTATTGATCCTTGAACATTGGTCTTTGGTGCCGTTCAAATGATTTATCTTGTATTCAATTAGACTCGCAGATTTCTATTTGCTTGAGTAAGTATTGAATCGAGAATGAGAGACATAACTCTTTGATATACTTTTATTAGGATCGAGTCTGACTGTCTAGTTGATTCTCTTAAAAGTATATTGGAGTTAGTCCATACAGATTTCTAATAGAAATATTGGGTGTGGTTGTTAGACCCACGCTTTTTCAATTGGTATCAGGGCAGGCAAACACGTTTAAAGACCTTGAAAAAGCGGGGGTCTAACAACCACACCCAATATTTCGATTAGCAATCTGTATGGACTAACTCGAATGTACTTTTAAGAGAATCAACTAGACAGTCAGACTCAATCTTAATAAAAAGTATATCAAGGAGTTAACATCTCTATCTCTCGATTTGATCTATAATCAAGCAAATAGAAATCTGCGAGTCTTTATCAAATACAAGAGAGATATAAACTTGGATGGTACCAAAGACTAATATCCAAGGATCAATCAATTTCCAATCAACAACCAAAGGTTGGATTTCACAATTGATCGATACAACGCACAACCTGTGATATTTCAATTATATAACAAAATATAATGCGGAATAGAAATAACACAGACACCAGAAGTTTTGTTAACGAGGAAACCGAAAATGCAGAAAAACCCCGGGACCTAGTCCAGATTGAACACCACATTGTATTAAGACGCTACAGACACTAGCCTACTACAAACTAACTTCGGTCTAGACTGTAGTTGAACCCTAATCAATATCACACTGATCTCACCCACAACCAAGAGTTTCCACGACCCAAAGTCGAAGACTTTAAAAAACAAATTTGTATCACACAGAAAAGTCAATGATAATAGATAAATCTGTCTCCCACAGATAAACCTACAAGTTTGTTCTGTCAAAAGATAAAAATCAAGGTGAACATGAACCAATTGATAAACCAGACTTATATTCCCGAAGAACAACCTAGTATTATCAATCACCTCACAATAATCTAAATCGTATGGTAGTGAAACTAGATATTACGGAATCACAAACGATGAGACGAAGATGTTTGTGATTTCTTTTTATCTTTCCCTATCGGAGATATAATCTCAAGTCAATTATTCAATTGAACTCGTACGATAGAAAATGTCATGATCAGATAGCTCAACTACAGGAGAAGTAGTTTCGTCTGGCTTCATAATCCCAATGAAGTCTTTAAGTAGTTAACTGACAGGGTCTCGAGAAGATACCTACGGTTAAAGGAGAATCGACTCTAGAAAAACCAACTAGTATCACACAGGAGGTGTGGGGATTAGTTTTTCCAGTTGTTAGACGTCTCGCTTTTATAGTTTTCAAATCAGGGTTTGCAATCTAAGTTACCTTGGTAACAAAGCATTCAATATTCACCGTTAGATGAAAAACTTGACTTATCCAAGATAATATCTTTCAACTGTTAGATCGAAACTTATCTTGTCTCACACACAAATGAAATGTATCTCATTTAGGTTCGAGTAACCGTACCTAAACATGTACATTGGGTTGGTTCACAAATAGTTAACCAATGGTTAACCATATGAGCACTTTCATATTAACCGTATTCATCTTTCTCATAAATAGTTCAAATGACTCATAAGAACTAGTTCAAGAGTTGTTCAATTGCTTAGGTCTTTATACATAGACACAATTCAAACAAAATCGGTTTGATTCACTTGAATCAATTCATGAACAATATATCCACGGTTTGCAACGATTGCATTCCTTATTGATTTATTGTTCAAGTTCATGAACTTCCGATTTGAGAAATATAACCAGCTTAGGTACAGGTACGTGTACGTGTACCATAGCTACCAGACTTGAGTTTGGAAACTCAGCAGGTTTTCGGTTTGAAAACCTCCGTGGGAGGCTGGTTTTCAATTTGCAAACTTCCCAAACTACAACATAAATTTTTGGTATGAAAACTTCCGCCAGTATGCGTACGGGTACGCGTACCTAACCTGTCTCCTTCACCAATAGCGCATGCACACATATGCACGCACTTGGTCTCCGGCACATGGATTTATACACTAATGTGCGAACACACTATATATGCTTATATCCATATATAGTTGGTTACATAATTTCAACTCCACATTTCAATCATTGAAACATTCTTCTATAATGTTATAATAGTCGTTAGACAAAAAGAATCGACTATCATCATCAAATCTATTTTCAAGATTGAAACGTCATCATGACTTTCGTCACGGGTAAAGATGAAAATGGTTAAAGCAAAATCTTACCAACACATATTTCGAGAAAAAGATAGGCGAGTAAACTCGGCTCGAAATAGTAAATGTGAATGTATGTATATATGAATACTATCATACTTATACGAATTTTGTCTCAAGAGTAGGAGATAGAGTAGATAGACTTTTGAGTGACAGATGAGTTCAAGTCTCCACATACCTTTTGGTCGGATGAAGTTCAACTGGTTCCTTGAGTAGTTCTTCGTCTTCGTAAGATGATCCCCATGGAGTCTGGAGCTCAACTATACCTAACTATCCTAGACCGAGACTTAGTCACAAGTAAACTAGAAATCAAGACTTATAGTTTTGATCACTAACATTGACAAACATGCTTGAGATAGAAACGCATGCGAGTTCGACCGAGCAATGCTCTAACAATCTCCCCCTTTGTCAATTTTAGTGAGAAAACCATCAATACATATGGATTACAAAATAGATAAAACTTTGTAACTTCTCGTCCACATGCTTGATCTCCTTGGTGCTTCAACATTACTCGAAAACTTCGTCTTTTCCAAGTACTCCCATGATTCCATAGATGTTCAATTCAGCATCATAGTTGCTGAAGTTCCGTAGCCATAACAATGAGAAAACAAAAGCTCTCGATCATTGTTATACAGTGTCGTAGTATTATTACACAACATCAAATTTCTTATATCACAACTTCGACAACAATACTATGGTGATATGTATCACTCCCCCTTAGTCAATACTTTCGTCCCAACATGAAAACCACTCCCCCTTACATAATGACCCGTAAAACACGTAAATCATATGTATTTGTAGTGTGAACTACATATTAATTCTCCCCCTTTTTGTCAATAAAATTGGCAAAGGTACGAAAACGGGATCCTAATGAAATTTTCACGAAGACTCTTAAAGACCAAAGAAAAGTACATATCAACTTATTTAGATGCAATCATAAAGCCGAAGCTAAATGCATTCATCATGGAGTTTATAAAGATACAAGATAACCCGTAAATAATTCCACAGCCGCACTCCCCACAAAGATATGGAAACTAAGCGCAAGTTCAAAAGAACTCTTCCCCATTTGATGTCATTCCCGAAAGAACAACAAGAGCGACCTTACTTTTACAAGAAAATAAGAATTTTATTGGACACCAAAAAACATAATGAAATGATTTTCTATATCCAAAATTATCAATTAAACTAACCGCAAGTAAACCCATGATCAATTTAATCGGAATACTCAATCAAATTAAACACAAAAGTGATCAATTTAATTGAACATGCTCGACATAAGAGAACTTACGGATCTACGACTATATTAACCATAAAGAATGATTAACTCAATCGTTTTTATGCTCAACACAAGAAAACCTTATGGAGCTTTGTAATATACACATAAAATATGGATCAAGGAAAGATCAATACTGGGACATAGATTCATTCTATTTTCATCACTATTTGCACAATGATATACAATAGACATAATCCTTGTAAACAAATTTTTTTAACTTATCTTCCATCAATAAATGACATAATAGGCTTAACTTTTGTGATGTCAAAAGTTCATTCATTCTTTTATCAACACATGCATATCGACATATGAAAGACTGAACTTTTGACAAGGTTTTTCTGCACTTCACATGGAACTATCATATGTAGCAATTTTAATTGAGAAACATTCAAGATTAAACATAAACCTTATTATAAGCATAAAAAGAGAAGTCCAACATAAGAAGTTCAACAGATAACGAAAGAACTAAGCTTGATTGCGATTATATTTCTCATTAATCTTACACACATGTTCAGTTAATTCAGGATGAATTCCCAACACGTAGCTTAGTTGTTACTGAAGGCACTCAATTCTTTCAATAAGAAGATTGTCTTCAGAGGAGGTTGGCTTCTTCATCTTATTTATGTCAGTCTGAGATAGAGGAGAAGCATAACCAGTGCCGATTGGTTTAACCTGAAATTGGCTGCAGATTCTACTGATAAGACATGAGAACCCAAGATTCTTTTTCTGTTAAACCATATGAATCATCTAATGAATAATCAGATCGCAGAAATCAATCTCTTCACCTGAGATAAGGTAGCAAACCATCTCATCTAGGGTTCTACTCCAGAGATTCTTATCAAGTGTACTTGGAATCAGATTTGCAACTGCCAATTTGCTGAAGTCCTTCAGGTGAAAGCTAATGTTGTCAACATACAACTTGCCTCCTGACCATGATTCACTTCTATTTAGAAGCAATTCGGATAACTGCGCCTGAGTTGGTCTGAGATTTTCAGGTTGAGGAATTGCAAATGAGCGATCAAGTGATAAGTTCAGCAAATATGCAATCACTTCACGATTTACCTCAAATGTTATTCCTCTAACCATTGTTTTGAAGCAACAATTGACTTTGTTAGCAGCATGCAGGTTAGCATAAAACTGGCAGGTCATTTCAGGATATGAAGACCCAAGACCATCATGAACATAACCCCACTCATGTTGGTTCATAAAATGATGAAATTCAGGTTCGTTAACAGTACGATCATAAACCCTCTCTATAAAAAACTTCCCTTTAAGGAAATCGACAAATTTATTCCTAGCAAGAAGACTAGTGAAACTAATTTGAAGAGCAGGGTCAAAATAAGGTTGTAAAACGTCTAAACCAATGTCATCATATTTAAACTCATCATCACTATATATGTTACGATTCGGTTGAGAACTTGAACCTTCACCACGGCATAACTTTTTCTTATGAGCCATTTTGGTCAAAAATGCAACAGAATGGAAGAAGAACTTACTTGGTTCACGACTGATAATGGAAAACCAGCACTCGCACTTCTAGTAACTGAAAGGTTCTTGACCCAACGTTCACGAGAAAATTCTGGAACCAAGAGAACAACCCAACATTGATTTGGTTGGGGATCAAGATGAAGAGGGGATGAGAACTGATCGGTTTCTTCTTGCGTCTGCGAACTGGAGAGAAGAAGAAGATGGGTGAAAGAAACAAAGAGATCTTTTTTCTCTTTTAAGTGTTGAGTAAACCAATTGACACGTTCGGCAACATGATTCATACGTGAGACGGTTCTGGTTCAACGTATGTGAACCACTTGTGTGCAAGACAATGACTCAGTTGTTACAAGTAAGGAGAAATATCTCAACGTTCCTTTGTAGTTGAGTAATTTTTGTAGATACAAAAAATCAATTTTGCACATCATGACACCAAGAGATAGTTTCTTTCCAACATCTCTTACATCTTGCAGTATTGGAGAAGCCCCAAAGAAATGTTTCTCTAGGTTTTTCAAAGAACATCCAGAAGGCACAATAGGTGTTGTGTTTCTGATTTCTTATTTTCAACCTTATGAGAACCAATTTTTGCGGATGATATTTGGTATTGCAAAGGGAAACTCTTTTGGAGACAAGAGGCATCCTTGCTTTATAAATAGTACCATTATCCGGAGAAAAGGTGTCAGGATTTGAACAATGAATAAATTCAACATTTGAGGTGGTGTGCTCAGATAGATGAGATTTAAACTTCTCTCGTGAATCGTTCAGTTTGTCAAAACTAGTAGGATTATACAGAGAGGGAGTATTACACTCACTGATTAGTAAATCGATTTCAACCTCAACATGAGTATTATTCACCATAACTCGATTTAGTCCGTCAAGAAACTCTTGTCCATTCTGGAGAATTAAATCAAAATCAGAAGATAGACTCTCAAGTTTCTTTTCACATCCTGAAAACACTTCAAGAGATTTTAAACCTTGTGAAGGTTTAGACAACATTTATTTTACAGTCATGAATAAATCAGTCATGGAAGAAAATTATGCAATCCCTGGATTTGGTGGCGCATTTATTGAGATAGTACTACTGTCCATAGAGTCAGATCGCTACAAACACAGACTTTTGAGATGTTAAACGTGTTTGGCTGCTCTGATACCAATTGAAAAAGCGGGGTCGAACAACCACACCCAATATTTCGATTAGCAATCTGTATAGACTAACTCGAATATACTTTTAAGAGAATCAACTAGATAGTCAGACTCAATCTTAATAAAAAGTATATCAAGAAATTAATATCTCTATCTCTCGATTTGATCTATACTCAAGCAAATAGAAATCTGTGAGTCTTTATAAAATACAAGAGAGATATAAACTTGGACGGTACCAAAGACTAATATCCAAGGATCAATCAATTCCCAATCAACAACCAAAGGTTGGATTTCACAATTGATCGATACAACGCACAACCTGTGATATTTCAATTATGTAACAAAATATAATGTGGAATAGAAATAACACAGACACCAGAAGTTTTGTTAATGAGGAAACTGCAAATGCAGAAAAACCCTGGGACCTAGTCCAGATTGAACACCACACTGTATTAAGCCGCTACAGACACTAGCCTACTACAAACTAACTTCGGTCTGGACTGTAGTGGAACCCTAATCAATATCACACTGATTCAAGGTACAATTGTGCTCCTTACGTCTCTGATCCCAGAAGGATACTACGCGCTTGATTCCCTTAGATGATCTCACCCACAACCAAGAGTTCCTACGACCCAAAGTCGAAGACCTTAAAGAACAAATTTGTATCACACAGAAAAGTCTACGATAATAGATAAATTGGTCTCCCACAGATAAACCTACAAGTTTGTTCCGTTTTTTGATAAAAATCAAGGTGAACATGAACCAATTGATAAACCAGACTTATATTCTCAAAGAACAACCTAGTATTATCAATCACCTCACAATAATCTAAATCGTATGGTAGCGAAACTAGATATTGCGGAATCACAAACGATGAGACGAAGATGTTTGTGATTTCTTTTTATCTTGCCCTATCAGAGATATAATCTCAAGTCAATTATTCAATTGAACTAGTACGATAGAAAATGGCAAGATCAGATCGCTCAACTACAAGAGAAGTAGTTTCGCCTGGCTTCACAATCCAATTGAAGTCTTTAAGTCGTTAACCAACAGGGTCTCGAGAAGAAACCTACGGTTAAAGGAGAATCGACTCTAGCAAAATCAACTAGTATCACACAAGAGGTATGGGGATTAGTTTTTCCAGTTTCTAGACGTATCCCTTATATAGTTTTCAAATCAGGGTTTGCAATCTAAGTTACCTTGGTAACAAAGCATTCAATATTCATCGTTAGATGAAAAACCTGACTTATCCAAGATAATATCTTTCAACTGTTAGATCGAAACTTAGCTTGTCTCACACACAAATGAAATGTATTTCATTTAGGTTTGAGTAACCATACCTAAATGTGTACATTAGGTTGGTTCACAAATAGTTAACCAATGGTTATCCATATGAGCACTTTCATATTAATCGTATTCATCTTTCTAATACTAATTCAAATGACTCATAAGAACTAGTTCAAGAGTTGTTCAATTGATTAAGTCTTTATACATAGACATAATTGAAACAAAATCGGTTTGATTCACTTGAATCAATTCATGAACAATATATCCACGGTTTGCAACGATTCCATTCCTTATTGATTTATTGTTTAAGTTCATGAACTTTCGATTTGAGAAATATAACCAGCTTAGGTACGCGTACGGGTACGTGTACCATAGCTACCAGACTTGAGTTTGGAAACTCAGCAGAAATTTTCGGTTTGAAGACTTCCGTGGGAACGCGTACGGTGCGCATACCTAAGGTGACTGGTTTTCAGTTTGCAAACTTCACAAACTACAACAGAAATTTTCGGTATGAAAACTTCCGCCAGTACGCGTACGGGTACGCGTACCTAACCTGTCTCCTTCATCAATACCGCATGCACACATATGCACGCACTTGGTTTCTGGCACATGGATTTATATACTAATGTGCGAACACACTATATATGCTTATATCCGTAGTTGGTTACGTAATCTCAACTCCATATTTAAATCATTGAAACATTCTTCTATAATGTTATAATAGTCGTTAGACAAAAAGAATCGACTATCGTCATCAAAGCTATTTTCAAGATTGAAACGTCATCATGACTTTCGTCATGGGTAAAGATGAAAATGGTTAAATCAAAATCTTACCAACACATATTTCGAGAAAAAGATAGGCGAGTAAACTCGGCTCGAAATAGCAAATGTGTATGCCTGAAAACTATCATACATATACGACTTTTGTCTCAAGAATAGGAGATAGAGTAGATAGACTTTTGAGTGATTCAAGTCTCCACATACCTTTTGTTCGGGTGAAGTTCCACTGGTTCCTTGAGTAGTTCTTCGTCTTCGTAAGATAATCGACATGGAGTCTGGAGCTCAACTATACCTAACTATCCTAGACCGAGACTTAGTTATAAGTAAACTAGGAATCAAGACATATAGTTTTGATCACTAACATTGACAAACATGCTTGAGATAGCAACGCATGCGAGTTCGACCGAGCAATGCTCTAACAGACCTTACAAGTCTGTGTTTGTATCAATCTGAATATATGGACAGGAATTCTATCTCCATAAACGTACCACCAGTTTTCGATGGCTCAAACTACCTATGGTGGAAAATTGCTATGCGTGCTTTTCTTCAAGCTCGTGATTTTCAAACATGGGTATGTGTTGTTAATGGCTATGATCCTCCGGTTAATACAGAAGGCGATGTATCTATGCCTAAGGATATTGGCAGATATAGTCCAGAAGAAATCCTTGTTGCAAAGCAAAATTCTGATGGCTTAAATGCTATCATACATGCCACTACCCCAGATCTTCAGCACCATGTGACTACGTGCACTAAGTATAAAGAATCCTGGGATATCTTAGAAACCGTATTTGAAGGAAATACCAGTGATAAAGAAGCTAGGCTTCAAAACCTAAATTCTGATTGGGAAAACCTTCATATGGCAGATGAAGAAACGTTTAATGAGTTTAATCACAAAGTGTCTGAAATTGTTAATGCATCTTTTGCATTGGGTAATACTATTCCTGAAATTGTTAATGCATCTTTTGCATTGGGTAATACGATTCTAAGAAGCATGCCATCGTTGAAGGAAATAATCTCGCAACGCTGTCCAAAAATACTCTGGTTGGGAAGCTAAATATCTTTGATCATGAGCACACGTCCAAGTCGAGTAAGGATATTGCTTTCAAAGCACTAAAGAACACTAAATTACTTGACAAAAGTAAAAGTGTTTACATCTCTGAAGATGATCTTTCTGAGGCTGATTCATCAGATGAAGATCTTGACAAGTCAGTCTCGTTGATCACAAGATAGTTTAGGGATCTTCTTTTGAAGAGAATTAAACGGTTTTCCAGAGAAGTAAACGGTTTTCCAGAGATAAATCCAAGTCATCAGATAAACCACATAATCCTGTTCCTCCTAAAAATAGGGATAATGATGAAACTGATGACGAGGATATGCCTCAGTGCTTTAAGTGTAAAGGTTTTGGTCATTTTGCAAATGAGTGTCCAAATCGAAAGAAATACAATGGGAACAAAGGTCTTGCTATAACTCTTGATGAAATGTCTGACAGCTATGATTCTAATGAAGACAAAAAATCAAGTGTTGCACTTCTTTGTGAAAATATTGATTTTGATAATTGTAGCAATACATACATAAATCTTGATATTCTTTCGTAAGAAAACTCAACCAATCTGGAAGAAAAAATTGACATTTCCATTGGAAACTCTGTATGACGTTTCAGGTGGCACTATGTGTCTAGCAGCTTGCACATCTCAGATGCCTGGGTTATATCCAAGATTGACATGCTCGTATTGTTCAATCAAAGGTCATGAACTATCAAAGTGTTACAAGTATAAACACAAATTGAAACATGTCAACAAACTTCAACGAAGAGCAAATCGATTAGAAAACAAGCTCAAACTTGTTCAAAAGACCGCTGACGTATGTAAGATTTCATCTTCGTCTAAGAAGTTAGTTTCCGAGGATAAAACAAGACCATTAGAGAAGAAAGCATGGTCCAATCGTTTTGATAGACAGAGGTCTATGAATTCCTCTCAAGAGGAACATGGTGGACACATTGTTGTTCACCGCAACACAAGTTGATTTTGTTGATTTGGTGATCTTGTCTCATGTGCCTGATTAAAAGAGACAAGGTTATGCACCTCTCAGGCTTTAGCAAAATTTTGCGTTCCTCTTTTCTTAGTTTTGTTTTTGATACAAAATGGGAATTTCATGCCTAACAATAAAGGAGGGTTATTCTCGACAATTCTACTCTCTCTAGGGTTCAGAATTGTGCGTGCACGAACCTTTTAAAGGTTAACCCTATATTCCTTTTTCCTTCCCTGAAACTCTTTCCAAGACTACTTGTTGAGTTTAAATTGTGATTTCCTCTCACAAGCCCATATTCTTATGGATATTCCAAGCATCATGTCTTCTGATGGAAAAAATGTTAATATGATTGTTAAGCCATCAATCATGAAGGAAATAGAGAAATCTCCGTTGCCTCCAATTTTGAAAAGAAAAAGAAGGAATGTGAGAAAGCCAAGAGATGTTCCTTCAAATTCTCAGCAGTTTTCTAATGTTCTTGAAGAGTTAAAGGAGACAAGGAAGGATGTTCAGCAAATAAAGGCTTTTGTTTTGAGATGTCTTGAAATTCAGAAGACCCTGGTTCGACATCTTCAGCCTAGAATACTTGTTGGAATTGACTCCTTTCTTCACGAACCATATGTTCCCATGGCTGTTGACGACAAGGAGTTTGGGGACGATAAAGATTTTTTTCAGAGGCCTCAACATCTAGTAAATATTCTTATGAGAATTTTATTCTTGTGTTTTAGGAAGAATAACTAGTGTTTGGAATAGCCATTATTGTGATTACACATAGCTATGTCCAACGTTTTCATCTTCATGTTTTTAGGTTTATTTGCTTAAACTCTAAAAAATTGTTTGGAAGATGATTTTTGCAGTATTAATCTTTATGGTTTTATATGTTGCAAATTTTTTATGGGATATATATGTTTGCGTCCGTGAACTATGATTGTTCCATACCGAGTCAAAAGTTAAGTCTTTCGTATGTCGAAATGCATGTACTGATAAAAGATAGAATGAACTTTTGACATTACAAAAGTTTTAAGACTATTATGTCATTATGCAAGTATTGATGGAAGATGGGATGAAGTTTTGTTTACGAGGATTATGTCTATTATATGTCCTTGTGCAAATAGTGATGGAATATAGAATGAATCCTTGTCTATTCCGCAGTATTAATCTTCCCTGATCCATATTTTATATATATACTGTGCGGCTCTATAAGTTCTCTTATGTCGAGCATGACCAACTGAATCGATCACACTCTTGTGGTAATTTAGTTGAGTATTCCGATTGAATTAATCATGGGTTTTCTTGTGACTAATTTAATTGAGTATTTTTGGATTCAAATTCATATTCATATGTGATTTTTTATGTCCAAATAAATCCTTCTTTTCTCGTGAAAGTAAGGTCGCTCTTGTTGTTCTTTCGGGAATGACATTTTATGGGAGGAGAGTTCTTAATTGAACTTGTGCTTAATTTCCAATCTTTGTGGGGAGTGCGGCTGTGGAATATTATAGGGGTTATCTTGTGTCTTTATAAACTCCTTGATGAATGCATTTAGCTTCGGCTATATGATGGCATCTAAAAAGTTGATATGTGCTTTCTTTTGGTCATGAAATGTCTCTATGGAAATTTCATTAGGTTCCCACTAGTTTTCGTACCTTTGCCAATTTTATTGACAAAAAGGGGGAGAATTAATGTGTAGTTCACACTACAAATACATATGGTTTCCGGATCATTATGTAAGGGGGAGTGGTTTCCATGTGAGATGGAGTATTGACTAAGGGGGAGTGATACATATCACCGTAGTATTGTTGTCGAAGTTGTGATAAAATTGAACTTTGATGTTGTATAATAATATTATGACATTGTATAACAATGATTGAGAATCCTTGTTTTTTTTTCATTGTTATGACTACGGATTTCCAACAACGGTGATACTAAACTTACAACCTTTAGCATCATTGGTGTGCTTGGAAGTGACGAAGATTTCGAGTAATGTTGAAGAACCAAGAAGATAAGGCATGTGGAAGAGAAGCTACAAAAGTTTATTTATCTATTTTTGTATTCCATATGTATTGATAGTTTTGTCACTGAAATTGACAAAAGGGGGAGATTGTTAGAGCACTGCTCGGTCGAACTCGCATGCGTTGCTATCTCAAGCATGTTTGTCAATGTTAGTGATCAACACTATGGGTCTTGATTTCTAGTCTACTATTAGCTAGACTAGGATAGAAAGTGTAGTTGAGCTCAAGACTCCATGGCGATCATCATACAAAGACGAAGAACCACTCAAAGAACTAGTGGAACTTCATCGACTAAAAGGTATGTGGAGACTTGAACTTATCTATCACTCAAAAGTCTATCTACTCTATCTCCTATCTTGAGACAAAAGTCGTTTTGCTATATAGAATTTGATTATACACATTTGCTATTTCGAGACGAGTTTATCTCGCTTATCTATTTCTCTAAATATGTTGGTAAGCTTTCGCTTTGGCCAAGTTCATCTTTACTAGTGACGAAAGTCATATTAAGTTTCAATCACTTGAAAATAACTTTGACGAAAAATGGTTTGTGAACAACAACTATATAACGTCCTCTAAGAATATTTCAATGATTTAAATGAGAGTTTAGATTATATAACCATTGTGGGATATAAGCATTGTGTGATAACTCATACATGTATAACTCCTTATTCCTTGAACCAAAGTACGCATACTTTGCTGCTCAGAAAAACCGGAACTAGAGTCCGCGTACTGTCGGAGGTTCTCATCCCGAGAATTTCTGCTGGAGTTTGTGAATTGAAAACAAACTTATTCCGGGTATTTAAGTCCGCGTACCAGTCCGCGAACTTAAGTTGGTTATTTTCTAAAAACGATTATTCGTGAACTTAAACTTATATAAACTAAGGAATGCAAGTTTGCAAACATGGCTATCAAGTTCATGAATCAATTCGAGTGAATCAAATAGTTTTTCTTTCAATTGTGTCTATTATAAATATCTAACCAGTTGAACAACTCTTTAACTAGTTCATTTGAGTCATTTGAACTATCTGTGGTAAAGAAGAATATGGTTAAAGCTAGTAATAATTCTCCATGTGAAAAACCTTTGGCAACCTGCAACGGTCCTAAAAAACAGGATTATACTTCTTCTAAATCTGCTCACAAGAGGACGGTTAAAAGTAATTCTTTTAACTCCTATTACTGCGGGAATAAAAGACATTCTGAGCTAAGATGTCGTTTTCGGTTGAGGAATGAAAAGCTTCATAAAATTCTTACTTGGAAGTCTAAGGAAGTCATTAAACCGATGTCACACATTGTTAGAAAAGGCACCTTCAACACTCAAGAAATGTACCGTGATAAATCCTTTCTCAATTGGGTGTTCAAAATAAAAAATGCCTACAATGGAAGAAGAAAGAGTGGCGACAGGATGACTGACCCTGCGAAGAAAAAAAGGCATAGGAGAAAAAGGAAAAGGTTATATTTCTCATCTCTCCCTGAAGGAAGCTGTAAATCCAAGACTTCTGCTCCAGACTTCTTGCATATCAACAATCGAGTCTCAAATCTGAAAATCAGCGTAAACAGACTAAAACGAAGCATCAAGAAAACATGGAAAGCAGTTGACTCAGGTATTCCTAACTCTTCTCTTGATAAAACTTCTTCAGCTATGACGAGTAATATATCTCTAAATACCTTTGAAAAAGGAAAATAAGAAGTGAATATAGATGAGCAAGATGCTCATCTTAATACACTATGACTGCTTAAAGTTGCATCCCTCTTTTAAGTAAAAGATGGATGCTCTTTATTCTCAAGGTTTGCTTATCTTGAGAAAGTTGTCAGGGTTGTATTGATTTCTTTGCTAAGTTTTGTTTTCTTCCCTAGATTTCTTTTTCCTCTCCTTTTCCCGGGTCTCACATACGTGCCGACTAAGTACACGTACCAGGCCCATACGGACGTCATTATGCCTAGGGTTTCTTGGAACACCTTTTAAATACAGTGTTCCATAAGGTCAAAAGATTCTACTTGATTCTTTTTGTGTGGGCACAATGGATGGAAACAACAAGGTTGATGAAGTTGAAAAGGGAAATTTACTTGAGTTGAATCTTGTTTCTATAACATGCTTTCATGTTGTTGATCATGAAAACAAACTACTAGTTCAGATGTCATCACAACTGGTAGGAAATCTGCTTCGAGACCTTGAAGTAGTACGTGAACAACTCGAAATTGCAACAAGGAATCTTGAGTTTCTGAAAAGAAAACTAAAGAAGGAAACTGATGAGCTCGTCCATGTTCAATCTCTCATTGCTGACATGGTTTAAGGTGTTCTAAATCAAGTTTTTTATGCTATTTCTGTTTGCCTAGTATGTCTTCTTTTTGGTTTAGTTGGAAGAACAACTAGTGCTTGGAATAACAATGATTGTGACTACACATAGCTATTATTTTTCATCTTCTTGTTCTTTTTTAGGTTTTTGGTTTAAAATTCTAAAAATATTTGGAGGATGATGTTTTGCAGTATTTAATCTTTATGATTTGTTATATTGCAACTTGTTATGAGATATTGGTGTTTACGTCCGTGAACTATGTGTGTCCCATACCTTGTCAAAAGTAAAGTCGTTTGTGATCGATATTCATGTATTGGTTAAAGAATGAATGTACTTTTGACAAATACAAAAGTTAAGCCTATATTGCCAATCTTTGATGGAAGATAAGTTAAAATCTTTTGTTTGCAAGGATTATGTCTATTGAACGTCTTTATGCAAATAATGATGGAAGATAGAATGTGTAGGATCCAAATATCGCACAAGTATTTGTAAGTGTCCCAGATTCATAAAAGGCTGTGTGATAATGTCGCACGGAGGATAGGAAATAAAAGGAAATAAAAGAAAATATGAGCTGTCATCCACTAGGTAGCATCCTATATAAAGGGAAAGGTAGGAGAGAGAAAAGTAACTGGTATTAGTATTATCTTCTTATTCTTCCCCAAAAACCAGAGAGAGAGCTCCAAATACTCATTAATGGAGTCTCAATGTAATTCATATGTAATTCAATTATCATAGTGAAACCTAACCCCGTGGATGTAGATCAAATTGATCGAACCACGTAAATCTTGTGTCTTATTTTCTACTTTCATTATCTTTATCTTTATTTTCATATCAAATAAGTTTAGATCTAGAAATTATAGTCATGATAGTACAAGGGGTGTGTTGTAGGATCTCCTGCAACTACATTTTGGCGCTAGAAACAGGGACGAGTAAAGGATTTATCCGTCTACAACTTGTTGATTCAAAGAAAAAAATCCAGAGATTTTGATGAAGTTTGGCCAAGAGTTCCAGCGAAATACCAGTGTTCATTAATTCCAATGAGCTAACGAGTTTTGAAGACTAAAAAATGGAAATGGAAATCTCAGCAAAGTTTCAACCAACATCATTAACCTCAGCGTAGCAGAGAAGGATTAGAATTTTCAAATCTCAAACAAAGTCTTCACCAACAATCTAGTCTCAAAAGGATAAATCTCTTCCTTATTTAACTATCCAGATCTAGGAGTTTTAAGCCTTTTATTCTTCATAAAAGCTTGATTTTCTTTTGTTATCTTTAACTCAAAATTGGTTTTCTTTACAGATTTGGAACAAACGAATCTTGTTTTACAAACCCATCTAAATGAGTTTCAGAAAATTTAGGGTATCAAAAATTTTCAGTTGATTTGGGGATTTTCCCATGAACAAAGCCAAACGGATTTTAGATGATAATTTTCATTCCCTACAAGACCAGGTTTGGCACAAACTTTTACAGATTGCTTATTGAATTGATGACCTGATGTGTGCAGCGATGTATAATTGAACATCTTTACAATTCACAACAAAATTGTTGACGATGAACGAAGAGATGAATAATTTCGCGAGAAAGCTTTACAGTAGAGGCGAAGTAGTTGAATGGAGAGGACATCTCGTGGACTTTACACAAAATATTATTAGCGTACAACAAGATTATTTCACAGTAGAAACAACAAAGTCACGACAACCCCAGCAATAAGCCATACGAAGTAAGAAAAAGGTTTTGCTTTTTCTACGAAGTAGGATTTCGACCAAAAAGAGTAAGAATACTTCGCCAACTACCAGCGAAGAGAATGGAAGTACTTCGTCAAGCATGAACACCTCGTGAAAAGGAAGAATAAATTCCACAGAGAAGTTCTACGAAAAAGTAAGAGGGATAGTTTGGTTCTCATCGTATGAGCTGTTAGGGCAAGGGAAGGAGAGCAACAAACCAGCGAAGAACCGAGAACAAAGGAAAGACTCAAATCAAAGGAATAAGAAGTTCTGCGAAGCATACTTCGTCAAAATTTATTAAGAAGCGAAGCTCAGTTAAACTTAGCGAAGCATACTAGATTAGGCAGACGAGGAAGCAACAAATACGATAAGAGAATCCATTCTGAGTCCAGCTTAGATGATCATCAAGGAGAAGGTTTGACGAAGATGGAGTCTACTTCGGTTGCGTCTCAACAGGCGACGATGAAAGCTACTTCGGTTCAGACTAGACATACAAGGTGAAATCCATTATGTGGAATACCCAAAGACATCAGAAGATGAGGGAAAAATATTCATCAACAAAACTTAATTCATCATCAAGTTTACGAAGAGGAAAAGACACAGTAGTTGGGTTTACTTTGTCATGAGCAGAGGCAGAGATCAATTCGTGAAACTTACTTCATCAACAGTCATTCCAATGATGTTAAACCAGTTTGAATCCAGCGAGCTGACAAGCTAAGACCTATGAGACATCTCACTCTAACTCGGGATGGTATGAATGAGTAAAACACGTCTAAAATGGAGTATCGTTACCCTATCAATTTATGATTTCAATATTTGTCATAATAAACGATGCCACCTTATTAATTTTTCAAGAAAACCAACAAGAAGGAAAGAAGGAGAACATACGAAAGACCTATCAATGAAGCAGACTAACTCGTAACTCTCAGCAGAGATAAAGATGCAGTGACCAGGTGAATATCGTCAACGTCTCATTTCTCCAAGAACGAGAAACGAAGAAGAAGATACCACGAAGTACTTGGCATAAGTTACTTCGTCATCAAATAACTCGCAAAGACAGTGTCATATCCTTCTCAACTCTCCAATTGGACTAAGAAGTTAAGTAGGAAACTTCTCCTAACCAACCAGAATGTATTACTTTGTCACTTATTCAACTCGGAACAACTACCAATTCCGCGAAGTATCACCTCCTGCGAAAAACCAGTATAAAACGAAGTTCAGTTAACTTCAAGAACAACGAAAAACGAAACCAAAATGGAAGTCTTCTCACCCTCACTTCGCAGATTACTAAAATTATCGTTATCTATAACTTACTGCAATCCAGTCTGACACGGGAATATCAGCCTGACTTAGAAACTTCATCGAGTATCGAGTGGTACTGGAACTACTGGTCGAACCACAACCAAATGATCCCTTCGTGGAATAAAGTGGCAAAGGAAGGATAAGACACAGAGAACCGAGACTAAAAACACGCCAATCCACAGACATGAGGATGAAGATAGAATAGCAGAGGTAAGGTTACTTCTGCGAAGTGCAATTTCAAGGAAGAAGAAGTCCTGCGAATATTATTTCATATCATCTCCGAAGTAAGGTACGGAGACTCAAAGGAAAGGAAGAGAGATCAAGAGAAGTTCAGTAAAGAGAATAGCTTTTCAAAGCCTATGTGAATTTCGCAACATGCTAAGAAACATGATAAGAAGAGGAAAGGACGAAGACAAAAATTATGCAAAAAGCGAGAACAAATAAACTGCGCGAGTTATACCTCTCAATCACAAACATCAGCTAGTACAGATGGTCAGTAGCGAAGAGAAAGAGTTCAGTACCACGGGTTCGAATCCCTTGTCAAGCTTAGTTTTTCGCACATTTTTAAAAAACCTAAAGGTGAAGAAATGGAATAGAGCTACAACATTGTGTGTTTCTTTCGCAAGCAACAAGTAGCGTAGATGGTCAGAGAAGAAGTATGCAAACTAGAGGACATAGGTTCGATTCTCGCTGCGACCAAATAATTTTTGCATCGCAAATATTAATTTCGCAATGACAGAAATGAAAGAATCAAGCGATGCGATAATGTCACAAGAGATAATATATATCCAGATTGAATGAAAATATGCGATAATTTCGCAAGACTTATAGAGACGCGAAAATTTCGCAGAAACAAAAAGAGAAAGAGACGAACCTTTATGGCGTACACCCTAGTTCGCGAATACAATTTCGCAAGAGGCAAATGTAAGACCTAAAGTACGTCATATAAGGGGGTACCTGTTACATGGCTCAGGGAAAGGTTACACCGCCCCCGGAACCTGAGTCATGGAGATTTGGGGTCAATAAATCCCATCCGGGAGAGGCACCTTGGATTCTCAGCTTAATCTTATGACTTAGGTTGGGCGACTAAGGTAATAAGGACTCTTCCAAGGAGTGCAGAATCTGATCAAGGCGCCGAGGTACACGGTTGAGTCAAGAGTGCCAGGGGCGTCTGGAGCGTACCTTGCCATTCTTGACAAGTCTTGTCTTATACTGCACTCGGCCCGAAGAAAACCCCACTTAGGGTGCAGTCTCGTAACCATAAGACCTATAGGCAAAAGGGATAAGAGGATGCGAAAACAACTGGTTGTTGTTAAGACTGGATGGGAGGAGCTAACCTTGTATGGTAGAAGTACGCCTCCTTGAAGGGGCAACCAGGGGGGAGATAAGGGCAACACCCTCCATTAGGGAGCTGATAAGTGTCTTAAGACGCAAATGTCATGAGGCTTTTTACTCGCAAGGGTATTAAGGCTTGTCATATTTTTGCAACAATCCTGAAGAGGCAATAATACTAGAGAAAAATATAAGACGAGATCAATGGGTCATTACATGAAAGTGTAAAGACGTCCTGCGATTTCGTCGCAAGACGACAATGTCATGGGGATTTATTTTCGCAAGAATATTTAGGCCTGTCATATTGCCGCAACAATCCTGAAGAGGCAATAATACAAAAGAAAAAGTGAAGGCAAGATCAATGGGTTTTTGCATGAAAGTGCAAAGACGTCCTGCGATTTTGTTGCAATGACAAGAGGTGGCAAAATAAGACCTTTAACTAGGAAGGCAAAATAAGAACACATAAGAAAATGAGTAAGCAAATAAGCTTGCGGATATGTACATGGAAATGAAACTGAGGCAGTGAAAATGCCGCACACTTGATATTATGATCATACTGTTATGAGATACTAATAGTGCAGGAAAGAGTAAAGATGAAACACAAGTAAGAACTTGTGAAGAATAATAACTACACGAAGATGAATGCATGCACTAAAGAAAAAGCAAGAGAAATGAAGAATGGAAGCAATTTAAAGTTACATCAATTTTAGACGGCAAAATGAGCTAAGTAACATAAACATTGACTATACATTGCAATAGATAAGCATTCTCATCATACAAGCATCACACTCGCATCATCAAAGCATCGCATAAGCATTTCATGGCATAAGCATCGCATACGCATTTCATAACATAATCATTACATAAGCATTATATTCGCATAAGTATTTTACAAAACTTTACGAAATAATATCGCAGAATTATTCAGAATTTCGCGAACTATTCAGAATTTCGCAGGAGTATTCAGAATTTCGCAGGATTATTCATAATTTCGCAGAGTGTGTCCGAACTTTGCAGAATGTGATTATTTCGCAGAATGTGATTATTCCGAACGATATGATTATTTCGCACAATTATAAGCAACTTGAAGAGATTATACTATCGCATGAGCACAAAACATGAGACAGAGGCAAGATGAGAATGAAGAAACAATTCGCACATTCAACATTTTCTCAAAGATTCTACCCTCATAAATAAAGAACATAGGCAACTATGGATTACCAAGAAAACATTCTATGTTCTTTATCTCCTCGGAAAGAATCATTTCCAAAGTGGACGTTCACTAATGAACAACAAGAATCCTCACCAAAAGTGGAATAATAATTTCGCACGAATAGAGGCAATACTTATTATTCTTATTCAAGGACGGATACTTCTTATATTTCGAGGATTGAGTACTTCTTATACTTCTTCAAGGATACTTCATACTTCGCATACTTCAAGGGTTGATACTTCTTATTTACTTCGCAACGCTCCGGAACTTCACAAAAGAATAGAGGCAAGTACGTAATTTTCAAGTCCAGTATTCTTTCGCTCGTTCCTTCATCAACAAAAATCAAAGACTACTCCAACAACACGTATCTCGCTCCAACAACTGCAGCAACGAATTTTTTTCCTGAAGATCGCTCTTCAAGCAATATTCAAGAAAAAAGAGGCAAGATGTATGATCCAAATATCCCACAAGTATTTGTAAGTGTGCGAGATTCATAAAAGGCTGTGCGATAATATCGCACGGAGGATAGGAAATAAAAGGAAATATGAGCTGTCATCCACTAGGTAGCATCCTATATAAAGAGAAAGGTAGGAGAGAGAAAAGTAACTGGTATTATTATTATCTTCTTATTCTTCCCCAAAAACCAGAGAGAGAGCTCCAAATACTCATTAATGGAGTCTCAATGTAATTCATATGTAATTCAATTATCATAGTGAAACCTAACCCCGTGGATGTAGATCAAATTGATCGAACCACGTAAATCTTGTGTCTTATTTTATATTTTCATTATCTTTATCTTTATTTTCATATCAAATAAGTTTAGATCTAGAAATTATAGTCATGATAGTACAAGGGGTGTGTTGTAGGATTTCCTGCAACTACAGAATGAATCCTTGAGTATTCCACAGTATTGATCTTTACTGATCCATATTTTATGTAATACTGTGAGGCTCCGTAATGTGTCTTATGTTGAGCACTGAACAACCAAGTTGATTATTTTTGATTGGCTTTGTTGCTGCTCCGTAAGGTACTATATGTCGAACATTATGAACTAAATTAATCATCTTTTGGTTATTTAGTTATTACTCCATAATTTTTTCTTGTGTTGAGTATATGAACGGTTAAGCTAATCATTTCTTATGGTTGAACTTAGTCGTAGCTCCGTAAGTTTACTTATGTTGAGCATAATCAATTAAATTGATCACTTTTTGTGTTTAATTTGGTTGCGTATGCCGATTAAATTAATCATGGGTTTAATTTTGGATATAAAAATCATTCTTATGGTTTTGGTGTCCAATAAAAATCCTTCTTTTCTTTTGAAATTAAGGTCGCTCGTTGTTGTTCTTATGGAATGACATCAAATGGGGGAGAGTTCTTTTGAACTTGTGCTTAATGGTCATATCTTGAGGGGTGTGCGGCTGTGGAATTTTAGAGGGGTTATCTTGTATCTTTAAACTCCTTGATGAATGCATTTAGCTTCGGCTTTATGATTGAATCTAAATTAGTTGGTATGTTGTTTTTTTTTTAGTCATGAAATGTCTCTTACGGAAATTTCATTATGATCCCGTTCTTGTACCTTTGCCAATTTTATTGACAAAAATGGGGAGAATTAATATGTAGTTCACACTACAAATACATATGGTTTTCAGATCATTGTGTAAGGGGGAGTGGTTTCCATGTGAGATGGAGTATTGAATAAGGGGGAGTGATACATATCACCATAGTATTATTGTTGAAGTTGTGATACAATTGAACTTTGACACTGTGTAATAATACTATGACACTGTATAACAATGATCTAGAATTATGTTTTCTCATTGTTATAGCTACGGATCTTCAACAAAGGTTATGCTAAACTTACAACCTTTGGGATCATTGGAGTACTTGGAAACGACGAAGATTTCGAGGAACATTTGAAGATTTGACATGTGGAATAGGAGGTACTAAAGTTTCATTATTTTTTTTGTATTCCATATGTATTGATAGTTTTGTCACTAAAATTTGACAAATGGGGAGATTGTTAGAGCATTGCTCGGTCGAACTCGCATGCATTGCTATCTCAAGCATGTTTGTCAATGTTAGTGATCAAAACTATAAGTCTTGATTTCTAGTCTACTATAGCTAAGTCTCGGACTAGGATAGAAAGTGTAGTTGAGCTCAAGGACTTCATGGCGATTCATCATACAAGAAGAAGAACTACTCAGGGAATCCGTGAAACTTCTCGACAAAAAGGTATGTGAAGACTTGAACTTATCTATCACTCAAAAGTCTATCTACTCTATCTCCTACTTCTTGAGACAAAAAGTCGTATGCTATATATAGACTTTGGTTATACACATTTGGTATTTCGAGCCGAGTATACCTCGCCTATCTATATCTCGAAATATGTGTTGGTAAGCTTTTCGCTTAGACAAATTTTATCTTTACCTAGTGACGAAAGTCATGATATGTTTCAATCACTTTGAAAATGCTTTGACGAGAAATGGTGTAACAACTGTATAACGTCCTCTAAGAATGTTTCAATGATTGGAATGAGAGTTTAGATTACATAACCAATGGTGGACATAAGCATTGTTGTGGAAACACATTTATGTATATGTCATATTCCTTGAACCAAAGTTTGCGAACTTTGTTGATCAAGAGAACCGGAAGGATGGCGTGAGCCAAGTCCGCGAACTGCCGAAGTCCTCAAACCCGAAAATTTTTCTACTGGAGTTGACAAACTAGTGCGTGAAGCTAAGTCCGCGAACTCAGTCCGCGAACCCAGTCCGCGAACTGGCGAAGTTCTCATCCCGAGAATTTCTGCTGGAGTTTGTAACCTCTGCCCGGTAACTTAAGTCCGCGAACCAAGTCTGCGAACTTAAGAAGGTTATATATCTGAAGATGATTTCTGAACTTAAACTTAAAAACACTAAGGAATGCAGTTTCCAAACCGTGGCTATAAAAGTTCATGAACCGATTCAAGTAAATCAAATCATCTTTGCTTCAATTGTATCTTGTGTAGTTACATAATATTTCCTTGCAATTGAACAACTCTCTAACTAGTTCATTTGAATCATGTGAACTAGTTATGGTAAAGAAGAACATGGTTGATATGAAATGCTCATATGGATAACCTTTTGGTTAACTATTGTTGAACCAACAAGTGCATACGTTTGGGTACGGCTAACAAACCTAGAAGCGTGCATTTCAATTGTGTGTAACAAGTTTAATTTTCGAACTAACGGTTGAGAAATATTAGCTTAAATCTAAATCAGGTTTTCATCTAACGGTGGATATTGATTGCTTTGTTACCAAGGTAACTTAATGGAAAATCCTGATTTGAAAGACTATATAAGGGGACATCTAGCATCAATGCAAAACTAATCGCCACACCTTACGTGTGATAATAGTTTCCGTGTTAGAGTCGGTACTCCTTTAACCTTTGGTTTTCTTATTCTAAAACCAGGTTAACGACTCAAAGACTTCACTGGGATTGTGAAGCCAGACCGATACTACTTTATCGTAGTTGTGTGATCTGATCTTGAATCTTCTATCGTACGAGTACAATCATATTGATTAGTTTGAGATTAATATCTCCGATAGGCAAGATATAAAAAGTAATCACAAACATCTTGGTCTCATTGTTTTTGATTCCGCAACATCTTGTTTCGCTACCATACGATTAAGATTGTTGTGAGGTGATTGATAACTCTAGGCTGTTCTTCAGGAATATAAGACCGGATTATCAATTGGTTCCTGTTCACCTTGATTATTATGAAAAGACGGAACAAAACCTTTTAGGGTTCATCTGTCGGAGACAGATTAATCCTTCGATAGACTTTTCTGTGTGAGACAGATTTGTTTATCATCAAGTGTTCGATTTTGGGTCGTAGCAACTCTTAGTTGTGGGTGAGATCACCTAAGGTAATCAAGTGTGTAGTATCCTGCTGGGATCAGAGGCGTAGGGAGTACAATTGTACCTTGGATCTGTGGGAGACTGATTGGGGTTCAACTACAGTCCAGTCCGAAGTTAGCTTGGAGTATGCTAGTGTCTTTAGCGGCTTAATACAGTGTGTACTCAATCTGGACTAGGTCCCGGGGTTTTTCTGCATTTGTGGTTTCCTCGTTAACAAAATTTATGGTGTCTGTGTTATTTAAATTTCTGTGTTATATTGTTTTAAATTTATAATTGAAATAATACAGGTTGTGCGTTAGATCATCAATTAGAGTAATCCAACCTTTGGTTGTTGATTGTCGTTGTTTGATCCTCGGATATTGGTATTTGGTACCATCCGAGTTATTCCTTGTATTTGATTAGAACTTGCAGTTCTTGCTTGAGTAAATCAAATCACGAGAGATATATAAACTTGTTGATATACTTTTAACTGATTGAGTCTTGTTGATTCTCTTAAAAGTATATTCGAGTTTGTCCATACAAATTGCTAAGCGAAATATTGGGTGGTGTTGTTAGACCCCCGCTTTTTCAATTGGTATCAGACCAGGCAAACACGTTCAAGACCTTACAAGTCTGTGTTTGTAGCGATCTGACTCTATGGACAAGAGCATCTCAGATAACGCAACATCAGTTCACAGCCACTCACGTGAAATCTCAAAGGATTTCTAAGAAAAGATCTAAAACATGTCCAGTAACTGAATTCACCTTCGACTGGAAAAAATCTCTTGATGAACAGTTGGATGATCTTTCAGATGATAGTGATTCAGAAGAGGGACAAAGTATTGATGAGGAAGTCTCTCAATATATCAAGCTGTTTGACCGTGCTTTGAAGGAAAAGAAGTCAACATCTTGCTTGAGAAAATATATGGGTCCTCTTTGTCAAGAAAACAGAAAGTTGAGAAAACTCTTTAAAGGTTATGATAGTGGATATAAACTTTTACAATCTACCGTTAAAGATCATGAAGAAGATATACGCACAAAAAAAATCTGAGTATGACACTCTTTTTTGAAATCTCTTCGTGTTGAAAGAAAGACTTGCAGAAACTGAAGCAAGACATGAATCTCAACAAAAATGTTTTAGTGACAAAGAGCACAGTCTTCTCGCCAAAGAAAAATCCTTGAAGACTGAGCTTGCAGCTTCTCTTAATAAAGTAAAATCACTGGAAGATAGTCTGAGTTGATTCAATTCTAGCTCTACAAAATTATCTTCTATGCTTGGAGAATATAAAGAACACCGTGATATACGTGGTCTGGGCTATAAAGGAATAGACGCTCCAAAAGATAGTAAGATCAACTTAATTAAAGCTAGTAATAATTCTCCATGTGAAAAACCTTTGGAAGCCTGCAACGGTCCTAAAAAGCAGGATTCTACTTCTTCTAAATCTGTTCACAAGAGGACGGTTAAAAGTAATTCCTTTAACTGCTATTAGTGCGGGAATAAAGGACATTCTGAGCTAAGATGTCGTTTTTGGTTGAGGAATGAAAAGCTTCATAACATTCTTACTTGGATGTCTAAGGAAGTCATTAAACCGATGTCACACATTGTTAGAAAAGGCACCTTCAACACTCAAGAAATGTACCGTGATAAGTCATTTCTCAATGGGGGGTTCAAAACAAAAAATGCCTACAATGGAAGAAAAAAGAGTGGCGACAGGATGACTGACCCTGCGAAGAAAAAAAGGCATAGGAGAAAAAAGGAAAGGTTATGTTCCTCATCTCTCCCTGAAGGAAGATGTAAATCCAAGATTTCTGCTCCAGACTTCTTGCATATCAACAATCGAGTCTCAATCTGAAAATTAGCAAAAACAGACTCAAACGAAGCATCAAGAAAACATGGAAAGCAATTGACTCAGGTATTCCTAACTCTTATCTTGATAAAACTTCTTCAGCTATGACGAGTAATATATCTCTAAATACCTTTGAAAAAGGAAAAGAAGAAGTGAATATTGATGAGCAAGATGCTCATCTTAATACACTATGACTGCTTAAAGTTGCATCCCTCTTTTAAGTAAAACATGGATGCTCTTTGTTCTCAAGATTTGCTTATCTTGAGAAAGATGTCAGGGTTGTATTGAGTTCTTTGATAAGTTTTGTTTTCTTCCCTAGATTTCTTGTTCCTCTCCTTTTCCCGGGTCTCACATACGTGCCGACCAAGTACACGTACTAGGCTCTTACGGACGTCATTGTGCCTAGGGTTTCTTGGAACACCTTTTAAATACAATGTTCCATAAGGTCAAAATATGCTACTTGATTCTTTTTGTGTGGGCACAATGGATGGAAACAACAAGGTTGATGAAGTTGAAAAGGGAAATTTTCTTGAGTTGAATCCTGTTTCTATAACATGATTTCATGTTGTTGATCATGAAAACAAACTACTAGTTCAGATGTCATCACAACTGGTAGGAAATCTGCTTCGAGACCTTGAAGTAGTACATGAACAACTCGGAATTGCAACAAGGAATCTTGATTTTCTGAAAAGTAAACTAAAGAAGGCAAATGATGAGCTCGTCCATGTTCAATCTCTCATTGCTGACAGGGTTTAAGGTGTTTTAAATCAAGTTTCTTGTGCTATTTCTGTTTGCCTAGTATGTCTTCTTTTTGGTTTAGTTGGAAGAATAACTATTGCTTGGAATAACAATGATTGTACTACACATGGCTATTATTTTACATCTTTTTGCTCTTTTTTAGGTTTTTTGTTTGAAATTCTAAAAATATTTGGAGGATGATGTTTTTGCAGTATTTAATCTTTATGATTTGTTATATTACAACTTGTTATGGGATATTGGTGTTTACGTCCGTGAGCTATGTTTGTCCCATACCTTGTTAAAAGTAAAGTCGGTTGTGATCGATATTCATGTATTGGTTAAATAATGAATGGACTTTTTACAAATACAAAAGTTAAGCGTATATTGTCAATCTTTGATGGAAGATGGGTTAAAATCTTTTGTTTGCAAGGATTATGTCTATTGAATGTCGTTATGCGAATAGTGATGGAAGATAGAATGAATCCTTGAGTATTCCACAGTATTGATCTTTACTGATCCATATTTTATGTAATACTGTGAGGCTCAGTAATGTGTCTTATGTTGAGCACTAAACAACCAAGTTGATTATTTTTGATTGGATTTGTTGTTGCTCCGTAAGGTACTATATGTCGAGCATTATGAACTAAATTAATCATCTTTTGGTTATTTAGTTATTACTTCATAAGTTTTTCTTGTGTTGAGTATATGAACGGTTAATCTAATAATTTCTTATGGTTAAACTTAGTCGTAGCTCCGTAAGTTTACTTATGTTGAGCATAATCATTTAAATTGATCACTTTTTGTGTTTAATTTGTATGCGTATCCCGATTAAATTAATCATGGGTTTAATTTTGGATATAAAAATCGTTCTTATAGTTTTGGTGTCCAATAAAAATCCTTATTTTCTTTTGAAATTAAGGTCGCTCGTTGTTGTTCTTTCGGGAATGACATCAAATGGGGGAGAGTTCTTTTGAACTTGTGCTTAATGGTCATATCTTGAGGGGTGTGGAGCTGTGGAATTTTAGAGGGGTTATCTTGTATCCTTAAACTCCTTGATGAATGCATTTAGCTTCGGCTTTATGATTGTATCTAAATTAGTTGGTATGTATTTTTTTTTCTTTTAGTCATGAAATGTCTCTTACGGAAATTTCATTATGATCCCATTCTTATACCTTTGCCAATTTTATTGACAAAAAGGGGGAGAATTAATATGTAGTTCACACTACAAATACATATGGTTTTCGGATCATTGTGTAAGGGGGAGTGGTTTCCATGTGAGATGGAGTATTGACTAAAGGGGAGTGATACATATCACCATAGTATTATTGTTGAAGTTGTGATACAATTGAACTTTGACACTGTGTAATAATAATATGACACTGTATAACAATGATCGAGAATTATGTTTTCTCATTGTTATAGCTACGGATCTTCAACAAAGGTGATGCTAAACTTACAACCTTTGGGATCATTGGAGTACTTGGAAATGACGAAGATTTCGAGGAACATTGAAGATTAGACATGTGGAATAGGAGCTACTAAAGTTTCATTATTTTTTTTGTATTCCATATGTATTGATAGTTTTGTCACTAAAATTGACAAAGGGGGAGATTGTTCGAGCATTGCTCGGCCGAACTCGCATGCGTTTCTATCTCAAGCATGTTTGTCAATGTTAGTAATCAAAACTATAAGTCTTGAAATATAGTCTACTATATGTATGTCTTAGACAAAAATGGGGAGAATTAAGGGGGAGTGGTTTCCATGTGAGATGGAGTATTGACTAAGGGGGAGTGATACATATCACCATAGTATTATTGTTGAAGTTGTGATACAATTGAACTTTGACACTGTGTAATAATACTATGAAACTGTATAACAATGATCGAGAATTATGTTTTCTCATTGTTATAGCTACGGATCTTTAACAACGGTGATACTAAACTTACATCCTTTGGGATCATTGGATTACTTGGAAATGACGAAGATTTCGAAGTACGTTGAAGATTAGACATGTGGAATAGGAGCTACTATAGTTTCATTATTTTTTTTTGTATTCCATATGTATTGATAGTTTTGTCACTAAAATTTACAAATGGGGAGATTGTTAGAGCATTGCTCGGTCGAACTCGCATACGTTGCTATCTCAAGCATGTTTGTCAATGTTAGTAATCAAAACTATAAGTCTTGAAATATAGTCTACTATATGTATGTCTTAGACTAGGATAGAAAGTTTAGTTGAGCTCAAGGACTTCATGGAGATTCATCATACAAGAAGAACAACTACTCAAGGAACCGGTGGATCTTCTCGACAAAAAGGTATGTGAACACTTGAACTTATCTATCACTCAAAAGTCTATCTATTATATCTCCTACTTCTTGAGACAAAAAGTCGTATGCTATATATAGACTTTGATTATACACATTTGGTATTTCGAGCCGAGTATACCTCGCCTATCTATATCTCGAAATATGTGTTGGTAAGCTTTTCGGTTCGACCAAGTTTATCTTTACCTAGTGACGAAAGTCATGATATGTTTCAATCACTTTGAAAATTGATTTGACGAGAAATGGTGTAACAACTATATAACGTCCTCTAAGAATGTTTCAATGATCGGAATGAGAGTTTAGATTACATAACCAATGGTGGACATAAGCATTGTTGTGGAAACACATTTATGTATAAGTCCTATTCCTTGAACCAGAGTTTGCGAACTTTGTTGATCAAGAGAACCGGGAGGATGGCGTGAGCCAAGTCCGCGAACTCAGTCCGCGAACTGCCGAAGTTCTCAAACCCAAGAATTTCTGCTGGAGTGGACAAACCAGTGCGTCAAGCTAAGTCTGCGAACCCAGTCCGCGAACCGGCGAAGATCTCATCCCTAGAAACTCTGCCCGGTAACTTAAGTCCACGAACCAAGTTTGTGAACTCAAGAAGGTTATATATCTGAAGATGATTTCTGAACTTAAACTTAAAAAGTCTAAGGAATGTAGTTTGCAAACCGTGGCTATAAAAGTTCATGAACCGATTCAAGTGAATCAAATTATCTTTGCTTCAATTGTGTCTTGTGTAGTTACATAAGATTTCCTTGCAATTGAACAACTCTCTAACTAGTTCATTTGAGTCATGTGAACTAGTTATGGTAAAGAAGAACATGGTTGATATGAAATGCTCATATGGCTAACCTTTTGGTTAACTATTATTGAACCAACAAGTGCATACGTTTGGGTTCGGTTAACAAACCTAGAAGCGCGCATTTCAATTGTGTGTAACAAGCTAAGTTTTCGATCTAACGGTTGAGAAGTATTAGCTTGAATCTAAGTAAGGTTTTCATCTAACGGTGGATATTGATTGCTTTGTTACCAAGGTAACTTAATGGCAAATCCTAATTTGAAAGACTATATAAGGGGACATCTAGCATCAATGCAAAACTAATCCCCACACCTTACGTGTGATACTAGTTTGCGTGCTAGAGTCGGTTCTCCTTTAACCTTTGGTTTTCTTCTTCTAAACCCAGGTTAATGACTTAAAGACTTCATTGGGATTGTGAAGCCAAACCGATACTACTTTATCGTAGTTGTGTGATCTGATCTTGCATCTTCTATCGGACGAGTACAATCATATTGATTGGCTTGAGATTGACATCTCCGATTGGCAAGATATAAAAAGTAATCACAAACATCTTCGTCTCATTGCTTGTGATTCCGCAACATCTTGTTTCGCTACCATACGATTAAGATAGTTGTGAGGTGATTGATAACTCTAGGCAGTTCTTCAGGAATATAAAACCAGATTATCAATTGGTTCTTGTTCACCTTGATTATTATTAAAAGACGTAACAAAACCTTTTAGGGTTTATCTGTGGGAGATAGATTAATCCTTCGATAGACTTGTCTGTGTGAGACAGATTTGTTTATCATCAAGTGTTCGATTTTGGGTCGTAACAACTCTTAGTTGTGGGTGAGATCAGCTAAGGGAATCAGGTGCACAGTATCCTGCTGGGATCAGAGGCATATGGAGTACAACTGTACCTTGGATCAGTGGGAGACTGATTGGGGTTCAACTACAGTCCAGTCCGAAGTTAGCTTGGTGTATGCTAGTGTCTGTAGCGGCTTAATACAATGTGTGTTCAATCTGGACTAGGTCCCGGGGTTTTTCTGCATTTACGGTTTCCTCGTTAACAAAATTTCTGGTGTTTGTATTATTTCAATTTCCGCATTATATTTTTTTATCTTTATAATTGAAATAATACAGGTTGTGCGTTTGATCATCAATTAGAGTAATCCAACCTTCGGTTGTTGATTGTCATTGATTGATCCTCGGATTTTGGTCTTTGGTACCATCCGAGTTATTCCTTGTATTTGATTAGAACTCGCAGTTCCTGCTTGAGTAAATCAAATCAAGAGAGAGATATAAGCTCGTTGATATACTTGTAATTGATTGAGTCTTGTTGGTTCTCTTAAAAGTATATTCGAGTTTGTCCATACAGATTGCTAAGCGAAATATTGGGTGGTGTTGTTAGACCCCCGCTTTTTCAGTGTGGTTGTTAGACCCCCGCTTTTTCACAACTCATTAAATGTACTCATCCCACCATAGTAAACATACTTGACGAAAAATACATGCTCCCAACAATAGTTGTATCATCCTCCTGAGTTTGTACAATACCTATATCATGTTTTATTCTGAGAAGGTCTGTACATTCAGCGGAATCAAGTGTTTTAACACTATCCCTTATAAAACGGTTGAGAGTATGTATGATGAGACGTATTAGACTCTATAAGAAGGAGGGATATTGTATTTAATCGTCTGAGTGTTTTTAGTAAAAAACTAAAATAAAAATATACTAAAAAAACCTGAATATCTTTATAGACGGTAGAAAATTTGTCGTCTAAGTGAAATATATAATTTTTTAATATATTTCTTTGTTTTTGGTAAACGGATAATCATTAGCCGTTTTGAGTGTATGCTTTTTCAAACGGCAACAAATTTGTCGAATACTAAAATTAATTTTCTATCAGTCGTTCGGTTAAACGAGATTCACTTGAGTTTAGGATGGAAACCCTTCTCCTCTGTCATAATAGCATCAAATTAAGCATTTTTTAATAAACTTGTATGGTTCGATTGGGAGAATCAATCCCATATGAATTTCTCTTAGAATATACCTTAGCTTAATCTTTAAAAATAATAATGAACTTCTCGTTCGGTACTCTTAGCACATACCGAAAAGAGGGTTTACATTATTAGAGTAGGATATATAGTAGGTTTTCGGTATGACCCAAAACTTGGTTGGGATATTCCTCGAGATAACAAAACCATCTGTTTAATAAAATCATATGTCTACGTTATAAGAAGTAATAACACAAAGCCTAATGGGGTATATATATAAAATTATGACTAATTGTTTTGGGTTCGAATCCGGCTGTAAATATTCTTTCTTATTTTATTCCTTTTATATGTTTACATTTTTAGCTCTCTTCCTAGAATGCCAGAATAACTCTACTGCGTTCATTTAATCCCTGATATTTTTTTATTTTGTTTTGAGTAATGTCTAAACAATGGATGATTTAGACAAAACGAAAGAGAAGAACATCAATAATGTAAATTCCAGTTAGGGCTTTCCTAATCTAACTCCTGGTTTATTAAATATTAAACATTTTGCAGTTTTCCCAATTTCAATATTACTTCTAGGAATATTTCTTTGTTAGATTTACTTGAAAGAATTAGTGGATGAAAATCAATCCAGTTTGGCCGTACATAGTTCAAACTTTAGCTTGGTACATATATGCAGCAAGCTGCGGCTTATAGGACAGATTATCTTTGGTTGGAACTGGGAGATATAGCTAAGCTAAAAGAAGAAAAATGACAACAATTATGGCCTTTGGTTACCTGGAGGTGGAAACTGAATTACTTCCGAAGTCAAAGTTTGACCTTGACCGAGCAGAAAATGAGTTACCATTGAGTTCCTCAAAAGCCACGTGATTTTCCACTTCATTTCTCATTCTCCCCTACTTGTTCTTCAAAGACCAAAATAGAGAAATTTTTTCCAATCTCGATTTTGAGTATGCTTCAGGTTGCTTTATGATAAAATTTCAAAAGGATTGGTTTTATAATCAAAGGTAGTTTCATTGCAAGTTACAATTTCGAATTTCATTGTAACTGAAAACGCGGAGTATAACAACCACACCCAACTTTTTCGTTTTGACAATCTGTATGGACTAACTCCAATATAATTCCGAGAGCACCAACTTTAAAGTGAGACTCAATCGAAAAGTTTATTAAAGAGTTATATCTCTTTATCAATATAATCAGTAAATCAACAAGATAGAAATCCGTGAGATGATTTTTATGAGAATAACTCGGATGATACCAAAGACCAATTATCCGAGTGTCAATCAAGTCCAATCCAACAAACAAGGTTGGATTTATCAACTGTGATTGAACTACGCAAAAAACATGTGATATTTTAATTATATAAACAAATATAATGCGGAAAACAAATAACATAGACACCAGAAAATTTGTTAACGAGGAAACAACAAAGGAAGAAAAACCCCGGGACCTAGTCCAGCTTTGAACACCACACTGAATTAAGCCTCTACAAACTCTATCCTATTACAAGTTAACTTCGGACTGGAATGTAGTTGAGTCCTAACCAAGTCTTACACCGATTTAAGGTACAGTCGCATTCCTTACTCCTTTGAATCCCAGCAGGACTATACACACTTGATTCCCTAATATGATCTCATCCATAACTAAGAGTTTCTACGACCCAGAGTCGAAGACTTATAAACAAATCTGTCTCCCAAAGATAAGTTTATTCTGGTTGTTGTTTCCGTCTTTAGATAAATCAAGGTAAACAGGAAACCCAACTAATACCCCAGACGTATACTCCCGAAAAGCAGCCTAGAAATATTAGTCACCTCATAATAACCTAACTGATTAACATAAAAATCTATTGCGGAATCACGTGAGTCTAAGACGAAGAACTATTACTTTTTATATCTTACCTATCGGAGATAAATCTCGAGTAAATCGTAGAGAATATAGAACGCAACAGGATAGAAAAAGTAAGATCAGAATACACAACTACATAGAAAATAGTTGGATCTGGCTTCACGAACCCCAAATGAAGTCTTCAAGTCGTTAACCTAATAATGGTTTTGGAAAACCTAGATTAAAGGAGACTCGGACACACGGAAATATCGAGATTAGGATTCCCAGATGCTAGAGTTCTCCCTTATATAGTCTTTCAAATCACGGTTGCTTACAATCAAAGCTAAGATAGCTTAGTAACAAATATATTGATGTTCACCATTAGATGAACTCCTGATTTAAGATTCAAGCTAAATCTGCTTTGAAATTAAGCAAACAATCTCCACCGTTAGATGGTATTAGATTGATACACACAAATGAAATATACCTATATTTTGATATGGATGAACCGTACCCAAGCGTGTATATCTATTTTTCTCAATAATAGTTAACCGAAGTTAGCTACATGGACACTTATAGTTTAACCATATTCATCTAATACTTCTAGATCAAATATGATGACCAATCAATCATGATCGATAATCAAATGAATCTAAATATGTTCTAATGTTCAAATGCTCATCATCTCATAGAAATATATATGAACCATTTGAAACATTTTCGGTTTGGTTTGTAATTGTACAAAGTACTTATACAAGAACCAATTCATGAACATAATGCCACGGTTTACAAAACAAGTTTGCATACCTTATATCATTAACGTTCCAGGGACTTTAGTTCGCAAACAAACCTGAGTTCATGAGTATGAGTTATCATAATTACCGTATTTAGAACATACCAACTGAGTATGCAAACCACAGCTCCACTTAGCCTAGACATGTCGTTCGCAAGCAGGGTGCGAACCACAGTTCTAGACTTAGCCTAGTCTGGTCGTTCGCAAACAAGGTGCGCGAACTGCAATTCCGGACCTATCACAAGTAAACTTGTTCGCATACTAGGTACGCAAACAAGAGTTCCGGACTTGAACAAATACTTCCCACTTCGCACACGAAGTACACATACTTTGATGTATCCAGACTTTGGTAGTAGTTCTAAAACTCGCATTTATTCATTGAAACATTCTTAGAAGACAACAATGATAATCATACACATACCACTAGCTTCAAGCAATTTTCAAGTGATTAATTTATCAATACGAAACTTCCCAAGTTAACATCAAATGACTGTCTCACACAAATCATGTAAGATGTTCAAGGTAATTTTCACATGATCACTTTTGACTTAATATTTAGTTTTCAACAAATAAATTGTTTATCACTAAACTCGTCAAGTATACGATGAACTTAAGCTAAAGATAAAATCTTTCAACTAGTATTTCGAGAAATATATAGACGAGATAAACTCGGATCGAAATATCAAATGTGTATAACAGAAAAGTCTATATAGCTATATGATTTAGTTTTATTAGAAGATGGAATAGAATAGAATTCTGAGTGATAGATAAGTTTTAGTCTTCACATACCTTTTGTTGATGAAGTTCCTCCAAGCTCTTCAGTAGATCTTCTTCTTCAATTAGTGAACCCCGTGAAGTCTAATGCTTAACTACACACTTCTATACTAATTCAATACATAGCTATAAGTAGAGTAGAAATAAAGTATATAGTTTTGATCAACTAAACTAGACAAACAAGCTTGAAATAACAACGCTTGCGAGTTCGACTGAGTAGTGCTCTAACAATCTCCCCCTTTTGTCAATTTTAGTGACAAAACTATCAATACATGTGGATTAAAAAATAAACAAACTTTGTAGCTACTGATCCATCATGCTTGATTTCCTTGGATCTTCAACTTCCTTGAATTCTTCGTTACTTCAAATTCTCCATCGATTCTGAAGGTGTTCAACTCAGCATCATTGTTGTTGAATATCCATAGCAATAACAATATGGAAACGAAAGTTCTCAATAATTGTTATTTAGTGTCATAGTATTATTATATAGAATCAAAGTCCAATTGTATAACAACTTTGAAATAATACTATGGTGATATGTATCACTCCCCCTAGTCAATACTTCATCTCATGATGAAATCCAATCCCCCTTACATGATGATCCGTATGTAGTATGAACTACTAAATAATTCTCCCCCTTTTTGTCAATATAAATTTGCAAAGGTACGAAAACTATGAGATCATAATGAATTCACAAGAGATAATTCATGACAAAAAGAAAACATATCAACTTTAATTTAGATGCCATCACATAGTCGAAACTTAGTGCATTCATCAAGGAGTTTATTACAAGTTAACCCCTACAAATTCCACGACCGCTCTCCCCACAAAGATTTGGCAATTAAGCACAAGTTCATTTAAGAACTCTCCCCCATTTGATGTCATTCCCAATAGAAAAACATGAGCGACCTTACTTTTACAAGAAAAGAAGGATTTCTTTGGATATTAACAAATCACATGGATTTGTATCCAGAAAACTTGAATAAATTAACCACAAGAAGATTTTATTGATTAATTTAGCCGGAAACACTCAACATAAGAAAACTTAAGGAGCAAATACAGTACTTTCACACAATAGTGGATTAGGGAAAGATCAATGCTGTGGAATTTCTTCAAAAGTGCATTCTATATTTTATCGATATATGCATAAAGATATAATAGACTTAACTTTTGAGCATATATGAGATAATAGCAGAATTCACGAACGTAAACACATATATATCTCATAAGTCATATGCAATATATAAAACCAATAAGATTAAATACTGCAAGTTCATCTTCCAAACAACTTAGAGTTTAAATAAATAAATCTAAAAACATTGCAAGATGAAAACAGTTGGAAATAGCTATGTGTAATCACAATAATTGTTCTACCAAACCCTAGTTATCCTTCTTAAACACACGAATAAATTCTCAAAAAGAAGTTTATAGACAATATGCTGACAATGAACTAAGCATCATCTTCATCATCATCGGAATCCATCCAAGAGGCTTGAATTTTATCCATTTCTTTCTTGATCTCGGGGAATTTTATAGAAATTACACATAGTTGTTGCACACATTTTAGCTCGGAATTGACCTTACAAACACCTTTGTGAATTTCTTGAAGAAGACTCAAGGAGGTATGGTCACAAGAACCGTCAAGGGTATAACATCTTTTCTCTTGTAGAAATTCGTCTTCATATGTTTGATAATACTTGGACGAACCGGCTTGGGAGTTCCAATAGAGTTTCCAATGGGATTTATGGAGTATTCTCGACATATTTTCCAAATTAAGCATGGAAAGCCTAACTTCTTGTTGGATGATGTCATTGAGACCATTTGGAGGATAATATATCTACAAATATCAATACCACGAGCACCCATTTCAAGGAAATAGACCAACTCTGCAAATTCTCTACTCCATCGAGAATGCTCGGCCGTGGAGGGACAAAGATTAGAAATGCCAAGTTACCAAAAATCCTTAAGGAAATACATAGCTCGGTCGACCTCGCATGCGTTGCTATATCAAGCATGTTTGTCAATGTTAGTGATCAAAACTATGAGTCTTGATTTCTAGTCTACATAGCTAAGTCTCGGACTAGGATAGAAAAATGTAGTTGAGCTCAAAGACTTCATGGAGATTCATCATACAACGAAGAAGATCTATATAAAGAACCGTGGAACTTCATCAACAAAAAGGTATGTGGAGACTTGAACTTATCTATCACTCAAAAGTCTATCTATTCTATCTCCTACTTCTTATGAGACAAAAATTTGTATGCTATATAGACTGGATCATACACATTTGACATTTCGAGCTGAGTATTCACTACTTATCTTTTTCTCGAAATCGTGTGTTGGTAAAGCGTTTCGCTTTGATCAAGTTTATCTTCACCTAGTGACGAAAGTCATGAAATTTTTTAATTACTTTGAGAATTGCTCTGACGTGAAACGGTCTGTGGATAACGGCTATATAACGTCCTCTGAGAATGTCTCAATGATTGGAATGAGAGTTTAGATTACATAACCATGTATTCCTTAATCCGAAGTTTTCGAACTTTGTTGATTGAGAGAAACCGGAGGAATTGGCTTTGCCAAGTCCGCGAACCCAGTCCACGAACTGACGGAAGTTCTCTTACCGAGAATTTGTACTGGGATTTTTCCAAAAACTCGTTTGCGTGTTTAGTCCGCGAACTGGCGGAAGTCTCCTTGCCGATATTTTCTGCTGAGTTTGGAAAACTCTGTCGGTTGCCTTAAGTCCGTGAACTTGTTTGTGAGCTTAAGTGGTTATGATCTAAATATGTGCTCTGAACATGAAACTTAAATTACTAAGGAATGCTTTATGCAAACCGTGGCTATAAATTTCATGATCCGATTCATCGAATCGAATCATCTTTGTTTCAATTGTGTCTTGTGTAGTTACATAAGATCTCATAGCAATTGAACAACTCTCTAACTATTTCATTTGAGTCTATTGAACTAGTTATGGTGAAGAAGAACTAGGTTAATATGAAATGATCATATGGTTAACCTTTTGGGTTATTATGTTGAACCAACATACACGTACACGTTTGGGCATGGTTTTCACAAACCTAGTAAACGTTTACCCAAGTGTGTGTGACAAGTTAAGTTTTCGATCTAACGGTTGAGAAATATTAGCTTGTATCTAAATCAGGTTTTCATCTAACGGTGAATATGAATTGCTTTGTAACTAAGGCAAAACCCTGATTTGAAGGCTATATAAAGGAGACATCTAGCATTGGTAAAAACTAATCCCCACACATCTGTGTGATACTAGTGCGCTCGCTAGAGTCGATTCTCCTTTAACCTTTGGTTTTCTTCTCTAAAACCAGGTTAACGACTTAAAGAATTAATTGGGATTGTGAAGCCAAACCGACACTACTTTTATCGTAGTTGTGTGATCTGATCTTGAATATTCTATCTTACGAGTACAATCTTTGATTGGCTTGAGATCGTGAGAGTTCTCTGATAGGCAAGATAAAGAAGTCACAAACATCTTCGTCTCACTGTTTGTGATTCCTCGACAAACCGCTTGTGTAGTCAAGAAGGATTGTTGAGAGGTGATTGATTAATCTAGGCTGTTTTTCAGGAATATAAGACCGGATTATAAATTGGTTCATGTTCACCTTGATTTTATATCTTAAGACGGAATAAAACCTAGGGTATTTCTGTGGGAGACAGATTTATCCTTTTGATATACTTTTCTGTGTGAGAAAAATTTGTTTATTATCAAGTCTGCGATTTTGGGTTGCAACAACTCTTGGTTGTGGGTGAGATCAGCTAATGGAATCAAGTGCGCAATATCCTGCTGGGATCAGAGGCGTAGGAGTACAACTGTACCTTGGATCGGTGGGAGACTGATTGGGGTTCAACTATAGTCCAGTACGAAGTTATCTTGGGGTAGGCTAGTGTCTAGCGGCTTAATACAGTGTTTATTCAATCTGGACTAGGTCCCGGGGTTTTTCTGCATTTGCGGTTTCCTCGTTAACAAAACTTCCGGTGTATGTGTTATTTTATTTCCGCATTCTATTTTATATAATTGAAATAATACAGGTTGTGCGTTTAAGATCATCAATTGGTAATCCAACCTTTGGTTGTTGATTAATATTGATTGATCCTTGGATATTGGTCTTTGGTACCGTCCAAGTTATTCCTTGTGTTTGATTAAAGACTCGCTATTGTTTTAGCTTGAGTAAATCAAAACAAGTGAGAGATATTGAATCCTTGAGATACTTTAATCTAGATTGAGTCTGACTGTCTAGTTGATTCTCTAGCAAAGTATTTCGGAGTTAGTCCATACAAATTCCTAAGCGAAATAATGGGTGGTGTTGTTAGACCCCCGCTTTTTCAAACACTAAGATCTTGGGTAGGAAATTTCCCATCTATCCAATCAAAATTCTTGCGACAAAGACCATAAGAAATGGTTTCACAAGAGGGCTTCTCTTCCTTTGGTTTAGGAAAACAAAAATTAACTATGGGAATTTTGGTAGTCTTTGAAATTAACTCTCTATCAACACGAATTTTTTTCCTATTAATCATAGTCATGAAGACAAATTTTCTAAGATTAACATCATGGATGTTAGCATAAAAAATCCTTGTAAGAGTTCAAATCCTTCTCCAAGACCATCAAAGATGTTACCAAGATTATACTTCTCAAAGCAAACTAAATCTTCTTTATGACCACTTTCCTTTACAAATTTCTTCTCAAGGATGAAATCCGTAGTAGAAATCTTATCAAAAGTCTTACTACTAGAAACTTTGATAAAAATAATTATAATAGACTCTTGGTAACTTGGTATAATCTTACTCACAAAAGTGGATGCAACAAGACCCTTAGTAAAAATTCTTGGTCTCTTATCATCTTCATTAGAGCCTCCCATAATAACTAAAACTAGTAAATTGAAATAAGAAGAACAAGATTAGAACCTTACTTGAAGAACTACCTTGTAGAAGATTGCTTTCTTCAACAATTTCAACCTTTCATGGAGATGGTACAAAAACCCTATGATAACCTTCACATTCGCGGACGATATGAAGAAGAATCGTACTGTAACCTTTTATAGATCCATAACGGGCTTGGACTCATACTGATATTTTGTGCTATGTATTTTAGAATTATATATCTTGAAAATCAAGATAAAAGTTTATAAACAATTTAGACACCCACTTTGAGAGTTTTATATCAATATGATAACTTTTTCTTAGCTCAATAAATGTTTTTAAAAAAATATTCAGAGCACAAGAAATATTGATATTCACTGCCAATCACAGTGAAAAATTAGGTAGAAGAGAAGTATTCTCCATACCATTATTTAGACTCATGTGAGTAGGAATAACCTGACATTGAGTATTAAACAACTGGAGTTTCCTCAACACATTGGAATACTTTAATTGTCAGTCATACACTGCTAAGAACCTTTCCTCATAAACTGTATATAGTTTAATGCAAAACACCTGAAAAATAAAAAACAACCCAAAATAATTTGCACAAAGCTAATCAACGTGTTACTTGCCCCATTTCAAGCTATATACAGATGGGGTGATGTCAACTCTTGTTACCAAGAATGTAAATTGGTATGAGACTACTCATGGACCCTCCCAAGTCAATATTTGTGAATTGTACCAGAAGTATAATCAAAGTAGTGATGGTACTCAGAGTTAATTATTTTCTTTGATTCCTTCTTCCTACGATTAAGAGATGGATCTTTTCGATCTTTGGAACTTGTAACACACTCAGTAAGAATCTCTCTATTATTTTTACATGAGTTGTTAACATTACCAATTTGTATATCATGAATACATGACTTGACAAGATTGGAACAACCACAAGAAATAACCTTTTCCTTCGTCGAATTAAGTCGTCTCAAGAATTTAAAAACGCCTTCAAAAGCCATAAATATATCTTTGTCTATGGATCCATCATGATAGTATTCCTCGAATAGATTTACCAATCTAGTGAGATTCCATATCCTTGAACTTTTGTCAGCACGTTTCATGTGTTAACTTTTCTTAGAGGAACCCTTCTCTTTTCCTTTAGACTATTTTACATCAGCTAAGATTTTTAACGTCTTAGTTGACTCAAGATTATCTTGAGAAACCATAGGTTTTATTGAGAATAAACTCTAAACAATCTTTAAGGATTTCTGGTGTGCGTCACAGATGACCGGACAAAGCTTCCCGAAGTGATTTTCTATTAGGAACAAACTTTAGGATTAAACAAACACAAACTTATTAGGTTTATCGTGTTTGCTCGCTCTGATACCAATTGAAAACGCGGTGGTATAATAACCACACCCAACTTTTTCGTTTCGGCAATTTGTATGGACTAACTCCGATATAACCCCGAGAGCACCAACTTAAAAGAGAGACTCAATCGAAAAGGATATTAAAGATTTATATCTCTTTCTCAATACATTCAGTAAATCCATGAGACTAATTTTTATGAAAACAACTCGGATGGTACCAAAGACCAATTCTCCGAGTGTCAATCAAGTCCAATCCAACAAACAAGGTTGGATTTATCAACTGTGATTGAACTACGCACAACATGTGATATTTCAATTATATAAACAAATATAATGCGAAAAACAAATAATACAGACACCAGAAATTTTGTTAACAAGGAAACCACAAATGCAGAAAAACCCCGAGACCTAGTCCATCTTTGAACACCACACTGTCTTAAGCCGCTACAGACTCTAGCCTACTACAAGTTAACTTCGGACTGGAATGTAGTCTATCCCTAACCAAGTCTCACACCGATCAAGGTACAATCGTGTTCCCTATGCACTTGATTCCCTTAGCTGATCTCACCCACAACTAAGAGTTTCTACGACCCAAAGTCGAAGACTTATAAACAAATTTGTCTCCCACATATATGTCTATTATGGATGTTGTTTCCATCTTTAGATAAATCAAGGTGAACAAGAAACTCAACTAATACCCCAGACTTATACTCCTGAAGAGCATCCTAGAAATATTAGTCACCTCACAATAACCCAACTGATTAACAGAAAAAGCTATTGCGGAATCACAAGAGTCTGAGACAAAGAACTGTTGTGATTACTTTTTATATATTACCTATCATAGATAAATCTCGAGTAAATCTTAGAAAAGATAAAACTCAACACGATAGATTAAGTAAGATCTGAATATGCAACTACAAAGAAATAGTTAGATCTGGCTTCACGAGTCCCAAATGAAGTTCTCAAGTCATTATAATAATGGTTTTGGAAAACCTAGGTTAAAGGAGAATTGACTCTACTTTGCAACTAGGACACACGAAAGTGTCGGCATTAGGTTTCCCTGATGCTATAGTTCTCCCTTATATAGTCTTTCAAATCAGGGTTACTTACAATCAAATCTAAGATAGCTTAGTACTAAGGAAATTGATATTCACCGTTAGATGAACTCCTGATTTAAGATTCAAGCTAAGTCTGCTTAGAAATTAAGCAAAAAAAGCTCCAATGATAGATGGTATTAGCTTGATACACACAAATGAAATATACCTATATTTAGATATGGATGAACTGTACCCAAACGTGTATATCTAGTTGGCTCACTAATAACTAACCGAAGTTAGCCACAAGAACACTTGTAGTTTATCCATATTCATCTAACACGTCTTGATTAAATATGATGATCAATCAATCATGATAGATAATCAAATGAATCTAAATCTGTTATAATAGAGTTTGTTCAAATGTTCATCATCTCATAGAAATATATCAGGATTTAATTGGGGAGCCCAAAAAATAATTACGGACATCACACTAGAAGACAAAAAAGGTCACCCAAACCTAATTTCAATAACCCCTTATTCAAATATTTTAGGTAATGGCTAATCTGCCCTTATTTAATTAGTGATAATCTTACTTAATTAGTATTAATCTTACTTAATTTGATTTTAACCTTTTTTTTTCAATTTTTTTGTTTGCAATTTTTTTTTCCTAGATTGTATGAAAAGTCGTCATGGTATTGAAGTGTTTCAATGACGACCCTAAACAGTCGTTATTGTTTCAAAAATGACCCTCAAGAGTCGTTATTGTTTCAGTACAACTCTAAACAGTCGTTAGAGTTGGCATTACACCCTTTAGTAACTGAAATTGCTTCTCAGTGTGCTTTGACTCTTCATGCCTGGTATCTAGATGACGGCACAATTGCAGGTGATACAGTAGAGGTTGCTAAAGCTTTGAGAATAATACAAACTCACGGACCCAAGAGAGGGTTACATCTGAACATCACCAAGACACAAATATTTTTTTCATCTTTTGATCCTCAAAGGTCAGCCGAAGGTGTATTTCCTGCTGATATTGGCAAACCTACTATTGGTGTAAAACTATTAGGTGGACCAGTCAGTATGGACATGAAATTCTCTGGTGATATGGTTCTCAATAGGGTCGATAAGACGGTCCAGTTGATGCACAAGATTCAGAAATTGCAAGACCCCCAATGTGAATTACTACTTTTGCGTAATTGCCCCGGTGTCTCGAGACTTTATTTTGCACTCCGTACAACTAGCCCCATGGCTTTGCAGGCTGCAACATCCCATTTTGATAAACACTTAATTCAGTATTTGAGACAGATTATTGTGGGAGATGGTACAGGTTTTGGTATTGTTCAACAACGTCTAGCCACATTACCGATTAAAGATGGTGGGCTGGGGGTCTACACCATGGATGACACAGACTCATATTTTTATCTAGCTTCGGCGGCTCAAACTCAGCATTTGCAGCACATAATCATGAAGCTCACAAACCCAACAAAATCGAGTCCAAGATTTGATCAGGCGCTGCAGGTATTTACACAAGCTTGTGGGTTATCTAGTTCTAGTTTTAACATCAACAACACTTCCCCCTATTACATGAAATCACTGGCAGTAATTTACTTTGGTGTTGTTAAAAACACATTACCCTCTAGCTTTACTTTGAATGAGCGTGAATCTATCTTATGGCTTAGTAACAGAAAAAACATGCAATGGATTTTTTAAAAGCCATTCCTATTGATGGGTTGAATCAAGCTGTTGGGCCTAGGAAATTTAGGTATGTGTTCCAATATCGGTTGGTTATACCTATGTTTATTGTTGACAGTTTATGCGCCGGTTGTGATAGACCTATGAATATCTATGGTGATCACGCCCTACATTGTGCGAAAGAAGTGGGTCCTAAATTCAGGCACGATATAGTTAGAGACACCTTTGCTGATATATGTTACAAAACAGGGATTATGGCTAGGAAAGAAGTCTCTTTAGGATTCTTATCCGATAATGATAATGGTTTAAAACCCGCTGATATTTTGGTTTACAACTGAGAAAATGGGAAGGACGTATGTTTTGATGTTACGGGAGTTTCACCTTTCACAAGTGCTAGAACTCGTATTTTCACATCTGGTCTTGCTATTTCTGCTGCTGTTACTCGCAAATGCAACAAATATTTGGACAAATGTACGGCCAATGGTTATGGGTTCAATGTACTTGCTTTTACAACATTAGGCGAATTGAGTGAGGACACTATTGTATTCGTGAAAAGGTTGAGGAACTGCCTTGCTAACCATGATGCCAACTATAGAGTAGGAAGTTCACTCTTCCATAGATTAAGCATTATTATTCAAAAAGGTGTTGGTGCCCAGCTTGCCGCTAGGCTACCCACCAACTTTTTGTAAATTTTCTTTTCTTTAAAAATTAATACTTTAATAAAAAATTAAAAAAAAATATTAAAAAAAAATATTAATAGGGTGACATGTGTCACAATCCTAAGGGTTGGTGTAATCTAGTCTTTTCATTATATTTAGACACCCCTTATCCTCTTCCCATGAGTGGAGATAGGAATCTAGGGCCCCTATTTTTTTTTTGGGGTCCCCAATTAAACAAGGAAATATATATGAACCATTTGAAGCATATTCGGTTTGGTTTGTAATTGTACAAAGTACTTATACAAGAACCAATCATGAACATAATGCCACGGTTTACAAACAAGTTTGCATACCTTATATCATTAACGTTCCAGGGGATTAAGTTCTCAAATGGAGGTAGCAAACAAACCTAGTTCATGAGTATGAGTTATCATACTTACCGAATTTAGAACATATCGACTGTGTTTGCAAACTGAGTGCGCAAACCACATTTCCGGACTTAGCCTAGACATTGGTGTGCCAATGGAAAACACACAGAAACTTGCAAGTATACAAGGCCAAGTTATGATATAGAAGGTAAGCAGGGGGTCAGTCCACAGGGAGTGGGAGCATACAAGAGAAACCTAAGCTAACAATGGTGACAATGCACTATGGCAGTGAGCAAAGCAAGGTAAATAGCATGAACCAAGGGTGCAAGGTAAAGCAGCAAAGAAACAGCTAAGAAAACAGCAAGGTAAAGCAGCAAAGAACCAAGGCTTGGAAGCCAAGGGCCAGGTGAGGATTGTGCACTGACTTCAGTGCACAAAAGGCTTCAAAGTGCAAGAAAAAAAAGGCAAGAAAATAAACTGAATTGAAAGCACACAGAACTGAAAATGTAAGTGACTGAGAAGGAATTGGTGGGTAAGCCAAGGCTTAGGATCCACCTTGTGTCCTAACCAAATGACATGTTTCTAGGTTGAGTTTGATCCTATGCATACATCTAGAAATAGAAGAATACTAAATTGCTCAATAGTATGCCCCTAGCATTGGCTGTCTTTTGACAGCACAGCCAATCACAGGCACTATGTGCATTGGTATCTCCCATTTGCTCAAGCAAAACAGAGCATGGAAGTAACTATCCTAGCTTCTAGTCACTTGACAGTGCACAAGGCTTCAGCTGAGCCTTGGCCTGATGCTATTTAGCTCATGCTAAACATGGATAAAGCAATAACATTCATCATATGTGATAATTCAGATACAACTAGCAACATTTGAGATAACTAAAAACATATGCAACTTTCAACTGTCAACAGTTATGCAAAAATCAGAAATTGGAATTGCAAAATTAAAATTGTTCTAATTCTCTACTGGCTAGTCCAGAGAGATACACAGTGTCTTTCACACACTCCACATAACACCAATTTATACCCCCCCTATCAGAATTAGGTTCACAGCCCCTTTTCCCCAAAATCAGAAAATCAGGTGAAATTGATTTACCTAATGTTGATGAGATACTCGCTCCATCTCGTCGACCCACTCTCCAATTACTTCTTCTCGTTCATCTCCTGCTCCAATTGCTGCTCTAACATCAACTTATATCCCCAATTTCTCACCTAGGGTTTCAGTGATGAGAGATGAGAAATTGAGGAGATTAGTTGATGAAAAAGAGGTAAAACGTGATAGTGATGATGGGTTTAGGTGTGGTGGTGATAGAGTGATTTGGGGAGAAGATAGGGAGTGATTTGGGGAAGGTAGTGGTGATGGAGACGGACATGGTGGTACTGTTGCAGAGAGGGGGGGGGGGAAAGATGGTTTCGATGGATTTGGGAGAAGGGTGTGTTTGGCTAATGGGTGTAGGGTTCGGGTACTAGGGTGTTGAAGGTGTAGAGGATTTTGATGTTTCGCGAAGCTGGACCGATGGATGGGAAGATGGTAGGTGGATCTGACGGCGATGCGGAGGCAGGCGATGAGCGACCGTCGGATGAAGAGATACGACGAAACGAACGGTACTTGATGGAGTTAGGTACTGTAGTGTAAGGCGGAGATATCAAACTTCGATGCACAGCAAGGGAGCGACCGTCGGATGCTCTGAGAACTGATCTGACGGCTGAAGACGCAAGCGGGTATGGATTTGGGTTTTAGGCTTTTGGGTATAGAATATGGGTTTGGGAAATGAGTTTGGGCTTGGAAAACCTTGAGCCCACTTCTTCTTTAAGAACAACTTTCTTCTTCTTGAGCCCATTTCCAGCTTTTTGGACGTGCGCTCCATTCTTTGCGGCTTCCTTGCGTAATTTCTCCCGGCTTTTCACCACTTTTCTGCTCTTTTTGCTCCGCAACTCATCCAATCTTTATTTATTACCTAAAAATGCAAAATTAAGTAAGAAAAATATTTATTCTTGAAAACAATGAAAATACAGAATATGGGATAAAATGTAGAATTAATGCATAAAAGATGAGTTAAATGCCAACAAAAAGGGATAAATATATACAATATTTGGCACTCATCAAATACCCCCAAACCTGAATTTTACTTGTCCTCAAGTAAAACAAAACTAAGGAAATCCTAACTATACCACTGTCGCTGGTCTCTCGAATGCATTTAGCGTATGCACTAAGCCTTTTAAACCACTAAGTGTCCCTAGTGGACGAGTTGAAGTCTCGTGAAGGTTTGCTTAGAACGTACCTACAAAGTTCTAGGTCAAAATATAAGCTCAGATTCCATCAAATGTGACATGTGCAAAACAGTTAAGCTCCAGCAAAATGGAGATGTCAATCTAGCTATCGAAGGCACAATCCTAGCACTGATAACAAAAAAGACATGTGATAAGAGTGTAAAGTGTATCTACACATGTGTAAAGAAAGATCTGAAGTTATGACTACTAATCACCAAGAGATAGTTTCTCAGGCTAAGAACTGAGGTCGAAATCTAGCTAGCTGTCCGGACTTTACGAGAATTGTGAATGAGTTGGAGGTATTTCACAATTACTCGCGTTGTACATCAATGGCATACACCCTCCTTGCTTATTACAAAAACAACAAAATGACTCTTTACATGACTCTTATTTACATTGACTACTCTCTTTTTATTTTTGGAACAAGAGATGATGGAATTGATAAATACTTGATTTTTTTGTATTTTCTGATATTTTTTTTTTTTTTTTTTTTTTTTTTTTGAAAAGGAAACACTTTTGATACATATACAAAAGGAAACAAAAATTACATGACACTTTGCAAGAGGTAGCCCTTTTTGATGCACCCAGTTAAATTCGATGGTTGTCTTTCTTAATGTAACCTCCACCTTCTATCCCAACCAACCAAAGAACAAGCTAGTCAAGTTTCGTTCAGTATTCTAAAGTGATTGGCAATCGTAACTTCCTATCAAACACCTTGAAGATCGAGGCCATACATGTATTGGTAGATCGTGCGCGTGCAAATTTCTTATCACTATGTGAATTGTGCTAGAATCAGGGTGCCTAAATATCTAGACTAAGACTCCTAATAATACATATTTGCACAAGAGTCAACATTTCAAGGTAAATGAGCTCCATTTTGATTTTTCATTTTTTAATTTTTTTTTCAATTTTGATTTTTCAATTTTTTTTGAATTTAATTTTTCAATTTTTTCAAAAAAAGAAGGAGTTCGTTTTCAATTATGGCAAATTATCATGGTATCTACTCTATACCCCCAAACCTAAACTAAACATTGTCCTCAATGTTTCAAAATATGGAAAGAATTATAAAACAATATATGAAGAGGAACATGCTGAGTAGAGTAAAAGGAGAGAGAATACCCGATTGTACGGCGGCAGCTCGATTAAAACTCCGTTATTCAAGGCAAAAATCCATCATATTAGGAGTCACAATGGATGAGCACAAAATATACAAAAGGAAATTTAACTAACACATTATCTACAAGAAAATTTGGTTTTTAATGGGATTGGACTTTTTGGAAAAAATTTGGTTTTGTTGGGAACATTTGGTTTTGATGGGAAAACGAAAAATTTTTTTTTAGGGAAAGATTTGGAAAACTTTTTGGTTATTTAGGGAAAGAGTGGACCAGTTTAGTCCACATAGACTGGGTCCTCCAGGTTGGTTGTTTCAATGTCGGGTGGAAATGGCTCAAGGAATGGCTTTAATCTCTGCCCGTTGACTTTGAAAACGTTCTTGTTGGAGACATCCTCCAGCTCTACAGCTCCATGAGGAAAAACTGTGCGTACTAGGTACGGACCCTTCCATCTGGAACGCAGTTTTCCTGGAAAAAGATGTAATCGGGAGTCATACAGCAAGACTTTCTGACCAGGAGTGAAGGATTTGCGTAGAATACGCTTGTCATGAAACATCTTCATCTTCTGCTTGTACAGCTTGGCACTGTCATAAGCCTCATTTCTCAATTCTTCCAACTCGTTGAGTTGAAGTTTCCTTGAATTCCAGCTTCGTCCAGAGAGAAGTTCAGCTCTTTGATTGCCCAGTAGGCACGATGTTCTAATTCCACAGGTAGATGGCACGGCTTTCCATACACTAGACGATAGGGGGACATGCCAATTGGTGTCTTATAAGCTGTTCTGTAGGCCCACAAAGCATCATTCAATCTCAATGACCAATCTTTCCTGGACGGGTTGACCGTCTTCTCCAGAATGTGCTTAATTTCCCTATTAGACACTTCCACTTGTCCACTAGTCTGAGGGTGGTACGGAGTAGCAACCTTGTGAGTTATGCCATACTTGCGTACTAAAGACTCAAAGTACTTGTTACGAAAATGTGAACCGCCGTCACTGATGATAGCTCTAGGGGTACCAAAACGTGCAAATATGTTCTCCTTTAGAAATGAAAGTACCACCTTGTGGTCATTTGTTCTGGTTGCTATGGCTTCTACCCACTTAGAAACGTAATCAACTGCGACTAGGATGTACAACTTGCTGTCAGACATGGGAAATGGACCCATGAAGTCTATCCCCCAAACATCAAAAATCTCCACAATCAAAATGGGGTTCAATGGCATCATGTTTCTCCTCGAAATGCTTCCTAGCTTTTGACAGCGTTCACAAGCAACACAATAATCATGGCAATCCTTGAACAATGATGGCCAATAGAATCCACACTGCAAGATCTTTGCAGCGGTTTTCTTGGCACTGAAATGGCCTCCACATGCTTGGTCATTACGAAAAGATATCCATCTTTTCTGTTCAGTGTTGGGGACGCATCTCCTAATGATTTGGTCTGGACAGTACTTAAACAAATATGGGTCATCCCAAAGGAAATGTTTGACTTCAGCCAGGAATTTAGAGCGGTCTTGTCTCGACCAACGTGAGGGCATCCTACCTGTAGCGAGGTAGTTAACAATATCAGCAACCAAGGAAGGTCTGAGATAGACATCAGCTGTTCATCTGGGAATGATTCTCTAATCAGCTCAGATTCATCAATAGACTCTAAAGTTAATCTAGACAATGATCAGCAACCACATTCTCACATCCCTTTCACACGATTTCGAGATCGAATTCCTGTAATAAGAGTATCCATCGAATAAGGCGAGCTTTAGCATCCTTCTGGAAGAAGATACTTCAAAGCCGATGGTCTGTGTATATGATGATCTTAGACCCTATCAGATAAGATCTAAACTTGTCTAATGCGAAAACGACGGCAAGCAATTCCTTCTCGGTAGTTGAATAATTGAGTTGGGCATCATTAAGGGTTTTGCTAGCATAGTATATCACATATGGTAGTCTATCAACTCGCTGTCCTAAAACCACCAACAGCATAATCAGAGGCATCACACATAAGTTCGAACGGAAGCTTCCAATCGGGTGGTCGGACTATAGGAGCGGTGGTGAGAAGGGTTTTTAATTCCTCCCATGCCTTCACACAAGCAGCATCGAAATTGAAGGCAACATCTTTGGAGAGAAGACTGCACAGAGGTCTGGAGATTTTGCTGAAATCTTTGATGAATCGCCGGTAAAAACCAGCATGACCTAGAAATGATCTGATCTCCTTCACAGAGCAAGGTTGTGGTAGATGTTGAATGAGGTCAACTTTAGCTTTATCCACTTCAATTCCTTTCTCTGAGATGATGTGTCCTAGAACTATTCCTGATTCACCATAAAAGGCATTTTTCCCAATTTAGACAAGGTTCTTTTCTTTACATCTGGATATCACGAGGGCAAGATGCTTCAAACATTCGTCAAACGAGGAACCAAAAACAGAGAAATCATCCATAAAGATCTCGAGAAAACTATCTATCATGTCAGAAAAAATGCTCATCATGCAACGCTGAAAAGTAGCAGGTGCATTACACAACCCGAAGGGCATACGTCTATAAGCAAACGTCCCAAATGGACACGTGAATGTAGTTTTTTCCTGATCTTCGGAGCAATGTGAATTTGGTTATAACCGGAAAAGCCATCTAGAAAACAGTAGTGACTGTGTCCAGACACACGTTCTAGCATTTGGTCAATGAAAGGGAGCGGGAAGTGATCCTTCCTTGTTACTGTGTTCAACTTCCTGTAGTCGATTGCATACTCGCCATCCTGTGGTTGTACGAGTAGGGACTAATTCATTCTTGTCGTTCTGAACTACAGTAATGCCTGACTTCTTAGGCACAACTTGAATGGGACTAACCCATTTGCTATCGGGAATTGGGTATATGATACCCGCATCAAGTAGTTTCAGGATCTCTCCTTTGACTACATCTCTCATGTTAGGATTAAGTCTCCTTTGCATTTCCCTCGATGGTTTGGCATTCTCTTCAAGGTTAATGTGGTGCAAGCAAATGGTGGGACTAATTCCTTTGAGATCTGAGATGGTCCATCCTAAGGCCTCTTTGTGTTCCTTAAGTACTTCTAAAAGCTTACTTTCCTGTTCCGTGTCTAAACATGATGAAATAATGACAGGTAAAGTATCAGAAGAACCTAGGAATGCGTACTTCAACGTACTAGGCAACGTTTTCAATTCAAGCTTGGGTGGCTCAACAATGGATGGAATAAGCTTGGAATCAGAGAGTAGGGGTGGTTCCACTTCATATTTCCTTTCAGTGACGTCCATTTGAGGTACAGATTCGCAGAGATAGGACGTCACTACAGTATGCATCATCATAGGAATCAGGGTTAAAGTTCTCCATACATGCTTGAAAGGGGTCGACGGATAGAATGTTAGTCAACGAATCTTGCATTAATCCTTCAATCATATTAACTTCATGCACATCATCATCATCAAGATTCACAGGTTGTTGACTAATATCGAACACATTCAATTCTACCGTCATGTTACCAAAAGACAGTTTTAACACTCCATTCCGACAAGTTGATGATCGCGTTGGACGTAGCCAAGAAAGGACGTCCTAAGATGACAGGAATGTGACAGTCTGGGTTTTGTACAGGTTGAGTGTCTAAGACAATGAAGTCTACGGGAAAATAGAATTTGTCAACCTTGATCAAAACATCTTCGACCACTCCACGAGGAATCTTGACAGATCGGTCTGCCAGTTGTAGAGTGATAGATGTTGGTTTCAACTCCCCAAGACCTAACTGCTCATAAACAGAATATGGCAGTAGGTTAACACTTGCACCTAGGTCTAATAACGCTTTATTGACCGTGTGTTCTCCTATAGTGCAAGAAATTGTTGGACATCCTGGATCCCTAAACTTGGGTGGAGTTTTGTTCAGAATGATGGAACTCACCTGCTCAGCTAAAAAGCACGTTTTTGCACATTGAGCTTGCGCTTTTGAGTACACAAGTCTTTGAGGAATTTGGCATAAGCAGGGATTTGCTTGATTGCTTCAAGAAAAGGAATGTTGATGACTCTCTTGAACAGATCTAACATCTCATTGTAATGGGTACTTTTCTGTTGATAGATCAATCTTGAGGAAATGGGCACAGAGATGAGTTGGCAAAGGGACATTCACAGCAGTAGAATTGTCAGATTTTCCAACTTGCTCAGATTCTTTGGTTTTTCTGGGTTGTGGAGACAGTGTGGAATTTGTATCAGATCATTAGGTTCGCCCACGTTGTTCTCGATGACTTTACCACTTCGAGGGTGGTAATGGCATGGATTTGATCAGGTGAGGTTTCAGTGCAGGATGTTGTGCCTGTTTGAAATATCCTCTTTGGATTTTGTTGGGGTTGGCTCGGAAGTTTACCCTTTTCTCTCTCACATATTTGATCCATCTTTTCTAGATTTTTCTGACTTTGCATCAAACTCTGGAACATTTCCTCTAGGGTGGATAATCTCTTGTCGGTATTGTGTTGAGGATATGATTGTTGTTGAGAGTTTGATTGTTGTTGAGGGTTTCTCGGGTGTTGATAACCTTGATTGTTCTGATATCCCTGATTGTTTTGATAGCTCTGATTGGGTTGAGATGGTCCTCCTTGAGTGGGTCCTTTTGACCATGAAAAGTTAGGGTGGTTTCTCCATCCTGGATTGTAGGTCTGTGAATAAGGGTTATGCTCTGGTTTTTGAAACATGGCATGTGCCTGTTCAAGCCTAGACTCCTGGACTGCAAGCAAATCTGGACAATTTTGGAATTGATGGTTGGGGTCGTTACAAGCAGCACAAACAGACGAAGCGACATGTTCTCGGAGAGTAGTGGTGGAAGGTTTTGAATTTTTATGTAGTTCTAACTCTTCTAATCTCCTAACTATTGATGCCATGTTTGCTCCTCCCTCAAAATCCGCTTCAATCCTAAAAGCCTTTGCTTCGGATGTAGTCTTTCTGGTTTCACGGATGGATTCCCACTGTTGCGTCTTTTCAGCTACTTCAATCAAGAAGTCCCAAGACGCGTCAGCAGTTGTTATCTACGAATAGACCATTACACATCGACTCAACCGTTGTTCGGGTGGACACATCTAGACCTTCATACAAAATTTGCACAAGTCTCCATTTTTCAAAACCATGATGGGGACATTGGAGCAATAATTCATTGAATCTCTCCAGGTATCTAAGGTCTCACCTTCTAATTGCACAAAGCTATTCAGACTTTGACGAATTGTCGCAGTCTTGTGGTTCGGGAAAAACTTTTTGAAAAACTCCTTTATGAGGTCATCCCATGTCATGATGGATTGAGGCTGTAAAGCATAGAGCCAGGCCTTTGCCTTATCTTTCAGGGAAAGGAAAAAGCCTTAACTTCAGGGTTTCGTCGGTCATTTGAGTGAAACGCAGAGTTCCACAAATTTCCTCGAATTCTCTCACGTGGTGGTACGGGTTTTCATTCTCAACACCTCTAAAAATAGGAAGCATCTGTATTGTGCTTGATTTCAGCTCATAATGGCCATTAGCCTCGGGCAGCAAAATACAAGAAGGTTGACTGGCTCTAGTTGGGTACATATAATCCTTGAGGGTACGGGGTTCTCCCATTGTTTCTGGTTGATCTGGACTGTCTCCCTCAGAACTTAGAATTTCGATAGGTTCGTCTGGGTTAATTCTAACAAGTCTGTTTGTCTGGTCTCTGTAGGTCACAATCATGTCCTAGTAGGTACCTTAACTAACATGTTGGTCAGACAGAGCAATCGGAAACAGTTTGGCCCACAAGGGTATGAAGATTTGGTTTTGAATGGGTTTTGGTTTAAAAAGGGGTTTTGTTTTTGGTTTAAAAAATTTGGGCTTTGGAAAAAAATTTTGAACTAAACCTAGCATAAATTATCACAACTCATAAAAGAAAATAAAAACAATAATAATAATTAAAACAAACCCATAAAAGAAAAAAGAGAAAATAAAAAAAAATAAAAGAAAACAAAAAATAATTCAGTCCCAAATAAAAAGAAAGAAAATAAAAAATTATACAATCCCACTAAAAATTAAATTCGTATTACAAGCCCGAATTTGAATTTAAATGAGGCCCAAGTGGGTTAACTCATGGGTTAGCTTACTTGTTTTTGGAGGGAAGCCCAAAAATAGGCTTTTAGTCCCCTTTTAGTTGCACAGCCAGTTGGGCTTTATGATCGTCCTAAGCAGCTCACGTCCAAGCCCAGCAGCAACAGGTGGAGCAGAGCCCAGCAGAATCGCTGCAGCGAAGCCCAGGAGCAGAAGTTGCAAGCCCAGCGAGATTGAGGTTACTAAGCCCAGCTCAGTTGGTTCAAGCCCAGCTCAGTTGTTCAGAGCCCAGCAGCAAGGGTGCACAAGCCCAGTTGACAGCTTCAGTTGGCAGCCCAGCAGCTTGGCAGCAGCAACAGCAGCAGCAGCAGCTTGGCAGGAAGCACCAACAGCAGCAGCAACAGCAGCTTTGGCTTTGGCTTGGCAGCAGCAAGCAGCAGCAGCAACAGCACAGCAGCAGCTGAGAAGGCAACAGAAGCAGCAGGCTTTGCAGCAGCAGCTCAGGTAACAGCAGATGGCAGTACCACTCCCCGGCAGCGGCGCCAAAAACTTGGTGTGCAAGGAAAACACACAGAAACTTGCAAGTATACAAGGCCAAGTTATGATATAGAAGGTCAGGGGGTCAGTCCACAGGGTGGGAGCATACAAAGAAACCTAAGCTAACAATGGTGACAATGCACTATGGCAGTGAGCAAAGCAAGGTAAATAGCATGAACCAAGGGTGCAAGGTAAAGCAGCAAAGAAACAGCTAAGAAAACAGCAAGGTAAAGCAGCAAAGAACCAAGGCTTGGAAGCCAAGGGCAAGGTGAGGATTGTGCACTGACTTCAGTGCACAAAAGGCTTCAAAGTGCAAGAAAAAAAAGGCAAGAAAAATAAACTGAATTGAAAGCACACAGAACTGAAAATGTAAGTGACTGAGAAGGAATTGGTGGGTAAGCCAAGGCTTAGGATCCACCTTGTGTCCTAACCAAATGACATGTTTCTAGGTTGAGTTTGATCCTATGCATACATCTAGAAATAGAAGAATACTAAATTGCTCAATAGTCTGCCCCTAGCATTGGCTGTCTTTTGACAGCACAGCCAATCACAGGCACTATGTGCATTGGTATCTCCCATTTGCTCAAGCAAAACAGAGCATGGAAGTAACTATCCTAGCTTCTAGTCACTTGACAGTGCACAAGGCTTCAGCTGAGCCTTGGCCTGATGCTATTTAGCTCATGCTAAACATGGATAAAGCAATAACATTCATCATATGTGATAATTCAGATACAACTAGCAACATTTGAGATAACTAAAAACATATGCAACTTTCAACTGTCAACAGTTATGCAAAAATCAGAAATTGGAATTGCAAAATTAAAATTGTTCTAATTCTCTACTGGCTAGTCCAGAGAGATACACAGTGTCTTTCACACACTCACATAACACCAATTTATACCCCCCTATCAGAATTAGGGTTCACAGCCCCTTTTCCCCAAAATCAGAAAATCAGGTGAAATTGATTTACCTAATGTTGATGAGATACTCGCTCCATCTCGTCGACCCACTCTCCAATTACTTCTTCTCGTTCATCTCCTGCTCCAATTGCTGCTCTAACATCAACTTATATCCCCAATTTCTCACCTAGGGTTTCAGAGAGATGAGAAATTGAGGAGATTAGTTGATGAAAAAGAGGTAAAACGTGATAGTGATGATGGGTTTAGGTGTGGTGGTGATAGAGTGATTTGGGGAGAAGATAGTGGAGTGATTTGGGGGAAGGTAGTGGTGATGGAGACGGACATGGTGGTACTGTTGCAGAGAGGGGGGGGGGGGGAAAGATGGTTTCGATGGATTTGGGAGAAGGGTGTGTTTGGCTAATGGGTGTAGGGTTCGGGTACTAGGGTGTTGAGCAGGTGTAGAGGATTTTGATGTTTCGCGAAGCTGGACCGATGGATGGGAAGATGGTAGGTGGATCTGACGGCGATGCGGAGGCAGGCGATGAGCGACCGTCGGATGAAGAGATACGACGAAACGAACGGTACTTGATGGAGTTAGGTACTGTAGTGTAAGGCGGAGATATCAAACTTCGATGCACAGCAAGGGAGCGACCGTCGGATGCTCCTGAGAACTGATCTGACGGCTGAAGACGCAAGCGGGTATGGATTTGGGTTTTAGGCTTTTGGGTATAGAATATGGGTTTGGGAAATGAGTTTGGGCTTGGAAAACCTTGAGCCCACTTCTTCTTTAAGAGCAACTTTCTTCTTCTTGAGCCCATTTCCAGCTTTTTGGACGTGCGCTCCATTCTTTGCGGCTTCCTTGCGTAATTTCTCCCGGCTTTTCACCACTTTTCTGCTCTTTTTGCTCCGCAACTCATCCAATCTTTATTTATTACCTAAAAATGCAAAATTAAGTAAGAAAAATATTTATTCTTGAAAACAATGAAAATACAGAATATGGGATAAAATGTAGAATTAATGCATAAAAGATGAGTTAAATGCCAACAAAAAGGGATAAATATATACAATATTTGGCACTCATCAAATACCCCCAAACCTGAATTTTACTTGTCCTCAAGTAAAACAAAACTAAGGAAATCCTAACTATACCACTGTCGCTGGTCTCTCGAATGCATTTAGCATATGCACTAAGCCTTTTAAACCACTAAGTGTCCCTAGTGGACGAGTTGAAGTCTCGTGAAGGTTTGCTTAGAACGTACCTACAAAGTTCTAGGTCAAAATATAAGCTCAGATTCCATCAAATGTGACATGTGCAAAACAGTTTAAGCTCACAGCAAAATGGAGATGTCAATCTAGCTATCGAAGGCACAATCCTAGCACTGATAACAAAAAAGACATGTGATAAGAGTGTAAAGTGTATCTACACATGTGTAAAGAAAGATCTGAAGTTATGACTACTAATCACCAAGAGATAGTTTCTCAGGCTAAGAACTGAGGTCGAAATCTAGCTAGCTGTCCGGACTTTACGAGAATTGTGAATGAGTTGGAGGTATTTCACAATTACTCGCGTTGTACATCAATGGCATACACCCTCCTTGCTTATTACAAAAACAACAAAATGACTCTTTACATGACTCTTATTTACATTGACTATCTCTTTTTATTTTTGGAACAAGAGATGATGGATATAATACTTGATTTTTTTGTATTTTTTGATATTTTTTTTTTTTTTTTTTTTTTTTTTTAGAAGGAAACACTTTTGATACATAACAAAAGGAAACAAAAATTACATGACACTTTGCAAGAGGTAGCCCTTTTTGATGCACCCAGTTAAATTCGATGGTTGTCTTTCTTAATGTAACCTCCACCTTCTATCCCAACCAACCAAAGAACAAGCTAGTCAAGTTTCGTTCAGTATTCTAAAGTGATTGGCAATCGTAACTTCCTATCAAACACCTTGAAGATCGAGGCCATACATGTATTGGTAGATCGTGCGCGTGCAAATTTCTTATCACTATGTGAATTGTGCTAGAATCAGGGTGCCTAAATATCTAGACTAAGACTCCTAATAATTACATATTTGCACAAGAGTCAACATTTCAAGGTAAATGAGCTCCATTTGATTTTCATTTTTTAATTTTTTTTTTAATTTTGATTTTTCAATTTTTTTTGAATTTTTCAATTTTTTCAAAAAAGAAGGAGTTCGTTTTCAATTATGGCAAATTATCATGGTATCTACTCTATACCCCCAAACCTAAACTAAACATTGTCCTCAATGTTTCAAAATATGGAAAGAATTATAAAACAATATATGAAGAGGAACATGCTGAGTATAGTAAAAGGAGAGAGAATACCCGATTGTACGGCGGCAACTCGATTAAAACTCCGTTATTCAAGGCAAAAATCCATCATATTAGGAGTCACAATGGATGAGCACAAAATATACAAAAGGAAATTTAACTAACACATTATCTACAAGAAAATTTGGTTTTTAATGGGATTGGACTTTTTGGAAAAAAATTTGGTTTTGTTGGGAAACATTTGGTTTTGATGGGAAAACGAAAAATTTTGGTTTTTAGGGAAAGATTTGGAAAACTTTTTTTTGGTTATTTAGGGAAAGAGTGGACCAGTTTAGTCCACATAGACTGGGTCCTCCAGGTTGGTTGTTTCAATGTCGGGTGGAAATGGCTCAAGGAATGGCTTTAATCTCTGCCCGTTGACTTTGAAAACGTTCTTGTTGGAGACATCCTCCAGCTCTACAGCTCCATGAGGAAAAACTGTGCGTACTAGGTACGGACCCTTCCATCTAACGCAGTTTTCCTGGAAAAAGATGTAATCGGGAGTCATACAGCAAGACTTTCTGACCAGGAGTGAAGGATTTGCGTAGAATACGCTTGTCATGAAACATCTTCATCTTTGCTTGTACAGCTTGGCACTGTCATAAGCCTCATTTCTCAATTCTTCCAACTCGTTGAGTTGAAGTTTCCTTTGAATTCCAGCTTCGTCCAGAGAGAAGTTCAGCTCTTTGATTGCCCAGTAGGCACGATGTTCTAATTCCACAGGTAGATGGCACGGCTTTCCATACACTAGACGATAGGGGGACATGCCAATTGGTGTCTTATAAGCTGTTCTGTAGGCCCACAAAGCATCATTCAATCTCAATGACCAATCTTTCCTGGACGGGTTGACCGTCTTCTCCAGAATGTGCTTAATTTCCCTATTAGACACTTCCACTTGTCCACTAGTCTGAGGGTGGTACGGAGTAGCAACCTTGTGAGTTATGCCATACTTGCGTACTAAAGACTCAAAGTACTTGTTACGAAAATGTGAACCGCCGTCACTGATGATAGCTCTAGGGGTACCAAAACGTGCAAATATGTTCTCCTTTAGAAATGAAAGTACCACCTTGTGGTCATTTGTTCTGGTTGCTATGGCTTCTACCCACTTAGAAACGTAATCAACTGCGACTAGGATGTACAACTTGCTGTCAGACATGGGAAATGGACCCATGAAGTCTATCCCCCAAACATCAAAAATCTCCACAATCAAAATGGGGTTCAATGGCATCATGTTTCTCCTCGAAATGCTTCCTAGCTTTTGACAGCGTTCACAAGCAACACAATAATCATGGCAATCCTTGAACAATGATGGCCAATAGAATCCACACTGCAAGATCTTTGCAGCGGTTTTCTTGGCACTGAAATGGCCTCCACATGCTTGGTCATGACAGAAAGATATCACATCTTTCTGTTCAGTGTTGGGGACGCATCTCCTAATGATTTGGTCTGGACAGTACTTAAACAAATATGGGTCATCCCAAAGGAAATGTTTGACTTCAGCCAGGAATTTAGAGCGGTCTTGTCTCGACCAACGTGAGGGCATCCTACCTGTAGCGAGGTAGTTAACAATATCAGCAAACCAAGGAAGGTCTGAGATAGACATCAGCTGTTCATCTGGGAATGATTCTCTAATCAGCTCAGATTCATCAATAGACTCTAAAGTTAATCTAGACAAATGATCAGCAACCACATTCTCACATCCTTTCTTATCACGGATTTCGAGATCGAATTCCTGTAATAAGAGTATCCATCGAATAAGGCGAGCTTTAGCATCCTTCTTGGAAAGAAGATACTTCAAAGCCGCATGGTCTGTGTATATGATCTTAGACCCTATCAGATAAGATCTAAACTTGTCTAATGCGAAAACGACGGCAAGCAATTCCTTCTCGGTAGTTGAATAATTGAGTTGGGCATCATTAAGGGTTTTGCTAGCATAGTATATCACATATGGTAGTCTATCAACTCGCTGTCCTAAAACAGCACCAACAGCATAATCAGAGGCATCACACATAAGTTCGAACGGAAGCTTCCAATCGGGTGGTCGGACTATAGGAGCGGTGGTGAGAAGGGTTTTTAATTCCTCCCATGCCTTCACACAAGCAGCATCGAAATTGAAGGCAACATCTTTGGAGAGAAGACTGCACAGAGGTCTGGAGATTTTGCTGAAATCTTTGATGAATCGCCGGTAAAAACCAGCATGACCTAGAAATGATCTGATCTCCTTCACAGAGCAAGGTTGTGGTAGATGTTGAATGAGGTCAACTTTAGCTTTATCCACTTCAATTCCTTTCTCTGAGATGATGTGTCCTAGAACTATTCCTGAATTCACCATAAAATGGCATTTTCCCAATTTAGAACAAGGTTCTTTTCTTTACATCTGGATATCACGAGGGCAAGATGCTTCAAACATTCGTCAAACGAGGAACCAAAAACAGAGAAATCATCCATAAAGATCTCGAGAAAACTATCTATCATGTCAGAAAAAATGCTCATCATGCAACGCTGAAAAGTAGCAGGTGCATTACACAACCCGAAGGGCATACGTCTATAAGCAAACGTCCCAAATGGACACGTGAATGTAGTTTTTTCCTGATCTTCCGGAGCAATGTGAATTTGGTTATAACCGGAAAAGCCATCTAGAAAACAGTAGTGACTGTGTCCAGACACACGTTCTAGCATTTGGTCAATGAAAGGGAGCGGGAAGTGATCCTTCCTTGTTACTGTGTTCAACTTCCTGTAGTCGATGCATACTCGCCATCCTGTGGTTGTACGAGTAGGGACTAATTCATTCTTGTCGTTCTGAACACAGTAATGCCTGACTTCTTAGGCACAACTTGAATGGGACTAACCCATTTGCTATCGGGAATTGGGTATATGATACCCGCATCAAGTAGTTTCAGGATCTCTCCTTTGACTACATCTCTCATGTTAGGATTAAGTCTCCTTTGCATTTCCCTCGATGGTTTGGCATTCTCTTCAAGGTTAATGTGGTGCATGCAAATGGTGGGACTAATTCCTTTGAGATCTGAGATGGTCCATCCTAAGGCCTCTTTGTGTTCCTTAAGTACTTCTAAAAGCTTACTTTCCTGTTCCGTGTCTAAACATGATGAAATAATGACAGGTAAAGTATCAGAAGAACCTAGGAATGCGTACTTCAACGTACTAGGCAACGTTTTCAATTCAAGCTTGGGTGGCTCAACAATGGATGGAATAAGCTTGGAATCAGAGAGTAGGGGTGGTTCCACTTCATATTTCCTTTCAGTGACGTCCATTTGAGGTACAGATTCGAGCAGAGATAGGACGTCACTACAGTATGCATCATCATAGGAATCAGGGTTAAAGTTCTCCATACATGCTTGAAAGGGGTCGACGGATAGAATGTTAGTCAACGAATCTTGCATTAATCCTTCAATCATATTAACTTCATGCACATCATCATCATCAAGATTCACAGGTTGTTGACTAATATCGAACACATTCAATTCTACCGTCATGTTACCAAAAGACAGTTTTAACACTCCATTCCGACAATTGATGATCGCGTTGGACGTAGCCAAGAAAGGACGTCCTAAGATGACAGGAATGTGACAGTCTGGGTTTTGTACAGGTTGAGTGTCTAAGACAATGAAGTCTACGGGAAAATAGAATTTGTCAACCTTGATCAAAACATCTTCGACCACTCCACGAGGAATCTTGACAGATCGGTCTGCCAGTTGTAGAGTGATAGATGTTGGTTTCAACTCCCCAAGACCTAACTGCTCATAAACAGAATATGGCAGTAGGTTAACACTTGCACCTAGGTCTAATAACGCTTTATTGACCGTGTGTTCTCCTATAGTGCAAGAAATTGTTGGACATCCTGGATCCCTAAACTTGGGTGGAGTTTTGTTCAGAATGATGGAACTCACCTGCTCAGCTAAGAAAGCACGTTTTTGCACATTGAGCTTGCGCTTTTGAGTACACAAGTCTTTGAGGAATTTGGCATAAGCAGGGATTTGCTTGATTGCTTCAAGAAAAGGAATGTTGATGTTGACTCTCTTGAACAGATCTAACATCTCATTGTAATGGGTACTTTTCTGTTGATAGATCAATCTTTGAGGAAATGGGGCAACAGGAAGATGAGTTGGCAAAGGGACATTCACAGCAGTAGAATTGTCAGATTTTCCAACTTGCTCAGATTCTTTGGTTTTCTGGGGTTGTGGAGACAGTGTGGAATTTGTATCAGATTCATTAGGTTCGCCCACGTTGTTCTCGATGACTTTACCACTTCGGAGGGTGGTAATGGCATGGATTTGATCAGGTGAGGTTTCAGTGCAGGATGTTGTGCCTGTTTGAAATATCCTCTTTGGATTTTGTTGGGGTTGGCTCGGAAGTTTACCCTTTTCTCTCTCACATATTTGATCCATCTTTTGATCTAGATTTTTCTGACTTTGCATCAAACTCTGGAACATTTCCTCTAGGGTGGATAATCTCTTGTCGGTATTGTGTTGAGGATATGATTGTTGTTGAGAGTTTGATTGTTGTTGAGGGTTTCTCGGGTGTTGATAACCTTGATTGTTCTGATATCCCTGATTGTTTTGATAGCTCTGATTGGGTTGAGATGGTCCTCCTTGAGTGGGTCCTTTTGACCATGAAAAGTTAGGGTGGTTTCTCCATCCTGGATTGTAGGTCTGTGAATAAGGGTTATGCTCTGGTTTTTGAAACATGGCATGTGCCTGTTCAAGCCTAGACTCCTGGACTGCAAGCAAATCTGGACAATTTTGGAATTGATGGTTGGGGTCGTTACAAGCAGCACAAACAGACGAAGCGACATGTTCTCGGAGAGTAGTGGTGGAAGGTTTTGAATTTTTATGTAGTTCTAACTCTTCTAATCTCCTAACTATTGATGCCATGTTTGCTCTTCCCTCAAAATCCGCTTCAATCCTAAAAGCCTTTGCTTCGGATGTAGTCTTTCTGGTTTCACGGATGGATTCCCACTGTTGCGTCTTTTCAGCTACTTCAATCAAGAAGTCCCAAGACGCGTCAGCAGTTTTATCTACGAATAGACCATTACACATCGACTCAACCGTTGTTCGGGTGGACACATCTAGACCTTCATACAAAATTTGCACAAGTCTCCATTTTTCAAAACCATGATGGGGACATTGGAGCAATAATTCATTGAATCTCTCCAGGTATCTAGCTAAGGTCTCACCTTCTAATTGCACAAAGCTATTCAGACTTTGACGAATTGTCGCAGTCTTGTGGTTCGGGAAAAACTTTTTGAAAAACTCCTTTATGAGGTCATCCCATGTCATGATGGATTGAGGCTGTAAAGCATAGAGCCAGGCCTTTGCCTTATCTTTCAGGGAGAAAGGAAAAAGCCTTAACTTCAGGGTTTCGTCGGTCATTTGAGTGAAACGCAGAGTTCCACAAATTTCCTCGAATTCTCTCACGTGGTGGTACGGGTTTTCATTCTCAACACCTCTAAAAATAGGAAGCATCTGTATTGTGCTTGATTTCAGCTCATAATGGCCATTAGCCTCGGGCAGCAAAATACAAGAAGGTTGACTGGCTCTAGTTGGGTACATATAATCCTTGAGGGTACGGGGTTCTCCCATTGTTTCTGGTTGATCTGGACTGTCTCCCTCAGAACTTAGAATTTCGATAGGTTCGTCTGGGTTAATTCTAACAAGTCTGTTTGTCTGGTCTCTGTAGGTCACAATCATGTCCTAGTAGGTACCTTAACTAACATGTTGGTCAGACAGAGCAATCGGAAACAGTTTGGCCCACAAGGGTTATGAAGATTTGGTTTTGAATGGGTTTTGGTTTAAAGAAGGGGTTTTGTTTTTGGTTTAAAAAAATTTGGGCTTTGGAAAAAAAATTTTGAACTAAACCTAGCATAAATTATCACAACTCATAAAAGAAAATAAAAACAATAATAATAATTAAAACAAACCCATAAAAGAAAAAAGAAAAATAAAAGAAAAATAAAAGAAAACAAAAAAATAATTACAGTCCCAAATAAAAAAGAAAAAAAAATAAAAATTATACAATCCCAAATAAATAATTAAATTAATTATTACAAGCCCGAATTTGAATTTAAATGAGGCCCAAGTGGGTTAACTCATGGGTTAGGCTTACTTGTTTTTTGGAGGGAAGCCCAAAAATAGGCTTTTAGTCCCCTTTTAGTTGCACAGCCCAGTTGGGCTTTATGATCGTCCTAAGCAGCTCACGTCCAAGCCCAGCAGCAACAGGTGGAGCAGAGCCCAGCAGAATCTGCAGCGAAGCCCAGGAGCAGAAGTTGCAAGCCCAGCGAGATTGAGGTTACTAAGCCCAGCTCAGTTGGTTCAAGCCCAGCTCAGTTGGTTCAGAGCCCAGCAGCAGAGGGTGCACAAGCCCAGTTGACAGCTTCAGTTGGCAGCCCAGCAGGCTTGGCAGCAGCAACAGCAGCAGCAGCAGCTTGGCAGAGGAAGCACCAACAGCAGCAGCAACAGCAGGCTTTGGCTTTGGCTTGGCAGCAGCACCAGCAGCAGCAACAGCAGCAGCAGCAGCTCAGCAGAGAAGGCAACAGACAGCAGGCTTTGCAGCAGCAGCTCAGGTAACAGCAGATGGCAGTACCACTCCCCGGCAGCGGCGCCAAAAACTTGGTGTGCAAGCAAAACACACAAAAACTTGCAAGTATACAAGGCCAAGTTATGATATAGAAGGTAAGCAGGGGGTCAGTCCACAGGGAGTGGGAGCATACAAGAGAAACCTAAGCTAACAATGGTGACAATGCACTATGGCAGTGAGCAAAGCAAGGTAAATAGCATGAACCAAGGGTGCAAGGTAAAGCAGCAAAGAAACAGCTAAGAAAACAGCAAGGTAAAGCAGCAAAGAACCAAGGCTTGGAAGCCAAGGGCAGGTGAGGATTGTGCACTGACTTCAGTGCACAAAAGGCTTCAAAGTGCAAGAAAAAAAAGGCAAGAAAATAAACTGAATTGAAAGCACACAGAACTGAAAATGTAAGTGACTGAGAAGGAATTGGTGGGTAAGCCAAGGCTTAGGATCCACCTTGTGTCCTAACCAAATGACATGTTTCTAGGTTGAGTTTGATCCTATGCATACATCTAGAAATAGAAGAATACTAAATTGCTCAATAGTCTGCCCCTAGCATTGGCTGTCTTTTGACAGCACAGCCAATCACAGGCACTATGTGCATTGGTATCTCCCATTTGCTCAAGCAAAACAGAGCATGGAAGTAACTATCCTAGCTTCTAGTCACTTGACAGTGCACAAGGCTTCAGCTGAGCCTTGGCCTGATGCTATTTAGCTCATGCTAAACATGGATAAAGCAATAACATTCATCATATGTGATAATTCAGATACAACTAGCAACATTTGAGATAACTAAAAACATATGCAACTTTCAACTGTCAACAGTTATGCAAAAATCAGAAATTGGAATTGCAAAATTAAAATTGTTCTAATTCTCTACTGGCTAGTCCAGAGAGATACACAGTGTCTTTCACACACTCCACATAACACCAATTTATACCCCCCTATCAGAATTAGGGTTCACAGCCCCTTTTCCCCAAAATCAGAAAATCAGGTGAAATTGATTTACCTAATGTTGATGAGATACTCGCTCCATCTCGTCGACCCACTCTCCAATTACTTCTTCTCGTTCATCTCCTGCTCCAATTGCTGCTCTAACATCAACTTATATCCCCAATTTCTCACCTAGGGTTTCAGTGATGAGAGATGAGAAATTGAGGAGATTAGTTGATGAAAAAGAGGTAAAACGTGATAGTGATGATGGGTTTAGGTGTGGTGGTGATAGAGTGATTTGGGGAGAAGATAGTGGAGTGATTTGGGGGAAGGTAGTGGTGATGGAGACGGACATGGTGGTACTGTTGCAGAGAGGGGGGGGGGGGGGGGGGGGAAGATGGTTTCGATGGATTTGGGAGAAGGGTGTGTTTGGCTAATGGGTGTAGGGTTCGGGTACTAGGGTGTTGAGAAGGTGTAGAGGATTTTGATGTTTCGCGAAGCTGGACCGATGGATGGGAAGATGGTAGGTGGATCTGACGGCGATGCGGAGGCAGGCGATGAGCGACCGTCGGATGAAGAGATACGACGAAACGAACGGTACTTGATGGAGTTAGGTACTGTAGTGTAAGGCGGAGATATCAAACTTCGATGCACAGCAAGGGAGCGACCGTCGGATGCTCCTGAGAACTGATCTGACGGCTGAAGACGCAAGCGGGTATGGATTTGGGTTTTAGGCTTTTGGGTATAGAATATGGGTTTGGGAAATGAGTTTGGGCTTGGAAAACCTTGAGCCCACTTCTTCTTTAAGAGCAACTTTCTTCTTCTTGAGACCATTTCCAGCTTTTTGGACGTGCGCTCCATTCTTTGCGGCTTCCTTGCGTAATTTCTCCCGGCTTTTCACCACTTTTCTGCTCTTTTTGCTCCGCAACTCATCCAATCTTTATTTATTACCTAAAAATGCAAAATTAAGTAAGAAAAATATTTATTCTTGAAAACAATGAAAATACAGAATATGGGATAAAATGTAGAATTAATGCATAAAAGATGAGTTAAATGCCAACAAAAAGGGATAAATATATACAATATTTGGCACTCATCAGACATGTCGTTCGCAAACAGGGTGCACGAACCACAGTTCCAGACTTAGCCTAGTCTGGTCGTTCGCAAACAAGGTGCGCGAACTACCACTCCATACCTTTGATAGGTAATCCTGTTCGCATACTAGGTATGCAAACAAGAGTTCCGTACTTGAACTAATACTTCCCAGTTCGCATACCAAGTACGCATGCTATGATGTATCCAGACTTTGGTAATAGTTCTAAAACTCTCATTAAATCAATGAATAATTCTTAAAAGACAATAATGGTAATCTTACACATACCACTAGCTTAAAGCAATTTTCAAGTGATTAATAGATCAATACGAAACTTCCTTAGTTAACATCAAATGACTGTCTCACACAAATCATGTAAGATGTTCAAGGTAATTTACACATGATCACTTTTGACTTAATATTTAGTTATTAACAAATAAATTGTTTATCACTAAACTCGTCAAGCATACAATGAACTTTAGCTAAAGATAAAATCTTTCAACTAGTATTTCGAGAAATATATATGCGAGATAAACTCGGCTCGAAATATCAAATGTGTTGTTTTGGAGTAAAAACTGATTCTGCTGATTTTGGTAATTTGGGGTGTGTTGATGAGAAACGAGTTCAAACCCTAAACAAATGCACTGCACGGGAATGATTTTAGATTCGAGAAATCAGTTTGTAAGACTCTGGCCTAAACCTATAAATGGTCGTTACAGATTCAATTCGGTCACAAGGTTAAGGAGAAGGGTTGATCTTAGGGAGGAAAGCAGAGAAGGTGTTTGAAATCAGAGTGTTGAAGGTGTGGCTATTTATGACTCGCATATCAGAAAACGGTTTCTGGCTACTTGTGTTTATAACACTTGTGTTCTTCCTGTTTCGAAATAAATTGAAAATCTATTTACACAAGTCATTGAGCGCACCCTGATCTCTTAGGAAGTGGAGGAAGTGAAGTAGTGGAGAAGTGGGTTTGTGCGGAAGGTAGTGATCATCGTGTCTCCGTTGTTATGAAGGATGATTGATCACAAGTTTTCCCACTTATCTCATTACTGATAACCGTCCGTCTTTCCTGACACGTTCTCGTAATGGACGTGTTGCACGCCGCACGTTGTAAACCGCCAGACCAATACCCCAGTTTGTGACATGTTTGATGTCTCATATAAGTGGTTCAAGTCGTGGGACCCGCCGCGGAGAATAGCATGGTGCTATTAGGTGAAACAACTAAGTTGTCTATAATTTCGACATAAAATATCGGAGGTGTTCGATGCATGTGAAGCATCGCTTTTAAACAAGCATCTCGAGACAATCAGCATACCTGAAGCATCGTTGTCTTAGAGCTTATTAAATAAGTCGCGGATTAAGCATCTTAAAACGGCGGCACGCCAGACCACCTTTGGGTGATCGTTTAAACGCTGCCTGGATGAGCCACCACTCGTTCGGTTGCTCCCTATGACAGAGTGGCGACCGGTGATCATCGAGGTACCTCGATGATCGTCTAATATTTAATCCTAGTTGTCCGACTAAGCTGGCGAAGTTGGACGGACGAGATGGTTTGCGGCACATGTTTTCCGCTGTTGATAAAATTTAGGTTTTAGTGACATGTGAATGTCCCTTCTTTGGATGATCGAATCCAAGCACTAGGTGCTAATTTGAACGAACCGGTCGGGCATGCGTGGAGACGAGCTGCCGGCGTGCATGCTTACACCTCTCGGTCCCTCAAAATTTGAATCTAGGCCACTCGATTCGGCCGGCGAAAGTGAGTGGCCACGATCAATTTGCGACCGCCGCAAAGCTAGAATTAGGGTTTTGAACAGCTGCGGCCATTCTAGTACGATTGAGCAATTAGATGTTCCATTGACCTCCCTCAGGAAAGTTGATCGAACATGGATACAGTCAGGCCGGCGGTGATCGTACTGACACCTTCGGGGTTGCCTGAGATTGAATCTAAGCCGCTCAACTAGGCTGGCGAAGATGGATGGTTGCGATTGATTTGCGACAGTAGGGTGTTGCCGCAAACGCAATTTTAGGGTTTTCAAAGCAGCGCGTTCAATCTACTTTGGGAAAACGATTTGGTATGTTCCGGTTTTTCCATGGAGTGGTCGATCGACCAAGGGAGAAGTTGGGCCATCGGCGAACGCATTGGCACTTCTTTGGTTGTTCGAGATGCGATCCAAGCCGTTTAACTAGGCCGGCAAAGTTGGACGGTCATGATTGATCTGCGACATATGTGTATCACCGCAACCAAAATTAGGGCTTTGCTCACAACGCGTTTGCTCGAGTTTGGGCGATCGATTTAGCGCCCTAAAGACTTTCCGCCGGCAAGTCGATTGTTCAAGGGGAAAGCGGGGCCGCTGATAATATTTTTGATGGTTGTTGTAGTAATGAGGTTCAAACTCTCGTACTTGTGAAGATTAAATTTAAAGATTTAATAAAATTATATACAAAAATATTAACAAAGTGGGCGAGAGGTATGAGAAAATAACCAAGACACTGATTCCACTATTACACATGAATTAATGATGGTAAATAATCCAAAACTCTAATTATATTTTAAGTCCTTTATATCTTAACTCACTAATAATCAAGCAAATTCTCAAACATCAATTGTATCCCTTAAGCATAGATTATCTAAACAAAGCATAACCTATCTAATTGAATCACAACTGATTAGGAAAATTACGCAAACAATTTAAAACTCTGCAAAAGCAGTGATTGAGTGAATTATAATTAAATATTAGAGAAACTAAAATAGTTACCAATTATTCATGCGTAAATAGCTTCCTCATTTCCTTGGTTGTGGGAGAATTAGCCGTTCATCATGTTGGAAACACGCTCAAAAATCATTATTATTGCTCAAAGGGTGTTTACAAATGATGAAAATGGAGAAATAATTCAAACTGGATTTTATAACAATTATATTTGTTAGAAACCAAAAAAAGAGACGATACATAGGATGTGTCACTGATACTGTTGCTCTAAGACCCACGGCTCTGTGTCGCAAACGCTGGCAAATAAGTCTGCCTCTGATGTACGACCCACCGCTGTGAGTCGTTGTTACTGTTGGAAAATGACGGTCTTGGATGGTCCATTCTTCGTGTTCTTCATGTTTATCAGAAGCAGCAGCAGCAGCAGAAACCGAGTTTGGGAAAACTCGAATTTCTTCTTCTCTGGCTCTCCTCAGCCCCCCAGACTCTCGACATCCTCTCTATTACTCTCGACACCCTTATATACTCCTTCATGCACCGAAATCAAGCATCATAACTCCATATATTCTTTCATTACTCGATAGTATTCTTCACTTCCGGCCCCGTTTTTTCTTCCCTGATTTATCAACCCTCGTATTATTCCTTAGCTGTCATGCTACAAACACGTTCCAAAATTCATCGAAACCGCAGTTTCCACACGCAAACCTCCAATTACAGCACACACTTCCCGGAAATAAACCCGAGAAGATATATCCTCCCTGTTTTTCTCAAATATGATTCTCCAACCCGATTTCTTCGAATTTGATGTAATTAGCTGTCTTGTTTAGCTGCAACAGGCCCAATCCAACTGATTCTAGCGTTTTAATCTCACTAGAATTCGTCCACAACCAAAACAGCAATATCGGGTTAATAAACACGCAACTCCCTGGATTATTCCATCTGACGCTCCAGCCAATTTTAACCCGAACCATTGATCATACTATGCCTTCCAAACTTAATCAAGTCGTCCCATGCAATTTCAGCCATTGATTCTGCATAAATCTCTTCCGAAACACGAACCCTACTTTTGTTCTTCACCTTGACAAAACTTCCCACCAAAACTGGAATTTGAATGAAGAAGATGACCTCCCCCTAACAGAGATGGGGGTGTGAATAGCAGCTGGCGCCATGGGGTGCAAATAGTAAAGAATGTGCCCCTTAGTAATTGAGGTGCCCCTTATCCAAAAGTGAGAGTCCGAATAACACGTTCCTCCCGGTGCTTTAGACAACTTTTCGAGCCGATTTTTCCAAAAATGTTTATTTCCAAAAATACCTAAAAATACATAAAAACACAATATTAGTACAAAAATCGAGTGCCAACAATATATAGTATTGAGATCAAATTAGACACAAAAATGTGTCTATCAGCCGCCAATGATCATGCTGATACTTCTTTAGTCGTCTGTAGGAAGATCTAAGCCGTCCAACTAGGCTGGCAAAGTGGACGGTCGTGAGGTGTTTTTGAGACTCTTCTTAACAGTCTCAGCTCGTTTGAGCTATTTTTTACAGCGCGATCACCCATATTTGGGGTTGGCGTTCAAAGCGCTGGTGGCTGAGGGAATGGGACTCAATCGACCAGGCACTAGTGGGCCCATCGATGGTCACTGTGGTGATTCCCTAGTTCTTTTAGGAGTAAGCTATGCTTATTAAATCGTGTGGCCAAGTTGTATGGCCGTGATCGTTTCTGAGACTAACATTAACAGTCTAGATTTTCTTTTAAGGAATAAATATGTGTTCGATCACGCTAGCTTTAAAGTGCGCTGATACAAGACTCTCTTCGTCGGAGAGTGATGTAGCATGTGTGTATTTTCATGCAGATCTCAATACTGGCATTTCGAGAGAGTCACGCTACTCTGCTGAGAGTGAACACTTCATCGTCATGTCATGTTAATAATGAGAGTTCGGCTGAGAACATAGCATAAGAAAATATCAGGCAGGTCAATGCATTAGTAACTAATGCGATAGGTTGAATTTTATAGAATATCTGAGATTGATGCACCATTCTGATAAAATTTCATAAATATGTCAAATTACTCAATACATATATAAGTAAAGAGGTTTGAACACTTATCACTTTTAAATAGCTTTTATTCCTTTGCAGGATGACAACACATTAAATACAGGGTTTTACAATTTTGACCCTGCACTAAAAACCACCATCAACATTAAGTCCCCTGCTTAGTGCGTAACAGTGAGATTGTTGCGGGTAAGCAATAGATGGTCACAGACAAGAACAAATTGGAAAGACAGGGCATGGAAGGATTACCAGGAAACACTTGATCGACTCCTGTAATAAGTATAAGCACTGATGCACTGTTAATCCGACCATGTAGCATTGGCGCTCATAGGAAGCTATCCTCCTCCGTGCATGCTACAAAAGAAACCCTTTTACACTTGGATTCCAAAAAAATCGTGCCTAAAAGGGGTTGATGGGTGTCGTAGATCAATCAAATTAATAATCTTATTTCCACACAATTAACTGGTAATATAATGGAAGTAAGGATCATTCCCACGAAGAGCAGTGAGTTTTAGTTGTCAAAGTGTCACAAGGAGGGTTTTGTTTTAGATTGTGAACAAAATAAATAATCAAAGCAAATAAAATTATATTGTAATCAATAGAGAGAGATATGATCGAGGAATCCTTCTTCGTATATAAACCGTCAATGAGTTATTATAATTGCCTACTGGTCGTTAATCATTGATTATCACCAACCGTGGAATAACAGCTAGCTCAGTGTTGTTCCCTAAATTCCTTTTATCATTGAATACGGAAGCTCTCCAATACCAGATTCTACCCTCCTAACCACCTAGTAGTAGCTCACTCAAGGTGTAATTAGGTCGAATGCTTTATCTTTTGTAAATTTATAGGTTGATCCTAATAGTTAGACTCTTAGTGCAAGGTCCACTTTTTAGTGTTGTTTATACACACAATCGCTCCACAGAATCCCTCTGCAAGGTTTCGTGTTTTCTACTTGTGTAAAGGTTATTCGACGATTACTTATCTCCTAACTCAATACTAGCAATAGATTGAATCAACAAATCAATCCAGTTGGCCACCTAGACAATCAATCAATCAATCATAAATATTCAAATAGTATAAACAAACGATAATCATATGAAAAACTTCAAAGTAGATTAATATAATAACTCAAATATTGTTTACAACTTAGAATTCATCCTCAATCAATAGGTGTTTAGCTACTCATGGATGTATAAACACCCATGATAAACATATGAGAAAAGTAAGAGATAACGTTACGATTGATAATCGCTCCGTGTGATGTTTCTTCTCTCCAAACCCTAAAAATTTCGTGAACTATTGATATCCTTTTTCACATAACCTAATACCTTTTTATAGGTTTTACATTTCTTGGCGTTCACGTATTGGGTTCGGTTCAAGAACCCGACCAAAAATAACGAAATAACGTTCCCAAACGTGCCCTTAGGTCTTCCAAGGAGTAAATACACGTTTCCCCTTTGCTAGGTGCGCGAACCCAGTCCGCAAACTTCAAATTACAGCAGATATTTTCGGAAATAAGTCTGCGAACCCCGTCCGCAAACCCAGTTCGCGGACGGCACTATCTTCGGTATTCAATCAAAACTGTTTTGGCCACAACTTCTTCATCCGAACTCGGAATGGCCTCATTATTTTTGCATTATTTTTATATTTAAATTCTATTGACGATGATGATGATAAATCCTTAATTTGAATGAGTTAAAATTGGTCTTTGGTCTGTGTCTTGATTATGAGCGTTTTGCTCCTTTTAGTCGCTTTTCTTCCACTTCTCTTGGACTTTGGCGCTTGGATACTTGGAATAATTTTCTTCCTAGCTCTTTTAAGCACTTTATATCTCCTTTGTGGATGATTCACCTATTAGAGGCAAACAAGAGAAAACAAGAGTAATAATACGAAAATATGCAAGAATAATAGCTAAAACAAGTATGGAATGAACACTAAAATCATATGAATTATGCACTTATCAAATTCCCCCACAATTAGCTTTTGCTAGTCCTCGAGCAAACTAAATAAAACTAATCCTAAATACAACAACTCCATGTCGTGAGGATACGGTTACTCTTAGCATGAATAACATTCCTTTAAACTCCTAGGTGTCCTTAGTGGACGAGTTATAGTCTCGTGAGAGCTTACAAGAGGTATACCCTCAAAACCTACTCCAATTTCTCGCCTTGGAAGAACCACTAAGGATAGACACAAAGAAAAAAGCCAAAAAATTAGCTTGCATATGTTCTTTAGCTCCATACATTCCAATCATCACACATAGGCAATTACTTGCGTGTGACATTCAACCTGATTGCAAAACTCTACTAAGATAGTCATTATACTTGTTGCAACATTTGCTACAACACTCGCATACTGAAATCACATGGATAGATAAGAGAATGGAAATGGAAAAGTGAAGTGTGCAAGTGTTTACTTAAGTGAAAGATGTTACCCACAATACTTGTATGAATGTCGTCAAAAGATATGTATTTATAGCGCACTAGTTGAGAGAAGCACCCATTTAACTCGGCCACATGATTAGATACTCTAAGCGCATGTTCCTTTTCCGCAAGTATGTGATAGTTGCCTTGGATCCTGCACTCCACGCTTGCTTAGGCGACGGAGACAGGTACAACGTTTCACACATACTGCTATCAAAGTGTCAAGAACCTCATCAATAGTCTTTTTGACTTGCTATATAATGATGATATGGTTTTTGTTTTCATCGACTATGAGTAGTCTGAATCCGGACCTATCATTTATTGGTGTCGAGAAATGAAGAGGAGCCTTATTTATATATATATATATATATATTTGTTTTTTTTCCGGCTCACTCTTTACTCTTTAAGAGTGTAAGACAATTGTCTTGTGAGGCTTTCAAATATCTCAACCAATGATTACCTTACTACAACATCCATGGCAGTATCAGGATCCCACCAAATCACTTTAGAGAAACATAAAACTGCAAAAATAAAAAGAAAGTGATTCAGTAATGATTAATTGCGAGGATAACCCTTTCAAACAAATACCATATATTAGTTTTGCATTCAATTATGAATGTATATATTAAAGGATTGTGGAATGACAAAATGGAACTCAATCTATAGTCGTAAGAACTGTTTCAACCTTAAAAAGGTTTAGAGTGTCATCCTAAATAGCTCATAATTAACTCCAAAAGATGAAGTCTCAAGAATGCAAGAAATCAAAGAGTATTATTATTTTGTGTATATGCATAAATTATGATACTAAATGCTTCCCCACACTTAAACTCAACATTGTTCTCAATGTTCAAAACCGAAAATTCTGAATTCTGACATAACATCCCTGAAAAATTCACAAACTGTACCAATCGGTAGGGAACTAGGAAAAACATCCTAAACGAAAGTTTTTCACCTACGTCTTTTCTATTAGGTGTCAAAGTTTCACACTGTCGAGAAACGGTCTGACTTTGATGGCCTCCGGACTGACTGACATGCAATCTGAAAAGTTTTGGAAAAATTCCGAAACTCAAATGTCCAGGCCTATCGCTCCAACTTAACATACTATGAATTCAGATTTTATTTTAGTAAAATAAAGGTATGTATATCCTCTTTAAAATTTGGGGTCAACCACTCAAATCGGACTCCGTATGAAGTCTCGAGAGATATTTTCGTAACAAGTGCGCAGTCAGAATTTGTCTGACGAGAATTCGTCAAAACCTTCATTATAGATATAGGACTTGTAAAATCTAATATGGGAATGCAAGATATGATATGCAAAACTAAGAATATTAAAAAAAAACAAAACCAAAAGGGATAGAGATACAAAACCGATGGGTTGCCTCCCATTTAGCGCTTGGTTTAACGTCGGCAGCCCGACTTGGCATTCCGTCAATTACTCCTCCAGAGGGAGATAATCATGAAATCCTTGCACTCCTTGTTGAAGTCAAAAATAACCTCCTTTTGCAATAATTTGCACATCGGCATTGAGATTTTGGAGAAATCCTTGATAAACCGCCTGTAGAAACCTGCATGACCAAGAAAAGAACGAATTTCCCTCACCGAAGTGGGATATTGTAAGTTTCTTATCAAGTCTATTTTTGCTTTGTCGACTTCGGGCCCTCGATAGGACACGATGTGACCTAGAACTATACCATGGTTTACCATAAAGTGACATTTCTCCCAATTAAGAACAAGATTAGTGTATATGCATCTTTTAAGTACAAGTTCAAGATTTTGTAAACAAATATCAAATGAATCACCATAAACACTAAAATCATCCATAAATACCTCAATGATGCGTTCCACATAATCAGAAAATATACTGACCATACACCTCTGAAAAGTGGCAGGCGCATTGCAAAGACCAAACAACATTCGTCTATAGGCAAACGTACCAAAGGGACAAGTGAAAGTAGTATTCTCTTGATCTTCTGGTGAAATAAAAATTTGATTGTAGCCCGAATAACCGTCCAAAAAGCAATAATATGAATGTCCCACTAACCTCTCTAACATCTGATCAATGAAAGGCAAAGGAAAGTTATCCTTTCGGGTTGCGGCATTAAGCTTTCTGTAGTCTATGCACACTCTCCATCCTGTTTGAACTCTTGTAGATACGAGTTCATCATCTTGATTTCTAACAACAGTTATGCCAGCTTTCTTAGGTACCACCTGAACTGGGCTAACCCATTTGCTGTCAGAAATTGGGTAAATCACTCCCACACTTAGTAATTTGAGGATCTCTTTATTCACGACCTCCATCATTGGGGGGTTAAGCCTACGCTGAGCATCACGTACAAGCTTAAAATCATCTTCCACTAGGATTCTATGCATGCGCATGGATGGACTAATGCCTTTGATATCAACAATAGTCCAACCAATAGCCGTTTTGTGCTCTTTCAGAACCCTAAGTAGACGCTCTTCTTGTATTGGTGTGAGGTTCTTTGCAATAATCACCGGAAGTTATTCTTTATCACCCAAGTATGCGTACTTTAGGTGGTCTGGAAGCGGCTTCAATTCAAGTTTCGGTGCCTGCATAATAGAAGGTAAAGGAACCTCATTAGTTATGGGTAACAAAATATAAGAAATATTACCCGTTTTTGCTTCTTGTAGTGCTGTTAAAGCACCACACATCTCCACCAATTCTTTGGATATCTCAATGTCCATGTTCGGATGTCCATGAACGTCCAAATCAATTCTATTCCGTATCACAACTCCAAGTTCATCTTCCGCATTCAGATCAAACATTTGTTGTTCTAACGAATCAATAACATCAATGGAGAAGGCTGAGTGAACATCACTAGGATAGCGCATGGTTTCAAAAATATTGAAACATATTATCTCCTTATCAAATTCCATAGTGAGTGCACCACTATCAACATCAATCTTCGTCTTTGCAGTCTTCATGAACGGTCTCCCAAGAAGTAACGAAGTAGATGAACAATTATCTCCATTGTGCATATCCACAATGTAGAAATCAACCGGAAAGATTAACTGATTCACTTGAACTAACACGTCCTCCATGACTCCCTTAGGATATATATTGGACTTGTTAGACAATTGAATAATGTTCTTTGCCTCTTTTAAAGGTCCAAGATTCAAAGAATCATAAACATCGGCTGACATAACACTTATGGAAGCTCCCAAATCAAGAAAAGCACGCTCGAATCGTCACTTACCAATGGTAACGGGAACTGTGAAGCCCCCAGGATCTTCACACTTTGTAGGAATCTTCTTTAGTAACATAGCTGCAGCACTTTCGCCCACTTGAGTAATCTCATTAGCAATCAACATATCTTTCCTTTTACACAAATCCTTCAAAACCTTGGCATACATGGGTACGATTTTGATGGCCTCAATAAATGGAATGTTGATGTGTATCTTGCTGAAAATATCCATGATCTCCTTGTCTTGAGCTTGTTTCTTCGACTTGGCAAAACGACTAGGGAAAGGAGGTGGTATGGTAAAAGTGGGAACCGTGTCCTTAGGTTGGCCGTTTGAGGTTGGCTTTTCTTTTGGGACGGTTTCCTCTTCTACTTCCTTTTCGATGTCATTACTAACCTCTTTTTTTTGATGTGGCTCTACAGTTTATCTCCCACTCCTTAACGTTATTGTATTGACGTGCTCTCTTGGGTTCACAAAAGGTTGTGATGGGAGTTGTGTTGATGCTTGTGATTTCATGATGTTCATGTCTGTTTCCAATTGCCCAACTTGATTTCGCAATTCCTTGATAGTTGCATCATTCTTTTGTTGGTTTTGTTGGCTTTGTTGTAACATAGAAGTAATACCTTGCATGCCTTGCATTAACGCATTGATCTTGTCATCACTTGAAGAATCACGCTCCTTAACTTGTTGAGGTTGCTGGAATTGTTGAAAACCACCTTGTCTTACATATGGATTAGAAGCTGCAGCTTGCTTGTTAGTATAACTGAAATTAGGATAATCTTTCCAACCAGGATTATAAGTACTAGAATATGGATCATACCTGGGCCTCTGATTAGGAAATATAACATTTACCTCGGCATCCTCTTCATATGAAGGAATGATCACTGTTGTCATCCTTTGTATTACCTTCTCCATGTTTTTCATTCGTTGCTCTGACTGTGAAGTTTCTTCCATATTGCTAACTCTTCTGACATTTGAGTCCTGTCTGGTATAAAATTGTTGAGCATTCGAAGCCATACTATCGATCAAACTAGTCGCCTGCGAGATTATCTTCTCAGTAAGTGAACCACCAGCAGCCACGTCAATCAAATTTCGTTGCTCTGTAAGTAATCCTTCATAGAAATATTGAATGATGAGTGTTGGTGATATGTTGTGGTGAGGGAAACTCGCCACCAACTTTTTATACCTATCCCAATATTCATAAAGAGACTCCCCAGTAAATTGGAGAATACCACTAATCTCTTTACGAACAGAGGCTGCTTTAGAAGCAGGAAAATACTTCTCTAAGAATAGTTTTCTCATCTCCGCCCATGTTGTAATACTCCCTGGGGGAAGGTAACACAACCATTCTTCCGTTGAATCTATTAAAGAGAATTGGAAGGCTTGCATAAATGTTGTATCACTGTCTTCGGTACTTTGCCTAAGACTTGTCATCTTTTGTTGAAATTATCGAAGATGACGATTCGGATCCTCGCCTGGAAGTCCCTTGAACTTTGGTAAATGATGAAGTAGACTCAACTTCAGCTCCACTGGATTAGTGATTGTAATACACAGTGGTTGTGAATCTAAGCATGGAGATGTCAACTCTCCGAACTTCTTCTCCGCAGGTGGAGGTGGTGGATTATTTGTACTGCCTACCATTGTTGATGTAGAAGGTTCTTCTTGCAACTGTGGATGTGCTTGCAACACCGTTCCCCTACGAGTTTGGATTCCGCACCTCTGGTATTCCCAGTCTTTCGGTGCCAAAGATTAAGTACCTGAAAACAAAAATCTAGAAAAAGAAATTAAAAACTAAAAAAAAATCTAAAAACAAGATTAAAACTAATAAAAATAACAACTAAAGCTACCGACTGCTCCCCGGCAGCGGCGCCAAAATTTGATGGGTGTCGTAGCTCAATCAAATTAATAATCTTATTTCCACACAATTATCTGGTAATATAATGGAAGTAAGAATCGTTCCCACGAAGAACAGTGAGTTTTAGTTGTCAAAGTATCACAAGGGGGGTTTTGTTTTAGTTGTGAACAAAATAAATAATCAAAGAAAATAAAATTGTATTGTAATCAATAGAGAGAGATATGATCGAGGAATCCTCCTTCGTATATAAACCGTCAATGAGTTATTATAATTGCCTACTCGTCGTTAATCATAGATTATCACCAACCGTGGAATAACAGCTATCTCAGTGTTGTTCCCTAAATTCCTTTTATCACTGAATACGGAAGCTCTCCAATACCATACTTTACTCGCCTAACCACCTAGTAGTAGCTCACTGAAGGTGTAATTAGGCCGAATGCTTTATCTTTTGTGAATTTATAGGTTGATCCTAATAGTTAGACTCTTAGCTCAAGGTCCACTTTTTAGTTTTGTTTATACACACAATCACTCCACAGAATCCTTCTGCAAGGTTTCGTGTTCTCTACTTGTGTAAAGGTTATTCAACGATTACTTATCTCCTAACTCAATACTAGCAATAAATTTAATCAACAAATCAATCCAGTTGGCCACCTAGACAATCAATCAATCAATCATAAATATTCAAATAGTATAAACAAACGATAATCATATTGAAAACTTCAAAGTAGATTAATATAATAACTCAAATCTTGTTTACAACTTAGAATTCATCCTCAATCAATAGGTGTTTAGCTACTCATGGATGTAGAAACACCCATGATAAACATATGAGAAAAGTAAGAGATAACGTTACGATTGATAATCGCTCCTTGTGATGTTTCTTCTCTCCAAACCCTAACAATTTCGTGAACTATTGGTATCCTTTTTCACATAACCTAATACCTTTTTATAGGTTTTACATTGCTTGGCGTTCACGTATTGGGTTCAGTTCAAGAACCCGACCTAAAATAACGAAACAACGTTCCCAAACGTGCCCTTATGTCTTCCAAGGAGTAAATACACGTTTCCCCTTTGCTAGGTGTGCGAACCCAGTCCGCAAACTTCAAATTCCAGCAGATATTTTCGGAAATAAATCTGTGAACCCCGTCCGCAAACCCAGTTCGCGGACTGCACTATCTTCGGTATTCAATCAAAACTATTTTGGCCACAACTTCTTCATCCGAACTCGGAATGACCTCATTCTTTTTGAATTATTTTTATCTTTAAATTATCTTCAAGATGATGATGATAAATCCTTAATTTGAATGAGTTAATATCGGTCTTTGGCCTGTGTCTTGATTATGAGCGTTTTGCTCCTTTTCATCGATTTTCTTCCACTTCTCTTGGACTTTGGCGCTTGGATACTTGGAATAATTATTTTCCTAACTCTTTTCAGCACTTTATAGCTCCTTTGTGGATGAATCATCTGTTAGAGGCAAACAAGAGAAAATAAGAGTAATAATACGAAAATATGCAAGAATAATAGCTAAAACAAGTATGGAATGGACACTAAAATCATATGAATTATGCACTTATCAGGGGTCATCTTTCATCCTTATTATTCACTCATCTGTCGTGTATTCTCTTTCAGCAGTTGGTATTCCGTTTTGATCCCCCATCGCAGCAGGGAAGTGGCCATTACTTGAATTTGGAACAACGACCTTGCATCCCCAGTCATGCTGACTCGGAATTGTTTTGAACGAATTCATTTTTGACCATCCAACGGTACTTTCCTGGTTCTTAATTAGGGTTTCAACAAGAAGCATGACCTAGTCGGCGTTGAATCCTCGCTTAACGGATGAATCTTGTTACAGCTTTTCAGTCTCGTTTTAGGGTTTCTGTCATGTATATATACAGAGACACCCTTATTGTGCCGAGATAAAGATTCTCTTGCTGGGATTCCCTGATTTCATCATGAAGATAGAAGTGGATCATCTTCCTCAACTCAGCCAAATTATTCTGCTAAATGCAAGCGGCTTGTATCCAGAGTATGATTCTGAATATTTACTGATTTTAAAGTAGTGGTTTTTATTTTTCTTTTGACGTCTAATCATCATTTTCTTTCAGAGCGGCCGGATCCTTGAACCTTGCGACGGTTCTCCTGTTCGAACCATGCGAGTCAAGAAGATCATACCAGTATATTTTCCACTAATGAATATGTATGTCTGTCATGGCCGGTAGGTGACGAGATCTTCTCCTTCTCTTTTCTTTTTGCAGAGGTATCCTTCTGGAACATGTGTAACAGTGGTTGACGATGATGATGTAACCACTCCTCCCCCTTCAAGCTCCAACTCGCCTTTTGTTGACCTGGAAGACGCTGATTTGGGTATCTCCTCTTACGAGTACCCCCAATGCGGGCTTGCCTTTCGATGTTCACATGAGATGCTTGTCTTCTAGTTACCGGGTTGTTGGCGGTTTTCTAGTGAGGAAGGAGTTCATGCCTCTGTATGTAAAAATATGGAGAAGGTACGGCCATATTGCAACCAGGAATGTGGTGCAATGAACTGTCTCCTACCCATGATTCTGAGATAGAAGGCGCATCCATTCGTGATGTTGCTGAACCAAGAAGTGAGAAGATATGATATCTACCTGTGAATCCATGGAGTTAAACGTGGGCTGGTTGCTGCAGCGCCTTGATATTATCAAAGTTGATCGAGCTGGTATCATCGCCAATGTCGTTCCTGCTGCGAAAGCTATTTTGGAAGAGGAGAAGGCTCTGGCTGCGGAATCTGAAAAGGTAACACAGGCGATCCAAAATTTGAAGAGCAGCACTTAAAGGTGCCATGAGAGACTGAAAATGATGCTTTCAAGGAATTACAACTTGTTGGATGGCCTTTTCTGAGCCGTACTCCTTTGTTTTAATTAGGCACTGTGACGTTTTGATAGTTTCTTCCTTTCTTGATTTTGTTCTTAAAAAATGAATTGCATTGGTTTTAGTAGTTGAATGGAATTTTACATTTTTGAAGAAACTGATAATCTTAGATGTATAAAGTATGGAAAATGCATGTGTTGCAGTGTCGTGAGACAGCGGGACGCGGAACAATGATCAAGCGTAGTATGCCTTGAGCCATTTTCCGTTGATGACTGCTTCTAATTTGCCTCCATCCACTTTAATAATCTTGTAGTAGCCAGTGTTGTAAGCCTTGGTGATCACATAGGGACCTTCCCATTTTGGAGAGAATTTTGGTGCGAACATGTCTTGCTGAATGTGCTTGGCAGTATTCAAAACTAAATCTCCCATTTTGAAAGCTCGTGTTTTTAAAGCTTTGTCGTACGCTCTGGAGACCCTACTTCTGTATGTTTGAGTACGTTCCTCTGCTTTATCTCTCCTAGATTCTAGGGTGTCCAACTCGGCAATTCTGGAGGTCGATGTTTCGGCTTCATTCTAGTGGACCCCACTTGCTGCTGCAATTCTGGCTGAAGGAATTTTAATCTTTGCGGGGAGAATCGTGTCCGCACTGTAGACGAGCGAGTAAGGTGAAACGCCAGTAGAACTCCTAGGTGTCGTCCGATACGCCCACAATGCCATTGGTAGCTGCTCGTGCCACGTCCTGGGATGATCATGCACTGTTCGACTGAGAATCTGAATTAAGGTTTTATTGGTGCTTTCGGCTTGCCCATTCCCTTGGGGGTAGTAAATGGTGGAGAAGACCTGCTTAATTCCATATTCTTCGAGCAACTCTCATACCTCTTTTTTGGCGAAAGGAGTGTCATTATCAGTAATGATGTGTTTATGCGCGCCGAATCGACAAATGATGTGCTCCTTAATGAACGTCGCGATTGTTGCCCTAGTAGTCCCTCGTAGAGGAATAACTTCAACCCACTTGGTGAAATACTCCGTTGCGGTTATGATATACTCGTGTTGTTTTGACGATAGCGGGTTGATTTTTCTAATGATGTCAAGTCCCCAGCTATAAAACGGCCATGGACTACTTACCGAGTGTACAGGGGTAGAAGGTGCGTGAATAAGGTTTCCATGAATTTTACATTCATTGTATCTTTGAAAAAACGTCGTTGCATCGTCCTTCATGGTTGGCCAGTAGTATTTCTTGTGTATCTGGAGAAATAGCTACTTCTTCCCTTGGTGTTCGCCTTCATGCATTTCTTTCATCAAAATCGGGATTTTCACCTCGGTCAGGCACTGTAATAGGTTACCCCAAAAGCTTTTGTGGTACAGGATTCCTTCATGAAACACGAATCTCTTGGCTCTCTGCTTCATTTTGGCTGCGTCCTTCTTGCTGGCAGGGAGTACGCCGTCATGAAGATAACTGAAGTACGACTCTCGCCAGTCCCCAGCGTGGCTCACGTTGAAAACCTCCAATTGATGTGGTGGTATTTGACAATTGGAGTAAGACCTTTGTAGCAATCGGGATTGAGTTTCCATTTCTGGCCAGTAATAGCCGAGGCGTTGAAGGCGACGGTAAAGCGTTACTACCAACGTTTGTCCACAAATTTTGCCATGAACACGGTTAAGATGCGGCTGTGCTTCCTCATCTCCGAGACATCTTGACAAGGAGCCATCTGGGTTTCGATGATATAACATTCCATGAAGGATGAAGAAGCTTTGCATGGTTTTGAGACTGACCTTTCCTTGAGAGAACAAACTGTTTAGTTCTTGAATAATCGGAGTTCTCCAGTCGTTGACTTCAACGCCTTTAGATTATGAGATCTATGTTGACGCCACAGTCCATCTCTTCACGATCAAGGTTTCTTCCAAACCTTTGAATTGTAGCTTTGACGCTAATGTAGCTAAGCAATCAACGTGTTTGTTGTTATTGCGGCCGATATGAGTTATGGTTGCATCGGCAAAGTAGTTCAGTAGCTTTTGTGTATCGGATCTATAAGGGGCCAGCGCCATCTCTTTGAGTGAGTATACTCCATTCATCTGATTAACCAATAATTTAGAGTCGCCTCTTACTTACAGGTGTGTGGCGCCTGCTTGTTTGGATAGTGACAATCCTATGAAGAAAGTTTCGTATTCTGCCGAATTGCTGGTGCACTGAAAGTCCATCTTGAAAGAATGTGAAAAGACTTCACCCGTTGGAGACACTAGAACTATACCCGCTCCTCCAGTATTATTACTAGGAGTAGCAGAACCATCAAAATATAAAAGCCACGCCTCTTCTTTGATAAAAGAGATTTCTGGAAATTCCCCAGGATGGTCTTCATGCAGTGCGGTAATTCCTTCTCCTGGGAATGCTGCTAGCAGGTCCGCCACCGCTTTTCCTTTGATAGCTTTTGGAGGAGCGCATGTTATATCAAGCTCTGACGTTTGGAGAAACCATTTGGCTGACCTTCCTATTAAGGACGATTTTGAGAGTAAGAACTTGATAGGGTCAGCTCTGGATATTAACACCATCTTTTTCGACAATAGATAATGTCTGAATTTTTGCACAGCGTGAACTAGTGCTAAGCATGCTTTCTCTACTTTGGGGTATCTGAGTTCAGCATCCCTCAAAGTACGGCTGAAGTAGTATATAGGGTGTTCAATCCCCTCATCATCTTCTTGGGCAATGAGGGCCCCAAAAACAGCGTCACTAGAGGCAGTGTAGATGCATAACGGTCTTCCTTGCATGGGTTATTTCATAACGGCGGGTGACGACAATATTTGCTGGATCTTTTGAAATGCCTCTTGTTTCCTTGTGCTCCAAATGATACTTGCTCCCTTCTTCATCAAGGGGGTGTGCAGCGATAAGCTGAGCCAAACCAGGTATAAAACGTCGGATATAGTTTACCTTGCCCATGAAGCTCTGAAGTTCTTTCACAGTATGCGGAGGGGGCATTGTGGGAATAGCTTGGGTTTTGGTTGGATCGACCTTGATTCCTTCAGAGGTAACTTGAAATCCTAAAAATTTGCCGGAAGAGACTCCAAAAGCGCAGTTGAGAGGGTTCATCTTCAATTTGTACTCGCGACACCTTTTAAACACTTGTCGTAGGACGTCCATATGGGCTGCTCGAGTCTTTGACCTGACCACTATGTCATCTACGTAATCTTCGACTTTCTTGTGCATCATATCGTGAAAAATTGCAGTCATGGCGCGTTGATAGGTAGCACCAGTATTCTTCAAACCAAAAGCATCACAGTATAGTAAAAGTTTCCGAGAGGAGTTCGAAAAGCTGACTTACTTGCATCGTGTTCATACATCTTTATCTGGTTGTAGCCGTTGTATCCGTCCATGAAAGAGAACATGCCATGTCCGCTGGTAGCATCTACTAGCATGTCAATGTTGGGAAGGGGAAAATCATCTTTGGGACAGCATTTTTTCAGATCTCTGAAATCAACACAACATCTTATTTGGCCGATTTTCTTCTTTACAGGAACTACGTTGGCTAACCAGGTAGGATGGTGAATGGGCTTGATGAAGCCAGCAGTCAACAGCTTCTGAATCTCAGTTTTGATCTGCTCCTCCACGTCGTGCCTGAATTTCCTTGGAGATTGCTTGATAGGTTTAGATCCAGACTTTACATGTATATGATGGGTGACCAGCTTTTCATCCAAGACGGGCATTTCCTTATACGTCCATGCAAATATGTATTGATATTCCTTGAGAAGATTCATGAGCTTTACGCGTTCGTCCTCACGTAAAGTCGAACTGATGGAGATAGGTCTTGGAGATTCTTCATCTCCGATATTGATGACTTCGAGTTCATCGGTTGTGGAGTCGGTGTCGTTCTGCAGCTGTCGTGGAGCATCTGGTACTTCTTCTTGCAGCTTGTCGTTGTGGTTGCATTATATTGGGCGGAGATACTGGGTGATAGCCTCCCCTGCTAATTGCTAACAGCGGCGACGATATACAGTTTTACCTTTCTGGTCCCGATTCTCCATAAAGGTCTGTTCCCTCTTAGTATGGAGGCGAGTTAAGCCTTCGCTTGATGGAGAGGAGTTGGTGCGTCTTGCTAGCGGAGGCGTGTCGAAAGACTTGGTCTCCCTGTTCAGTGATGTGAGCCGGTATTCTTCCTCGATCGACGTCCATGTGGGGAGTGGAGTGCAGTAAACCTTGCTTGACGGTCATTGTGAATTCTCCCTTGGTTCGAACAGTTCCACGCCACAAATCGGTGCACAAGGAGACAATGACGCAGGTATGCGAATAACTTCTTCGTTCAGCATGGTTTTCAGGCATTGGTGATACGTCGAGGGGACGATCCTATCATAATGAAGCCATGGTCTTCCCAGTATCATATGGTAGTCTGGTTCCTTCTCTATCACTTCAAATTTTACTTTCTACCGGATAGGTCCTACTGATACATTCAAATTAACATACATGTATGTATTGGTTTGGTTTCCTTCGAAGTTTGTCATCGTGGTAGGCTGCCGTGTGACTGCGCCTGGTCGAACCATGGCTGTCCTGAGAGTTTTAAGAGTAATAACGTTCGAGGATGCTCCGGTGTCGATAAGAGATCTTTTGAATTCTGAACCTTTGATGTGTGTAGTAACATGAAAGGCTCTGTTGTGACCTTCCTCTTCCATCATGTCGTCTTCGGTAAACGTGACGTTGTTTATAGACACCTATGATGTTTTCAAGGCTTGATTACGCGAAGGGCGCAAATGTGCGTCTAGAGCTATATGATTGATTGCAGCAAACGTTTCCACTCGTTGGTCCTTTGAGAGGTGTAGAAGTTCGCACAAACTTTTCACTAAAGAAGCCGCCTGCTGGTCCACTGGCCGTCGGTTGGTGGTGAAGCTATTGATTTGAGGACGGTCATCGGTTGAAGAGTTAGTCCTAATTGTTGGATCCTCTGGAGCGTGGAAACTGCTTAAATCTGACGTGAGCTTGACGAGGAAGTTGAGTATGTTCCCTATCGCCTATTTCATCACTTCCATGTTCCTCGTGTGTATTTCCTATACTCGAGCCAATTCTACCAGGGTCGGGATTTCTCTATTGACTGTGCGATCAGATGGAATGCTGGAAGGATGAACGTCACCACTTGAAGGATCTCGCTCGGAGTTTTGAGTTGAATTGATCCTAAGACCAACCATTTTGAATTTTGAAAGAATTGAAATGGAATTGAAAATTGATCTTGCAACCGAGAGATTAATCTCCCACTGTGGTCGCCAGTTGTTTTGGTATAAAAACTGATTCTGCTGTTTTTAGTAATTTGGGGTGTGTTGGTGAGAAACGAGTTCAAACCCTAAACAAATGCACTGCACGGGAATGCTTTTAGGTTCGAGAAATCAATCTGTAAGACTCTGGCCTAAACCAATAAATGGCCGTTCCAGATTCAATTCGGTCACAAGGTGAAGGAGAGGGTTTATCTTAGGGAGGGAAGCAGAGAAGGTGTTTGAAATCAGAGTGTTGAAGGTGTGGCTATTTATGACTCGCATATCAGAAAAAGGTTTCTGGCTACTTGTGTTTATAACACTTGTGTTCTTCCTGTTTCGAAATAGATTGAAAATCTATTTATACAAGTCATTGAGCGCACCCTGATCTCTTAGAAAGTGGAGGAAGTGAAGTAGCGGAGAAGTGGGTTTGTGCGGAAGGTAGTGATCATCGTATCTCCGTTGTTATGAGGGATGATTGATCACACGTTCTCCCATTTCTCTTATTACTGATAACCCTCCGTCTTTCCTGACACGTTCTCGTAATGGACGCGTTGCACGCCGCACGCTGTAAACCGCCAGACCAATACCCCAATTAGCATCCCCTAGTTTGTGACATGTTTGATGTCTCAGATAAGTGGTTTAAGTCGTGGGACCCGTCGCGAAGAATAGCATGGTGCTATTAGGTGAAACAACTAAGTTGTTTATAATGCCGACATAAAATATCGGAGGTGTTCGATGCATGTGAAGCATTGCTTTTAAACAAGCAGCTCGAGACAATCAGCATGCCTGAAGCATCGTTGTCTTAGAGCTTATTAAATAAGTCGCGGATTAAGCATCTTAAAATGGCGGCACGCCAGACCACCTTTGGGTGATCGTTTAAAGGCCGCCTGGATGAGCCACCACTTGTTCGATTGCTCCCTATGACAGAGTGGAGACCGGTGATCATCGAGGTACCTCGCTGATCGTCTAATATTTAATCCAAGTTGTCCGACCAAGCTGGTGAAGTTGGATGGACTAGATGGTTTGCGGCACATGTTTTCCGCCATTGATAAAATTTAGGTTTTGTCCCTTCTTTGGACGATCAAATCCAAGCAATGTGTGCTAATTTGAACGGACCGGTTGGGCATGCATGGAGACGAGATGCCATCGTGCATGCTTACACCTCTCGGTCCCTCAAAAATTAAATCTAGGCCACTCGATTCGGTCGGCGAAGGTGAGTGGCCACGTTTAATTTGCGACCGCCGCAAAGCGTGAATTAGGGTTTTGAACAGCTGCGGCCATTCTAGTACGATCGAGCAACTAGATGTTCCATTGACCTCCCTCAGGCAAGTTGATCGAACATGGATACAGTCAGGCCGGCGGTGATCGTACTGACATCTTCGGGGTTGCCTGAGATTGAATCTAAGCCGCTCAACTAGGCTGCCGAAGATGGATGGTTGCGATTGGTTTGCGACAGTAGGGTGTTGCCGCAAACGCAATTTTAGGGTTTTCAAAGCAGCGCGTTCAAGCTACTTTGGGCAAACGATTTGGTATGTTCCGGTTTTTCCATGGAGTGGTCGCTCGACCAAGGGAGAAGTTGGGCCATTGGTGAACGCATTGGCACTTCTTTGGTTGTTCGAGATGCGATCCAATTCGTCTAACTAGGCCGACAAAGTTGGATGGTCATGATCGATCTGCGACAGCTGTGTATCGCCGCAACCCAAATTAGGGATTTGATCACAACGCGTTTGCTCGAGTTTAGGCGATCGATTTAGCGCCCTATAGACTTGCCTCCGGCAAGTCGATTGTTCAAGGGGAAAGCGGGACCGCTAATGATCATGCTGATACTTCTTTAATCGCCTGTAGGAAGATATAAGCCGTCCAACTAGGCTGGCAAAGTTGGACGGTCGTGATGTGTTTTTGAGACTCTTCTTAACAGTCTCAGCTCGTTTGAGCTATTTTGTACAGCGCGATCACCCATATTTGGGTTCGGTGTTCAAAGCGTTGGTAGCTGAGGGAATGAGACTCGATCGACCAGGGCACTAGTGGGCCCATCGATGGTCACTGTGGTGAGTCCCTAGTTCTGTTAGGAGTAAGCTATGCTTATTAAATCGTGTGGACAAGTTGTATGGCCGTGATCGTTTCTGAGACTGACATTAACAGTCTAGATTTTCTTTTAAGGAATAAATATGTGTTCGATCACGCTAGCTTTAAAGTGAGCCGGTACAAGACTCTCTTCGTCGGAGAGTGATATAGCCTGTGTGTGTATTTTCATGCAGATCTCAATACTGGCATTTCGGGAGATTCATGCTACTCTGCTGAGAGTGAACACTTCATCGTCATGTCATGTCAATAATGAGAGTTCGACTGAGAACATAGTATAATAAAATATCAGGCAGGTCAATGTATTAGTAACTAATGCGATAGGTTGAATTTTATAGAATATCTGGGATTGATGCACCATTCTGATAAAATTTCATAAATATGTCGAATTACTCAATACATATATAAGTAAAGAGGTTTGAACACTCATCACTTTTAAATAGCTTTTATTCCTTTGCAGGATGACAGCACATTAAATACAGGGTTTTACAATTTTGACCCTGCACTAAAAACCACCATCAACATGTGTATAACACAAAGTCTATGTAGCTATACGACTTAGTCTCACTAGAAGATAGAATAGAATAGACTTCTGAGTGACATATAAGTTTTAGTCTCCATATACCTTTTGTTGATGAAGTTCCTCCAAGCTCTTCAGTAGATTTTCTTCTTCAATTGGTGGATGTCGTCAATTCTAATGCTCAACTACACACTTTTATCCTAATCCGAGACATAACTATAAGTAGACTAGAAATAAAGTATATAGTTTTGATTAACTAAACTTGACAAACAAGTTTGAGATAGCAATGCTTGCGAGTTCGATCGAGCAGTGCTCTAACAGTAACAAAAAATAATAGAGACGCCTTCAATAAGATGATAAAGACTTGTGACATCAACTACACTAAAATTGACATATAATTTAAACACTAAATTACCAATTAAAAAACTAATCTAATAATTAGTACCTACATAGTATAATTATAAGTCATTATAACACAAACATTTGTATACTAATAATAAGGATGAAGGTTATTTTGGTTGTATGGATAATTATAATATATTGGTTTTTGGGACCTTGAGGTGCTTGATACGTCTGATTTGGTTGTTTTATGATTTTTCTCTGTAATATTTCTTTTTGTTTTAGGGTTGAAAATCCTTATCTATTATTGCCACATCTCTCGCCTGTTGATTTTGACGAGCTTGTACTTTTTGTGATCTTAATTAGCCTTTCTAGTAAAAGTAGTTATTGTGCTTGTTAATAAGGTTATTTCTTCTTTGGTGAATATATAAGAGCTAGCACTATGGTTGACCTCATCCCTTCCCTATCCCTCAAATGTAGGTAAGGGATGGCACTTGGAAGGAAGTCTTGCTATGGTGCCCTCTCATCCCTTCCCTACATGAGACGCGTACTCAGTACCCGTATGAATAGTGCCATACGCGTGCTCAGTGCCAGTATGAGTCAACTGGTTGACTTGATCAAAAAACGAGTACTCAGTACGCGTTTCATAGGTTTAAGAACACAGAAACAAGGTTCAGTCGACCATTTTAGATAAGTTCAATTCATAGGACAGTGAGTCATTCGGAATCGTTGAGACATCGAAGTAGTGTAAGTTTAATTCATGATATGTATATCTCAATTTCTAAGTTTCCAACTGCTAAACACATTTTAGATAATTATGGGTTCGGTTCCATTTTCAAAGTACAATATCCAAAACTACAAGACAACTGCCTAACTATCGATATATTTGAAAGGTGGTGGCATACCACCAATACATTTCACTTCCCTAGTTTTGAAATAGGGTTTACCCCATTAGACTTCACCCAAATTACCGGAATTCCTATTGGCATAGGTATGCCCATATCATTAGGTACAATTAGTACTGAGGAAATACATGTCATGGCTCCCAATACCATAGACTGTTTTCTCCCATATCTTGAGGAGAAATGTACTCCTAGAAAAAGGAAAGTCCAAGATTCAATTAATGTACTCCTGATTACGAGCGCTTTTTAAAGTGCGGTCGTTCCGATTTTCGCCAAAACTTCCACAAATTTATTAAAAAGCACTTCCCAAAACACTTTCTTATCCGGATAATTGTGATAACCAATAGCAACATACTGAGTAATCATGTGATGATCTTCCAAAGTAGTAAATCTCGTTCTGTGTTTCCTTTTTTCCCTTTGAGTCTCTGACATTGATGAGCAAAACAAAAATTAAAACTCTTACTTAAACAAAAATTAAATTAGAAAGATTTAAGAGAAGAAATCAATTGATGTAGGAAGAAGAAATTGATTTGGTGTGGTTTGAGTAGAAAATTAGAGTGGTATTTATAGAGGATTTTGAAAAAATGTCCGTTGGGATCCGACGGTGTAGAAAATAGAGTCGTTATTAACGATGGATAGTTAGGATCGGGTGCGAGAGAGGTGTGAACGAGAAAAGGTCAAACAAATATAATTCCCGAAACGCGTACTCAGTAGCCATGTAAAAATCTACGCGTACTGACTACGCGTATCAACGGCTTTACGGGTACTCAGTACGCGTAAAGCGTAAAATAATACGGGTACTGAGTACCCGTGCGATTTCCATTCCCTACAAGGGTGATCAGATCTGATCAGCCTTGTAGGGATACACCAACCATCCCTTCCCTACACAAAATTTGGGAGACCATAGTACATGGTATTTTTGGGTTTTGAGGGATGGAGAGGGATAGGGAAGGGATACCCCTCTCCATAGTGCTAGCTCTAAGACAATCAATAAGTTTAGATAATGCGACGGTACTCAAGATTGAATCTTCCAATGATGTGGTAGGTGGTGTGATTTGTGGTGGCGTGATGAGGTTGTCAACCTATCAATAATAATTCTCTATTTCTACACAAATCTATAAAGGAGTAGTGGGGCAAGTCGAGTTCGTATCCACAGGGAGGTGTGAGTTTTAAGTTATTACTTGTAACAAATTGATGTTGTTGAAAGACTCAAATTTTGAAAATTTCAAAGTTTGTAATTCAATTTATGAGATGGAATTGACTAGAGATTCATTCGCCACTACCAAACAAGATATTATTAATCATACAAGTTTTACTTTCAATAAATTTCGATTGTTAACAACTTTTAGACAAGTTATAAGCTCAACTAATCTTTAGATTCTTTAATTCACCTCATAGAATAAGTTCTCTAGCGGATTCTAATCAAATGAACCATCTAAAATAAGCTCTCTAGGTGTAATTCAATCAATTGATAAATTTGTGAATCAAGTTGCTCCTAGCCACATGTTCATAAGCTCGACACGTTAACCTAGGGTTATCTTTTACACACTATTGCATACAAAATCCCTTTGAAACAAATAGTGCACCGCTATATATGTAAAGATTACTCTAACAATCACGGATCAAAGTTATCTATACTAGCATTAGAGTTGCATACGAAATACCTAATTGCGCACTTAGATACCTAACATACTTCTCATGGTCATATAAACGGTAAAAGATAATCAACAAAAGATATTTTTGAAATAATAACTTGCTTGAATTGATTAATAAAACATTCTCGGAGTTTTGAAATCCTCCCCAATCAATATTAGAATTAGCTACTCATACTGAGGTTCATGGCAAGCATTAAATTTAAAAGAAGATGGAAAGCAAACACTTGGTTTAGAAAATCCTGGAACTTCAAATCCAGGTGAGCTGGTGATGAAGAACTGGTTGGGAACTTCTGTCAGACGCCTGCTGTGTCGTTTCCTGTGTAAAAAGAGGTCCCTTTGTTCTGTTTCTGCGCCTCACCTTTATAGCTCTTCTGCCCTGTAAAATCGTGACCTGATCAATACCCAATAATCCTCCACATTCACAAACCCTACCAGCTTTTAAATCACAGTCATTCATCTCACAAAACTGACGGCCAAGACAACACTTTGCTGGCTGTTTTCACGGCAATAAACTCCTTCCATAACTGAGATAAATTGGGCCCAAGTCTTCGTATTCTGCTGGCTTCTAACATGAGTCCTAGCCATTGCCAAACATGCCTCAAACATAGCCATGGAACCATTGCCAGACGCTGCACACAAGCAAAGCAGAACCGCACTTCTCGTTCTCCATCTCGACTGCCAATAAACCTCATACACTTCCTTGTTTAGATGACCAGAGAATGGTGCATTAACTGCAGCTGCCAAAAACTCGAACGGAACTCCAACAATTCCACCTGATTCTACCAGCACTAAGTCAGTTCCTTCCTTGTCATCTCCATCAAGTCCTACCACTCTGTAAAGCAGCAACAATCTTTCAACTGCAGTTCAACTTGATTCCAGGCCATAGTCCATACCCATTTCAGCTCACAATTGAACCCAACTAGTCCATCCACACAATTCACAAGGCCATGGTAGCAGCATCACTATGTTCACTGCAATACTCGCCCAAGACCCTGTCAACTGCAACTTATTTAAGTCACAGCAGCAGCATCTCCTCGGCTATATTTCAGGCCAACAATTCACCAAACTCATCTCCTTCTTTTGCAGAAAACAACACTTCCTTATAATCTCGAGCACAAACTCCATTACAGCGTCAGCACAAGATGGTCAGCAGAATCATTGTTCTTAACAACACATTCTCTTCCTATTCTCCAGCTGAGATGACAACCACAACTCCATACATTCATGGAAGTAGCAACAAATCATTCAACAACTAATTCTTAGCTTCAGTACCATCCTCTCACTATAACCCTTCAAACCAACAACACAATGTACCCACAGAAACTAGTGGTTGTGCTATTCTGTCGAACAAGTAATCTACACAACCTGGTGATGTTGTTGTATGTCGAACAATCATCTTCTACACTCTCCATTTCCTTGTGTTAGTATTTGGTCGGTCAGGTTAGGTATCTCGACCCATGACCAAATCCATTTAGTATACCCGCATATATTGGGCTAAATAGTTGAATGTGGGAGACGTGGGAGAATCAGTTTCTCCAATCGGTTTTGACTGAGAAGTACTCGTACGACTTCTTACACTTCCCTGAATGGCATATATAAGAGTATAAGTTACTCTTATCTAGGTTAAGTGAAACTGCCGCAAGGTTTAGGGTTTACACAAAAACAATATCTCTTCCATTACTTCTCTAGGAGACTAGGGCGTGAACAAGTAGTATATTCTCTAGTAGATTATATTAAAGACTTCACTGCAATCAAAGAAAGAAAAAGGATTCTCAAACAAGAGGCTCGTAACAGCAATCATTCGATCCTGGGGATTTCGGATCTTCCGCAGGTAAGTTCCTATCCGAATCCATTTACTTTGATTCATGTTTTTGTAACAGTGGTATCATAGCCAGGTTTTGTATTGCTTGATTCGCATATTTGAGTCTTCTTTGATGTGTTCTGTGATTGATAAAAAAATTTTATTTTTCATATGTTGATTGATATGAATCTGTTGATTATCATGATTGTAATGGTGGTAATAATCTGTTTTATACCTACATGAGCTTTTGTTGTGGAAGTATGATCAATGAATCATTTTTCTGTTATGGTTGAGAACATGTTTATAAGTTAAATCCATGTTGGTTTGTTGTTTTGATTCCTTGATCATATGCAGTTTATATTATGGTGTTTTTTTGATGCATCCGTGGTGTTTGCTTTTTGTTTCGTATGAAGACATGGGATTGCTCTGTACTTTTTTCTATGATGTGTGGTTGGGTTCTAAACCCATGTGAGCTTCTATACCCGATCAAGGAATGCAGTAAGTAATGGACTTGGTGTCCAGTACTTGGAAAGTATATGAAGGAGGGTTTATTATATTTGTTGTAATGAACTTATAGCTCCGTATACGTCTGCTCGGTATGATGGTAGAAACCAAAAAACGGTTGTGTACTGTGTTCTGGACTGTTTTGCTACTCGCGTCATTTTTCATTAGTTGAAAATGATCTTTGAGATGGGTTCTTAGTTGTACAGTGAAGCAAAATGATTTTGTATCTTCATGTTTTCTCTATACCATGATCCTTGAATGATTTATATTATCTTCATGTTGCTTGTGGAAAGTCACCATGTTTTTGCTGTGTGAATCATTTTTTTCTAAGTTTTCTGAAAATGATGTTAGTATTCATCCGGAGAATGAAAATGAGTTTTAAGTGGGCTTAGTGACCAAATGGACTTAGTGTCCAGCACCTTAAGCGTAAATTTTTGGTGGACTATATATATTTGTTATGTAAAGTCCAAAGTTGTTTTTTTTGGGTGTATACAGTATGTTTCCGGCAACAGTATACTACGTGTATACAATGCTTCTGGATATTGTGGAGATGCTCGTGACATTTTCATTAGTTGAAAATGTTTTCGTGAGATGTATACGTTAGGAAGCAGTAACATGCTAGTTGGTGTAGTGTCTTTTTCTCATAACTTGCTTGCTAAATGAAAATTCTTGACATGAATGATATGATCACATGTTGTTTTGTGTGTGTTTTGACATGCTAGTGAAATGACAATTAGTGGTGCAGTTGGTTTAAGCTATGTGTTTTACCAATAATCACTTGTCCGAATTAATTAATAAATTTCGTGTTGAAGTACACATTTGGGTGATGATTATGAGCCTAGCGAAATTTCGATCCTAAATTTGTGTGTAAATGTTATTTTTATTAATTATATTTTGAGACAGTATTTCGAATGTATACATAATAATAATGTCAATCTTTGTGCATAATACGTGTAGAAATGAGTATCGAGAATTTGATTGCTGATCTCACCAAGGGATACAAACTAGATCGAAAGAACTATGACATGTGGAATAGGAAAATTCAGTTTCTGTTCGACTCCAAAGATCAAACGGAACTGTTAACAAATGAGATGGTCCGACCTCAAGAAGGTAATTCTGTACAAGCCCGTCGTGACCTTGAAGCCTACAAAGCTTGGGTTAAGAAAGATCGTCATGCACGCTATGCTATGTTGAGTAGCATGAATGATGATCTAATTGGAGAATATGAGAATTATCCAACATCCAAGCAAATGTGGGATCAGCTAAAATTTTATTTTGGTGGTACGTCCACTACTAGACTTCGCAGCTTAGTGCTGAAATTCGAGGTTTATAGAAAAGATCCCAAGCATTCAATGACTGAACATCTTAGGATGATGTCGTCAATGATACGTGATATAAAATCTGCTGGGAATGTTCTTACTGATGAACAACAAGTTTTAGCTGTGATAAGGTCATTGCCTGATTCTTGGGTGCATATGAAGCAAATTTTGACTCATAATGAAGACATCAAGAATTTTTCGGATATCTCTCGACACGTTGAGCTTGAGGCTGAGCGCCAAGAGGCGACACGTGTGGCTGCCTTGTATGCTCAAGGTGAGCGCAAACCTCAGGGTAAGTGCAAGAACGATAGCCGAAAAGATGTCAGTAAGTCAGAAAGGCAGCTAAGCGCCGTCGTGGCAAGCGAGCTGGTAAAAAGGATAAGCCCAAGATGAAATGTTACAATTGTAGCAAAAAGGGACATTTTAGCCGTGAGTGCACTTAGCCGAAAAAGGTACCTTTTTCACCTAACTCCGTAAATATTTGTGTTTGTACACATGTATTGGTTGCTCACTCTCTCCCTGAATGGATTGTAGATACGGGAGCAACAAGACATGTAGATCGAGATCGAGCGGGGTTCGTAAATTATCGACGTATTTCACGTGGTACACAAAGAGTTTACATGGGCAATGGCTCAAGTGAGGAAGCTGTGGGAGTTGGTACTTATCAACTTCATATGCGCTCTGGACGCATTTTAACACTTCATGATGTGCTCTATGTACCTGGAATTCATCATAATTTACTTTCAGTTATTGCACTTCTTAGTTTTGGATATTCTTTTAAAATCGAAGACGGTAGGTTGGACATCATATATGATGGTATTTTGTTTGGACAAGGTTATTTAAGTAATAACTTCTTTAAATTAGATTTGTTTAATTCTTTGTCTTCTGATGTTTTAGTAACTAATGCTAGTAGTAGTGTTGTTGATGATTGTATGACTTGGCATGCTAGACTAGGCCACATTTGGCAAGATAGGATGACAAGGTTAGCTCGAGAAGGCCATCTTGGCTCACTCGCTAAAGTTTCCTTACCCATTTGTGAACCCTGTCTAGAAGGCAAAGCTTGTCGAAAGCCTTTTGGTAAGGCTAAACGTGTTATTCAACCTCTTGAGTTGGTACATTCTGACATCTGTGGACCTATGAATGTTAAAGCTAGGCATGGTTATTCCTATTTTCTTACATTTATTGATGATTATACGCGATCTGGTTATGTATATTTGATCGCTCACCGCTACGAAGCCTTGGATTGTTTCAAGCGCTTTGTAGCAGAGGTTGAGAATCAAACTGGGAAGAGTTTGAAGACTCTCCATACTGACCGTGAACGCGAATAATTATCTGATATGTTCAAAGAATTTTGTGAGACAAAGGGTATAACTAGGCAGCTTACTATTCCCTATACTCCGCAACAAATGGTGTTGCCGAGAGACGGAATAAAACATTATTAGATATGGTTAGATCAGTGATGGTGCAAGCCAACCTCCCAATATCTTTCTGGGGGGATGCTATTATGACTGCGGCCTACATTTTGAACCGTGTCCCGTCACAGTCAGTTCCTACCACACCATATGAACTCTGGAAAGGCGAAAACCCCAATTTAGGGAATTTGCGCCCATGGGGTTCAGATGGTTTTGTTCACAACACTTATCACACGTATGGGAAACTAGGACCTAGATCAAGAAAGCTTACCTTTATAAGGTATTCTGATTGCTCAAAAGGTTATGTGATGTATGGTGAACATCCAAGTGGAGGAATGACTGAAGTAGAGTCCAGAGATATTGTTTTCATTGAAGATGATTTTCCTCGCATCAGTGACATTAACAAGGACTTGGATCTCTTTGAAATAGAAGAGAATGTTGACATCTTGCCATTTTCTAGCGAAGGTAGGGAATTAGTTTCTCAACCTATACCCGCTGAAGATAGTGGGAGTGATCTTCATCCTAGTGGGAGTATCACACTAGATCCCCAAGACCTTGAGACACGCAAAAGTAAGCGTCAAAAAGTACCCCGTCGTCGTTTTGAGGTTGAAGTGGGAATATTAATGTGTGCTGCGAGTGTTGAGGATGAACCTACTTCTTATGAAGAAGCGGTTTCATCACCTGCTAGCGGCAAATGGATTGTTGGCATGCAGAATGAAATAAAATCAATGAAAGACAATGATGTTTGGGATTATGTTGACCTTCCGCCTGGGCGAAAGACTATTGGAAACAAATGGGTTTTTAAAATTAAACGCAAGGAAGATGGTTCAATTGACAAGCACAAGGCTCGCCCAGTAGCGAAGGGATATACCTAACAGGAGGGTATTGACTATGAGGAACCTTTTTCCCCTGTGGTGAGGTTTTCCTCAGTTCGTCTCATGCTTGCTATAGTCGCACATTTGGATTTAGAATTGTACCAAATGGATGTTAAAACTGCATTTCTCAATGGATAACTGGACGAAGAGACTTACATGTCTCAACCCAAGGGTTTTGAGGTCAACGGACAAGAGCGCAAAGTTTGTCGTCTCAAACGTTCTATTTATGGCCTTAAGAAATCGTCTAGACAATGGTATATGCGTTTCCATCAGTCTATCACCTCTGCTGGTTATGAGATGATTGAGGAAGACCATTGTGTGTATATTAAACGATCCAAGGAAAGTATTCTTATCCTGGCATTGTACGTCGATGATATACTATTAGTTGGTAATGATCTTGAAGGTATTGTCGCCACTAAGAAGTGGTTGTCCTCTAATTTTGAAATGACGGACATGGGTGAAGCTAATTATGTATTAGGTGTTAAGATCACACGAGATCACTCAAGAAAGATTCTTAGTTTGTCCCAAGAGACTTACATAAAGAAGATTCTTGAACGTTTTCGAATGCATGATTGCAAACCCGTTGATACTCCTATGGATAAAACTTTGGTCCTAAGTAAAGATCAATGCCCAAAGAATGAAGAAGAAAAGAATTATATGTCCAAAGTACCTTATGCATCTGCAGTTGGGAGTCTAATGTACGCTATGTTGTGTACTAGACCTGACATAAGTTTCGCAGTGGGTATGGTAAGCCGTTACCAAAGTAACCCTGGACCGTATCACTGGAAAGCGGTCAAAAGGATATTCTGTTATCTTAAAGGGACTGCTGATCTTCCCCTTTGTTACCATGGAGATGATATTAGACTTAATGGATTTAGCGACGCCGATTGGGGAAACGATAAAGATGAGTACAAGTCTACTTCTGGTTATGTGTTTAAACTAGGAGGTGGTGCAATCACTTGGTATAGTAATAAACAGAAGTGTGTTGCTCTTTCCACAATGGAAGCGGAGTATGTTGCACTTTCAGCAGTTGTCCAAGAAGCTGTATGGTTAAGGAGATTTCTTAAGAGTCTTGGTGTCTCTGAAAATGCAAAGGATGTGGTGGTGCTTCATAGTGATAGCACATCAGCTCTTGCATATGTGAAGGATCCCAAATACCATGGAAAAACCAAGAATATTGGTAGGCGATTCCATTTCATACGTAATATAGTTGCACAAAGAAAGGTTGTTCTTAGACATATCTCCACGAAAAAGATGTTGGCTGACCCTTTGACCAAGCCAATGCTGAGAGTTGTTCTCCAATCTCATGTAGAGAACATGGGATTGACTAGGATTTGATATGTAGAACATTTGATTATTGTTTGATGACATTATTATTATTTTTGAGTGAATAATGAGTATTGATTGTTTTCTTGATAAAATATGTTATATAGAATTCATATATACTATTCATGTATACATGTATTTGAAGTTGTCTACAGGCAAGAATCAGCCTACTCACACATGTGATTCGCCTTGGCGCTTTGTATAGCGAGCAAGATGAGACAAGAGAAAAGAAGTTTTTGGGAATTTGTATTTCAAAATCTACCTGTTTTTGTAACAGTCTTTTGATTCTTTTCTAAACTGTATAAGTCTCTTTAGTATGTCTAAGATGAGATCTCAAAGAGATCATTCATTAAGTTTGACCACCACTTAATGAAGCCTGTTATAAAGCCAGATGTGATTTTCTAAATAGTCTTTATCTGTATGACTGGGTTTAGAAATTCAGGTTAGGCGCTTTTTAGCGACTAGACTAAGATCTGTATGGTGTATATTTCTAACGCAAGACATGCCCACTTAAGTAGGAGAACACCATAGCATATTCATACTCTATATGCTAAGTAGACCAAATATGGGAGCAATGATTGATTCCCTGCTTCGTTGCTGTGTGAGCCACTGGATTAATATCCAATTCTTTTACCCCTTTGACTTGGATTTATGTCATGAATAGGATACTTAATGACGTTACTTTAGCATGTTTTCTAATATGATGCATATTACCGTAATATGATACATGTCTAGAAAAGCTATTAAGTTGAATTGGATTGATATGGATTTCTTGGAAGAAAATTTGATGATATACCATGAATTGTGATTCATTGCTGGCCAGCGTTTTTCGTCTGTCGAAAATCATAAATACAATTTATATTTGTGGGTACAATACTGCTTCTTCGAGGGATTAAGAGTATTGCGCCGGGTGTATTCAAATTATCTGAGGTGAAAACGAGAGGTTAGTAAGTGATGTACTTTGGTTAGTTTGATTAAAACTTAATCATTGTACTCCTGCCATTTTTGTGATGCTCTTGAGGTCGCACACCCTATATCCAGTATGAAGAGTTTTGTAATGTAACAAAGAGAGTATTATATTATATGCGGGCAAGTGGGAGATGTTAGTATTTGGTCGGTCAGGTTAGGTATCTCGAACCATGACCAAATCCATTTAGTATACCCGCATATATTGGGCTGAATAGTTGAATGTGGGAGACGTGGGAGAATCAGTTTCTCCAATCGGTTTTGACTGAGAAGTACTCGGACGACTTCTTCCACTTCCCTGAACGGCATATATAAGAGTATAAGTTACTCTTATCTAGGTTAAGTGAAACTTCCGCAAGGTTTAGGGTTTACACAAAAACAGTATCTCTTCCATTACTTCTCTAGGAGACTAGGGTGTGAACAAGTAGTATATTCTCTAGTAGATTATATTCAAGACTTCACTGCAATCAAAGAACGAAGAAGGAATCTCAAACAAGAGGCTCGTAACAGCAATCATTCGATCCTGGGGATTTCGGATCTTCCGCAGGTATGTTCCTATCCGAATCTATTTACTTTGATTCATGTTGTTGTAACACCTTGTAATTGAAATATGATGCAAACCCATAGCTCCATTCAGTGTAAACCAGTCTCAATCATCAACTTTTACTGCCACAGTCCACCACAACGACATCACTTTCTAGCTGTATAGACGGAGTAAAGAGGGGATGCAAGAAATTCTTCTTTCCTGGCTCTCTTGAGTTCAAATACAACCCAAACTTCTACTTCATCTCGATCTCCCATTTCTTCAAGAATAAACACCAGAACCCATTATTTCAGTAGCCTCAGATCCCCTTTCTTGTTGATGTTTTACTCATAATTTCTCCCACAGTCGATCCATAATTTATTCATCATTTACATGCCACCAGCTCTATCTCCTTCAAATCAAACAAGCCACCAAAACCCATTGTTTCTGTGTTGTTCTCGAGCTCCCGAAACTATCCTTCATCTCCACCATTAATTACTGAATTTCAAGTTCAGTTATTCCTTCAACTTTTCTATCCAAAACTTCCACAACCCGAGCCATTAACGTCCCCTTTCCTGACCTAACCTTCTTGGCAGATGAGCATTTGGTCGTGGCTAGCAGTGACGGCAACAAGTCTTTGAGAACCTCCGGCAGTTTTTCACTCTCATCTCATGTCTCTGCTAGTGAATTGGATTCTCGATTTGGTTTGAGACCTAATTTTATCTCCTACACACTTTTTCCACCAGCACACATTGCAATGCCCATGTGTAAACTCCACTGAACTTGTGTGAAGTCCAGTTCTTCTACAGGAGTGTAGAAATTTCTGAGCCAGTGTTATTTAGGCCCATGATAAATGGTTGACTACCCATGACTGCCACCACACAAGTTCTATTTTGGTATAAACAGATTGAAACTATGATAGGACCATATTTTGGGAATTTTCCTGATATAAAACATTTAAGAGAAATAAAGAAGTTAGTGGCGCTTTTCCTTCCTTTTCGCAACTTCGAGCTATTGTACCTAAAAACATAGAAAAGAAGCGTAATATACAAAATTCCAAGAGATAAGAAAAGTGTAAGAAATCGTTATCGAATTGGATGTTTTAGACACCTATCATAGCGCTTGTCGTTCGGTTCTTTGATACCGTAATTTTTGTATCCTAGGATGAGCCTTGTGTTTATCAGATGAAGTTGAAACTATAGGAGGATTGTCAAACAACGATTTAGGTTGTCTGTATTTCTTGAAAGGGACCATTGTGATAATTGTTGTTAGGTTGAGGTTGTCAAATGATTTTCGAAAATGGGTTCCAATTGGAGTGGTAGGATTACAGTTTGAAGATGAATTTTTATTAAATGAAAAAACTTCAATTGCAATTGGTGTTACACTTTTATCTTCCTCCATAACCTCCTCTCTCACAACTTCGTTCTCAGTTACAAGAACAATATCATTTGGTATCGGAAGTTCATGATCATGTATTAAAGGTTTGTGGTTATTTTTGAAATATTCATTTCTCACAATTAAAACCTGTTAGAGCACTGCTCGGTCGAACTCGCAAGCGTTGCTATCTCAAGCTTGTGTGTCAAGTTTAGTTTCCAAAACTATAAGTCTTCATTTCTAGTCTACTTATAGCTAAGTCTCAGATTATGATATATGTGTAGTTGAGCTTTAGACTTCACGGAGTTCCTCGATTGAAGATGAAGAACTACTAAGGGGAGCTTGTGGAACTTCATTAACAAAAGGTATGTGCAGACTTGAACTCATCTATCACTCAAAAGTCTATTTCTACTCTATCTCCTATTTGAGACAAAAGTCTTATAGCTATATAGACTTCAAATTATACACATTTGATATTTCGAGCTAATTTTAAATCGCTTACATATTTCTCGAAATATGTGTTGGTAAGCTTTCGCTTTAACCAAGTTCATCTTTTATTCTTGACGAAAGTCAAAATATGATCATGTGAAAATCACCTGGTAACATCTTATATGATTTGTTTGAGACATGTTAGAGCACTGCTCGGTCAAACTGGCATGCGTTGCTATCTCAAGCATGTTTGTCAATGTTAGTGATCAAAACTATAAGTCTTGATTTCTAGTCTACTATAGCTAAGTCTCGGACTAGGATAGTAAGTATAGTTGAGCTCAAGGACTCCATGGCGATTCATCATACAAGACGAAGATCTACTCAAGGAACCGGTGGAACTTCTCGACAAAAAGGTATGTGGAGACTTGAACTTATCTGTCACTCAAAAGTCTATCTATTATATCTCCTACTTTTTGAGACAAAAGTCGTATGATATATATATAGACTATGGTTATATATATTTGGCATTTCGAGCCGAGTATACCTCGCCTATTTATATCTCGAAATATGTGTTGGTAAGCTTTTCGCTTCGACCAAGTTTATCTTTACATAGTGACGAAAGTCATGATATGTTTCAATCACTTTGAAAACTGCTTTGAAGAGAAATGGTGTAACAACTATATAACGTCCTCTAAGAATGTTTCAATGATTGGAATGAGAGTTTAGATTACATAACCAATGGATTCCATGAACCGAAGTTTCCAAACTTTGTTGACCAAGAGAACCGGAAGTATGGAAAGTGCCAAGTCCGCGAACAGCCGAAGTTCTCAAACCCGAGAATTTCTGCTGGAGTTGACAAACTACTTGCGTGAGCTAAGTCCGCGAGCCCAGTCCGCTAACCGGCGAAGTTCTCATCCCGAGAATTTTTGCTGGAGTTTGTAAACTCTATCCAGTGTCTTAAGTCCGCGAACCTAGTCTGCGAAATTGAGAAGGTTATATATCTAAAGATGATTTCTGAACTTAATCTTAAAAGACTGAGGAATGCATTTGAAAACCGTGGATATTAAAGTTCATGAACCGATTCGAGTGAATCAAATCATCTTTTCTTCAATTGTGTCTTATCTAGTTACATAAGATTTCCTTGCAATTGAACTACTCTCTAACTAGTTCATTTGAGTCATTTGAACTAGTTATGGTGAAGAAGAACATGGTTGGTATGAAATGCTCATATGGTTAACCTTTCGGTGAAACTATTTTTGAACCAACAATGCACACGTTTGGGTACGGTTAACAAACCTAGAAGCGTGCAGTTCATTTGTATATAACAAGCTAAGTTTCGAACTAACAGTTGAGAAATATTAGCTTGAATCTAAATCAGGTTTTCATCTAACGGTAAATACTGATTTCTTTGTTACTAAGGCAAAACCCTAATTTGAAAGACTATATAAGGGGACATCTAGCAACTCTGCAAAACTAATCCTCACACCTTACGTGTGATACTAGTTTGCGTGCTAGAGTCGATTCTCCTTTAACCTTTGGTTTTCTTCTTCTAAAACCAGGTTAACGACTTAAAGACTTCATTGGGATTGTGAAGCCAAACCGATACTAGTTTTATCGTAGTTGTGTGATCTGATCTTGCAACTTTTATCGTAACAGTACAATCATATTGATTGGCTTGAGATTGTTTGATTTCTCCGATAGGCAAGATATAAAAAGTAATCACAAACATCTTCGTCTCAGTGTTTGTGATTCCGCAACATCTTGTTTCGCTACCATACGATTAAGATTGTTGTAAGGTGATTGATTAATCTAGGCTGTTCTTCGGGAATATAAGACCGGATTATCAATTGGTTCATGTTCCCCTTGATTATTATCAAAAGACGAAACAAAAATTTTAGGGTTTTTCTGTGGGAGACAGATTTGTTTATTGTTAAAGCCTGCGATTTTATGTCGTAGCAACTCTTAGTTGTGGGTGAGATCAGCTAAGGGAATCAAGTGCGCAATATCCTGCTGGGATCAGAGGCGTAGGAGTACAACTGTACCTTGGATCAGTGCGAGACTGATTGGGGTTCAACTATAGTTCAGTCCGAAGTTAGCTTGGAGTAGGCTAGTGTCTGTAGCGGCTTAATACAGTGTGTATTCAATATGTACTAGGTCCCGGGGTTTTTCTGCATCTGCGGTTTCCTCGTTAACAAAATTTCTGGTGTCTGTGTTATTTCAGTTTCCGCATTATATTGTTTATCTTTATAATTGAAATAATACAGGTTGTGCGTTTAGATCATCAATTAGATTAATCCAACCTTTGGTTGTTGATTATCATTGATTGATCCTTGGACATTGGTCTTTGGTACCGTCCAAGTTATTCCTTGTGTTTGATTACGACTCGCTGATTTATATTAGCTTGAGTAAATCAAAACAAGAGAGAGATATTAACTTCTTGAGATACTTTTACCTAGATTGAGTCTGACTGTCTAGTTGATTCTCTAGAAAGTGTTTCGGAGTTAGTCCATACAGATTACTAAGCGAAATATTTGATGGTGTTGTTAGACCCTCGCTTTTTCAATTGGTATCAGAGCAGGCAAACACCTTAAACCTGATAAGTTTGTGTTTGTTTGTTCCTTAAAAATTGACCGATGGGAAATTTCTTTGGAAAACTTGCTCTTGGCATCTGTAACGCGCGCCAGAAATCCTTAAAGATTGTTCAAAGATTATTATGGCTAAAACCTCTGGTTTCTCATGATAATCTTGTTTCATCTAAAAAGGAAGTTTTAGATGTTAAGAATCAATCAGAAGGAAAAATTAAAAAGAAGGAAAGATTGAGAAAACGCTCGACACACTCAAGGATATGGAACCTCACTAGATTAACTCACACACTCAAGGATATGGAACCTCACTAGATTAACTCTTAATATCTTTGAGGGATACTATCGTAACAGATCAATTAATAAAGATCTATTTAAAGCGTTCGAAGATGTTTTTAAATTCTTAGAAAAACTTAAATATGTTAAGTCTAAGAATCATTCCGAAAAGGGTTCTGTATGTGTTAAATTTGTTAATACTGTGCAACCCAGAAATCAGAAGTATCCTTATTCTAGCCAGAACAAGCGAAGGATAGAAAGCGCCAACTGCCCTGACTATCATCATTATTTTGATTATACTACAGGGACTGTTCACACATATCAACCAGAAATGTCGCATGAGAATTCCTCTGCGCATTATGCCTCTTGTTAACAAGGCCGGCACTTCCCCATCTGTATATATTTTGGAATGGGGCAAGAAATGGTTTGAGTTGTGTACAGTTTTGTTATTCATTGATTAAATATCAATTGTAGCTTTCTGTTGCATCCGTTGTCGTTCACATGTGTGTTGTCACGGAATGCATAACCTTTAATGTGCAAATGGCCAAGAAAATCCTATCCTTCTTATATAGGTCGCGGTTCATAAACGGGTCCAAGCCCATGTGTGGTATTTATAAAGAAGAAGTTCGCACACCCTAGTCTTCTTCTTTACTCGTCCGCATACGTGAATCTAGGGTTTTGTGTATTTACACCATTGAAGCTTCATTGGAGAAATTGAAAGAAAGGGTGTTCAAGATTCAATCCAAGTAAGTATTTTTCTCTAGATCCTTTCATATTTCTAGTCATACGATGAATCCTAAAAGCACTAAAAGGAGTTCTAAAAACTCAAAATCCTCTAGCCTGAATTCTCCTTGTGATCAAAACTCTCTTAAAATTAGGTTTGTGGATGATTCTTGTGCTAGAATATTTGATAAGATTGCTTCAAAAGGTTTCATTCTAGAAAAGAAATTGGATTTCTCTAGTGGGCATGAAGAGGATTTGGTATGCTTTAAAAAATTCTAGCTTGGAAATATCTTTGATGGTCTTGGTCAAGGATTTGATTCTCTTACAAGGATTTTCTATGCTAATATTCATGATGTTGATTACAACAAGATGGAATTCAAATCCATGATTGGTAGAGAAAGGTTTCTTATTGATAGAGAATTAATTTCAAGGATTACCAAAATCTCGTTGGGGAATGTAAGGCTTCTTAGACCAAGTGATGAACGTCCATCTTGTGATGATGTCTCGGTTGGGCTTTGTGGAAAGAAGGTCGTTTGGAGTCATGGAAAGTTCCCTACTAATGATCTTAGTATTGCCTTGATGGCTTTTGGAAAACTTGGTATCCCCAATCTTTGTCCCTCCACAATTGAAAATTCTTGGTGGAGTCACGAGTTTGCGGAATTGGTCTATTTCCTTGACTCGGGTATTTCAAGTCTCGATATTTGTGGTTTCATTATCTCTCAAATGATTTCGATGACTTCACCGGTCAAGATGTTGGGTTACCCTTGCTTGATTAGTCAAATATTCCGTGATCATGGGTGTGATTCAATTGGCAACTCTCTTGGGGTTCCCAAACTGGTTCGTCCGTGTACCTTTAGGCGCATAAGGGAAAATGCTTGCAAGCGACAAAGAATCGCTTCTCTTGATTTTAGTGACCCTACTACCATGAGCCTTCTTCTAAAGATTCATAAAGGTGTGTGTAAGGTTGATTCCAGAGTGAAGTGTGTTCAAGAACAATTTTCTTTAGTTGCAACGAAGTTTCCCGAGCTTGAGGAAAAATTGAACACAATTAAAGCATCTTGGAGTGTCTCCGATGAGGAAGAAGATGCGTAACATGTGCTTTTGGTGCCTAGTATGTCTTCTTTTTGGCTTAGTAGGAAGAATAACTAGTGCTTTGAATAGCGATGATTGTGACTACAGATAGCTATTATTTTCATCTTCTTGTTTTTAGGTTTTTGGTTTAAATTCTAAAACTATTTGGAGGATGATGTTTTGCAGTATTTAATCTTTATGATTTGTTATATTGCAACTTGTTATGGGATATTGGTGTTTACGTCCGTGAACTATGTTGTCCCTTATTTTATCAAAAGTTAAAGTCGTTCATGATCGGTATTCGTTTATTGATTAAGGAATGAATGGACTTTTGACATATGCAAAAGTTAATCCTATATTGTCAATCTTTGATGAAAGATAGGTTCAAATATTTTGTATCCAAGGATTATTGCTATTTTATATGCTTGTGCAAAAGAATGAATCCTTGTGTTTTCCACAACATTGATCTTTATTGATCCATATTTTATGTAATATTGTGAGGCTCCGTAATGTGTCTTATGTTTAGCACGAAACAACTAAGTTGATTATTTTTTATTAGCTTGGTTGGTTTTTCCGTAAGGTACGTTATGTTGAGCATTTAGGACTAAATTAATCATCTTCTTGGTTATTTAGTTATTACTCCACAAGTTCTCTTGTGTTGAGTATATGAACGATTAAGCCAATCAATGTCTTGTATGGTTATCTTAGTCGTTGCTCCGTAAGTTTACTTATGTTGAGTACAATCAATTAAATTGATTACTTTTGTGGTTATGTATTCCAATTAAATTAATCATGGGTTTACTTATGATTAATTTGATTGAGTTTTAGTTATAAAAATCATTCTCATGGTTTTGGTATCCAATAAAAATCCTTCTTTTCCCTTGAAATTAAGTTCGCTCGTTGTTGTTCTTTCGGGAATGACATCAAATGGGGGAGAGTTCTTTTGAACTTGTGCTTAATGGTCATATCTTGAGGGGTGTGCAGCGGTGGAATTTTAGAGGGGTTATCTTGTATCTTTAAACTCCTTGATGAATGCTGATAGCTTCGGCTATATGATTGCATCTAAACAAGATGATGTGTGTTTCTTTCTCTCAGTCATGAAATGTCTCTTACGGAAATTTCAATATGATACCGTTCTTGTACCTTTGCCAATTTTATTGACAAAAAGGGGGAGAATTAATATGTAGTTCACACTACAAATACATATGGTTTTCGGATCATTGTGTAAGGGGGAGTGGTTTTCATGTGAGATAGAGTATTGACTAGGGGGAGTGATACATATCACCATAATATTTTTGTTGAAGTTGTGATACAATTGAACTTTGACACTGTGTAATAATACTATGACATTGTATAACAATGATCGAGACCAATACTTTCTCATTGTTATATCTACGGATCTTCAACGACGGTGATGCTAAACTTCAACCTTTGGGATCATTGGAGTACTTGGAAGTGACGAAGATTTCGAGGATTGTTGAATATTAGACACGTGGGATAGGAGCTACTAAAGTTTCATTATATTTTTGTATTCCATGTGTATTGATAGTTTTGTCACTAAAATTGACAAAGGGGGAGATTGTTAGAGCACTGCTCGGTCAAACTGGCATGCGTTGCTATCTCAAGCATGTGTTGTCAATGTTAGTGATCAAAACTATAAGTCTTGATTTCTAGTCTACTATAGCTAAGTCTCGTACTAGGATAGTAAGTGTAGTTGAGCTCAAAGACTCCATGGCGATTCATCATACAAGACGAAGATCTACTCAAGGAACCGGTGGAACTTCTCGACAAAAAGGTATGTGGAGACTTGAACTTATCTGTCACTCAAAAGTCTATCTATTATATCTCCTACTCTTTGAGACAAAAGTCGTATGCTATATATATATATACTATGATTATACACATTTGGTACTTCGACCAAGTTTATCTTTACCTAGTGACGAAAGTCATGATATGTTTCAATCACTTTGAAAATTGCTTTGACGAGAAATGGTGTAACAACTGTATAACATCCTCTAAGAATGTTTCAATTATTGTAATGAGAGTTTAGATTACATAACCAATGGATTCCTTGAACCGAAGTTTTCGAACTTTGTTGATCAAGAGAACCGGAAGTATGGCAAGTGCCAAGTCCGCGAACTCAGTCCGCGAACTGCCGAAGTTCTCAAACCCGAGAATTTCACTGGAGTTGACAAACTATTTGCGTGAGCTAAGTCCGCGAACCCAATCCGCAAACTGGCGAAGTTCTCATCCCGAGAATTTCAGCTGGAGTTTGTAAACTCTATCCGGTGTCTTAAGTCCGCGAACCTAGTCTGCGAACTTGAGAAGGTTATATATCTAAAGATGATTTCTGAACTTAATCTTAAAAGACTAAGGAATGCATTTGCAAACCGTGGCTATTAAAGTTTATGAACCGATTCGAGTGAGTCAAATCATCTTTTCTTCAATTGTTTCTTGTGTAGTTAGATAAGATTTCCTTGCAATTGAACAACTCTGTAGGATCAAAATATCGCAATGACAATGTTTCAGCGAAATTATCAATGACACAGCACAACAACGTCGCAGAACAATTTCAGAAATGATAAAATAAATGACGTCAACTAAGATCACGAGAAAGATATGATAGTCCTGCAAAAATTAAAGAGTTTTCGAAATTAACATTTGTAAGGTTGCGAGAATGTCGCAGACCATACCCAAAAATAAAGGACAAATTAGCTGTCATCCACTATGTATTTCCTTATAAATAGTCGTTCGAGTTGTAAAGAAGATGAGAGATCTTTTTTGAGTAAGAAACAAGTAAATAGGAGAGAGAAAGTTCAGAGCAGAGATCATTCTTGATTTCTTTATCTTTTCTTCTAAGAACATTCAAAGATTAATCAATAAAATTAAGAGTGTAAACCTAAAAATGAGTTGATTAACAATAAAATCATATGAGGGGTGTAGTGTAGGATTTCCTGCAACGATATAATGGCGCTAGAAACAGGGAGGTGTTGAAGATTATTTTAGAAAAAGCTGAAGATTGATATTGAGATTTGTGAAAATTTAGAGTGATTGATTAAGAATTTTCCATAATTTCTTGCAATATTGTTAACATTAAAGAAATGGCTAGAAGAAGAAATACATCCGAACAACCGACTACTGTTAGAAGAAGCAATAGAATTGCTGGAAGAGAAAGAAGTGAAATGGGAGAATCTACTAGAATGAGAAGTAATAGAGAAGATCAAATTCAACCACCAATTCAACAAACACTAGTTCAAGGGAGGAATACAGATTATGATAGGGTGAGCATACACACTTGGCAATCAAATACGACAGAAGAAGTAGAAGAAGAGCAACAAAACAGAAATTATAGACAGGAAGAGAGAAATCAAGAAGCAGATGAAGGAATAATTCATGGAGATGAGGAAATTGGAGCTTAGAAACGTTGAGACGAAGAATACATGAAGAAAGAAGAGCTGAGGCAGAAGAACGTGCAAATTTAACAAGGCAAAATCACGAATTAAGGATGGAGAATATAAGACTACAAATAGAAGATCGAGAAGTATTACAAAATCATATTCAAGATCGACTAGAAGAGAAATGAGGCGAAACTCACCCACAATCAATGCTGGAAACAATATTCAAGAAGAAATATCAAATCCTAATGAAGAATATCGCGAAAATAGAGAAAGAGCTGATGATCGTTACGTTCCACAAAATGAAACTTTTGATGATGGGCAAAATGGTGGAAATCAAGAGAACGGAACAACATCAGGGACGAAATGACCAAGATGGCGAAGGAAATCGAGAGGAAGGAAGAAGAATTTTACATGTGAGAGAAACTCAAAGAAATCAACAGACAATTGAAGAAGAAATTGAAAGACATTATGCTGAACAAGCACGTTTAATCTGCGAACGTGAAAGATTGAGAGCGGAAATGGAAGAACAAGAGCTTCAGGAGACAATTCGCCAGAACAATCATGACAATCGAGAAAGAAGCGTACACAAAACCGGAATAACGTAATCTCAATGAGGAGTATGATAGAGTAAAGAGGATGGCTGAAAGAAGCGATTGAATTGATAAGAAATGAAAAATCATGGAGGGGAAAATGAAAGGCATCATCATGCGAATTCAAGATAGAGATGAGGAAGAGAATCGCAGAAGAAGACGAGATGAGGATAATGAAAAAAATGCAAAATTTCGCGAGAGAAGATAGACATGAACGCAGAAGAAGAGAGGCGAAATTAAAGAGACCAATGGATCAAGATTCAGGTGTAAATAAACAAATCTTGAAAGAATTAGAAGAAATGAGAGGAATGCTAAATAATAGAGGAGAAGTAGGTAGAAGACAATTGGATGAAGCAATAGAAGAAGCTGCGAAAACTCCATTTACAAGGGAAGTACAATTAGGAGGAATACCACCGAAATGCAATTTGCCCGCATTAACCAGCATTTTTGATGGAACAACTTGTGCAATTCAACACATTAAAGCCTATGTGAGGTGCATGTTACAATGGGAAAATCATGATGCCGTATTGTGCAAATATTTCGCATCCAGCTTAACAGGAGAGGCGTTAAAATGGTTTGAAGGTCTCAAAGAACACAATAACCTCCTTCAATCATTTGCAGACTACATTCTTGGGGCATATATAAGTAATAATTCCTCGCGACCTGGTATAGAAGATGTGTTTGGATTAAAACAAAGGATTGGCGAAAGTTTGAAAACCTGACTAAAAGATGGAGAACTATGTGTAGCGAAATGGCTGGCCGTGTAGATGAGATATCTTATATTATCATTTATCAATGCTATGTTTGCAACAAACCTATTGTATGTCCAAATTTTCAGAGTCAAGAATACGATCACAATGACTGAATTGCGAGAACTTCAAGAAGAATACATTGCTCTAGAGGAAAGGCAAAATGAAATGGAATCATATCCAGTTGCGAACACCAGCTCACAAACAGCGAATGCAAGCTTATTACCCAAGCTAATAAACACAGTGGCGAATACTTCGCAAGTACAACAAGAGAAGGTGACAAGTAACAATCAACAGAAACTGGTAGCTATGGGAAGCCGAGATCAAGAAGAGTATGAAAGAGAAAGAAATTTCTACAATCGTGGAGGAAATAACAAGATTCAAAGACTCGATCAACCGCAAGAAACTTATGGAGGTCAAAGACAAAACTATAATAGAGGACAAGGAGGTCACAAGGTAGTATGGGAAGAAATCAAGATGCCACCTCTAAATGCAAGTGTGGAGAAGATATGGGAAGCTATAATTTGATGGAGAATATACCAACACCATGGAACATGGGAACGGAACCACCTCCAAACCACAGAAGTCATGAGTTTTGTTCTTATCATCATTTTCATGGACATACCACAAATGATTGCAGAAATGTAAAAAGAATTATTTTGAGAATGATAGATCAAGGAAAACTAAACGACTTTCTGGTAGGGCATCCACAATCTCAACCACTCCACCACCACCAGAACATCACAAAGTGAATACGATGAAAAAGAAAGAAACATTCTTCATAGAAGTTGGTGCAAAAGCAAAAAATCTATTCTGTCACTCTATCGTACATTCATATAAGACAATTGAAGATTTTCATGATAATGTTTTGAGTAGAGTGTTCGCAAGAGATAATGATGGAAGAGAAATTATGAATATTGCGAAAATCTCGCCACTAGAGGAATGGCAGAAACAGATCATTTCTTTTACCGCAGAAGAAATTCCCGAAGGAGAAGAGGTGCATGACAATCCATTGGTAGTAAAATTAGAAATTAATCCAAAACCGAAAGAAGATGAGGATGATGAAGCTGAAGATTCATGGGCAATCAATAGAATTCTAATGATACTGGAAGCTCTGTGAACATCTTTTATCATACTTATAAAACCATGGGTGGAAGAGATGATGATCTTATACCATCAACATATAAGATATATGGTTTTAATGTACTGCTAACAAGCCTAAGGGGAGGTTACTATGTGAATTCCATTGAAGGGAATATCTGAAATCTTATTCTGTGTCGTTGATGTAGAATCACCCTACAATGCGTTAATTGGTCGACCTTGGCTACATGGGATTCTAGGTGTAGCTTCAACTTTCACCAGTGCATCAAATTCCCTCACCCCAGTGGTGTAGGAATCATAAAGGGAGATTGGGTTGAAGGAAAGAGGTGTTACGAAACTGAGATAGAATCTTGCGAAGGAAGAGCAAACAAGAAGGAAAATTGGCGACACAAAATCAAAGATACACAAAGAAGTGAGAGGTTGATGGTGGATACAATCGAAAGGAAAGGAGAAGAGATGTTGCGAAATTAATGCTAGCTCAGAATAAAAATGAACATACCACTACTAAGGAAGCAGTAGCAGAAAATAATAAAGAAGCAGAGGATGACAAAGGTAATAAAAACAAGAAAATGAATGATTAAGTTGTTGCGATACTCTCGCAATAAGCAAAATTCTCAAAAATACATTTGATTGAATGGCAAAATTGAGATTGCGAAATTCAGATACAATATGATGATTTGCGAGACTCTCGCAGAGATAATGAATTTTACAGAAAGTAATCAGAGAAAAATGACAAAAGAGAAAGAGGCAACCTTTATGGCGTACACCCTAGTTCGCGAATACAATTTCGCAAGAGGCAAATGTAAGACCTAAAGTACGTCATATAAGGGGGTACCTATTGCATGACCAGGGAAAGGCTACACCGCCACCGGAACCTGAGTCATGGAGATTTGGGGTCAATGAAGCCCATCCGGGAGAGGCACCTTGGATTCTCAACTTAAGCATATGACTTAGGTTGGGCGACTAAGGTAATAAGGACTCTCCCAAGGAGTGCAGATCTGATCAAGGCGCCGAGGTACACGGTTGAGTCAAGAGTGCCAGAGACGTTTGAAGCGTACTTTGCCATTCTTGACAAGTCTTGGCTTATACTGCACTCGGCCTGAAGAAAACCCCACTTAGGGTGCAGTCTCGTAACCATAAGCCCTATAGGTAAAAGGGATAAGAGGCTGCGAAAACAACTGGTTGTTGTTAAGACTGGATGGGAGGAGCTAACCTTGTATGGTAGAAGTACGCCTCCTTTAAGGGGAAACCAGGGGAGATAAGGGCGGCACCCTCCATTAGGGAGCTGATAAGTGTCTTAAGACGCAAATGTTATGAGGCTTTTTATTCGCAAGGATATTAAGGCTTGTCATATTTGTGAAACAATCCCGAAGAGGCAATAATACAAAAGAAAAGGATAAGACGAGATCAATGGGTTTTCACATGAAAGTGCGAAGACGTCCTGCGATTTCTTCGCAAGACGGCAATGTCATGGGGCTTCATTTTCGCAAGAATATTTAGGCCTGTCATATTGTCGCAACATTCCTGAAGAGGCCATAATACAAAAGAAAAAGTTAAGGCAAGATCAATGGGTTTTTGCATGAAAGTGCAAGGACGTTCTGCGATTTTGTCGCAATGACAAGAGGTGGCATAATAAGACCTTTAATTAGAAAGGCAAAATAAGACCACACATGAATGAGATTTTGAAAAGAAACAAAATTCACTTCGCATAAGATTGCGAAGTTATACAATGAGAATTTTTTTTATGAAATCTCTCATTTGGATTCAAATAGCAAAGGCAAGTATGGGAATGTATGAAATTAGAAAATGTTATTTGTCTCTATATGAGAGATTTACTCAAAGATTCAAGAATTAATGATTATATTGATTAACTGTATTGCAAAGAAGAATTGTTTTAATTAATGCAGGTCAAAATGAAAGAAACACAAATATACAGAAAGAAGAAATAAATGTACAAATATTACAAAGAATCAAAGAAAGAAGTAAAGACTATTTCTTAGTTAATCCTTCATTATCTTCATCAGACTTGTTTCCTTCTTCGTCTGCGCCAGAATCTTCATCACCATCAGAACTTCCATCACTATCAGATTCTTCATCGTCAGCTTCGCTATCAGAGATAATCAAACTGGGAGTATTTTGTGGGATTTATTCTAAAAGACAAGGATAATCAGAATGTGGGATATTATGATCGTCACAAACCATTTGGATAGTTTTATTGTGAAAATGCATAGCGTCATTCTTAAAATTCGCAACAGTGATCTTGATTTGATTCTTTAATTTAGAATACTTGTCGTTGAGAGAAGAAAGATTCTTTGCGAGTTCCTCCTTTTCAGCTTCAAGTTCTTCAATCTTTTCACGATATTTATTTTCAGAATCTGTGAACAAAAGACAATCAATTATTAACTTGATGAGAATTTATAAGAAGCAAAAGATTAGTAAAGAAGAGCAGTTAGCAACCTTCTCTGTCAAAAATCATATCTCTAATCGGGGTTGTATGTTCAACTTAGAGACTAACATTTACACCTAAATCTTTTCTAGCATCATCTAAAATTTTCACAGCCCAAACAAATTCATCCTCACTACTTATGAGAAGACGAGAACGAATTTGATTTTCCCTTTCACAGAGTTCGATATTCTTGTGGTTAGCTTCATCCCGTTCAAGTTGAACTTCAAGGAGAGCCTCTTGGAATTTCGACAAAGCCTTGGCACCTTGATCAGAGATACGATCCTTATCATCTATGAGACCGCTAATTTTGGTTCTTAACTCATTGGTTTTCTCTTTAGAATCTATAAGGAGACGCTTAACTCGGTTGGCTAAGCCTAAACTAGATCTATGATCAATTTCTAAGAGGCGAAATTTAGATCTAAGCTCATTTAGAGAAAGAGATGAAATTCTATCATTTGAGAAGCTATTTAAGGAATTGTTAAGACGCTCAAGAAGGGTATCATTATCCAAGGCATTAGGAAATGAACGAAGAATGATAGCTTCATCAGAAAGACCATAAATGTCTGCAAAAAGGATCATTTAAATAAGATAAAACAACAGGATAAATGAATAAAGGGAAAAGAGAAAAGTAACATACCGTAAAGCTGATTATTAGCTTGCTGAAGACTAGAGATTTTGTTCTTATATGAATAAGAATCAATTTCTAATTGTCTATTTTTCTCACGAAGACCTTTAACTTCAGCTTCCAATTCTTCATTCTTTTTGCGAAATTGAAGATTCTTCTTTTCAATATTTTCGCGTCTTCTCTCTAGATCTGAGGCAACAGCAAAAGAAGCTTTTCCATCCTGCAAAAAGATATAAAAAATATTAATATAGAAAGAAATTTTGAGTTATATCAATGAAGAAGTAAAAGGATAAAAGTATACCAGACTATTGAGACAATGCAAAAAGTCGGGAGTCACTGATCTAGAAACTCCACGAAGAGAGCTATCACCATCTAGTAAAGGGACATCTCAAAGGGTAGCGAGAGCTTTGCAGGTATTTGCGAATTGGCTATCTCCCATTCCTTGTAGAGAATCAGAAAAGAGGCCAGAAAGCTTAGCCATAGAAGATTCAGGTGGATAATCTTCAGTTGCAGCAAGATCATCGTTGTCCTCATCACCCTTGTCACTTTCGGAATTTTCGTTAGGATGAACATTTGAAGGAGAAGAAGAACGAACTTTCATTTTCTTTAGAGGAGGACCAGTTGAATTTCCCTGCGAAGAACACCTTTACCTTTATCACCAATCTTCGCAACATCGGCAGATTCTTCTACTTCAGCAATAATCTTCACACACAGACAGAAATAAGAAATGAAAGCATGGAAATAACAGTATATTGTTTAAAATCAAAATAGAAAATTGAAGAAAATTCAAAATCATAAGAGAAAATTTCTTACCTCATCCGTGTAGGAGCAAAGATCTAACAGAGTACTAGATTTCCCAGTCCTGTTATAACTATCTTTCAGTTTTTGGATCTGCGGAATGCCGCAAGAGTTAGCGAACAGAATAATAAAAATCAATAAAGAAATATAAAGTGAGTTAAATGAGAAGAAACATACCTCTTTATCCTTTTCGGGCCAAGAGAAAACCCAAGGTTGATAAGCAGCGAGATTCGCAGGAAGAACATTTGACCCAGCAATGTAGGGTCCTTTAAGCATTAAAGGAAAAACACACCATTTATCATCTTTAGATTGGCGAGGAGTTGTGTTTTTACCATAATGCCAGTCAATATCTTGCATGAGAACTTTGGCTTCATCAATGTTATCTTTCCTTTTTAAGCGAATACCCCAGCGAGTATTCTCTTTCTTCATGGAGATAAGTTCATAGTTCTCAAAGAAATTCGCTACTGTGTATTTCTCAGCAACTATCTCTAGGATTTCGAATTTAGGATCCCTAAGTTCTTTGGAGTAAAAAGATCCTCTACCAGCACCACGATTAGCGAACTCTAGCATCAGACGGATACAGTCCCCACTTAGTTGGAAGATAGCTCGCGAAAATCCCGAGTGAGCGAGAATTTCATAAAATAAAGGAAGATCTGGGTTATAAAGAGGAATAGGGAGACCTGCGAGAATCTGATCTAGAGAAATTATGATTGATTTATCATCACAATACTGATCAGAGCAAAGTTTGATATAAAGAATTGATTTGGCATTTTCACCAGGAATGGTGGAGAGTGTGAAACCTTTATCAGCAAGATCTTTTTGGACATCTTGTAAATTATTTTCATATCTATGACCACTTGGAGCAATGTTTGAATATAGAGTATGGGAATGAATAAAAAATAAGAGGATTGAAGGAGGAAAAAGTTACAGCAGCAGAACTTGCAGAAGAATAACAGAATTGCAGAGACGAGAGAATAAAAATAGAAGAGAAAGTAAAAAGAAAAATAGAAAGAAGAGTATATAAAGGAGATTTTTTTTACTCGAAGAAATAAACACCATTAAGACGAAGAGACGTAAGCGTTTGAAAAGTAGCGGTTACAGAAGACGTGTCAAGAAACAAATGGACGAAAGAATAGTGTGATAAATGCAGAATATTAAAAGATGAGCAGCTGCGGCATTTCTCACATCATTCTCTACTTTGCAGAGAAGATATGAGAAGAGGCAAGATGTAGGATCAGAATCTCGCAATGACAATGTTTCAGCAAAATTATCAATGACACCGCACAACAGCGTCGCAGAACAATTTCAGAAATGATAAAATAAATGACGTCAACTAAGATCACGAGAAAGATATGATAGTCCTGCGAAAATTAGAGAGTTTGCGAAATTAACATTTGTAAGATTGAGAGAATGTCGCAGACCATACCCGAAAATGAAGGACAGCTTAGCTGTCATCCACTATATATTTCCTTATAAATAGTCGTTCGAGTTGTAAAGAAGAGGAGAGATATTTTTTTAGTAAGAAACAAGTAAATAGGAGAGAGAAAGTTCAGAGTAGAGATCATTCTTGATTTCTTTATCTTTTCTTGTAAGAACATTCAAAGATTAATCAATAAAATTAAGAGTGTAAACCTAAAAATGAGTTGATTAACAATGAAATCATATGAGGGGTATAGTGTAGGATTTCCTGCAACTACAAACTCTCTAACTAGTTCATTTGAGTCATTTGAACTAGTTATGGTAAAGAAGAATATGGTTGGTATGAAATGCTCATATGGTTAACCTTTCGGTTAAACTATTGTTAAACCAATAATGCACACGTTTGGGTATGGTTAACAAACCTAGAAGCGTGCAGTTCATTTGTGTATAACAAGCTAAGTTTTCGATCTAAAGGTTGAGAAATATTATCTTGAATCCAAATCAGGTTTTCATCTAACGGTGAATATTGATTGCTTTGTTACCAAGGTAAAACCCTGATTTGAAAGACTATATAAGGGGACATCTAGCAACTTGAAAAACTAATCCACACACCTTACGTGTGATACTAGTTTGCGTGCTAGAGTCGATTCTCCTTTAACCTTTGGTTTTCTTCTTCTAAAACCAGGTTAACGTCTTAAGACTTCATTGGGATTGTGAAGCCAGACCGATACTACTTTTATCATAGTTGTGTGATCTGATCTTGCATCTTCTATCGTAACAGTACAATCATATTGATTGGCTTGAAATTGTTTGATTTCTCCGATAGGAAAGATATAAAAAGTAATCACAAACATCGTCGTCTCATTGTTTGTGATTCCCAACATCTTGTTTTGCTACCATATGATTAAGATTGTTGTGAGTTGATTGATTAATCTAGGATGTTCTTCGGGAATATAAGACCGGATTATTAATTGGTTCCTGTTCGCGTTGATTATTATCAAAATACGGAACAAAAACTTTAGGGTTTTTCTGTGGGAGACAGATTGATCCTTTGATAGACTTGTCTGTGTGAGACAGATTTGTTTATTGTTAAAGCCTGCGATTTTATGTCGTAGCAACTCTTAGTTGTGGGTGAGATCAGCTAAGGGAATCAAGTGTGCAGTATCCTGCTGGGATCAGAGGCGCAGGAGTACAACTGTACCTTGGATCAATGGGAGACTGATTGGGGTTCAACTATATTCCAGTCCGAAGTTAGCTTGGAGTAGGCTAGTTTCTGTAGCGGCTTAATACAGTATGTATTCAATCTGGACTAGGTCCCGAGGTTTTTCTGCATATGCGGTTTCCTCGTTAATAAATTTTCTGGTGTCTGTGTTATTTCAGTTTCCGCATTATATTGTTTATCTTTATAATTGAAATAACACAAGTTGTGCGTTTAGATCATCAATTAGATTAATCCAACCTTTGGTTGTTGATTATCATTGATTGATCCTTGGACATTGGTCTTTGGTACCGTCCAAGTTATTCCTTGTGTTTGATCAGGACTCGCTGATTTCTATTAGTTTGAGTAAATCAAAACAAGAGAGAGATATTAACTTCTTGAGATACTTTTACCTAGACTGAGTCTGACTGTCTAGTTGATTCTATAGAAAGTATTTCGGAGTTAGTCCATACAGATTGCTTAGCGAAATATTGGGTGGTGTTGTTAGACCCCCGCTTTTTCAAGACAGTCATTTAATGTAGACTCAGAATGTTTCGTATTGATAATTTGATCACTTAAAAATTACTTTGAAACTAATAGTTTGTGTGAGGCAGCTATTGTCGTCTTCTAAGAATGATCAATGATTGAAATGGGAGTTTAGAACAATTAACCAATGATCGGATGCAGCATAGTATGCGTACTTATATGCTACATATTACATGATTCTCCAAGTCCGGGAATCTAGTGTGCATAACCGTATGCGTACTGATACAACAGTTGAAGTCCGGGAACTATAATATGCATACCCGTTTGCATACTAACTTCAACTGAGTTCTGGTAGTGAACGACAATATACGTACCCGATTGCATATTGGCGAACAGAGGCCAAGTCCGGGAACTCAAGTATGCGTACCCGTTTGCATACTTGAGTGATTAAGTTCTTAAATCAGCTAAGTCATGAACAAATACATCTATGTAATAAGGAATGCACTCTTTTGCAAACCATGGATATAATGTTCATGAATTGATTCGAGTGAATCAAAACCGATTTTGCTTCAATTGTGTCTTGTATACTTCGATGAGAGTATAAATAATTGAACAACTCTATAACTAGTTTCATTTGAGTCATTTTAACTAGTTGTGTTAAGATGAACAAGGTTGATATGAAAGTGTTCATATGGCTTACTTCGGTTAACTATTGTTGAGCCAACTAAGTGTACACGTTTAGGTAAGGTTACTCATATCTAAATGAAGTCACTTTTCATTTGTGTCTAACAATTTAAGTTCGATCTAACGGTTGAAAGATATTAGCTTGAATCTAATCAGGTTTTCATCCAATGGTAAATATTGAATGCTTTGTTACCAAGGTAACATTGATTGCAAACCCTGATTTCAAGACTATAGAAGGGAGAACTCTATCAACTGGGAAACCTAATCCCCACATCTCATGTGTGATACTAGTTGCGACTAGAGTCGATTCTCTTTTATCCTAGGTTTTTCCTAAAATCATTATAGGTTAACAACTTGAAGACTTCATTGGGATTGTGAAGCCAGACCCAACTATTTTCTTTGTAGTTGCGTGTTAGATCTTACTTTGTTTTATCGTATTGAGTACTATCTTCTATAAGATTTGCTCGAGATTTAATCTCCGATGGGTAAGATAAAAAGTAGTCACAAACATCTTCGTCTCATCGTTTGTGATTCCATAATATCTTGTTCCACTACCATACGGTTAAGATCGTTATGAGATGATTGATATTACTAGGTTGTTCTTCGGGAATATAAGTCTGGTGTATCAATTGGTTCATGTTCACCTTGATTTATCAAAAGACGTCACAAAACTCGTAGGTATTTCTGTGGGAGACAGATTAATTTATCTATTCAATAGAATTTTCTGTGCGATAAAGATTTATTTATCAAGTCTTCGACTTTGTGTCGTAGCAACTCTTAGTTGTGGGTGAGATCAGCTAAGGGAATCAAGTGCACAGAATCTGGAGTGATTCTAGAGGCGTAAGGAACGCGATTGTACCTTGATCAGTGTGAGATTGGTTAAGGCTCAACTACATTCTTGTCTGAAGTTAACTTGTAGTAGGATAGTGTCTGTAGCGGCTTAATACAGTGTGGTGTTCAATCTGGACTAGGTCCCAGGGTTTTTCTGCATTTGCAGTTTCCTCGTTAACAAAATTTCTAGGGTCTGCGTTATTTCTTTTCTGCATTATATTTTTTTATATAATTGAAATATGACAGGTTATGCGTAGTTCAATTAATTAGATAATCCAACCTTTGGTGTTGATATAAATTGATTGACACTTGAATATTGGTCTTTGGTACCGTTCAAGTTGTTTCTCATAATAATCAGGCTCACGGATTCTATCTGTTTGATTTGCTGATTACATTGAGAAACAAAGATATAACTCTTGGATATAATTCTATTGATTGAGTCTGCCTGTCTATTTGATTCTCTTGTAATTATATTGGAGTTTGTCCATACAGATTGCCTAAACTAAATATTGGATGTGGTTGTTAGACCCCTGTTTTTTCAAAACCTACATAATGTAAATAAATAAAAGATATATTAGTAGAGGAAAATATAGAGAAAAACTAAATACAATTGTTAACAAATTTTGAAAACTTACATGGTTCTCATTATCCAACATTCTATTTTGAGGATAAACCTCAGGAAAGACAGTTAGAAAATATTTTCACTCCTTTCCTAGTAATACTTATTCTACTTTAGAATTCCAGTATCAACACGTTTATTAGGGTTGCTATGACGCAATTATACAAATTTCCTAAAACAATTGTCCAAACTCTTTCTTAATTGGATAGTTTCCTTCCTTCACTAAAATACATAAGCAATTACAAGATGCAAGTGTTCTCCAGTAGGTAATTCTTAGGGTTTTTTTTTGTTGTTGGTAGAATAAAGAATATAAATGAAAAATAAACTCAAGTTGAATATAAAGAATATATGGAGAAGAAACTCAAGTTAAGTGGATGATTTAGGGTGATTTAAGATGGGTGGAAGGGGATGATCTTATATAAAGAGGGGAAAAACTTAGAAAATTGTATATAGCCGATGGTGTTTTGAATTAACCAGCCAACGATTAACAGCATACATCCAATGGATCTAATCTGTTGGCGGTAATTTATTTTGTTTCCGCGGAACATCTCTTCCTTGTGGTGCTGCTTCTTATTTTAGTCAAAATCAATATTAACAGAAGCAAATAAAATGATAGTGATTTTATATTTTTACCTTATTAATTTTGTATATATGTATTATTCAAGTCAAAGGACTTCAAAGATTATGTCTGGATCCGTCGTAAACATGGCTAGCCTTGTTTACCAAGTTGTTGATAACACAACTAACCATGATTAATTTGCTAATTTAATTAGAATTCATAATCCTGAATACATCTCTAACCTTTATTATTGACATGAAATTCCTTTTCGCTACTTATAAGTTAGGGATTAGGAACTAAATTAGCTTGGAATCATATAATTAACAATAAGCAAACTTACCTAGCATTTAATAAAAATGATTATTTTATTCTGATAATGAGGTACGCATTTGATTATGTCAATTTTTTTTGTTTATTTAATATTTTTAATCTCATATGTTTTAGGCCACTATTAAATTTATTACCACCACTTGGTATAAGCTTTCCAACAACTCTTCTTCATGTTCCTCCTGATTAAGGTCTAGATGTTTGTGTGATTTGTAGTTATGAGTAACATCCTTACGATATACAATTTAAACAAGAGGGTTTGCTACATACAAGAAACTAGCTAGTTGTTATTTGCCAAATTCACATGGGAAGAAGTGAATCAGTTGTACCTAAATTGTAGTTACACCAGTTTGATCTGAGAATAGTTTGTCACAAGATTCAACTACAGTTGAATCCATCAGGATATCATTTAAAATCAGTTAACTGATAAATGCATAATTCGTATGATTTTAGTGTCCATTCCATACTTGTTTTAGCTATTATTATTGCATATTTTCGTATTATTACTCTTGTTTTCTTTTATTTGTATCTATTAGTTTAATCATCGAAAAAAGATCTACAAAGTTCTAAAAATATCTAAGAAGATAAGTATTCCAAGTTTTCAATTGCCCAAGACCAAGAGAAGTGGAAGAAGTGCGACGAAAAGGAGCAAAACGCTCAAAAATCAAGACGCGGGATAAATACCAAGATTAACTCATTCAAATTAAGGATTTATTATCACCATCTTTAAGATAATTTAATTTTAAAAAGAATTCAAAAATAATGAGGTCATTCCGAGTTTGGATGAAGAAGTTACGGCCAAAACAAGTTTTATCGAATACCGAAGACAAGCCAGTTTGCATACTGGGTATGCAAATGGGAGTAGCTGAAATTTCAGTTTGCAATTATACGAACGAAATTCCCTGGATCTTACTCTAAAAATTCATTTGCATACTGGGTATGCAAACCATGAAGGCTAAAATTCACGTTAGGGTCTTTTTTTCGTAGTTTCGGGTCGGGTTCTTGAACCGACGTAGATACTTGATGGCCAAGCAATGTAAAACTATAAAAAGGTATTAGGTCATGAAAAATCATCTCATATCAACAGATCATGAAATTTTAAGTCTTGGAGAGGAGAAACAACACACAGAGAAAAAGCTAGTGTTTCAGAGCGGTTCATCAATCGTAACGATATCTCTTAAATTTTCTCATATGTATATTATGGATGTTTCTACATCCATGAGTATCTAAACACCTATTGATTGAGGATGGATTCTAAGTTTTAAACAAGATTTGAATTATTATATTAATCTACTTTGAAGTTCTTTATATGATTATCATTTGTTTAGACTATAATGAATATTTATGATTGATCGATAGATTGTTGGCCAACATAATTGATTTATTGATTTAATTTATTGCTAGTATTGAGTTAGGAGATAAGTAATCATCAAATAACTTGTACACAAGTAGAGAACAAAAATCTTACATAGGGATTCTGTGGAGCGATTGTGAGTATAAACAACACTAGAAAGTGGACCTTGAGCTAAGAGTCTAATCACTAGGATCAACCTATAAATTCACAAAAGATAAAGCATTCAACCAAATTACACCTTGAGTGAGCTACTACTAGGTGGTTTAGACGAACAAAATCTGGTATTGGAGAGCTTTTGTACTCAGTGATAAAAAGAATTTTGGGAACAACACTGAGCTAGTTGTTATTCCACGGTTGGTGATAATATATGATTAACGACGAGTATGCAAGTATAATAGATCATTGAAGGTTTATTAACGAAGAAGGATTCCTCGATCATATCTCTCTCTATTGCTTACAACTCAACTTTATTAACTTTGACTATTTATTTTGTTTAAAATCTAAAACAAAACCCCCATTTGTGACACTTTGATAACTAACACTCACTGCTGTTCGCGGGAACGGTCCTTGCTTCTATTATATCACCAGTTAATTGTGTGGAAATAAGTGATTTAATTTTATTGCACTTACGACAGCCATCATTAACATATTGGACTGAAAATCGAGGGAAGAAGTTATGCAAAAAGAACTGACTAGTGGTCCCATTTACCATTTTGTGAGCTATTCGGATGAAAAGAAACTCCAAAGTGATGGGGAAAAGAAGGATAAAGATGATCAGGAAATGGTTAATGAAATCAATTATGGACCTAATTTATTATTGGGGTTCAATCGAAAAATGGCTTAAAAAAATTCAATTTTGGGAACTGATTATTCAGTATAAGATAATATTATAACTATAATTAATGGTGCTTTGGGAAATTTCGCCAGGTCCTTCGATATAGTTTGAGTTGTAAAAAGATTACTTTTATCAATAAACCTTTAATCTTTTTCCCTTAAAAAAGAACTCTTCTCCACCCTGCAGATTTATGTCATAATAAGAACAAGTAAGTAAAATTCTTTCTAAAAAGTAAAAAATTACAATAACATCGATGAATTGATTGCAACGACTATGATTCTACTTTTATTTTATTTTTCTTATAGTGCTGAACTAGATTTGAAATTAAACTTATTTGATTAAATTTCGGTTTTTTTGACCGTGCTTATTTAGTTACGTTGTATCCTGATTCAGTAATCAATTTTGTGCAACCAAGCTAATATTTTAGAAGAATTGTGTTACTAATTGTGTTTTCACCCACGTATATAATGTCATCGTGTAAAGTTACCATCCAATAGAAAAAACTTGAAGAGGTTTAGCCGGGACAATAGGTCCCGACGATACCTAGTGATATATGTATTTTACATGTATAATAAAAAATTACTTTACTAAAAAAAGAAATAAAAAATCTAACTTTATAATGTTTTTGTTATGAAATATTTGTTTCCCAAAGTAAAATTTGGTCTTATAGTTAGCAAGTCAGACGAAAAAAACATATGTAATGCAAATAAAAAAGAAATTATCATTTGTTAATTAACAGTGAAGGCTATTTTAAGGTTAAAATGTGTGGGTAGATGGTGGTTTATTTGATTAAAAATCCACATTTATCTATTTTGCGCTCAAAGTTAAATAATCTTTTCCCCAACTTATTTTTCTTCTCAGTCCTCTACCTCAACCAAATATTTATAACAAAAACATTATGACGTCAGGTTAACTTATATGTCGTTTTATTTACATGTGTTTACAATTATCTTGTTAAAAAAAATTCTAAACTGTTAACATTAAAAGAATAATAATAATATATATATATATATCGTTTCTAAGTATTGTCTTGAAGTAAATTATACTAGAGCAAACATTATATGTTGTATGAGTTTGTCGTGTATATTATCTTAATTTGGTATCTAGCATCTATTTGTGCTACATGATCAACATATACTTGAATTAGAAGAAGAACCTTAGTGTGTGGAACACAATATTATCTGGTAAAACAGTGTACTCTATTCTCAAAAAACCACATCGAAGAGTCTGGACATCTTGACTGCCAAAATCCAAAACAAAGGAAAATAAAGTAAAGTAAGATAAGATAAGATAAGAAGTTCACACCTCAACTTTCAGCACAGAATAATAAGGTCCATCTGATGTACTTCCCAAACCCTTCAAGTTCTCCATGTAGCATATCCACATTCGATATTCAAAGTTGGAAAAGCGGAAGTGCTCAATAACCGATGGGAAACCAACAATATTCAACTCGTTAATCTCGTCCATCTCTCCATTAGACCAATCTAAGGCATACATATGAACATTCTTTGCTTGGTCACGCTGTTTGCTATGAATTTCAACTAATACCCTTGGTGTATCTCTCACGCAATCAAATTGGATATCCTGCGGCATACCACAATACATTGGCAACCTGATATTAACACATACCCAATTATCATAATCTTCTAAATCACTATGAATGCTATTGACCTTGCAGATAACCAGATCCTACGAACTAATCCTAAACTATTGTCCACTTCGATCATCTTTAACCACATCTGAAACGATTTCTATGGATGGAATTCTGGGATAGGAAAACTGTTGAAACTCTCGAGTGCGCAATCAAACACAAAAATACAAGGAGATACATCATCATTATCATTTAACTGGCTTATGTCGGGAAAGATAAAAATGGAACCATTAACGTACACTGGAGAAGGGTTTGCTTCAGTATCCATACATGTACCTTCAAGTGTCTTCCATTGAAGAATTGGAAACTTAAGAACCTGGTATAATTCAGATTGTTTGAATTATTATGGTAAAACTTTGTGACACACAAGATAGTGTAAGCTTCCCTTGTCTTATCAAACCCTAATTGGAAGCTTTTCTGATAAGTAATGAAAGAATCTTCATCATCTTCAACATCGTTGTTTATCATCTCCTTGGGAGTATCATTCTGAATCCATGGTGAAAGTGATTGGTAGTAATATTGTACAACCTGACAGCATCATGCGAAATACTCACAAAACAGATAACCCCCTCTACTTATCCGAGAATATAATAATACTCAAACTTTTCGTCAGCTTCCATTTGATTAATTAAAGAAGAGGTGGAACTTTTAACTCTGACCCCCTAAAATCATTTAAAATTGGTTTTCCTATTAAATGATACCATTGTTTTGACACGCATCTTAACCTACTATAAATTTCATAGGTAAACGACCAATGATATCATATAATATATCTTACTAAGAAAAAGATCAACACTTCTACAACTGAGATACGAGTTTTAAGATCCGAAGAAACCGACACTTTAGACATGGAAGAGCTTGAAGATCTCAAAAATAGGAAATGAAAGAGAAAAAGAAAATAAAACATGTCTAACTAGGAACTTGTTTGTTTGCAGCTGACTCGGCGTCTGAATCTGAGTCAACCCCTGACTCGGACCGAGTCAGCAGTCAGACCGTTTGTTTTCCATTTTGAGTCAGATCTGACTCGACCTCTGACTCAGACATAACCCCTGACTCAGACTCATTTGAGTCAGGTAACAAAATACCCCTGACTCATGGGACCAAACCACTGACTCACTTATTTCCGAGTCAGATGAGTCAGATCTGACCCAAAACAAACATATCGACTCAGATCCAGATGAGTCAGGTGATTTCACTCAGATCCAGATAATTCAGATCCAGACGACTCAGATGAGTCAGGAGTAAACAAACATGGTGTAGCTTAGCGACTTCACTCTAGTAGTATAGAAAGAGGAAGGGTTAGGAGTTAGGACTAGGCGGGACGCACATGGCCGGTCAGACGAACTATATTTTGTGAACCATTCAAAATTTTGAGGGGCCACTATGCTTAGGCCATCTGTTCTACAAAGTTAATGAGTGTTCTAATTACAAGAAATGATTAAGTTACTTTTTGGCTTAATCGAATGTAAACCTAAACTAATAACCACCTAATCTTAATTTTATAAATCCAATTTTAATTCTAGTTCATCGTCGCAGCTACAATGAGGAAGGCCCACATACTCCGAAGGATGTGGCCGTCTTCTCCTCTTAACACTTCACATTTTTTTTATCAACTCTCTATACATCATCGGTTTTCTTTGTAGAGAATTTAATCACTTATTTCGCAATTATTATGCTACCCCCGCTTATCTATTTTTAATTTCAATGTATTTCCTACTTACTCATAATATATTTTATTTTGTTTGTTTTATATATGATTTTTCCAAATTCCAAAATACTTTTACCTTAGTTGATTTACTTAATAAATTTTTTTTCTTTCTCAATAATGACACTAAAGTGGAGATCGTGTTTGAAACCAGTTGCTCAACGTGTGGAGACTTGGTAGATTTTCCACCCACTACCTCGTGAATTCCTTCAACTGATTTCACGACTTGCTCACATTCAATCGTGTGTTTGAATACACGTGTCGTAGACCGCCATACCAAAACCCTAAGTGATATCCTCCAAAGTGACACGATTGACTTCTCGTGGTATGTTAGTCAATTGATGGCTTCGTGGTTTTATGGGACGATGAGTCCATGTAGTTGCTGAGTTGAACATGATGTTCTGAAACTCATGAGTTGAACATGTCATGAGACAGAGGTATAGTTCTTACGATGAAGTGAGCAAGTATTGCTCATTCGATGGATCGTTGAATATTGATTGTTGAACCAATATTCCTTGGTTTGAGCAAATATTTATCATCTGAGCAAGTGTTGCTCATGTGATGAATTGTTGAATATTTGATCGTCTGAGCATGTGTTGCTCATCTGATGGATTATTGGCAGCGTACCAAAAATATTAATTAGAATACTGGTCGTTGAACCGAGCATAGTTAATAAAATTAATGACCATGAGGTCGTCATAAAATTATTAAGGTTAGAATCTGGAATAATGATCCTTGGATTCAGAAACCCTAATTTGATCAATTGATGATCAATTCATGGTTTGTCAGAATTTCAACCATGGGACGAAGGAGGAAGCGACTACATGGGAACGTGAATCAACCATGTAGTGTCCATATGCTCACGTGAGCAAATACGAAGAAATCCTGAAGAGTTGATGATTTGTTGGTGGAAGAATGATTAAATGCTGGTTTAATCATTTATTCAAAAAATGCTCGTCTGAGCCTTAGGTGAGAAAACCTAATTAATTATGACGGGGCGAGGGACCGACCATGGAGTCATGAAACCGGCCCTGGGTTATCCCGTGACCGCATGACGATCACTTCATGAAAATACAAAGTGTTTGGGAGAGTTTTGGACCTAATACGAGCAATTGTGCAAATTAGGTCAAAACAGTGAAAATTGATGGGACCGGCTTCCGTGAGCCAAAGAGCCAATCTTGGCCGGTCAAGATAGCGTGCTCGTGTCCCCAAGGCGTCCGCGTCTCAGTCCTGAGAATTTTGATATTTTATGGCGTGCAATTGAGCATCCATTCGAGAAAATATGCCAAAATTAGGGTTTCGACGAAACTGAGGAAAAACACCATGAGATGATGAAAAATAATTATAAAATAAGGAATTAGGAGGCGTGGGACCGCCGTGGTCAAGGCATGGTCAGACGGTCGTGACCACGGTCCCGTGATGCCTTTTCGTTAATTTTATAATATTTTGATGATTTTATGAAAAATTCATGAATTTTGAGAAATTTGATGAATTTTGGGAGTTTCCATGAATTGAAGGAGTTTTCATGAGTTCAAGGAAGCAAAAGATATTAAAATAATAAAACAAGGGCGTATGGGATCGTGGAAGGCAGGACTGGTCGGCCAGGGCTCGGCCCCACAAGTTTCCCTAATTTTATAATGATTTTATGAAAAATTCATGAATTTTGAGAAATTCGATGAATTTAGGGAGTTTCCATGAACTGAAGGAGTTTTCATGAGTTCAGGGAAGCAAAAAATATTAAAATAATAAAAACAAGGGCGTGTGGACCGTGGAGGCATGGCCGGCCAGCTTGGGCCCGGTCCCACAAGTTTTCATAATTTTTTAATATTTTTTAAGTATTTTTGATGATTTGAGGGAATTTTTCCTAATTTGAGAGAAATACCATAAAATCAAGGAATTTGATGAATTCAAGGAAAACTAATAATAAAATAATAAAACAAAGGGGCGTGTGGGACCGGCTAGGGCATGGCCGGCCGGCCAAGGCCCGGTTCCACAAGTTTTCATAATTTATATTATTTTATTATTATTTGATGATTTATGCAAAAATACCATGAAATCAAGGAGTTTTTCATTAAATTAGAGAAATAATAATAATAATAATAAAATAATAAGGAACCATGGGTGTGGGGCCGGTTGGGGCCAAGGCATGGTCGGTTGGCCAATGGTCACGCCCCACACTCCTTTCCTTAATTTTATATTATTTTTTATGGATTTATGGAAGTACCATGAAACCGAGGAGTTTCCTCGAGACGAAGGAAATTTGATAAAATGAGGGAATTTTCATCAAATCACGAAAAATAATAAAAATGCATTAAATTATAAAACTGGCGTGGGATTGACCACGACACGGTCGATTGGTCGTGTGTCCGTGCTCCCAGCACCTTGGTCAATATTTTAATTATTTATTATTTTCTTCTCTATTTTGCATAAGTTCATCGTTTCGTTGTATTTTTGAAATACTCGTTCGTGCGGTGACTGTTAGTGTATCATCGTTGAATACACTTTTACCATTTGAATCGGGGCTTACTTAGAGGTAGCTCAGACGCCCGGTTTATTGATTATTTATTAATAATTGTGGAATTCGATGGAGAATAATTCACAAAACTGAGTAATAAGATGTTTATTATTAATTCATAGGATCAGCTGAGGATTCGACTACGAATTCAGAATAATAAAGTGAGCATTACCATTCCATGGGATCGTAGATTCGACCATAGAATCGGAGTAATTAAGATTTATCTATTACCATTTATGAGACCAGTTGTGGATTCGATCATGAAATCGGAGTAATGAGATAATATAGTTATTGTTATTCTATGAGATCAAGCCGTGGATTAGATCATAGAATCAGAACAATTGTTATCGCCATTCCATGGGACCAGTCGTGGATTCGACCATGGAATAGGAGCAATTAGGAATAATTAACTTTGTGGCTCCATACTGTAGAGCAAGTTTTCTAGGAGCATTAATCATCTCGATATGAGCTTGTCGGTAAGTCATATCTTTTATATAGTCAGGGTAAACTCGTTGTTTGTTCCTGAAGATGTTATCGCTCTATACTAGCAGAGTAAGCTGTCTAGGAGCCGTCCATCACGTGATTATATATAGAAATAATCACTGAAATTTTTCAGTATTCATGAGATATGTTGTTGTCCAGTCGTGATACTGCATATCTACATGTACTCTGAGAGAAAGTACTCTCTGTTGAGAATTCGATGAGAGACTCGTGTCTCGATACTCACGTCTGATTCCTGATCAGAGTTTCGTATGATTATGAGTTTACGAATTTAGACTTTGTCGAAAATACACCATCTACATTAAGTCCCTTGCTTAGTGTGGAAGGTTGTGTTCCTCAGTCAGCATTAAATGGTGATTTTCCGACCATAAATAATAATACCAGTATTTGAACTTAGTCGTAAGTTGAGACGTTACCGGATTTAGAGAGCATGAGAAAACCACGACTTGATGAAGGCTTCAATGTCATGATTGTAGCATCGTTTGATGAGCATAAATTGGTGTTGGACCGCTAGTTTGGATGACGAATCCGTGGTTGGTTAGGATTCGCGGGTCGGGCCCAATAAGGAAATCCTTAGAAAATTAGATTTTGGAAATAAAATTGATATAAAAGGGATTAATCCTCTTTTTTTTTCACACACAACCAGCACCTTCATCACCTTCACGCCAGAGAAGGAGAGTTTTCCCGTCGCCGCCGGACCACCACCTGCCATCGCCGTTGTTGCCGTCGTCGGCCAATTTCCGTCCGGCGCTCCCAGGTACTTTTTTTTTGTTTGCTGATGTTTATGATCCTCATGAGTTTTTCATTCTTTGATCATGATGAAGTTATATACATGTGTGTATATTAGTGTGAGTTTTATGAAAAAACCCTCGTTTTTGAAAACGTATGTTCGTTCGATCGTTAGTTTTGAAAACTAATTATAATCCCTGATTTAGGAGAGATTTTTTTTTTAATACGAACCTAGGTCCAGTAATAAAACTTAGTGTATGAGCGTTCATGTATACCAAGGTTTCATCATAAAAGAAGTGAATTTTCATGAAATTGGAAAAATCCTTCGTTTTAAAGACAAATAATGATAACACGAAAGAAAATATGTATGATGAACTTGTGTCCAGTGATAAAATTTTTCTTATGAGATTTCATGTAAATACAAAACTTTATCATATGTCTGAGATGTGAGCTTTCACAATATTTTTTGAAATAAACCTTCATTTCAAAGACAAATAACGACGATACGAAGGAGAAATAATTTTTTTTTCTTATATATACGTTGCCGTGACATATATTGCGTAAAATATGATGGTATATTTTATTTGCATGAATTTGTTTTCATTAGATAAAATTCTTTGAGAATTTATATATGCAAGTTGCATTAATTGTTGTTTTTTCGAAAAATCAGAAACGTGGGTTTTGAGGAACCTTCGAAGATAGACAATATATTTATGATGAAATATTTTATTGTTGCAAACTTCATAGGTCAGTTGTGTGAATGTTCACATTATGAAAATTGTGTCCGTGATTTCATGAAAAATCAGTTTCGGAAATTAAATAAAGTTTCGTTTTTGCAGTTTTCGAAGAGACGAACGATTTTGAGGTGTTAACTCTAGTATTACTATCATCATTGTTAGTGGAAGCGTAAAAGGTCAGAGTTAAGAGTTACCATTTTTTGCTGATGTTGGTTTGTTTACATGGTAGTAATCTTTGATCTTCCAGATCCAGAAAATGTAACAGTAACAACAATTACGATTACTGGTATTCCTCTTCTTCCTCTGGCTCTTATGATGAGGATTCCGACGCTCCTGTAGCGAAATCGAAGGCTAGGGTTACCCAGAAAGGGGAGAAGCCTAATGTTCCTTCGGCTAAGCGAAGAGTCTCTTTTGCTGAACTCGAAAAGAAAAGAGCTGAAGACAAAAAGGAGGATGCCCGTCAACGTGAAAGAGATCGCACCCGTCGTAAGAGACAGAGGATTGAGGAGAAGCGTCAATTCTTGGATGGGGTACCTTCTGATTCTGATGTTGATGCTTCTGAAGGAGAGATCGCATGGGAATCATCCGAGTGTCACATTAAGCCTGATCGATATGAAAGAGAGCATCGGAGGACGATGAAGAAAATTGAAGCTGAAGCTGAAGCTGCAGCAGAAGATAATTCGGATTCAGATGATGATGTTATCTTCCTTCCACCGGACTTCACCAATGATCCTGATAGTGACTCTGAAGAAAATGATTCCGAGAAGGACAGTGACGATGAAGCTGACAATTCGGATGAGTCCGACGAGTAGTTTTACTTCCATCTTCTTGTAGATGGTAGAGCATTCCCTTTTTAGTCTTCATAGTAGATATCTTTCTTTTTGACTGTTTAAACGACTTTACTTCAATTAGACTTTTCTTCTGAATGATGAATATTTTGTTAACGTCGATTTCTTCTAATCCATGACATGGACCGATGCCCATATATCCAAATTCATCATGACTTGTCGATTTTCAGAGAATTAACATAACACACGACCGAGAATTCACGACGTGTACAAGGCGCGTGGCCTATCTTTTGACCCGTGATGTTCAGTTCCCAGTGTGTTCTTTTCCTCCGTGTCTCCGGTATCGATCTTTGAAGTCTAGGGTTTCAGTGGAACTCGTAACTGAGTTAACTACATAACTATCGCCTGATATATATATATCCTCAAGACTCCAAATCTATGATCCACGCAAATATTTCTTCCATTCCTGAGTCAGTTTCATCGTGCAGAGAAGTTTTGATCCTACCTCCTTGTCATCATGTCGAGCAATAGCATTTATTCTCAAGATGATCTTCAGTCGAAGCGTGAAATGGCAACGTCTATCTCAGTAAGTTGTATACTTCTTCTTCTTCTCCTTTCTTGTCTCTGTTCGATTGTTGATCACAATAAAATGATTTGTCGTAGGACTGTAAGAAGAAGAATACTCCTCATAATGCAAGGCCTAAGCGGACTGTTAGACCTCCTGCCCGGTATGGATCGGCTCATGCTGAGGCTGGATCGTCTGTAAGTAAACTTATGACTCTTGAGATTGTACCGAGTCCCGGGATTAAAACTCTTTCATTTCATCATAGGCGGATGTCCGTGTCGTCGTCGACGCTAGACGAAGAAAGAGTGGAAAGTCCGTGACCGTGGTTGAGGTCGAGGAAAGCAGCAACCAGGAATGTGAAGATTCTGCAGGATCCGTGGAGACCAGAGACGGTGTCCATGCTCGTGAATACCCAACCGCTGGACTTTTATTTGAAGCCCCAATGATTAATACCTTCCCAGACAATGAAATGGTCGGAAGATTCGTGGTTCCCAAATGTCATGTATCTCTGTACACAAGATCTGGAAGAAGTATGGTCATATTGCCACCACAGAAGTGTGGAAAGGTTTTCTTCCAACCCTTTTAGCCACGGTAGCGGGGTTATTGCCGATCATCGAGGAAATGAATCAGATGCACTTGCGAGACGTCAAAAACCATGAGCTGCACCAATGGGATGAAATGATCTCGAACTGTGAGATATTGCGATTCAATGTAAGTTGGCTCCGTCGTCGCCTTGAGATAATCAAGGTTCATAAGGCGGCAGAGGCTGCTGATGCAATTTCTATGAATGCAACTTTACTGGATGAGGAGAGGATACTAGCTCTGGAGTCGGCAAGGGTTGAGAAAGCGGTCGAAGACTTAAAGGCAAAGACCAAGATTTTTCAGAAGAATCTTGACGAGGCTTCTTACAGGGATTATCCGTTGCTGGATGGTTTGCTCTGAGTGAGCATTTGTGGTTGTTATTTTTTGAGTAAATTTGAGTTTCTAGTTAGGTGAAACAGTTGATCGTGGTATGAACGAATTTTGCTCATTTTTGAAATGTTTAATGAACAAAGGAGCATTCGAATGCTCTTTGGAGGAATGAAATTACATTTTTGAAAATACTTGAAATGATGAAGGGTAGTTTGTTTCATGGATCATGCATAATAAGCTTTGAGCCATTTCCCGTTGATGATGTTTCCTTCCTTTCCTCCATTGATTGCTAAAATTTTCTAGTATCCGCTAGACACTGCTTTGATAACAACATATGGCCCTTCCCATTTAGGAGCGGACATGTATTGTTGAATGTGCTTTGTCGTCTTTAATACCAAATCTCCTACTTGAAATGTTCGAGGTCTTACCATTTTGTTGTAGGCTCTGGGGATTCTCTGTTTGTAGGCCTCCACATATTTTTCCACCTTGGTTCTCCTTGATTCCAGCATATCTATCTCAACGATTCTTGATCTGGAGATTTCGGCCTCATCCCATTGTACACCACTGGATGTTGCAATCCTGGCTGAGGGAACTTTGATTTCTACTGGAAGTATGGCATCGGATCCATAGACAAGGGAATTTGGCGAAGTACCGATCGAGCTCCTTGGTGCAGTTCTTTAAGCCCATAGAGCCATGGGTAATTGCTAATTCCATGATCGAGGATTGTCATGAATCGTCCGACTGATAATCCTGACCAAAGTATTGTTGGTACATTCTGCTTTACTATTTCCTTGTGGATAGTAAGGCATGGAGAAGATTTGCTTGATCCCATATTATTGAGCAGCTTCTCAACATCTTGATTGGCAAAAGGAGTTCCGTTATCTGTGATGATATGCTTAGGAACTCCGAATCTGCATATTATGTGCTCTTTGATGAAGGCGGCAATCGTAACTCCAGTGGTGCTTCGAAGAGGAATAGCTTCGACCCACTTGGTGAAGTACTCTGTCGCAGTGATGATGTATTCATGTTGTTTTGAAGATGCTGGATTGATCTTCCCAATAATATCTAGTCCCCAGCTGTAGAAAGGCCACGGACTATTCACAGAATTCAATGGGAGACAAGGAGTGTGGATGAGATTACCATGAGTTTGGCATTGGTGACACCTCTAAATGTGGGCGGCTGCATCATCTTCCATGGTTGACAATAATATTTCTCATGAATTTGAAGAAATAGTTTCTTCTTTCCTTGATGTTCTCCATCATGTACTTCCTTCAGGATTGTAAGGATTTCATGTTCGGCTAAGAACCTTAGTAAATTTCCACCAAAGCTTTTGCGGTGTAAGATACCATCGAGATGGAAAAATATCTTAGCTTTCTGAATAAGTTTGACTGCTTGCTTCTTTTCCAGTGGTAATTCGTTGTCCCGAAGGTATTTGATGTAAGGCTCCCTCCAGTCCCCAGTGTGGTGGATCGTCAAAACCTCCAAGTGATGAGGAGGTGTTTGGCAATCAGGACAATATCCTTGTAAGGCTCTTGATTGAGTCTCCATGGATGGCCAGTAGTACCCCATTCTTTGAAGCTTTCTGTAAAGTGTTATCACTAACGTTTGCCCACAGACTTCCTCATGTATGCGTTTGAGATGTTCTTCCGCTTCGTCGCTCCCAAGACATCGTGATAGAGATCCATCAGGGTTTCGATGGTATAACCCTCCATGAAGCAAGAAGTAGTTTTTCAATTCCTTGAGGTTGACTTGGCCTTCTGAAATAGAGCTGCTCAATTGATGAATGATGGGTGCTCGTCAATCGTTCGATGGAATGTCTTCGATCTGAGTGAGCCAAGTTGATGATACCGTATGTCTTTGTATAGTGATCGTTTTTTGTGCTCCTTCGAATTGCAGCTTGGAGGCGAGAGTTGCTAGGCAATCAACATGCCTGTTATTAGTCCGTCCAGTATGGACGATCGTTGCGTCAGCAAAATAGGTCAACAGTCGCTGAGCTTCGGTTCTGAATGGAGCGAGTGTGATTTCTTTGAGAGAATACGTTTCATTCATCTGGTTGACCAATAATTTTGAATCTCCCCTTATCTCGAGGTGTGTTGCTCCTGCTTGCTTGTCCAAGGATAATCCTAATAGGAAGGCTTCATATTCCGCTGAGTTGTTGGTGCAGTGGAAATCCAACTTGAACGAATGTGAGAAAACTTCACCAGATGGAGACAACAACACTATTCCCGCTCCTCCGGTGTCAGTACTAGGGGTGGTAGATCCATCAAAGTATAGAATCCATGTTTCTTCCTTGATGACTAAGATGTCTGGAAATTCGTCGGGTACTTCTTCATGTAGTGTTGTTGTGTCTTCCCCTGGAAAAGAAGCGAGCAAGTATGCGACCGCTTGGCCTTTGATGGCTTTAGGTGGCGTGCAAGCTATGTCAAATTCTGACATCTGAAGTAACCACTTCGCTGGTCTTCCTATCAAGGCTGGCTTTGATAGCAAGAATTTTATGGGTCAGCTTTGGAGATGAGTACGACCCTGTTAGATACTAAGTAATGTCTGAACTTCTGGATTGCATGTACCAATGTCAGGCATGCCCTTTCGGCCTTTGGGTATCGGAGTTTAGCATCTCTCATTGTGCGGCTGAAGTAGTAAATCGGTGTTCGACGCCTTCGTCATCTTCCTGAGCGAGGAGTGCGCCGATGGCGACGTCACTGGAGGCTGTGTAAAGAATCAGAGCTCGTCCCTGCACTGGAGACCTCATGACGGCCGGTGACAATAATATATGTTGTATTTTATGGAAATCTTCTTGTTGAATAACTATCCAGGTGAAGCTTGCTCCTTTCTTCAGCAGAGGAGTGAACGAAGCAATGAGTTGAGCTAATCCAGGAATGAAGCGTCGAATATAATTTACCTTTCCCATAAAGCTCTGTAGTTCCTTCACGGTACATGGAGGAGGCATGTTGGTAATAGCTTTTGCCTTGTCGGGGTCGACTTTGATCCCTTCAGCCGTGACCAGGAATCCTAATAATTTTCTGGAAGAAACTCCGAATGCGCACTTTAAAGGATTCATTTTTAATTTGTATTCTATGCACCTTTCGAACACCTGCATTAGAACTTCGAGATGAGATGCTTGAGTCTTCGATTTTACCACCACATCATCAACATAGTCTTCTACTTGCTTGTGCATCATGTCGTGGAATATGGCAGTCATGGCTCGTTGATAGGTGGCACCAGCATTTTTTAATCCAAAGGGCATCACGGTGTAGTGAAAATTCCCAATGGGAGTACGGAACGTAGTCTTGTTGGCGTCATGTTCATACATCTTGATCTGATTGTACCCACTATAGCCTTCCATGAATAAGTACATACCGTGACCGCTGGTTGCATCGACGAGCATGTCAATGTTGGGTAGAGGGAAATTATCCTACGGGAAACATTTATTCAAGTTCCTGAAGTCGACACAACATCTGATTTGACCATTTTTCTTCTTAACAGGTACCACATTTTCTAGCCACGTTGGATGAAGAATAGGTTTGATGAACCCTGCTGCCAACAGTTTCTGGATTTCGACCTTGATTTGCTCCTCGATTTCGTGTCTAAATTTTCTGGGCGGTTGTTTGAAAGCTTTGGAACCAGGGATGATGTGCAGGTAATGGATTTAGAGTTTGTCATCCAGACCTAGCATTTCTTCGTACGTCCAGGCGAAGACATCTTTATATTCTTTTAATAATTTCACCATCTCGGTCCGCTCCTCTGGTGATAGCGCTGAACTGATCAGGATCGGCCTTGGATCGTCTTCAGCCCCAATGTTGATTGTTTCAAGATCGTCAGTGGTAGAGTCAGTGCCGTCCTGTAGTTGTTGTGGGGCATCTTGTACTTCTTCAAGTGATTGCTCACTCTGACATGATTCTTCATGGTGGGGAGACTTTTCATCATTCTCCCCGATTAATTGCTAATCTTTCCGTGGGAGATAAACGACTCTCCCTTCCACGTCTCAATCGGTCGTGAAGTTTGTCCCTAGAGTTGAAACTTGATCATTATGGCGTTTAGTCACTGTAGTAGGTGACTTGATCACTTTAGAAGCTGAGGATGACGGATCGTTATCAGCCTTATCGATAGTCTTCCATCTTGGAAGTGGAGTACTGTGAATCCTGCTTGGCGGTTCCGGGATGCCTTTTTGAGATTCAAGCAACTCAGTATCATAGACGGGAGCATAAGGAGATGATGAAGCTGGAATGCGAACGATCTTGTTGTCGAGCAGGGCCTTCATGCATTGATGGTATGTTGAAGGAACCACCTTATTATCATGGAGCCATGGGCGTCCCAGTATTATATGGTAGTCAGGATCTTGCTCGATCACATGAAACTTCACTTTCGATCGAATCGGCCCCACACTCAAATCTATGTATGCATATCCATATGTATGGCTTTGACTTCCTTCAAATCCTGTCATTAGGATGGGATAGCGAACGATTTTACCTTGTGGGAACCTGGCCATCCTGAGAGTCTTCATGGTGACAATGTTGGTAGAAGCACCGGTGTCAACAAGAGCTCTTCTAAATTCGGTGCCTTTGATGAAACCAGTGACATACAATGCTCGATTGTGTCCTTCATCCATCATGCGATCTTCTTCTCCAAAAGATATGTTGTCGATCGAATGCTCAGGAACTAGGGAGACTTCTTCAACTGATGGTGTTGGTGGCGTTATTTGCACGCTGGATGATATCTGGTTGAGTGCTGAAAATGTGTATATGCGCTGATCCCTGGAGAAGTGCAGGAGTTTACATATATTTTCGATCAAATGTGTGACCTCTTGTTCCACCGGCTTCTCGTATGTGGTGAAGTTGTTGATTCGAGGGTCAGATGACGCTTCAGTCCCCGGTATTGAGACTTCTGGAGCGGAGGTACCGCCTAACTCGGATGTTAATTTGATGAGAAAGTCGAGGATGTGGTTTATCATCTCCTTCATCAGGTCCATGTTCCTAGTATGTACCTCTAGGATTTGAGCCAACTCTGCCAAAGTCGGGACCCCTCTGCCTTCCATGCCGCCAGGTGTAACATGAGGAATGTTGCCGTTTGAAATATTCTGATCTGAATTAACTGAATTAGTCTTAAGACCAACCATCTTGTGAGACTGTGAGATTACAACCGAGAGAATGATCTCCCACTGTGGTCGCCAATCTGTAGATGGGGAAAACGATTTGCAGGTTTTTAAGGAATTGAGGAGACGACCGTACGGAGGAGACTCCTCGGACCGAGCGAAGTGTTAAACCTCACACAGATGCACCGCTGCAAAGGAGGTGCTTTAGATTCGAGAGATCAATCTGTAGTACTCCGGCCTAAATCAAGACAATGACCGTTCCAGAGTAAATTCGGTCACAAGAGAGGATGGGTTGATCTGTAGGAGGAAAGCTGAGAAATGTGTGAAATCAATGGTAATCAAAGATTTTGGGTGTGTGAATTCCGAATACGATAAGCTCTGAGTGATTGAAATTGCTCAATTGAGAGTAGTTGCTCAATTGATGAGTCGATGATCTAGTGTTATCAGTTTGACGTGAGATTGATGATACTGATGATGATTCAATCATGATTCAGAGACTTATTTATATTGCTGGAATTTTAGACACCATGATCCCATGAAGTGTGACAGTTGATGGAATCAAGGAGTGGGGAAGTAGAGATCGTGTTTGAAACCAGTTGCTCAACGTGTGGAGACTTGGTCGATTTTCCACCCACAACCTCGTGAATTCCTTCAACTGATTACACGACTTGCTCACATTCCATCGTGTGTTTGAACATACGTGTCGTAGACCGCCAGACCAAAACCCTAAGTGATATCCCCCCAAAGTGACACGATTGACTTCTCGTGGTATGCTAGTCAATTGATGACTTCTTGGTTTGATGGGACGATGAGTCCATGTAGTTGCTGAGTTGAACATGATGTTCTGAAACTCATGAGTTGAACATGTCATGAGACAGAGGTATAGTTCTTACGATGAAGTGAGCAAGTATTGCTCATTCGATGGATCGTTAATATTCCTTGGTTTGAGCAAATATTTATCATCTGAGCAAATGTTGCTCATGTGATAAATTGTTGAATATTTGATCGTCTGAGCATGTGTTGCTCATCTGATGGATTATTGGCAGCGTACCAAAAATATTAATTAGAATACTGGTCGTTGAACCGAGCATAATTAATAAAATTAATGACCATGAGGTCGTCATAAAATTATTAAGGTTAGAATCTGGAATGATGATCCTTAGATTCAGAAACCCTAATTTGATCTATTGATGATCAATTCATGGTTCGTTAGAATTTCAACCATGGGACGAAGGAGGGAGTGACTACATGGGACCGTGAATCAACCATGTAGTTTTCATATGCTCACGTGAGAAAATACGAAGAAATCCTGAAGAGTTGACGATTTTTTGGTGGAAGAATGATTAAATGTTGTTTAATCATTTATTCAAAAAATGCTCGTCTGAGCCTTAGGTGAGAAAACCTAATTAATTATGACGAGGCGAGGGACCGACCATGGAGTCATGAAACCGGCCCTGGGTTATCCCGTGACCGCCTGACGATCACTTCATGAAAATCCAAAGTGTTTGGGAGAGTTTTTGACCTAATACGAGCAATTGTGCAAATTAGGTCAAAACTGTGAAAATTGATGGGACCGGCTTCCGTGAGCCAAAGAGCCAATCTTGGCCGGTCAAGATAGCGCGCTCGTGTCCCCAAGGCGTCCGCGTCTCATTCCTGAGAATTTTGATATTTTCTGGCGTGCAATTGAGCATCCATTCGAGAAAATATGCCAAAATTAGGGTTTTGACGAAACTGGGGAAAAACACCATGAGATGATGAAAAATAATTATAAAATAAGGAATGAGGAGGCGTGGGACCGCCGTGGTCAAGGAATGGTTGTCCGGTCGTGACCACGGTCCCGTGGTGCCTTTTTCTTAATTTTATAATATTTTGATGATTTTATGAAAAATTCATGAATTTTGAGAAATTTGATGAATTTTGGGAGTTTCCATGAATTGAAGGAGTTTTCATGAGTTCAAGGAAGCAAAAGATATTAAAATAATAAAACAAGGGCGTGTGGGACCGTGGAAGGCATGACTGGACGGCCAGGGCCCGGTCCCACAAGTTTCCCTAATTTTATAATGATTTTATGAAAAATTCATGAATTTTGAGAAATTTGATGAATTCAGGGAGTTTCCATGAGCTGAAGGAGTTTTCATGAGTTCAGGGAAGCAAAAAATATTAAAATAATAAAAACAAGGGCGTGTGGGACCGTGGAGGCATGGTCGGCCGGCTTGGGCCCGGTCCCACGAGTTTTCATAATTTTTAAAGTATTTTTGATGATTTGAGGGAATTTTTCCTAATTTGAGACAAATACCATGAAATAAAGGAATTTGATGAATTCAAGGAAAACTAATAATAAAATAATAAAACAAAGGGGCGTTTGGGACCGTTTAGGGCATGGCCGGCCAGCCAAGGCCCGTTCCCACAAGTTTTCATAATTTATATTATTTTATTATTATTTAATGATTTATGCAAAAATACCATGAAATCAAGGAGTTTTTTCATGAAATTAGAGAAATAATAATAATAATAATAATAATAATAATAAAATAATAAGGAACCATGGGTGTGGGGAAGTTGGGACCAAGGCATGGCCGGTTGGCCAATGGTCACGCCCCACACTCCTTTCCTTAATTTTATATTATTTTTTATGGATTTATGGAAGTACCATGAAACCGAGGAGTTTCCTCGAGACGAAGGAAATTTGATAAAATGAGGGAATTTTCATCAAATCATGAAAAATAATAAAAATGCATTAAAATATAAAACTGGCGTGGGATTGACCACGACACGGTCGATTGGCCGTGTGTCCGTGCTCCCAGCACCTTGGTCAATATTTTAATTATTTATTATTTTCTTCTCTATTTTGCATAAGTTTATCGGTTCGTTGTATTTTTGAAATACTCGTTCGTGCGGTGACTGTTAGTGTATCATCGTTGAATACACTTTTACCATTTGAATCGGGGCTTACTTAGAGGTAGCTCAGACGCCCGATTGTTGATTATTTATTCCTAATTGTGGAATTTGATGGAGAATAATTCACAAAACTGAGTAATAAGATGTTTATTATTAATTCATAGGATCAGCTGGGGATTCGACTACGAATTCAGAATAATAAAGTGAGCATTACCATTCCATGGGATCGTAGATTCGACCATAGAATCGGAGTAATTAAGATTTATCTATTACCATTTATGAGACCAGTTGTGGATTCGATCATGAAATCGGAGTAATGAGATAATATAGTTATTGTTATTCTATGAGATCAAGCCGTGGATTCGATCATAGAATCAGAACAATTGTTATCGCCATTCCATGGGACCAGTCATGGATTCGACCATGGAATAGGAGCAATTAGGAATAATAAACTTTGTGGCTCCATACTGTAGAGCAAGTTGTCTAGGAGCATTAATCATCCCAATATGAGCTTGTCAGTAAGTCATATCTTTTATATAGTCAGGGTAAACTCGTTGTTTGTTCTTGAAGACGTTATCGCTCTATACTAGCAGAGCAAGCTGTCTAGGAGCCGTCCATCACGTGATGCTATATAGAAATAATCACTGAAAGTTTTCAGTATTCATGAGATATGCCGTTGTCCAGTCGTGAGACTGCATATCTACATGTACTCTGAGATAAAGTACTCTCTGTTGAGAATTCGATGAGAGACTCGTGTCTCGATACTCACGTCCGATTTCTGAATCAGAGTTTCGTATGATTATGAGTTTACGAATTTATCCTTTGTCGAAAATCCACCATCTACAAAGTTTGGTAAATGCACCTTTGATAATGGCGCTCCCTGTGATAAATGTTTCAATCAAATATTGGATTGCAAATCTTTGAGACAAGACTTTTTAAATTCGGTGAATAAAATTCTCGAATGCGGCAGATTACCGTGCAATAAATCTACTAGAATTCATACGACATAGTCTCATAAAGATATAATGGAAAGATATTGGGTAAAATGGAATGGTTCAGTCTTCACATACCCCATATGTCTTCGCCGATCTTCAGTTTTCGAGGCTGATTTCTGATCCTCAACTACCTAATTCTAAACCTGTGCGAGACTTGACTTAGTAAACTAAAAATCAACATATATTTTTGTTCAATTAACATTGACAACAAGCTTGAGATATAAAAACTTGTGGTCTTAACCGAGCAATGCTCTAACAGGTGTCTCATAAATTCCTTAAGAAGTTTTACAAGATATCTTTATATTTATCTTAGTTGTTCTTGTTGTAAAATAGATTAAGTATCTCTATAAGATTTGAAGAGTACAAACCCTAATTCTACAAGTTTATTTTGATATCTAATATTTACCTAGTAGTTGTTTGAAACTAACACAAGATTTCCAAAGACTTGATTCAAATCTAAAGGGAAATAAAATCGGTGTTGTGAAAGCATAATATCAAACGTCTTCACTTCGGTTGAAGCAACTCTTAGGTTGTAGGACGTCAGCTAAGGGTATCAATTACGTAGATCCTTGCGAGGTTCAAGAGACATGAGGAGTATAATTGCAGCTGAATTGCTTGGAGGTTTTCAAAAAGCGGGGGTCTAACAACCTCACCCAATATTTCGATTAGCAATCTGTATGGACTAACTCCAATATACTTTCTAGAGAATCAACTAGACAGTCAGACTCAATCTAGATAAAAGTATATCAAAGAGTTAATATCTCAATCTCTCGATTTGATCTATACTCAAGCAAATGGAAATCTTCGAGTCTTTATCAAATACTAGAGAGATAACTTGGATGGTACCAAAGACCAATATCCAAGTGTCAGTCAAAGCTTGGATATTCTAATTGATTGATATTAACGCACAACCTGTGATATTTCAATTATATAAAAAATATAATGCGGAATAGAAATAACACAAACACCAGAAATTGTGTTAACGAGGAAACTGCAAATGCAGAAAAACCCCAGGACCTAGTCCAGATTGAACACCACACTGTATTAAGCCGCTACAGACACTAGCTTACTACAAACTAACTTCGGTATGGACTGCAGTTGAACCCTAATCAATCTCACACTGATTCAAGGTACAGTTGCGCTCCTTAGTCTCTGATCCCAGCAGGATACTACACACTTGGTTCCCTTAGCTGATCTCACCCACAACCAAGAGTTTCTACGACCCAAAGTCGAAGAATTTAATAAACAAATATGTATCACACAGAAAAGTCTACGATAATAGATAAATATGTCTCCCACAGATAAACATATGAGTTTTGTTCCGACTTATGATAAAATCAAGGTGAACATGAACCAACTGATAACCCGAACTTATATTCCCGAAGAACATCATAGAATTATCAATCACCTCACAATAATCTAAATCGTATGGTAGTGAAACTAGATATTGTGGAATCACAAACGATGAGACGAAGATGTTTGTGATTTCTTTTTATCTTGCCCTATCAGAGATATAATCTCAAGTCAATTATTCAATTGAACTCGTACGATAGAAAATGGCAATATCAGAACGCTCAACTACAAGAGAAGTAGTTTCGTCTGGATTCACAATCCCAATGAAGTCTTTCAGTCGTTAACCTACAGGGTCTCGAGAAGAAACCTAAGGTTAAAGGAGAATCGACTCTAGCAAAACCAACTAGTATCACACAAGAGGTGTGGGGATTAGTTTTTCCAGTTGCTAGACGTCTCCTTTATATAGTTTTCAAATCAGGGTTTGCAATCCAAGTTACCTTGGTAACAAAGCATTCAATATTCACCGTTAGATGAAAAACCTGATTTAACCAAGCTAATATCTTTCAAACCGTTAGATCGAGATTTAGCTTGTCACACACAAATGAAATGTATTTCATTTAGGTTTGAGTAGCCGTACCTAAACGTGTACACTTAGTTGGTTCACGAATAGTTAACCAATGGTTAGCCATATGAGCACTTTCATATTAACCGTATTCATCTTTCTCATAAGTAGTTCAAATGACTCATAAGAACTAGTTTAGGAGTTGTTCAATTGCTTAGGTATTTATGAATAGACACAATTGAAACAAAATCGGTTTGATTCACTTGAATCAATTCATGAACAATATAGCCATGGGTACGCGTACTCAACCTGTCTCCTTCACCAGTACCGTATGCACACATATGCACACACTTGGTTTCCGGCACATGGATTTATACACTAATGTGCGAACACACTATATATGCTTATATCCATAGTTGGTTATGTAATATCAACTCTACAAATTCAAATCATTGAAACATTCTTCTATATTGTTACAACATTCGTCATTCACAGCTATCGTCATCAAAGTTATTTTCAAGTTTGAAACGTCATCATGACTTTGGTCACGGGTAAAGATGAAAAGTGGTTAAAACAAAAGCTTACCAACACATATTTCGAGAAAAAGATAGGCGAGTAAACTCGGATCGAAATAGCAAATGTGTATGTATGAAAACTATCATAGTTATACGACTTTGTCTCAACAGTAGGAGATAGAGTAGATAGACTTTTGAGTGATAGATAAGTTTAAGTCTCCACATACCTTTTAGTCGGATGAAGTTCCACTAGTTCCTTGAATAGTTCTTCGTCTTCGTAAGATGATCGCGATGGAGTCTGGAGCTCAATGTTTATGGGTGAAAACTATTTCTGCCGGTTTTGGTAATTTGGGGTGTGTGGATGAGAAATGAATCTAAACCCTAAACAAATGCACTGCACAGGAGTGTTTTTGATTCGATAAATCAATCTGTACAATTCTGGCCTAAACCAAGAAATGTTCGTTCCAGACTTGCTTCGTTCACAAAGTGAAGGAGATGGGGTTGATCTTAGGGATGGAAGCGGAGAAGGTGTTGAGATTGTGAAGGTGTTGGTTGTGTATGACTTGTATCAGAAAGCTGAACTGGCTTGCAGAATGTAAGCTATCAGTTCTGGTGTTGGGATACGTTGTATCAACACTTGACTTTTGTCTTGTCCTTTTTTGGAAATAGGGAGGAGAACCTATTTATACAAGTCATTGAGCCTTACCCACGTCTCTCGTGGGAAGTGGAGTGATGGATTTGTGTGTGTTAGTGTCACACGATCAGTCTTTCCCACTTCTCCCATCATTACTAACCGTTCATGTCTTCCTGACACGTTCTTGTGATGGCACGTTGTGCGCTGCACGTTGTAAACCGCCAGACCAATACTCCAGTAAGTATACCCCAGTTTGTGACATGATTAATGTCTCGAGTGTGTGTATCGTGGGACCCACAAAAGGTAGCATGTGATGCTATATTAAATAACTAAGTTATTTAGGAAGTCGATATTTATGAAATAACGTGTGTATTCTATGCATGTAATGCATCGAATATATTCAGCATGTATGAAGCATCGCTGTTTTAAGGTTTAACGGAGTAAGTCGCGGATTAAGCATATTAAAATAGCATCACGTCCAGCCATCTTCGAGTGATCGTTTGGAGGCTGTACAGGTAAGCCCTGACTTGGCCGATCACTCTGTGTGGAAGAGTGGTGGACGGTGATCGTGGTGATGCCTCACTGGTCGCCTAACTCCTGTCTTAGGCTGTCCGTCCAAGCTGGCGAAGTTGGACGGACGAGATGACTTGCGACCCACATATGCGACCGTTGGATTAGGGTTTAGGAGGTGCTCAAACACCAACCTTTAGCTTGGTCGAATCCAAGCATGGGAGATGCTTTTAGGCAGGGCCGATCGGGCATGCGTGTAGACGGCATTCTGGTGTAGGCGTCCGTACCTCACTGTCTCATGAAGGTGCAATCTAGACCACTCAATTTGTTCGGCAAAGAGGAGCGGCTGAGATTGATTTACGACAGAAATCCCACGCCGCAAAGGAGTTGAAGACCGCGCGTCATGCCTACTTCGGGCGCGCGTTTCGGGACGTCCAGCCATGGTTGGCCTTGGCCGATCAGTCAGGCGTGTAGATGGCTTCCGGTGTACACGTCCATACCTCACTGTCCCATGAAGATGTTATCTAAGCCACTCAATTTGTCCGGAAAAGTTGAGTGGTCGAGATCGGTTTGCAATTGGAAACGTGCAACCATGCCTAGTTTGGGCGCATGAATCGAGGCGACTAACCATAGTCGGTCTTGGCCGATTGGTCACACATGTATACGTCCCACAGTTATTGTGTTGACATGCTTGGGACCCTTTGAATCTACATCTACACCCTCCATCTATGCCTGCGAAGATGGATGGTTGTGACTGATTTCCGACACATGTGATGTGTCGCAAACCCTAATTAGGGTTTCATGTCCACGCTACTTTAGCTGGACGAATTGGAAAGCCACGCTTCTCTTTTTGGGAGGCCAACCATGTGGGGCCCACATTGGGCCGGTGGTGAACATGCCAATACCTGCCTGAGGGTTATGGGTCCGATCTAAGTCATCCAATCATGTCGGTGAAATTGGATGGTCGTGATCAATTTGAGACCCTTAGTGGAATATCACGCCGACCCAACTTCAGGCAACCGCACGTGATTATATGGCTAGGTCAGGGGAGGATCGATTATGCAGGCGTGAAGGGGGTCAGTCAGTGTGCAGGACAAGCTTGTCCGACCGGTCATGAGATAATCCACGCCGTCCAATCATGCTGGTGAAGTTGGAAGGTCGTGGTTGGTTTTGAAACTGTCGTTGGCGGTCTTGTGCGAACAAGCTTTTCCAAGGTGCTCCACACCATCCCAACCATCCTACTTTAGGCTGGTGTTCGGTGGTCGTTTGGGAGGCGTGGTATGTATTCGACCGACCAGGGCATCAACGGGCCCGCTGGTGGTCATTAAGGTGGTAGCCTGCTCCTGCTGGGGATCGTCTAGGCTGGTTAAATCATGCGTCCAACTTTCGTGGTCGTGATTGTTTCTGAGACTGATATGGACATTCCAGATTCAAATATGCTCAATCGGGCTAGTATAACACACCGAAAGATGTATGCTCAATCGGGCTAGTATAACACACAAAGAGACGTAGCATGTACGTGTACTTCGTGCATGCCTCACTATTAACACTTGGAGATTCGTGTTACTCTACTGAGAGCAATACTCAGTCGTCATGCCGCACTAATAATGAGAGTTCTGCGGGAACAACACAGGAATTACAAGGCTAATCATGCATTAATTAATAATGCTATAAATTCACAGGGTATATGGGATTGTTGCTACATGCTCCAACCTGGATGAATTTTGTGTATTTAATTCACAGAATACTAGGATTGTTGCCACATGCTCCATTCTAGGTGAATTAGTAAAGTGAAGAAGTATTCATTACTTATCAGTGGCTTTATCCTTTGCAGGATGTCACCGCATAAATTTGGTTTTACAATTTTAGCCCTGAACTAAAATCCACCATCAACATTAAGTCCCCTTCCTAGCATGCAATGGTTACACTATTGTGGGGTAGGCATTAGATGGTGACAAATAAAGATAAAACTTTGAGACAGAGTTAGATGTTACCAAGAGAGATGGGTCGTCCTGTCCTTGGAGCATGTCACGTTCAAAAGGCGTCCAGGCGAGCGTTCCCCTAACATGATGTCGGTCTTTCCTGCTTTGATCGACCTTGCTATGCCTGCTTCGGTCGACATCCTGCTTCGTGCTTGATCCGCTCAAATGTGGGGCTTCTGTGGATGCTTCGCTTGATCTTGGGGTTGTGCCTAATCGACGGACTGCTGCGCCTGCTTCATTCATGGGAGTACGCCAGGTTTGACGACGACCTTGGTGGGACCAGTTTCCTCTTTAGGGTATTTGAGCCAAGAAGGGAATAGAACTTGTACGCTCATCTTCCCATAGAAAACCGTGCATGTAACCCTGGACGGATGTGTACCCCACCATGTATATGCTTCGACCAAACGTTACCATGTTGCACCTGTTTGATAGGAATATGGGCCCGCCTACTTCGCTCAACCGTGGGACTCATCATGCGCCTGCTTGATCGAACGTGGGATTGTTGTGCCTGCTTCAGTTAAACGTGGGTCCACTATGTGCCTGCTTTGGTCGAACATGGGATACGATGTAATCATGCTTGCTTCGAACATGGGAAGATGTGCATGCTTCGATCAAACACGGGTCCACCGTGTACATGCTTCAAACGTCGTCCATGTGCTTCGACTGAAAATCGGCCCTATTGTGTGCGCTTATTTCATTCGAATACCAGCCTTATGACCTTGATCAACACCGGCCTTGTTTGCTGACGTGGCCCAATACCAGTTGTTTGCTGACGTGGCCTAATACCAGCCTTATTTGCTGACGCGGCCTAATATCAGCCTTGTGACCTTGATCGGCCTTGACCAATACCGGCCTGACGTGACCCAATACCGACCTACTTGCGTGACGTGATATTAGTCTTGCTTGCGTGACGGGATATTATCCTTGCGATCTCGACCAATACCAGCTTCGCGGACTTGAGCAACACCGGCCTCATTTGCTGACGTGGCCCAATACCAGCCTTGCTTGCTTTGCCCGTACGATTTATCAGCTTTCTCGAGTGTCATCCTTGTTACTTCGACCAAACACCGACCCAGCTAGCTTGACCAAACACCGGCCTTGCCTGCTTCGCTCGAACGTGGAACCCACTGCGTGCTTGCTTTCCTCAAAAATGAACCTTGTGTGCTCAAATGTGAATGTGGGTCCTGCAGAGAGCGTTGAAGCAGCTTCTGGAAAGAGCGTTGAAGCGCCTTCTGCTGGAGCGAGCGTTGAAGCGGCTCCTGCTGAAGGGAGAGTTGAAGCAGCTCCTGCTGGAGGGAGCATTGAATCAAGCTTCTCCAGGAGAGAGTGTTGAATCGGCTTCTCCTAGAGCGAGGGTTTAAGAGGCTTCTTCTGGAGCGAGGGTTGAAGCGGCTTCTGCTGGAGGGAGAAGCAAGCTTCTTCAGGAGAGAGCGTTTGAAGCAAGCTTCCTCTTCAGTTTGATTTACACTTGCGAATTACATGCTTCTTGATTGACCGTGTTGAAGAAGTCCCTGACTGACGGTGAAGGAACTTCATGCTGAGCCTCAGTCCCCAAGCGTGAATTACATGGTTCTATCTTGTATGTTCGGTGGGTTTACCATAATAAAGATATCGACATCTCTCCTCCGTGACTCTATTACTTCTCCGTGGGAAAATAAAGTATGTAGAAGTTCGGATTACCTCTGTTCGTAGTGGTTGTTGCTATGGTGAAGCTTGAACAACGGTTCTTAGCTGCAGCTGTGATCAGGGGAGACTGGAAGTAAGAGGGCGCGAACTTGGCGGTCTTCATATAATGGTAGAGCTCTCCTCGTTATTAGAGGGAGAAGCTAATGATGGAACCGATGGCTTCTTGATGTTGCCTCATGGAATGAAGAAGAGGGGTACAGTCCCCTGCCCACGAGTATCCATTGAGCCTTCGACTTAATAGATATTGTCACGCTGGGTTCATGAGGCCATCTTTACGCCTGCGTTGCGCTTCATAGACGTCCAGGAATATCATCGGCCTTTGACAATACGTCTGCACTCTTGAGTATATATTCGTCTTTGGACATCTTGGAACGTTAGCGTGCTTGCATCTCTCTAAATTCACCATCTTTGAGATGGGCAGTGCTAAGTGTCATACTCCTTTGCCATTATCATCTTCGGATAGTGTCTTTGAGGAGTAGGGAAGTTCCTTCATGTGAATGACTTAACTAATGATGAAGCTCTTGACATGGAGAATTTGTATGTATCTCTTAAGACCCAGGTGCAATCCCCTTTGGTAATGCAGCTACTTCTTCTACGAGAGACGAAATTTTGAAAGCATCTCTCATTGATGTTGCTGTTGTCGATCCAGACATGGAATATCTTGGACGTTGTTTCATCATTGTGGCGGTCGTGCATGTGGTATTGGAGTTGGATTTGGCGATCTTGGACGCGCGGGATGTTGTATCTCGGTGGTTTTCCTCTTACTGCTTCAGCGGAACTTCTTACAAAGGCTAAAGATTGTATTTCCCGTTGGTGAAATATATGTTTCCACGAACATCGTGAGGCTCTTCATTACTGGCAGGCTTGCTGTTTCTAGCAGGGCAGGTGTTGTCGCAACTGAGCGTGGAGTTCAGATGATGTCTGAAAGCGCTGGTTTTTTAATAAAGCACGATTGACAGGTACCGCCCCATTGATTCACAATTACACCTTGAGGTTTCGGCTCCAGTAGATCTGAAGATGTCCCGGGCATGCTATCGTCTGGTATGACATAATAGGCGAACTCTTTATGATGATTTGGAGACGACAATATTCGTTGAATCTTCCGGATCGCTTCCTGACGTAGTGCGGTCCAGACGAAACTTGCTCCTTACTTCAGCAAGGGGGTGAATGAAGCAACGAGCTGGGCTAAACCAGGTATAAAACGTCGAATGTAGTTCACCTTTCCCATGAAGCTTTGTAGATCCTTCACTGTTTTTAGAGGTGGCATCGTAAGTATAGCTTGGGTCTTTGGTCCACCTTGATCCCCTCAGCAGTCACCCGGAATCCAAGGAATTTGCTTGTGCCATGTTCATACATACTTATCTGGTTGTAGCCTCTATATCCATCCATGAAGGAGAATATGCCGTGTCCGCTGGTGGCATCCACCAACATGTCAATGTTAGGTAGAGGAAAATCGTCTTTGTGGCAGTATTCCTTCAAGTCTTTGGAATCCACGCAACACCCGATCTCGTGCCTGAATTGCCTCAGAGATTGTTCGACTGGCTTGGATCGGAGATTGTATGAATGCCTACACAAGGTCGAGCTGATGGAGATAAGCCCAGGAGATTCCTCATCGTCGAGCTCATCAATTGTGGAGTTGGTGCCATCTTGCAGCTGTCGTGGAGCGTCTAGCACTTCTTCTTGTGGCTCGTCGTTGTTGTAGCATTCCGTTGGGCGGAGAGACTGGGTAATAGTCTCCCCTGCTGATTGCTGACAGCGGCGTCAGTATACAGTTTTCCCTTTCTGGTCACGGCTTGCCACGAAAGTTCGTTCTCTCTTGGTATGAACATGGTTTGTGGCTTCACCGGATGAAGAGGAATTCCTTGTCAGCAAAGGTGTGTTGTGGGGATTATCCCTCAATGATGCAAGTCGGTCCTCCTACTGGATTGACGCCCACGTGGGTAGTGGGGTGCACATGACTTTGTCTGATCCTTCCCGCGGAGCATCCCTTGGCTTGAACAGTTCCACCCCGCATATTGGTGCTTAAGGAGACAATGATGCAGGAATACGCACGACTTCTTTATTCAGCGTGGTCTTCAGGCACTGGTGATACGTTGAAGGGACGACCCTATTATCATGAAGCCATAGTCTCCCTAGTATCATATGATAGTCTGGTTCCTTCTCTATGACTTCAAATTTCACTTTTGGCTGAACGGGCCCTACTGATAAATTCAGATTGACATACCGTATGTGCTGGTTTGGTTTCCTTCAAATTACTTCATTGTGGTAGGCTGGCGTATGATCTTGCATGGGCGAACCTTGGTTGTCCTGAGAGTCTTGAGAGTAATCACATTCGAAAACGCTCCCGTTTCGATGAGGGCCCTCTTGAACTCTGAATCCTTGGTGTGTGCAGTAACATGTAGGGCCCGGTTGTGACCTTCCTCCGCCATCATGTCATCCTATGTAAAGGTAACATTATTCACAGATGTTTCTGATGCGTTCGAGACTTCTGGGCGTAAAGGATCCGGGTGCACGTCCAGGGCTATCTGGTTAATTGCAGCAACCGTCTCCGCCCGCCGATTCTTCAAGAGGTGTAAAAGTTTGCATAAACTTTCCACTAGAGAAGACGCTTCCTGATCCATCAGCCTCTAGTTCATAGTGAAACTATTGACTTGAGGAGGATCGCTGCGAGGATCAGTCCCAGTGTAGAAATCTCTGTGACATGAGAACTGCTCGTATCTGATGTTATCTCGATGAGGAGATCGAGTATGTCGTTTATCACTTCTTTGATCAGGTCCACATTTCTTGCCAAAACTTCTTGCCTCCGTGCTAGTTCAGCCAGCGTTGGGATTTCTCCATCGGTTGAAGCGACAGAGATAACGGGGGTATCGAAATATGGAAATTCATTATAAACAGAATTGTTCAAAAGAGGGTGAGAAACATTACCATTTGAGGGATTCTGGCTGAGATCCGTCGCAGTAGAATCATCCCTGAGGCCAACCATCCTTTTTTGAAAATCTTGAGATTGCAACCGAGAGATTAATCTCCCACTGTGGTCGCTAATTGTTTATGGGTGAAAACTATTTCTGCCGGTTTTGGTAATTTGGGGTGTGTGGATGAGAAATGAATCTAAAAACTAAACAAATGCACTGCACGGGAGTGCTTTTGATTCGAGAAATCAATTTGTACAATTCCGGCCTAATCCAAGAAATGGTCGTTCCAGACTTGCTTCGGTCACAAAGTGAAGGAGATGGGGTTGATCTTAGGGAGGGAAGCGAAGAAGGTGTTGAGATTGTGAAGGTGTTGGATGTGTATGACTTGTATCAGAAAGCTGAACTGGCTTGCAGAAGTAAGCTATCAGTTCTGGTGTTGGGATACGTTGTATCAACACTTGACTTCTGTCTTGTCCTTTTTTGGAAATAGGGAGGAGAACCTATTTATACAAGTCATTGAGCCTTACCCACGTCTCTCGTGGGAAGTGGAGGAAGTGGAGTGATGGAGTAGTGGAGTTGTGTGTGTTAGTGTCACACGATCAGTCTTGCCCACTTATCTTATCATCACTAACCGCCAGACCAATACCCCAGTAAGTATCCCCCAGTTTGTGACATGAGTAATTCTCGAGTGTGTGGATCGTGGGACCCACAAAAGGTAGCATGTGATGCTAGATTAAATAACTAAGTTATTTAAGAAGTCTATATTTATGAAATATCGTGTGTATTCTATGCATGTAATGCATCGAATATATTCAGCATGTATGAAGCATAAGCCGCGGATTAACTCTGTGTGGAAGAGTGGTGGACGGTGATCGTGGTGATGCCTCACTGGTCGCCTAAATCCTGTCTTAGGATGTCCGTCAAGCTGGCGAAGTTGGACGAACGAGATGACTTGCGACCCACATCTGTGACCGTCAGATTAGGGTTTAGGAGGTGCTCAAACACCAACCTTTAGCTTGGTCGAATCCAAGCATGGGAGATGTTTTTAGGCAGGGCCGATCGGGCATGCGTGTAGACGGCATGCTGGTGTAGGCTTCCGTACCTCACTGTCTCATGAAGGTGAAATCTAGACCACTCAATTTGTCCGTCAAAAAGGAGCGGCTGAGATTGATTTGCGACAGATATCCCATGCCGCAAAGGAGTTGAAAACCGCGCGTCATGCCTACTTCGGGCGCGCGTTTCGGGACGTCTAGCCATGGTTGGCCTTGGCCGATCAGTCAGGCGTGTAGATGGCTTTCCGGTGTACACGTCCATACCTCACTGTCCCATGAAGATGTTATCTAAGCCACTCAATTTGTCCGGCAAAGTTGAGTGGTCGAGATCGGTTTGCAATTGGAAACGTGCAACCATGCCTAGTTCGGGCGCACGAATCGAGGCGACTAACCATGGTCAGTCTTGGCCGATTGGTCACGCATGTATACGGTCCCACGGTGATTGTGTTGACATGCTTGGGACCCTTTGAATCTACATCTACACTGTCCATCTATGCCTGCGAAGATGGATGGTTGTGACTGATTTCCGACACATGTGATGTGCCACAAACCCTAATTAGGGTTTCATGTCCACGCTACTTTAGATGGACGAATTGGCAAGCCACGCTTCTCTTTTTGGGAGGCCGATCATGTGGGACCCACATTGGGCCGGTGGTGAACATGCCAATACCTGCCTGAGGGTTATGGGTCCGATCTAAGCCATCCAATCATGTCGGTGAAGTTGGATGGCCGTGATCAATTTGAGACCTTTAGTGGAATTTCCTGCGACCCTTTAAACCTCACGTCGACCCAACTTCAGGAAACCGCACGTGATTATATGGCTAGGTCAGGGAAGGATCGATTATGCAGGCGTGAAGGGGGCCAGTCAGTGTGCAGGACAAGCTTGTCCGACCGGTCATGGGATAATTCACGCCGTCCAATCATGCTGGTGAAGTTGGACGGCCGTGGTTGGTTTTGAGACTGCCGTTGGCGGTCTTGTGCGCACAAGCTTTTCCAAGCTGCTCCACACCAGCCCAACCATCCTACTTTAGGCTGGTGTTCGGTGGTCGTTTGGGAGGCGTGGTATGTATTCGACCGACCAGGGCATAAACGGGCCCGCTGGTGGTCATTAAGGTGGTAGCCTGCTCCTGATGGGGATCGTCTAGGCTGGTTAAATCATGCGGCTAACTTGCATGGTCGTGATTGTTTCTGAGACTGATATGGACAGTCCAGATTCAAATATGCTCAATCGGGCTAGTATAACACACCGAGAGATGTATGCTCAATCGAGCTAGTATAACACACCGAGAGACATAGCCTGTACGTGTACTTCGTGCATGCCTCACTATTAACACTTGGAGATTCGTGTTACTCTGTTGAGAGCAATACTCAGTCGTCATGTCGCACTAATAATGAGAGTTCTGCGGGAACAACACAAGAAATACAAGGCTAATCATGCATTAATTAATAATGTTATAAATTCACAGGGTATATGGGATTGTTGCTACATGCTCCAACCTGGATGAATTTTGTGTATTTAATTCACATAATACTCGGATTGTTGCCACATGCTCCATTCTAGGTGAATTAGTAAAGTGAAGAAGTATTCATCACTTATCAGTGGATTTATCCTTTGCAGGATGTCAGCGCATAAATTTGGTTTTACAATTTTAGCCCTGAACTAAAATCCACCATCAACACTCAATTACACTAAACTTTCCTAAACCGAGACTTAGCTATAAGTAGTCTAGAAATCAAGACATATAGTTTTGACAATTAAACTTGACAAACATGCTTAAGATATCAATGCATGCGAGTTCGACCGAGCAATGCTCTAGCAGGTTTAATCCGTTCTTAACTAAATTTCGGCCTGAAGTTTGATATTAGGCTAGTGTTTGTATTGGATTATTACGGTTTAGTGTTAAAATCTGGACTAGGTCCCGAGATTTTTATGCAAGTGTAGTTTTCCTCGTTAACAAAATTTATCCGTGTCTTGCTTTAATTTTTACTTCCGTATTATATTCGTATTTGATATAATTAAAGTAAAAGCAAGTGATTCGGTAATCAACCTAGACAATTTTTTTAACTAAAATTGTACAACCTGCAATACTTGTTCTTGAGAATTCGTACCTGAAATATATATTACAAGACTTCTTTTTGTTGGAATTGGTATTGTGCATCGTTCCGGTACATACTAGATTATTCTTGGATATTGATTTTTGAGGTTGTCCAAGAATTCTTGTACACAATATAAGGTTCACAGTTCTTTGAGCTAAACTACTGATTGTAAAGAAAGATAAACCGCATATACATATTGTTCAAGGATCATTAAGTTGGTCTACTTGCAGTTGTATTAGGTTTTTGTCTTATAGGTCCAAACGAAAAAATTGGTGGTGTACTTAGTACCACCTCCTTTTCAGTAGTCACCCTTCAAGGTGCTCAGTCGTCAGTTAAAGAGTATTTAATGGTGATTTAAAGGCACACGGAAGATCTCCTAATTGATGATTATGATTTCAAATATGTCCACTGATAAGCACGAAAGTGCTACATTTTATACCCATATTTATATTAGCTAGGACTCAATATTTTGACTAATGACACTATTTTAGTGCTTTTGCATAAAGTACAAGTGAATTCGATCATCCAGCGAATAAACATCAAAATGTGAGACTTAATGGTGAAGCGATTCGATGTCAGCACACTAATGCCACCTAAGATTGGTCAAGAGTGACTTTATTATTGTTAGCATAAGAATGGAAGAATATCACCTCCATGACCACGTGCAAATGAAGAAAAAGGAAAGATTAATATATCTTGTCCTTACATAAGTTCTCTTGCTATATTTATATAAAGAATCTGAAGGAATATTTGAAGTCAACTGACGTCATTTTGCAAATACAGTTAAGGTGGGACCCAACACATGCAAGAAAATGTCATGCTTTCTAAATAAAATTCATATACTATGGAAAGTGGAGATTCGGTGATACTTTACAATGTCTCGTCATATTATGACACGCGGCACAACATCATTGGGTGAATTTATATTTTCATGACATGTGGCAGACTTCTATTGGGAGGTGATGTGGCGACGAAGAAGAAAAACGTGAATTCATTTGTGAGCTATATTTATGTGTTGTTTTAAAATATACTAGGGGGCGCCCGGCCACAGAGCTGGAAGAGAAACAAGAGAAGGGGGTTTGGAGTTTTTCTTCTCCATTTTTGCTTAGCTATTTGATTTTAATATTTTTATGGTTTTTTGTGAAATCCATGGCTAGCTAAAGATATGTTAGGGTCTAGGTAGAACCCAATTTTATTATGAAAACTCTATATTTATATGCTTAATACTAAGTTGATTGATTAGTAGTTTTTCTTCATTTGGCTTGGTATTCTATTGTTGATGTGATTTTCTAGATTTTATGCGTTTGAATTGATACTGCGTGCTTCGGTTAAATCCCTGGACGTGGTATGCAAGGATAGATAGGTAATGCTTTAGAATCACTACTCATGAAGCGAAGACAACTATAGCGGAGAAACAGTATTTGAAAAAGCATGGAATATACTTTTAAAGATTAGTAGAGTTTGCATAATTAATTGGTGGAAATCGAAAATCCTAATAACCCACACTCGTTTTTCTTATCTTTAAATTATTTCTCATTTCATTTTGTTTCGAATTTCTAAAAATCCTTAAAACATTATCTTGTTGATTATTTAATTTTTGGTATTAGTTGGTAGAGTATTTCACACTCTCTGTGGGAACGAACCGCATTTTCTATCTATATTACTATTGACTTGTGCGCTTGCGGATATAACTGGGTTTCATTTAATCATTAATTTTGGTTATCTAAAATCTACATCAAGTTTTTGGCGCCGCTGCCGGGGAGTGGTAGCAAAATACTCGTTAGTTGATATCATTGTATATAACTTATTTTTAATTTTTGTAAATAATTTATTTTTATTGTTCTTTTAGTTATTTTTACGCAGTTTGTTTGATTTTTTTTTAGGTACTTTAGACTGAAGTGCGGGCGAAAAGAAAGTATGCACTCGCAAGATATTTGCAAGAGCCACTTGGGAGATCCATTAGAGGTTTTCTTAGCTCATTTTGGGTATGATTTTGATGACGATAGTGTTATTTGTGAAGTCAATGCCTTGTTAGACTCCACACCGCTGTTAGACACTAATAAATGGAAATCCAAACTAGAACTTCTAGTTTTGTTCGAGTCTCGACTAGTTCCATCAGTCGAGAAAGTTTCGATCATGACCTTTAAGCCATTAAGTTCAGAATTTTTTTGTCTTGATGATGTTGATAATGAAACCGTTTTAGATGATAACGGGTCTATGAGTCATGATATTATTGCTCCATTTGAGCCAACATATGTTCGTGTGCCCTATTTTGCTCAACTGGAACCAATATCAGCCATAAAAGTTATTTCCGATGATTTAGAACCTGATTTAGGGCGTGCACCTCAACTAGAAGCTATTGAAAAATTTATACCTCTTTGTGTGAATGATTTACATATCCTGACAATGCATGGATTGATTACTAAGGATTGTTATTTATGGGGAATGGATTCACATATATCTTTGGATGATTATAGTTTTTGCAGGTGCATATTTTCAGCTGACCGGATTGGTTGGGTTGATCCCCAACTTTTCAGACTCTATATATATGATTGGCAGCTTACTTTGGGGTATCAACCTCATTTTGTTTGAGATTATGTGCTATTGAAAGCAGGGAAACAATACATTTCGCTTCGTGGGAATCAACCCATCAGATTTGTTCCCTTTTCTCTATCTTTTTTTTTTATTTGTTTTTTTTTTTTTTTTGCAATTTATAATTTTCCACCTTGATTTCTACGTTGGATGACTCAATTACATTGAGGACAATGTAATATTTAAGTGTGGGGGAATGACACTTTGGTTAGGATCTTAAAAAAAAAAATTTATGACCAGCTGTGTGGCGGGTCTAAAAAAAATGATCAGCTGTGTAGCGGGTCTTAAAAAAAATATTATTATCGTTATGGTTTTTAGGGTCATGACCAGCTGTGTAGCGGGTCTTTTGTATGGTATTTTCTATGACCAGCTTTGTAGCGGGCCTCTCTCTCTCTTTATCTTATTATTTGACCAGCTGTGTAGCGGGTCTAAAAAAAATGAAAAAAAATGATATGACCAGCTGTGTAGCAGGTCTCTATATTCATATGACCAGCTGTGTAGCGGGTCAATTCTTTGTTTTGCTCGAGGACTAGCAAAATATAAGTGTGGGGGTGTTGATAAGCACGAAAGTGCTACATTTTATACCAATATTTATATTAGCTAGAACTCAATATTTTGACTAATGACACTATTTTAGTGCTTTTGCAGAAAGTACAAGTGTATTCGATCATCCAGCGAATAAACATCAAAATGTGAGACTTAATGGTGAAGCGATTCGATGTCAGCACACTAATGCCACCTAAGATTGGTCAAGAGTGACTTTATTATTGTTAGCATAAGAATGGAAGAATATCACCTCCATGACCACGTGAAAATGAAGAAAAAGAAAAGATTAATATATCTTGTCCTTACGTAAGTTCTCTTGGTATATTTATATAAAGAATCCAAAGGAATATTTGAAGCCAACTGATGTCATTTTGCAAATACAGTTAAGGTGGGACCCATCACATGCAAGAAAATATCATGCTTTCTAAATAAAATTCATATACGATGGAAAGTGGAGATTCGGTGATACTTTACAATGTCTCGTCATATTATGACACGCGGCACAACATCATTGGGTGAATTTATATTTTCATGACATGTGGCAGAATTCTATTGGGAGGTGATGTGGCGACGAAGAATAAAAACGTGAATTCATTTGTGAGCTATATTTATGTGTTGTTTTAAAATATACTAGGGGGCGCCCGGCCACAGAGCTGGAAGAGAAACAAGAGAAGGGGGTTTGGAGTTTTTCTTCTCCATTTTTGCTTAGCTATTTGATTTTAATATTTTTATGGTTTTTTGTGAAAGCCATGGCTAGCTAAAGATATGTTAGGGTCTAGGTAGAACCCAATTTTATTATGAAAACTCTATATTTATATGCTTAATTCTGAGTTGATTGATTAGTAGTTTTTCTTCATTTGGCTTGGTATTCTATTTGATGTGATTTTCTAGATTATTTATGCTTTTGAATTGATACTGCGTGCTTCGGTTAAATCCCTAGACGTGGTATGCAAGGATAGATAGGTAATGCTTTAGAATCACTGCTCATGAAGCGAAGACAACTATAGCGAAGAAACAGTATTTGAAAAAGCATGGAATGTACTTTTAAAGATTAGTAGAGTTTGCATAATTAATTGGTGGAAACCGAAAATCCTAATAACCCACACTCGTTTTGTTTATCTTTAAATTATTTATCATTTCATTTTGTTTCGAATTTCTAAAAATCCTTAAAACACTATCTTGTTGATTAGTTAATTTTTGGTATTAGTTGGTAGAGTATTTCACACTCCCTGTGGGAACGAACCGCATTTGCTATCTATATTACTATTGACCTGTGCGCTTGCGGATATAACTGGGTTTCATTTAATCATTAATTTTGGTTATCTAAAATCTACATCAAGTTTTTGGCGCCGCTGCCGGGGAGTGGTAGCAAAATACTCGCTAGTTGATATCATTGTATATAGCTTATTTTTAATTTTTGTAAATAATTTATTTTTATTGTTCTTTTAGTTCTTTTTACGCAGTTTGTTTGATTTTTTTTTAAGTACTTTAGCCTGAAGTGCAGGCGAAAAGAAAGTATGCACTCGCAAGATATTTGAAAGAGCCACTTGGGAGATCCATTAGAGGTTTGCTTAGCTCATTTTGGGTATGATTTTGATGACGATAGTGTTATTTGTGAAGTCAATGCCTTGTTAGACTCCACACCGTTGTTAGAAACTAATAAATGGAAATCCAAACTAGAACCTCTAGTTTTGTTCGAGTCTCGACTAGTTCCATCAGTCGAGAAAGTTTCGACCATGACCTTTAAGCCATTAAGTTCAGAATTTTTTTGTCTTGATGATATTGATAATGAAACCGTTTTAGATGATAACAGTTCTATGAGTCATGATGTTATTGCTCCATTTGAGCCAACATATGTTCGTGTGCCCTATTTTGCTCAACTGGAACCAATATCAGCCATAAAAGTTATTTCCGCTGATTTAGAACCTGATTTAGGGCGTGCACCTCAACTAGAAGCTATTGAAAAATTTATACCTCTTTGTGTGAATGATTTACATATCCTGACAATGCATGGATTGATTACTAAGGATTGTTATTTATGGGGAATGGATTCACATATATCTTTGGATGATTATAGTTTTTGCAGGTGCATATTTTCAGCTGACCGGATTGGTTGGGTTGATCCCCAACTTTTCATACTCTATATATATGATTGGAAGCTTACTTTGGGGTATCAACCTCATTTTGGTTGAGATTATGTGCTATTGAAAGCAGGGAAACAATACATTTCGCTTTGTGGGAGTCAACCCATCAGATTTGTTCCCTTTTCTCTATCTTTTATTTTTATTTGTTTTTTTCTTTTTGCCCTTTATAATTTTCCACCTTGATTTCTACGTTTGATGACTCAATTACATTGAGGACAATGTAATATTTAAGTGTGGAGGAATGGCACTTTGGTTAGGATTTTAAAAAAAAAAATTATGACCAGCTGTGTAGCGGGTCTAAAAAAAATGATCAGCTGTGTAGCGGGTCTTAAAAAAATATTATTATCGTTATGGTTTTTAGGGTCATGACCAGCTGTGTAGCGGGTCTTTTGTATGGTATTTTCTATGACCAGCTGTGTAGCGGGCCTCTCTCTCTTTATCTTATTATTTGACCAGCTGTGTAGCGGGTCTAAAAAAACAAGAAAAAAAATGATATGACCAGCTGTGTAGCAGGTCTCTATATTCATATGACCAGCTGTGTAGCGGGTCAATTCTTTGTTTTGCTCGAGGACTAGAAAAATATAAGTGTGGGGGTGTTGATAAGCACGAAAGTGCTACATTTTATACCCATATTTATATTAGCTAGAACTCAATATTTTGACTAATGACACTATTTTAGTGCTTTTGCAGAAAGTACAAGTGAATTCGATCATCCAGAGAATAAACATCAAAATGTGAGACTTAATGGTGAAGCGATTCGATGTCAGCACATTAATGCCCCCTAAGATTGGTCAAGAGTGACTTTATTATTGTTAGCATAAGAATGGAAGAATATCACCTCCATGACCACGTGAAAATGAAGAAAAAGAAAAGATTAATATATCTTGTCCTTACATAAGTTCTCTTGCTATATTTATATAAAGAATCCGAAGGAATATTTGAAGCCAACTGACGTCATTTTACAAATACAGTTAAGGTGGGACCCAACACATGCAAGAAAATATCATGCTTTCTAAATAAAATTCATATACTATGGAAAGTGGAGATTCGGTGATACTTTACAATGTCTCGTCATATTATGACACGCGGCACAACATCATTGGGTGAATTTATATTTTCATGACATGTGGCATAATTCTATTGGGAGGTGATGCGGCGACGAAGAAGAAAAACGTGAATTCATTTGTGAGCTATATTTATGTGTTGTTTTAAAATATACTAGGGGGCGCCCGGCCACAGAGCTGGAAGAGAAACAAGAGAAGGGGGTTTGGAGTTTTTCTTCTCCATTTTTGCTTAGCTATTTGATTTTAATATTTTTATGGTTTTTTGTGAAAGCCATGGCTAGATAAAGATATGTTAGGGTCTAGGTAGAACCCAATTTTATTATGAAAACTCTATATTTATATGCTTAATACTAAGTTGATTGATTAGTAGTTTTTCTTCATTTGGCTTGGTATTATATTGTTGATGTGATTTTCTATATTATTTATGCTTTTGAATTGATACTGCGTGCTTCGGTTAAATCCCTAGACGTGGTATGCAAGGATATATAGGTAATGCTTTAGAATCACTACTCATGAAGCGAAGACAACTATAGCGGAGAAACAGTATTTGAAAAAGCATGGAATATACTTTTAAATATTAGTAGGGTTTGCATAATTAATTGGTAAAACCGAAAATCCTAATAACCCACACTCGTTTTGTTTATCTTTAAATTATTTATCATTTCATTTTGTTTCGAATTTCTAAAAATCCTTAAAACATTATCTTGTTGATTATTTAATTTTTGGTATTAGTTGGTAGAGTATTTCACACTCCCTGTGGGAACGAACCGCATTTGCTATCTATATTACTATTGACCTGTGCGCTTGCGGATATAACTGGGTTTCATTTAATCATTAATTTTGGTTATCTAAAATCTACATCAAGTTTTTGGCGCCGCTGCCGGGGAGTGGTAGCAAAATACTCGCTAGTTTATATCATTGTATATAGCTTATTTTTAATTTTTGTAAATAATTTATTTTTATTGTTCTTTTAGTTCTTTTTACGCAGTTTGTTTGATTTTTTTTAGGTACTTTAGCCTGAAATGCGGGCGAAAAGAAAGTATGCACTCGCAAGATATTTGCAAGAGCCACTTGGGAGATCCATTAGAGGTTTGCTTAGCTCATTTTGGGTATGATTTTGATGACGATAGTGTTATTTGTGAAGTCAATGCCTTGTTAGACTCCACACCGCTGTTAGACACTAATAAATGGAAATCCAAACTAGAACCTCTAGTTTTGTTCGAGTCTCGACTAGTTCCATCAGTCGAGAAAGTTTCGACCATGACCTTTAAGCCATTAAGTTCAGAATTTTTTTGTCTTGATGATATTGATAATGAAACCATATTAGATGATAACGGGTCTATGAGTCATGATATTATTGCTCCATTTGAGCCAACATATGTTCGTGTGCCCTATTTTGCTCAACTGGAACCAATATCAGCCATAAAAGTTATTTCCGCTGATTTAGAACCTGATTTAGGGCGTGCACCTCAACTAGAAGCTATTGAAAAATTTATACCTCTTTGTGTGAATGATTTACATATCCTGACAATGCATGGATTGATTACTAAGGATTGTTATTTATGGGGAATGGATTCACATATATCTTTGGATGATTATAGTTTTTGCAGGTGCATATTTTCAGCTGACCGGATTGGTTGGGTTGATCCCCAACTTTTCAGACTCTATATATATGATTGGCAGCTTACTTTGGGGTATCAACCTCATTTTGTTTGAGATTATGTGCTATTGAAAGCAGGGAAACAATACATTTCGCTTCGTGGGAGTCAACCCATCAGATTTGTTCCCTTTTCTCTATCTTTTATTTTTATTTGTTTTTTTTTTTTGCAATTTATAATTTCCCACCTTGATTTCTACGTTGGATGACTCAATTACATTGAGGACAATGTAATATTTAAGTGTGGGGGAGTGGCACTTTGGTTAGGATTTAAAAAAAAAAATTATGACCAGCTGTGTAGCGGGTCTAAAAAAAATGATCAGCTGTGTAGCGGGTCTTAAAAAAATATTATTATCGTTATGGTTTTTAGGGTCATGACCAGCTGTGTAGCGGGTCTTTTGTATGGTATTTTATGACCAGCTGTGTAGCGGGCTCTCTCTCTTTATCTTATTATTTGACCAGCTGTGTAGCGGGTCTAAAAAAACAAGAAAAAAAATGATATGACCAGCTGTGTAGCGGTCTCTATATTCATATGACCAGCTGTGTAGCGGGTCAATTCTTTGTTTTGCTCGAGGACTAGAAAATATAAGTGTGGGGGTGTTGATAAGCACGAAAGTGCTACATTTTATACCCATATTTATATTAGCTAGACTCAATATTTTGACTAATGACACTATTTTAGTGCTTTTGCAGAAAGTACAAGTGAATTCGATCATCCAGAATAAACATCAAAATGTGAGACTTAATGGTGAAGCGAGTCGATGTCAGCACACTAATGCCACCTAAGATTGGTCAAGAGTGACTTTATTATTGTTAGCATAAGAATGGAAGAATATCACCTCCATGACCACGTGCAAATGAAGAAAAAGGAAAGATTAATATATCTTGTCCTTACATAAGTTCTCTTGCTATATTTATATAAAGAATCTGAAGGAATATTTGAAGCCAACTGACGTCATTTTGCAAATACAGTTAAGGTGGGACCCAGCACATGCAAGAAAATATCATGCTTTCTAAATGAAATTCATATACTATGGAAAGTGGAGATTCGGTGATACTTTACAATGTCTCGTCATATTATGACACGCGGCACAACATCATTGGGTGAATTTATATTTTCATGACATGTGGCAGACTTCTATTGGGAGGTGATGTGGCGACGAAGAAGAAAAACGTGAATTCATTTGTGAGCTATATTTATGTGTTGTTTCAAAATATACTAGGGGGCGCCCGGCCACAGAGCTGGAAGAGAAACAGAGAAGGATTTTGGAGTTTTTTTTCTCCATTTTTGCTTAGCTATTTGATTTTAATATTTTATGGTTTTTGTGAAAGCCATGGCTAGCTAAGTATGTTAGGGTAGGTAGAACCAATTTAATGAAACTCTATATTTATATGCTTAATAAATTGATTGATAGTAGTTTTTCTTCATTAGCTTGGTATTTATTGTTATGTGATTTTCTTATTATTTATGCTTTTGAATTGATATTTCGTGCTTCGGTTAAATCCCTAGACGTGGTATGCAAGGATAGATAGGTAATGCTTTAGAATCACTACTCATGAAGCGAAGAAACTATAGCGGAGAAACAGTATTTGAAAAAGCATGGAATACTTTTAAAGATTAGTAGTTTGCATAATTAATTGGTGGAAACCGAAAATCCTAATAACCCACACTCGTTTTGTTTATCTTTAAATTATTTATCATTTCATTTTGTTTCAATTTCTAAAAATCCTTAAACATTATCTTTTGATTATTTAATTTTGGTATTAGTTGGTAGAGTATTTCACACTCCCTGTGGGAACGACCGCATTGCTATCTATATACTATTGACCTGTGCGCTTGCGGATATAACTGGGTTTCATTTAATCATTAATTTTGGTTATCTAAAATCTACATCAAGTTTTTGGCGCCGCTGCCGGGGAGTGGTAGCAAAATACTCGCTAGTTGATATCATTGTATATAGCTTATTTTTAATTTTTGTAAATAATTTATTTTTATTGTTCTTTTAGTTCTTTTTACGCAGTTTGTTTGATTTTTTTAGGTACTTTAGTCTGAAGTGCGGGCGAAAAGAAAGTATGCACTCGCAAGATATTTGCAAGAGCCACTTGGGAGATCCATTAGAGGTTTGCTTAGCTCATTTTGGGTATGATTTTGATGACGATAGTGTTATTTGTGAAGTCAATGCCTTGTTAGACTCCACACCTGTTAGACACTAATAAATGGAAATCCAAACTAGAACCTCTAGTTTTGTTCGAGTCTCGACTAGTTCCATCAGTCGAGAAAGTTTCGACCATGACCTTTAAGCCATTAAGTTCAGAATTTTTTTGTCTTGATGATATTGATAATGAAACCGTTTTAGATGATAACGGGTCTATGAGTCATGATATTATTGCTCCATTTGAGCCAACATATGTTCGTGTGCCCTATTTTGCTCAACTGGAACCAATATCAGCCATAAAAGTTATTTCCGCTGATTTAGAACCTGATTTAGGGCGTGCACCTCAACTAGAAGCTATTGAAAAATTTATACCTCTTTGTGTGAATGATTTACATATCCTGACAATGCATGGATTGATTACTAAGGATTGTTATTTATGGGGAATGGATTCACATATATCTTTGGATGATTATAGTTTTTGCAGGTGCATATTTTCAGCTGACCGGATTGGTTGGGTTGATCCCCAACTTTTCAGACTCTATATATGATTGGCAGCTTACTTTGGGGTATCAACCTCATTTTGTTGAGATTATGTGCTATTGAAAGCAGGGAAACAATACATTTCGCTTCGTGGGAGTCAACCCATCAGATTTGTTCCCTTTTCTCTATCTTTTTTTTTTTTTTTTTTTTTTTGCAATTTTAATTTCCACCTTGATTTCTACGTTGGATGACTCAATTACATTGAGGACAATGTAATATTTAAGTGTGGGGGAGTGGCACTTTGGTTAGGATTTAAAAAAAATTATGACCAGCTGTGTAGCGGGTCTAAAAAAAATGATCAGCTGTGTAGCGGGTCTTAAAAAAATATTATTATCGTTATGGTTTTTAGGGTCATGACCAGCTGTGTAGCGGGTCTTTTGTATGGTATTTTCTATGACCAGCTGTGTAGCGGGCTCTCTCTCTTTATCTTATTATTTGACCAGCTGTGTAGCGGGTCTAAAAAAACAAGAAAAAAAATGATATGACCAGCTGTGTAGCGGTCTCTATATTCATATGACCAGCTGTGTAGCGGGTCAATTCTTTGTTTTGCTCGAGGACTAAAATATAAGTGTGGGGGTGTTGATAAGCACGAAAGTGCTACATTTTATACCCATATTTATATTAGCTAGGACTCAATATTTTGACTAATGACACTATTTTAGTGCTTTTGCAGAAAGTACAAGTGAATTCGATCATCCAGCGAATAAACATCAAAATGTGAGACTTAATGGTGAAGCGAGTCGATGTCAGCACATAATGCCCCTAAGATTGGTCAAGAGTGACTTTATTATTGTTAGCATAAGAATGGAAGAATATCACCTCCATGACCACGTGCAAATGAAGAAAAAGGAAAGATTAATATATCTTGTCCTTACATAAGTTCTCTTGCTATATTTATATAAAGAATCTGAAGGAATATTTGAAGCCAACTGACGTCATTTTGCAAATACAGTTAAGGTGGGACCCAGCACATGCAAGAAAATATCATGCTTTCTAAATGAAATTCATATACTATGGAAAGTGGAGATTCGGTGATACTTTACAATGTCTCGTCATATTATGACACGCGGCACAACATCATTGGGTGAATTTATATTTTCATGACATGTGGCATTTCTATTGGGAGGTGATGTGGCGACGAAGAAGAAAAACGTGAATTCATTTGTGAGCTATATTTATGTGTTGTTTCAAAATATACTAGGGGCGCCCGGCCACAGAGCTGGAAGAGAAACAAGAGAAGGATTTGGAGTTTTTCTTCTCCATTTTTGCTTAGCTATTTGATTTTAATATTTATGGTTTTTTGAAAGCCATGGCTAGATAAAGATATGTTAGGGTCTAGGTAGAACCAATTTTATTATGAAACTCTATATTTATGCTTAATACTAAGTTGATTGATTAGTAGTTTTTCTTCATTTGGCTTGGTATTTATTGTTGATGTGATTTTCTATATTATTTATGCTTTTGAATTGATATGATACTGCGTGCTTCGGTTAAATCCCTAGACGTGGTATGCAAGGATAGATAGGTAATGCTTTAGAATCACTACTCATGAAGCGAAGACAACTATAGCGGAGAAACAGTATTTGAAAAAGCATGGAATATACTTTTAAATTAGTAGAGTTTGCATAATTAATTGGTAAACCGAAAATCCTAATAACCCACACTCGTTTTGTTTATCTTTAAATTATTTATCATTTCATTTTGTTTCGAATTTCTAAAATCCTTAAAACATTATCTTGTTGATTATTTAATTTTGGTATTAGTTGGTAGAGTATTTCACACTCCCTGTGGGAAACGAACCGCATTTGCTATCTATATTACTATTGACCTGTGCGCTTGCGGATATAACTGGGTTTCATTTAATCATTAATTTTGGTTATCTAAAATCTACATCAAGTTTTTGGCGCCGCTGCCGGGGAGTGGTAGCAAAATACTCGCTAGTTGATATCATTGTATATAGCTTATTTTTAATTTTTGTAAATAATTTATTTTTATTGTTCTTTTAGTTCTTTTTACGCAGTTTGTTTGATTTTTTTTAGGTACTTTAGTCTGAAGTGTGGGCGAAAAAAATATGCACTCGCAAGAATTTGCAAGAGCCACTTGGGAGATCCATTAGAGGTTTGCTTAGCTCATTTTGGGTATGATTTTGATGACGATAGTGTTTTTGTGAAGTCAATGCCTTGTTAGACTCCACACCGCTGTTAGACACTAATAAATGGAAATCCAAACTAGAACCTCTAGTTTTGTTCGAGTCTCGACTAGTTCCATCAGTCGAGAAAGTTTCGACCATGACCTTTAAGCCATTAAGTTCAGAATTTTTTTGTCTTGATGATATTGATAATGAAACCATATTAGATGATAACGGGTCTATGAGTCATGATATTATTGCTCCATTTGAGCCAACATATGTTCGTGTGCCCTATTTTGCTCAACTGGAACCAATATCAGCCATAAAAGTTATTTCCGCTGATTTAGAACCTTATTTAGGGCGTGCACCTCAACTAGAAGCTATTGAAAAATTTATACCTCTTTGTGTGAATGATTTACATATCCTGACAATGCATGGATTGATTACTAAGGATTGTTATTTATGGGGAATGGATTCACATATATCTTTGGATGATTATAGTTTTTGCAGGTGCATATTTTCAGCTGACCGGATTGGTTGGGTTGATCCCCAACTTTTCAGACTCTATATATATGATTGGCTACTTACTTTGGGGTATCAACCTCATTTTGTTTGAGATTATGTGCTATTGAAAGCAGGGAAACAATACATTTCGCTTCGTGGGAATCAACCCATCAGATTTGTTCCCTTTTCTCTATCTTTTATTTTTATTTGTTTATTTTTTTTTTTGCAATTTATAATTTTCCACCTTGATTTCTACGTTGGATGACTCAATTACATTGAGGACAATGTAATATTTAAGTGTGGGGGAATGACACTTTGGTTAGGATCTTAAAAAAAAAAATTTATGACCAGCTGTGTGGCGGGTCTAAAAAAAATGATCAGCTGTGTAGCGGGTCTTAAAAAAAATATTATTATCGTTATGGTTTTTAGGGTCATGACCAGCTGTGTAGCGGGTCTTTTGTATGGTATTTTCTATGACCAGCTGTGTAGCGGGCCTCTCTCTCTTTATCTTATTATTTGACCAGTTGTGTAGCAGGTCTAAAAAAAACAAGAAAAAAAATGATATGACCAGTTGTGTAGCAGGTCTCTATATTCATATGACCAGCTGTGTAGCGGGTCAATTCTTTGTTTTGCTCGAGGACTAGCAAAATATAAGTGTGGGGGTGTTGATAAGCACGAAAGTGCTACATTTTATACCCATATTTATATTAGCTAGAACTCAATATTTTGACTAATGACACTATTTTAGTGCTTTTGCAGAAAGTACAAGTGAATTCGATCATCCAGCGAATAAACATCAAAATGTGAGACTTAATGGTGAAGCGATTCGATGTCAGCAAACTAATGCCACCTAAGATTGGTCAAGAGTGACTTTATTATTGTTAGCATATGAATGGAAGAATATCACCTCCATGACCACGTGAAAATGAAGAAAAAGAAAAGATTAATATATCTTGTCCTTACATAAGTTCTCTTGGTATATTTATATAAAGAATCCGAAGGAATATTTGAAGCCAACTGACGTCATTTTGCAAATACAATTAAGGTGGGACCCAGCACATGCAAGAAAATATCATGCTTTCTAAATAAAATTCATATACTATGGAAAGTGGAGATTCGGTGATACTTTACAATGTCTCGTCATATTATGACACGCGGCACAACATCATTGGGTGAATTTATATTTTCATGACATGTGGCAAAATTATATTAGTAGGTGATGTGGCGACGAAGAAGAAAAACGTGAATTCATTTGTGAGCTATATTTATGTGTTGTTTTAAAATATACTAGGGGGCGCCCGGCCACAGAGCTGGAAGAGAAACAAGAGAAGAGGGTTTGGAGTTTTTCTTCTCCATTTTTGCTTAGCTATTTGATTTTAATCATTTTATGGTTTTTTGTGAAAGCCATGGCTAGCTAAAGATATGTTAGGGTCTAGGTAGAACCCAATTTTATTATGAAAACTCTATATTTATATGCTTAATACTGAGTTGATTGATTAGTAGTTTTTCTTCATTTGGCTTGGTATTCTATTTGATGTGATTTTCTAGATTATTTATGCTTTTGAATTGATACTGCGTGCTTCGGTTAAATCCCTAGACGTGGTATGCAAGGATAGATAGGTAATGCTTTAGAATCACTACTCATGAAGCGAAGACAACTATAGCGGAGAAACAGTATTTGAAAAAGCATGGAATATACTTTTAAAGATTAGTAGAGTTTGCATAATTAATTGGTGGAAACCGAAAATCCTAATAACCCACACTCGTTTTGTTTATCTTTAAATTATTTATCATTCCATTTTGTTTCGAATTTCTAAAAATCCTTAAAACATTATCTTGTTGATTATTTAATTTTTGGTATTAGTTGGTAGAGTATTTCACACTCCCTGTGGGAACGAACCGCATTTGCTATCTATATTACTATTGACCTGTGCGCTTGCGGATATAACTGGGATTCATTTAATCATTAATTTTGATTATCTAAAATCTACATCATCCACATATGGATACATGTTTATGGCTTACCAATAAGCATGATGAAGCAGAGTAAAGTTTTCAACATTGTCAAGAACATTGGTACACCAGATCCTATTGATCCAACATAAGCAGCTAAGTGGGAAAGTATGCGAAAGTTCGTGTTCAACTAGATATTACTAAACCTTTACCAAAAAATATGATTATCACTTCAAAGTCAAGGAAGAACACCATGATCAACTTAATAAGGTATGAAAAACTACCTCGCTTGTGTTTCCTCTGTAGGTTTTTTGGTCATGTTATGAAACAATATCCTCACTTATCTAAATTTCTGGAAGAGACACAAAATATAAGTCATGAAGATTTTTCTTACAAGATGAATGATAAGTCTTATGCAAGATACATTTACGAAATTCAAGCTTTTTACAAACCAAATAACCCAATTATTATTCAGTATGTGCATGATATTCATCAAATCATGAGATTCAATAACAAAATACAGGGATCGTTGATCTTAAATAAAACAATCAATGGTGGAAAGGATAACACATGCCAGACACAGGTTGATTTGGCAGCTCTGAGAATGTCTGAAAGTAATAGAGGGGTCAGATAATACAAAAACATCTGAAAAGAGTACACAGGCGGTTATTCCAGTTGCAAAAATAACAAACACTCGTAAAACACATGTTGAAAAAGAGTTAATGGAGTACGCAGAGTTGAACCTGTTTAATGATGGAGGGTGCGATGGTCATCACTCTGAGTATGTTAAAGACAAAGCAGATGAGGGCACAAAATTATGTGGCATTAATAATTCACCTTTAGTGATTGAAAATCCCACTCTCTTGAGGTCATAAGATCCAAGAAAACCCCTTTGTCAGAATAACTTTCGTAATGTGGTGATACAAAAGAAAGGGGTAGAAATTGGAGAATGGAAAAATAGTTTCACTAGTAACTACAAATTAGTGAACTCAATCGACTCACCAAATACTGTTATAAATCCAAAGTCTCAGCCCATTAGTATTATGGGTAGCCCATATCCGAACCCAAACCAGAACCACTAAACTATTTCAACCCTCTCTCTTTCTTCATGCCCCAATTCAAACCCTAGATCGGAAATCAGTCAGTGAAAGCTAAATTCTAATGTCTGTGATGATGAATAATTATCTACTTATTCTTTCTCTTTAATTGATTCAACTAAGAAAAAATAAAAAATTGGGGGAAATCAACAAGGGTTAACTCAAAACAAGATTGTGTTCATAAGTATGAAGAATCATCGGTGGGTTCTAAAAGATTGCTTTTGCAATGAATATTGATATCCCAATTAAGAAGATTAACACAATTCATAACTCTCAAATGGGGGTGGTGGCTACCCAAAATCATCCGCAATATCAATGTTATATTTCTCCTGGAACTGTCAAAGGATTCGAAAACATCTCTACATTTCGTAATCCCAAGGCGTTTCTCAGGGCCTCCGTTCCCCAAATTGCATTTGTTTATGAAACTTTACTAGATGAGGTAAATTCTACTAAATTGTTCTCTTCTTTAGATTTTGACAACTATAATTTATCCCTGATATTGGTAGAAGTGGTGGTGTTGTTGTTTTGTGGAATGATTCAGTTAACTTAGATATTATTAGCACTAGCAAGAATGTTATGCGTTGTTGAATTCATAACATATTAGAGAAGGATTGGGACCTATTCTGTTAGAGCATAGCTCGGTTGAACCCACCAAACGTTGGTATGTCAAGTTTGGTTGTCATATTTAGTGAATCAAAACTCATCTAAAGATTCGCTTGATTATGTACTAGAGACAACTTCGTATCAGTTAGACTAGAAACTCTAGGATTATGAGACATACAAGTATTACTCGAAGACTTCAAGAATGTGAAGAAGTAACAAACTGCAACGACGACATCATCCTTCCTCTTGAGGTTAGTAATATTTTGACTTGAACTGTTTCATTCCTAACGTATCTTTTAAGTCGTGTTATATTGAAAACATAACTGCGAAGTTGTGAATGATTATACTCTAGTAGTGAGACATGATCACGTGATCATAGTGTTAAGGAATTAGGATACGAAGTGTAACGCTTATCTTTTGAACTTCATATATATGACATCGACATAATCGTATGAAAGTTATTGTGATTATGTGTATGGGTAAAGGTGAAGATTTCTTCATAGGAAACAATGTTTATATTTGTTTAAAGGACATTCATGAACTTGTTTTATGAATCGAAAGGGAAATCACTAAGCTTATTGGTATTGTTATTCATTGTATATCTTTGGATTACCAATATGTGTGAGTTAGTAGAACCGATCATAACTTGTTATGTATCTTGGTATAACTAGTCACAGTGCCTGACTTATGATTTGGTATGAATTTTATTAGTGTAACCGATTCTAAGTAACCACCTGAGATGGTATGATCGATATTTGTAATTGGTGTGACCGATCCTAGTAATTAGTGTGACTGATCACAAAAGAGTTGTGTAATCGATCCTTGTAATTGGCGTAATCGGTCCTAGTAATGGGTGTAACCGATCTTGGTAATGGGTGTAGTCGATCCTAGTGACTTGTGTAACCGATCACAAGTAATACCATGAGTACATGGTAATCGGTCCTGGTAATTGACGTAACCGATCCTGGTAAATGATGTAACCGGTCCCAGTAATCATATTGAGGTAGAACCAATCCTTGTGTTTGGTAAAACCATAAACCCATGATTACTGAATTGATATTTGATCAATCACATAGTTATCTTGGAATACAGATGAACCAATTCAAAACTTGTTTGGAAGTGCGGTATAATCGATTCCAAGACTGTAAATATGAAAGAGGATTTACAAAAAAAATATATCGACATACTTTGAACATGATCAATAACTCTTATCTTTTATTGTTCAAAGATATTCCTTAATAACTCAAGGAGATCCCGGATCGAAATAAATTAAGAATCTTTTAATTAAGGTTGTTAGTTTTGTATGCTTTAATTTCCATCAATTAAATGCATATCTCTAAAGAATAAAAATTGGTAATGTTCATTTACTAATTGAAGAGTTTCTATGAGAAATTTCGGAAATATTGGACAAAGCATTTCCAGGAATTATGAAAACCGATTTGGGAATTTATTGCATATCTTGAGAATATTCGGTTTTGGAAATTCCTTGGTGTCCAAATATCCTTGGTCTATAAATACCCATGTTTGCATTTCGAGCAAACTATCCTAAGAACCAGTCAAACTTCATCTTTTTGTTGTTTCTGGTGGAGCCGTCTATCCGGAAAGGAAAGTACCCTAATTAAGTGAAATCTCTTACGACCGCTCGTTTAAAGACTTCTGTGGGATCAAGAAGCTCTACGAGTACCGTTGGTGGGAACTAGATAATTGCAGTTTATTTTAGTTTTCGATTAATTTGATTGACTAGCGGTTGTTGAACTTTTATTGCACCTAGTTTGTTTATTCTTGAGAATCTTCTCTTCTGATATAAGATTCACTCAAACTAGATCGAAGTGTCGACGGGATCTTTTGAACTGTTTGTAGATCTAAAGACGTCTTGTGATAATCCGTCGCTAACAGACTCCGTTTTGTGTGCGATTGATCACAAGAGATTCAAGTGGTGTTGTGCAGGTGTTTATTGAAGATTAAAGAAGATTTGAAGACAAAGAAGATTTCTGATTTGGTCTCTATATATTTGGGTGTGCACAAACTTTGGTCGGTTAGGATCTAACTAGGATCAGATTTATTCGATTGGTTAGTTGTGTAAGATCGGCATCACCTTATAGTTTCTTGTTTGATTTTATATTGATTGATTGCAAATCTAAACTCTGCTACTTCGGTAGTTGTTGGATAGATTGATCCGAACAGGCAAAGGAGTTTATTGGTTAAACGGAAGAGCCTTTGCATATGACTTGAGATATCTTCATCTGAAAGAATCAAGAAAGTTGTTACCAAACAAATTTGTTGTTCCTTTACTGTTTGGAATACAATCCAAAGGAATTGTTCCAGTAAGTGCACTTATTGAATGTTAGAAGTGCAGGGATACTGAAGAAACTAAGTGAACCATAGGTTTAGTTGCTTGGTCTCAACTATACGAATTTTGTTTAGATTTTGTATAGCGTATTAATTATCAAAGTATTCAATTTTGGACTAGGTCCCGGGGTTTTTCTGCATTTGCGGTTTCCTCGTTAACAAAATCTTGTTGTGTCTTTTACTTTTCTATTTCCGCAATTATAATTGTTTATTATAATTAAAAGTAAAATACACAAACGTTAACTCTGTATTACTTGATAGTGATCCTATAGAGTTTGGTTAAGTATGAACCTATTATCAAGTAATCACACTTTGATTTTTGTATTTTCTCGATCTCATATCCATAGACAATCACACAAAGTGTGAATACCGATTTGTAGTATTGTCTCGACTTTGTCCATAGACAATCACTTTCGGTAAGAGGAATTGTGGATGATTTAAAGTGTGGTGTATTTGGATACCCTCGCTTTTTCATATTCAATGTTTATAGTCCAGCTAGTCATCAAACGAGGAATGGATTTTGGCGTAATTTTTCTCACTTTACTTCTCAAGCCATGAATCCATGGTGTACTGTGGGTGATTTAAATGCAATTAGCTCTTTATCTGAAAACAAGGTGGCAGTCAAAAGTTAAATTCTTTCAATAATCTTTTCAAAAAGTTTATTCAGGACAAAATCTTAATAGATACGGGTTATATTGGTCCATCTTTTACATGGTCAATTTGTGTCACAAAGGAAGATCCTATTTTTGTCTGATTGGGTTTTTATGTTTAAGGATAATGGAGTTCTTCATCTCCCTAGAATTAGTAGTGACCATGCCATTATTCTTATAAACACCCAAAGAACTAATTTTAGGAAAAGAAAAACTCAAATAAGGTTGAATATTTCTGGATGGACCATTCTGAATTTAAAGATGTGGTGTTAAATTCTTGGTCTTCTCAACAAGTCGATACAATTAGTAATCCGGATATTGTTGGTAAAATCTCTTAACAAGTGGAGTAGTAAATCCTTTGGGAACATTTTTCATGCAGTAGAACAAACAAAGGATAAACTTTTTATTTTACAAAAGAATGCTCATATGAGAAAAATTAGAGCTTAAGAGTGTTATATGATCATAAAATTGATTCTCTAAATCAACTGCAATTCAAGTATTCTGAGCAAAGAAGTAAAGTACATTGGGTTCCCAATGTGGATAAAAGTACCCGTATATTCCACCTTGTAGCTACTCAAAGAAGGAAGAAAAATCAGATATCTGCTCTTAAACTCACTAATGAGAGTTGGGTCATGACTAATGTTGATGGTGTGGTTGCTTACTTAGTCAATCAAGTTTATTCAAAAGATATCCTGATGAGGATAAGGTTACTATTCAGTTTCAATCCTCAATCAAATTAGATTTCGAAAACTATGAATTGATAGCCATGGTCCCTTCTACTAAAGAATTTTGGATAGTTATTATGAATATGAAGAATCCTATAGCTCCGGGACCAAATGCGATGCCTATAATCTTCTTCAAATATTGTTGGGAGTATATCAGCGAGGAAGTAACTCAAACCATAAAGAACTATTTCTCGATCTTTCACTAGGACTGAACCCTACTAATCTTAGTTTGATTCCCAAAGTAAAATACTCTACTTTACCTTCTGAATTTAAACTAATTTCACCCACTAATATCATGTACAAGGTGATAACCAAAATTATTTCTCAAAGACTGAAAATTCACCTTCACAACTTATGGACCATGCTCAGTATGCATTTATACTAGGGAGAATGATTGTTGATAATATAGTGGATGCAAAAGAAATCTTGCATACCATATCGACATCCTCATATGTGTTAGGTTCTTGTGCTCTTAAAATAGATATTAGCAAGGAATATGACAACGTTAACTAGAGGTGTTTAAGCCATTTTGTCAGAGCTTTCGGCATTGTAGGTAAATCTCAAGAATTTATTATGAAATGTGTCTCAACTTCATCGTTTTCTATTGTAATAAATGGAAAAGAGCTGAGGGTTTCTTCCCTAGTGAAAGAGGATTACAAAAAGGATGTTCTCTCCCTATGTACTTGTTTATTCTATGTACTAAAGGGTTGTCTTGGATGAAGATAACAATAGAAAATAATGCTCTTTCTAATGGGTATAAGATTTGTAGAAATGCTCACTTTGTTTCTCATTTAATGTTCACAGACGACCTCATTCTTTTTGGGAACCTTGATGAGAAGACTACTGTAGATGGTGTATTTTTGACAAAGGCTAAAATTGTAAACTCATAATTATACGAAGCTCTGATTCAACAATCAGACGTAAGTATCGAGACACGACTCTCTCATCGAATTCTCAACGGAGAGTACTTTCTCTCAGAGTACATGTGGATATGTAGTCTCACGACCAGACAACGAAATATCTCAGGAATACTGAATACTTTCAGTGATTATTTCTATATAGCATCACGTGATGGACGGCTCCTAGACAGCTTGCTCTGCTAGTATAGAGCGATAACGTCTTCAGGAACAAACAACGAGTTTACCCTGACTATATAAAGGATATGACTTACCGACAAGCTCGTATCGGGATGATTAATGCTCCTAGACAGCTTGCTCTGCTAGTATAGAGCCACAAAGTTAATTATTCCTAATTACAATCGCTCCTATTCCATGGTCGAATCCACGACTGGTCCCATGGAATGACAATAACAATTGTTCTGATTCTATGATCCAATCCACAGCTTGATCTCATAGAATATCAATAACTATATTATCTCATTACTCTGATTTCATGATCGAATCCACAACTGGTCTCATAAATGGTAATAGATAAACCTTAATTACTCTGATTCTATGGTCGAATCTACGATCCCATGGAATGGTAATGCTCACTTTATTATTCTGAATTCGTAGTCGAATCCTCAGCTAATCCTATGAATTAATAATAAACATTTTATTACTCAGTTTTGTGAATTATTCTCCACTGCATTCCATAATTAGTAATAAATAATCAACAACCGAGCGTCTGAGCTACCTCTAAGTAAGCCCCGATTCAAATGGTGAAGTTGTATTCAACGATGATACACTAACAGTCACCGCACGAACGAGTATTTCAAAAATACAACGAAACGATGAACCTATGCAAAATAGAGAAGAAAATAATAAATAATTAAAATATTGACCAGGGTGCTGGGAGCACGGACACACTACCGACCAACCGTGTCGTGGTCAATCCCACGCCAGTTTTATATTTTTAATGCATTTTTATTATTTTCCATGATTTGATGAAAATTCTCTCATTTTATCAAATCTCCTTCGTCTTGAGGAAACTCCTCGGTTTCATGGTACTTCCATAAATCCATAAAAATAATATAAAATTAAGAAAAGGGAGTATGGGGCATGACCATTGGCAAACCGGCCATGCCTTGGTCCCAACCGGCCCCACACCCACGGTTCCTTATTATTTTATTATTATTATTATTATTATTTCTCTAATTTCATGAAAAAACTCCTTGATTTCATGGTATTTTGCACAAATCATCAAATAATAATAAAATAAAATAAATTATGAAAACTTGTGGGACCGGGCCTTGGCCGGCCGGCCATGCCCTAGTCGGTCCCACACGCCCCTTTGTTTTATTATTTTATTATTAGTTTTCCTTGAATTCATCAAATTCCTTGATTTCATGGTATTTCTCTCAAATTAGGAAAAATTCCCCCAAATCATCAAAATACCTAAAAATATTAAAATTTTAAGAAAACTCGTGGGACCGGGCCCTAGTCGGCCGGCCATGCCTTCCACGGTCCCACACGCCCTTGTTTTTTATTATTTTAATATTTTTGCTTCCTTGAACTCATGAAAACTCCTTCAACTCATGGAAACTCCCTAAATTCATCAAATTTCTCAAAATTCATGATTTTTCATAAAATCATTATAAAATTAGGTAAACTCGTGGGACCGGGCCCTAGCCGGCCGGCCATGCCTTCCACGGTCCCGCACGCCCTTGTTTTATTATTTTAATATCTTTTGCTTCCTTGAACTCATGAAAACTCCTTCAATTCATGGAAACTCCCAAAATTCATCAAATTTCTCAAAATTCATGAATTTTTCATAAAATCATCAAAATATTATAAAATTAAGGAAAAGGCACCACGGACCGTGGTCACAACCGTCCGACCATGCCTTAACCACGATGGTCCCATGCCTCCTCATTCCTTATTTTATAATTATTTTTCATCATCTCATGGTGTTTTCCTCAGTTTCGTCGAAACTCTAATTTTGGCATATTTTCTCGAACGGATGCTTAATTGCACGCCAGAAAATATCAAAATTCTCAGGACTGAGACGCGGACGTCTTGGGGACACAAGCACGCTATCTTGACCGACCAAGATTGGCTCTTTGGCTCACGGAAGCCGGTCCCATCAATTTTCACAGTTTTGACCTAATTTGCACAATTGCTCGTATTAGGTCCAAAACTCTCCCAAACACTTTGGATTTTCATGGAGTGATCGTCAGGCGGTCACGGGACAACCTAGGGCCGGTTTCATGACTCCATGGTAGGTCCCTCGCCTCGTCATAATTAATTAGGTTTTCTCACCTAAGGCTCAGACGAGCATTTTCGAATAAATGATTAAACCAGCATTTAATCATTCTTTCACCAACAAATCGTTAACTCTTCAGGAGTTCTTCGTATTTTCTCACGTGAGCATATGGACACTACATGGTTGATCCACGGTACCATGTAGTCGCTCCCTCCTTCGTCCCATGGTTGAAATTCTGACGAACCATGAATTGATCATCAATTGATCAAATTAGGGTTTCTGAATCCAAGGATCATCATTCCAGATTCTTTTATGACGACCTAATGGTCATTAATTTTATTAATTATGCTCGGTTCAACGACCAGTATTCTAACTAATATTTTTGGTACGCTACCAATAATCCATCAGACGAGCAACACATGCTCAGACGATCAAATATTCAACAATTAATCACATGAGCAACAGTTGCTCAGATGATAAATATTTGTTCAAACCAAGGAATATTGGTTCAACAATCAATATTCAATGATCCACCGAATGAGCAATACTTGCTCACTTCATCGTAAGAACTATACCTCTGTCTCATGACATGTTCAATTCACGAGTTTCAGAACATCATGTTCAACTCAACGACTACATGGACTCATCGTCCCATCAAACCACGAAGTCATCAATTGACTAACAAACCACGAGACGTCAATCGTGTCACTTGGGGGGATATCACTTAGGGTTTTGGTTTGGCGGTCTACGGCACGTGTGTTCAAACACACGATGGAATGTGAGCAAGTCGTGCAATCATTTGAAGGAATTCACGAGGTAGTGGGTGAAAAATCGACCAAGTCTCCACACGTTGATCAACTGGTTTTAAACACGATCTCCACTTCCCCACTCCTTGATTCTATTAACTGTCACACTTCATGGAATCATGGTGTCTACAATTCCAGCAACATAAATAAGTCTCTAAATCATGATTGAATCATCATCAGTATCATCAATCTCACGTCAAACTGACAACACGAGATCATCAACTCATCAATTGAGCAACTACTCTCAATTGAGCAATTCCAATTACTCAGAGCTTATCGTATTCAGAATTCACACACCCACAATCTTTGATTACCATTGATTCCACACATTTCTCAGCTTCCCTCCTACAGATCAACCCATCCTCTCTTCTGACTGAATTTACTCTGGGATGGTCATTGTCTTGATTTAGGCCGGAGTACTACAGATTGATCTCTCGAATCTAAAGAACCCCCTTTGCAGCGTTGCATCTGTGTGAGGTTTAACATTTCGCTTGCTTCGAGGAGTCTCCTCCGTACGGTCGTCTCCTCAATTCCTTAAAAACCAGCAAATCGTTTTTCCCCATCTACAGATTGGCGACCACAGTGGGAGATTAATCTCTCGGTTGCAATCTAACAATCTCAAAAGATGGTTGGTCTTAGGAATAATTCAACTAATTCAGATCAGAATATTTCAAACGGCAACATTCCTCATGTTACACCTGGCGGCATGGAAGGCAGAGGGGTCCCGACTTTGGCAGAGTTGGCTAAATCCTAGAGGTCCATACCAGGAACATGGACCTGATGAAGGAGACGATAAACCACATCCTCGACTGTCTCATCAAATTAACATCCGAGTTAAGCGGTACCTCCGCTTCAGAAGTCTCAACACCGGGGACTGAAGCGTCATCTGACCCTCGAATCAACAGCTTCACCACATACGAGAAGCTGGTGGAACAAGAGGTCACACATTTGATCGAAAATTTATGTGAACTCCTGCACTTCTCCAGGGATCAGCGCACAGACACATTTTAAGCACTCAACCAGATATCATCCAGCGTGCAAATAACGCCACCAATACCATTAGTTGAAGAAGTCTCCCTAGTGCCTGAGAATTCGATCGACAACATATCTTTTGGAGAAGAAGATCGCATGACGGATGAAGGACACCACCGAGCATTGTATGTCACTGGTTTCATCAAAGGCCCCGAATTTAGAAGAGATCTTGTTGACACCGGTGCTTCTACCAACATTGTCACCATGAAGACTCTCAGGATGGCCAGGTTCCCACAAGGTAAAATCGTTCGCTATCCCATCCTAATGACAGGATTTGAAGGAAGTCAAAGCAATACATATGGATATGCACACATAGATTTGAGGGTGGGGACGATTCGATCGAAAGCGAATATTGATGTGATCGAGCAAGAACCTGACTACCATATAATACTGGGACGCCCATGGCTCCATGATAACAAGGTGGTTCCTTCAACATACCATCAATGCATGAAGGCCCTGCTCGACAACAAGATCGTTCGCATTCCGGCTTCATCATCTCCTTATGCTCCCGTCTATGATACTGAGTTCCTTGAATCTCAAAAAGGCATCCCGGAACCTCCAAGCAGGATTCACAGTACTCCACTTCCAAGCTGGAAGACTATCGATAAGGCCGATAACGATCTGTCATCCTCAGCTGCTAAAATGATCAAGTCACCTACTACACCGACTAAACGCCATAATGATCAAGTATCAACTCCAGGAACAAACTTCACGACCGATCGAGACGTAGAAGGGAGAGCCATTTATCGCCGACGGAAAGATTAGAAATTAATCTGGGAGAACGATGAAAAGTCTCCCCACCATGAAGAATCGTGTCAGAGTGAGCAATCACTTGAAGAAGTCCAAGATGCCCCACGACAACTACAGGACGGCACTGACTCTACCACTGACAATCTTGAAACAATCAACATTGGGGCTGAAGACGATCCAAGGCCAATCCTGATCAGTTCAGCGCTATCACCAGAGGAGCGGACCGAGCTGGTGAAATTATTAAAAGAACATCAAGATGTCTTCGCCTAGACGTATGAAGAAATGCCGGGACTGGATGACAAACTCGTCACCCATCACCTGCACATCGTCCCTCGTTCCAAAGTTGTCAAACAACCGCCCAGACAATTTAGACACGAAGTCGATGAGCAAATCAATGTCGAAATCCAGAAACTGTTGGCAGCAGGGTTCATCAAACCTATTCTTCATCCAACGTGGCTAGCAAATGTGGTACTTGTTAAGAAGAAAAATGGTCAAATCAAATGTTGTGTCGACTTCAGGAACTTGAATAAATGTTGTCCAAAGGATGATTTTCCTCTACCCAACATTGACATGCTCGTCCATGCTACCAGTGGTCACGGTATGTTCTCATTCATGGATGGTTATAGTGGGTACAACCAGATCAAGATGTATGAACATGACGCCAACAAGACTGTGTTCCGTACTCCCATTGGGAATTTTCACTACACTATGATGCCCTTTGGATTAAAGAATGTTGGTGCCACCTATCAACGAGCCATGACTGCCATATTCCACGACATGATGCACAAGCAAGTAGAAGACTATGTTGATGATGTGGTGGTAAAATCGAAGACTCGAGCATCTCATCTCGAAGTTCTAAGGCAGGTGTTTGAAAGGTGCAGAGAATACAAATTAAAAATGAATCCTTTAAAGTGCGCATTCGGAGTTTCTTCCGGAAAATTCTTAGGATTCCTGGTCACGTCTGAAGGGATCAAAGCCGACCCCGACAAGGAAAAATCTATTACCACCATGCCTCCTCCACGTACCGTGAAGGAACTACAGATCTTTATGGGCAAGGTAAATTATATTCGACGCTTCATTCCTGGATTAGATCAACTCATTGCTTCGTTCACGCCTCTACTGAAGAAAGGAGCAAGCTTCACCTGTACAATTGTTCAACAAGAAGCTTTCCATAAAATATAGCAGATATTATTGTCACCGGCCGTCATGAGGTCTCTAGTGCAGGGACGAGCTCTGATTCTTTACACAGCCTCCAGTGACGTCGCCATCGGCGCACTCCTCGCTCAGGAAGATGACGAAGGCGTCGAACGACCGATTTACTACTTCAGCCGCACAATGAGAGATGCTCAACTCCGATATCCGAAGGCCGAAAGGGCATGCCTGGCATTGGTACATGCAATCCAGAAGTTCAGACATTACTTATTATCTAACAGGGTCGTACTCATCTCCAAAGATGATACCATAAAATTCTTGCTATCAAAGCCATCCTTGATAGGAAGACCAGCGAAGTGGCTACTCCAGATGTCAGAATTTGACATAGCTTGCACGCCACCTAAATCCATCAAAGGTCAAGCGGTCGTATACTTGCTCGCCGCTTTTCCAGGAGAAGACACAACAACACTACATGAAGAAGTACCCAGCGAATTCCAAGACATCTTGGTCATCAAGGAAAAAACATGGCTTCTATACTTTGATGGATCTGCCACCCCTAGTAGTGACATCGGAGGAGCGGGCATAGTGCTGGTGTCTCCATCTGGTGAAGTTTTCTCACATTCGTTCAAGTTGGATTTCCACTGCACCAACAAATCAGCGGAATATGAAGCCTTCATATTAGGATTATCCTTGGCCAAGAAAGAAGGAGCAACACACCTCGAGATAAGGGGAGATTCAAAATTATTGGTCAACCAGATGAATGGAACGTATTCTCTCAAAGAAATCACACTTGCTCCATTCAGAACCGAAGCTCAGCGACTATTGACCTATTTTGCTGACGCAACGATCGTCCATACTGGACGGACTAACAATATGCATGCTGATTTCCTAGCAACTCTCGCCTCCAAGCTGCAATTCGAAGGAACACAGAAAACGATCACTGTACAGAGACATACTGTATCATCAACTTGGCTCACTCAGATCGAAGACATTCCAGCGAACGATTGGCGAGCACCCATCATTCATGAATTGAGCAGCTCTATTTCAGAAGGCCAAGTCAGCCTCAAGGAATTGAAAAAGTACTTATTGCTTCATGGAGGGCTATACTATCGAAACCCTGATGGATCTCTATCACGATGTCTTGGGAGCGACGAAGCGGAAGAACAGCTCAAACGCATACATGAGGAAGTCTGTGGGAAAACGTTAGTGATAACACTTTACAGAAAGCTTCAAAGAATGGGGTACTACTATCCATCCATGGAGACTCAATCGAGAGCCTTACAAGGATCTTGTCCTGATTTCCAAACACCTCCTCATCACTTGGAGGTTTTGACGATCCACCACACTGGGGACTGGAGGGAGCCTTACATCAAATACCTTCGGGACAACGAACTACCACTGGAAAAGAAGCAAGCAGTCAAACTTATTCAGAAAGATGATATTTTTCCATCTCGATGGTATCTTATACCGCAAAAGCTTTGGTGGAAATTTACTAAGGTGCTTAGCCGAACATGAAATCCTTACAATCCTGAAGGAAGTACATGATGGAGAACATCATGGAAAGAAGAAACTATTTCTTCAAATTCATGAGAAATATTATTATCAACCATGGAAGATGATGCAGCCGCACATGTTCAGAGGTGTCACCAATGCCAAACTCATGGTAATCTCATCCACACTCCTTGTCTCCTATTGAATTCTGTGAATAGTCCGTGGCCTTTCTACAACTGGGGACTAGATATCATTGGGAAGATCAATCCAGCATCTTCAAAAAAACACGAATACATCATCACTGCGACAGAGTACTTCACCAAGTGGGTCGAAGCTATTCCTCTTCGAAGCACCACTGGAGTTAAGATTGCCGCCTTCATCAAAGAGCACATAATATGCAGATTCGGAGTTCCTAAGCATATCATCACAGATAACGAAACTCCTTTTTCCAATCAAGATGTTGAGAAGCTTCTCAATAAATATGGGATCAAACAAATCTTCTCCACGCCTTACTATCCACAAGGAAATGGTCAAGCAGAAAGTACCAATAAGACTTTGGTCAGGATTATCAGTCGGACGATTCATGACAATCCTCGATCATGGCATGAGCAATTACCCATGGATCTATGGGCTTACAGAACTGCACCAACGAGCTCGATCGGTACTTCGCCATATTCCCTTGTCTATGGAGCCGATGCCATACTTCCAGCAGAAATCAAAGTTCCCTCAGCCAGGATTGCAGCGTCCAGTGGTGTACAATGGGATGAGGCCGAAATCTCCAGATCAAGAATCACTGAGCTAGATATGCTGGAATCAAGGAGGACCAAGGTGGAAAAATATGTGGAAGCTTACAAACAGAGGATCTCCAGAGCCTACAACAAAATGGTAAGACCTCGAACATTTCAAGTAGGAGATTTGGTATTAAAGACGGCAAAGCACATTCAACAAGACATGTCCGCTCCTAAGTTATCTCCTAAATGGGAAGGACCATATGTTGTTATCAAAGCAGTGTCTAGCGGATACTAGAAAATTTTAGAAATCAATGGAGGAAAGGAAGGAAACATCATCAATGGCAAATGGCTCAAAGCTTATTATGCCTGATCCATGAAATAAACTACCTCTTCATCATTTCAAGCATTTTCAAAAATGTAATTTCATTCCTCCAAAGAGCATACGAATGCTCCTTTGTTCATTAAACATTTCATAAATGAGCAAAATTCGTTCGTACCATGATCAACTGTTTCACCTAACTAGAAACTCAGATTTACTCAAAAAACAACAACCACAAATGCTCACTCAGAGCAAACCATCTAGCAACGGATAATCCCTGTAAGAAGCCTCGTCAAGCTTCTTCTGAAGAATCTTGGTCTTTTCCTTCAAGTCTTCGACTGCTTTCTCAACCCTTGCCGACTCTAGAGCCAATATCCTCTCCTCATCCAGTAAAGTTGCATTCATGGAAATTGTATCAGCAGCCTCTGCTGCCTTATGAACCTTGATTATCTCAAGACGACGACGGAGCCATCTTACATTTAATCGCAATATCTCACAATTCGAGATCATTTCATCCCATTGGTGCAGCTCATGGTTTTTGACGTCTCGCAAGTGCATCTGATTCATTTCCTCGATGATCGACAATAACCCCGCTACCGTGGTTAAAAGGGTTGGAAGAAAACCTTTCCACACTTCTGTGGTGGAAATGTGACCATATTTCTTCCAGATCTTGGAGTACAGAGATACATGACATTTGGGAACCACGAATCCGCCGACCATTTCATTGTCTGGGAAGGTATTAATCAATGGGGCTTCGAATATAAGTCCAGCGGTTGGGTATTCACGAGCATGGACACCGTCTCCGGTCTCCACGGATCCTATAGATCAACCCGTCCTCTCTTGTGACCTAATTTACTCTGGAACGGTCATTGAATTGATTTAGGCCGGAGTACTACAGATTGATCTCTCGAATCTAAAGCACCCCCTTTGCAGCGGTGCATCTGTGTGAGGTTTAATATTTCGCTTGGTTCGAGGAGTCTCCTCCGTACGGTCGTCTCCTCAATTCCTTAAAAACCAGCAAATCGTTTTTCCCCATCTACAACTACAAACTTTATTCAAAAGATACTTAGTATTTATGCTTCATGGTCAGGACGATGTGCAAACATGAAAAAATCAGCTATTAATTTTAGTAAAAGAGTCAGGCCTAATAGAAGATCTAGTAGGTTGGGTGTTTAACAAATGCAAATAACTGATAAGTATCTTGGTTATCAATTTCTTAGTATCATCTTACAAGATTGGTTCTTATGAATCCTGGTTGATAATTTTGATTCCAAGTTAGCAGGTTGGAGGAGAATTTACTTAACTCATACAGGTAGAATCATAATGATCAAACATGTTCTTGGTCTTATACCTCCTTACTATATGACGACTTCCATCATTTCTAAGAAGATCTTGGAGAGACTCATAAGGACTATACGAAACTTTTGATGGCGTCACCCCAGAGAGGTAAGAAAAACTCATTTTATTAACTGGAAGCACTTTGAAAAATTGAAACATATTGGTGGGTTGGGTATTAGAATGTTACAACATTTGAACAAAGCCATGATAGCCAAACTTACTTGGAAACTGTTAGAGAATGATGACTGCTTATGGTGTCATCTTATGAGAAAAAAGTATCTCCAAACTCCAAAAAAATAATTTTTGGGAGGTGATGAAGTGCAAAAGTATTTTTCTACATGGTCAGCAGTGTTGGTTCGCATAGATGATATGAATGGTGGTTGTTGCTGGGAAGTTGATAATGGAGAGAAGATTAACATTAGGAATGACCCTTGGGTACCTAATACTGACAACATGAGTCCTACTATCAACCAGAATGTTACTAACTGTCCTTCTCAAGTTAGTGAACTTATTCTTGAAAATCCTATCAGATGGGACACAGACAAACTTCAACAACTGTTTCCTCTTCATGAAGTTACAAAAGTTCAGGAAATCTACATTAGTAACAATCAAAGAGAAGAATATGAGGATAAATTACTTTAGATTCACCACCCTAATGGGGTTTTTTCAAATAAATCCTTCATTAATACTCTACAAGACATACTTCCTTCCTCCTCCAATGCTGGCAACTCTGAAGAATTTCCTTGAAAGAAATTTTGGATGATAAAAGTTATTCCCATATGATTCATATGTTTCTATTACGAATGTTCGACAATGGTATTGCAGTTGGAAGCAGAATGGTGAAGTATTGTGCAACGGTGTTATTGAATCAATGTAGCATCTTTTTCTGTATTTCCCAGTTTCCCAAGCCCATTTCTTTTCTTCTTCATTGAACTTCAGAACTGGTGAGAGCATGAATTTGAATGTGCATCATTATGAACTGGCCGTTAGAAGGTGGTGATTCTTCAAAACTAAAAATAGGTACTTGTCTACTATGGGTCTTCTGGAAAAAAAATAATATCGTTTTTAACAAAGGAAATATCAATATGCAGTCAATGTCGTAGGAGGCTATTGTACTTCTTATTGAATAAGATCATTTAGATTCCTGTGAAATAGTGTGGTCTACTGAACAAGATCTTTTATTGATGGCTAGGAATTGCTACTCCGGTTTGATGATTTTCTGGCGAAGGTTCTTGATTTCAGCTCTTATGTGGAAGCAGAAGCGTATTGTGCCTTGGTAAGTATTGAACTAGCCATCAGTAAGAGGCTAAAGACATTATAAAATGAATGTGACTCTCTCATTGTGATCAACTATCTGAAATACAACAATTTTACTATTCCTTAGAGGATCAAGAGTACTAGTTCCAGAATTAAGGGAAAGATAAACCTGTTTTCTTCTGTTGAGTTTAGTTTCATCAAAAATAAGGATAATGTCATGGATCACTCCTTAACATCTCATGCGGTTGAACACCATCTGTCTAATCAGTGGTTGAATTCTCCTCTTTCGTGTATTACTTGCTTGTTAAGTGAGTCTTCTTTCTCTTCTTAGTTATTTTTTTTTTTTTAAAAATCTACAATGGAAAAGTCATTAGGTGATGATACCTGCAGTGACCTGTGTTCGAAACTCATCAGTGCCAAATTCTTTACCGATCAAATAAATAAATAATTGAGATTGAGTACTCTTTTAAAAACAAGACGAAAGTGATTATCCGTAAAATCTAATTTATTACAGAAACCAACTCAAATGTCAACTCTTGTTAAATCCCCACATTAGGCTGGTTCCTATGGGCATGGCAAAGCGATGAGTTTTCAACTTTGCACCCACTATGGGCATGGCAAAGTGGCAAACTTGCCACTTTTCCAGGCCATGTCGAGTCCCTACCGAGCGGTCGAGTCTCGACTGCTCAGTGTAATATAGACCGTCCGGTCAAAAGTAGACCGGTAGCGGTGTAAACTCGGTCACCCACTGCATCTCATCCAACGGTCATCAATTCATCACCCTATAAATACAATATCATATATCATTTCAACTCACACCATTTCTTCAATCTTCATTCTTTCACTCCATAAATATAATATGCTCGTTCGAGGTCGCAAATTTAGCTTAGCTAAAGATGAATACATTTGCAGGAATTATGTTCATGTTACACAAAAAACGGTCAATGGTGAACACCAACAACAAGTTACTTTATGGCAAAACATATTTCAGAGATTTCAAGTAGAAACATTGAACCTCAATAATCGAGATGCAAAAACTTTGTGTCATCGCTTCGGATTAGTCAGCAAGGATGTGATCTTGTTTGTTGTTGCACTTGTTGAAGGAAATCAAAACCGAGTAGATGGCCAAAAGGAATTTGATGTGGAGCAAATGTGTCAGGTTCAATGGCGCAACAGAGTGGGAAAAGATTTTCAATTTGATAGTTGTTATCATATCTTGAGGGTGTTTCCCAAATATGGTGCATTTAGATTAACATTTGTATGATGCATCTTTCATTTGCATGATGCATTTAGATGTAATCAACATTTAAGGTTATTATCAAAGTTTAATTTTAAGATATTATTAATGTAAAGTAGTGCATCTTTCATTAATTTTGATAATTTAATTTTCGAATTTTAATTTACATTATTGCCTCTTTCATTAATCTAGATAATAATAAGATATAAACTAGACATAACTTACAACAAAGGCTTTAAAAATAAAAATTTGGGACAATGTTCTTCATCTTGTTTATCTTCTTTATTTCACCAAACTTCCAATCAATGCGCTCATGAATGGAGTTTCCTTTGTTTATCTTCTTCTTTGCCTTCAAATTTTTCTTGCCTTGAACTTTTCTTTGTCTTTTCTTAGTTGGAGTTTGGTTAATATTCAAAACTCGTAGACTTCTTTGGTTTTTACCTATTTCTTTATAACCGTCACATATCTTACCAAGGGCGGCTTCAAGCACCACTTCAAAAAAATCAAGTTGGGTAGCCAAGTCAAGTTGGAATTTAAACTTTGCCATTTTGTAAGAAAAGCACCAAAAAATTTGGTGGAATTTTTATGGTTGAATGTCACATTTTTATAGCGATAAAGATTTAAAATCAACCGAGACTCGATCGCTTAACCTTTTTCCTATAATGGTGCGGCCAGTTTGTCAGGCCAACTCCACCCCTCATACGAACCGGCCTTAAAGCCAAGGGATAGCCAAGAGGCACAGTAGATAGTCTAACAATTGGCGTGGGATTGGTTTGGAATGGAATTTGTTGCGAGTCTAGAGATTTCGGGAGTGTGGAAAAAGCAACAAGCCAACAACAGCCGGCACTTGGCAGTGTAGCTCTTTCCGCCAAAATAGTATCCCTAAAGCAGCAGATATTAGTGATACAGATCCTTCTTTAGCACTTTCTGAAGGTGAAAGGGTTTTTGCTCATCATGGTCCTCTCATTTGCGAAGCTAAGGTGCGTACAAAAAAACCCTTACTTTTTCCTTTCTAGGGTTATTGTATTTGGAGTGATAAATTATACTCTCAATTGCTCTGTGTAGTGACACTTAAGATTTTTAAGTAAAATTAGTATCTAATTAGGGTTAACTACTTACAAGATTGCATACTTACAAGAGTTAACTGCTATAACAATCTAATTAGAGATGTTTTAGGTTATTTTTTTTTTGTTCCAAGTCAGTCAATTTGTATCTAATCAAGCAACACGATTGGGGCAAAGTATGTAATTGGTTGTTTTTTCAGGGATCTGATTCATATGAGAGAGCCTGAAATCTAGGTTTTGAAACAAGTATTTTAGGGTTTCATTTCTTATTTGGAAAGTGGCAATGACAGCAGTTAACTCTTGTAAGTATGCACATCTTAATCCAATCTAAAACGGAACATGAACCTTGGCTGCTCGCAAACCCAACACTCTTGTTACCAAAACTGGGTGACAAGTTTATCTCATTTCCAAGCTCTTTAAGCTTGATATAGATAGAATCTCTGATTAAAATAAGCTAAGGGATGATAATGCTCGTTTCAAAACCTAGAAGATAGATAGTCCGTTCATTGCTGTGAATCCTTGTGTCTTAGAGCATTCTAATTATACTCAAAGCAACACAATTGGGGAAAGTATGTAATTGGTTGTTTTTTCAGGGGTCTGATTCAGCGAGTGCTTGTTTTTTTGTCTTATCTGAACATAATGCTTGTTATAATAAAGACTTGTTTACTCGTTGTTGAATTTTATCTCTTTCCCATAGTCTGGTACAGAGCAGCTGGTTCATATGAGAGAGCCTGTAATCTAGGTTTTGAAACAAGTATTTTAGGGTTTCATTTTTTTATTTGAAAAGTGGCAATGACAGCAGTTAACTCTTGTAAGTATGCGCATCTTAATTCAATCTAAAACGGAACATGAACTTTGGCTGCTTGCAAACCCAACACTCATAGATTGTTACCAAAACTGGATGACAAGTCTATCTCATTTCCAAGCTCTTTAAGCTTGATATAGATAGAATCTCTGATTAAAATAAGCTAAGGGATGATAATGCTCGTTTCAAAACCTAGAAGATAGATAGTCCGTTCATTGCTGTGAATCCTTGTGTCTTAGAGCATTCTATCATGTTGTGCAGTTGTTTCTAGCATGCCTTTTCTGGAAGTGCAGATACATGCATGACATATTCAAAATTCAAAAGCATGTGTAGATGCCTGCATAACATGATTTGAGTTTGAAACTCCAACACCTAGATCCAACTAAACGTTCAGATTTTTTTTTTCCACATATCAGAAAAAACATTGCTAAAAGTCACGAGTGAAGAGGGAGGTGCACAACCATATAGGATTCTAAGCCGCTCATCAGCGACCACGAAATCCTTTTGATAATACGACGAGTATAGTTTCTTATGTTTTAATGTCTAGTTGAAGAAAACTGAGAAACTGAATGATTGGTCACCCTTCTATCTTTCTCTGGCAGGGTTGGAATAACAAACAAAACAAGTGAGTTTATGCTCTTTTTACCTCGTCTAGCAGGAATTTATTTATTTGTGTGTGATATGCAAGATAAGTCAAACTTATCAGTTTCGCTTTCACACTCTTGCACGTATATATTGTCAGACATGCTCATATTTATGCATTTTCCCGCATATGAGTTTGAGGCCTTTAAATTGAACAATTGGTAGAATGAAAAATCAGTTGGTTTCAACCTTAACGATAACAAACATGGGTTTAGTGTCTAGTTAGAATAGCTGTATCAAATAGAACTTGTTGCCTTCAGATCATGTAATGGAAATTTGGTAGATTGTGTATTAAGTATGAAGTAAAAAAGAATACAACTCTACATGATATTACTTTCTATCAATTCTCAAGTCTGACTTAGCAATGTATTATGAATCCTGTAAATGTTAAAATCTTTATCATCAACAGGTGAGATGAGTGGGTAGCATTGAACTTTTGTTGAAATTCACTGAAGAGAACAAGAAACTGCAGGAGGAACTTAAACTAGAGCAGCAGGTTATGGAAAAGAATCCCAGGCCAGGGTGTTTATCAAACATGAAGCCAAAAAGTTGTACTGGTGACCTCTACGCTCTTCCGGAACTAACAATCGTCTATTAAATTAGCTTGTGATAAGTAAACATTTCCTTCCACCTTTTCACTTTGAAAATGTTCAAATGATGAAAGTTTCTTCGTTAGGACATGTATTCAAACATGTTAAATTGTTAATACTAAGCAGTTGTGCTACTATTATGTACTTGGAATTTTCTTAGAAAGGGATTAGTAAGATGTCATGCTATTGAACTTCTGGCTTCTTGCACTGGAATTTGCCTTGACTAAATAACACAATTGCGCAGTTTACGAGTAACAAATTCAGATAAATACTGTTGTGTGAAAAGGATGAGAAAATTGATATTCAGCTGGCGTCTTTCAATTTTCTTTAAAATATTACTTCAATGTGTCCATTACTTGTCAAGAACCTATCAGCATAGTTTTCCGCCCTGCCCATTGTTTTTTGACTTAACCTTTAGCAATATGCCTGCGGAAAACAGGGTTAGCTTGTTCGTATGCTTCAACTTTTTTTCTTGTACATTTTGTCTATTGCTGTTTGATTGTTAATTTGCACCTGTTGCGTAATTGGAAGTGTCTTTTCTTAATGGTTTTGCAGATGCAAAAATGGATCAAGAGGATACTATAAAATATGGTCATGCAGACTATTTCAATATGTAAAGCTTCATATGTTTTGTGATGATGAAAGGTGGATATCATTTATTTCTACGCATCTTGTGTCAGCCTTTTTGTTTAAGTTTAAAGAATGCTATTTACTCACTGTTGAATTTGATCTCTTTCCCATAGTTTATTCCAGAGCAACTGGTTCATATGAGAGAGCCTATGATCTAGGTTTTGAAACAAGTATTTTAGGGTTTCATTTCTTATTTGGAAAGTGGCAATGACAGCAGTTAACTCTTGGAAGTATGCACATCTTAATCCCATCTAAAACGGAACATGAACCTTTGCTGCTCGCAAACCCAACACTCATAGATTGTTACCAAAACTGGATGACAAGTCTATCTCATTTCCAAGCTCTTTAAGCTTGATATATATAGAATCTCTGATTAAAATAAGCTAAGGGACGATGATGCTCATCAGTTACCTAGAAGATAGTCCGTTCATTGCTGTGAAACCTTGTGTCTTAGAGCATTCTATCATGCTGTGCAGTTGTTTCTAGCATGCCTTCTCTGGAAGTGCAGATACATGTATGGAAATGGCTGTATCTGCTGCCTCATCGATAGCTTAATTTTTTTTTGAAAGGGCTCACCAGTCACCTCTGCCCATCTTGCAAAAGCTCATTTACCGACAGTTCGAGATCAATAACTGGGATAGTAGAGCTAAATTGGTAGGTAAGGTGGGATTTGGAAGTTGGCCATCTTGGGCTTCCTTGGAAGAAGCTGTAGAGCGAGACACTGTGCAGTTAGCTGCTCCATTAGTATGCTTCTTCTTATCTGATCTCATGGAAGTCATGCCATTGACAATGTCTGGGACTCCATATCTAGGCATCCTCATCTGTTTCACGGTTTGGGCATCCAGCTTTTCGGTGGCTTTGAACATCATCACCATGTAGTTTCCTTTTTCTGGATCCAAATAAGATGGTAGGATACATGATGTCTTTTGATTCTCAGCTGTGCTCAAGCCCTAGCAGATGACCAACATCATGTACAGCAACTGTTCTATGTCCATCATGTCTTGCCATGGATTAGTACTCCAACTCTCTTCTGCATTGAAATGAAGCCTTCCATCTGTTGGTGAAAAAGAATGAGCAAATAGTCCACCAGGTCCTTCAAAGCTGGAACATCACCATGATCAGCGCTTTAAAATCTACTCAAAATGTCTGCCTCATCAATGGCTTTGTAAAATTTGAAATGGCTCACCTCTGCCCATCCTGCAAAAGCTCGTTTACTGACAGTTCTCAAAGTTTTGAGATCAGTAACTGGGAGGGTACAGCTGAATTGATAGGTAGAGTGAGACTGTGTCTGGGAGTCCACATCCTCATCTGTTTCACTGTTTGAGCATCCAGCTTTCCAGTAGCTTTGAGATGGTAATTGAGTTGGTAAGGTTTGATTCCAGACTCTACAATGTCATCAAATTCATCATTATCTTCATGTTCGATACGGTTATAATAGACACCTAAGCACCCAAATTCTTTTAGATACTGTTTGAGTCATTAATGCTTTGAACTTTCTGACCTTCGTGGCTTCCGTCCAACTGCTGCAGGAAACCAAAAGCTTGGAAACCTTTTGTGGGCAGAAGTAGGTGTGGAATTATGGCTAGCAATAAGAGCAAAATAAAGGGTGCTATCTGAAGAAGAGAAGCTGCTGCTTTGGGGTTTGTCATTGCTGGCTTTGAAATGGGGAAAGGCTAAGAAATGGAACACGTTCTGTATGTTTTTGAGTTCCCTAATTTTGAATCAACCATATATCATGTTGATCTTCACTTAACTTTCAGAAGATCAATCTCCCTGTCAGTTGGTTATTAAGGACCAAATGATTTTTCTTGAAGGAACACGTTCTGTCTAGCATACCATTTTTAGACTTGAGATTATTCAGAAGATCAATCTCCCTGTCACTCGGTTATTCTCATTTTTTGTTGAGAATAATAATACATGGTGAATATTTGAGAGTAAATTTCAGGTGACAATGGTATAAGTTCTTCAATTTTAGATGTAATCCAATTCTGTATAAGTTTTTCTAAATAGTGTTGATTTGATATTTTCTTTTAATTGTAAGGAAACAATCCTTTTTCACTGATTAGCTTATTGCATTTTAGCAAAAAGATGAGCTCATCTCAGGTCCAAAGCAAAAAAGAAAGAAACAAAGAAATAAGTAGAGTAACAAAAGGGGCATTCCGAGAATCGAACTCGGGACCTCTCGCACCCAAAGCGAGAATCATACCACTAGACCAAATGCCCGGAAGTAGAAGAAAGCAACAAAACTAAATATATATACTCTTTTTTAAAATGCTTTCCTTCTACTTCCACTTCTCAATCTACTGAGCTATCAGGTTTGAGATAAGATGTAAACTGTAAATGGTTCTAAAAGAACAGACTGAAAAACAACACAAAAACAATTTAAATCCCAAAATAATCCCCAATAGAGAATGGTGGATCCTTTTAAGGGAGTGATAGGTCCTGAATTAAGTGTTATGGGACCTAATGGAAAAATGTTTGTGAAAGGTTGTTTTAGTGTTGTCTGTTCGGTCGGTTCATTTAGAATTTTTGAAGTATCAATAGCTTGCTTCTTAGCGTAAGTCGACACCAGCCTATTTCATATGGAATTTCGTAATGGGTTCTTAATGGTTTGGAGACTAGCATACTTAAGTAAATGGCATGACAAGTAAACGGTGATAAGATTTTTGCGGAAAATGATAATCTTTTGTAATTCAATTGATATAAATCTATCTCTCACAGAAATACTCAAGAATCTTTGTTCCGTCTTTTGATAAATCAAGGTGAATAGGATCCAATTGATAAATCAGACTTATATTCCCGAAGAACAGCCTAGTATTATCAATCACCTCACAATAATCTTAATCGTATGGAAGCAAAACAAGATATTGCGGAATCACAAACGATGAGACGAAGATGTTTGTGATTTCTTTTTATCTTGCCTATCGGAGATTAAATATCGGGCAAATCCTAGAGAATATAGTACTCAATACGATAGAAACGACAAGATCAGAACACGCAACTACAGAGAAAATAGTTGGGTCTGGCTTCACAATCCCAATGAAGTCTTCAAGTAGTTAACCTACAGGGTTTCGTGAAACCTAAGGTTAAAGGAGAATCGACTCTAGCTTATACAACTAGTATCACACAGGAGGTGTGGAGAATAGGTTTCATCTGGCTGCCTTAAGAAAAAGAATGAAAGAAACACCATTACTTGGAGAGAGTTCCAGAGGTAGCTTGATTTCCATTGAAGAAGTTAAAAAAGCTGCAGATAAATGGAGTAAATCACTGATCGGAAAAATAATTGAAAAAGAGGAGGTTAGCTTTGAAGCAGTTCAAAAGGAGGTGAATGTCATCTGGAGAAGCTATAAAAATATTGGTATTCATACCATGGGGAGAAATCTATTCGTCTTCCAATTTTAAAACCTGGAAGATCACGATGAAGTGCTAGCAAAAGTGCTATGGATCATCAACAAAGCTTTAGTGGTCCTACGACACTATGACTCAAGGATTGGATTGAATAACTATGATTTTAATCATCAAGTCTTTTCAGTTATGTTCAGAGGCTTCAAGTTGGAGCATATAGATGAAGGAATCATTGAAAAGTTGTGCACAGATATTGGTAGGGTGATACCAAATGAAGAAAATAAGAACTATACAGTCAGGGGGAGAGTGGTGAATTCCAAAATCGAAGTGGATATACGAAAACAACTGAAAAGAGGAACTTGGCTTCTAACTGCTGCAAGACAAAATGTGTGGATTATATATCACTTTGAGAAACAACCCAGGAATATATGCCCTCACAGTTATGTCCCGGATCATGATCAAGAGAAATGTGAAGAAATTACTTTTAACTTGTGGATCTTCAGAATGCCATAGGATGAGTTTCAATAACTGATAATGCGCATAAAGTTGAGGCAATGTTTGGAAATGCGGGTACATCAAATACTACTGATGGGCCGGAAGATAATGAAGAAGATGGGATTGACCCAAGAAGGTAAAAGAGATCCAGAGAGGATGGTGTCGAAGATAATCTTATCCTCATCGACCAAAATTCCCAATTCATAAATCCTTTGTTTTTAGAGAGACAGAACCAGGAAAACCTAGGTCATGAAATTGGTAGAGCTATTCCCATGGAGAACCAATCCACAACTACTGATGATGAAGACATGAGGATGATAGACTCTGAGATGGAAGGATGGGAACAAATTGAACCAGCAACTCATCTCCCTGCTGATGAATTACAAAGAAATACTGCAAATCAGGTTTTAAACGTTACTTTTTCTAAAATTTTAGTTTACAAAATTTCTTGCATTAAAATTGATTTCTTGTTTTGTCTAGGTAATTGTTCTTACTATAGATATAGATTGATAAATAATTTGTTCTGTATTTTTAGAATTGGTGGTGTTAGGTCTGATCTTGAGAAAACGAAAGTATTGTCTTGGAATGTTCAGGGTTTTGGAAACAAATACACTAGGTATCATCTTAGAGACTTAGTAAGATCAAATGACCCTGATATTATATTTTTAGCTGAAACTAAAAATAGGGATAACAAAATGAAAAAGTATACTAAAAAACTAAATTATCCTCATTTTTGTTATGTTAACCCTGTTGGCCTTTCTGGAGGTTTGTTTCTGTTATGGAAAGATGGTATGGTCTTTGATATCATTGATTACAATCAGAACTTTATTGTTTGTTCTGTGGAATTTGATGCTAGACGTGGTAAAACTTTATTGGTTTGCATGTATGGTGCGTTAGATGATGTTGGAGTTGCTAGGCAATGGGATTATCTGACTAGACTCTCTGGTAGATATAAATGCCCTTGGGTGGTCATTGGTGACCTGAATTTTATTATGAATAGAGAGGAAAAATTAGGTGGAAACCCTGTGTCTCAAAATCATCTTAATGAGGTTAATGATCACCTTGATTTTCTGGATTTGTCCAGTACTAGGTTCATAGGAAATCCTTTTACCTAGTCTAATAAGAGAGAAAATTCTAGTTTAATCTTATAAATGCTTGACAGAGTGTTATGCAATCCAAGTTGGTTTAATCTTTTTCATGACTGCATTGTGTATCACTTATTACCAGTAGGCAGTGATCATTGCCCTATTCTGTTTGTCAGTGCTAAAAATGATAACCCTACTAAAAAACCATTAAAGTTCAATAGATGTTGGTTCATGCATAGATCTTGTAAGGACATTATTAGTACCAATTGGAAGACTTCTGAAAGAGGATCTCATGCTTATTTGCTTACCAGATCCTTGTATAATGTTAAGAATATTCTTAGAGAATGGAACATTAATACTTTTGGAAATATTCAAACACAAATCTCTTACTTTCAGGACCAGTTGTCTTCATTAAATAGTAGTGGTTATACTCAACATAATTTGACTCAGGTGAGAGAAATTGGGGATAAATTAAACTATTGGTATGATGTCCAACAAGATTTCTATATGCAAAGAGCTAAAGAAAATATTCTGAAATTTGATGATAGAAACACTAGGTATTTCCATGATAAGGTTAATTTTAGAAAGAAAAGGACCCATATTGACACTATTCAAAATAAAATGGGTATTTGATTAACTGATAGGAGTTGTATTGATGATGAATTGAGGAACCATTTCTCTCATATAAGTAGTACCTCAAATCCTCCTAACTCCTCTTGTCTTCTTGATAAAATTAATCCTTGTATTACTAAGGAAGACAATGATTTTCTGACTAGATTCTCATGAGGAAATTAAGCAAATTGTTTTCCAGATGCAGCCATGGACTTCTCCAGGTCCAGATGGCTATCCTTCAGGTTTCTACCAACAAATGTGGGATGTTGTTGGTGATGATACTGTTAAAATGGTGCAGGCTTTTTTCCATTTCAAACACCTTTTAAAACAGATGAGTCATAGTTTCATATCTCTAATTTCCAAAATCTAATTGCCCAAAACTTGCCTCTGATTTTAGACCTATTAGCTTAAGTAATGTGTCTTATAAGATAATTTCTAAACTCTTAGCATCTAGTCTTAACAAAGTTATGGATAAGTTTATAAGCCCTTATCAGGCTGCTTTTTTATCTTCTAGAAAAATTACTGACAATATTGTCCTTGCTCATGAACTTGTTAATAGTATGAGGAAGTGTAAAGCTAAAAAGAAAGGTCTATGACAATTATACTTGATATGTCAAAAGCATTTGACAGAATCGAGTGGGATTTTTTGGATGCAATTCTTAAAAAGCTAGGTTTTCATGATGATTGGTGCAAGATGGTTTATGAATGTGTTTCTATTGTATATGCTTCTGTCTTGCTGAATGGCACACCAGGTGAGGTTTGTTATCCTACAAGGGGTCTTAGACAGTGAGACTCCTTGTCACCTTATCTATTTATTATTTGTATGGAATCTTTTTCTAGATTACTCATAGAAGCTGAAAATAATGGTCTATTGCAGGGTATTAAAGTGACTAGAGACAGTCCGGCAATAAGTCATCTGTTTTTTGTTGATGACTGTCTTATTTTCACAAAAGCAAACAATGTTAATGCTAAACAAATAGAAAGTATAATAAAGGATTTAGTACTTTTTCAGGGCAGTCAATTAATTTTTACAAATCAGGTATTGCTTTTAACCCAAAACTAGATAATTCTATTAAGGTTAACATTTCTGAATTGTTAAATATTAAGAAACTTGCTATTGATGATAAGTACTTAGGAGTGCCTCTCCTTATACAGAGAAATAGAACTGAGACTTTCAGTCATTTAGAGGAAAAATTTCATGGTAGGCTAGCTATTTGGAAGGGTAAGCATATAAATCAACCAACTAGAACTATTATGACACAATCAGTTTTAGATTCCTTAGCCTCTCATCATTTGGAAGTTTTTCCTATGCCTAAGAAATTGACAGATAGGCTTGATAGTATACAGATGAATTTCTGGTGGAACAAGAGTAAGAAAAGAAGGGTGTTTATATTAAAAAGTTTGATAATGTGACCAAACCAAAAGTGTAAGGAGGCATAGGGCTTAAAAAGACTGCTGATATGAATTTAACCTTACTTGTTAGGCTTGCTTGAAGAATGCTACATGAACCTGATGCCCCTTGGGTAAAAATTTTAGAACACAAATATTTTCATAATACTAATCCTTTGTTTTGTGTTTATGAACAGGGTTCTTTTATTTGGAAAGGAATTTGTATGGGTCTTGAAATTATAAGAGAACATTGTTGTTGGGAAATAGGCGATGGAAAAAGTGTCTCAATATGGGATGATAAATGGATACCTGACTTGGGTCACAAAGTCAGTGATAGGTTTAGATCTAACAATATGGTCATTGTTGATCAGCTGATTATTAATGACCAAAAGACTTGGAACTTAGACATCCTAAATGTTTTGTTTGTTAATGAAACTGTAGGTAAAATCACCAAGATTAGAATCCCAAAGGTGGGTAAAGATAGATTGAGGTGGACACCTAATAGAAATGAGTGTTTTTTTTGTTAAATCTGCTTACAGAGTGATTAATGATGCAGGAAATGACCCAGTCTATATCGCTAATTAGTTAAACTTTCCTTGGTTAAAATTTTGGAAATTTAAACTGCCACCAAAGATCCTTCATTTTTTGTGGAAATGTGTTCGCAATTGTTTTCCTGTTAATGATAGGCTAACTAAGCATGTACAGGGTAAAGATGCTTCTTGTCCCTTATGCAAATCTGCACCTGAGACCTTAGACCATCTATTTATAAATTGTCCTGTAACCAGAGAAGTGTGGTTTGCTTTAGAGAGTAATTTTACAGGTATAATAGGAGATAGAACTTTGAATGATTGGATTACAAGCTGGTTTGTAGGTTCTACTAATATGAATGATCTACCCATTTTTGCAGGTACAATTCTATGGAATATCTGTAAAGCCATATGTTCTACTGTTTTTGATAATATTGAGTTGCAGGTTAACAAATTAGTGAGCCATATTCAGAAGGAACTTAATGATTGGAATGAGCATCTAAGTCAACAGGCTGCTCAGCATGTCCATTTGACTATACATAGAGTAGAAGTTAGATGGACATTACCTAGAACTTGGTTTTCATAAATTGAATTTTGATGCATCTTTTCTATAAGCTAATAAATCTACGGGGATAGGACTAATTATGGTCAATGATGCAGGCACAGTTGAGGGAGCATGGAGCAAGCCTGGAGTAGCTGAAAATGAGGAGCAAGTTGAAGCGTTGGCTGCTTATGAAGCTATAAAATGGGCTAGGAGTTTCAACATTCAGTATCTGCACTTAGAAGGAGACTCTCTTAATGTAGTTAAAGCAATAAAAGGTGCAACAGGCACCGTTGAATGGACTAACAACTCCATTATATTAGATTGTCTAGATTTTCTTAAGAGTTTTACAAGTTAGGAATGCACACATGTGCCAAGGGATACAAATTCTGTGGCAGATGTTCTTCCCAAAGAGGGTAGAAGTAGTAGTAGTGATATGTTTTGGGGATCTGAGTTGCCTGTTTGGCTTAAGGATCTTGTAAATGAAAAACTATGTATCCCAATTTGAGTTGAAGACTTGACGTAATGAAAATTTTCCTTTCCTATTAAAAAAAAAAGGAATAGGTTTCCCAGTTTCTAGAGTTCTCCTTTATATAGTTTTCAAATCAGGGTTTGCAATCTAAGTTACCTTGGTAACCAAGCATTCAAGATTCATCGTTAGATGAAAACCTGATTCAATTCAAGCTAATATCTTTCAACCGTTAGATCGAACTTAGCTTGTTATACACAAATGAAATGTACCTTCATTTAGGTTTGAGTAACCGTAACTAAATGTGTACACTAGGTTGGCTCAACAGTAGTTAACCAAAGTTAGATACATGAACACTTTCGTATCAACCTTATTCATCTTAACCACAACTAGTTCAAATGACTCAAATGAAACTAGTTATAGAGTTGTTCAATTGCTATATTCTCATAGAAGTATGCAAGAACACAATTGAAGCTAAATCGATTTGATTCACTTGAATCAATTCATGAACATTATAGCCACGGTTTTCAAAGATTGCATTCCTTATTATATAAATGTATTAGTTCATGTACACAACCGATTTTAGAACTTTAACCTTCAAGTATGCATACGGGTACGCATACTTGAAATACCCGGACTGAGTTTGGGTTACGCCAGTATGCAAATGGGTATGTATACTTCCAATCCCAACAGAAAATCTCGGACATGAACCTCACGCCAGTACGCATACGGGTACACATACTTAGGTTCCCGGATTTCTCAAACCAACAGGTACTCGTAGGGTGTGCATACTATGGTTCCCGGACATGGATTACATATATGCAAGAATGCACAACATGTCACAATCCAATAATAGTTAAGTGTTCTAAACTCTATTTCAATCATTGAAACTTTCTTAGAGGATGACAATTGTCGTTTTCACACACTATTAGCATCAAAGCAATTTTCAAGTTATTGAAATAATCATAACGAAACATTCCAAGTCTACACCAAATGATTTTATCACACAAACTATGTAAGATGTTACTCGGAAATTCTCACATGATCATCTTTTGACTTTCGTAAAGAATATAAGATGAACTTGGTTGAAGAGAAATCTTACCAACACATATTTCGATAAATATGTAAGCGAGTGAAACTCAGCTCGAAATCTCAAATGTGTATAAACGAAAACCATATCGTAATACGACTTATGTCTCAATATAGGAGATAGAGTAGAAATAGACTTTCCAAGTGATAGATGAGTTTCAGTCTCCACATACCTTTTGTTGATGAAGTTCCACAAGCTCTCCTTAGTAGTTCTTCGTCTTCAATGATGAACGTCGTGCAGTCTAATGCTCAACTACACAATCTGTCCTAGTCCGAGACATCACTATAAGTAGACTAGAAATCAAGACTTATAGTTTTGATCACTAACATTGACAAACAAGCTTGAGATAGCAACGCTTGCAAGTTCGACCGAGCAACGCTCTAACAATCTCTCCCTTTGTCAATTTTAGTGACAAAACTACCAATATATATGGATTACAAAATAAATAAGACTTTGTAGCTTCCCACCCAAATGCTTGATCTCCTTGGTTCTTCAACATTACTCGAAATCTTCATCACTTCCAAGTACTCCCATGATTCCATAGATGTTCAATTCAGCGTCATAGTTGTTGAAGATCCGTAGCAATAACAATTAGAAAACAGTTGCTCTCAATTATTGTTATACATTGTCATAGTATCATTACACTGCATCAAAGTTCAATTGTACCACAACTTTGACAACAATACTATGGTGATATGTATCACTCCCCCTTAGTCAATACTTCATCTCACATGAAAACCACTCCCCTTTACATAATGATCCGTAAACCATATGTATTTTTAGTATGAACTACACATTAATTCTCCCCCTTTTTGTCAATATAAATTGGTAAAGGTACGAAAACTAGTGGGATCCTAATGAAATTTCCATAGAGATACTTCATGACCAAAAGAGAACAACATACCAACTTGTTTAGATGCAATCATATAGCCGAAGATAAATGCATTCATCAAGGAGTTTATAAAGATACAAGAAAACTCCTACAATATTCCACAACCGCATTCCCCACAAAGATTTGTCAATTAAGCACAAGTTCAAAAAGAACTCTCCCCCATAAAATGTCATTCCCGAAAGAACAACAAGAGCGACCTTACTTTTACAAGAAAATAAGGATTTCTTTGGACATTAACAAATCACATGAAACATGAATTTGTATCCAAAAATCTCAATTGAATCAACCACAAGGAAAATGATCAATTCAATTGGTCATGCTCGACATAAGAAAACTTACGGAGCAACACAGTATTTACACAAGATGTGGATCAGGAAAAGACCAATACTGCGGAATATTCAAAGACTCATTCTATTTTTCATCACTATTTGCACAATGACATACAATAGAGTTAATCTTTGTACACAAAAGTTCATCCTATCTTTCATCAATATTTGCATAATGACATAATAGGCTTAATTTTTGAGCAAATATGGTACAATCATAGTTCACGGACTCAAACACACATATCCCGTAACAAGTTGCAATATATAAAACCATAAATATTAATACTGAAAAATCATCTTCAAAACTCTAGTTATCCTTCTTAAAACACAAGAATAAATTCTCGTAAGAAGCTTCCTAGACAAAATCAAGACAAACTCGTAATGCACATACAAGATAATTTGTCCTTTCATGGTAGAATCAATCTTTTTCGCACGGATTTACACCAAGAATAGCTACCAAAGTCCTATAAAAATATTTTCTTAACAAAGAATAACATACAAAGTCATTAACGACCATGCACCATAGTTCACATAAGGTGATTGTGAACATTCAAGAATCCCATAGCAATGTGTACTACTGCCCATTCTTGAACTTCCTTCTTTGTGATTCACCAACAACATTCTTGTAAAATCTACAAATGAGCTTAGAAGAGTAGTACTCCAAGAATCCAAGTGCCCAAGTCCAAAATAAGTGGAACAAGTGCGACGAAACGGAGCAAAACACTCAAAAAAAAAGAGACGGAACAAACACCAATCTTAACTCATTCAAATTCAGGAATTCTGATATTCATTTTGAAGAGAATTCAAATATATAGAGAATGCAAAAATAATTAGGTCATTCCGAGTTCGTACGAAGAAGTTATGGCCAACAAAAGTTTATCGAATATCGACATCCACGGGAAAGTATGCATACGGGTTTGCAAACGAATTTTCGTGGCCTGGAGCAGTACGCAAACGGGTATGCATACTAAGATGCCTGGATTTTGATTTTAAATGATGGTATGCATACCTGGTATGTGTACCATGAAGTCCAAACATCCCGAACTACTATTTTCAAACCTAAACATTTAAGAACCTTAAACACATATCAAGTTAGGTAGAAATGAACGATAAGAAAGGTACGTGGATCATTATAAGTACTCTAAGAAAATAAATGAAAGAACAAATCTTTCTCAAGTTTATAGACATACCTTTTTAGATGAATCCAATCGAATTCTATAGCCTTATCAAACATAATCCGTGCACCCCCAATTCTCGTGCTTCCCTAACCGTATACATATCAGGGCATTCCTTGGTGAGGATGCACTTACAACATTCAAGTTGTGTTGAGGTGAACAATATCTTGCTCACCACAAGTGACTTTTGGATTATCATGAAAGAGATCGCTTTTAGAACCTTTCACATCCAAATCCATCTTTCCAAAGAATTTTTTAAGTTCCAACATCATGGATACTACCTTTTCCATAGTCATGGAATTTTTTGGGAAATCATTCCTTTTCATACTCAAAGCATTATTGCCTTTCTTTGGTATCCACTCCTGAGTGTGTTTAGGAACAACCAGAACCTTCTTCACATTACTCTCTTCTAGAATTCTTGGAAGAGAATTGGATTGACTATTCTTTTGCAAGTTAGTCTTCATCCAATTGGGAGCATCAGATCTTGTCTTCGTCTTTACAAATTTATCCTTTTGATAATCATTACGATTGTGAAAAGGCTTCTTATGACGTTTATAGGCAAAAATAGGTTTATCACAACACTGATTCCTTTGCCTAAAGGTTGGACAGTTACAACCTGTAGCGTTAAGGGGATTAGCCTTAACATATGATCTTGGTTTCACAACTTCTTGTGATGCCCAAACAAGAACATCATGAAGTTTCTCATTCCTTATACGGAAACGACATCTCCTTTCCAGGTGACCTTTATTTCCACAATAGTGGAAAACACAAGGAATGTTCTTACCTCGATCCGTATGTGCTGACTTTGGAGGTTGATATACGTTGCTCTTTCGAACTTTAACTGCCGGTGTAGGTATATCACTTTTTCCATCAATGGAAACCTTTTTTTGAGAAGAATCACTAGCCTTGACAAATTTTACCTCTTTGTTAATACTTGGAGCATCTATTACTTTATATCCCAATCCTCGTGTATCACGATGATTTTTACTTGATCCTAGCATAGTGGTTAATTTGCTTGAACTAGTATTGAACTTTTTCAAGTCATCTTCCAACATCTTGATTTTAACAAGAGCAACAACTAAACCATCCTCAAGGCGTCTTTCTCGAGCGAGATACGCTCCTTCTCTGCCATCAAAACTTGCTTGCTGGGAGTTAATCCTTGCTTCAATTTCTGCAAGTTTCTCTTTTAACAAGAAGTATTTTTGATAAACACGATCACGTTCAAGTGACTTTCTACTCAGGTTTTCCTCGGTATCTTTGAGGATCGATTCGCAAGAGCAATTCCAACCATAAAGACCTTCGTAAATCCTTTTCAATTTCTTGTTTTCTCGACAGAGAGGAGTCAGAAGAGGCGTGACATGAGAAATTGTAAACTTCTTCATTCTCAACAAATCCAAAAACTTAACATACTCTGAGACTTCCTCATCAACATCTCTATCAATATCTGAATCACCTTCATCAGAATGTTCATTCAACTGTTCTTCTAGGCGTGTTTCCCAATCAATAGTTTCTACATTCAGAGAATGTTTAGATATTGACTTAGATGTGACAGTTCTCTCAAGTGAATTCAAGCTTTGAAAATCATCCGGTAATTTCTGACCTGATACGTTATTAGAGATAGACTCGTCCATAATAATCAGATTGCTACAAACACAGACTTATGAGGTCTTAAACGTGTTTGCCTGCTCTGATACCAATTGAAAAAGCGAGGGTCTAACAACCACACCCAATATTTTGTTCGGAAATCTGGATAAACAAACTCAAATATACTTTCAAGAGAATCAACTAGACAGTCAGACTCAATCTATAGAAAAGTATATCAAAGAGTTTATATCTCCAATTCTCAATTCAACCGCAATCAACAAATAGGAATTTGCGAGCCCGATTGAATATAAGAGAAATAACTTGAACGGTACCAAAGACCAATGTTCAAGGATCAATCAATTTCAACCAACAACCAAAGGTTGGATTTCCCAATTGATCGATTCGACGTACAAACTGTGATATTTCAATTATATAACAAAATATAATGCGAAAAAGAAATAACACAGACACCAGAAGTTTTGTTAACGAGAAAACCACAAATGAAGAAAAACCCCGGGACCTAGTCCACATTTGAACACCATACTGTATTAAGCCGCTACAGACACTAGCATACCACCAATGAACTTCGGACTAGAATGTAGTTGAACCCTAATCAATCTCACACTGATTCAAGGGTACAATTGTGCTCCTTACGTCTCTGATCCCAACATGATACTACGCACTTGATTCCTTTAGCTGATCTCACCCACAACCAAGAGTTGCTATGATCCAAAGTCGAAGACGTGATAAATAACTTTGTCTCACACAGAAAAGTATATAGAATGAATAAATATGTCTCCCACAAAAATACCCAAGAGTTTTTGTTCCGTATTTTGATAAATCAAGGTGAACATGAACCAATTGATAAACCGGACTCATATTCCCGAAGAACAACCTAGTATTATCAATCACCTCAGAATAATCTTAATCGTATGGAAGCGAAACAAGATATTGTGGAATCACAAACGATGAGACGAAGATGTTCCTGACTTCTTTTTATCTTGCCTATCCGAGATTAATATCGAGAAAATATTAGAGAAGATAGTACTCAATACGATAGAAACGGCAAGATCAGAACACACAATTACAGAGAAAATAGTTGGGTCTGGCTTCATAATCCCAATGAAGTCTTCAAGTCGTAAACCTACAGGGTTTCGTGAAAAACCTAAGGTTAAAGAAGAATCGACTCTAGCTTATACAACTAGTATCACATAGGAGGTGTGGGGATTAGGTTTCCAAGTTGCTAGAGTTCTCCTTTATATAGTTTTCAAATCAGGGTTTGCAATCTAAGTTATCTTGGTAACCAAGCATTCAATATTCACCGTTAGATGAAAACCTGATTCAATTCAAGCTAATATCTTTCAACCATTAGATCGAACTTAGTTTGTTATACACAAATGAAATGTACCTTCATTTAGGTTTGAGTAACCATACCTAAATGTGTACACTAGGTTGGCTCAACAGTAGTTAATCAAACTTAGCTATATGAACACTTTCGTATCAACATTATTCATCTTAACCACAACTAGTTCAAATGACTCAAATGAAACTAGTTATAGTGTTTTTCAATTGCTATATTCTCATAGATTTATACAAGAACACAATTGAAGCAAAATCGGTTTGATTCACTTGAATCAATTCATGAACATTATAGCCACGGTTTGCAAAGATTGCATTCCTTATTATATAAATATATTAGTTCATGTACACAACCGATTTTAGAATTTTAACCTTCAAGTATGCATACGGGTACGCATACTTGGAATACCCGGACTGAGTTTGGGTTACGCCAATACGCAAACGGGTACTCGTACTTCCAATCCCATCAGAAAATCTCGGACATGAACCTTACGCCAGTACGCATACGGGTACGCATACTTAGGTTCCCGTATTTTTCAAACCAACAGGTACGCATACGGGTATGCATACTATGGTTCCCGGACATGGATTACACATATGCAAGAATGCACAACATGTCACAATCCAATAATGGTTAAGTGTTCTAAAATCTATTTCAATCATTGAAACTTTCTTAGAGGATGACAATTGTCGTTTTCACACACTATTAGCATCAAAGCAATTTTCAAGTTATTGAAATAATCATAATGAAACATTCCAAGTCTACACCAAATGATTTTATCACACAAACTATGTAAGATGTTACTCGGAAATTCTCACATGATCATCTTTTGACTTTCGTCAAGAATATAAGATGAACTTGGTTGAAGAGAAATCTTACCAACACATATTTCGATAAATATGTAAGCTAGTGAAACTCAGCTCGAAATCTCAAATGTGTATAAACGAAAACCATATCGTAATACGACTTATGTCTCAATATAGGAGATAGAGTAGAAATAGACTTTACAAGTGATAGATGAGTTTCAGTCTCCACATACCTTTTGTTGATGAAGTTCCACAAGCTCTCCTTAGTAGTTCTTCGTCTTCAATGATGAACGTCGTGCAGTCTAATGCTCAACTACACAATCTGTCCTAGTCCGAGACATCACTATAAGTAGACTAGAAATCAAGACTTATAGTTTTGATCACTAAAATTGACAAACAAGCTTGAGATAGCAACGCCTGCGAGTTCGAACTAGCAGTGCTCTAACAACATCCCCCTTTGTCAATTTTAGTGACAAAATTATCAATACATATGGATTACAAAATAAATAAGACTTTGTATCTTCTCATCCAAATACTTGATCTCCTTGGTTCTTCAACATTACTCGGAATCTTCGTCACTTCCAAGTACTCCCATGATTCCATAGATGTTCAATTCAACATCATAGTTGTTGAAGATCCATAGAAATAACAATGAGAAAACTGTTGCTCTCAATCATTGTTATACAGTTTCGTAGATCATTACACAGCATCAAAGTTCAATTGTACCACAACTTTTACAACAATACTATGGTGATATGTATCACTCCCCCTTAGTCAATACTTCATCTCACATGAAGACCACCCCCCCTTGCATAATGATCCATAAACCATATGTATTTGTAGTACGAACTACACATTAATTCTCCCCCTTTTGTCAATATAAATTGGCAAAGGTACAAAAACTAGTACGATCCTAATGAAATTTCCATAGAGATACTTCATGACCAAAAGAGAACAACATACCAACTTGTTTAGATGCAATCATATAGCCGAAGCTAAATGCATTCATCAAGGAGTTTATAAAGATACAAGAAAACTCCTACAATATTCCACAACCGCATTCCCCACAATGATTTGGAAATTAAGCACAAGTTCAAAAAGAACTCTCCCCCATAAAATGTCATTCCCGAAAGAACAACAAGAGTGACCTTACTTTTACAAGAAAATAAGGATTTCTTTGGACATTAACAAATCACATGAAACATGAATTTGTATCCAAAAAATCTCAATTGAATCAACCATAAGGAAAATGATCAATTCAATTGGGCATGCTCGACATAAGAAAACTTACGGAGCAACACAGTATCTACACAAGATGTGGACCAGGGAAAGACCAATACTGCCGAATATTCAAAGACTCATTCCATTTTTCGTCACTATTTGCACAATGACATACAATAGAGTTAATTTTTGTACACAAAAGTTCATCCTATCTTTCATCAATATTTGCATAATTACATAATAGGCTTAACTTTTGAGCAAGTATGGGACAATCATAGTTCACAGACGCAAACACACATATCCCATAACAAGTTGCAACATATAAAACCATAAAGAATAATACTGCAAAATCATCTTCCAAACTCTAGTTAACCTTCTTAAAACAGAAGAATAAATTCTCGTAAGAAGTTTCCTAGACAAACTCAAGACAAACTCGCAATGCACATACAAGATAATTTGTCATTCAGGGTAAAATAAATTTTTTTCACACTGATTTACACCAAGAATAGCTACCAAAGGCGTATAAAAAGATTTTTTTTCGATTATAAAACAAGTTCATACATCTAATTTGTTAAACCAATGTAATAATACATAGTTTCACAGGATGAAATCACACCCACACATAATCAAGTAACTAAACACATAGATTATTTTGATGTCGTATTTACGAAGTTCAAAAGATAAGCAATATAATTCCTTGATACTCTGATCATAATACTATGACCAAGTCTATTCACTAGATTGTCATAAATATAGCTTTACATGTTATGTTTTCAATATAAAGCGACTTGAAAGATACTCTGGGAATATAAACAAGATAAAGTGAATATTACTAACCTCAAGTGGAAGGATGATATCTTTTTTGCAGTCGTTACTTCTTCACATTCTTCAGTTCTTCAGAGTAATACTTGTAAGTATCAACATTCCTAGACTTTCTATTCTAACCTAAACGAAGTTGACTCTAGTATTAATCAAGCGACTTTAAATGAGTTTTGATACTAAAATATGGCAACCAAGTTGGTGGGTTCAACCGAGCTATGCTCTAACACAAGGATAAGAAACAACTTTTTCGTGAAGCTGCTTGCTACCCTCGTTTTTTCCCCACCTCTATCCCCCATAACGTGGCTATGTCTAAACTCTTTTGGGAACCTTTAACACTTAGGGTTCCGACGTTCCGTGATAGGTCTTGGATGAACAATCATTGACCAATACCTATGTTATACACATCATGGGGAAAGATTAGGGGACCCAAGCATTTTGGTTTTTTTTTCTCCAGATAAAATAAAATATGTCGCGTCACTTGATCAAGTGCGTTTAAGAGTTTAGGGCTAGGAGAACCTCCTTCTCCCATATTAAAACATGTGGGTGTGGAAGCATTATGGCCCACTAGTACCGTACCACTACCACTACCACCGAGAACGAGGCACCGACCGGTACCTTGATAGATAATTTGAGATGAGAGAGAAATCAATTGGGAAAATTTTATTTTGAGACAAGCGGTGATAAGAGAAGAGGAATCAAATCATCTTTCTGGAAGAGAATTATTTGTGATTGAAAGGTTTTGGGATAAGGAGGGATTATGGCGCCTCGAATTCGAATTTCAAGATCCATAGGTTAGTGTTAGAGCATAGCTCGGTCAACCTCGCATGCGTTCCTATCTCAAGCATGTTTGTCAATGTTAGTGATCAAAACTATGAGTCTTGATTTCTAGCCTACATAGCTAAGTCTCGGACTAGGATAGGAAAAGTGTAGTTAAGCTCAAGGACTTCATGACGATTCATCATACAACGACGAAGATCTATACAAGGAACGGTGAAACTTCATCAACAAAAAGGTATGTGGAGACTTGAACTTATCTATCACTCAAAAGTCTATCTATTTTATCTCCTACTTCTTATGAGACAAAAGTCGTATGCTATATAGACTAGATCATACACATTTGACATTTCGAGTTGAGCATTCATTGCTTATCTTTATCTCGAAATCATGTGTTGGTAAAGCGTTTCGCTTTGATCAAGTTTATCTTCACCTAGTGACGAAAGTCATGAAAAGTTTCAATCACTTTGATAATTGCTCTGATGTGAATCGGTCTGTGAATAACGGCTACATAACGTCCTTTGAGAATGTCTCAATGGTTGAAATGAGAGTTTAGATTACATAACCATGTATTCCTTGAACCGAAGTTTTCGAACTTTGTTGATCAAGAGAAATTGGAAGGATTGTGGAATTGGATTGCCAAGTCCGCGAACCCAGTCCGCAGACTCAGTCCGCGAACTGCCAGAAGTTCTCGGCCGAGAATTTCTGCTGGATTTTCCAAAACTCGTTTGTGTTCTAAGTCCGCGAACTCAATCCGCGAACTGGCGGAAGTTCTCTTTCCGAGAATTTCTGCTGAGTTTGGAAAACTCAACCGATTAACTTAAGTCCGCGAACTTGTTTGTGAACTTAAGAGGTTATGATCTAAAGATGTGCTCTGAACATGAAACATTAAATTACTAAGGAATGCTTTATGCAAACCTTGGCTATAATTTTCATGAGCTGATTCAATCGAATCGAATCATCTTTGTTTCAATTGTGTCTTGTGTAGTTACATAAGATCTCATAGCAATTGAACAACTCTTTAACTATTTCATTTGAGTCAACTGAACTAGTTATGGTGAAGAAGAACAAGGTTAATATGATGCTCATATGGTTAACCTTTTGGGTTACTTGTTGAACCAACATACACGTACACGTTTGGTCATGGTTTTCGCAAACCCAGTAAACGTTTACCCAAGTGTGTGTGACAAGCTAAGTTTTCGATCTAACGGTTGAGAAATATTAGCTTGAATCTAAATCAGGTTTTCATCTAACGGTGAATATGGATTGCTTTGTAACTAAGGCAAAACCCTGATTTGAAGGCTATATAATAGCTTTGAGAAAAACTAATCCCCACACGTCTGTGTGATACTAGTGCGCTCGCTAGAGTCAATTCTCCTTTAACCTTTGGTTTTCTTCTCTAAAACCAGGTTAACGACCTAAAGATTTCATTGGGATTGTGAAGCCAGACCGATACTACTTTTATCGTAGTTGTGTGATCTGATCTTGCATCTTCTATCGTACGAGTACAATCGATTGATTGGCTTGACATCGTGAGAGTTCTCCGATAGGAAATATAAAGAAGTCACAAACATCTTCGTCTCACTGTTTGTGATTCCTCGACAAACCGCATGTGTAGTCAGGAAGGATTGTAGAGAGGTGATTGATTAATCTAGGTTGTTCTTCGGGAATATCAGACCGGATTATCAATTAGTTCCTGTTCACCTTGATTTTATATCTTAAGACGGAACAAAACCTAGGGTTTATCTGTGGGAGACAGATTTATCCTTTGATAGACTTTTCTATGTGAGACAGGTCTGTTTATTATCAAGTCTGTGATTTTGGGTTACATCAACTCTTGGTTGTGGGTGAGATCAGCTAAGGGAATCAAGTGCGCAGTATCCTGCTGGGATCAAAGGTGTAGGAGTACAATTGTACCTTGGATCGGTGGGAGACTGATTAGCGTTCAACTATAGTCCAGTCCGAAGTTAGCTTGGAGTAGGCTAGTGTCTGTAGAGGCTTAATACAATGTGTATTCAATCTGGACTAGGTCCCGGGGTTTTTCTGCATTTGCGGTTTCCTCGTTAACAAAATTTCTGGTGTCTGTGTTATTTCTTTTCCGCATTATATTTTATATAATTGAAATAATACAGGTTGTGCGTTCGTGATCATCAATTGGAAATCCAACCTTTAGTTGTTGATTGATATTGATTGATCCTTGGACATTGGTCTTTGGTACCGTCCAAGTTATTCCTTGTATTTGATAAGAATCGCTATTTTTTTAGCTTGAGAGATATTAACTCCTTGAGATACTTTTATCTAGATTGACTCTGACTGTCTAGTTGATTCTCTAGCAAAGTATTTCGGAGTTAGTCCATACAGATTGCTAAGCGAAATATTGGGTGGTGTTGTTAGACCCCAGCTTTTTCAGTTAGATTTTCATCCTTATTTGTTTGTTCTTGGTTAATTAAATTGTTCGTTTTCCGCAATCTTTTTTAAACCTAGGTTATTTCCGTGCAGACCTGGTAGCGGATTTCATCGAGAATCTGCTATTGACTCATCCAGATTTGACATGTCTTGGACAACTTTCCTAAAGTATTTCGATTTCTTTCGGATCCCACTGATCTCTGTTTTGTTATTGTTGAACTTAGGTTTTTGACTTTGATTTTGATTACACCATTTTGGAAATGAAGCATAGAGCATCTCAACTAAAGCATGTGTTTCTTACTAGCCATAAAATACAAGAAATACACATCTTGTTAGAAAACTATTGTGAAGTTGCAACTTTGAAAGATGAATACAGATAGTATACAAACACCTTCTTCCAAATCTACACGTCTATTAATATTTGTTTTAGTATATCTTTTTCTATTGTTTTTTTCTTCTCACATGTTTGCAATAATCCAATGTGAAACTGTTAATATTAAAAGATAAAATAAATACAAAAATGTTATCCGGCAAAAATTCGATACCATAATTGTTAAATGATTTTTTTATTTTTGTAATAATTCAAATGTCAAGATAATATTTTATAGTAGAAAAACAAGTAAACAAAAATAGTATTGTCATAAAAATCTAAGCACCCCTTTTATAAATGACAAAAGGTGATAATTTTATATTTATAACTTATTAAATATTTCCAATTATTGTAAGTTAGTTAGGAAAAAAAGTAATTAAAAAATAAATGAGTTAAAAGATTGAAACCCAAACAAAATGATACGCGTACTTCTTATTAAGAGGGTGAAGATTAAAGGTAATTATTGATTATTCCAACAAAACATATATAACTATTTTAATATTAATGGTCCACATAAAAAGTGATACACATCGTGTTATATATTTCATTGATAACATTACCTTTTTTCTTGGGCTTTTTTTCTTTCAAATCCATTTCTTTTGCTTATTTTATAACTTATCATTTATCTCTACTAACCCCTAGTTTGATTCACTCTTTTTGTTTTGTTTTTTTAGAAAGAAAAGGTAGAGATCTTTAGATCGGTCCTTATAATAGATTCTTGAATTACCTTTTTGAACTATGAAACATGTTTCACAAGTCTACGTCCTTAAACTAGGTAACTGAAACATACTTCCAAAGTATAGATTCATCCGGAAATTCAACACACTAAATGATAACGAATTCCTAATTAGTGCAATGTCGATAATACAAAGTCTGTAGATAAACTATACTTCATAACTCTATATAGTCAAGTTACTTCCTTTATACTTCGATCATAGTATAATAACTAAGTCACCAATATTAAAGTCATTGTAAACTAACTTTAGATCATATTTTTTCCAGTTAATATTAACTTCGAACTGAAGGATGGTGACTTCATTGTCTCCAAAGGTTGGATTCACCGATTGATTGAACTACGCACAACCTGTGATATTTCAATTATATAGAAAATATAATACGGAAAACAAATAACACAGACACCATAAGTTTTGTTAACGAGGAAACCGCAAATTCGGAAAAACCCCGGGACCTAGTCCAGATTTGAACACTACACTGTATTAAGCCGCTACAGACACTATCATACTACAAGTTAACTTCGTACTGAAATGTAGTTGAGGCCTAACCAAGTCTCACACCGATTAAGGTAAAGTCGTGTTCCTTACGCCTCTGAATCCTAGCAGGATTCTACGCACTTGATTCCCTTAGCTGATCTGACCCATAACTAAGAGCTGCTACGACCCAAAGTCGAAGACTTTATAAACAAATCTGTCTCCCACAGAAAAGTCTATTCTGATAGATAAATTTGTCTCCCACCGAAATACCTACGAAGTTTTTGTTCCGTCTTTTGATAAATCAAGGTGAACAGGAACCAATTGATAATCCGGTCTTATATTCCCGAAGAACAACCTAGAAATATCAATCACCTCACAATAACTTAACTATATGGTAATAGAAGAAGTTATTGTGGAATCACAAAGAATGAGACGAAGAGATTTGTGATTACTTTTTATATCTCACCTATCAGAGATAAATCTCGAGCTAATCTTAGAGAAGATAGTACTCAATACGATAGAACAAGTAAGATCAGAACACGCAACTACAGAGTAAATAGTTGGGTATGGCTTCAGAATCCCAATGAAGTCTTCAAGTCGTTAACCTATAATGGTTTTAGGAAAAACCTAGGTTAAAGGAGAATCGACTCTAGTATGCAACTAGTATCACACAGGAGTTTCTTCCTTATATAGTCTTCAAATCAGGGTTTGATAGCTTTGAAACAAAGCAATCAATATTCATCGTTAGATGAAATCCTGATTTAAGATTCAAGCTAAATTTTCTTAAAACCAAAGCAATATCTCTCCACCGTTAGATGGTCTTAGATTGTTATACACAAATGAAATATACCTTCATTTAGATATGGGTAACCGTACCTAAACGTGTATATTGAGTTGGCTAAACAATATTTAACCGAAGTTAGCCATATGAACACTTTTGTATTAACCACATTCATCCAACACTTCTAGATCAAATGATAATCAGATGAATCAAATTATGTTACTCATAGAGTTGTTCAATTGTTTTATTCTCATAGAAGTATACAAGACACAATTGAAACAAAATCGGGTTTGATTCATGATTGTACAAAGTACTTATTCAAGAATTAATTCATGAACATTAAGCCACGGTTTACAGAGATTGCATTCCTTAATTTATAAATGTATTTTTTTCAATAGTATGAAATCATACTTAACCGATCTTAGAACTTTCACCACTTAGTTTGCAAACAGGTAATCAAACTTAAGTTCCGGACTTTGGTCTTGTCCGACAGTTCGCAAACTGGTACGCAAACCGTCGTCCCGGACCTAACTCAGGTAGAACCGTTCACATACTGGTATGAAAACTTAATTCCCGAACTTTAGCAGTTAAAACCGTTTGCATACTGGTATGCAAACTCGGTTTCTGGACCTGAATCATACCAACACAATTTTTACACTAAGTACGCGTACTGTGATGTTTTCCAGATATGGGTTTTAGTTCTAAGCTCCCATTTCAATTATTGAAACATTCTTAGAAGACGACATGGCTGTCTCACACAAACCATTAGCTTATAAACAATTTTCAAGTGATCGAATAATCAATATGAAACATTCCGAGTCGACATCAAATGACTGTCTCACACAAATCATAAAAGATGTTTGAAGGAAATTTTCACATGATCATCATTTGACTTATTATTTAGTTTCCAACAAATACATTATTTCCAACTAAACTCGTCGAGAGTAATGATGAACGTAGCTAAATCAAAAATATTTCCAACACATATTTCGAGAAAGATATAAGCGAGTTAAACTCAGCTTGAAATATCAAATGTGTATAATGTAAAAGTCTATATAGCTATACGACTTATTCTCAATAAGAGATAGAATAGGATAAACTTCTGAGTGATAGATAAGTTTTAGTATCCACATACCTTTTGTTGATGAATTTCCTCCAAGCTCGCGTCAGTAGATCTTCGTCTTCAATCGATGAACAACGTGTAGTCTAAAGCTCAACTACACATTCTATCATAATCCAAGACATAGCTATAAGTAGACTATAAATCAAGACTTATAGTTTTGATCACCTAAACTTGACAAATAAAATTGAGATAGCAACGCTTGCGAGTTCGACCGAGCAGTGCTCTAACAATCTCCCCCTTTGTCAATTTTAGTGACAAAACTATCAATACATATGGATTACAAAATAAATAAACTTCGTAGCTTCCCATCCAACATGCTTCATTTCCTTGTTTCTTCAACATTCCTTGAATTCTTTGTCATTCCAAGTAGTCCAGTGATTCTGAACGTGTTCAACTCAGCATCAATGTTGTTGAAGATCCGTAGCTATAAGAATAACCAACAAGATTGTTTTTGTATTATTATAAAATATCATATTATTATTATACAACATCAAAGTTCAATTGTATCACAACTTTGACAATAATACTACGGTGATATGTATCACTCCCCCTTGGTCAATACTTCATCTCACAATGAGAACCACCCCCCCTTGCATAATGATCCGTAAACCATATGTATGTTGTGTGAACTACAAAATAATTCTCCCCCTTTTTGTCAATATAAATTGGCAAAGGTACGAAAACTAGATCATAATGAAATTCTCATAAAGATACTTCATGACTAAAAGAGAACATATCAACTTTGTTTCGATGATTTCACATAGTCGAATTTGGTGTATTAATCAAGGAGTTTATAGAGATACAAGAAAACTCCTACAATATTCCACAGCCGCACTCCTCACAAAGATTTGGAAATTAAACACAAGTTCAATTAAGAACGCTCACCCATAAAATGTCATTCCTGAAAGAACAACAAGAGCGACCTTATTTTTACGAGAAAAGAAGGATTTATTTGGACATTAACAAATCACATGTGAAACATGAATTTGTATCCAGAAAACTCGAAAAAATTAACCACAAGAGAACCTTAATGATTAATTTAATCGGAAACGTTCAACATAAGAAAACTTACGAAGCCACAAAGTATTTTTACATAGAAGTGGATCAGGGAAAGATCAATACTGCGAAATATTCAAAAGTTCATTCTATCTTTTATCAATATTTGCATAAAGAAATAATAAACTTAACTATTGACATATACTAATTTTTTTTTTGCTCGATCAATTTAAAATTTTATTACTCAAGGGAAAACCAAACTTACAAGAATATCAAAAAAAAACATACAAAAGAAAAGCAAAAAAGAAAAACTAGTCCCTAACACTTTCTATACTATCTTTGCTCTGGGTTTTCCATAGCACCTATAAAGTCAGGTTTATTTATGAACTGCTGACAAACTCCTCTCTCCAAACCAGCTCCTCTTTTAGCCAACTAATTTGCACTAAAGTTTATTTCCCTATAGCACTGACTGAAGCTTATTCTTATTGCAAAACTTTTCACCTTACTCCATCTAGTCTGAATGAACCAAGGAAAATTTCCAGTCATGAAAGCATTTATTGCAGCCAAAGAAACTGATTGCACCAGTGGCTCCTCCACCCTTTTTTGAACTGCCCATTCCGCAACACATATTACTGCCATTAACTTTGCTATGAAATTTGTAGCTATTCCCAAACCCCTAGCTTCAGCAAATAAGAATTCCCCTTCACTATTTTTACATAAGAAACCAAAACCATCATTCCCTGTATTTCCTCTTGCTATTCCATCACAGCACACTAATATCCGGTTCATTGCAGGAAGATAAAATCTCAACTCCAGAATTTTCTTCACTCTCAGTGGTCTTATTTTCAAATCACAATTTATGAGTACCTGAAAGTCATAATTGCATTCCCACATTACTCCCTTCATCCTTATTGAACATTATTTAGTGAATTGCATAATCCTTTTCTTGAGCCTATTCATATCTGGTTTCTCCTCCTCAAACACAATTTTGTTTCTCAAGAACCATATGTCCATCATGGTAATTGAAGCATCTAAACTCCATATTTCCTGACTGCACTGCTCTTCTGTTTAGCAAAGTTCATAATATTAGTATATGACATAGGATTCTTGAATAAAAACATACTGCCAAGCCACTTCCAAAGTATCTGACTGAAATTGCAGTGCCACAGTATATGGTCAAGATTCTCACTAGCATTACCACACAAATAGCATTTGAAATTTAAGCTGTCACCCTTCTCCTGCATTTCTTCATCTGTAGCATATATACCCCTTACCATCTTCCATACATTAATAGCAATAGTGGGATGTAAGACATTACTCCATACCTTTTTTGCCCAGTCCACTTTATCATAGTGATTCCCTACGCATTCAACTGCTGAGCTTACTGTGAAGACTCCACTTAAAGCACTAATCCATATTCTTCTATCTTCATTAACTCATATCACTAGAAATTCATCCACTCCAATATATTCTAGCATTCCTTATGGAATCATCCATTCACCATTTGATATCAAATCAGATACTCTCATTTCTCTGTTCTGGTTTATGTAATCATCCTCAGGAAAAATCTCAGCTAATGGTTTGTCTTTTATCCACACATATTTCCAAACTGAAATATTCTCACCTGAACCCACCATCCATCTACAGTTCAACTCAACATCCTTTATAACCCATTTCAACCCTAGTAGTATTGATGATTTTGACATATAATATGAGATAATCATAGTTCACGGACGTAAACACACATATCCCATAATATTTTTGCAATATATAAAACCATAAAGATTAATATTGCAAAATCATCTTCCAAATAACTTAGAATTTAAATTAATAAATCTAAAACATTGCAAGATGAAAATCGTTGGCAATAGCTATGTGTAATCACAATATTTGCTATTTCAAACCCTAGTTATCCTTCTCAAAATACAAGAATAAATTCTCATAAGAAGTTTCCTAGAAAAAATAAAACTAAAAGTATATTAAAATCAAAGTACACTTTCGGAACCCTCACAGGTTTTGAGACCTTTGAGCTTGTGATTGACAGCATCAACTGCTTCTTCGGAGAAGATATCCTCATTGAAAAGATCCTTAACATGTGTCTTCATGAGAAAAAGGTCAGAGTTAACCTTTTTCAACTCAGTATGCAACACATTGAGACCTTTCATAGTATCAACGAGCTACAGTTTTGCTTCCTCAAAGTATTTAAGAAAATCATGAACCACTTCAGCAGAAACCGTTTCATCGTTCTCAACATCTTGATGAGTATATGCATAATAGCATGAAACATCAAAATAATCATCAGGATTTTGATCTTTGACATTGTCAGCATCTACAAGGGTTTCTTTTCTTCTTCCCTTTGGAACTGTAACCCATATATTTATCAAGAAACCCTTTCGTAAAATCACAAGTGTGGGAAGGAGATGACATTCTTGATATGAGAAAACTAACCTAGAGTGAGATAACTCAACATCATATGATAGATATATATAAAGAGTATCTCAGGGAGTAACTTTAGGGTTTCTAAAAATTGGTTCGTGATACGGCAATGTGAGTACCCGTACGAAAGCCAATATGGTCCCAAAGGAAACTTAAAACTGTAAAGTTCCTCTAAAAAGAACACAAAAAAATTTTGCTACGTGAAAATTTCCTTTCACAAAATTTGGCTCAATAAATTTTATATTCTCACAAAAGAAAACTTTAGAGCACAACAGTAGCACACAAATCAACTGCAAACTAACTTTTTCAAAATATAAAAATTAGACACTTGAAGTGATTCACGAAATCGAAAAAAAAAACAATACTTATGCAAAGCTTTCCGTATGCAATAGTCTAGCTATGAACGATAAGAAAATAGCTCAACTAATCAGACTTTACCAATAAGTATACCTGATTATTAGCATATCTTGCTCAACAGGATTTTTCATGAGTAAGATTTCAATCCTTGTGATTAATTAACACAAGTATGAGCATTATACTCATCAAATGAAAATTGTTCATGGTCAATCCTCTTTTTCCTTCTAATTTTTGGAGGAAACCCTTTATGATGTGAAAAGGTATCATAAAACTTACTATCATCAAACTGGGAAACTAAGTTTGAATCCTTACCAGAAGAAGATTGTTTGGAGGATTTTGACAGCCTGTTGATAAGATCCTTGTATCATTCAATTATTATATTAAGGTTGTCCTTCATATCTTCATTGTTTTCACCCACTGGAACTTTTCTCACATCATGAACATCAACCTTCACTTTAGGTTGAGAATTGCCTTTCTGGAATCTCCTTGACCGATTTGTATTAACGCTACTATTTGTTCAAACGTTAGATGAGCAAATTGAACTGACCTTTCTGAAAGAATTCACAGGGTGAGTACTAAAACAAATAGTTTAGACATCTGAATGTGAGTACTAAAACAAATAGTTTAGACATCTGAATGTTAGTTACACCTTTGAGAATTAAATCTAAGGTGTGTCGAAGTCGACCAAAATAGTTGTCATTCAACCTCAATTTCCATTTATGTTGACCATGTCCTTTTGAATCACAAAAGAGAGATACTTTCTGATCACCAGAGTGATTAGAGTGAGTAGGGTTAACAAAATCGTTAGAAGATTTCTTTCTTCCGTGAGATGTGGTGATTCCTTGATCAATGGAATTTATAAGCACATCTTTATCAATAGGAAGGGTATGCAATTTAGCTTCTGGAACTGGTTTCATCAGAGAAACATGATTACATGCAGTTACGTATTCCAACATCTCAGTTGAGTCAGAATCAATTGGTATATTGGACTTCTCAGAACATCCTTTGCATTGGATAAATAGTTTACTCAATAGGCGTTCGATTTCCAAGGCATCCTCTTTGAGTTTAGCCTCGAGTAAAGTTTCAGATGAACAAACTGAGGCGTTTTCTTCACGAAGAATCCTTAATTGGGAATCACGATCATTTACCATACCAATGATCATATTTACCTTGTATTTCAGCTTATTGATTTCAACATCCTGGATTCTAATATGCCTTAGAATTGTTGCACTCTCTTGGGCTGCTTACCTTTCTAGTTCAGAGTCAGACTCGTCAGTAAGATAATCAGGGTAACACTTGTCAATATTCGTCTGTTTCGTGGAAACAAAATGTCCATATATATTTGAGTTAGACAAGTATTTTTATTTGATAGATTCCAAAGAAACAAATTTTTTCTTTCTGGTGATGCCCTTGTCAGAGATAACACTTATGTCCATAGAGTCAGATTGCTACAAATACAGACTTATGAGGTCTTAGCGTGTTTTCCTAATCGTATACCAAATGAAAAAGCGGGGGTCTAACAACCACACCCAATATTTTATTCGGCAATCTGTATGGACTAACTCCAATGTAATTCCAAGAGAATCAATTAGACAGTCAGACTCAATCAAGGAAATATATCGAAGAGTTGTATCTCTATTTCTCAATACAATCTGCAATCGAACAGATAGAAATATGTAAGCCCGATTGATATGAGAAATAACTTGAACGGTATCAAAAACCAATGTTCAAGTGTTAATCAATTTCAATCAACAACCAAAGGTTGGACTTACCAATTTATTGAACTACGCACAACCTGTGATATTTCAATTATATAGAAAATATAATGCGAAAAAGAAATAACACAGACTCCAGAAGTTTTATTAACGAGGAAACCGTAAATGCAGAAAAACCCTGGGACCTAGTCCAGATTTGAAAACCATATTGTATTAAGCCGCTAAAGACACCAGCCTACTACAAGTTAACTTCAGACTGGAATATAGTTGAGCCCTAACCAAGTCTCACACCGGTTAAGGTACAATCATGTTCCTTATGCCTCTGAATCCCAGCAGTACACTACGCACTTGATTTCCTTAGCTGATCTCACCCACAACTAAGCGTTGCTAGACCCAAAGTCGAAGACTTTATAAACAAATCTGTCTCCCATAAAAAAGTCTATTCTGATAGATAAATCTTCCTCCCACAGAAATACTTACGAAGTTTTTGTTCTGTTTTTTTATTAATCAAGGTGAACAGGAACCAATTGATAATCCGGTCTTATATTCCCGAAGAACGGCCTAGAAATATCAATCACCTCATAAAAACTTAATTATGTAGTAGAAGAAGTTATTGTGGAATCACAAAGAATGAGACAAAGATCTTTGTGATTACTTTTTCTATCTTAACCAGATGTTAGAGCACTACTCAGTCGAACTCGCAAGATTTGCTATGTCAAGCTTGTTTGTCAAGTTTAGTTGTCAAAACTATAAGTCTTGATTTCTAGTCTACTTATAGCTAAGTCTCATATTATGATAGTAAGTGTAGTTGAGCATTAGACTTCACGGCGTTCATCGATTGAAGACGAGAACTACTAAAGAGAGCTTGTGGAACTTTATCAACAAAAGGTATGTGGAGACTTGAACTCATCTATCACTCAAAAGTCTATATACTCTATCTCCTATTTGAGACAAAATTCGTATAGCTATATAGACTTTGATTATACACATTTGATATTTCGAGCTGAGTTTAACTCGCTTACATATTTCTCGAAATATGTATTGGTAAGCTTTCGTTTTAACCAAGTTCATCTTATATTCTTGAAGAAAGTCAAAAGATGATCATGTGAAAATTGCCTTGTAACATCTTACATGATTGATGTGAGACAGTCATTTGATGTAGACTCAGAATGTTTCGTATTGATCATTCGATCACTTGAAAATTGCTTTGAAGCTAATAGTTTGTGTGAGACAGCTATTTTCGTCTTCGAAGAATGTTTCAATGATTGAAATGGGAGTTTAGAACAAATAACCATGATTGGATATAACACACTAGGATTGGAAATCAATCCCAAAATAGAGATACCATAACACTTCCAAAAGTCGAAGATTAGAAGATTCAAAATCACGTTTTGTCGCATCCAAAGAAACCCAGAAACCCATCAACACTAATCTAGGGTTTCTATCATGATCAAGCAAGCTAGCATTTTACCAAACATATTCAGGATTTTCACATATGAAAACATGTATTAGGGATTATACCAAAGGAAAATATGCATTCAAATCCTTCATCTCCGCTCAAGATTCACGCACGAGATAAACTAGGGTTTGTGATGTGTGAAACTGAGCCTGCAGTATCTCCTATACTAAAACTACCTCGTACTTCATATAGTTAAACAAACTAGGAAAAACCGTAGAAAATTTGATGATGCACCCGATGGAAACTGTACGTCTATGTCCCTTCTAGCGCATATTAAAAGGGTATGACGTTCCATAATACAATCCAAGAGATATAATCAAGACATTGGAATGTATTACTGCTGAAAAACCAATATTTTCGAGTTCAACTTCACGTGGACTTATCACCGGGAAAACGATCTCCAAATCCCAATTTTTCTCTAGTGGATGAAAGGTAGGTCTTTTCTGTTCGATAGTTGGGGTCAACCACTAAAATCGGGCGTATGCGTACTTGTATGCTAATTGTTGCAAGTTATTCCAAGTCCGGAACCATAGTATGCATACCCGTATGCGTACTGGTTGGTTAATGAAAGTCTGGGAACTTAGTATGCATACCGGTATGCGTACTGGCGTGAGGTTCAAGTTCCGTAAATTCAACTGAGTTTGGAGGTATGCGTACCCGTTTGCATACTGGCGAACCAAAAATTAGTCCGTCCACTTAGGTATGCATACCCGTTTGCATACTTGAGTAAGTTATGTTCTAAAATCGGTTTGTTCATGAACTAATACATTTATATAATGAGGAATGCAATCTTTTGCAAACCGTGGCAATAATGTTCATGAATTGATTCGAGTGAATCAAAATCGATTTTGCTTCAATTATGTCTTGTATACTTCTATGAGAATATAAATAATTGAACAATTCTAGATCTAGTTTCATTTGAGTCATTTGAACTAGTTATGGTTAGATGAATGATATGAAAGTGTTCATATGGCTAACTTCGGTTAACTATTGTTGAGCCAACAAGGTATACACGTTTAGGTACGGTTACTCATATCTAAATGAAGTCACATTTCAGTTGTGTGTAACAATCTAAGTTCGATCTTACGGTTAAAAGATATTAGCTTGAGTCTAATCAGGTTTTCATCTATCGGTGAATATTGAATGCTTTATTACCAAGGTAGCAAACCCTGATTTGAAGACTATATAAGGGAGAACTCTAGAAACTGGGAAACCTAATCCCCACACCTCTTGTGTGATACTAGTTGCGACTAGAGTCGATTCTCCTTTAACCTTAGGTTTTTCCAAAACCCTGTAGGTTAATGACTTGAAGACTTCATTGGGATTGTGAAGCCAGACCCAACTATTTTCTATGTAGTTGCATGTTCTGATCTTGTTGTTTTCTATCGTGATTGAGTACTATCTTCTCTAAGATTTGCTCGAGATTTAATCTATCGTGGGGAAAAGTTTGAGCTCCACGATTGTTATTTTATCTTGGAAGGCACTATGTATAACTACGCCATATATGATTAAGTGTATAAGTGCACTGTTATCATCTATTTTATTTCATTTCCTTCAATTCAATGCTATGCAAGATGTATGCATTTTACGAATCAATGAAATGATTATATGAAATCAAAAAATACGATATTCCAGCCCAAGAGTCGTTAATATATATAACTATCCAATCTAACGACTACAAAAAAAATTCATAGGGTCGTCAGTAAATATAACTAAATTTATGACGACCCTTGTTGTTCTATTTACAGGAAGTTTTGGCTTTAGAGTCGGCAACATTAAAAGAAAAAAGACTAACGACTCTGCGTGACCTAGCTGAAAGAGTCGTCAATGTTCATCAAATAACGCTAACGATTTTTCATAACATGTAAAAGTTGCAGGTGAAAGTCGTCAAAATAATCTCAAAAAGGCTGACGACTACAGAGAGTCGTTAGTTTATCCTACACCCGACTATAACGACCCTAACACTGGATGTTTCAATGGTGGCCATCAATCAACCACTTGGAGCACCATTCAGACAATTTGAAGAGTATAGGAAGTTTACCTGATTGTTTTGGCCTTGGGGTTCCTCATTTTGAGTGTTGGTTCCTTCATCTTGAGCAATGGGATCTTCATTCCAACCATTGTTCATGCCTTCCTCTATCAACATCTCCTCATCAAACATCCAACCCATATCATTAGTTGAGACAATCTTACCATCAACACAATCATTGTTGTTATTTGAAGCTTCACCAATCTCATTCCCTCCACTTGAATCACTCATTTGTAAAAACCCTAGGTTTTTCTCTCAAAACTCCTCCTCTTCTTCTCAACACATAAAACACATTTTCCACAATTTTTTTTCCCAAAATCAGATTTTAATCTAAATACACTTACCACACTAATCAAACTAATTAATTCCTAATACTAATCATATAAGGGCAGTTTTGCCATTTAGAAAATATTTTTTTAAGGGGTGACCCAAATTAGGATTGGATGACCTTTTTTGTCCCGTAGTGCATGGCCCCCAATTAGAAGTTATGGCCCCCAATTAAGCTAGGATATATATATTAAAAAGGAAAAATATCTATGGGGAAACCATTCTTAGAAAACAAACAATAGTACAACTGATAAGCAATAGTAATTTCAACTTGACACAAACCTCCAACGCCCACGGTATTATATGTGATTTGCTCCCTCCGTTCTTTTTTAATAGGCTGGTTTCTATAAATAAATGTTTCAAAAAAAATAGGTTGGTTTCCAAATTGAAAAAGTCAAATGTTACTTTAATTTTCTGGGACCATTTTTCTCTTAACTTCTTTTGTTGACAAGTGTCATGGGGACCATTTCACTTCACTTCTTTTATTGACAAGTGTCATGAGGACCACTTTCAATGATTAGTTCTCTTAATTTCCTTAAACTTTCCCAAAAACAAAACCAACCTATTAAAAAGGAACAAAAGGAGTATCATTTTATGCTGATATGCAGATGGATGGCACAACCATGGCACGACCTGTAGTATTCATAAGTTAGTCGACGATTTCTATTCTGATTTAGAGAATCTCCCGAAAGCCATTCCTCAGTTTCCTCCACCTTCCCGATCTACTTTTTCCTTGGACATTTTGTTTCAAAATTTTAAAATTGAGCATTGCTAAAGGGCATTAGTATGTATTTATTACAAACATTAACCATAAACTTTTGCTTACAACAGCGGATGCAGTCATTTTTGTAATAATACACGACATGTGTTGTCTTCCTACTTATAGGAAAACTAAAATATCAAAAGGCAAATGTGTTGTGAAAATCACATAGGTAATATTCCAACAAGAAATCTCATTTCTAAATTCGTATGGTTTATGATTTAAATGTTCGCTCAGTTTATGAAATATGTGTTCACTGGGAATTTTAAAGATATTTTGCGGATCCTGCCACGTATGTGGATATCAGTATGATTTGATAACTAGGCAATTACAAATGTCTCTTGTTTGAGTAATTCTATACGAGCCATAAAAAAGAACTAAACAAAAACCATTCATAACACAAACCGGGTGGGCCTCGCCCTCCGAGAAAAATAGGGTCCCATTCAAGGTTTGGATGTGTGTATGTAGTTTTATGGTAGTTTATTTTCACGGTTTAACAAGAATTTTTTCTCTTGTTTTCGATCAAATAATACTATATCGTCTCTTCTTTGTGATTTTTATGTAAGCATTTTATTTGCAATACTCGTACATTTAAGGTTTGATTTTCCCTATTTCCCATCCCATTTTTTCTATTTTCCATCCCACATAATTCCTATTTCCAATTATCCTAAGTACCACCCATATAAAATTTTGAAAATCCTAAACACTATCCCTTGACTTCCATTTACATCCAGTAATAAAACCATCCTGCAACTAAACATAAAAGAAACCCTATATGACAAATCACATTCCCGTCTTCTATCTCCACCATTGGCCATTATCTCTTCTACTCCCATATCCATGATTCATCATCGAGATGGAAAAAATTTGGTGTGTCATACAGGATGAATATTAAAAAAATTGCCACGAGAGAGATTAGGGCATCATGTATTACTTACGACATATTTTGTACTGATTGGATCACAATTAAAATCAGTTGGAGCATTTATTGAGTTAATGATTTACGGTGTGCTGACGGGATCAGACACTAATTTTTTGTTAGGTAGAATTGGAAGCATGTGTTACCAGTGGGAGCATCTACCGTCTTTCCCACTAATTCTAACTGTGTGAGGTTCATTCACGAGTAGTTTATGTCCAATTGGATGATCATACCTTAATGACTACCCTGCTCGTATGATTAATGAGGTTAATTGATCACCTCCAAATCTTGTGCACAAAAAAGGTCCTCGATAGAGTTAACATAATCCGATTGATCTAGGGTTCATCCTAGTTTTCAATAATGAGATCTTCCGTAATATGGTTTACCGATTAATCGCCGTCTAAGCAATTAAATTTTAAAAGATAAAAAAATAGGTATATTATAATAACTAATTGAAATTTAATTTAAGGTTTCTAATTTGATAGTTTTGATTTTTTATGAAAAAGAAAAACTAATGAAGAAGAAGAACTAGAATTGGTGAGTCAATGTGACTTATATGGGTAGTACATAGAAAAAAAAAATTAGAATTCAAAAGTAAATTGATTTTTGAAATTTTGAAGGGGATGGGAAATATAAAAAATGGAGATAGGAAATAGGGAAAACCTAAGTGTTAGAGCATGGCTCGGTTGAATCCACCAAGCGTTGGTATTTCAAGTTTGGTTGTCATATTTTAGTGAATCAAAACTCATGTTAAGAGTCGCTTGATTATGTACTAGAGCCAGCTTCGTATAGGTTAGCTTGAAAGTATTAGGATATGAGACATTACAAGTATTGCGAAGTCTTGAAGATGTGAAGAAGCAAGGAACTACGACGACAACAATCATCCTTCCACTTGAGGTTAGTGATATTTGACTTGAACTGTTTCATTCCCTAACGTATCTTTCAAGTCGTGCATATTGAAAACATAAGTGCGAGGCATATTTGAACTCTAGATAGACATAGTATTAAGGAATACAATACAAGGTTTATTGCTTAACCATTGAACTTTGTAGATAAGACATCGTCATAATCATTTGAATGTTATTGTGATTATGTATGGGTATGAGGTGAGGATTTCATCCTAGGGAACAATGTTTACATGTGTTCTAAGGAAGTAAGTTCATAAACTTGTTTGTGAACCAAAAAGGAAATTGCCAGGTGTTATTGGTTTTGTTATTCATTGCATATCTTATGAACAACCAATATGTGTGATTGAGTATAAGCGCTCACAACTTATTTGTGTTCTTGGTAGAACTATTCACAAAGGCATGACTTATGTATTGGTATGACTTTTATTAGTGAAACCGATCTTAAGTAAATCACCTGAGATGGCATGATCGGGTTTGTGTTTTGTCTGACCAAATATGGGAAAGGGAACCGATCCTAGTAGGAGGTGCAGTACATCACAAAGGGGAACCGATCCTTGTATGGGATGCAACAAGGTTTATAGGAGAAAGGGGAACCGATCCTATGGACATGTGCAACACGTTTTTAGGCTAAGTGGAACCGATTCTACGGACATGTGCAATACATATAAGTTAGATACCATATATATGTGGGGAACCGATCCTAGTACCTAGTCAACCGAATTTTGGAAAGCTAGTGTGACTATGCACAGTACTCACATGGAGGTATAACCGAAACTTGTTTTGGTATAACCGTTAAACCCATGATTGTGATTGAATGTTGGTTTGATCAATCACATAGTTCTTGAAAGTCAGATGAACCAATTCTAAACCTGTTCGGAAGTGTGGCAAATCGGTTTCAAGGTTGTAAGTGTGAAGGAGAACTTACAAAGGAAGGATGTCGACATACTTTGAACATGTGATGTGAATGTTTATTTCTTTAATTGTTCAAAGATATTCCATAACGTCTAAGGGAAGAGAATCCCAGGATCGAAACATAAGTAAGTTAAGAATCTTTTAATTAAGGTTATTAATTTCATTTTGTAGGGAAATTCCAGAATTAGTAATATGCATTTACTAATTATATTTTCCGAGAGATTTCGATAATTATTTTGGATAGAATATTTCCAGGAATTATGAAAACCGAATTTGTGCTTTAATAAATATCTTGAGAATATTTTCGGTTTTGGAAATTCCTTGGTGTCCAAACTTCCTTTTCTATAAATACTTAAAGTTTGCCTTTCTAGCAAACTAATCCTTCGTAACAACAGACTTCCTCTTTTGTTGTTGTTACTGGTGTAGCCGCCCATTCGGAGAGGAGAGTAACCTAATTAGGCGAAATCTCTTACGACCGCTTAGTTTAAAGTCTTCTTTGGAATTGAGAAGCTCTAGCGTGTATCGTTGGTGGGAAACTAGATAATTGCAGTTCATCTTGTGTTTTCATTGATTTGATTGACTAACGGTGGTTGAAATCTGATTGCACCTAGTTTGTTTATTCTTGAGAATCTTCTCTTCTTATATAAGATTCACTCAAACTAGTTCAGAGTTTCGACAGGGATCTTTAGACTATTGTGAGTTCTAAAGACGATCTTGTGATAATCCATTGTTAACAGACTCCGTTCTGTGCGTGATTGATCACAAGAGATTCAAGTGATTGTGTGCAGGTTTTTATTGAAGATTTAAGAAGATTTGAAGACAAAGAAGATATTGAAGATCTGACTTGGGTTTTATAATCTTTGGTGTGCACAACACTTGTTTTGGTAAAAGAGGATCCAATTAATAATCGGTTTATCCTTGTGGTAGATTGGATTGTTTATTGAGTAGATCGGCATCAACACATTTTTTTGGATTAAGAGTGTTGTTGGCTTAATCTTAAACAATTACTTCGGTAATTGAACATAAGATAGATCTAAGGAAATGACGAAGGATTTTATGTTAAGATAAACGGAAGAGCCTTTGTCCGACTCATATCACTTGGTTGAAAAGAGTTGATACCAAACAGATTTGTTGTTCCTTTACTGTTTGGAATACGAACCAAAGGAATTGTTCCAAGTACGTGACTTATTTATAAGTTGGAGGCGTGGGAATACATACAGAACTAGGTGAACTATAGGTTTAGTTGCTTGGTCTCAACTATACGACGTTGGTGTAATTTTGTGTAGCGGCTTAATCCTGAGAGTATTCAATTCTGGATAAGGTCCCGAGGTTTTTCTGCATTTGCGGTTTCCTCGTTAATAAAATCTTGTTGTGTCATTTACTTTTATTTTCCGCATTATAATTGTTTTATTATAATTAAAGTAACCACACGAACGTTAATTCCTATTTACTTGATAAGCAATCACAAATAACAATCAAATGGAGCTGCAGTTGTAAAAATAAATATCATTCTGAAGTGAAAGTAATGCTGAAACCAATAAAAAAATAAAAATTAACAGGATATGTATAGTCTCTCGGAAAGTTTTAACTCTTGCAGTTGGGGCGGTGAACCTATGGTGGGAAATAGTACTTCACTCCTACAACAAAATTAATAAAACAACCGGGCAGCAAACACATACTACTACATTGGAGCGTCATTTCTAAAAATAAAACATGCAGTATAATAGTCCTACCTACATATGTACCCACCGACAGAATTTAAGTAAGAAATTCATTACTTGTAACACCACGATGGTTGCACCTAACTAATCACCTAAAATAGCAAATACACCTAACTAACACCAAAGATCTCGTCAAAATATTAAATGAAAAAAATAATAAAAAGAGGAACAGAAATGACCCAGAGGAGAGGAGCATTCACAAGAATGAATCACATTCATAAAACCCAACAACCAAGTGAGAATTCACGCAGCAACCTCATAGGCTCGTACTTGCAAGTATAACGACAAAAAAGAGAGGAAACAACTACATAAGTGAATAAGTATAAGCTCTCCCCATAGGCCAGGGAGTAAGGAGCGTGGCCCTCCCACAAGCTAGCCAGACAGCCAATGATTCACCTAAGAGTTGAAAAATAATTCTGGAATCTGGTTGAGATGATCTTGTATCTCAAGTAACTAGGATTATGACATAATATATATTCTGTGGATGATAATGACTGAATGCAAGTTGATCCTGCATGCTTACTGAGATATTATAACTCCATGGGTAATCAACATGATTAATGTTCAACAACCTGTGGTTTTCATTAAAATTTAACCAATAAAGAGAAAACCCAACTTCAATCATCATCTAAATGATTGAATTCAATCAATAATAATCAGTAAACTCAACAAGTTTATCCTATGATTGAGAAGAAAACCCAAATTTTGAAACATAAACCCTAATTTGCAATTTCTGATTTCAAAACCCTAATAAATTCTAATTTCATAGAAATTCATAGAAATTCATCACTCTATATCATCAAATTCTATGAACAAACAAACAGAACCGCAATACTAGATAACTTTCTACACAGAGAGAAGAGAAAGATTGGTACCATCGTAATTTAGGGTATAGCTTAATCCATTACACCCTCAATCTTTCACGCCAAGTTAAACAAATTGTCGTAGAAGAAGATGACCAACTCCTGCTGCTAACACGAAAAAATAGAAGAGATAGATTCTAGCAGAGATTCAGTGGAGAGAGGGTGTGAACTAAGAAGAGAAGAAAAAAAGAAAAAACGAAATGACTAATGAGTTCTCGAGTCCTCGATTAGTGGAGTCAAATAAAATAAGGGTATGAGAAAATTACAAGTACGTCCTAAAAAAATGGATACAGCCTCATCCGATTCCGATATGTTAAGGAAGAAATTTCCGATAACATATCATATCCGATATCCGATAAAACAGATAAAATCCTATAGGATCTCGAATAATCGGAAACGTATTCCGGATATCAGACAGATATTGACAGGCCTAATTATGAAAACCGAATTTGTGCTTTAATGAATATCTTGAGATTATTTTCGGTTTTGGAAATTCCTTGGTGTCCAAACTTCCTTGTCTATACATACTTGAAGTTTTCCTTTCTAGCAAACTAATCCTTTGTAACAAAAGACTTCCTCTTTTGTTGTTGTTACTGGTGTAGGCGCCTATTCGGAGAGGAGAGTAACCTAATTACGCGAAATCTCTTACGACCGCTTAGTTTAAAGTCTTCTTTGGGATTGAGAATCTCTAGCGTGTACCGTTGGTGGGAAAATAGATAATTACGGTTTATCTTTTATTTTCATTGATTTGATTGACTAGCGGTGGTTGAAATCTAATTGCACCTAGTTTGTTTATTCTTGAGAATCTTCTCTTCTGATATAAGATTCACTCAAACTAGTTCAGAGCTTCGACAAGAATCTTTAGATTGTTGTGAGTTCTAAAGACGATCTTGTGATAATCCATTGTTAACAGACTCTGTTCTGTGCGTGATTGATCACAAGAGATTCAAGTGATTGTGTGCAGGTTTTTATTGAAGATTTAAGAATATTTGAAGACAAAGAAGATATTGAAGATCTGACTTGGGTTTTATAATCTTTGGTGTGCACAATACTTGTTTTGGTAAAAGAGGATCCAATTAATAATCGGTTTATCCTTGTGGTAGATTGAATTGATTAATTGAGTAGATCGGCATCAACACAATTCTTTGGATTAAGAGTGTTGTTGGCTTAATCTTAAACGATTACTTCGGTAATTGAACATAAGATATATCTAAGGACATGACGAATGAGTTTATGTTAAGATAAACGGAAGAGCCTTTGTCAAACTCATATCACTTGGTTGAAGAGAGTTGATACCAAACAGATTTGTTGTTACTTTACTGTTTGGAATACGAACCAAAGGAATTGTTCCAAGTACGTGACTTATTTATAAGTTGGAGGCGTGGTAATACAGACGGAACTAGGTGAACTATAGGTTTAGTTCCTTGGTCTCAACTATACGAAGTTGGTGTAATTTTGTGTAGCGGCTTAATCCTGAGAGTATTCAATTCTGGATAAGGTCCCGAGGTTTTTCTGCATTTGCGGTTTCCTCATTAACAAAATCTTGTTGTGTCATTTACTTTTATTTTCCGCATTATAATTGTTTTATTATAATTAAAGTAATCACACAAACGTTAATTCCTATTTACTTGATAAGGAATCACAAATAACAATCAAATGGAGCTGCAGTTGTAAAAATAAATATCATTCTGAAGTGAAAGTCATGATGAAACCAATAAAAAAAATAAAAATTAACAGGATATGTATAGTCTCTCGGAAAATTTTAACTCTTGCAGTTGGGGCGGTGAACCTATGGTGGGAAATAGTACTTCACTCCTACAAGCAAATTAATAAAACAACCGGGCATCAAACACATACTACTACACTGGAGTGTCATTTCTAAAAATAAAACATGCAGTACAATAGTCCTACCTACATATGTACCCACCGACAGAATTTAAGTAAGAAATTCACTACTTGTAACACCACGATGGTTGCACCTAACTAATCACCTGAAACAGCAAATACACCTAACTAACACCACCGATCTCGTCAAAATCTTAAATGAAAAAAATAATAAAAAAAGGCACAGAAACTACCCAGAGGAGAGGAGCATTCACAAGAATGAATCACATTCATAAAACCGAACAACCAAGTGAGAATTCACACAGCAACCTCATAGGATCGTACTTGCAAGTATAACGAAAAAAAAAAGGAAACAACTACATAAGTGAATAAGTATAAGCTCTCCCCATAGGCCAGGGAGTAAGGAGCGTGGCCCTCCCACAAGCTAGCCAGACAGCCAATGATTCACCTAAGAATTGAAAAATAATTCCGGAATCGGGTTGAGATGATCTTTTATCTCAAGTAACTAGGATTATGACATATTATATATTCTATGGATGACAATGACTGAATGCAAGTTGACCCTGCATGCTTACTGAGATATTATAACTCCATGGGTAATCAACATGATTAATGTTCAACAACATGTGGTTTTCATTAAAATTTAACCAATAAAGAGAAAACCCAACTTCATCATCTAAATGATTGAATTCAATCAATAATAATCATAAACTCAACAAGTTTATCCTATGATTGAGAAGAAAACCCAAATTTTGAAACATAAACCCTAATTTGCAATTTGATTTCAAAACCCTAATAAATTCTAATTTCATAGAAATTACAAATCATACATTCATCACTCTATATCATCAAATTCTATCAACAAACAAACAGAACCGCAATACTAGATAACTTTCTACACAGAGAGAAGAGAAAGATTGGTACCAAATAATTTAGGGTGTAACTTAATCCATTACACCCTCAATCTTTCCGCCAAGTTTAACAAATTGCCGTAGAAGAAGATGACCAACTCCTGCTGCTAACACGAAAAAATAGAAGAGAAAGATTCTAGCAGAGATTCAGTGGAGAGAGGGTGAGAACTAAGAAAGAAGAAAAAACGAAATGACTAATGAGTTCTCGAGTCCTCGATTAGTGGAGTCAAATAAAATAAGGGTATGAGAAAATTACAAGTACGTCCTAAAAACGGATACAGCCTATCCGATTCCGATATGTTAAGGAAGAAATTTCCGATAACATATCATATCCGATATCCGATAAAACAGATAAAATCCTATAGGATCTCGAATAATCGGAAACGTATTCCGGATATCAGAAAGATATTGACAGGCCTAATTATGAAAACGAATTTGTGCTTTAATGAATATCTTGAGAATATTTCGGTTTTGGAAATTCCTTGGTGTCCAAACTTCCTTGTCTATAATACTTGAAGTTTTCCTTTCTAGCAAACTAATCCTTCGTAACAAAAGACTTCCTCTTTTGTTGTTGTTACTGGTGTAGCCGCCTATTCGGAGAGGAGAGTAACCTAATTACGCGAAATCTCTTACGCCGCTTAGTTTAAAGTCTTCTTTGGGATTGAGAAGCTCTAGCGTGTACCGTTGGTGGAAACTAGATAATTACGGTTTATCTTTTATTTTCATGATTTGATTGACTAGCGGTGGTTGAAATCTAATTGCACCTAGTTTGTTTATTCTTGAGAATCTTCTCTTCTGATATAAGATTCACTCAAACTAGTTCAGAGTTCGACAAGAATCTTTAGACTTGTGAGTTCTAAAGACGATCTTGTGATAATCCATTGTTAACAGACTCCGTTCTGTGCGTGATTGATCACAAGAGATTCAAGAGATTGTGTGCAGGTTTTTATTGAAGATTTAAGAAGATTTGAAGACAAAGAAGATATTGAAGATCTGACTTGGGTTTTATAATCTTTGGTGTGCACAATACTTTTTGGTAAAAGAGGATCCAATTAATAATCGGTTTATCCTTGTGGTAGATTGATTGATTAATTGAGTAGATCGGCATCAACACAATTCTTTGGATTAAGAGTGTTGTTGGCTTAATCTTAAACGATTACTTCGGTAATTGAACATAAGATAGATCTAAGGACATGACGAAGGAGTTTATGTTAAGATAAACGGAAGAGCCTTTGTCCGACTCATATCACTTGGTTGAAGAGAGTTGATACCAAACAATTTGTTGTTCCTTTACTGTTTGGAATACGAACCAAAGGAATTGTTCCAAGTACGTGACTTATTTATAAGTTGGAGGCGTGGGAATACAGACGGAACTAGGTGAACTATAGGTTTAGTTGCTTGGTCTCAACTATACGAAGTTGGTGTAATTTTGTGTAGCGGCTTAATCCTGAGAGTATTCAACTGGATAAGGTCCCGAGGTTTTTCTGCATTTGCGGTTTCCTCGTTAACAAAATCTTGTTGTGTCATTTACTTTTATTTTCCGCATTATAATTGTTTTATTATAATTAAAGTAATCACACAACGTTAATTCCTATTTTCTTGATAAGCAATCACAAATAACAATCAAATGGAGCTGCAGTTGTAAAAATAAATATCATTATGAAGTGAAACTCATGCTGAAACCAATAAAAAAAATAAAAATTAACAGGATATGTATAGTCTGTGGGAAAGTTTTAACTCTTGCAGTTGGGGCGGTGAATCTATGGTGGGAAATAATACTTCACTCCTACAACAAAAATAATAAAACAACCGGGCAGCAAACACATACTACTACACTGGAGTGTCATTTCTAAAAGTAAAACATGCATTACAATAGTCCTACCTACATATGTATCCACCGACAGAATTTAGGTAAGAAATTCATTACTTGTAACACCACGATGGTTGCACCTAACTAATCACCTGAAACAGCAAATACACCTAACTAACACCACAGATCTCGTCAAAATCTTAAATGAAAAAAAAGGCACATAAACGACCCGGAGGAGAGGAGCATTCACAAGAATGAATCACATTCATAAAACCAAACAACCAAGTGAGAATTCACACAGCAACCTCATAGAATCGTACTTGCAAGTATAACGAAAAAAAAAAGGAAACAACTACATAAGTGAATAAGTATAAGCTCTCCCCATAGGCCAGGGAGTAAGGAGCGTGGCCCTCCCACAAGCTAGCCAGACAGCCAATGATTCACCTAAGAATTGAAAAATAATTCCGGAATCGGGTTGAGATGATCTTTTATCTCAAGTAACTAGGATTATGACATATTATATATTCTGTGGATGACAATGACTGAATGCAAGTTGACCCTGCATGCTTACTGAGATATTATAACTCCATGGGTAATCAACATGATTAATGTTCAACAACATGTGGTTTTCATTAAAATTTAACCAATAAAGAGAAAACCCAACTTCAATCATCATCTAAATGATTAAATTCAATCAATAATAACCAGTAAACTCAACAAGTTTATCCTATGATTGAGAAGAAAACCCAAATTTTGAAACATAAACCCTAATTTGCAATTTATGATTTCAAAACCCTAATAAATTCTAATTTCATAGAAATTCATACAAATTCATCACTCTATATCATCAAATTCTATCAACAAACAAACAAAACCGCAATACTAGATAACTTTCTACACAGAGAGAAGAGAAAGATTGGTACCAGCGTAATTTGGGGTATAGCTTAATCCATTACACCCTCAATCTTTCACGCCAAGTTTAACAAAATGCCGTAGAAGAAGATGACTAACTCCTGCTGCTAACACGAAAAAATAGAAGAGAAAGATTCTAGCGGAGATTCAGTGGAGAGAGGGTGAGAACTGAGAAGAGAAGAAAAAAAGAAAAAAAGAAATGACTAATGAGTTCTCGAGTCCTCGATTAGTGGAGTCAAATAAAATAAGGGTATGAGAAAATTACAAGTACGTCCTAAAAAAAGGGATACAGCCTCATCCTATTCCGATATGTTAAGGAAGAAATTTCCGATAACATATCATATCCGATATCCGATAAAACAGATAAAATCCTATAGGATCTCGAATAATCGGAAACACATTCCGGATATCAGAAAGATATTGACATGCCTAATTATGAAAACCGAATTTGTGCTTTAATGAATATCTTGAGAATATTTTCGGTTTTGGAAATTCCTTGGTGTCCAAACTTCCTTGTATATAAATACTTGAAGTTTCCTTTCTAGCAAACTAATCCTTCGTAACAAAAGACTTCCTCTTTTGTTGTTGTTACTGGTGTAGCCGCCTATTCGGAGAGGAGAGTAACCTAATTACGCGAAATCTCTTACGGCCACTTAGTTTAAAGTCGTATTTGGGATTGAGAAGCTCTAGAGTGTACCGTTGGTGGGAAACTAGATAATTACGGTTTATCTTTTATTTTCATTGATTTGATTGACTAGCGGTGGTTGAAACCTAATTGCACCTAGTGTGTTTATTCTTGAGAATCTTCTCTTCTGATATAAGAATCACTCAAACTAGTTCAGAGCTTCGACAAGAATCTTTAGACTTTTATTAGTTCTAAAGACGATCTTGTGATAATCCATTGTTAACAGACTCCGTTCTGTGCGTGATTGGTCACAAGAGATTCAAGTGATTGTGTACAGGTTTTTATTGAAGATTTAAGAAGATTTGATGACAAAGAAGATATTGAAGATCTGACTTGGGTTTTATAATCTTTGGTGTGAACAATACTTGTTTTGGTAAAAGAGGATCCAATTAATAATCGGTTTATCCTTGTGGTAGATTGAATTGATTAATTGAGTAGATCGGCATCAACACAATTCTTTGGATTAAGAGTGTTGTTGGCTTAATCTTAAACGATTACTTCGGTAATTGAACATAAGATAGATCTAAGGACATGACAAAGGAGTTTATGTTAAGATAAATGGAAGAGCCTTTGTCCGACTCATATCACTTGGTTGAAGAGAGTTGATACCAAACAGATTTGTTGTTCCTTTACTGTTTGGAATACGAACCAAAGGAATTGTTCCAAGTACGTGACTTATTTATAAGTTGGAGGCGTGGGAATACAGACGGAACTAGGTGAATTATAGGTTTAGTTGCTTGGTCTCAACTATACGAAGTTGGTGTAATTTTGTGTAGCGGCTTAATCCTGAGAGTATTCAATTCTGGATAAGGTCCCGAGGTTTTTCTGCATTTGCGGTTTCCTCGTTAACAAAATCTTGTTGTGTCATTTACTTTTAATTTCCGCATTATAATTGTTTTATTATAATTAAAGTAATCACACAAACGTTAATTCCTATTTTCTTGATAAGCAATCACAAATAACAATCAAATGGAGCTGCAGTTGTAAAAATAAATATCATTATGAAGTGAAACTCATGCTGAAACCAATAAAAAAAATAAAAATTAACAGGATATGTATAGTCTGTGGGAAAGTTTTAACTCTTGCAGTTGGGGCGGTGAATCTATGGTGGGAAATAATACTTCACTCCTACAACAAAAATAATAAAACAACCGGGCAGCAAACACATACTACTACACTGGAGTGTCATTTCTAAAAGTAAAACATGCATTACAATAGTCCTACCTACATATGTATCCACCGACAGAATTTAGGTAAGAAATTCATTACTTGTAACACCACGATGGTTGCACCTAACTAATCACCTGAAACAGCAAATACACCTAACTAACACCACAGATCTCGTCAAAATCTTAAATGAAAAAAAAGGCACATAAACGACCCGGAGGAGAGGAGCATTCACAAGAATGAATCACATTCATAAAACCAAACAACCAAGTGAGAATTCACACAGCAACCTCATAGAATCGTACTTGCAAGTATAACGAAAAAAAAAAGGAAACAACTACATAAGTGAATAAGTATAAGCTCTCCCCATAGGCCAGGGAGTAAGGAGCGTGGCCCTCCCACAAGCTAGCCAGACAGCCAATGATTCACCTAAGAATTGAAAAATAATTCCGGAATCGGGTTGAGATGATCTTTTATCTCAAGTAACTAGGATTATGACATATTATATATTCTGTGGATGACAATGACTGAATGCAAGTTGACCCTGCATGCTTACTGAGATATTATAACTCCATGGGTAATCAACATGATTAATGTTCAACAACATGTGGTTTTCATTAAAATTTAACCAATAAAGAGAAAACCCAACTTCAATCATCATCTAAATGATTAAATTCAATCAATAATAACCAGTAAACTCAACAAGTTTATCCTATGATTGAGAAGAAAACCCAAATTTTGAAACATAAACCCTAATTTGCAATTTATGATTTCAAAACCCTAATAAATTCTAATTTCATAGAAATTCATACAAATTCATCACTCTATATCATCAAATTCTATCAACAAACAAACAAAACCGCAATACTAGATAACTTTCTACACAGAGAGAAGAGAAAGATTGGTACCAGCGTAATTTGGGGTATAGCTTAATCCATTACACCCTCAATCTTTCACGCCAAGTTTAACAAAATGCCGTAGAAGAAGATGACTAACTCCTGCTGCTAACACGAAAAAATAGAAGAGAAAGATTCTAGCGGAGATTCAGTGGAGAGAGGGTGAGAACTGAGAAGAGAAGAAAAAAAGAAAAAAAGAAATGACTAATGAGTTCTCGAGTCCTCGATTAGTGGAGTCAAATAAAATAAGGGTATGAGAAAATTACAAGTACGTCCTAAAAAAAGGGATACAGCCTCATCCGATTCCGATATGTTAAGGAAGAAATTTCCGATAACATATCATATCCGATATCCGATAAAACAGATAAAATCCTATAGGATCTCGAATAATCGGAAACACATTCCGGATATCAGAAAGATATTGACATGCCTAATTATGAAAACCGAATTTGTGCTTTAATGAATATCTTGAGAATATTTTCGGTTTTGGAAATTCCTTGGTGTCCAAACTTCCTTGTATATAAATACTTGAAGTTTCCTTTCTAGCAAACTAATCCTTCGTAACAAAAGACTTCCTCTTTTGTTGTTGTTACTGGTGTAGCCGCCTATTCGGAGAGGAGAGTAACCTAATTACGCGAAATCTCTTACGGCCACTTAGTTTAAAGTCGTATTTGGGATTGAGAAGCTCTAGAGTGTACCGTTGGTGGGAAACTAGATAATTACGGTTTATCTTTTATTTTCATTGATTTGATTGACTAGCGGTGGTTGAAACCTAATTGCACCTAGTGTGTTTATTCTTGAGAATCTTCTCTTCTGATATAAGAATCACTCAAACTAGTTCAGAGCTTCGACAAGAATCTTTAGACTTTTATTAGTTCTAAAGACGATCTTGTGATAATCCATTGTTAACAGACTCCGTTCTGTGCGTGATTGGTCACAAGAGATTCAAGTGATTGTGTGCAGGTTTTTATTGAAGATTTAAGAAGATTTGATGACAAAGAAGATATTGAAGATCTGACTTGGGTTTTATAATCTTTGGTGTGAACAATACTTGTTTTGGTAAAAGAGGATCCAATTAATAATCGGTTTATCCTTGTGGTAGATTGAATTGATTAATTGAGTAGATCGGCATCAACACAATTCTTTGGATTAAGAGTGTTGTTGGCTTAATCTTAAACGATTACTTCGGTAATTGAACATAAGATAGATCTAAGGACATGACAAAGGAGTTTATGTTAAGATAAATGGAAGAGCCTTTGTCCGACTCATATCACTTGGTTGAAGAGAGTTGATACCAAACAGATTTGTTGTTCCTTTAATGTTTGGAATACGAACCAAAGGAATTGTTCCAAGTACGTGACTTATTTATAAGTTGGAGGCGTGGGAATACAGACGGAACTAGGTGAATTATAGGTTTAGTTGCTTGGTCTCAACTATACGAAGTTGGTGTAATTTTGTGTAGCGGCTTAATCCTGAGAGTATTCAATTCTGGATAAGGTCCCGAGGTTTTTCTGCATTTGCGGTTTCCTCGTTAACAAAATCTTGTTGTGTCATTTACTTTTAATTTCCGCATTATAATTGTTTTATTATAATTAAAGTAATCACACAAACGTTAATTCCTATTTTCTTGATAAGCAATCACAAATAACAATCAAATGGAGCTGCAGTTGTAAAAATAAATATCATTATGAAGTGAAACTCATGCTGAAACCAATAAAAAAAATAAAAATTAACAGGATATGTATAGTCTGTGGGAAAGTTTTAACTCTTGCAGTTGGGGCGGTGAATCTATGGTGGGAAATAATACTTCACTCCTACAACAAAAATAATAAAACAACCGGGCAGCAAACACATACTACTACACTGGAGTGTCATTTCTAAAAGTAAAACATGCATTACAATAGTCCTACCTACATATGTATCCACCGACAGAATTTAGGTAAGAAATTCATTACTTGTAACACCACGATGGTTGCACCTAACTAATCACCTGAAACAGCAAATACACCTAACTAACACCACAGATCTCGTCAAAATCTTAAATGAAAAAAAAGGCACATAAACGACCCGGAGGAGAGGAGCATTCACAAGAATGAATCACATTCATAAAACCAAACAACCAAGTGAGAATTCACACAGCAACCTCATAGAATCGTACTTGCAAGTATAACGAAAAAAAAAAGGAAACAACTACATAAGTGAATAAGTATAAGCTCTCCCCATAGGCCAGGGAGTAAGGAGCGTGGCCCTCCCACAAGCTAGCCAGACAGCCAATGATTCACCTAAGAATTGAAAAATAATTCCGGAATCGGGTTGAGATGATCTTTTATCTCAAGTAACTAGGATTATGACATATTATATATTCTGTGGATGACAATGACTGAATGCAAGTTGACCCTGCATGCTTACTGAGATATTATAACTCCATGGGTAATCAACATGATTAATGTTCAACAACATGTGGTTTTCATTAAAATTTAACCAATAAAGAGAAAACCCAACTTCAATCATCATCTAAATGATTAAATTCAATCAATAATAACCAGTAAACTCAACAAGTTTATCCTATGATTGAGAAGAAAACCCAAATTTTGAAACATAAACCCTAATTTGCAATTTATGATTTCAAAACCCTAATAAATTCTAATTTCATAGAAATTCATACAAATTCATCACTCTATATCATCAAATTCTATCAACAAACAAACAAAACCGCAATACTAGATAACTTTCTACACAGAGAGAAGAGAAAGATTGGTACCAGCGTAATTTGGGGTATAGCTTAATCCATTACACCCTCAATCTTTCACGCCAAGTTTAACAAAATGCCGTAGAAGAAGATGACTAACTCCTGCTGCTAACACGAAAAGTAGAAGAAGATGACCAACTCCTGCTGCTAACACGAAAAAATAGAAGAGATAGATTCTAGCAGAGATTCAGTGGAGAGAGGGTGTGAACTAAGAAGAGAAGAAAAAAAGAAAAAACGAAATGACTAATGAGTTCTCGAGTCCTCGATTAGTGGAGTCAAATAAAATAAGGGTATGAGAAAATTACAAGTACGTCCTAAACAAACGGATACAGCCTAATCCGATTCCGATATGTTAAGTAAGAAATTTTCGATAACATATCATATCCGATATCCGATAAAACAGATAAAACCCTATAGGATCTCGAATAATCGGAAACGTATTCCGGATATCAGAAAGATATTGACAGGCCTAATTATGAAAATCGAATTTGTGCTTTAATGAATATTTTGAGAATATTTTCGGTTTTGGAAATTCCTTGGTGTCCAAACATCCTTGTCTATGAATACTTGAAGTTTTCCTTTCTAGCAAACTAATCCTTCGTAACAAAAGACTTCCTCTTTTGTTGTTGTTACTGGTGTAGCCTCCTATTCGGAGAGGAGAGTAACCTAATTACGCGAAATCTCTTACGCCCGCTTAGTTTAAAGTCTTCTTTGGGATTGAGAAGCTCTAGCGTGTACCGTTGGTTGGAAACTAGATAATTACGGTTTATCTTTTATTTCCACTGATTTGATTGACTAGCGGTGGTTGAAATCTAATTGCACCTAGTTTGTTTATTCTTGAGAATATTCTCTTCTGATATAAGATTCACTCAAACTAGTTCAGAGTTTCGACAAGAATCTTTAGACTGTTGTGAGTTCTAAAGACGATCTTGTGATAATCCATTGTTAACAGACTCCGTTCTGTGCGTGATTGATCACAAGAGATTTCAAGAGATTGTGTGCAGGTTTTTATTGAAGATTTAAGAAGATTTGAAGACAAAGAAGATACTGAAGATCTGACCTGGGTTTTATAATCTTTGGTGTGCACAATACAGGTTTTGGTAAAAGAGGATCCAATTAATAATCGGTTTATCCTTGTGGTAGATTGGATTGATTAATTGAGTAGATCGGCATCAACACAATTCTTTGGATTAAGAGTGTTGTTGGCTTAATCTTAAACGATTACTTCGGTAATTAAACATAAGATAGATCTAAGGACATGACGAAGGAGTTTATGTTAAGATAAACGGAAGAGCCTTTGTCCGACTCATATCACTTGGTTGAAGAGAGTTGATACCAAACAAATTTGTCGTTCCTTTACTGTTTGGAATACGAACCAAAGGAATTGTTCCAAGTACGTGACTTATTTATAAGTTGGAGGCGTGGGAATACAGACGGAACTAGGTGAACTATAGGTTTAGTTGCTTGGTCTCAACTATACGAAGTTGGTGTAATTTTGTGTAGCAGCTTAATCCTGAGAGTATTCAACTCGGGACAAGGTCCCGAGGTTTTTCTGCATTTGCGGTTTCCTCGTTAACAAAATATTGTTGTGTCATTTACTTTTATTTTCCGCATTATAATTGTTTTATTATAATTAAAGTAATCACACGAATGTTAATTCCTATTTACTTGATAAACAATCACAAATAACAATCAAATGGAGCTGCAGTTGTAAAAATAAATATCATTCTGAAGTGAAAGTCATGTTGAAACCAATAGAAAAAATAAAAATTAACAGGATATGCATAGTCTCTCGGAAAGTTTTAACTCTTGCAGTTGGGACGGTGAACCTATGGTGGGAAATAGTACTTCACTCCTAAATCAAAATTAATAAAACAACCGGGCAGCAAACACATACTACTACACTGGAGTGTCATTTCTAAAAATAAAACATGCAGTACAATAGTCCTACCTACATATGTAGCCACCGACAGAATTTAAGTAAGAAATTCATTACTTGTAACACCACGATGGTTGCACCTAACTAATCACCTGAAACAGAAAATACACCTAACTAACACCACAGATCTCGTCAAAATCTTAAATGAAAAAAAAAGGCACATAAACGACCCAGAGGAGAGGAGCATTCACAAGAATGAATCACATTCATAAAACCCAACAAACAACCTCATACGCTCGTACTTGCAAGTATAACGACAAAAAAAAAGAAACAACTACATAAGTGAATAAGTATAAGCTCTCCCCATAAGCCAGGGAGTAAGGAGCGTGGCCCTCCCACAAGATAGCCAGGGAGCCAAAGATTCACCTAAGAGTTGAAAAATAATTCTGGAATCTGGTTGAGATGATCTTGTATCTCAAGTAACTAGGATTATGACATATTATATATTATGTGGATGATAATGACTGAATGCAAGTTGACCCTGCATGCTTACTGAGATATTATAACTCCATGGGTAATCAACATGATTAATGTTCAACAACCTGTGGTTTTCATTAAAATTTAACCAATAAAGAGAAAACCCAACTTCAATTATCATCTAAATGATTGAATTCAATCAATAATAATCATTAAAATCAACAAGTTTATCCTATGATTGAGAAGAAAACCCAAATTTTGAAACATAAACCCTAATTTGCAATTTCTGATTTCAAAACCCTAATAAATTCTAATTTCATAGAAATTCATACAAATTCATCACACTATATCATCAAATTCTATCAACAAACAAACAGAACCGCAATACTAGATAACTTTCTACACAAAGAGAAGAGAAAGATTGGTACCAACATAATTTAGGGTATAGCTTAATCCGTTACACCCTCAATCTTTCCCGCCAAGTTTAACAAATTGCCGTAGAAGAAGATGACCAACTCTTGCTGCTAACACGAAAAAATAGAAGAGAAAGATTCTAGCAGAGATTCAATGGACAGAGGGTGAGAAATGAGAAGAGAAGAAAAAAAGAAAAAACGAAATGACTAATGAGTTCTCGAGTCCTCGATTAGTGGAGTCAAATAAAATAAGGGTATGAGAAAATTACAAGTACGTCCTAAACAAACGGATACAGCCTAATCCGATTCCAATATGTTAAGGAAGAAATTTCCGATAACATATCATATCCGATATCCGATAAAACAGATAAAATCCTATAGGATCTCGAATAACCGGAAACGTATTCCGGATATCAGAAAGATATTGACAGGCCTAATTATGAAAATCGAATTTGTGCTTTAATGAATATCTTGAGAATATTTTCGGTTTTGGAAACTCCTTGGTGTCCAAACTTCCTTGTCTATGAATACTTGAAGTTTTCCTTTCTAGCAAACTAATCCTTCGTAACAAAAGACTTCCTCTTATGTTGTTGTTACTTGTGTAGCCGCCTATTCGGAGAGGAGAGTAACCTAATTACGCGAAATCTCTTACGGCCGCTTAGTTTAAAGTCTTCTTTGGGATTGAGAAGCTCTAGCGTGTACCGTTGGTTGGAAACTAGATAATTACGGTTTATCTTTTATTTCCACTGATTTGATTGACTAGCGGTGGTTGAAATCTAATTGCACCTAGTTTGTTTATTCTTGAGAATCTTCTCTTCTGATATAAGATTCACTCAAACTAGTTCAGAGTTTCGACAAGAATCTTTAGACTGTTGTGAGTTCTAAAGACGATCTTGTGATAATCCATTGTTAACAGACTCCGTTCTGTGCGTGATTGATCACAAGAGATTTCAAGAGATTGTGTGCAGGTTTTTATTGAAGATTTAAGAAGATTTGAAGACAAAGAAGATACTGAAGATCTGACCTGGGTTCTATAATCTTTGTTGTGCACAATACATGTTTTGGTAAAAGAGGATCCAATTAATAATCGGTTTATCCTTATGGTAGATTGGATTGATTAATTGAGTAGATCGGCATCAACACAATTCTTTGGATTAAGAGTGTTGTTGGCTTAATCTTAAACGATTACTTCGGTAATTAAACATAAGATAGATCTAAGGACATGACGAAGGAGTTTATGTTAAGATAAACGGAAGATCCTTTGTCCAACTCATATCACTTGGTTGAAGAGAGTTGATACCAAACAGATTTGTTGTTCCTTTACTATTTGGAATACGAACCAAAGGAATTTTTCGAAGTACGTGACTTATATATAAGTTGGAGGCGTGGGAATACAGACGGAACTAGGTGAACTATAGGTTTAGTTGCTTGGTCTCAACTATACGAAGTTGGTGTAATTTTGTGTAGCAGCTTAATCCTGAGAGTATTCAATTCTGGACAAGGTCCCGAGGTTTTTCTGCATTTGCGGTTTCCTCGTTAACAAAATCTTGTTGTGTCATTTAATTTTATTTTCCGCATTATAATTGTTTTAGTATAATTAATGTAAATTACACAAACGTTAATTCCTATTTACTTGATAAGAAATCCTATTGTGTTTGGTTAAATCCGAACCTTTGTATCAAGTAAATATACTTTGTTGTTGTATTATCTCGATCTCGTATCCATAGACGATCACACAAAGTGTGAACCGATTAGTTGTATTTTCTCGACTCTGTCCATAGACAATCACTTTCGGAGAAAGGACTTATAGGTAGGAAAAGTTTTAGCTTGAGGTATATTTGGGTACCCTCGCCTTTTCACTAAGGTTTTATTATATCCCGAGTTACTTTTCGCCGAATATAAAGTTGTAAGCAAAGCATTTAAGATTGAATAGTTTTGCAATTAAGTCTAAGATTTGGTTTTTTCCAATACCGACTACCTTTGGGTTGTGTCCTTAAGAGCTGTAAAATATGTACAAACCGAGTGCCGATTTGTTTTACGAGTTCTTGGAAGTGACTCCTCCTATTTAGTTACAAGATTTTCAATTAAAAGTTTGTTGCATTCAAAGTTAAAATAAAAAAACAATTTATTTTAAATTGGTTATCTGGACACCAAAAAGCCTCCATCACTCAATTTAACACAAACCTCCATCGTCTAGGGTTTTGTCTTCAAATTATATTATACTGGTATGCTGATTGATGATGTGACCATGACATATTCAGTAGTAATTAATTGACAATTTTTATTGTGAGCTAGAGAATCTTCAAAAAATCTTTTCCAGTTTCTCCACATTTTCAATCTACTTTTTCGTTAAACATTTTGAAAAATTGAACATTACTAAAATCCGTTGTTCAAAATAGCGAGACTTCTGCATATGATACACATGTGTTTTTTGTGCCGATACATGATTTGTGTTTTCTTCCCATTTACAAGATAATCGGAAAATATTTTGTGGGTATCACAAAAGAAAAATATAATACTTTGGAAGGAATTCTGAAACAATAATTCTGTATGGACCGTGAATATGAACCACATGAATAATGTTCACACACAATGAGTGAGCCCCTCCCTCTAATGAAAACAGGAGGGTCCTATTTTTAATTTTTGGTTGTCAGTGTTAGATTTTTATGTAATTCATTTTCAAGGTTCATAAATATTTTTGATTCTGATATTCATCTTTTATTTTATTTGGTTAATGACTTGACTGTTTCTTTCTTCACTGCGTCATGTGCCTTATTGTTTTTTTTCTTTCTTTTTGACAGGATTATGTGCCTTATTGTTGTACAAACCATAATCCTTGAAGAACCACATAATGATTTACTTTGGATCTTTTCACAATGTAAATTTGGATTTATGTTTTTTTTTTCGAGTAAATAAGATTGAATTTTTAGCTACAAATCAAAATCATTGTCATTTAACAATTAGAGTATTATTTCTTCTTACATTGATTTTCGAACAAGTTGTTAGTGAACTCCTTTTCTATCTCCCAATGACATCTTCCCTTGTAGCTAGAACATTCTTTGCACTAAAATTGAATTTTAATTTGGATTACATTCGACTCATGAACGATTTGGCCTATGGTCCCAAATGGACAAAGGCTTTTTTCCGAAAGATTATTATTATATATATAAAAATATTCTAATTCCTGATCAAAAAAATTATTAATTACATTTTCTTTTAAGTTTTCCCAACTGAAAATTAAGAAATTCCTCAAAAATTGGCTGTCCTGATATAAGAATAGAAAATTTTACATTAAAACTATGACCTGAACAACCATGAAACTTACTACCATATATCAAAAAGCGATAGTTGTTTTTCGTGGACTTTTTATTTTTTTCATTTGCCTACTTCTTGCATATGCATCGTTTCTATGAGGTAAGTATGAGAGCCACTGGACAATAGAGTGAAAATTTGACAAACTAAAGAAATAAATACAAATTAAATAAATTTTTTTTGAAAAGAATAAAAATATTCAAGCGGATAACGGTAATTGTCAGAATCAAATTAAATTACACAGCAGAAAACTGACATATTTAACAAAATATAAAATTCTTTCGAAATACCAAATTCCTACAAAGCTAGAGTCACGATGTTTCGTTCATGTAAAATTCTTTTAATTTATTGTATGCGACCTAAAAAAAAATTTGAGCGGAAAATTAAGCCAATTCTTCAGCTAGCTAGGTAATTCTTAATTTCTTTTGTATTTCAATTTCCTTTAACATCTCAAGTGTTTTCACCTGAGTATAATTTTGAAATCAGTATTAAAGAATGATAAGTTTTAAAACATAACATTTGTTATATTTGCTTTTTATTTTCCATTTCTTTATTTTCTTATTTATTCGAGACACGCATTTTATAATTCGGAGCTCAAATAAAACATTTCTTTTAAAATGATCAGTTTGTTAAATCACAACACGACTATTTGCCATGTATAACTCATTCCTAAGCATGAAAATAATCGACTTGAAATGGTTTAGCCAAGAATAGTGGTCAATTTTTTGTTTCTAGTTCCTCTGAACCTCCACATTCGAAATTGCATGCATTCCAATTAATCGATTAAGCTCATTGAATGGGACACTCAACTCCTTGTTTGTTAAAAACCAATGTCAATATTAATGGTACTATATATATATATAAATTAATCTAAAAATTTAGGATGATCACGTATATACATTCTATTTCTTACTTAAAGAGAAAGGGAGCGGAAGAAATACATAAGAAACTATGCAAAAATAAAATAAAATAGAAACTTTGAAACGAAATGAATGATAACCACAACCGTGTAACAAAACATAATGCCAATATTTACTTTTTTGGGGCCCAAAATCCAAATAATTCTTAATAAAAATCATTGTTGTCTGGGAAATCACATTGATAAATTATTAAACCATATTAGTAATGGAAAGAGAAATAATTGTTAATTGGATATAATTACCATCTTGTTTGGTCAATGGAGATGTCAAAACTGGACCACTTTCTTTAAACCCTCTCTCACAATCAGCTGAAGCATCCATGGCAACACTCATTGCTATGCTAACACTTTTATATTCTTTAGTTTTAAAATAAGCAATAACATTTTGAATATAAAGAGGAGCTTCTGGGTAAACATCTAAACACAGTCTTATTACCGGTTCTTATTTTCTGTCTTTTAGTATTTGATCAACATAAGTATAAATAGATATTGTATTTTCTAGACATATTTGCATCGATATTAGCCCAAGTCCCAAAAGATCAACATCTTTAATATTTGCGGGTTTGCTGAAAGAGATGCAACACAAAAATCATACTTAAGATGTCGATCATCAGTTGATGCATCTTTACAGAAATCACTGATTTGATTAACATTTACACCATGAAAGTAGAGAATAAGAACAACAATAAGAATTGAAGAGAATGAGTGACACCCAGGCCAACCAACTCGTCCAAATATGTTGGCACCTGGTCCGTAATTTTCAAACTCATCGTAATACAACTTGTTTAGTGGTCAACTTTCCTTCCACGGTTGCCACCCTTTTGGATCAATACAATCTTCGACGTACGAGTCCATGATAACAATTCTTTGATCGTATTAGGGTTTAAATTATCTTGTATTTTGATGTTTCTTTTATTCTTGTAAGCTATCATGTGATCAAAATTTTGATTTGAATAAATTGAGATATGTTGATTGACCAATATATATATACAATATAATATTTTATATAATATATAAAATTATATGTTACAAATTCCAAAAAAATGTTGTTAAGAAGTGGTACGTGAATATAATGATTTCAGAAGGATTTACCTATTTCCTATCCCCATTTTCCCTAATTCCCATCCAACCACATAAACCAGATTTTGTATAACTCTTTTTAAATTAGGTAAACAAAACTCACCCTCTTATTTTCCCTAATTAATGATGAGATCGGGTTTGAAGGTTGGATTGCTAGAATTATATTTATTGATGCTCAAAATAGAGAGTGCGTGGAAAGATTAAATTGATTATAATGAGAACCCAATCATATGTTCCCTTACCATCTCGTCTTAATTCATAAAAAATTTTTGCGTCGGATCAATAGGAAAATCAAGTAAAGAAAGTACAAGTTAATTATCGATTCCATGGCCGATATTAGTTATTAGTTGTCGTTCTATTCGATTTTGGCATAAAACCAACAGTGGATCATTCGGCAAAAAAAACAAAGGTGCTCGTAGTTCTGATAGTGATATATAAGGCATTGGTGTGGGGTTGGCATAAGATCAGAGCAGTGGTGATTATTAGATTTAAAAATTGGCTTCCAGTTCCTTTGAATATGGTGCCTAGAATCATTAGATTGATTGGACATGAAAGTATGCATAAATGTTGAGCAATCGTGGGGAAAAAAAATACTAATAGAAAATTCACAATTCTCGAAAACCGGTTAGGGATTTGTGTTGTATAAGATTCCAGACAGAAGGGAAGAACGACTGTGGATGATGATTAAAGTCGCACATCAAATATACGGGTGAGTTTTGTTTACCCAAATTAAAAGAAGTTATACAAAATCTGGATTGTATGAGTGGGATGGGATTTAGGGAAAGCAAGGATGGGAAATGGGTGAAACCTTTCAAAAATATTCTTAACTGAATGTAAGAAAAATGATAATAGTGTGGTGGTGCCTAATACAATTGTCGTAAGTGATGTGACTAACCTAGATCTTGACATATGTCCTCAGAAGTCTTCTTAGTTTACTCCAACATCTTAATATCGCCTCAAAAATTTTCTTACTTTACTCAACCATAATCATCGATAAAAAGAGGTTGTGAAACATAATACATATGGTTCATATCTATCCTATTTATACGTCCTTCAAAAACACTAATACAACTTTTGTTAACACATTTTAAAAATGCGCTCAACTGTTGGAAAATTAAACAATTCTCATATGAATGGAAACCTCTATTTTGGTATATAGTAGAGTTGAGTTTTGAAGTTAATTTGATTTGTCCCAATTAAGTTTATGGTACAATATAATTTTCAATTTGGAAACCAATAAAAAACATATCTGAAAACATGAAAGGATGTAACCATTCATACGAAACCCTTGAAATGTCTCCGTACTCTCCATGAAGCATCCTGAAGTAACATGAAAAATTATCCCAAAATTTATAATTTTTCTCTCTCCGTATTTTGTTACTAATCCCTTAGTATATCCGACTTCATTTGGTGTTGGTTGTTAGGCCATCCTATCCAACTTTCAGCCATCAAAATACGTTTTAGGCATGGATGATTTAATATTGAATCAGATCAATATCATGAATAACAATATCTGAGCTTTCAGATCGACTCATCTTACAAAAAACATGATCAACCTTAAATGGTTGATCACCTTGAATAGACATTGTCCATTACTATATCTATAGTCCAATGGGAGAACGATAATAACATTAAGTAATATCTACTGAATCTTTTCTTGCATAAAGTTCAACAAAATAAATCCATCTTGTTAGGCACAAAACGAAAACTTTCCAGATTAAAGATTGTAGTTCCAAATTCCGTTATCATTATTATTATTTTGAACATAATTAAGAGTTATTTGTTCAAAAGAATCAAAACAGAAAATGAAATAACCAAGATAAAGTAATAGTCGTCGACAATTGAGCCTAGAATCCAAATTGCGGCTTTCCGATATTATCAACGACGATTACAACCATTTATGGGCAAAAGAAAAAAAGAAACAGTATAAGATTTATCAAAAAATGGAAAATTCGTTATCAAGTGTTTAAATGGACATCACAGTACTCTTATTGTCTGTTTGAGCACACAGAGAAGTAGTTTTTTGACTTATGAAAATGAAAAAATCAGAAGTTAAGTTATGAACAATATTGATTTCTATTTCTGGTATCCAAACAACCTCCTAGCAAAATGTATGCTTTGAATCTGCACTAGCAATTAAAAAGAGTTCAAATCAAATCTAACACTCTTACCCCGCCATTTCTACCAAATCTTTTTAATTTTTATTGACAAAAATAAACTCAATCTGTGTTACCATTAATCTAAAGTAACTCTTCACAAAAAACACTCTTACCTCGTCATTTCTACCAAATCTTTTTAACTTTTATTGGTAAAAATAAATTCAATTTGTGTTACCATTAATCTAAAGTAGCTCTTCACAGAAAATGGGCAACAACAGAAATACTTCTATTTCTTTCACAGTCGTTGATGTTTTTCAAAAATTGATAAGAGCAAATCAACCAACACAAGAACAATTTCTTTCAATAATTTTTTTTAAGTCAATGTCGGTCAAACATGAACATTTGTTTCAAATGTTGTAGCAATACACTTCTTTTGCTTTGTCGTTTCGGAGCCGTTATAACGACCTCCAATTTCATTAGAATTATAGATTTATGACGACTTTTTTAAATTTTCTCACCGCAGAAAACCCTCTGCACCTGGTTAAAGTATCCAGTAAAAGAACAAAAAGCACTGGATTGTTGGAAAATATATGGTAAATAACTGAAAACCTTGTAAAAGATTAGGAGAAAACACGTTTTACATTTTAGATAAAGAAAATTAAGATTACAGAAAATTATTATTTTGGTTGCAAAATGATACAACATAGAAACATTCACATTAAAATTTGTACAACAATCAATCACACCCCTTTTGGGTTATTCTCTTCAATTTATTTTAAACAGAGACTGCAGGCATGGCTTCCTTGATATTTTTCATTGCTGCTTGCAAGGTTGATAGGGATGCCGCATAAGACATTCGTACGCACTTGTCATCACCAAATGATCTCCTGGAACAAGCGCCACCTGCAAATTTAAATACTTAATAAGTTAAATACGGGTGTTTAAATGGCGAAACTAAGCAATAGAAGAAAAGTCTCAAGGAAATCATCTTATGATAAGGCCACTCAGATCTTCCAAGCAGTGTCCTATGTAGATGTTCATCTATTTGATTTTATTCTGTTTTTTGTTCGCCACATAGATGTGTCGGAATTCTGAGCACTACCTTATTCTATGTATAAATGACACTTACAGGGATACATCCAATGTTATTACCATTCCTTTTTCCAGAAGGTACCAGCAGAGTGATTCTGAGTCCGTGCTGATACCAAACCCTTCAGCGCTTCTGATCCGTAATAGGAGCTGCAATCGAGGAACATGTAAAATGCTCCCTGCACCAAAAGTGGTTTGCTTTAATGGATCAAGCTAGCTAGCAAGAGGAAGGAAACGAGGGAGGGAAGTCGAAATTTGTACCTGCGGCTCTGATATCTTGACACCTGGAAGTTCTTGAAAGTTTTCAACCAAAAAACTCCCCGCTCACGGAAAGCTTTTACCATAACTGTGAATGCTTCCCCACCAGCATAACCAATTCCTAGAGCAGCAACTCATGCTTTCTGGGAAGACAAATGCTATCCCACACGACTTTGCGGGATGGTTTCCCGCAAAAACGGTTTCTAAGACGTTGGATGAGCTTATAAACGGTTAGACTTGCATTCAGTTTGGGACCCACCACTTTAAGTTCGGGACCCACCATTTTCCCTAAGTCTTCTAAATCTGGGTTTTAGTTGTGGGACATAGTGATCTAACGACTTATAAGACGCTTTTGCAGGAAGGCATCCCACAAGGTCGTGCGGGATAACATTGCTCTTCTGGGAAATGCTGCTAGCTCCGGGCGTAATCTGGAGACCATTGCATGAATTAGCACTTGCAATATATAAAAGGATTTAAACAGAATGACATCTACAAAAAGAGTCTTGATAACACTAGCTATCCCTTTGGTCATGATGATTTTCTTAGTAGGATGCATGATCGATCTTGGTCCTATGCCCTTGCACAAGGTGAAGGCTGGGTAACCCCTTGAAGATTGATACAACCCAAGGCATCAACACTGAATATATTAAGCGGTGATAAACACTTGACGAATCGTAATTTTTGTGGTCAGGAACTTATTTACAGAGTCAATCAAATTTGATCATGTACAGAATAAACAGTTAACAAATATCTGTCAGACCTGGTATCATCTCGTGAAATAACTAATGTGGTACCATTCTGCATTCAACATTATTTATAATTCCAAGAACTGGAACATGAAAAGCAAGAGTTAAAAGTGGTACCTGACTCTGGATCTTATCACATGCTGCAATGAAGTGTTTAGGACCAGCAATATATCCAAGGCTCCAACCAGTCATTGCGAAGGCCTACAGATGTTGCACCAAGAAAGTGTCGATCAAATCCCATTTACATTATTATTATTATTATTATTTTAGCTGCTAACAGGTCGGACAGACTTAGGATTGCCACTAAATTACCTTAGAAAACCCGTTAACTGTTAGAGTTCTCTCCCGCATGCCTGGTAAAGATGCAAAAGCTTGTATGAGTAGCTGGCGCGTAGATAATGTGCTCATATATATTACCTAAAAGGAAAAACAAGAAAATACTCAAACTATTAACCTTCAAAGGTCTTTCATTATAGATTTCATGTTTGCAATCATACCAGCAGCCTGTGATGTTTTGCAACAATTTTCTGCAGCAACTTGTTGGGACAAACAGATCCAGTTGGATCGGACGGGAAACATAGAATAAGTATCCTTGATTTTTCTGTGATTTTAGGTTTTATCAGCTCTGGGTTTACTAAAAAAATCGTCAAAAATGAGAGTAGGAACAATCACAGCTTCTGCCATTTCAGGATAATTGACCCAAAATGGAGCTGGGATTATAACCTAATATAAAAGAGGTAGTGTCAAAAACCTTTGTAACAGGTGACATGTAAAGTTTGAGTAACAAAGTCAATAAAAACATAAGCTGAGGAATTAGGAAAGTCAACAACGGTCTCCAACAGTGAAGGCTGCAAAGCTAAGAAGAAATGAGAAAAAAAAAGAGCTACAAATTTAAAAAAATATAGCTAAGACTAAATGAGGAATACAAGAAAGTCTAAGGACCTCAGAAGAAAAATGCAACCAAAGCTTGCAAAATGCACTGCTTGGCACCATTACTAACAACAATCTGATCAGGTGTATATGTGAGGCCATTCTCCGCCACATAAGAAGAAAAACAATACAATTTAAAATCGTTCTTAAAAATAAAATCCTGAAAAGTGAAAAGGGACCGAATCGTAATGACAACTATTCGTGAAAACTAACCCTGAAGCTTATGGCAGATTGCTGTTCGAAGTTCCATTGTCCCTGCATTTGGAGATATTCAAAGCCAGGTCAAATACACCGCCAGATATGATCTCATTAGTGAGTTCTCGGCCTCTATATATACAGTTTAATAACTACTTGGGATAAGTGTGATGGAGTGCCTGTGAGACTGACACCGTCTTTAATGAGAAGGGTGATAAGTAACTCGAGTTATTGAACCTGTGGTTAGATTGGTAATAGTCGTCTAGTCTTAGTCTTTAATGACAAGGGTAAAAAGTAACTGGAGTTGGTGAACCTGTGGTTAAAGTAGGTAAACCTCGTTCACTCCGTACACTTTAACTTGAAGCTTGATAATAGTTTTTTCCCCAATTTCTCGTGTGTTCCATTTTTAGGGCATCATGAAGACTCGCAAGATGGCTGCTGCTGCACAACAAGAGGCTTGCAGATACAGAGGAAACATATGCAAGATTTTAAGTGGTGATAATCATCTACAGTTCTGTGATAAACATTACAAGTTTCATACTGATTTTCTGAGAAACAATCCCTCGATTCTGAAGAAGTGGCATCATGATCTTCTTGGGTCTGACAGTACTCCAGATCTAACGAAGAAGAAGAAGAGGAAGCAGGCTCCCGATCAGCAGAGATCCATCCTACCTCCAGACGAAGAGCGTTGTTGTAGAAATGATGGAATGATATGGAGATGTAAGAATTTCAGGATGAAGACTAAAAGTTATTGTCAACAACATTGCACTTCTATTTTTCTGCATAACAAGAATCGTCTTATGAAGAAGAAGAAGAATAAGAAGAACAGTGGATCTGATTTTTCTAAGAAGAAGAGGAACAGTGGATCTGATTCAAATTGCACTAAACGGCCGGGGAAACGGCAGCTGACGGACCAACCATCTACTAGTAATCCTTCCACCAGCTGTGAGTAAACTCCTCTAAACATACATTCCCCCCTTTTCGTTTCGTTTGCTTCCAATTCAGAAATTTCCTGTTGAGTTAGTCCCCTAAGAGTAAGAATCACTGCAATGTCTAGGTAATTGGGGATTTTTTTTTATGCAGCTGATGGAATTGTAGGTGCTGGTTCTGTCAAAATTGGTGCAAAGAGGAAAAGAGTTGAAAGAATGTCAGGAGAACTAAAATCATTCACAGGAATTAGGGAAACTAGGGCCTCGAAACGGAGGAAGATGTTAATGGAAGGTGGTGAAACAAGTAATCAACCAGCTACAAATGATAACTTTGAATGTGAGTAACTCTTACATAAATTATGGTTTCGCTTGCATTTTTGAAATTATGGTAATTAAGAAATTTCATAGTTTCATCTGTTAAGTCCCACACAGGTACAATAAGAATCATAACATTGTCTAACTAATTGGGAATTTTCTATCCAGCTGATGGAATTGTAGGTGGTGCTTCTGCTGAAATTGGTGCAAAGAGGAAAAGACTTGAAAAAATGTCAGGAGAACCAAAATCATTGACAGGAATTAGGGAAACTAGGGCCTCGAAACGGTGGAAGATGTTAATGGAAGGTGGTGAAACAAGTAACCAACCAGCTGCAAATGATAACTTTGAATGTGAGTAACTCTTACATAAATTATGGTAATTAAGAAATTTCATAGTTTCATCTGTTAAGTCCCGCACAGGTACAATAAGAATCATTGCATTGTCTAACTAATTGGGAATTTTCTATCCAGCTGATGCAATCGTAGGTGGTGCTTCTGCTGAAATTGGGTCAAAGGGGAAAAATGTCGAAAGAACAAAAGGGTCTGGAGAACCTGTAATTGAATTGGAGAGCGTGAACCTTTATAAAAGTAACTGCTTTGAATTATCTATGGAGCCTGAGAAGAATAAGGTGGAGCTTGAGAAGAATCAAGTAGAGCTTGAGAAGAATCAAGTAGAGCTTGAGAAGAATGAAGTAGAGATTGAGAAGAAAAAGGTGGAGGTTGAGAAGAATAAGATGGAGCCTGAGAAGAATAAGATGGAGCCTGAGAAGGTGGAAGCGGAGCTTGAGAAGAATGAAGTAGAGCTTGAGACGAATGAAGTAGAGATTGAGAAGAAAAAGGTGGAGCTTGAGAAGAATAAGATGGAGCCTGAGAAGGTGGAAGCGGAGCTTGAGAAGAATGAAGTAGAGCTTGAGACGAATGAAGTAGAGATTGAGAAGAAAAAGGTGGAGCTTGAGAAGAATAAGATGGAGCCTGAGAAGAATAAGATGGAGCCTGAGAAGGTGAAAGCGGAGCTTGAGAAGAATGAAGTAGAGCTTGAGACGAATGAAGTAGAGCTTGAGAAGAAAAAGGTGGAGCTTGAGAAGAATAAGATGGAGCCTGAGAAGAATAAGGTGGAGCTTGAGAAGAACGAAGTAGAGCTTGAGACGAATGCAGTAGAGCTTGAGATGAATGCAGTAGAGCTTGGGAAGAAAAAGCTGGAGCTTGAGAAGAATAAGATGGAGCCTGAGAAGAATAAGGCGGAGCTTGAGAAGAATGAAGTAGAGCTTGAGAAGAATGAGGTGGAGCGTGAGGAGAATGAGGTGGAGCGTGAGAAGAATAAGGTTGAGCTTGAGAAGAATGAAGTAGAGCTTGAGAAGAATGAGGTGGAGCGTGAGAAGAATAAGATGGAGCCTGAGAAGAATAAGATGGAGCTTGAGAAGCATGAAGTAGAGCTTGAGAAGAAAAAGGTGGAGCTTGAGAAGAATAAGATGGAGCTTGAGAAGAATGAAGTAGAGCTTGAGACGAATGAAGTAGAGCTTGAGAAGAAAAAGGTGGAGCTTGAGAAGAATAAGATGGAGCCTGAGAAGAATAAGATGGAGCCCGAGAAGGTGAAAGCGGAGCTTGAGAAGAATGAAGTAGAGCTTGAGAAGAAAAAGGTGGAGCTTGAGAAGAATAAGATGGAGCCTGAGATGAATAAGGTGGAGCTTGAGAAGCCTGAGAAGAATAAGGTGGAGCTTGAGAAGGTGAAAGCGGAGCTTGAGAAGAACGAAGTAGAGCTTGAGACGAATGCAGTAGAGCTTGGGAAGAAAAAGGTGGAGGTTGAGAAGAATAAGATGGAGCCTGAGAAGAATAAGGTGGAGCTTGAGAAGAATGAAGTAGAGCTTGAGAAGAATGAGGTAGAGCGTGAGAAGAATAAGATGGAGCCTGAGAAGAATAAGTTGGAGCTTGAGAAGCATGAAGTAGAGCTTGAGAAGAATAAGATGGAGCTTGAGAAGAATAAAGTAGATCCTGAGAAAATGAAAGTGGAGCTTGAGAAGAAGAAGGTAGAGTGCACTGAATTCCAGGATAAATTAGCGGAGGTAGAAGAAACTAGAAAGAGTACTTCTAAAGATGAGAATGCAACTGAATTATGGAGAATGAAGTGTTCCAATTCGGAGATTCTAGTCCAAAGAATGGAAAATGAAAATTCAACAATTGGATGTGTTGAGACACGCATTTCTAATTTGGTGAGCCTAGTCCCGGGGAATGGAAAAGAAAGTTCGATATTGAGATGTCAAGAACTGAGTTACTCTGAAAAGATAGAGTCTGAAGCGCGGGGTTTGCAGAATGAAATTACTCAAACTGGTGAAAAGCAAAGAGATGAAAACATGAGCAAACCTAATGCTGAAACCAGAGGTGAAGGGAGCAAGGATTCTCGTGCGTATGAACTGAAAGCCGAGGAGAAAGTGCTGAATGTTGAAGAAGGGAAGGGTTGGGGCTGTTTGGAAGAGAGACCATCTCAACATGGATCATCATCTCAAGCTGATCTGGAAATGTGTAAGAAGACTTTCGTGAACTTGGTCTCTGACTCAATTGACGGTGGTGATAGTCTTGGCGCGGAAGATTCTCTTGGTGACTCAATGGATATGCTGGCGATGAAAAATTTGAATATGAACAAAGACAAAATGAAATGGAATTCTGAGGCTGATATGCTTTCTTCAGTTGAAGAGGACCCTGAGTTTTGTATGAAAGCTGTTGGTGCTCTCTATCAACAGGAAATACCCGAAGATGAAATATATCCCAAGGGATTGGTCGATTGACAATGACACACTCAGGTATATTAATAATTCTGTGCACTTTTCTTTTATTTCCAATTCGTTTACTGTTTTTGTTGTTACAATACATTAGCTTGTTCAATGTTGCAAGAATCTGGTAGCTTGTTGGTTTTCATTCATAAGCTATCTATGCTATTACATTTTCTGCTTAGGAATTCATAGGTTATTTTATCAACATCTCAAATAGCCATATCATATAGATATACAATTCCCTGGTTCATATAAATATCTATGCTATTTCTTTTATATCACAACATCTGAAGACTTATTTCTTAGGAAAAAAAATATGTCAGGGGTGAATGACATTTACCCTTTTTCTCATATCCCAGTCTAAATATTAACTCTACTGCAAACTTGTGGTTGTAAATTCTCAATACAGTTAGTGAAGATACAATATTATGATTCTGTAAATAGTTTCAGTTGGCTTCGACGCTACCTCCCTCTTAAATATGAAATTTCGGTATCTGCACTGACTGTGGACTTTGTATATCAATTATCAACAGAGATGGGTGGACCAGGAAAGTTTAGTAGTCGACTTTTCAATAATTGTCAGATAAATGATTTGCTGCGGTCCCGAGATTTCATATCTGTAGGTGTCATGTGAATGGTGGGAGCAAGTTATTCTCCTGCTCATCGCTGCACGTATACAGGGCTGGAAAGCCAACCTGCAAAGTGTGCATAGTTATTTCGAAGTACAATATGGAAATGAGAAGAATCAACAGTAGTAGTATCTTTTCTTGGTTTTCTTTTTCATACACTTTTGGCGTAGATTGATATTTTCTCTTAACAGGTGTATTACTTTTGCCAAGTTTGTGATGGATGGAGACAGTTGAAGACATTAGAATCTGAAGCGGCTGATGACTAGAAGCTACTGAAGCAGTTATTCAGCATCTACCAAAACGGAAAAGATCTTTTTTACCTTCCAGCTACAACTGCTAAGTGGCCTTAATTTTTTGCATTAGATATTGCAATCTTTCATTTCTTTTTAACCTCTAATTTTGCACACATGTGAAATGGAAAACTGGTTAATATACCCAGCTGTACATTGGATGTGTGTTGACTCTGCAATGTAATAAGCCATACGGAGTATTATGGTAGTTGCCCTTTAGGTTGTTTTGAGATGCCTACATGGTTAAAAAACAACCCTTGTTTTGCTCAGGAAACTGATAATGTTATGCGTAAAATTAATCTTATTACTGAAGTTAAAGCTGGATTACTCTATTTTTTCCTCTGAATTTTGCTTATTAGAACTAGTAACAAGGCAGTGGTGACTGTGTTGCAAACTTAGCTAAAAGACGATATCTAGTGTCTTGGTTTTCTGGTTACTGAATTGCTGCTATAAATATGTAGTAACTCATATAATGTAGTAACTCATATAATGGTTGTCACACTTCAGGTTGTTTTAGTAGGTGCCCATGGAGGAAAATAACCCTTGTTTAGCTCATGGAACTGATAATGTTTTGTGTAAAATCTTATGACTGAAACTAAAACTAGATTACCACCTTATGTTTTTGGATTGCAATGTCTCTTAATTTTTTTCAATAGAACTAGTAACAAGGTTGTTGACTGTTGTTGCATAGTCGGCATAAATAACCAAATCTAGTGTCGTGAGTGCATTTCTTGGGGTCTGACGAATTCTGTGTTGCAAAATTTTCTGGTTACGGAAAGGTGCGTCTCTTGGGTCTGTTTCATTACCAGTTCTTGTGTGATTTAGTTTTCGTAATACATTAAGTTTGAAATATAATTTTATTCTGAAGAAGGCAAAGCTGAGACTGCCTAGCCAGCCAAAACCATCTGCGAATTAGTAGACCTCCTCCTCTCTAGATGCAAAGGTTTTGAATCTTATTATATTTGTTGTATACCATTCAATTTGTTCAGATTTGTCAGGTCTTGCTTCTCAAACCTTTGTATCTAGTATCCAAGAAACCGTAGGCAAATCATCTACTCTGGAAGTTTACTGACACCGTGATGAGGATTACTACCTAATGGTGATCTTTCATTAATAGTTCTTTTTGTAGGAGGTTCTTTGATTCTTTCATTATGTGGTTCTGCTCAAAATCAGGTGGAATTTCAGAAACTGATTCTCTTATTCAAATGCTTGGATTTAGTGTTTTGAATTCAGAACTACCCTTCTAATTTGTAATACTACATTACCAGTTGTTCTATTCTTGTTTGCAAGCTGCCGTTTTTGATTGATTGACAAGTGATGCAATTTTTCGCAGTTTCTGGGTCGAGATGTGTACATGAGGAATTCGCTGGTTTGCTAATTGCATTTCCAAGTGTTTTTGTACTTTCATAACTGCAGGATTCCCACATTTACAAGAATAGATGCAACTAAGCACAGTAGGAATTTCTGTAGCCTTGCAGTAACCGTCATATTTTGTGCCAAATTGAGAACCCACCAGGTGAAATTATACAAATGGCTCTTCTTTTTATGGTTAGCACAGCTTTGCCTGCAACTAATGGAGAAGAGAGAGCCATGGTTATAAGCCTTTAGAAACCAAAACTGCGTTGCGTATTTATTTCATTTACAGAAAAATCTATGCTGAAGCAGTGTTTGTTTTTGAAGAATTACCAAGACTGCGCTTTGACTCCTCCAAGTGTAACAAGTACAAGTGAAGGCTTTGAGAGATGAAGTCAATAATGCAGCGAGGTCTACACGGTGCACCAAGAATGACGGCTAGATCATCCTCGTCAAGCAAATGTACAAATTCTGAGCCATAAAATACATGACACTGCATCAAACAATAAGAAATACAAATATCATTAATCACAGCCATGTTTCTAAAACATTTTTATTCAAAGAAGTAGCATTCTTAAACATCTACTAAAAGAAAGGAAAAGAAGCATTAGAAATGACGGCTGTGCGATGCCCGCTATATGTGTGTGCAGGACTGGGAAATGTCTACCTTGGATAAAATCTGATGTTTTATCTTAAATGAATGGTCTTTAAAGTGAGTACCAGGAAAAAGGAGACTTCTGAATGTCACAGCTCCATTGGAAATGATAATTGTTCATGACGAAGAGAATCAGAAGATGCGCAAGTATCGAGTACCAGAACTTAGAACTGAGACTTCTGAATGTCATAGTTAACTATTTGCAACACCATAATTGAACTTTAACATAACACTGCATTTTCTCATAAATGGATTTCATTCGAGTGATACAAAGGACAATGAAGAGAACACTATCATCTCTGAGGCTCTCTTGAGTTTTTACTAAGTACAGACACTAGATATACAAAACAACACTATATATTCCAAGCGCAGACAAGCTACACAATTTTACAAGCTAAATGGATATATGGAGGAAATTAATGAAAAACAAAAGAGAGTAGGAAACTAGAAAATCTGATTTCATTAGTATACGGCTCCCCGCCTTGGTTTTGAGTAGGCGTAACCATTCTACTTTGGTTCTTCTCCACAATTGGATCTGAACTTGACCCATAATATTGAGTACGGAGCAGAAATGAGATCTCCGAATTTCTGCACTGACCACCTCATTGTTTTGAAATGAGATACTTCTGACTGCATTATTAACACATACTCTTCGATGACTGATCAGCTGCCTTGCTTGAGGGATACTCATGGCAAAAATGGGTATGAATCCACATCGAGTAAAAACAGGACAAATTCAGATGTTGTTCATTCTCTTTTATGGATTCCTTTGTGGTAAAAAAGGGACAACTTTCGTCAAGTGGCCAATTGAATGTGACTGTGCTGGTTTGGCGCAGCATTTCCAACTACGGGATCTCTTCTTGCTCCTAAGTTTCCTGAGAATGCGACGTTGTACAACAGATAGACAGTTCTTTGTGCCAAACATTTCCTAGAAGTAGACGACAGCTCTTAAACTGGGTAGTTCCCACCATGACTGTAAAAATCGAACTTTCATAAATTAGTACAAGAGTAAAAGCAAAAGCATGTCACATTTTCTATGTAAACAGAACTGAAGATACAACAGAAGCAACTAAGCCCAGGAGTTCGGTACAGACACATGATTCTGCAGAAAGAATGAAATCTATCTCGCATGAATTGGTCTACGAGTTTATTTGATGGTTAGATTAATCAGAGAAATTCTTTAACAAGATTCATTTCCTGAAAGCGTTTAGTCGATAAATGAAGATTAAAATTAGATTTGATTAATGATTATCCCACTTGATGATTAAAATTGACACGATCCAAAAGGCAGACATAGCAAACCTACAGTTTGTTAACTTTCAAGAAGGTGTTGAGGTATCAAATTCCAAAAGATTAACAAGAGATAAGGTGTACTAACCAAAGCATTTCTCTCCACCGTAGCTTCCGCCCTTATCCCATTTGCAGCACGCTGGAATGCTGGAGGTTCAGAGCCTCCTTGAAGTCCTCCAGCAAGTTCGAAGAGCTACCACAAGCGCAAAAACAACTCAACCATATGATATACAGCGTAAGTCAAACTGGCAATATAAAAGGAAAAGACTGGGGAGAACTTTACCTCATCCAGCAAGCTTTACAAACTCCAACATATGATCTAGGAAGTAAACCAAAGTCCACGAAAACCTTTACATCCTCGAGCTCTTTGAGAAACCGACTCTCATCCCCGAGGTCAAATACTGAAACACAATTTTGTTTTCTACCTTCTCAGTTCCATTTGGCCATCAAGTGCAACTCAGAAAGGTTAAAAGGAAAATCTTAAACCCTCTGAACAGCCTATCCATGAGAATCAAAGCCTCCGAAATCCTATAAAGTATAAACCAAGATTCCTAAGAGAAAACGTCAACAAATGAATTTCTCCGACATAACATGAGAAACAAAGCATCTAAAATACCATGTAAATGTGGCATAAGTGATTTTGTACTAAAAATAAGTTGATTATAATCTCAAAAGGGGTAATAAAGCCATTAGATTACACATATCTAAACTTAAGTTTATGCGAACAAGCTTACTGTCAAGCTCCCTGACTCGGTGTTTTCGAATTTAATCAGGCGTTTAGTTAATATTGCTTTGCAGATATGTAGTGCAACACCTACATGTATACACTATAATGCAAAAACCCATTCACTGATAACATATTACTCGTGTATTATGGCGCAGTTGATTGGTAGTACATGCATGCAAGGAACTCGAAGTACATAAGAAGATTTTGTATAGCATTTGGTTCCAGGCAGAAGCCAGATGATTATCCGAAGATACAGAACATTACAATTCATGACAAGTTATGTTACTTGATTCTTTAATTAATATTAAAAACTGTTGAATAAATATTTTGTGGATTATGGACAAAACTGTCATGTTTCTCAAATGGGCCATAGAACAGAAAATCCTATTGAACCGATCTGTTGATTGAAATTTTCCACTTTCTGGAACTCATCACATTTACAGAAAAAACTAAATTTTTATGCTTGTGCAGAATAACTGATAAGAGATTAACCTCACAGTTTTGATTACCAAGACGGAGATTAGGGGAAAAAAAGAGAAAACAACAACCTCTAATTTGTAAAGCAAGGCAAGAAGACACCTAGGACACTCCCTAACTAACAGAGGACGATGACAAGAATAACCGGAACATGAAAATGAACTAGGAAAGTAGAATGCGTTCACCATTCCAAAGATAAAGAGTTTCATGCTTTAACAATCTAAACTACTCACTGACTATTCAATCGCCAGTCTGCACATCACTAGTATGTTTACCACAGCATTCCTCTTAACTGTTTACATCTCAGACGCTGGAACACAAGGAGCACCTAGAAAGCATCATCTCACGAACACCAATCCGGTGTTTCAATCTCTGGTTGCATTCCTATGCCTCCCAGCTGCTTCTTGATCAATCACTAGCCAAGTTATTTGCGTAGACGGCAGATTTTCAGTGATTGGTTTCCATCCATTACATGACTAGTAATAATAAGAAATAGCTACTCCTATACTTCAGTAGTTGGTAGATAACAATTGCATGTTTAATAGCTCCGATCATAAATCTAGTTTCCAATAAAACCATAACATATATTAAGCGTCCTATTTATTTGTTACTTCAGTCTACCTCGTGATGCACTACATTCAATAAATTGAACACCAGTAAACTATCACAAGTAAGAAATATAATAGAACTGTCTTAGAAAGCTATGAAAAAAACAAAACAAAAAGAAAAAAGATTATATGCTGAGATACTAAACAAAAAAGATTTTCATTGCAGAAGTAGGAGGAAGACTAACTTAAAAAGAAGAATACTGAAACAAAATTCAAATCGGGACATTGCAGAAGGAGGAGGCAGACTTAGACAAACAACGCACATGCTTATCTTACAGGGCACCATCAATGTGAATAATAGACTAACCCGAAATAAATAAGCCTGTAATCATAGGAAACAAAAAACCTAGGATAATCCGTACAAACTATTTTTTCATCCATGCATAGTTTAAAGTCAGCAATATATTTTCGTAATGCCATAGGAACAAAAGCCAAGCTTTGTCATTAATTGAAGCCCTCGGAATAAGAGTCTGCTCAGGACTATCTAAATCCATAAGGCCCGTGTCTCACAACATTTCCGAGTCTGTGATAAGTATCCAAATACGGAAGTTGTTAGAATTTTGTTGCAAGTAGCGCTCGTCCGGACCAACCAATCAACATAACATAAAAATCAATAACACAAACTAGCGGGACATGAGGGCACATGCATTTTAGCACCCACGTTCCAACTAACCCCACATTATAGAAATTTCACTTTATGTATATGATGAATAAGCAGGAGAAAACTTTCTAATAAACTCTAGGCAAGTCTAGACAAGGTCGAGCTCAACAACAGCATTGAGAGAAACAATTGTTTATACAAGGATTCACAATATCAAGATAATGTGTGAAAAGGAAATAAAGGACACGAGGAAGAAAAAGTATGACGAAATCGTACCCGTTGCAAAGAAAAGGCCAGTTTCCAGAAAATGTTAGCCACTTGCTGCAATCCTTCCCGGAACTTTTCATGTTCCTTCGGTCTGGAAAAATTTCAGCATTAGAATACAGCTTTTTCAAATATATAAGAACACATAGCTCATAGTGATAACAGTCATATCCTCAATCCGTAACAGAAAAGCACATGAACTTCAGATACAGGGAAACGTTGCAAAATAATCAGAGAACCTTATTGTCAAAGATTACAGGAATGTGATCAGCTTCTAAAGCACATGGAAAATATGAAAGCTATCCATAATCTCCATGAACAATCCATGTGGAAAACAACCTATTACTATTTCTTGATGTCTACCTGAAGAACACTCAAGCTAAGTAAAGGAAAGCAATGGATCACCAACATCTGCTTTCTAATCTTTGAATAACTTCAGGCTCATAAAAACTTTCGAAGGATGAATTTTCCACCAATAGAGATTGTTAGCTAAAATGAGCCTGGGTATTAGGGATTCGATGCGTTTTTCAGATACCATACAAGCCTTTGCAACTATAGAAAGAAATATAAGTTTGTTTGGGTACTTGGCTGCCACTGAAACCAACAATGTCTTCTTCCAGTTGCTACTAGATCAATGAAAAATTCCCAACAAAAGTATTTCTTGGGTGGGGAAGGTCCTGAGATCAAATCCGATGAATAAGAAAAGTGGTGTATAGCTAGTCAGAGGGTAGGCGGATGTGCTGGGCTGACCGAGGGGCCAGCACATCAATCTAGGCCTAGCTTTGCCACTGTCAGTGACAGTGTACAAAGTAATCGTCTCATGATAAACTATGCTGTAGTGATGTACAAAAGAACCACGTATTTTACATCTATGTTCCAGAGTCATTACCATTCATAGAGTGGATCATCCCCACACCACGTATTTTGCATCTATATTGCGTCAGATGTAGTTTCATACAACTGATGATGAAGTTTACCTTAGAAATGAACTTAAACATCCACAACACATAACAGGTTGGTTAACTAATGATTGAAGGCGAGTAGAAGAAACCAAAAGAGCTTTATTTCCTATGCAAGGCTATGTTCTATATTGAAATTTGTTCTTGGAGGACTCAGAATGATGCATCATTCCAAGTATCTTTTTGCCTGTTCTCTTTTTAGTCTTAAACTTGTGTGGTATTCTTGCAAAGGGATTTTACGTGTAATAAACTTATCAGAAGAGCACGAACACGTATTTTCTGTAGTATTCAACATGTTTAGCATATGAAGATAAAAGATCATGACAAAGCAAATTTAGGACAACTCTAGAATCATAGAAAATACAGTTAAAGGACTGCGCCACTTAATAACTGTATAGCGCATTCTTTGAGAAGCAACGAAATAGCATTACAGTGAAGCTATCTGTAAATCCCAACCAACAAACGCAACCTAAAATATGAAATTATGAGATAACTATTCCACACATAAACCTAAATCTATCGATTTAATAACCCCTGTATAAAGATTATATAAACCTAAAGATTAAAACAACATTAACATTCCACTGTAGGGGTTTTAACGGAAATTTCTGGTGTTTCAAAATCATTTTAGGACTTGATTTCACGTTACAGAAGAGGGTTTCATTTTCTAGCGGTTTCATTTGCACCACAATTTCTAATCAGTTTTGGGCACACAAAAAAAAAGATTGATTTTTTTTATGAATATCATACAAACAACACCTAAAATTACACTTAGAAGCAAAATCATGAAAAACCCATTTCTAAAAAAACAAGATTCATTATATTAACATCATAATCGTCAAGAAAAATTAAGAAAAAAGATCATTAAAGTCACCCAAAAGAGGCGAAATACCATTCAGTGATATAATTCGGTAAAGAGAAACATGAGAAGTTCAAGAAATAAGGAAGAAAACTTACTGGTGAAAACGATTGTTGAGAAAAGGATTCGACTTTTTTCAGAGTTTGGGTTTCGTTTTCCCCAAATCGTCGGATTTCCTCCACCTAAGAGGGAATCAGTGAAAGTGCGAAGAAAACTTTTTTTAAATTACCGGCGGCTCCAAATGCACGGAGAGTTTCGGCGAATCATTACATCATTGTTCCAATTCTGGATATTTAGATAGGTTAGGATTGCCCAAAGGCCATGTCCTTTCCAATTGTGTTGATAACGCGCGCGTTATAGCCCAGGACTGCCAACGTGCGTGTAAGAAAATTCCAACAAAACAATTAATGTAAAAAAGCCTCAAATTTTCGGATCTGTCTAAAATACCCTCTATTCTTATTCAGCATAAAACTAACTGAACAAATTAACTTTACGTATTATCTCGATTTCATCGTTTGTCTTCTTCTAGTTCTCTTTCCTAACCCCTCAAACATAAGAAAAACCAGATCTACAAGTTCATTTTTCCTTTCGATTTTCTCCTAAAACCTCAGATTGGAAACCAAAAATCATAAGTTGAAACAAGTTATGACCTAAAATCAAAAAAGTAGAAACCAAAATCACGAAAACTGGTTAAAATGGTGAAGAAAAATGCTCAACAAGAGAAAAAGAATGATGAACAGGTCAGTAAAACGTTTAAAAATCCTACAAAAGGTAAATTAAATCTTTTGTTCCATGATCTTCGCAAATTATTTAGGGTTTCACCAACTATTTTGTTGATTATTATGGTTAAATAAAACTTTATTCATGTTGTTCTTATTCAGATTGAAAGGTTTCGCCATTTCCGTTTGTTAAATTTGTTTCCACCAGGACTGTTGGTGGTGTTGTCAGCTTATTATAGTTTTACCGATGAAACAATTTTTGATTTCACCATTTTTCCTTGCTAAATTTCTTTCCAGTAGAACTGATGGTGGTGTTGGTTTAATCTTGTCTTTTTGATGAAACCATTTTTTGTTTCATCATTTTGCCTTTGTTAGATTTGGTTCCACCAGAACTGTTGGCGGTGTTAGTTTATTATGGTCTTTTTGATGAAACCATTCTTGGTTTCATCACCCTTTGCTAGATTTGGTTCCACCGGAACTGTTGGTGGTGTTCGTTTATTTTGGTCATTTTTTCCCTGTATTAGATTTGGTTCCACCAGAACTGTTGTTAGTTTTTCTGGTCTTTTTGATGAAACCATTTTTGGTTCCATTATATTCCCTTTGTTAAGTTGTTTCATCGAAACTTTGGTGGTTTTAGTTTATTCTGGTTTTTTCGATGAAACAATCTTTTAATTTCACATCAATAATTTTCTTTTGCGAGTCTAAATATTGAGACATTTGTTTTGTAATTTCAGGAAAGATTATGGACTTCATGTTTGCTATTACATGATGACCCTCTTGAAGGGAAACACGAAGTCTCATGAAAAAAATATATCAAGAAAAAGGTGGAAAACATGAGAGCAAAGCATTCCTATAAGATACTGATAGACAAACCACCAAAGAATTAGAAAAGAAGACACTACTGTCACTGCACACATAAAAATTAGTGTACTATCAACTAGTTGTAATACTTGTAATAGCCTTTTACAACATTGTCTCTTTTCTTTAAAAATGCTTATAATAGTAAAAGATTTAAATGGTTTATGAATGGTTTCAATTATGATTACCACATTTATGTTTATTAGCACCCTGTAACTTAACCCAAACCATATCGATATACCGGATTTGTAGCGAAATGTTATGTGTTTAACTGTTTTATGATAAAACCAAAAACGGTTCCAGCATATTGCAGGTGAAACCAAAAGGAAGAGGGTCATATCACGGCTTACTCTCGTAAGATGTAGGAAAATGAATCTCCTTTGTTCCTAGAGTTTTGGAACATGAAGTGTTCCTGGTCCTAATTTAAAGTCTTAACCACAACCTGTATTCTTAACTTAGACGTTGCATATAAGTATGATATGACCGCTTATACATGGTTTGTTCTTGGTCATAAGACACACATACATAAGAATTGAGGATGTTGATATGAAAAGGAAAAATTATAATATGTTTCTAGGCACAAAACATTTTCTTGTTCCAAGGCACAAATGTAATTACACCCAAGTATTAAACTACAACAGAAGACAGACCAAACATAGTTTGATATATTGTATTGAACTACTATAACATGATCTAACAAATAATTTCAAATAATCACTAGTCATTTTAACATTAATGATACAGTCAGAAAATTTCTCCATCCATAATTCATATAGGTGCACTCAAAAATCCTATTTATATATGTTTAGGTGACAACAAGCGGTATGTTTAAGTGATTTTTTATTTTTACATAATAGTAAAAATGATGAAACCAAAAAAGGTTCCAACATATTTTGGTTCCAAATATAGCAGTAAAAATGATGAAACAACATATTTTGTCTCCAGCAATGCAACAAAACTTACACTAGATTTGGCCTCCAAATCATAATGTAACTTACGCCTCCTAGCTTTGCACCATTTGTATGCTAAAGAACCAGCACTTCGTTGTTCTTGCATCTTCTCAACACCTTGATTGAAATGCATGACTCTGGTATAGTCATGACTTAGGATACCCGGGGCATTCCACCGTCACTTTAGAAAATATATCCTCTTCACGCACCTTTGAAACCAGCAATTTAAGCATCACATGCTTTTTCAAACTGCTACGCTTTAATGTGGCGGAAAAACAACATCATGTTCTTCCAAACTCTTAACTCATATACTTGATGGACTTACATCTTCATTCTTGCTGCGTTACTCCATGCTATTGCTTCCAAATGCCTCCGCACTTCCACATAACTCTCAACAGCAAACTCGACTATGCCACCAACTCTATTTGCTTCTTTTCACTTTCAGCGTCTTCTATTGCATACTTTGGCTTAATATGCTATGTAGCATCTTCCACACGAACTAGCTTTACTTTGAACGAAAGAGGCAAGATCTTTCACTTCAAATACTCTTATTCACTACTACCTTACATAGAGAGACTTCATTTCAACACCAAGGTCCACTCGACCCAAACTGAAAGTATACTCAAACTTGAGCAAATACTCGCGCCAACTGATTGCAACTTGTAAGACCTAACAAGTCTTGCAATACTGACTTCATCTTCGCTTCTAAGCAACAAAGGAAGCGAGACATCACCTACTGACCCCAATGTAGTAATTCACTTTGCCACATGCACTCTTCCAACTATCAATGTTCTTATGCCACTCCCATAACGAAGCAAAATATAATTGATACTTAGTTGAATACTCCTTCAAACTGATGCTATCATGTTGCTTTAGCTTTCATGAAGATTTCTCCAAAAATGACCTCATGCCATTCTTATGCATCACCACTACTATGTCCTTATCTTTCCCGCATCCACAATTTGGCCTAACTTGCATCTCAAACGCATTATGCATCTTGCCCATGCCCAAATTCCATTTTGCGCATGATACTGTTGCATAGATGTTATACCAATTAGCACCCAAATCTTGACACAATATTGTGCACCTTTGCACAACTGGAACGGACTTAACTTGGTGATTCTGAGCATCACCATAGAGCTCAATAAAGTCATATCACTCAATGACTTTCGCGGACAAATTTCCTTGGAAAATATTAACAAGACCATAATCCTTGCAAATGAGGCGCCACTGCTATACGTTCCTTGAAGCAAGAATGCCGCATTCTTCTTCAGACTTGGAACTTATTACTTCCCACACACATCTGGTTACTCTTGTCTTCCCTCTTCTCCAAAATTAACTTCAGTGGCAACTATTGTTGATTTGCAGTTGACAAGAACATCCGCTTGTGGTTATGATCAAATGCAGGTCTTTGGACACCCTTGTCCAAGCATATTGATCCCACTCATAAACCAGGTGCAAGCACACTCCTTGTGCGCATCTAGCATCAACGAAGAACAATTTGCAAACGCAAGACCATGGTGTACCGGTTTTTCCCTAACTTGCGCTTCTTTCTTCAGCCTTTCCATAAGCTTTAAGCTAGATAAAAATTGGCCACCCAATTCTTCTTTTATGGCATCACAATTGCCACAAAAATGCTGGTTCTCAACAGACTTTGCATTACCACTAAGGTACATGCATCCAAGAGAGATAATTTTGATCTTCCATCAAACTGGCTACGATGAGACGCCTTCAATTCTATCGCATAGATAGGTTCTTGCATTCAGTAATTTTCGCAAAATTCCCAAAACTACTTGTAATGTACTCGCTATTGATAACACCACAAAGATATGCATTCCAAATGCATAGTCTTTGCATACTTGTGAGAAACGTGGACTTTAACATCTGACTTGCACCATAGAAGTCAGTATACTCTTGAGTTTTTCATGCAATCACTTGAAAACCAGGTTTCCGATGATTCTGGCATGTTCGTCTAACACTTTGGGGTGGAACCCAGGCACCTTTTTCCATGAACTTTCTTGGCCTTGCTACTTCAAGCTTCAATGTTCTTTCCAGTTGATCTATCCATACAAGACCAATACTTCTTCTAGTCTCCATACTAGTGAAACCCAAACAATTCTTCACTGAATTTGACAAACAAATGACACCAACTTGAGTAAAAAGAGAGAAAAATCAAGAACGGTGTCCCCAAACACCGCTCTGATACCTGCTGTCACACGCCCATTTAATCGCCTAAAATTTTCATGGGACATGACCGAAAATGATTGTGGTTCATTGAATCAACTTCACCCAAAACCACTCATCCTTGCATACTTGCATCAAAGTATGCATCTGCCTTCACTCTAAAGGCTTTGCACAACGTAAGTCTTTCCTTCTTTCTCTCTAACTCTTCATGCCCCCATAAGCATAAGAAGTTCTGCCATGTACTTGAACAATTCTCACACAAATCAGCAACACACTGAACACAAAGAATACTGCAACAAACCCATTTATTGTAGTAAAGGAAGATTACAGAACTCGTCCATCACATGGACCAAAACAGGCCATTCACCCTCTTGGTGAATGCCTAAAACACTCTGTACATTAGTGGTTCTTCTCTCAAATGAACAACACTGTTCTTATTGATATCTAAAGTATTTATACATGCTAAAGATCAGGCCAAAACTGTGAGCAACCGCTTGCACATCGTACAGACAGCCACATGTCCACAGGTAGTTTTCCTAACCGTCAATCTGCTTTTCAACTTCCACTTTTTGTGTTGTCTTGCAGATTGAAACCACACTTGTCTTGAACGGTTAAGGAAACTCTAATAAGGTTATGAACTTATTTCATAACCCTTAAAACTTGTCTCGCACCTTTGGCATGCTTGCAAAGCCAATAAACAACACTTGAGCCATAATGCGCCACATTTACGCCACTTTTGTGCCACTTCTGCGCCTCACCGCATTTGACCTTTCTCTGAAATTTCTAGGACACTTTAGCTAAGCCAAATTCATGCCAACATGATTTCTAACTTATGCCAATATGTGCCATATGATCATATGCGTTATTCTTGCTTTACTTAGCCAATTGCTCGACAATAGCAATGCCACTCTTGCATTACTAGCTTGTTTGCATTATTCAAGCTTTGGCCAGCCTTGAACTAAGCATAGACCAACTATTGTCCTATTCTACCTTCTTGCATCATCCTTGAGTTTGGGCCAACTCAATTCCGTGGATATGCCTTAATGCCAACAACGTATGTTGCATGTTGCATCTTGCCACTTTGGCTTTGCCTTTCCTTTCCCTCAATGAAGCTTCATTGTGTCGGTCAATAAGCTTCATTACTTAGCCAATGTAGTTTACCACCTTTGCGCTTCACTGGCCCTGCAGGGTTCCACTATCTTAGTTCTTGACGGTCTATACAGTATATCGCTATTATGGCTTTGCATTGCGCTATTATGGATTTGTAATGCGCTATTATGGCTTTGCATTGCGCAATTACGGCTGTTCACTTACTTGGCCCACACCATTGTAACACACAATGATGTATGTGATTACTATCTCCATGAGTAGTGAACATAAAATATTTAGGTTAATTTTATTTTTATTTTTTAAACATAATTATACAAATTGTGCACGCATGCACTTAAGAGTAATGAATCCTTTCAATCCCGACCACATATTGTGCATAATGTCCTCCTATTTTTTGTACTACTAGCCAACTGACAATACAGAGCATTTTGTTATGTACTCAGATGTACAATAACTAGATTGGATCGAGACTTACGCTGATAACGAATTTGATACAAAAAACCCTAACAAACACCTCTGATGAATGAAAACCCTAACAAAAACCCACTATCTCACCCCTGCAAGAACATCCATTGTCTTACCCCTGTAAGGACAACTACTTTTTTCTGTTTCATTTCTTTCATGAGTTTCTCAATACAGACTCAATGATCTTATAAAGCCATACCTCCCTAACCTAGCATCTAACGGCTAATGAAGCTCCAGGTGGTTGCATCATAACCCACCATTACAACTAAATTAATGACTAATCATATTAATTAAACTAATTAATTCAATCTATTAGGATAAACATAAGGGAAAATTAGGTTCAGGCCCCACCCATGGATAACCCATAATATGAGGCCCTTAATTAAAAGAAGTTTAAATTTAGGCCCCGAATTATTAAAAGACCTTGATACCCTTATGAATATTGCCAAACCCATAATTAAATAAAATTTAAATCTAGGCCCAAAATTATTAAATCTAGGCCCGAAATTATTAAAGTATAGTGCGAATGTGTAAACATAAGTTACATATGCATATGACATGTGTATCCAGAAGTTACACATCCTTATGGCATGTGTAATGCAAAGTTACACTTGTATATATAAGCAAAAAATAGACATAAAAAAGAGTACATAAAAAAAATACATGTATTACTTTAATATTCATTTACAACAATTTTTTAGCATGTGTAACTAGAATTTACACATGCATCTGTCTAGTGTAATCGAGAGTTACATATGCATCTATCTAGTGTAATTGAGAGTTACACATGCATCTATCTAGTGTAATTGAGGGTAATATTAATAATCAACACCTGCAGATTGACACACCAATCCAAAACACCAATTGATCATCATATTCTTCTCTGTCATCTCAAGTCTTACACAATCATACCTCCTAACTCATCTGCTCAGAGAGGGTAACCTGTAAAAAGATGGATAAATCAATATTTATGCATGGAAAGACTGACTGGTATTCCAGTATCAGACCAGAACATAAAAAAATATGAATGCATGACATAAGATATACAAATCTTAAGTTTTACACATATAATTACCACATGTAACCAGCAGTTACACATTCAATTGGCATGTGTAACTCGCAGTTACACATCCAATTGGCATGTGTAACTAGCAGTTACACGATTTCCGAATTTTGACATTTTTGCATCCTAGTTAGATCGAACTAGCTAACAGGAGAAATCACAAAACATAAGAATGTTCATAACATGAACCTAACCCTAACTTTATTGAACCTGTGTTTACCATGTCAGTCGCCGTGTCGATGCACAAACATGTATACCCTTCTATATAGTAAAATATTTGACCATAATTGTTATCACAGTGCTCATTCTGTATAGTAAGTAAAATCCAAGATTTGATTCAACAATCTAAGAAACATGGCAACATCATTATATGAAAGAAGGAAAAGCATGAGCAGAATAAAGATAACTATACAAGTAAAATCCCATATTTTCACCAATCAAAAATTGATTATTTGTATAAAAAAGGTCTGCAATCATGAAATAACAAGCAGTGAAGAACTGATAAAAAGAATTAAGGTTCAATACCTTAACAGATCAAGTAAGATCCACCACCATCACTATTGTAAGAGGGGAATGAAGTAGCTGAGATAGAAATACAAGCTGAAATAATCATTCAAGAATAAAAAGTAAGTTCAGATTTTGGTCAACAAGCAAAAGTTAACAAATTTGAAATCAAGATGACGAAATCAAGATAAAACTGCTCTAAAAAACTACATCAAAATCAGTATGTGTAAGTAAAAGTTACACATCTAATTAGCATGTGTAACTACAAATTACACACCTATTCAAGTTGTGTAACTACAAATTACACACCTATTCAGGTTGTGTAACTAGAAGTTACACATCTAATTAGCATGTGTAACTAAAAATTACACATCTATTTAACTTGTGTAACTAGAAGTTACACATCTAGAAGTTACATACACACTCCATGATCATAGATCAACGTATTATGTTGTTTGTGCAGTTGCTCCATCAAACTTACCAATCGGTGTCTTCATATCACTTTATTCTTTATTTCAGACCTCTCTCCTAAATCTTTCAATGAAACAAAAACATTTCTTAAATAACATTACACATCTTTTCACAATTGCTTAAATAACATTTCTAAGCCCGCGTCTGACAAGCATTGTTCAACAGTTGCTAAAGTTCAGCAGTTCTTAGGAATATGAATCACAGATATAAACATATTATACGCAAATCAACGATGCACGAAGTAGTTTCTTCTAGCAACTAAAGCAATGATGATTTTCACATATATTTATATCAAATTGAAAGCATTACAAGTCCACGTCCAGTATTAACTAAACATAGGAGATAAAAAATTTGTATTCTCCACTACTATTAGCTCATAGACAGTTGAAGGGTTAGGAAAAACTGTACATAATAAAACTGAGTGCACCACCGAGACCAGAATAACATGTCATGTGATTAGGTACTGCTAGTCCTCCTACCTACAAACATCAATTGAAACAAAAATAAATATTACTCTCAATCAAATACTAATTAAACCACTTTGACAGATCTTAAATACAAATTGAGTTCATATGAAAACACATACTCCTAAATCCAGCTATACATACCTGATTTATAAAATTGAATCCACATACTCCTAAATTATTCTTCAACCCAACTGAAAATCACCTAATCAAAATGAACAAAACAAAAATTAAATTATCAAAAACAGATCAAGATTGGTTCCCATAGGAAATTAGATTGTGATAAAACTAAATCAAAATTGAAATCGAGAATGAAACTAAAATCGAAACGAGAATAATTACTAACAACAACAACAACTAAAAAACAAATTGTACCTTGATTCTGTTGCTATTCTTCCGAAACAGTGATGATTCTTCTTGATCTCAGAAATCAAAAGAAACAACAACAACTTCAAATCAGAAAACCTAACATGGAGTAGCTTTGAAACAACAAACTAGAATCAATTGAGAATTCGTAGATTGATGATCAGTTGTTAAATAAATTTGAACCAAATCATTCAGATTTGTAAATCCATTGAACAAAAATCGATTAAATCAATTTCTGAGATATCTTCGAATCAACTGAAAAATCCATATTTAATCGACGTAGATCAAATCTATTTATTTCAATCGATTAGTTCATTGAGATATTCAATCGAAATCATCAACGGAGATCCATAAGCATCGTCATCTGAAATCGATGAAGCTAAACTCGTTTTCTTCTTCTCCGTTAAACTACGACATTGACGATCTGAAACTGAAAACCTTAATACTCTTCAGAGCAAAAACCAGAGAGAGAAAGTGATGTTGATGTAGAATTTTTGTTTGGATAATCAGGATATTTGTTTGCAAAATCTTAGATCTAAGTTTCGAAATCATTTTTTCATTGAGAATTTCGATTAGGAATTGTTTCTCGGACTGGTTCTTCATCCGAGAGAGCGCTAAAGAAAATTAGAGAGAGAAATTGAAAAAGAAAAAGAAACCAAAAATGAAATCTACGCCTAGTTTTATAACTATATATACTAAAGGGCTGTTTTGGTATTATGAAGTAAATTTTTTATTTACAGGCCCTGAATTCTAAAGTTATGGGCCTAGAAATATCAAAATGTGAAATAATGGAGTTGATAGAGAAGGATCCATTTTGTGGGGCTTCTCTATATTCAACCCATATAGTAGGGGGTTATAGTATTTTTCACTAAACATAACTAGTGATAAAGACTGACTGCCGATAAGATAAGGGCCACCCTCTTCTTGGCTAGGTGCATGACAATACCTTCCCCTCCAAAACATCCTTGTCCTCAAGGATGAAGAATGCAGGCCCAGTTGTCTTCTACCTTGTCAGATGCAGCTAGGTGGAATTTAGTATCATTTTCCCTTACCATGATCGCAATGAAGAACAATCTTAAAGCTGAAGTGATTATTTTCTTCTTCACGACATCGAAAGCCTTCAGTTGTTGGGAATCCATTATCATGATACAGAGGTGAATTGGATTGGCAATGGCATGGCTCCAAATTTGATTAGCAATTAGCTTGACTGTGCTCCAATCAAAACCAACCAGTGAACCTAGCCCTCTTGAGTTTATTTCCCTGATATAAACATGTCCACTATCTTCATAACCCTCAGCTTGGTAGGCACCAGTTTAATCATCAATCCCGTCTATGGCCCCCATGCACCAATGAATAACAACTACTAATTTAAGAATCCCAGTAACTGTTGGATCAAGTTTAACAACAAGGTCCAGACTGATTGGTGTTCTTGTATGGTAAATTTACACAAGGAGTGTGTCTCCAATTCTCGCCATGGCATGAGCATTCTGCTCTCTGTCTTCTTCTTTGCCAGGAATTACATAAGCTTGTGAGAGTATGTTCTCGGTCTCAACCCCTTCCTTGCTAACTAACATAGTGGGGACTGAAGATTCATTTAACTTTTCACCTTGTGTCACTATTTTCCTGTCTATCTTTGCAGCAGAGGTGTTTAGTTGCCAATTACAAGGTTGTTGCAGCCTAAACACCCACCATACTCGATCCACCAACTCCAACGTAATAAGAATTTGAATTCCCACAAACAATACCACTTCCTTAATAGGGAGCTCTGTCCAGCTATAACCTCCAACTGCAGTGAGCCGGTTCCACCTTGGTTGCATCATGATAATCATATTTCCCACATCCCATAAGCCAGTACGAAATAATTTGAATCTCCTCCACTTCATATCAATCCATCACCGTCAGCACATGAACATTCAAATGTGTTATTAAATAAACAACACTAGAACTCTTGGAGTGAGAATTCCTAAACTCGGATTCGAGTCTTTTCCCTCTATCAAACAACAAACATGTGCCTTTCCCCATACTCCATAAATTTTTTGACACCCCTCTGGATTTCCACCTCAAGAAATCTACTAGCACTAGCACATCTGGACTCTGAATCACCACGAGTAAGACTTGAGTTACTGTCAGCCACCTGAGGGTTGAAATGGTCTGACTCCTATTTTCAACACTCCCTTTACCTGTAGAGCATAATTCGTATTTCCACCTCAAAAACGCCACCAACATTAGTATATTGGTAACTTGAATTTTAACGAGCATGAACTGAATTCTCACCGTCCTCACAAGGTCATAATAAAGATATCTATAATTCTCATCATTTTGAGATGCCAGACCCCGCATATAGCTGTAACACAATTGAGAATACTGACATTCATATACACCCATCTCATGAATTGCAAAACTCATCAGTTTGGAATACCAATCTGCCATTAAAACTTTCTCATGGATTGTAAAACTCTCACCGGTGTCAGTGTGAGAAAATGAAAGTGAAAGAAGAAACAACTTGCTGAGAGGTAAAATTGAGTTCTAGAAATTCTGGGAACTGGCGTTATTGGCACTTGAAGAAATTCAAACTCATCCAAAAGAATCTGAAGCTCGTTACCTCCTTGTATATCAACTATAATCATCAATGACTCCACAAAGAGAACTCTAGCAGCCGTAGGCAAGAGTATACCTTCTTCACCGCCATTCGAACTCTTGAATTTCCACTTCAAGAAATCCACTCCTTCTTGCAGTTTAAAAAGTTCGCTAGGAACAAAACACTTGGTTATCACCATTAGGTCCGCTTGTACGACTTGATAACTACCACTCTTGGATTTTGCTGAAGTGCAACTCTGATATGAGGCACCCTGTACTAGCGACTTAAGTTTTTGGTGGAGCTTGATTGCTCTCCATTTTGGATTCCCCAGTTTCAGCACAACCTGAATCTCAATTCCAAGCAGCAAGTTCCCTCCCTTGACAAGAATTTCTGGCCAAATGTAATTCTCTATTGGGAGGACCATAATCTCCATTGTTGGCTTATAAGAATTCTCACACTCCATAAAACAGCTGAATTCCAGACATTAGGCAGTTGGTAAGAAAACTCAATTGCTGGCTTGTAAGCTTCATGGACAATTAATCCGGCTATAAGATGCAAACTTAGAGCATATTTCTCTTCTGAAGTAGATATAATAACATTTATAAGAATGACTAACTGATTCCCCATGTAATAAAACCTCGGAATTACAACATCTAGCCCATTATAAGTAGCCATCACTTCTTTAAGCATTTCTCTCAACAACTTGTGTATTTTGCTTTCCGCGCCATTAACCACTACCAGCATCTCCTTGATTTCTTCCTTCTCTTCACAAGATTACATCCCTTTACAACTCTTCTTGAGCCTCAAGAGCTTATAACAATCACTTCCCCGAAGTAAGAGAAACACGTAACCTTCATTACCATGAAAGTTATGTCTGCCAGGATCAAACAACTTGTAAGTGTCACCGTCTTCACCTTGCTTTGTAAGTAAAGTCCCAATCCAATTCGAAAGCAACAATTCATAAATATCGACATAGAATTCATAAGTACCATCAAGTAAGACTCCAACTGAATTCCAGCACATCATCACTTGAGCAGAAAAATTGTTTGTTGACGATTCAGTTCCCTTAAGCAGTTGGTAACAACAAACACCACCATTAGATGGTATACAGACACTTACACTAGACCATGAATCTGACCCATTAAGAACAAGCTCACGAGAAGTAATTGTATAATCATGGAAATCATAAGAACTATCAAAACAATAATACCCTTCCATCACTTCAAGATCTCTCCCACGATCAAATACTCTATACTTGTAAATCCGAAACATGGGTGAGAAGATTTCTCACTAGCCATTTGGTGATTGTTAACATCTTCCCCTTTGAAACACATCATACCTAGTTGAAGCATTTTAACAAACAGATAACTCGTATCACTAGGATTACCATTCTTAGCCAATAAATTTCCTATTGAATTCATAAACAACAATTCCAGTCCAAACCCATGTCTAAAATCTAACTCATAAACAAAATTCCCCTTGTAATCATTAGTCAAAACTGACCCATCAAACCATTTTCCACGATCAAATATGGAACGAGTAAAATCAAGATGGAGATAAAGATTGTTCTTACAATTCGGTTTGAGATGAGTAATCCAATCCTTCGAGTGCTCGTAATACCTCTCATCAGATGTATTAGTATTCTGGTTGTCGAAGCTCCTTACCCTATTGCTAGCAATAATTTCAATTTCGGAATCCATATTATCAATCAATTGACTGAAATAAGGGATGGGTTTTCCTTCTTCTACGTATACTTCTACTGAATCCTCATTGTTAGAGCATAGCTCGGTCGACCTCGCATGCGTTGCTATCTCAAGCATGTTTGTCAATGTTAATGATCAAAACTATGAGTCTTGATTTCTAGCCCACATAGCTAAGTTTCGGACTAGGATAGAAAAGTGTAGTTGAGCTCAAGGACTTCGTGGCGGTTCATCATACAACGACGAAGATCTATACAAGGAACCGTGGAACTTCATCAACAAAAAGGTATGTGGAGACTTGAACTTATCTATCACTCAAAAGTCTATCTCTTACTTCTTATGAGACAAAAGTCGTATACTATATAGACTAGATCATACACATTTGATATTCGAGCCGAGTATATCTCGCTTATCTATATCTCGAAATCATGTGTTGGTAAAGCGTTTCGCTTTGATCAAGTTTATCTTCACCTAGTGACGAAAGTCATGAAAAGTTTCAATTACCTTGAGAATTGCTCTGACGTGAATCGATCTGTGAATAACGGCTACATAGCGTCCTCTGAGAATGTCTCAATGATTGGAATGAGAGTTTAGATTACATAACCATGTATTCCTTGAACCGAAGTTTTCGAACTTTGTTGATCAAGAGAAATCGGAAGGATTGTGGAATTGGCTTTCCAAGTCCGCGAACGCAGTCCGCAGACTCAGCCCGCGAACTGTCGGAAGTTCTCGACCGAGAATTTATGTTGGATTTTCCAAAACTCGTTTGTGTGCTTAGTCCGCGAACTCAGTCCGCGAACTGGCGGAAGTTCTCTTTTCGAGAATTTCTGCTGAGTTTGGAAAACTCAACCGGTTTACTTAAGTCCGCGAACTTGTTTGTGAACTTAAGATGTTATGATCTAAAGATGTGCTCTGAACATGAAACATTAAATTACTAAGGAATGCTTTATGCAAACCGTGGCTATAATGTTCATGAGCCGATTCAATCGAATCGAATCATCTTTGTTTCAGTTGTGTCTTGTGTAGTTACATAAGATCTCATAGCAATTGAACAACTCTTTAACTAGTTCATTTGAGTCAATTGAACTAGTTATGGTGAAGAAGAACTAGGTTAATATGAAATGCTCATATGGTTAACCTTTTGGGTTACTATGTTGAACCAACATACACGTACACGTTTGGGCATGGTTTTCGCAAACCCAGTAAACGTGTACCCAAGTTTGTGTGACAAGCTAAGTTTTCGATCTAACGGTTGAGAAATATTAACTTGAATCTAAATCAGGTTTTCATCTAATGGTGAATATGGATTGCTTTGTAACTAAGGCAAAACCCTGATTTGAAGGCTATATAAAGGAGACATCTAGCATTGAGCAAAACTAATCCCCACACGTCTGTGTGATACTAGTGCGCTCGCTAGAGTCGATTCTCCTTTAACCTTTGGTTTTCTTCTCTAAAACCAGGTTAACGACTTAAAGACTTCATTGGGATTGTGAAGCCAGACCGATACTACTTTATCGTACTTGTGTGATATGATCTTGCATCTTCTATCGTACGAGTACAATCGATTGATTGGCTTGAGATCGTGAGAGTTCTCAGATAGGCAAGATAAGAAGTCACAAACATCTTCGTCTCACTGTTTGTGATTCCTCGACAAACCGCCTGTGTAGTCAGGAAAGATTGTAGAGAGGTGATTGATTAATCTAGGCTGTTCTTCGGGAATATAAGACCGAATTATCAATTGGTTCATGTTCACCTTGATTTCATATCTTAAGACGAAACAAAACCTAGGGTTTATCTGTGGGAGACAGATTTATCTTTTGATAGACTTTTCTGTGTGAGACAGATTTGTTTATTATCAAGCCTGCGATTTTGGGTCGTAGCAACTCTTGGTTGTGGTTGAGATCAGCTAAGGGAATCAAGTGCGCAGTATCGTGCTGGGATCAGAAGCGTAAGAGTACAATTGTACCTTGGATCGGTGGGAGCCTGATTGGGGTTCAACTATAGTCCAGTCTGAAGTTAGCTTGGAGTAGGCTAGTGTCTATAGCGTCTTAATACAGTGTGTATTCAATCTGGACTAGGTCCCGGAGTTTTTCTGCATTTGCGGTTTCTTCGTTAACAAAACTTCTGGTGTCTGTGTTATTTCTTTTCCGCATTATATTTTATATAATTGAAATAATATAGGTTGTGCGTTCGTGATCATCAATTGGAAATCCAACCTTTGGTTGTTGATTGATATTGATTGATCCTTGGACATTGGTCTTTGGTACTGTCCAAGTTATCTCTCTTTGATAAAGACTCGCAGATTTCTATTTGCTTGAGTAAAGATCAAATTGAGAGATTGAGATATAGACTCTTTGATATATCTTTTATTGATTGAGTCTGACTGTCTAGTTGATTCTCATAAAAAGTATGTTGGAGTTTGTCCATAGAGATTGGTAATCGAATTATTGGGTGGTGTTGTTAGACCCCCGCTTTTTCACTCATTTTCATCAAAAAAACGACGGAATCAACTCTAAGTCAAGAGAATCATCCCCTTCTTCTTCCAATGGTAGTGATGGATTACATCTGAAATCAGTAACCAACTCTGGGTTAGTTGAGTTTTCTTCCACCCAATTCTTCGTTGTTCATTTCCTCCTCCATAGCCGTTGTTTCTATAACCTCGGCAACTCTGCAATTGGAGTAATAAGCATACTCCAGCTTCTTTTCTGCTTCATTGATGAGAACCAACAACTTCAGGAGATTTTGATCCCGATATGGAGAACTACCAAGTTCTTCAATACTGTACTTCAATCGAAGATTACTTAATTCCTCACATGCATAAAATAGTTCCCAATCCACTGAACCCTCCATGGATCGTGGCTGCTCTGATACCAATTGTTATGTACTGAGATGTACAATAACAAGTTGGATCATGACTTACACTGATAAACGAATTTGATACAAGAAACCCTAACAAATACCCCTGATGAATGAAAACCCTAACAAAAACCCACTGTCTCACCCCTGCAAGAACAACCACTGTCTTACCCCTGTAAGAAAAGCTACTTTTTTCTATTTCATTTCTTTCATGAGTTTCTGTTTCTCAATACAGATTCAATGAGCTTATAAAGCCATCCCTCCCTAACTTAGCATCTAACGGCTAATGAAGCTCCAAGTGGTTATATCATCATAACCCACCATTACAACTAAATTAACGACTAATCACATTAATTAAACTAATTAATTCAACCTATTAGGATAAACATAACTAGTGATAAAGATTGACTACCGATACGATAAGGGCCACCCTCTTCTTGTCTAGGTCCATGACACATTTTCAGTATCTAGTGGATTCTTGTCTTATTTGTTTCTTTTGTGGAATTAAGCAAACCAATTCACGTCAATTAGAGATCGGGTGTAGGGACTTGTTTTGCAAAATATGCATGTTTCTACTTAGGATGAGGCTTTCTAAGATCAGTTGTTGGACTTACGACGCTATGGCCGACGAACCCCTTCCAAATACCAGACCTGTGTTCTTTTTAACAGCAGTGCAAGCGTTGCAGTGAGGAAACAATTATTTTTCACTAATTAGCTTATTGCATTTTAGCAAAAATATGAGCTTATCTCATATCCAAAGCATAAAAGAAAGAAACAAAAAAGAAATAAGAAAAGGGGGCATTCTTTTTAACAGCAGTGCAGGCGTTACACTGAGGAAACAATTCTTTTTCACTGATTATCTTATTGCATTTTAGCAAAAAGATGATCTTATCTCAGATCCAAAGCATAAAAGAAAGAAACAAAAAAGAAATAACAAAAGGGCGCATTCTAATCCGAGAATCGAGCTCAGGACCTATGGCACCCAAGCGATGCCACAGTTTAATCAATCCATTGAGCTGTCAGGTTTGAGATAAGGCATAAGCTGTAAATCCTTGTAAGTACCAATAGCTTGGTTCTTAGTGTAAATGCTTGGGTTTACAAGGTTTGAGATAAGACGCAAGTTATAAATGCTTGTAAGTTGGCACCAATACATTTCATATGGAAGTGTAACGGATTCTCAATGGTTTGGAACTAACTTAGCAGACTTGAGTAAATGGCATGACAAGTAAAAGTTGATAAGATTTTGGTAGAAAATGATGTTATTTTGTAATCTAATTGAGATAAAAGTGATCTTTTGGTGGAGAATTTTTCCTTGTTTTGACGAATTTGAAGTAGTACGTGTTTTCAGTAGAGAGATTAGAGTTTGATACATCCATCAGAATCAGGAAATTCTATTAACATCTTAAAGATGAACCAAAGTTCTGAACAAGGAAAAATTCAATTGAAAGAGAATGCATAATTTCAATACAGTAGGCCTTTCCCTTGCCCTTGCCCCCTTTAGTATCACTATGGGGGTTGTAGCTGACAAAACCCAATGATAGGCCGAGTTGCAGCTCGTTGTTTTGTATGATGGTTCACTCCTTTGTGTCCATACTGAAAAATATGGCATTTGTACCATGTCTGTGATCTATTTGCGATGTCTGTGTTTGTCAGACCTGTATACATCATCATCAAAATGGCATAGTTTTGGGGCTTAAATTGCCTTCTTCAAAATTAAATTTGCAACAAAAAATAAGAGCAGCAAAGAAAATGCCATCGAAGAAATCACAAAAGAAATAACTTCTAAAATGATCTGTCAACCTTCTAAGTTGATGCATCAACTTTAGCAAAGGTGCATGTATACTGCATGCTGCATATGTTCATGCACAAATTACACCAGAAAATCAATTCCTGAAAGCCTGCGGATTGAATACAAAATTGTAAACAGAACTAGTCATAAAAACCCAAGGTGACCAAACTTGTTCAAATGTTGGGATCCATTAAAACTCCATCTTAAACAAAATTGATACAAAACCCCCAAATTTTTAAAAATTGATACAAAACCCCAAATTTCAAAATTGGTTTCATCAAATTCTTTGGGGGTTTTTGTGTTACTTTTGTTTTGATGGGGTTTTTGTGTTACTTTTGTTTTGATGGGTTTTTTGTGGATGGATAATGACACCTTTGGGTTTATAACTCGCGGACTTAATTATAAAAGAAAAAAACCTACAGCAGCAAGGAAATTAATTCAAGATTGCTAGGACTATTTAGTCCATTTTCTCGATTATGGTGGGTTCAGCCTCAGCACAACTACCCTTGTTAACCAAGTTAACCAAGAGGAAAGTTTTTACATTGACAGTTTCATAGTACATTCTATAAGGACATAGTAATCTAGTATAGTTCATGACAGTCTTCTAGAAACATAAAATCGAGCGTGTTGCACATCCAAAGCATGAGTAATAAGGTTTGTAGGTCACACGTCGCTAAACGAAACTACAAATCAAGTCAGGTTGGCAAAATTCAGATGCATGCTTTCAGAGACATAAAAGATAAACCTATAATACACCATTGACTAACTGATAGCCTCCACAGGCTAAACAAACATCATCAAATTCATACACTAAGAGACTGAACTAAAAATGATATAAAAATCAACTTAGTAATGATATTGCTCAAGGATGTCTAGCTAAATCAACTTTGGATAGTTTCGGGTTCATTTTTTATTCAAGCTCTAAATCCACTCTCTAATTTAGTTGTTCATGTAAGGATAGCAGGCTGATCGAAAATAGCGGAGGAACCAGGGACTGAGTCGAGTTCTGAGGATCGGCGATTGACTCGATCATTTTCTTCATCATCTTTTTCTTTGATTTCTGTTCTCAGCGTCATTAATTCAGGTGAATTCTTACGAATACTATCTGAAAATGATTGGTGTTCAATATTATTGTTATAGATATATTTATTCTACATCAGATTATCTGTTTTAATTTTCATGGGACAAAATAAGAATCCAGAAATGGATTCTTTTGTAGTAAATCTAGACAAACCATATGAGGAAAATCCATCGGTAGACCTTACTAATGATACAGATGAAAGATGTGTGGCTTGGCAATTTTCTCTTATCGGTCGTCTTGATCTTCTTCATCTGAAATTTTCTGATGTTATTCAAAATTTGAAAAATCAATGGAAATTGAAAGGGCAATGTCAAATGATTCCATTAGGAAAAGGATTCTTTATTATCAAATTGGACAACAAAGAAGATAAGAACATGATTAAAGATGGAAGATGAGGAGTTTTTAATCATGTATTATGGTACAAAAATTGGATTCCTATTTTCGTCCTGAAAATCATAGAACATCATTAGCAGCAATTTGGGTTCATCTTCCAGGTCTCAGTTTGGAATACTGGGATGAGAAAACATTATTTACTATCTGCAGAGCTCTGGGAGATCCTGTTAAAGTTGATGAAGCAACTTTGAAGTTTGAGATTGGTTATTATGCAAGAGTTCTTGTTAACATTGATTTTGCAAAAAAAATCCTAGTAAACTATGGATTAAAAAAAAGTATGGGGGTTTTTATGCAGAATGTTATACTTACTAAGCCACCAAAATTCTGTGATAAATGCAAAATTATTGGTCATGTTCTCACAGAATGTAGGTTTCAAGCAGCTTCTAATGAAATTAAGATATCACAAGGAAATCATAGTTCTCCCAAGTCAAATGTTAGCATATTATCTCATAGAAAAGGTTTTAATAATTCATCTGAAGGGTCTACAACATCTGCAACTGGTAGCATATTATCTCATACAGCAGATGTCCATAAATCAAAAGGTATTGGAGAGCCTTTTGACATTTGTCAAACTCCAATTAATACAATTCATACTTCAATTTCTTCTATTCGGCAGGTAGTAAAGCCATTCATAATATCTACAAGAAGGTTTGGTTTATTACAGGAAGCAACTGATGAAGAAAACGATAAGAATATGCATGAAGAAACTGTTGTTCCAGCAAAAATTCTTCAAGTGGTTGAGGACAATGCTTTAGAACACAGTGTGGTTAAATATATTAATGACAAAGATGGATCAATCTCAGAGGAGCAAATACCTTCAACTTCTTGGTCTAGAGTAATTCAAAAACCAGCAGCAAAGCAAGTACCTCCTTCTGGTGATCAGCAAAATCATGTAATAGACAAGGTAACATCTCAGCCAGTTGCTGGTAAATATAATTTTAGGAAAAATAATGCAAAGGGAGGTACTAAAGGCCTCCAATCTTTGCAATGAAAGTTCTATTTTGGAATCTTAGCGGCCTTAGAAAAACTAGGGATCAAAATAAGTTGTGGACTTTAATTAATCAATTTAAACCTTCTTTAGTTTTTATAGCTGAACCCAAAGTAGTTTGCAGTCCTTCCTTTTGTAGTAAACTGAATTTGCCTGGAACGGAAAATAAAGTGATTTATAATTCAGTTTCTAATAAAAAAGGGAATATTTGGTTATTTTGGAACAAGACTTTACCAGAACCAAAATTAGTTTCCATGTCTAGCCAAATGATCACAATGGAAATAGGTGGAGTTCTAGTATCTGCTATTCATGCTCATGTAGGGGTTGTTCAAAGAAGATTTCTATGGGCTGAGATGTAAAGTATTAGTGATCTGAATAAACCTTGGCTTGATATTGGTGATTTTAATTCTATTATCTCTCAAGATGAAAAAATTGGAGACAGGGAAGCAAATAGAAGATCAATGCAAGAATTTAATAACTGTCTTAATAACTGTGAATTGATACAAGCTCCTAAATCAGGTTTAATGCATTCTTGGTCCAATTGTCAACATGGGGATAGGAGAATTTTGTGTAATTTGGACAGAGCAGTTTATAATCATAAGTGGTTCCAAATGCATGAGAATTGGAGTTACAAAGTGGGGTTGAGGATTGCTTCTGATCATAGTCCCTTGTTAGGTGGTGGTGCAATTATTCCTAAACCTTCAAATGCATCCTTCAAGTTTCAGAAAATGTGGTTAACTCATCCAGGTTTTATGGATGTAGTATCTCAAAGTTGGGCTGAAAAATAGTAGGTGATCCTGCTTATGTATTTCAACAAAAATTAAAAAGATTGAAGAATATTTTAAGGCAATGGAATTGGTATGTTTTTGGTAATATCAATGTTAAAATCAAAGAAGCTGAAGAAGAAGTTCAGAAAGCAATGATCATATCTGATCAGAATCCTCATGATATTGAATCTCTAGATAATCTTGTTGCTCCTGGAAATGATTACAATAGTAAAGAAGTCCAGCTAAATACCATGCTCAAGCAAAACGCTAGAATTAAATGGGTTAAAGAAGGTTCTGCTAATATAAAGTTCTTTCATACAAATTTAAATATTAGGCAATCAAAAAATCTTATAAGTGAACTGGAGGACTCTAATGGAAACGTAGTATCAGATCAGAAAATCATTGTAGAAACTCTAGTGCAACACTTCAAGAAAAAATTTCAATTTCAAATCTGAAGATGCCGAGTCTTTACTGGAAGAAATTCCAAAAATAATTACAGATGAGGATCAACAAATGCTGGATGTTTTACCTGAGGCAGAGGAAATAAAATCTACAAATTTCAGTATGGATCCTGATGGTTCACCGGGCCCTGATGGCTTCTCTAGTTGTTTCTATAGAGCATGCTGGAAGATTATACAGTATGATGTAGTGCAAGTTGTGCAGTTTTGTTGGAGGAGGAAATTTATTCCAAAAGGCCGTGATTCAAATTTTCTTATTCGTTTGCCTAAAACAGAAGGTGCAAAAACTCCCAATCAATTTAGACCAATTGGTCTGAGTAGTGTGAGTTTCAAGATTTTTACAAAGATCATAAATACAAGAATGAGTTCTCTTATACAAAAACTGACAACACCTCAGCAAGTTGCCTACATCAAGGGAAGAAGCATTCAAGAATATATAATTTTAGCTTCTGAAATGGTCAATGACATGAAGAAAAAGACAAGGGGTGGAAATGTAGGATTAAAACTAGATATATCTCAAGCTTATGACTCTGTAAGTTGGGATTTCTTATTTCAAGTACTAGGCAAGTATGGTTTCTCTAATTCCTGGTGTCATTGGTTAAGAGTTTTATTTGAATCAGCCAGATTATCTGTAATGGTAAATGGAGGGCCTCATGGATTCTTTTATGTATGAAGGGGTCTAAGGCAAGGTGACCCCTTATCACCAACTCTATTTGTTATTATGAAGGATGTTCTAAGTAGAAGCATTCATAAGAAGGTGGCAGAAGGATTGATTATTCCAATGGTAGTTAGGAAAGGCATTCATCCAACACATTTTTTTTTGCAGATGATTTTTTTCTCTTCTGTAATGGAGCCAAGAAAAGTATCACTAATCTCATGAAGTTATTGGATTATTACCAAAGAGGTTCAGGTCAAATCATAAATAAAACTAAAAGTAAGCTTTTTATTGATGGTACTTCTACTATAAGGAAAAATCAGATTAATGAAATTCTGCAGATGGAGCTCAGTACCTTCCCTGACAAGTACTTAGGAGTTATCTTATCTCCTGGCAGAGTTAAAGTATCTACAGTGTGTCCTATGGTAGAGTTAATACAGAGAAAGCTTGCATTTCAGGACAGGTTGGTTCTCATAAAATCTGTATTATTCGGTATCCCAATTTATAATATGGCTGTGTACAAGTGGCCTGCATCAATAGTTAAGTTATGTGAAAAAGTGATAAGGAATTTCCTCTGGTCTGGTGATGGAGATGTGAGGAAGTATACAATTCTAGCTTGGAGAAAGGTATGCACTCTTTATAGTGAAGGTGGCTTAGGAATACAAAGGCTTGAAATTATCAACAGAGCTATGTTAATGAAAATGATGTGGAGAATTATAAATTCTGAGGATGAATGGTCCTTATTCATTAAAGCTAAGTACTTAAATAAACATGGAAATGGAATGAAAACTGGAAACTTTCTTCAATTTGGCATGGACTGAAGTGGGCTTGGGAGGCATTTAAAGAAAATATTAGATGGTGTATTGGAAATGGGCAGAAGGTCAACGTATGGCATGACAACTGGATTGGTGAAGCTCCTTTAAATGGAAATCTTAATAGTAATACTTATGCTAAAGCCAATGAGCATCTAAAAGTAGCAGACTTTATTCAAAATGGCAGGTGGTGCATACCTACTGAAATTCAACCAATCATCAGTTCCTTGTGTTTACCAGATATAGGGGGAGGGAAGGACTCATTGGTGTGGACTGGTGAAATGTCTGGTAAGTTCACAACATCTTCTACAATGGAATTGCTAAGACATAAAGAACCAAAACTATATTGTGCATCTCATATATGGAATACATTTATCCATCCAAGTATATCAAGTAATGTATGGAAAATTCTTCAAGGCATTTATGTAGATGATACTGTCATGCTTGGAAATGGTTATGAACTTGCTTCAAGATGTTGCATATGCATGAAAAACCAATATAGTATACAACATCTTATTTGGGAATGTCAATTCAGCATTCAAATCTGGGCATGGGTGTGTGATGTTGATAGACACATTTTTGTGTTAAATTGTACTCAATGTCTCTATTGTTAGTGCTCGATTTTTGTACTAATTTTGATGCTTTGTGTGTTTGTAGGTGTTTTTGGAGAAATGCACTTGTGTGGAAAAAGTTGATCAAAAGTGCTATTTGGACTCCCGAAGAAAAATACTAAAAAGGGACCCTCAATTTGGATAAGGGGCACCTCAGTTGGGCACCTGCTATTCGCACCCCCAGTTTGGTTAGGGGGACACCATCTTCAACATTTCAAAAATTCGTTTTTGAGGGAAAATTTTATTCTCAACTGTGTAACTTTCGATCGATTCTTGAAGGAGTTCTGGGTAGACTAAAGGGCTGAAACTTAATGGGTAGTTGTGATATGTCCTAACAAAGCTAGTATGGGTGTTTGTTTCGATAAAATTTGTCTGGATAACTTGGTTTAACCCAAACAGGGAGTTGGAGGAAAAACATGAGCTTACACGAGTTGTGGTGAATCTAAACGTGTACTGTACGTGTTTGGAAGCCTTAATCAACACTTTGGAACGTGAAGAAGATTTATAAGGAATTTAATCCAGCTGCAGATGCGTAAAAATCAAAATCATTGATAAAAAAAGAAAGAAAATATCCCGAGTAAAAGAAGATTATTTGGGATTAATGGAGGAGATTCAACGCGTGTTTTTTCTTTATATAGATTCCCTGAGAGTCCTAGAGAGGGTGTCGAGAGTCTGGGGGCTGAGGAGAGCCAGAGAAGAAGAAATTCGAGTTTTCCCAAACTCGGTTTCTGTTGTTGCTGCTGCTGCACCAAAAACACGAAGATCATAAGACCCACACAGAGCAGTCTTATTTTGCTACAGTTTCAGCGACTGTCGCCCGACAGTCTTATTTGTTACAATGACAGTCTTATTTGTTAATGTCGCAGGACAGTCTTATTTGCCGAGGGTCGTAGTTCTCTGGTTTGTAACAAATATAATTGTTACAAACCCGGTTTTGAATTGTTTCTCGCTTTTCATCATTTGTAAACACCCTTTGAGCAATAATAATGATTTTTGAGCGTGTTTCCAACATGATGAGCGGCTAATTCTCCCACAACCAAGGCAATGAGGAAGCTATTACGCATGAATGATTGGTAACTATTTTATTTTCTCTAATATTTAATTATAATTCACTCAATCACTGCTTTTGCAGAGTTTTAAATTGTTTGCGTAATTTTCCTAATCAGTTGTGATTCAATTAGATAGGTTATGCTTTGTTTAGATAATCTATGCTTAAGGGATACAATTGATGTTTGAGAATTTGCTTGATTATTAGTGAGTTAAGATATAAAGGACTTAAAAGATAATTAGTGTTTTGGATTATTTACCATCATTAATTCATGTGTAATAGTGGAATCAATGTCTTGGTTGTTTTCTCATACCTCTCGCCCACTTTGTTAATATTTTTGTATATAATTTTATTAAATCTTTAAATTTAATCTTCACAAGTCCGAGAGTTTGAACCTCATTACTATAACATCATTCAAAAATATAATCATTTTGGCCCCGCCGACGCGGATTTGTGCTTAGGTAGAAGTTTAGTTTTTTTTTATTTCATTTGTTCTTTTTACGTTTCTTTGGGTGTGTCTTTGTATTACAGGTTTGAAGTTGGATACTAAAGACTTGGAATCAAATCTTAAAGCCAAAAGAGAAGGAAAAAGACAAAGCAAAAAAAAAGAGAGAAAGAAAAATTAAAAAAAACAAGAGAGATTTTTTTTTTATAGAGACCTTCCATTTTTTGTAATTATTATTTTTTTTATTTCTTTTCTTTTACACTTTATTTGGACTTTGGACTTGGACAATTATTTTCTTTTAAACCCTAAGGAAGGGTACATTAAATATAAAACTGTTTGCAGGGAAGAACGACGATTACAATATCGTCTCGCCCCCTCGGGTTCGCACATGACATAGGAGTCGTGGCCCAAGTCGACTTCAACGGTTCTGCGCCCGTCTGGTACGGGAGGTAAGCTTTCGAAACACCCGCGAATCCCCTGTCAGCGGGTTTATTGTATGCCTTAAGGTGAATATATGCTGAGGATTTGAATACGGTTGCTTTAATTTCCTAGTAAAGGGCAAAGACTGGCCATACAAGATAAAGGTTCGGATTTCATCACCGTTCTCTTCTTGCCCGCCTTAGGAAAAAAAAACCAAACGCGAACCTAAACCTAAAATTTGGAATAGAACAAGACCTATAGGGTAACGAGCTTAATAGGAAAGTCGTTCGAAAAATATTGGTTACTCTTTTGAGCATACTTCGAAGTTCATGATGGTTTCTGTGAGTTGAATGCGTGACTGTGCCGCCTTGGAATGCGGTGAGGCCTTGGATATCAAAGCTCTACGCAGCTTCCCTCGTCTCAATTCAACTTACTTAAACTCGGATTGATTCCAGAGAGGTTTGCTCAGATTGTAACGAATTCCTTTTCGAAAGATTAGAAGCTGGTCTAGAAACAATCTAAGTGGAGCCTTCATGCTTGTTATTTGCTAGATTTTATAGGTTTGATTTGGTCGATTCAGCCTTGTTTGTGATTGTGTAGAATTCCCTTGCAATTAAGAATGTCGAACTGGTATGATAGAAGCCAATACAATGATTATCGACCTGAATTTGAATATGGACATCATCCTTTTTATGACCATGTTGGGAATAGTGGTTGGGAACGCCATCCTTTGGAAGGATATGGGTCATACCCTGGTGAGCCCAATTACTATCCACACATGCATCAGTCTTACGAGCAAGAAGATTATAGTACTAGGTCTTCATCTCTAGAGGATACAATCAAACTATTGAAAAGTAGTCCTTTTTATGATCCCTTTGTTCCTATTCCTCCTTTAGAAGAGTCCCTCAGGAAGTTAGCTGATTCGACGCGTAAGTTAGCTGAGATGAATAATATAATTATAGTCAAAAGAACTACAATAATGAGTGAACCTTCTTTAGAAGACCACCTCAAGCGGATAGCTGAGACGAATGAAAGAATTGCTCGAAATTACTTGAATTTCCAATATAGTGTATCCAATAATACCCTTGAGAATGAAGATAGTTATTTACATAATCAAGATAACAAGGTTAGAATTGGTAGCACTACTTGTTTTGATGAGGTTCGATCTTTTTCATGTTATTATGATGAGGATAGTGTTGATGGAGAATCATACTTATGTAGGAATAGTGATCAGGAAATGGGTACTCCAATTGAGCTTTACAATGATAATATTATTTCTATTTCAAATCCAAATAATTTTAATAATTATTCACCTATTCAAAAGGACGAGGATTTGACTAGAGATACCCTCGTTTTAGACGATGTAGTATTTCCTGTTTACAAAGCCGATAATGATTTAGAGGAACGAGTTTATTCTGAGAATAATGTTTTAGAGTCTAGCGATTTAGAAACAATAGTCTTAGACGAAGAAGATGAACTCGTAGAGATTTTAAATATGAGTGAGGATGCATCACCTGAGTATAACCTAACAGAAGCAATTGACCATTTTCAGGATTCCGATGATCTAGAAATTAGGGAAATTGTAGTTAGTCTACCTAGAGACACCCAAAACTCTAAGTTTGGGGGTGATTATCATTCTCCCTGTGATTTACCTTTAACTCTTAGAAAGTTCCCTCGTGTAGGGATTGACATTTGTGCCTCAACCATCGTACAAGATTATCTCCATACACGTTTTCCCGAACCTAATAATGTCCATAAATAAGTTCAGTCATTAGAAACCCATCCTATGGTTGATGTGGTTTGCCCAGGATATGATACCCTTATTGACTTTGTTTTCCCACCAAATAGTTTTCTTCCAAATGTGGGAACGTTTATATTTCAAATGTGTCGAATATTTAGTTGTGAGACTAAACCTAAATGCTTTAGGAAATTAGAATCAACACATTTTCTTAAGAATGACTACTACCCTCACTGTGGTCAATTTTGTAAGTCAAACATGATTGACTTAGAGGATCCTCAATTGTTTAGGTTATTATTATGTGCTTATAAATTTTTATTTGAGTTTTTACAGAATCTAGGACCTAATAATTCGCATCTCACTTTTGAGGAGTTGCAGCCTAAAGATATATATTTAGACCCTTTTATAGAACCTGAACCTGAACCACAATTAGATGCAGTTGTCTTAATCAGGAAACTAGGTAAGGGCATGCTAGTCTTGTTCATTTTCTTGGTTTACTGCAGTTTCCCTTGCAAGTATAACGACAAAAAAAAAAAAAAAAACAACTACATAAGTGAATAAGTATAAGCTCTCCCCATAAGCCAGGGAGTAAGGAGCGTGGCCCTCCCACAAGCTAGCCAGGGAGACAATGATTCACCTAAGAGTTGAAAAATAATTCTGGAATCTGGTTGAGATGATTTTGTATCTCAAGTAACTAGGATTATGACATATTATATATTCTGTGGATGATAATGACTGAATGCAAGTTGACCCTGCATGCTTACTGAGATATTATAACTCCATGGGTAATCAACATGATTAATGTTCAACAACCTGTGGTTTTCATTAAAATTTAACCAATAAAGAGAAAACCCAACTTCAATTATCATCTAAATGATTGAATTCAATCAATAATAATCATTAAACTCAACAAGTTTATCCTATGATTGAGAAGAAAACCCAAATTTTGAAACATAAACCCTAATTTGCAATTTCTGATTTCAAAACCCTAATAAATTCTAATTTCATAGAAATTCATACAAATGCATACAAATTCATCACTCTATATCATCAAATTCTATCAACAAACAAACAGAACCGTAATACTAGATAACTTTCTACACAGAGAGAAGAGAAAGATTGGTACCAACATAATTTAGGGTGTAACTTAATCCGTTACACCCTCAATCTTTCCCGCCAAGTTTAACAAATTGCCGTAGAAGAAGATGACCAACTCCTGCTGCTAACACGAAAAAATAGAAGAGAAAGATTCTAGCAGAGATTCAGTGGAGAGAGGGTGAGAACTAAGAAGAGAAGAAAAAACGAAATGACTAATGAGTTCTCGAGTCCTCGATTAGTGGAGTCAAATAAAATAAGGGTATGAGAAAATTACAAGTACGTCCTAAACAAACGGATACAACCTAATCCGATTCCGATATGTTAAGTAAGAAATTTCCGATAACATATCATATCCGATATCCGATAAAACAGATAAAACCCTATAGGATCTCGAATAATCGGAAACGTATTCCGGATATCAGAAAGATATTGACAGGCCTAATTATGAAAATCGAATTTGTGCTTTAATGAATATTTTGAGAATATTTTCGGTTTTGGAAATTCCTTGGTGTCCAAACATCCTTGTCTATGAATACTTGAAGTTTTACTTTCTAGCAAACTAATCCTTCGTAACAAAAGACTTCCTCTTTTGTTGTTGTTCCTGGTGTAGCCGCCTATTCGGAGAGGAGAGTAACCTAATTACGCGAAATCTCTTACGCCCGCTTAGTTTAAAGTCTTCTTTGGGATTGAGAAGCTCTAGCGTGTACCGTTGGTTGGAAACTAGATAATTACGGTTTATCTTTTATTTCCACTGATTTGATTGACTAGCGGTGGTTGAAATCTAATTGCACCTAGTTTGTTTATTCTTGAGAATATTCTCTTCTGATATAAGATTCACTCAAACTAGTTCAGAGTTTCGACAAGAATCTTTAGACTGTTGTGAGTTCTAAAGACGATCTTGTGATAATCCATTGTTAACAGACTCCGTTCTGTGCGTGATTGATCACAAGAGATTTCAAGAGATTGTGTGCAGGTTTTTATTGAAGATTTAAGAAGATTTGAAGACAAAGAAGATACTGAAGATCTGACCTGGGTTTTATAATCTTTGGTGTGCACAATACAGGTTTTGGTAAAAGAGGATCCAATTAATAATCGGTTTATCCTTGTGGTATATTGGATTGATTAATTGAGTAGATCGGCATCAACACAATTCTTTGGATTAAGAGTGTTGTTGGCTTAATCTTAAATGATTACTTCGGTAATTAAACATAAGATAGATCTAAGGACATGACGAAGGAGTTTATGTTAAGATAAACGGAAGAGCCTTTGTCCGACTCATATCACTTGGTTGAAGAGAGTTGATACCAAACAAATTTGTTGTTCCTTTACTGTTTGGAATACGAACCAAAGGAATTGTTCCAAGTACGTGACTTATTTATAAGTTGGAGGCGTGGGAATACAGACGGAACTAGGTGAACTATAGGTTTAGTTGCTTGGTCTCAACTATACGAAGTTGGTGTAATTTTGTGTAGCAGCTTAATCCTGAGAGTATTCAACTCGGGACAAGGTCCCTAGGTTTTTCTGCATTTGCGGTTTCCTCGTTAACAAAATCTTGTTGTGTCATTTACTTTTATTTTCCGCATTATAATTGTTTTATTATAATTAAAGTAATCACACGAACGTTAATTCCTATTTACTTGATAAGCAATCACAAATAACAATCAAATGGAGCTGTAGTTGTAAAAATAAATATCATTCTGAAGTGAAAGTCATGTTGAAACCAATAGAAAAAATAAAAATTAACAGGATATGCATAGTCTCTCGGAAATTTTTAACTCTTGCAGTTGGGACGGTGAACCTATGGTGGGAAATAGTACTTCACTCCTAAATCAAAATTAATAAAACAACCGGGCAGCAAACACATACTACTACACTGGAGTGTCATTTCTAAAAATAAAACATGCAGTACAATAGTCCTACCTACATATGTAGCCACCGACAGAATTTAAGTAAGAAATTCATTACTTGTAACACCACGATGGTTGCACCTAACTAATCACCTGAAACAGCAAATACACCTAACTAACACCACAGATCTCGTCAAAATCTTAAATGAAAAAAAAAAGGCACATAAACGACCCAGAGGAGAGGAGCATTCACAAGAATGAATCACATTCATAAAACCCAACAAACAACCTCATACGCTCGTACTTGCAAGTATAACGACAAAAAAAAAAAAAAAAACAACTACATAAGTGAATAAGTATAAGCTCTCCCCATAAGCCAGGGAGTAAGGAGCGTGGCCCTCCCACAAGCTAGCCAGGGAGACAATGATTCACCTAAGAGTTGAAAAATAATTCTGGAATCTGGTTGAGATGATTTTGTATCTCAAGTAACTAGGATTATGACATATTATATATTCTGTGGATGATAATGACTGAATGCAAGTTGACCCTGCATGCTTACTGAGATATTATAACTCCATGGGTAATCAACATGATTAATGTTCAACAACCTGTGGTTTTCATTAAAATTTAACCAATAAAGAGAAAACCCAACTTCAATTATCATCTAAATGATTGAATTCAATCAATAATAATCATTAAACTCAACAAGTTTATCCTATGATTGAGAAGAAAACCCAAATTTTGAAACATAAACCCTAATTTGCAATTTCTGATTTCAAAACCCTAATAAATTCTAATTTCATAGAAATTCATACAAATTCATCACACTATATCATCAAATTCTATCAACAAACAAACAGAACCGCAATACTAGATAACTTTCTACACAAAGAGAAGAGAAAGATTGGTACCAACATAATTTAGGGTATAGCTTAATCCGTTACACCCTCAATCTTTCCCGCCAAGTTTAACAAATTGCCGTAGAAGAAGATGACCAACTCTTGCTGCTAACACGAAAAAATAGAAGAGAAAGATTCTAGCAGAGATTCAATGGACAGAGGGTGAGAAATGAGAAGAGAAGAAAAAAAGAAAAAACGAAATGACTAATGAGTTCTCGAGTCCTCGATTAGTGGAGTCAAATAAAATAAGGGTATGAGAAAATTACAAGTACGTCCTAAACAAACGGATACAGCCTAATCCGATTCCAATATGTTAAGGAAGAAATTTCCGATAACATATCATATCCGATATCCGATAAAACAGATAAAATCCTATAGGATCTCGAATAACCGGAAACGTATTCCGGATATCAGAAAGATATTGACAGGCCTAATTATGAAAATCGAATTTGTGCTTTAATGAATATCTTGAGAATATTTTCGGTTTTGGAAACTCCTTGGTGTCCAAACTTCCTTGTCTATGAATACTTGAAGTTTTCCTTTCTAGCAAACTAATCCTTCGTAACAAAAGACTTCCTCTTATGTTGTTGTTACTTGTGTAGCCGCCTATTCGGAGAGGAGAGTAACCTAATTACGCGAAATCTCTTACGGCCGCTTAGTTTAAAGTCTTCTTTGGGATTGAGAAGCTCTAGCGTGTACCGTTGGTTGGAAACTAGATAATTACGGTTTATCTTTTATTTCCACTGATTTGATTGACTAGCGGTGGTTGAAATCTAATTGCACCTAGTTTGTTTATTCTTGAGAATCTTCTCTTCTGATATAAGATTCACTCAAACTAGTTCAGAGTTTCGACAAGAATCTTTAGACTGTTGTGAGTTCTAAAGACGATCTTGTGATAATCCATTGTTAACAGACTCCGTTCTGTGCGTGATTGATCACAAGAGATTTCAAGAGATTGTGTGCAGGTTTTTATTGAAGATTTAAGAAGATTTGAAGACAAAGAAGATACTGAAGATCTGACCTGGGTTCTATAATCTTTGTTGTGCACAATACATGTTTTGGTAAAAGAGGATCCAATTAATAATCGGTTTATCCTTATGGTAGATTGGATTGATTAATTGAGTAGATCGGCATCAACACAATTCTTTGGATTAAGAGTGTTGTTGGCTTAATCTTAAACGATTACTTCGGTAATTAAACATAAGATAGATCTAAGGACATGACGAAGGAGTTTATGTTAAGATAAACGGAAGATCCTTTGTCCAACTCATATCACTTGGTTGAAGAGAGTTGATACCAAACAGATTTGTTGTTCCTTTACTATTTGGAATACGAACCAAAGGAATTTTTCGAAGTACGTGACTTATATATAAGTTGGAGGCGTGGGAATACAGACGGAACTAGGTGAACTATAGGTTTAGTTGCTTGGTCTCAACTATACGAAGTTGGTGTAATTTTGTGTAGCAGCTTAATCCTGAGAGTATTCAATTCTGGACAAGGTCCCGAGGTTTTTCTGCATTTGCGGTTTCCTCGTTAACAAAATCTTGTTGTGTCATTTAATTTTATTTTCCGCATTATAATTGTTTTAGTATAATTAATGTAAATTACACAAACGTTAATTCCTATTTACTTGATAAGAAATCCTATTGTGTTTGGTTAAATCCGAACCTTTGTATCAAGTAAATATACTTTGTTGTTGTATTATCTCGATCTCGTATCCATAGACGATCACACAAAGTGTGAACCGATTAGTTGTATTTTCTCGACTCTGTCCATAGACAATCACTTTCGGAGAAAGGACTTATAGGTAGGAAAAGTTTTAGCTTGAGGTATATTTGGGTACCCTCGCCTTTTCACTAAGGTTTTATTATATCCCGAGTTACTTTTCGCCGAATATAAAGTTGTAAGCAAAGCATTTAAGATTGAATAGTTTTGCAATTAAGTCTAAGATTTGGTTTTTTCCAATACCGACTACCTTTGGGTTGTGTCCTTAAGAGCTGTAAAATATGTACAAACCGAGTGCCGATTTGTTTTACGAGTTCTTGGAAGTGACTCCTCCTATTTAGTTACAAGATTTTCAATTAAAAGTTTGTTGCATTCAAAGTTAAAATAAAAAAACAATTTATTTTAAATTGGTTATCTGGACACCAAAAAGCCTCCATCACTCAATTTAACACAAACCTCCATCGTCTAGGGTTTTGTCTTCAAATTATATTATACTGGTATGCTGATTGATGATGTGACCATGACATATTCAGTAGTAATTAATTGACAATTTTTATTGTGAGCTAGAGAATCTTCAAAAAATCTTTTCCAGTTTCTCCACATTTTCAATCTACTTTTTCGTTAAACATTTTGAAAAATTGAACATTACTAAAATCCGTTGTTCAAAATAGCGAGACTTCTGCATATGATACACATGTGTTTTTTGTGCCGATACATGATTTGTGTTTTCTTCCCATTTACAAGATAATCGGAAAATATTTTGTGGGTATCACAAAAGAAAAATATAATACTTTGGAAGGAATTCTGAAACAATAATTCTGTATGGACCGTGAATATGAACCACATGAATAATGTTCACACACAATGAGTGAGCCCCTCCCTCTAATGAAAACAGGAGGGTCCTATTTTTAATTTTTGGTTGTCAGTGTTAGATTTTTATGTAATTCATTTTCAAGGTTCATAAATATTTTTGATTCTGATATTCATCTTTTATTTTATTTGGTTAATGACTTGACTGTTTCTTTCTTCACTGCGTCATGTGCCTTATTGTTTTTTTTCTTTCTTTTTGACAGGATTATGTGCCTTATTGTTGTACAAACCATAATCCTTGAAGAACCACATAATGATTTACTTTGGATCTTTTCACAATGTAAATTTGGATTTATGTTTTTTTTTTCGAGTAAATAAGATTGAATTTTTAGCTACAAATCAAAATCATTGTCATTTAACAATTAGAGTATTATTTCTTCTTACATTGATTTTCGAACAAGTTGTTAGTGAACTCCTTTTCTATCTCCCAATGACATCTTCCCTTGTAGCTAGAACATTCTTTGCACTAAAATTGAATTTTAATTTGGATTACATTCGACTCATGAACGATTTGGCCTATGGTCCCAAATGGACAAAGGCTTTTTTCCGAAAGATTATTATTATATATATAAAAATATTCTAATTCCTGATCAAAAAAATTATTAATTACATTTTCTTTTAAGTTTTCCCAACTGAAAATTAAGAAATTCCTCAAAAATTGGCTGTCCTGATATAAGAATAGAAAATTTTACATTAAAACTATGACCTGAACAACCATGAAACTTACTACCATATATCAAAAAGCGATAGTTGTTTTTCGTGGACTTTTTATTTTTTTCATTTGCCTACTTCTTGCATATGCATCGTTTCTATGAGGTAAGTATGAGAGCCACTGGACAATAGAGTGAAAATTTGACAAACTAAAGAAATAAATACAAATTAAATAAATTTTTTTTGAAAAGAATAAAAATATTCAAGCGGATAACGGTAATTGTCAGAATCAAATTAAATTACACAGCAGAAAACTGACATATTTAACAAAATATAAAATTCTTTCGAAATACCAAATTCCTACAAAGCTAGAGTCACGATGTTTCGTTCATGTAAAATTCTTTTAATTTATTGTATGCGACCTAAAAAAAAATTTGAGCGGAAAATTAAGCCAATTCTTCAGCTAGCTAGGTAATTCTTAATTTCTTTTGTATTTCAATTTCCTTTAACATCTCAAGTGTTTTCACCTGAGTATAATTTTGAAATCAGTATTAAAGAATGATAAGTTTTAAAACATAACATTTGTTATATTTGCTTTTTATTTTCCATTTCTTTATTTTCTTATTTATTCGAGACACGCATTTTATAATTCGGAGCTCAAATAAAACATTTCTTTTAAAATGATCAGTTTGTTAAATCACAACACGACTATTTGCCATGTATAACTCATTCCTAAGCATGAAAATAATCGACTTGAAATGGTTTAGCCAAGAATAGTGGTCAATTTTTTGTTTCTAGTTCCTCTGAACCTCCACATTCGAAATTGCATGCATTCCAATTAATCGATTAAGCTCATTGAATGGGACACTCAACTCCTTGTTTGTTAAAAACCAATGTCAATATTAATGGTACTATATATATATATAAATTAATCTAAAAATTTAGGATGATCACGTATATACATTCTATTTCTTACTTAAAGAGAAAGGGAGCGGAAGAAATACATAAGAAACTATGCAAAAATAAAATAAAATAGAAACTTTGAAACGAAATGAATGATAACCACAACCGTGTAACAAAACATAATGCCAATATTTACTTTTTTGGGGCCCAAAATCCAAATAATTCTTAATAAAAATCATTGTTGTCTGGGAAATCACATTGATAAATTATTAAACCATATTAGTAATGGAAAGAGAAATAATTGTTAATTGGATATAATTACCATCTTGTTTGGTCAATGGAGATGTCAAAACTGGACCACTTTCTTTAAACCCTCTCTCACAATCAGCTGAAGCATCCATGGCAACACTCATTGCTATGCTAACACTTTTATATTCTTTAGTTTTAAAATAAGCAATAACATTTTGAATATAAAGAGGAGCTTCTGGGTAAACATCTAAACACAGTCTTATTACCGGTTCTTATTTTCTGTCTTTTAGTATTTGATCAACATAAGTATAAATAGATATTGTATTTTCTAGACATATTTGCATCGATATTAGCCCAAGTCCCAAAAGATCAACATCTTTAATATTTGCGGGTTTGCTGAAAGAGATGCAACACAAAAATCATACTTAAGATGTCGATCATCAGTTGATGCATCTTTACAGAAATCACTGATTTGATTAACATTTACACCATGAAAGTAGAGAATAAGAACAACAATAAGAATTGAAGAGAATGAGTGACACCCAGGCCAACCAACTCGTCCAAATATGTTGGCACCTGGTCCGTAATTTTCAAACTCATCGTAATACAACTTGTTTAGTGGTCAACTTTCCTTCCACGGTTGCCACCCTTTTGGATCAATACAATCTTCGACGTACGAGTCCATGATAACAATTCTTTGATCGTATTAGGGTTTAAATTATCTTGTATTTTGATGTTTCTTTTATTCTTGTAAGCTATCATGTGATCAAAATTTTGATTTGAATAAATTGAGATATGTTGATTGACCAATATATATATACAATATAATATTTTATATAATATATAAAATTATATGTTACAAATTCCAAAAAAATGTTGTTAAGAAGTGGTACGTGAATATAATGATTTCAGAAGGATTTACCTATTTCCTATCCCCATTTTCCCTAATTCCCATCCAACCACATAAACCAGATTTTGTATAACTCTTTTTAAATTAGGTAAACAAAACTCACCCTCTTATTTTCCCTAATTAATGATGAGATCGGGTTTGAAGGTTGGATTGCTAGAATTATATTTATTGATGCTCAAAATAGAGAGTGCGTGGAAAGATTAAATTGATTATAATGAGAACCCAATCATATGTTCCCTTACCATCTCGTCTTAATTCATAAAAAATTTTTGCGTCGGATCAATAGGAAAATCAAGTAAAGAAAGTACAAGTTAATTATCGATTCCATGGCCGATATTAGTTATTAGTTGTCGTTCTATTCGATTTTGGCATAAAACCAACAGTGGATCATTCGGCAAAAAAAACAAAGGTGCTCGTAGTTCTGATAGTGATATATAAGGCATTGGTGTGGGGTTGGCATAAGATCAGAGCAGTGGTGATTATTAGATTTAAAAATTGGCTTCCAGTTCCTTTGAATATGGTGCCTAGAATCATTAGATTGATTGGACATGAAAGTATGCATAAATGTTGAGCAATCGTGGGGAAAAAAAATACTAATAGAAAATTCACAATTCTCGAAAACCGGTTAGGGATTTGTGTTGTATAAGATTCCAGACAGAAGGGAAGAACGACTGTGGATGATGATTAAAGTCGCACATCAAATATACGGGTGAGTTTTGTTTACCCAAATTAAAAGAAGTTATACAAAATCTGGATTGTATGAGTGGGATGGGATTTAGGGAAAGCAAGGATGGGAAATGGGTGAAACCTTTCAAAAATATTCTTAACTGAATGTAAGAAAAATGATAATAGTGTGGTGGTGCCTAATACAATTGTCGTAAGTGATGTGACTAACCTAGATCTTGACATATGTCCTCAGAAGTCTTCTTAGTTTACTCCAACATCTTAATATCGCCTCAAAAATTTTCTTACTTTACTCAACCATAATCATCGATAAAAAGAGGTTGTGAAACATAATACATATGGTTCATATCTATCCTATTTATACGTCCTTCAAAAACACTAATACAACTTTTGTTAACACATTTTAAAAATGCGCTCAACTGTTGGAAAATTAAACAATTCTCATATGAATGGAAACCTCTATTTTGGTATATAGTAGAGTTGAGTTTTGAAGTTAATTTGATTTGTCCCAATTAAGTTTATGGTACAATATAATTTTCAATTTGGAAACCAATAAAAAACATATCTGAAAACATGAAAGGATGTAACCATTCATACGAAACCCTTGAAATGTCTCCGTACTCTCCATGAAGCATCCTGAAGTAACATGAAAAATTATCCCAAAATTTATAATTTTTCTCTCTCCGTATTTTGTTACTAATCCCTTAGTATATCCGACTTCATTTGGTGTTGGTTGTTAGGCCATCCTATCCAACTTTCAGCCATCAAAATACGTTTTAGGCATGGATGATTTAATATTGAATCAGATCAATATCATGAATAACAATATCTGAGCTTTCAGATCGACTCATCTTACAAAAAACATGATCAACCTTAAATGGTTGATCACCTTGAATAGACATTGTCCATTACTATATCTATAGTCCAATGGGAGAACGATAATAACATTAAGTAATATCTACTGAATCTTTTCTTGCATAAAGTTCAACAAAATAAATCCATCTTGTTAGGCACAAAACGAAAACTTTCCAGATTAAAGATTGTAGTTCCAAATTCCGTTATCATTATTATTATTTTGAACATAATTAAGAGTTATTTGTTCAAAAGAATCAAAACAGAAAATGAAATAACCAAGATAAAGTAATAGTCGTCGACAATTGAGCCTAGAATCCAAATTGCGGCTTTCCGATATTATCAACGACGATTACAACCATTTATGGGCAAAAGAAAAAAAGAAACAGTATAAGATTTATCAAAAAATGGAAAATTCGTTATCAAGTGTTTAAATGGACATCACAGTACTCTTATTGTCTGTTTGAGCACACAGAGAAGTAGTTTTTTGACTTATGAAAATGAAAAAATCAGAAGTTAAGTTATGAACAATATTGATTTCTATTTCTGGTATCCAAACAACCTCCTAGCAAAATGTATGCTTTGAATCTGCACTAGCAATTAAAAAGAGTTCAAATCAAATCTAACACTCTTACCCCGCCATTTCTACCAAATCTTTTTAATTTTTATTGACAAAAATAAACTCAATCTGTGTTACCATTAATCTAAAGTAACTCTTCACAAAAAACACTCTTACCTCGTCATTTCTACCAAATCTTTTTAACTTTTATTGGTAAAAATAAATTCAATTTGTGTTACCATTAATCTAAAGTAGCTCTTCACAGAAAATGGGCAACAACAGAAATACTTCTATTTCTTTCACAGTCGTTGATGTTTTTCAAAAATTGATAAGAGCAAATCAACCAACACAAGAACAATTTCTTTCAATAATTTTTTTTAAGTCAATGTCGGTCAAACATGAACATTTGTTTCAAATGTTGTAGCAATACACTTCTTTTGCTTTGTCGTTTCGGAGCCGTTATAACGACCTCCAATTTCATTAGAATTATAGATTTATGACGACTTTTTTAAATTTTCTCACCGCAGAAAACCCTCTGCACCTGGTTAAAGTATCCAGTAAAAGAACAAAAAGCACTGGATTGTTGGAAAATATATGGTAAATAACTGAAAACCTTGTAAAAGATTAGGAGAAAACACGTTTTACATTTTAGATAAAGAAAATTAAGATTACAGAAAATTATTATTTTGGTTGCAAAATGATACAACATAGAAACATTCACATTAAAATTTGTACAACAATCAATCACACCCCTTTTGGGTTATTCTCTTCAATTTATTTTAAACAGAGACTGCAGGCATGGCTTCCTTGATATTTTTCATTGCTGCTTGCAAGGTTGATAGGGATGCCGCATAAGACATTCGTACGCACTTGTCATCACCAAATGATCTCCTGGAACAAGCGCCACCTGCAAATTTAAATACTTAATAAGTTAAATACGGGTGTTTAAATGGCGAAACTAAGCAATAGAAGAAAAGTCTCAAGGAAATCATCTTATGATAAGGCCACTCAGATCTTCCAAGCAGTGTCCTATGTAGATGTTCATCTATTTGATTTTATTCTGTTTTTTGTTCGCCACATAGATGTGTCGGAATTCTGAGCACTACCTTATTCTATGTATAAATGACACTTACAGGGATACATCCAATGTTATTACCATTCCTTTTTCCAGAAGGTACCAGCAGAGTGATTCTGAGTCCGTGCTGATACCAAACCCTTCAGCGCTTCTGATCCGTAATAGGAGCTGCAATCGAGGAACATGTAAAATGCTCCCTGCACCAAAAGTGGTTTGCTTTAATGGATCAAGCTAGCTAGCAAGAGGAAGGAAACGAGGGAGGGAAGTCGAAATTTGTACCTGCGGCTCTGATATCTTGACACCTGGAAGTTCTTGAAAGTTTTCAACCAAAAAACTCCCCGCTCACGGAAAGCTTTTACCATAACTGTGAATGCTTCCCCACCAGCATAACCAATTCCTAGAGCAGCAACTCATGCTTTCTGGGAAGACAAATGCTATCCCACACGACTTTGCGGGATGGTTTCCCGCAAAAACGGTTTCTAAGACGTTGGATGAGCTTATAAACGGTTAGACTTGCATTCAGTTTGGGACCCACCACTTTAAGTTCGGGACCCACCATTTTCCCTAAGTCTTCTAAATCTGGGTTTTAGTTGTGGGACATAGTGATCTAACGACTTATAAGACGCTTTTGCAGGAAGGCATCCCACAAGGTCGTGCGGGATAACATTGCTCTTCTGGGAAATGCTGCTAGCTCCGGGCGTAATCTGGAGACCATTGCATGAATTAGCACTTGCAATATATAAAAGGATTTAAACAGAATGACATCTACAAAAAGAGTCTTGATAACACTAGCTATCCCTTTGGTCATGATGATTTTCTTAGTAGGATGCATGATCGATCTTGGTCCTATGCCCTTGCACAAGGTGAAGGCTGGGTAACCCCTTGAAGATTGATACAACCCAAGGCATCAACACTGAATATATTAAGCGGTGATAAACACTTGACGAATCGTAATTTTTGTGGTCAGGAACTTATTTACAGAGTCAATCAAATTTGATCATGTACAGAATAAACAGTTAACAAATATCTGTCAGACCTGGTATCATCTCGTGAAATAACTAATGTGGTACCATTCTGCATTCAACATTATTTATAATTCCAAGAACTGGAACATGAAAAGCAAGAGTTAAAAGTGGTACCTGACTCTGGATCTTATCACATGCTGCAATGAAGTGTTTAGGACCAGCAATATATCCAAGGCTCCAACCAGTCATTGCGAAGGCCTACAGATGTTGCACCAAGAAAGTGTCGATCAAATCCCATTTACATTATTATTATTATTATTATTTTAGCTGCTAACAGGTCGGACAGACTTAGGATTGCCACTAAATTACCTTAGAAAACCCGTTAACTGTTAGAGTTCTCTCCCGCATGCCTGGTAAAGATGCAAAAGCTTGTATGAGTAGCTGGCGCGTAGATAATGTGCTCATATATATTACCTAAAAGGAAAAACAAGAAAATACTCAAACTATTAACCTTCAAAGGTCTTTCATTATAGATTTCATGTTTGCAATCATACCAGCAGCCTGTGATGTTTTGCAACAATTTTCTGCAGCAACTTGTTGGGACAAACAGATCCAGTTGGATCGGACGGGAAACATAGAATAAGTATCCTTGATTTTTCTGTGATTTTAGGTTTTATCAGCTCTGGGTTTACTAAAAAAATCGTCAAAAATGAGAGTAGGAACAATCACAGCTTCTGCCATTTCAGGATAATTGACCCAAAATGGAGCTGGGATTATAACCTAATATAAAAGAGGTAGTGTCAAAAACCTTTGTAACAGGTGACATGTAAAGTTTGAGTAACAAAGTCAATAAAAACATAAGCTGAGGAATTAGGAAAGTCAACAACGGTCTCCAACAGTGAAGGCTGCAAAGCTAAGAAGAAATGAGAAAAAAAAAGAGCTACAAATTTAAAAAAATATAGCTAAGACTAAATGAGGAATACAAGAAAGTCTAAGGACCTCAGAAGAAAAATGCAACCAAAGCTTGCAAAATGCACTGCTTGGCACCATTACTAACAACAATCTGATCAGGTGTATATGTGAGGCCATTCTCCGCCACATAAGAAGAAAAACAATACAATTTAAAATCGTTCTTAAAAATAAAATCCTGAAAAGTGAAAAGGGACCGAATCGTAATGACAACTATTCGTGAAAACTAACCCTGAAGCTTATGGCAGATTGCTGTTCGAAGTTCCATTGTCCCTGCATTTGGAGATATTCAAAGCCAGGTCAAATACACCGCCAGATATGATCTCATTAGTGAGTTCTCGGCCTCTATATATACAGTTTAATAACTACTTGGGATAAGTGTGATGGAGTGCCTGTGAGACTGACACCGTCTTTAATGAGAAGGGTGATAAGTAACTCGAGTTATTGAACCTGTGGTTAGATTGGTAATAGTCGTCTAGTCTTAGTCTTTAATGACAAGGGTAAAAAGTAACTGGAGTTGGTGAACCTGTGGTTAAAGTAGGTAAACCTCGTTCACTCCGTACACTTTAACTTGAAGCTTGATAATAGTTTTTTCCCCAATTTCTCGTGTGTTCCATTTTTAGGGCATCATGAAGACTCGCAAGATGGCTGCTGCTGCACAACAAGAGGCTTGCAGATACAGAGGAAACATATGCAAGATTTTAAGTGGTGATAATCATCTACAGTTCTGTGATAAACATTACAAGTTTCATACTGATTTTCTGAGAAACAATCCCTCGATTCTGAAGAAGTGGCATCATGATCTTCTTGGGTCTGACAGTACTCCAGATCTAACGAAGAAGAAGAAGAGGAAGCAGGCTCCCGATCAGCAGAGATCCATCCTACCTCCAGACGAAGAGCGTTGTTGTAGAAATGATGGAATGATATGGAGATGTAAGAATTTCAGGATGAAGACTAAAAGTTATTGTCAACAACATTGCACTTCTATTTTTCTGCATAACAAGAATCGTCTTATGAAGAAGAAGAAGAATAAGAAGAACAGTGGATCTGATTTTTCTAAGAAGAAGAGGAACAGTGGATCTGATTCAAATTGCACTAAACGGCCGGGGAAACGGCAGCTGACGGACCAACCATCTACTAGTAATCCTTCCACCAGCTGTGAGTAAACTCCTCTAAACATACATTCCCCCCTTTTCGTTTCGTTTGCTTCCAATTCAGAAATTTCCTGTTGAGTTAGTCCCCTAAGAGTAAGAATCACTGCAATGTCTAGGTAATTGGGGATTTTTTTTTATGCAGCTGATGGAATTGTAGGTGCTGGTTCTGTCAAAATTGGTGCAAAGAGGAAAAGAGTTGAAAGAATGTCAGGAGAACTAAAATCATTCACAGGAATTAGGGAAACTAGGGCCTCGAAACGGAGGAAGATGTTAATGGAAGGTGGTGAAACAAGTAATCAACCAGCTACAAATGATAACTTTGAATGTGAGTAACTCTTACATAAATTATGGTTTCGCTTGCATTTTTGAAATTATGGTAATTAAGAAATTTCATAGTTTCATCTGTTAAGTCCCACACAGGTACAATAAGAATCATAACATTGTCTAACTAATTGGGAATTTTCTATCCAGCTGATGGAATTGTAGGTGGTGCTTCTGCTGAAATTGGTGCAAAGAGGAAAAGACTTGAAAAAATGTCAGGAGAACCAAAATCATTGACAGGAATTAGGGAAACTAGGGCCTCGAAACGGTGGAAGATGTTAATGGAAGGTGGTGAAACAAGTAACCAACCAGCTGCAAATGATAACTTTGAATGTGAGTAACTCTTACATAAATTATGGTAATTAAGAAATTTCATAGTTTCATCTGTTAAGTCCCGCACAGGTACAATAAGAATCATTGCATTGTCTAACTAATTGGGAATTTTCTATCCAGCTGATGCAATCGTAGGTGGTGCTTCTGCTGAAATTGGGTCAAAGGGGAAAAATGTCGAAAGAACAAAAGGGTCTGGAGAACCTGTAATTGAATTGGAGAGCGTGAACCTTTATAAAAGTAACTGCTTTGAATTATCTATGGAGCCTGAGAAGAATAAGGTGGAGCTTGAGAAGAATCAAGTAGAGCTTGAGAAGAATCAAGTAGAGCTTGAGAAGAATGAAGTAGAGATTGAGAAGAAAAAGGTGGAGGTTGAGAAGAATAAGATGGAGCCTGAGAAGAATAAGATGGAGCCTGAGAAGGTGGAAGCGGAGCTTGAGAAGAATGAAGTAGAGCTTGAGACGAATGAAGTAGAGATTGAGAAGAAAAAGGTGGAGCTTGAGAAGAATAAGATGGAGCCTGAGAAGGTGGAAGCGGAGCTTGAGAAGAATGAAGTAGAGCTTGAGACGAATGAAGTAGAGATTGAGAAGAAAAAGGTGGAGCTTGAGAAGAATAAGATGGAGCCTGAGAAGAATAAGATGGAGCCTGAGAAGGTGAAAGCGGAGCTTGAGAAGAATGAAGTAGAGCTTGAGACGAATGAAGTAGAGCTTGAGAAGAAAAAGGTGGAGCTTGAGAAGAATAAGATGGAGCCTGAGAAGAATAAGGTGGAGCTTGAGAAGAACGAAGTAGAGCTTGAGACGAATGCAGTAGAGCTTGAGATGAATGCAGTAGAGCTTGGGAAGAAAAAGCTGGAGCTTGAGAAGAATAAGATGGAGCCTGAGAAGAATAAGGCGGAGCTTGAGAAGAATGAAGTAGAGCTTGAGAAGAATGAGGTGGAGCGTGAGGAGAATGAGGTGGAGCGTGAGAAGAATAAGGTTGAGCTTGAGAAGAATGAAGTAGAGCTTGAGAAGAATGAGGTGGAGCGTGAGAAGAATAAGATGGAGCCTGAGAAGAATAAGATGGAGCTTGAGAAGCATGAAGTAGAGCTTGAGAAGAAAAAGGTGGAGCTTGAGAAGAATAAGATGGAGCTTGAGAAGAATGAAGTAGAGCTTGAGACGAATGAAGTAGAGCTTGAGAAGAAAAAGGTGGAGCTTGAGAAGAATAAGATGGAGCCTGAGAAGAATAAGATGGAGCCCGAGAAGGTGAAAGCGGAGCTTGAGAAGAATGAAGTAGAGCTTGAGAAGAAAAAGGTGGAGCTTGAGAAGAATAAGATGGAGCCTGAGATGAATAAGGTGGAGCTTGAGAAGCCTGAGAAGAATAAGGTGGAGCTTGAGAAGGTGAAAGCGGAGCTTGAGAAGAACGAAGTAGAGCTTGAGACGAATGCAGTAGAGCTTGGGAAGAAAAAGGTGGAGGTTGAGAAGAATAAGATGGAGCCTGAGAAGAATAAGGTGGAGCTTGAGAAGAATGAAGTAGAGCTTGAGAAGAATGAGGTAGAGCGTGAGAAGAATAAGATGGAGCCTGAGAAGAATAAGTTGGAGCTTGAGAAGCATGAAGTAGAGCTTGAGAAGAATAAGATGGAGCTTGAGAAGAATAAAGTAGATCCTGAGAAAATGAAAGTGGAGCTTGAGAAGAAGAAGGTAGAGTGCACTGAATTCCAGGATAAATTAGCGGAGGTAGAAGAAACTAGAAAGAGTACTTCTAAAGATGAGAATGCAACTGAATTATGGAGAATGAAGTGTTCCAATTCGGAGATTCTAGTCCAAAGAATGGAAAATGAAAATTCAACAATTGGATGTGTTGAGACACGCATTTCTAATTTGGTGAGCCTAGTCCCGGGGAATGGAAAAGAAAGTTCGATATTGAGATGTCAAGAACTGAGTTACTCTGAAAAGATAGAGTCTGAAGCGCGGGGTTTGCAGAATGAAATTACTCAAACTGGTGAAAAGCAAAGAGATGAAAACATGAGCAAACCTAATGCTGAAACCAGAGGTGAAGGGAGCAAGGATTCTCGTGCGTATGAACTGAAAGCCGAGGAGAAAGTGCTGAATGTTGAAGAAGGGAAGGGTTGGGGCTGTTTGGAAGAGAGACCATCTCAACATGGATCATCATCTCAAGCTGATCTGGAAATGTGTAAGAAGACTTTCGTGAACTTGGTCTCTGACTCAATTGACGGTGGTGATAGTCTTGGCGCGGAAGATTCTCTTGGTGACTCAATGGATATGCTGGCGATGAAAAATTTGAATATGAACAAAGACAAAATGAAATGGAATTCTGAGGCTGATATGCTTTCTTCAGTTGAAGAGGACCCTGAGTTTTGTATGAAAGCTGTTGGTGCTCTCTATCAACAGGAAATACCCGAAGATGAAATATATCCCAAGGGATTGGTCGATTGACAATGACACACTCAGGTATATTAATAATTCTGTGCACTTTTCTTTTATTTCCAATTCGTTTACTGTTTTTGTTGTTACAATACATTAGCTTGTTCAATGTTGCAAGAATCTGGTAGCTTGTTGGTTTTCATTCATAAGCTATCTATGCTATTACATTTTCTGCTTAGGAATTCATAGGTTATTTTATCAACATCTCAAATAGCCATATCATATAGATATACAATTCCCTGGTTCATATAAATATCTATGCTATTTCTTTTATATCACAACATCTGAAGACTTATTTCTTAGGAAAAAAAATATGTCAGGGGTGAATGACATTTACCCTTTTTCTCATATCCCAGTCTAAATATTAACTCTACTGCAAACTTGTGGTTGTAAATTCTCAATACAGTTAGTGAAGATACAATATTATGATTCTGTAAATAGTTTCAGTTGGCTTCGACGCTACCTCCCTCTTAAATATGAAATTTCGGTATCTGCACTGACTGTGGACTTTGTATATCAATTATCAACAGAGATGGGTGGACCAGGAAAGTTTAGTAGTCGACTTTTCAATAATTGTCAGATAAATGATTTGCTGCGGTCCCGAGATTTCATATCTGTAGGTGTCATGTGAATGGTGGGAGCAAGTTATTCTCCTGCTCATCGCTGCACGTATACAGGGCTGGAAAGCCAACCTGCAAAGTGTGCATAGTTATTTCGAAGTACAATATGGAAATGAGAAGAATCAACAGTAGTAGTATCTTTTCTTGGTTTTCTTTTTCATACACTTTTGGCGTAGATTGATATTTTCTCTTAACAGGTGTATTACTTTTGCCAAGTTTGTGATGGATGGAGACAGTTGAAGACATTAGAATCTGAAGCGGCTGATGACTAGAAGCTACTGAAGCAGTTATTCAGCATCTACCAAAACGGAAAAGATCTTTTTTACCTTCCAGCTACAACTGCTAAGTGGCCTTAATTTTTTGCATTAGATATTGCAATCTTTCATTTCTTTTTAACCTCTAATTTTGCACACATGTGAAATGGAAAACTGGTTAATATACCCAGCTGTACATTGGATGTGTGTTGACTCTGCAATGTAATAAGCCATACGGAGTATTATGGTAGTTGCCCTTTAGGTTGTTTTGAGATGCCTACATGGTTAAAAAACAACCCTTGTTTTGCTCAGGAAACTGATAATGTTATGCGTAAAATTAATCTTATTACTGAAGTTAAAGCTGGATTACTCTATTTTTTCCTCTGAATTTTGCTTATTAGAACTAGTAACAAGGCAGTGGTGACTGTGTTGCAAACTTAGCTAAAAGACGATATCTAGTGTCTTGGTTTTCTGGTTACTGAATTGCTGCTATAAATATGTAGTAACTCATATAATGTAGTAACTCATATAATGGTTGTCACACTTCAGGTTGTTTTAGTAGGTGCCCATGGAGGAAAATAACCCTTGTTTAGCTCATGGAACTGATAATGTTTTGTGTAAAATCTTATGACTGAAACTAAAACTAGATTACCACCTTATGTTTTTGGATTGCAATGTCTCTTAATTTTTTTCAATAGAACTAGTAACAAGGTTGTTGACTGTTGTTGCATAGTCGGCATAAATAACCAAATCTAGTGTCGTGAGTGCATTTCTTGGGGTCTGACGAATTCTGTGTTGCAAAATTTTCTGGTTACGGAAAGGTGCGTCTCTTGGGTCTGTTTCATTACCAGTTCTTGTGTGATTTAGTTTTCGTAATACATTAAGTTTGAAATATAATTTTATTCTGAAGAAGGCAAAGCTGAGACTGCCTAGCCAGCCAAAACCATCTGCGAATTAGTAGACCTCCTCCTCTCTAGATGCAAAGGTTTTGAATCTTATTATATTTGTTGTATACCATTCAATTTGTTCAGATTTGTCAGGTCTTGCTTCTCAAACCTTTGTATCTAGTATCCAAGAAACCGTAGGCAAATCATCTACTCTGGAAGTTTACTGACACCGTGATGAGGATTACTACCTAATGGTGATCTTTCATTAATAGTTCTTTTTGTAGGAGGTTCTTTGATTCTTTCATTATGTGGTTCTGCTCAAAATCAGGTGGAATTTCAGAAACTGATTCTCTTATTCAAATGCTTGGATTTAGTGTTTTGAATTCAGAACTACCCTTCTAATTTGTAATACTACATTACCAGTTGTTCTATTCTTGTTTGCAAGCTGCCGTTTTTGATTGATTGACAAGTGATGCAATTTTTCGCAGTTTCTGGGTCGAGATGTGTACATGAGGAATTCGCTGGTTTGCTAATTGCATTTCCAAGTGTTTTTGTACTTTCATAACTGCAGGATTCCCACATTTACAAGAATAGATGCAACTAAGCACAGTAGGAATTTCTGTAGCCTTGCAGTAACCGTCATATTTTGTGCCAAATTGAGAACCCACCAGGTGAAATTATACAAATGGCTCTTCTTTTTATGGTTAGCACAGCTTTGCCTGCAACTAATGGAGAAGAGAGAGCCATGGTTATAAGCCTTTAGAAACCAAAACTGCGTTGCGTATTTATTTCATTTACAGAAAAATCTATGCTGAAGCAGTGTTTGTTTTTGAAGAATTACCAAGACTGCGCTTTGACTCCTCCAAGTGTAACAAGTACAAGTGAAGGCTTTGAGAGATGAAGTCAATAATGCAGCGAGGTCTACACGGTGCACCAAGAATGACGGCTAGATCATCCTCGTCAAGCAAATGTACAAATTCTGAGCCATAAAATACATGACACTGCATCAAACAATAAGAAATACAAATATCATTAATCACAGCCATGTTTCTAAAACATTTTTATTCAAAGAAGTAGCATTCTTAAACATCTACTAAAAGAAAGGAAAAGAAGCATTAGAAATGACGGCTGTGCGATGCCCGCTATATGTGTGTGCAGGACTGGGAAATGTCTACCTTGGATAAAATCTGATGTTTTATCTTAAATGAATGGTCTTTAAAGTGAGTACCAGGAAAAAGGAGACTTCTGAATGTCACAGCTCCATTGGAAATGATAATTGTTCATGACGAAGAGAATCAGAAGATGCGCAAGTATCGAGTACCAGAACTTAGAACTGAGACTTCTGAATGTCATAGTTAACTATTTGCAACACCATAATTGAACTTTAACATAACACTGCATTTTCTCATAAATGGATTTCATTCGAGTGATACAAAGGACAATGAAGAGAACACTATCATCTCTGAGGCTCTCTTGAGTTTTTACTAAGTACAGACACTAGATATACAAAACAACACTATATATTCCAAGCGCAGACAAGCTACACAATTTTACAAGCTAAATGGATATATGGAGGAAATTAATGAAAAACAAAAGAGAGTAGGAAACTAGAAAATCTGATTTCATTAGTATACGGCTCCCCGCCTTGGTTTTGAGTAGGCGTAACCATTCTACTTTGGTTCTTCTCCACAATTGGATCTGAACTTGACCCATAATATTGAGTACGGAGCAGAAATGAGATCTCCGAATTTCTGCACTGACCACCTCATTGTTTTGAAATGAGATACTTCTGACTGCATTATTAACACATACTCTTCGATGACTGATCAGCTGCCTTGCTTGAGGGATACTCATGGCAAAAATGGGTATGAATCCACATCGAGTAAAAACAGGACAAATTCAGATGTTGTTCATTCTCTTTTATGGATTCCTTTGTGGTAAAAAAGGGACAACTTTCGTCAAGTGGCCAATTGAATGTGACTGTGCTGGTTTGGCGCAGCATTTCCAACTACGGGATCTCTTCTTGCTCCTAAGTTTCCTGAGAATGCGACGTTGTACAACAGATAGACAGTTCTTTGTGCCAAACATTTCCTAGAAGTAGACGACAGCTCTTAAACTGGGTAGTTCCCACCATGACTGTAAAAATCGAACTTTCATAAATTAGTACAAGAGTAAAAGCAAAAGCATGTCACATTTTCTATGTAAACAGAACTGAAGATACAACAGAAGCAACTAAGCCCAGGAGTTCGGTACAGACACATGATTCTGCAGAAAGAATGAAATCTATCTCGCATGAATTGGTCTACGAGTTTATTTGATGGTTAGATTAATCAGAGAAATTCTTTAACAAGATTCATTTCCTGAAAGCGTTTAGTCGATAAATGAAGATTAAAATTAGATTTGATTAATGATTATCCCACTTGATGATTAAAATTGACACGATCCAAAAGGCAGACATAGCAAACCTACAGTTTGTTAACTTTCAAGAAGGTGTTGAGGTATCAAATTCCAAAAGATTAACAAGAGATAAGGTGTACTAACCAAAGCATTTCTCTCCACCGTAGCTTCCGCCCTTATCCCATTTGCAGCACGCTGGAATGCTGGAGGTTCAGAGCCTCCTTGAAGTCCTCCAGCAAGTTCGAAGAGCTACCACAAGCGCAAAAACAACTCAACCATATGATATACAGCGTAAGTCAAACTGGCAATATAAAAGGAAAAGACTGGGGAGAACTTTACCTCATCCAGCAAGCTTTACAAACTCCAACATATGATCTAGGAAGTAAACCAAAGTCCACGAAAACCTTTACATCCTCGAGCTCTTTGAGAAACCGACTCTCATCCCCGAGGTCAAATACTGAAACACAATTTTGTTTTCTACCTTCTCAGTTCCATTTGGCCATCAAGTGCAACTCAGAAAGGTTAAAAGGAAAATCTTAAACCCTCTGAACAGCCTATCCATGAGAATCAAAGCCTCCGAAATCCTATAAAGTATAAACCAAGATTCCTAAGAGAAAACGTCAACAAATGAATTTCTCCGACATAACATGAGAAACAAAGCATCTAAAATACCATGTAAATGTGGCATAAGTGATTTTGTACTAAAAATAAGTTGATTATAATCTCAAAAGGGGTAATAAAGCCATTAGATTACACATATCTAAACTTAAGTTTATGCGAACAAGCTTACTGTCAAGCTCCCTGACTCGGTGTTTTCGAATTTAATCAGGCGTTTAGTTAATATTGCTTTGCAGATATGTAGTGCAACACCTACATGTATACACTATAATGCAAAAACCCATTCACTGATAACATATTACTCGTGTATTATGGCGCAGTTGATTGGTAGTACATGCATGCAAGGAACTCGAAGTACATAAGAAGATTTTGTATAGCATTTGGTTCCAGGCAGAAGCCAGATGATTATCCGAAGATACAGAACATTACAATTCATGACAAGTTATGTTACTTGATTCTTTAATTAATATTAAAAACTGTTGAATAAATATTTTGTGGATTATGGACAAAACTGTCATGTTTCTCAAATGGGCCATAGAACAGAAAATCCTATTGAACCGATCTGTTGATTGAAATTTTCCACTTTCTGGAACTCATCACATTTACAGAAAAAACTAAATTTTTATGCTTGTGCAGAATAACTGATAAGAGATTAACCTCACAGTTTTGATTACCAAGACGGAGATTAGGGGAAAAAAAGAGAAAACAACAACCTCTAATTTGTAAAGCAAGGCAAGAAGACACCTAGGACACTCCCTAACTAACAGAGGACGATGACAAGAATAACCGGAACATGAAAATGAACTAGGAAAGTAGAATGCGTTCACCATTCCAAAGATAAAGAGTTTCATGCTTTAACAATCTAAACTACTCACTGACTATTCAATCGCCAGTCTGCACATCACTAGTATGTTTACCACAGCATTCCTCTTAACTGTTTACATCTCAGACGCTGGAACACAAGGAGCACCTAGAAAGCATCATCTCACGAACACCAATCCGGTGTTTCAATCTCTGGTTGCATTCCTATGCCTCCCAGCTGCTTCTTGATCAATCACTAGCCAAGTTATTTGCGTAGACGGCAGATTTTCAGTGATTGGTTTCCATCCATTACATGACTAGTAATAATAAGAAATAGCTACTCCTATACTTCAGTAGTTGGTAGATAACAATTGCATGTTTAATAGCTCCGATCATAAATCTAGTTTCCAATAAAACCATAACATATATTAAGCGTCCTATTTATTTGTTACTTCAGTCTACCTCGTGATGCACTACATTCAATAAATTGAACACCAGTAAACTATCACAAGTAAGAAATATAATAGAACTGTCTTAGAAAGCTATGAAAAAAACAAAACAAAAAGAAAAAAGATTATATGCTGAGATACTAAACAAAAAAGATTTTCATTGCAGAAGTAGGAGGAAGACTAACTTAAAAAGAAGAATACTGAAACAAAATTCAAATCGGGACATTGCAGAAGGAGGAGGCAGACTTAGACAAACAACGCACATGCTTATCTTACAGGGCACCATCAATGTGAATAATAGACTAACCCGAAATAAATAAGCCTGTAATCATAGGAAACAAAAAACCTAGGATAATCCGTACAAACTATTTTTTCATCCATGCATAGTTTAAAGTCAGCAATATATTTTCGTAATGCCATAGGAACAAAAGCCAAGCTTTGTCATTAATTGAAGCCCTCGGAATAAGAGTCTGCTCAGGACTATCTAAATCCATAAGGCCCGTGTCTCACAACATTTCCGAGTCTGTGATAAGTATCCAAATACGGAAGTTGTTAGAATTTTGTTGCAAGTAGCGCTCGTCCGGACCAACCAATCAACATAACATAAAAATCAATAACACAAACTAGCGGGACATGAGGGCACATGCATTTTAGCACCCACGTTCCAACTAACCCCACATTATAGAAATTTCACTTTATGTATATGATGAATAAGCAGGAGAAAACTTTCTAATAAACTCTAGGCAAGTCTAGACAAGGTCGAGCTCAACAACAGCATTGAGAGAAACAATTGTTTATACAAGGATTCACAATATCAAGATAATGTGTGAAAAGGAAATAAAGGACACGAGGAAGAAAAAGTATGACGAAATCGTACCCGTTGCAAAGAAAAGGCCAGTTTCCAGAAAATGTTAGCCACTTGCTGCAATCCTTCCCGGAACTTTTCATGTTCCTTCGGTCTGGAAAAATTTCAGCATTAGAATACAGCTTTTTCAAATATATAAGAACACATAGCTCATAGTGATAACAGTCATATCCTCAATCCGTAACAGAAAAGCACATGAACTTCAGATACAGGGAAACGTTGCAAAATAATCAGAGAACCTTATTGTCAAAGATTACAGGAATGTGATCAGCTTCTAAAGCACATGGAAAATATGAAAGCTATCCATAATCTCCATGAACAATCCATGTGGAAAACAACCTATTACTATTTCTTGATGTCTACCTGAAGAACACTCAAGCTAAGTAAAGGAAAGCAATGGATCACCAACATCTGCTTTCTAATCTTTGAATAACTTCAGGCTCATAAAAACTTTCGAAGGATGAATTTTCCACCAATAGAGATTGTTAGCTAAAATGAGCCTGGGTATTAGGGATTCGATGCGTTTTTCAGATACCATACAAGCCTTTGCAACTATAGAAAGAAATATAAGTTTGTTTGGGTACTTGGCTGCCACTGAAACCAACAATGTCTTCTTCCAGTTGCTACTAGATCAATGAAAAATTCCCAACAAAAGTATTTCTTGGGTGGGGAAGGTCCTGAGATCAAATCCGATGAATAAGAAAAGTGGTGTATAGCTAGTCAGAGGGTAGGCGGATGTGCTGGGCTGACCGAGGGGCCAGCACATCAATCTAGGCCTAGCTTTGCCACTGTCAGTGACAGTGTACAAAGTAATCGTCTCATGATAAACTATGCTGTAGTGATGTACAAAAGAACCACGTATTTTACATCTATGTTCCAGAGTCATTACCATTCATAGAGTGGATCATCCCCACACCACGTATTTTGCATCTATATTGCGTCAGATGTAGTTTCATACAACTGATGATGAAGTTTACCTTAGAAATGAACTTAAACATCCACAACACATAACAGGTTGGTTAACTAATGATTGAAGGCGAGTAGAAGAAACCAAAAGAGCTTTATTTCCTATGCAAGGCTATGTTCTATATTGAAATTTGTTCTTGGAGGACTCAGAATGATGCATCATTCCAAGTATCTTTTTGCCTGTTCTCTTTTTAGTCTTAAACTTGTGTGGTATTCTTGCAAAGGGATTTTACGTGTAATAAACTTATCAGAAGAGCACGAACACGTATTTTCTGTAGTATTCAACATGTTTAGCATATGAAGATAAAAGATCATGACAAAGCAAATTTAGGACAACTCTAGAATCATAGAAAATACAGTTAAAGGACTGCGCCACTTAATAACTGTATAGCGCATTCTTTGAGAAGCAACGAAATAGCATTACAGTGAAGCTATCTGTAAATCCCAACCAACAAACGCAACCTAAAATATGAAATTATGAGATAACTATTCCACACATAAACCTAAATCTATCGATTTAATAACCCCTGTATAAAGATTATATAAACCTAAAGATTAAAACAACATTAACATTCCACTGTAGGGGTTTTAACGGAAATTTCTGGTGTTTCAAAATCATTTTAGGACTTGATTTCACGTTACAGAAGAGGGTTTCATTTTCTAGCGGTTTCATTTGCACCACAATTTCTAATCAGTTTTGGGCACACAAAAAAAAAGATTGATTTTTTTTATGAATATCATACAAACAACACCTAAAATTACACTTAGAAGCAAAATCATGAAAAACCCATTTCTAAAAAAACAAGATTCATTATATTAACATCATAATCGTCAAGAAAAATTAAGAAAAAAGATCATTAAAGTCACCCAAAAGAGGCGAAATACCATTCAGTGATATAATTCGGTAAAGAGAAACATGAGAAGTTCAAGAAATAAGGAAGAAAACTTACTGGTGAAAACGATTGTTGAGAAAAGGATTCGACTTTTTTCAGAGTTTGGGTTTCGTTTTCCCCAAATCGTCGGATTTCCTCCACCTAAGAGGGAATCAGTGAAAGTGCGAAGAAAACTTTTTTTAAATTACCGGCGGCTCCAAATGCACGGAGAGTTTCGGCGAATCATTACATCATTGTTCCAATTCTGGATATTTAGATAGGTTAGGATTGCCCAAAGGCCATGTCCTTTCCAATTGTGTTGATAACGCGCGCGTTATAGCCCAGGACTGCCAACGTGCGTGTAAGAAAATTCCAACAAAACAATTAATGTAAAAAAGCCTCAAATTTTCGGATCTGTCTAAAATACCCTCTATTCTTATTCAGCATAAAACTAACTGAACAAATTAACTTTACGTATTATCTCGATTTCATCGTTTGTCTTCTTCTAGTTCTCTTTCCTAACCCCTCAAACATAAGAAAAACCAGATCTACAAGTTCATTTTTCCTTTCGATTTTCTCCTAAAACCTCAGATTGGAAACCAAAAATCATAAGTTGAAACAAGTTATGACCTAAAATCAAAAAAGTAGAAACCAAAATCACGAAAACTGGTTAAAATGGTGAAGAAAAATGCTCAACAAGAGAAAAAGAATGATGAACAGGTCAGTAAAACGTTTAAAAATCCTACAAAAGGTAAATTAAATCTTTTGTTCCATGATCTTCGCAAATTATTTAGGGTTTCACCAACTATTTTGTTGATTATTATGGTTAAATAAAACTTTATTCATGTTGTTCTTATTCAGATTGAAAGGTTTCGCCATTTCCGTTTGTTAAATTTGTTTCCACCAGGACTGTTGGTGGTGTTGTCAGCTTATTATAGTTTTACCGATGAAACAATTTTTGATTTCACCATTTTTCCTTGCTAAATTTCTTTCCAGTAGAACTGATGGTGGTGTTGGTTTAATCTTGTCTTTTTGATGAAACCATTTTTTGTTTCATCATTTTGCCTTTGTTAGATTTGGTTCCACCAGAACTGTTGGCGGTGTTAGTTTATTATGGTCTTTTTGATGAAACCATTCTTGGTTTCATCACCCTTTGCTAGATTTGGTTCCACCGGAACTGTTGGTGGTGTTCGTTTATTTTGGTCATTTTTTCCCTGTATTAGATTTGGTTCCACCAGAACTGTTGTTAGTTTTTCTGGTCTTTTTGATGAAACCATTTTTGGTTCCATTATATTCCCTTTGTTAAGTTGTTTCATCGAAACTTTGGTGGTTTTAGTTTATTCTGGTTTTTTCGATGAAACAATCTTTTAATTTCACATCAATAATTTTCTTTTGCGAGTCTAAATATTGAGACATTTGTTTTGTAATTTCAGGAAAGATTATGGACTTCATGTTTGCTATTACATGATGACCCTCTTGAAGGGAAACACGAAGTCTCATGAAAAAAATATATCAAGAAAAAGGTGGAAAACATGAGAGCAAAGCATTCCTATAAGATACTGATAGACAAACCACCAAAGAATTAGAAAAGAAGACACTACTGTCACTGCACACATAAAAATTAGTGTACTATCAACTAGTTGTAATACTTGTAATAGCCTTTTACAACATTGTCTCTTTTCTTTAAAAATGCTTATAATAGTAAAAGATTTAAATGGTTTATGAATGGTTTCAATTATGATTACCACATTTATGTTTATTAGCACCCTGTAACTTAACCCAAACCATATCGATATACCGGATTTGTAGCGAAATGTTATGTGTTTAACTGTTTTATGATAAAACCAAAAACGGTTCCAGCATATTGCAGGTGAAACCAAAAGGAAGAGGGTCATATCACGGCTTACTCTCGTAAGATGTAGGAAAATGAATCTCCTTTGTTCCTAGAGTTTTGGAACATGAAGTGTTCCTGGTCCTAATTTAAAGTCTTAACCACAACCTGTATTCTTAACTTAGACGTTGCATATAAGTATGATATGACCGCTTATACATGGTTTGTTCTTGGTCATAAGACACACATACATAAGAATTGAGGATGTTGATATGAAAAGGAAAAATTATAATATGTTTCTAGGCACAAAACATTTTCTTGTTCCAAGGCACAAATGTAATTACACCCAAGTATTAAACTACAACAGAAGACAGACCAAACATAGTTTGATATATTGTATTGAACTACTATAACATGATCTAACAAATAATTTCAAATAATCACTAGTCATTTTAACATTAATGATACAGTCAGAAAATTTCTCCATCCATAATTCATATAGGTGCACTCAAAAATCCTATTTATATATGTTTAGGTGACAACAAGCGGTATGTTTAAGTGATTTTTTATTTTTACATAATAGTAAAAATGATGAAACCAAAAAAGGTTCCAACATATTTTGGTTCCAAATATAGCAGTAAAAATGATGAAACAACATATTTTGTCTCCAGCAATGCAACAAAACTTACACTAGATTTGGCCTCCAAATCATAATGTAACTTACGCCTCCTAGCTTTGCACCATTTGTATGCTAAAGAACCAGCACTTCGTTGTTCTTGCATCTTCTCAACACCTTGATTGAAATGCATGACTCTGGTATAGTCATGACTTAGGATACCCGGGGCATTCCACCGTCACTTTAGAAAATATATCCTCTTCACGCACCTTTGAAACCAGCAATTTAAGCATCACATGCTTTTTCAAACTGCTACGCTTTAATGTGGCGGAAAAACAACATCATGTTCTTCCAAACTCTTAACTCATATACTTGATGGACTTACATCTTCATTCTTGCTGCGTTACTCCATGCTATTGCTTCCAAATGCCTCCGCACTTCCACATAACTCTCAACAGCAAACTCGACTATGCCACCAACTCTATTTGCTTCTTTTCACTTTCAGCGTCTTCTATTGCATACTTTGGCTTAATATGCTATGTAGCATCTTCCACACGAACTAGCTTTACTTTGAACGAAAGAGGCAAGATCTTTCACTTCAAATACTCTTATTCACTACTACCTTACATAGAGAGACTTCATTTCAACACCAAGGTCCACTCGACCCAAACTGAAAGTATACTCAAACTTGAGCAAATACTCGCGCCAACTGATTGCAACTTGTAAGACCTAACAAGTCTTGCAATACTGACTTCATCTTCGCTTCTAAGCAACAAAGGAAGCGAGACATCACCTACTGACCCCAATGTAGTAATTCACTTTGCCACATGCACTCTTCCAACTATCAATGTTCTTATGCCACTCCCATAACGAAGCAAAATATAATTGATACTTAGTTGAATACTCCTTCAAACTGATGCTATCATGTTGCTTTAGCTTTCATGAAGATTTCTCCAAAAATGACCTCATGCCATTCTTATGCATCACCACTACTATGTCCTTATCTTTCCCGCATCCACAATTTGGCCTAACTTGCATCTCAAACGCATTATGCATCTTGCCCATGCCCAAATTCCATTTTGCGCATGATACTGTTGCATAGATGTTATACCAATTAGCACCCAAATCTTGACACAATATTGTGCACCTTTGCACAACTGGAACGGACTTAACTTGGTGATTCTGAGCATCACCATAGAGCTCAATAAAGTCATATCACTCAATGACTTTCGCGGACAAATTTCCTTGGAAAATATTAACAAGACCATAATCCTTGCAAATGAGGCGCCACTGCTATACGTTCCTTGAAGCAAGAATGCCGCATTCTTCTTCAGACTTGGAACTTATTACTTCCCACACACATCTGGTTACTCTTGTCTTCCCTCTTCTCCAAAATTAACTTCAGTGGCAACTATTGTTGATTTGCAGTTGACAAGAACATCCGCTTGTGGTTATGATCAAATGCAGGTCTTTGGACACCCTTGTCCAAGCATATTGATCCCACTCATAAACCAGGTGCAAGCACACTCCTTGTGCGCATCTAGCATCAACGAAGAACAATTTGCAAACGCAAGACCATGGTGTACCGGTTTTTCCCTAACTTGCGCTTCTTTCTTCAGCCTTTCCATAAGCTTTAAGCTAGATAAAAATTGGCCACCCAATTCTTCTTTTATGGCATCACAATTGCCACAAAAATGCTGGTTCTCAACAGACTTTGCATTACCACTAAGGTACATGCATCCAAGAGAGATAATTTTGATCTTCCATCAAACTGGCTACGATGAGACGCCTTCAATTCTATCGCATAGATAGGTTCTTGCATTCAGTAATTTTCGCAAAATTCCCAAAACTACTTGTAATGTACTCGCTATTGATAACACCACAAAGATATGCATTCCAAATGCATAGTCTTTGCATACTTGTGAGAAACGTGGACTTTAACATCTGACTTGCACCATAGAAGTCAGTATACTCTTGAGTTTTTCATGCAATCACTTGAAAACCAGGTTTCCGATGATTCTGGCATGTTCGTCTAACACTTTGGGGTGGAACCCAGGCACCTTTTTCCATGAACTTTCTTGGCCTTGCTACTTCAAGCTTCAATGTTCTTTCCAGTTGATCTATCCATACAAGACCAATACTTCTTCTAGTCTCCATACTAGTGAAACCCAAACAATTCTTCACTGAATTTGACAAACAAATGACACCAACTTGAGTAAAAAGAGAGAAAAATCAAGAACGGTGTCCCCAAACACCGCTCTGATACCTGCTGTCACACGCCCATTTAATCGCCTAAAATTTTCATGGGACATGACCGAAAATGATTGTGGTTCATTGAATCAACTTCACCCAAAACCACTCATCCTTGCATACTTGCATCAAAGTATGCATCTGCCTTCACTCTAAAGGCTTTGCACAACGTAAGTCTTTCCTTCTTTCTCTCTAACTCTTCATGCCCCCATAAGCATAAGAAGTTCTGCCATGTACTTGAACAATTCTCACACAAATCAGCAACACACTGAACACAAAGAATACTGCAACAAACCCATTTATTGTAGTAAAGGAAGATTACAGAACTCGTCCATCACATGGACCAAAACAGGCCATTCACCCTCTTGGTGAATGCCTAAAACACTCTGTACATTAGTGGTTCTTCTCTCAAATGAACAACACTGTTCTTATTGATATCTAAAGTATTTATACATGCTAAAGATCAGGCCAAAACTGTGAGCAACCGCTTGCACATCGTACAGACAGCCACATGTCCACAGGTAGTTTTCCTAACCGTCAATCTGCTTTTCAACTTCCACTTTTTGTGTTGTCTTGCAGATTGAAACCACACTTGTCTTGAACGGTTAAGGAAACTCTAATAAGGTTATGAACTTATTTCATAACCCTTAAAACTTGTCTCGCACCTTTGGCATGCTTGCAAAGCCAATAAACAACACTTGAGCCATAATGCGCCACATTTACGCCACTTTTGTGCCACTTCTGCGCCTCACCGCATTTGACCTTTCTCTGAAATTTCTAGGACACTTTAGCTAAGCCAAATTCATGCCAACATGATTTCTAACTTATGCCAATATGTGCCATATGATCATATGCGTTATTCTTGCTTTACTTAGCCAATTGCTCGACAATAGCAATGCCACTCTTGCATTACTAGCTTGTTTGCATTATTCAAGCTTTGGCCAGCCTTGAACTAAGCATAGACCAACTATTGTCCTATTCTACCTTCTTGCATCATCCTTGAGTTTGGGCCAACTCAATTCCGTGGATATGCCTTAATGCCAACAACGTATGTTGCATGTTGCATCTTGCCACTTTGGCTTTGCCTTTCCTTTCCCTCAATGAAGCTTCATTGTGTCGGTCAATAAGCTTCATTACTTAGCCAATGTAGTTTACCACCTTTGCGCTTCACTGGCCCTGCAGGGTTCCACTATCTTAGTTCTTGACGGTCTATACAGTATATCGCTATTATGGCTTTGCATTGCGCTATTATGGATTTGTAATGCGCTATTATGGCTTTGCATTGCGCAATTACGGCTGTTCACTTACTTGGCCCACACCATTGTAACACACAATGATGTATGTGATTACTATCTCCATGAGTAGTGAACATAAAATATTTAGGTTAATTTTATTTTTATTTTTTAAACATAATTATACAAATTGTGCACGCATGCACTTAAGAGTAATGAATCCTTTCAATCCCGACCACATATTGTGCATAATGTCCTCCTATTTTTTGTACTACTAGCCAACTGACAATACAGAGCATTTTGTTATGTACTCAGATGTACAATAACTAGATTGGATCGAGACTTACGCTGATAACGAATTTGATACAAAAAACCCTAACAAACACCTCTGATGAATGAAAACCCTAACAAAAACCCACTATCTCACCCCTGCAAGAACATCCATTGTCTTACCCCTGTAAGGACAACTACTTTTTTCTGTTTCATTTCTTTCATGAGTTTCTCAATACAGACTCAATGATCTTATAAAGCCATACCTCCCTAACCTAGCATCTAACGGCTAATGAAGCTCCAGGTGGTTGCATCATAACCCACCATTACAACTAAATTAATGACTAATCATATTAATTAAACTAATTAATTCAATCTATTAGGATAAACATAAGGGAAAATTAGGTTCAGGCCCCACCCATGGATAACCCATAATATGAGGCCCTTAATTAAAAGAAGTTTAAATTTAGGCCCCGAATTATTAAAAGACCTTGATACCCTTATGAATATTGCCAAACCCATAATTAAATAAAATTTAAATCTAGGCCCAAAATTATTAAATCTAGGCCCGAAATTATTAAAGTATAGTGCGAATGTGTAAACATAAGTTACATATGCATATGACATGTGTATCCAGAAGTTACACATCCTTATGGCATGTGTAATGCAAAGTTACACTTGTATATATAAGCAAAAAATAGACATAAAAAAGAGTACATAAAAAAAATACATGTATTACTTTAATATTCATTTACAACAATTTTTTAGCATGTGTAACTAGAATTTACACATGCATCTGTCTAGTGTAATCGAGAGTTACATATGCATCTATCTAGTGTAATTGAGAGTTACACATGCATCTATCTAGTGTAATTGAGGGTAATATTAATAATCAACACCTGCAGATTGACACACCAATCCAAAACACCAATTGATCATCATATTCTTCTCTGTCATCTCAAGTCTTACACAATCATACCTCCTAACTCATCTGCTCAGAGAGGGTAACCTGTAAAAAGATGGATAAATCAATATTTATGCATGGAAAGACTGACTGGTATTCCAGTATCAGACCAGAACATAAAAAAATATGAATGCATGACATAAGATATACAAATCTTAAGTTTTACACATATAATTACCACATGTAACCAGCAGTTACACATTCAATTGGCATGTGTAACTCGCAGTTACACATCCAATTGGCATGTGTAACTAGCAGTTACACGATTTCCGAATTTTGACATTTTTGCATCCTAGTTAGATCGAACTAGCTAACAGGAGAAATCACAAAACATAAGAATGTTCATAACATGAACCTAACCCTAACTTTATTGAACCTGTGTTTACCATGTCAGTCGCCGTGTCGATGCACAAACATGTATACCCTTCTATATAGTAAAATATTTGACCATAATTGTTATCACAGTGCTCATTCTGTATAGTAAGTAAAATCCAAGATTTGATTCAACAATCTAAGAAACATGGCAACATCATTATATGAAAGAAGGAAAAGCATGAGCAGAATAAAGATAACTATACAAGTAAAATCCCATATTTTCACCAATCAAAAATTGATTATTTGTATAAAAAAGGTCTGCAATCATGAAATAACAAGCAGTGAAGAACTGATAAAAAGAATTAAGGTTCAATACCTTAACAGATCAAGTAAGATCCACCACCATCACTATTGTAAGAGGGGAATGAAGTAGCTGAGATAGAAATACAAGCTGAAATAATCATTCAAGAATAAAAAGTAAGTTCAGATTTTGGTCAACAAGCAAAAGTTAACAAATTTGAAATCAAGATGACGAAATCAAGATAAAACTGCTCTAAAAAACTACATCAAAATCAGTATGTGTAAGTAAAAGTTACACATCTAATTAGCATGTGTAACTACAAATTACACACCTATTCAAGTTGTGTAACTACAAATTACACACCTATTCAGGTTGTGTAACTAGAAGTTACACATCTAATTAGCATGTGTAACTAAAAATTACACATCTATTTAACTTGTGTAACTAGAAGTTACACATCTAGAAGTTACATACACACTCCATGATCATAGATCAACGTATTATGTTGTTTGTGCAGTTGCTCCATCAAACTTACCAATCGGTGTCTTCATATCACTTTATTCTTTATTTCAGACCTCTCTCCTAAATCTTTCAATGAAACAAAAACATTTCTTAAATAACATTACACATCTTTTCACAATTGCTTAAATAACATTTCTAAGCCCGCGTCTGACAAGCATTGTTCAACAGTTGCTAAAGTTCAGCAGTTCTTAGGAATATGAATCACAGATATAAACATATTATACGCAAATCAACGATGCACGAAGTAGTTTCTTCTAGCAACTAAAGCAATGATGATTTTCACATATATTTATATCAAATTGAAAGCATTACAAGTCCACGTCCAGTATTAACTAAACATAGGAGATAAAAAATTTGTATTCTCCACTACTATTAGCTCATAGACAGTTGAAGGGTTAGGAAAAACTGTACATAATAAAACTGAGTGCACCACCGAGACCAGAATAACATGTCATGTGATTAGGTACTGCTAGTCCTCCTACCTACAAACATCAATTGAAACAAAAATAAATATTACTCTCAATCAAATACTAATTAAACCACTTTGACAGATCTTAAATACAAATTGAGTTCATATGAAAACACATACTCCTAAATCCAGCTATACATACCTGATTTATAAAATTGAATCCACATACTCCTAAATTATTCTTCAACCCAACTGAAAATCACCTAATCAAAATGAACAAAACAAAAATTAAATTATCAAAAACAGATCAAGATTGGTTCCCATAGGAAATTAGATTGTGATAAAACTAAATCAAAATTGAAATCGAGAATGAAACTAAAATCGAAACGAGAATAATTACTAACAACAACAACAACTAAAAAACAAATTGTACCTTGATTCTGTTGCTATTCTTCCGAAACAGTGATGATTCTTCTTGATCTCAGAAATCAAAAGAAACAACAACAACTTCAAATCAGAAAACCTAACATGGAGTAGCTTTGAAACAACAAACTAGAATCAATTGAGAATTCGTAGATTGATGATCAGTTGTTAAATAAATTTGAACCAAATCATTCAGATTTGTAAATCCATTGAACAAAAATCGATTAAATCAATTTCTGAGATATCTTCGAATCAACTGAAAAATCCATATTTAATCGACGTAGATCAAATCTATTTATTTCAATCGATTAGTTCATTGAGATATTCAATCGAAATCATCAACGGAGATCCATAAGCATCGTCATCTGAAATCGATGAAGCTAAACTCGTTTTCTTCTTCTCCGTTAAACTACGACATTGACGATCTGAAACTGAAAACCTTAATACTCTTCAGAGCAAAAACCAGAGAGAGAAAGTGATGTTGATGTAGAATTTTTGTTTGGATAATCAGGATATTTGTTTGCAAAATCTTAGATCTAAGTTTCGAAATCATTTTTTCATTGAGAATTTCGATTAGGAATTGTTTCTCGGACTGGTTCTTCATCCGAGAGAGCGCTAAAGAAAATTAGAGAGAGAAATTGAAAAAGAAAAAGAAACCAAAAATGAAATCTACGCCTAGTTTTATAACTATATATACTAAAGGGCTGTTTTGGTATTATGAAGTAAATTTTTTATTTACAGGCCCTGAATTCTAAAGTTATGGGCCTAGAAATATCAAAATGTGAAATAATGGAGTTGATAGAGAAGGATCCATTTTGTGGGGCTTCTCTATATTCAACCCATATAGTAGGGGGTTATAGTATTTTTCACTAAACATAACTAGTGATAAAGACTGACTGCCGATAAGATAAGGGCCACCCTCTTCTTGGCTAGGTGCATGACAATACCTTCCCCTCCAAAACATCCTTGTCCTCAAGGATGAAGAATGCAGGCCCAGTTGTCTTCTACCTTGTCAGATGCAGCTAGGTGGAATTTAGTATCATTTTCCCTTACCATGATCGCAATGAAGAACAATCTTAAAGCTGAAGTGATTATTTTCTTCTTCACGACATCGAAAGCCTTCAGTTGTTGGGAATCCATTATCATGATACAGAGGTGAATTGGATTGGCAATGGCATGGCTCCAAATTTGATTAGCAATTAGCTTGACTGTGCTCCAATCAAAACCAACCAGTGAACCTAGCCCTCTTGAGTTTATTTCCCTGATATAAACATGTCCACTATCTTCATAACCCTCAGCTTGGTAGGCACCAGTTTAATCATCAATCCCGTCTATGGCCCCCATGCACCAATGAATAACAACTACTAATTTAAGAATCCCAGTAACTGTTGGATCAAGTTTAACAACAAGGTCCAGACTGATTGGTGTTCTTGTATGGTAAATTTACACAAGGAGTGTGTCTCCAATTCTCGCCATGGCATGAGCATTCTGCTCTCTGTCTTCTTCTTTGCCAGGAATTACATAAGCTTGTGAGAGTATGTTCTCGGTCTCAACCCCTTCCTTGCTAACTAACATAGTGGGGACTGAAGATTCATTTAACTTTTCACCTTGTGTCACTATTTTCCTGTCTATCTTTGCAGCAGAGGTGTTTAGTTGCCAATTACAAGGTTGTTGCAGCCTAAACACCCACCATACTCGATCCACCAACTCCAACGTAATAAGAATTTGAATTCCCACAAACAATACCACTTCCTTAATAGGGAGCTCTGTCCAGCTATAACCTCCAACTGCAGTGAGCCGGTTCCACCTTGGTTGCATCATGATAATCATATTTCCCACATCCCATAAGCCAGTACGAAATAATTTGAATCTCCTCCACTTCATATCAATCCATCACCGTCAGCACATGAACATTCAAATGTGTTATTAAATAAACAACACTAGAACTCTTGGAGTGAGAATTCCTAAACTCGGATTCGAGTCTTTTCCCTCTATCAAACAACAAACATGTGCCTTTCCCCATACTCCATAAATTTTTTGACACCCCTCTGGATTTCCACCTCAAGAAATCTACTAGCACTAGCACATCTGGACTCTGAATCACCACGAGTAAGACTTGAGTTACTGTCAGCCACCTGAGGGTTGAAATGGTCTGACTCCTATTTTCAACACTCCCTTTACCTGTAGAGCATAATTCGTATTTCCACCTCAAAAACGCCACCAACATTAGTATATTGGTAACTTGAATTTTAACGAGCATGAACTGAATTCTCACCGTCCTCACAAGGTCATAATAAAGATATCTATAATTCTCATCATTTTGAGATGCCAGACCCCGCATATAGCTGTAACACAATTGAGAATACTGACATTCATATACACCCATCTCATGAATTGCAAAACTCATCAGTTTGGAATACCAATCTGCCATTAAAACTTTCTCATGGATTGTAAAACTCTCACCGGTGTCAGTGTGAGAAAATGAAAGTGAAAGAAGAAACAACTTGCTGAGAGGTAAAATTGAGTTCTAGAAATTCTGGGAACTGGCGTTATTGGCACTTGAAGAAATTCAAACTCATCCAAAAGAATCTGAAGCTCGTTACCTCCTTGTATATCAACTATAATCATCAATGACTCCACAAAGAGAACTCTAGCAGCCGTAGGCAAGAGTATACCTTCTTCACCGCCATTCGAACTCTTGAATTTCCACTTCAAGAAATCCACTCCTTCTTGCAGTTTAAAAAGTTCGCTAGGAACAAAACACTTGGTTATCACCATTAGGTCCGCTTGTACGACTTGATAACTACCACTCTTGGATTTTGCTGAAGTGCAACTCTGATATGAGGCACCCTGTACTAGCGACTTAAGTTTTTGGTGGAGCTTGATTGCTCTCCATTTTGGATTCCCCAGTTTCAGCACAACCTGAATCTCAATTCCAAGCAGCAAGTTCCCTCCCTTGACAAGAATTTCTGGCCAAATGTAATTCTCTATTGGGAGGACCATAATCTCCATTGTTGGCTTATAAGAATTCTCACACTCCATAAAACAGCTGAATTCCAGACATTAGGCAGTTGGTAAGAAAACTCAATTGCTGGCTTGTAAGCTTCATGGACAATTAATCCGGCTATAAGATGCAAACTTAGAGCATATTTCTCTTCTGAAGTAGATATAATAACATTTATAAGAATGACTAACTGATTCCCCATGTAATAAAACCTCGGAATTACAACATCTAGCCCATTATAAGTAGCCATCACTTCTTTAAGCATTTCTCTCAACAACTTGTGTATTTTGCTTTCCGCGCCATTAACCACTACCAGCATCTCCTTGATTTCTTCCTTCTCTTCACAAGATTACATCCCTTTACAACTCTTCTTGAGCCTCAAGAGCTTATAACAATCACTTCCCCGAAGTAAGAGAAACACGTAACCTTCATTACCATGAAAGTTATGTCTGCCAGGATCAAACAACTTGTAAGTGTCACCGTCTTCACCTTGCTTTGTAAGTAAAGTCCCAATCCAATTCGAAAGCAACAATTCATAAATATCGACATAGAATTCATAAGTACCATCAAGTAAGACTCCAACTGAATTCCAGCACATCATCACTTGAGCAGAAAAATTGTTTGTTGACGATTCAGTTCCCTTAAGCAGTTGGTAACAACAAACACCACCATTAGATGGTATACAGACACTTACACTAGACCATGAATCTGACCCATTAAGAACAAGCTCACGAGAAGTAATTGTATAATCATGGAAATCATAAGAACTATCAAAACAATAATACCCTTCCATCACTTCAAGATCTCTCCCACGATCAAATACTCTATACTTGTAAATCCGAAACATGGGTGAGAAGATTTCTCACTAGCCATTTGGTGATTGTTAACATCTTCCCCTTTGAAACACATCATACCTAGTTGAAGCATTTTAACAAACAGATAACTCGTATCACTAGGATTACCATTCTTAGCCAATAAATTTCCTATTGAATTCATAAACAACAATTCCAGTCCAAACCCATGTCTAAAATCTAACTCATAAACAAAATTCCCCTTGTAATCATTAGTCAAAACTGACCCATCAAACCATTTTCCACGATCAAATATGGAACGAGTAAAATCAAGATGGAGATAAAGATTGTTCTTACAATTCGGTTTGAGATGAGTAATCCAATCCTTCGAGTGCTCGTAATACCTCTCATCAGATGTATTAGTATTCTGGTTGTCGAAGCTCCTTACCCTATTGCTAGCAATAATTTCAATTTCGGAATCCATATTATCAATCAATTGACTGAAATAAGGGATGGGTTTTCCTTCTTCTACGTATACTTCTACTGAATCCTCATTGTTAGAGCATAGCTCGGTCGACCTCGCATGCGTTGCTATCTCAAGCATGTTTGTCAATGTTAATGATCAAAACTATGAGTCTTGATTTCTAGCCCACATAGCTAAGTTTCGGACTAGGATAGAAAAGTGTAGTTGAGCTCAAGGACTTCGTGGCGGTTCATCATACAACGACGAAGATCTATACAAGGAACCGTGGAACTTCATCAACAAAAAGGTATGTGGAGACTTGAACTTATCTATCACTCAAAAGTCTATCTCTTACTTCTTATGAGACAAAAGTCGTATACTATATAGACTAGATCATACACATTTGATATTCGAGCCGAGTATATCTCGCTTATCTATATCTCGAAATCATGTGTTGGTAAAGCGTTTCGCTTTGATCAAGTTTATCTTCACCTAGTGACGAAAGTCATGAAAAGTTTCAATTACCTTGAGAATTGCTCTGACGTGAATCGATCTGTGAATAACGGCTACATAGCGTCCTCTGAGAATGTCTCAATGATTGGAATGAGAGTTTAGATTACATAACCATGTATTCCTTGAACCGAAGTTTTCGAACTTTGTTGATCAAGAGAAATCGGAAGGATTGTGGAATTGGCTTTCCAAGTCCGCGAACGCAGTCCGCAGACTCAGCCCGCGAACTGTCGGAAGTTCTCGACCGAGAATTTATGTTGGATTTTCCAAAACTCGTTTGTGTGCTTAGTCCGCGAACTCAGTCCGCGAACTGGCGGAAGTTCTCTTTTCGAGAATTTCTGCTGAGTTTGGAAAACTCAACCGGTTTACTTAAGTCCGCGAACTTGTTTGTGAACTTAAGATGTTATGATCTAAAGATGTGCTCTGAACATGAAACATTAAATTACTAAGGAATGCTTTATGCAAACCGTGGCTATAATGTTCATGAGCCGATTCAATCGAATCGAATCATCTTTGTTTCAGTTGTGTCTTGTGTAGTTACATAAGATCTCATAGCAATTGAACAACTCTTTAACTAGTTCATTTGAGTCAATTGAACTAGTTATGGTGAAGAAGAACTAGGTTAATATGAAATGCTCATATGGTTAACCTTTTGGGTTACTATGTTGAACCAACATACACGTACACGTTTGGGCATGGTTTTCGCAAACCCAGTAAACGTGTACCCAAGTTTGTGTGACAAGCTAAGTTTTCGATCTAACGGTTGAGAAATATTAACTTGAATCTAAATCAGGTTTTCATCTAATGGTGAATATGGATTGCTTTGTAACTAAGGCAAAACCCTGATTTGAAGGCTATATAAGGAGACATCTAGCATTGAGCAAAACTAATCCCCACACGTCTGTGTGATACTAGTGCGCTCGCTAGAGTCGATTCTCCTTTAACCTTTGGTTTTCTTCTCTAAAACCAGGTTAACGACTTAAAGACTTCATTGGGATTGTGAAGCCAGACCGATACTACTTTATCGTACTTGTGTGATATGATCTTGCATTCTATCGTACGAGTACAATCGATTGATTGGCTTGAGATCGTGAGAGTTCTCAGATAGGCAAGATAAGAAGTCACAAACATCTTCGTCTCACTGTTTGTGATTCCTCGACAAACCGCCTGTGTAGTCATGGAAAGATTGTAGAGAGGTGATTGATTAATCTAGGCTGTTCTTCGGGAATATAAGACCGAATTATCAATTGGTTCATGTTCACCTTGATTTCATATCTTAAGACGAAACAAAACCTAGGGTTTATCTGTGGGAGACAGATTTATCTTTTGATAGACTTTTCTGTGTGAGACAGATTTGTTTATTATCAAGCCTGCGATTTTGGGTCGTAGCAACTCTTGGTTGTGGTTGAGATCAGCTAAGGGAATCAAGTGCGCAGTATCGTGCTGGGATCAGAAGCGTAAGAGTACAATTGTACCTTGGATCGGTGGGAGCCTGATTGGGGTTCAACTATAGTCCAGTCTGAAGTTAGCTTGGAGTAGGCTAGTGTCTATAGCGTCTTAATACAGTGTGTATTCAATCTGGACTAGGTCCCGGAGTTTTTCTGCATTTGCGGTTTCTTCGTTAACAAAACTTCTGGTGTCTGTGTTATTTCTTTTCCGCATTATATTTATATAATTGAAATAATATAGGTTGTGCGTTCGTGATCATCAATTGGAAATCCAACCTTTGGTTGTTGATTGATATTGATTGATCCTTGGACATTGGTCTTTGGTACTGTCCAAGTTATCTCTCTTTGATAAAGACTCGCAGATTTCTATTTGCTTGAGTAAAGATCAAATTGAGAGATTGAGATATAGACTCTTTGATATATCTTTTATTGATTGAGTCTGACTGTCTAGTTGATTCTCATAAAAAGTATGTTGGAGTTTGTCCATAGAGATTGGTAATCGAATTATTGGGTGGTGTTGTTAGACCCCGCTTTTTCACTCATTTTCATCAAAAAAACGACGGAATCAAACTCTAAGTCAAGAGAATCATCCCCTTCTTCTTCCAATGGTAGTGATGGATTACATCTGAAATCAGTAACCAACTCTGGGTTAGTTGAGTTTTCTTCCACCCAATTCTTCGTTGTTCATTTCCTCCTCCATAGCCGTTGTTTCTATAACCTCGGCAACTCTGCAATTGGAGTAATAAGCATACTCCAGCTTCTTTTCTGCTTCATTGATGAAACCAACAACTTCAGGAGATTTTGATCCCGATATGGAGAACTACCAAGTTCTTCAATACTGTACTTCAATCGAAGATTACTTAATTCCTCACATGCATAAAATAGTTCCCAATCCACTGAACCCCCATGGATCGTGGCTGCTCTGATCCATTGTTATGTACTGAGATGTACAATAACAATTGGATCATACTTACACTGATAAACGAATTTGATACAAGAAACCCTAACAAATACCCCTGATGAATGAAAACCCTAACAAAAACCCACTGTCTCACCCCTGCAAGAACAACCACTGTCTTACCCCTGTAAGAAAAGCTACTTTTTTCTATTTCATTTCTTTCATGAGTTTCTGTTTCTCAATACAGATTCAATGAGCTTATAAAGCCATCCCTCCCTAACTTAGCATCTAACGGCTAATGAAGCTCCAAGTGGTTATATCATCATAACCCACCATTACAACTAAATTAACGACTAATCACATTAATTAAACTAATTAATTCAACCTATTAGGATAAACATAACTAGTGATAAAGATTGACTACCGATACGATAAGGGCCACCCTCTTCTTGTCTAGGTCCATGACACATTTTCAGTATCTAGTGGATTCTTGTCTTATTTGTTTCTTTTGTGGAATTAAGCAAACCAATTCACGTCAATTAGAGATCGGGTGTAGGGACTTGTTTTGCAAAATATGCATGTTTCTACTTAGGATGAGGCTTTCTAAGATCAGTTGTTGGACTTACGACGCTATGGCCGACGAACCCCTTCCAAATACCAGACCTGTGTTCTTTTTAACAGCAGTGCAAGCGTTGCAGTGAGGAAACAATTATTTTTCACTAATTAGCTTATTGCATTTTAGCAAAAATATGAGCTTATCTCATATCCAAAGCATAAAAGAAAGAAACAAAAAAGAAATAAGAAAAGGGGGCATTCTTTTTAACAGCAGTGCAGGCGTTACACTGAGGAAACAATTCTTTTTCACTGATTATCTTATTGCATTTTAGCAAAAAGATGATCTTATCTCAGATCCAAAGCATAAAAGAAAGAAACAAAAAAGAAATAACAAAAGGGCGCATTCTAATCCGAGAATCGAGCTCAGGACCTATGGCACCCAAGCGATGCCACAGTTTAATCAATCCATTGAGCTGTCAGGTTTGAGATAAGGCATAAGCTGTAAATCCTTGTAAGTACCAATAGCTTGGTTCTTAGTGTAAATGCTTGGGTTTACAAGGTTTGAGATAAGACGCAAGTTATAAATGCTTGTAAGTTGGCACCAATACATTTCATATGGAAGTGTAACGGATTCTCAATGGTTTGGAACTAACTTAGCAGACTTGAGTAAATGGCATGACAAGTAAAAGTTGATAAGATTTTGGTAGAAAATGATGTTATTTTGTAATCTAATTGAGATAAAAGTGATCTTTTGGTGGAGAATTTTTCCTTGTTTTGACGAATTTGAAGTAGTACGTGTTTTCAGTAGAGAGATTAGAGTTTGATACATCCATCAGAATCAGGAAATTCTATTAACATCTTAAAGATGAACCAAAGTTCTGAACAAGGAAAAATTCAATTGAAAGAGAATGCATAATTTCAATACAGTAGGCCTTTCCCTTGCCCTTGCCCCCTTTAGTATCACTATGGGGGTTGTAGCTGACAAAACCCAATGATAGGCCGAGTTGCAGCTCGTTGTTTTGTATGATGGTTCACTCCTTTGTGTCCATACTGAAAAATATGGCATTTGTACCATGTCTGTGATCTATTTGCGATGTCTGTGTTTGTCAGACCTGTATACATCATCATCAAAATGGCATAGTTTTGGGGCTTAAATTGCCTTCTTCAAAATTAAATTTGCAACAAAAATAAGAGCAGCAAAGAAAATGCCATCGAAGAAATCACAAAAGAAATAACTTCTAAAATGATCTGTCAACCTTCTAAGTTGATGCATCAACTTTAGCAAAGGTGCATGTATACTGCATGCTGCATATGTTCATGCACAAATTACACCAGAAAATCAATTCCTGAAAGCCTGCGGATTGAATACAAAATTGTAAACAGAACTAGTCATAAAAACCCAAGGTGACCAAACTTGTTCAAATGTTGGGATCCATTAAAACTCCATCTTAAACAAAATTGATACAAAACCCCCAAATTTTTAAAAATTGATACAAAACCCCAAATTTCAAAAGGTTTCATCAAATTCTTTGGGGGTTTTTGTGTTACTTTTGTTTTGATGGGGTTTTTGTGTTACTTTTGTTTTGATGGGTTTTTTGTGGATGGATAATGACACCTTTGGGTTTATAACTCGCGGACTTAATTATAAAAGAAAAAAACCTACAGCAGCAAGGAAATTAATTCAAGATTGCTAGGACTATTTAGTCCATTTTCTCGATTTGGTGGGTTCAGCCTCAGCACAACTACCCTTGTTTAACCAAGTTAACCAAGAGGAAAGTTTTTACATTGACAGTTTCAAGTACATTCTATAAGACATAGTAATCTAGTATAGTTCATGACAGTCTTCTAGAAACATAAAATCGAGCTGGGTTGCACATCCAAAGCATGAGTAATAAGGTTTGTAGGTCACACGTCCGAAACTAAACGAACTACAGCAAGTCAGGTGGCAAAATTCAGATGCATGCTTTCAGAGACATAAAAGATAACCTATAATACACCATTGACTAACTGATAGCCCCACAGGCTAAACAAACATCATCAAATTCATACACTAAGAGACTGAAACTAAAAATGATATAAAAATCAACTTAGTAATGATATTGCTCAAGGATGTCTAGCTAAATCAACTTTGGATAGTTTCGGGTTCATTTTTATTCAATCTAAATCCACTCTCTAATTTAGTTTTCATGTAAGGATAGCAGGCTGATCGAAATAGCGGAGGAACCAGGGACTGAGTCGAGTTCTGAGGATCGGCGATTGACTCGATCATTTTCTCTCATCATCTTTTTCTTTGATTTCTGTTCTCAGCGTCATTAATTCAGGTGAATTCTTACGAATACTATCTGAAATGATTGGTGTTCAATATTATGTTATAGATATATTTATTCTACATCAGATTATCTGTTTTAATTTTCATGGGACAAAATAAGAATCCAGAAATGGATTCTTTTGTAGTAAATCTAGACAAACCATATGAGGAAAATCCATCGGTAGACCTTACTAATGATACAGATGAAAGATGTGTGGCTTGGCAATTTTCTCTTATCGGTCGTCTTGATCTTCTTCATCTGAAATTTTCTGATGTTATTCAAAATTTGAAAAATCAATGGAAATTGAAAGGGCAATGTCAAATGATTCCATTAGGAAAAGGATTCTTTATTATCAAATTGGACAACAAAGAAGATAAGAACATGATTAAAGATGGAAGATGAGGAGTTTTTAATCATGTATTATGGTACAAAAATTGGATTCCTATTTTCGTCCTGAAAATCATAGAACATCATTAGCAGCAATTTGGGTTCATCTTCCAGGTCTCAGTTTGGAATACTGGGATGAGAAAACATTATTTACTATCTGCAGAGCTCTGGGAGATCCTGTTAAAGTTGATGAAGCAACTTTGAAGTTTGAGATTGGTTATTATGCAAGAGTTCTTGTTAACATTGATTTTGCAAAAAAAATCCTAGTAAACTATGGATTAAAAAAAAGTATGGGGGTTTTTATGCAGAATGTTATACTTACTAAGCCACCAAAATTCTGTGATAAATGCAAAATTATTGGTCATGTTCTCACAGAATGTAGGTTTCAAGCAGCTTCTAATGAAATTAAGATATCACAAGGAAATCATAGTTCTCCCAAGTCAAATGTTAGCATATTATCTCATAGAAAAGGTTTTAATAATTCATCTGAAGGGTCTACAACATCTGCAACTGGTAGCATATTATCTCATACAGCAGATGTCCATAAATCAAAAGGTATTGGAGAGCCTTTTGACATTTGTCAAACTCCAATTAATACAATTCATACTTCAATTTCTTCTATTCGGCAGGTAGTAAAGCCATTCATAATATCTACAAGAAGGTTTGGTTTATTACAGGAAGCAACTGATGAAGAAAACGATAAGAATATGCATGAAGAAACTGTTGTTCCAGCAAAAATTCTTCAAGTGGTTGAGGACAATGCTTTAGAACACAGTGTGGTTAAATATATTAATGACAAAGATGGATCAATCTCAGAGGAGCAAATACCTTCAACTTCTTGGTCTAGAGTAATTCAAAAACCAGCAGCAAAGCAAGTACCTCCTTCTGGTGATCAGCAAAATCATGTAATAGACAAGGTAACATCTCAGCCAGTTGCTGGTAAATATAATTTTAGGAAAAATAATGCAAAGGAGGTACTAAAGGCCTCCAATCTTTGCAATGAAAGTTCTATTTTGGAATCTTAGCGGCCTTAGAAAACTAGGGATCAAAATAAGTTGTGGACTTTAATTAATCAATTTAAACCTTCTTTAGTTTTTATAGCTGAACCCAAAGTAGTTTGCAGTCCTTCCTTTTGTAGTAAACTGAATTTGCCTGGAACGGAAAATAAAGTGATTTATAATTCAGTTTCTAATAAAAAAGGGAATATTTGGTTATTTTGGAACAAGACTTTACCAGAACCAAAATTAGTTTCCATGTCTAGCCAAATGATCACAATGGAAATAGGTGGAGTTCTAGTATCTGCTATTCATGCTCATGTAGGGGTTGTTCAAAGAAGATTTCTATGGGCTGAGATGAAAGTATTAGTGATCTGAATAAACCTTGGCTTGATATTGGTGATTTTAATTCTATTATCTCTCAAGATGAAAAAATTGGAGACAGGGAAGCAAATAGAAGATCAATGCAAGAATTTAATAACTGTCTTAATAACTGTGAATTGATACAAGCTCCTAAATCAGGTTTAATGCATTCTTGGTCCAATTGTCAACATGGGGATAGGAGAATTTTGTGTAATTTGGACAGAGCAGTTTATAATCATAAGTGGTTCCAAATGCATGAGAATTGGAGTTACAAAGTGGGGTTGAGGATTGCTTCTGATCATAGTCCCTTGTTAGGTGGTGGTGCAATTATTCCTAAACCTTCAAATGCATCCTTCAAGTTTCAGAAAATGTGGTTAACTCATCCAGGTTTTATGGATGTAGTATCTCAAAGTTGGGCTGAAAAATAGTAGGTGATCCTGCTTATGTATTTCAACAAAAATTAAAAAGATTGAAGAATATTTTAAGGCAATGGAATTGGTGTTTTTGGTAATATCAATGTTAAAATCAAAGAAGCTGAAGAAGAAGTTCAGAAAGCAATGATCATATCTGATCAGAATCCTCATGATATTGAATCTCTAGATAATCTTGTTGCTCCTGGAAATGATTACAATAGTAAAGAAGTCCAGCTAAATACCATGCTCAAGCAAAACGCTAGAATTAAATGGGTTAAAGAAGGTTCTGCTAATATAAAGTTCTTTCATACAAATTTAAATATTAGGCAATCAAAAAATCTTATAAGTGAACTGGAGGACTCTAATGGAAACGTAGTATCAGATCAGAAAATCATTGTAGAAACTCTAGTGCAACACTTCAAGAAAAAATTTCAATTTCAAATCTGAAGATGCCGAGTCTTTACTGGAAGAAATTCCAAAATAATTACAGATGAGGATCAACAAATGCTGGATGTTTTACCTGAGGCAGAGGAAATAAAATCTACAAATTTCAGTATGGATCCTGATGGTTCACCGGGCCCTGATGGCTTCTCTAGTTGTTTCTATAGAGCATGCTGGAAGATTATACAGTATGATGTAGTGCAAGTTGTGCAGTTTTGTTGGAGGAGGAAATTTATTCCAAAAGGCCGTGATTCAAATTTTCTTATTCGTTTGCCTAAAACAGAAGGTGCAAAAACTCCCAATCAATTTAGACCAATTGGTCTGAGTAGTGTGAGTTTCAAGATTTTTACAAAGATCATAAATACAAGAATGAGTTCTCTTATACAAAAACTGACAACACCTCAGCAAGTTGCCTACATCAAGGGAAGAAGCATTCAAGAATATATAATTTTAGCTTCTGAAATGGTCAATGACATGAAGAAAAAGACAAGGGGTGGAAATGTAGGATTAAAACTAGATATATCTCAAGCTTATGACTCTGTAAGTTGGGATTTCTTATTTCAAGTACTAGGCAAGTATGGTTTCTCTAATTCCTGGTGTCATTGGTTAAGAGTTTATTTGAATCAGCCAGATTATCTGTAATGGTAATGGAGGGCCTCATGGATTCTTTTATGTATGAAGGGGTCTAAGGCAAGGTGACCCCTTATCACCAACTCTATTTGTTATTATGAAGGATGTTCTAAGTAGAAGCATTCATAAGAAGGTGGCAGAAGGATTGATTATTCCAATGGTAGTTAGGAAAGGCATTCATCCAACACATTTTTTTTGCAGATGATTTTTTTCTCTTCTGTAATGGAGCCAAGAAAAGTATCACTAATCTCATGAAGTTATTGGATTATTACCAAAGAGGTTCAGGTCAAATCATAAATAAAACTAAAAGTAAGCTTTTTATTGATGGTACTTCTACTATAAGGAAAAATCAGATTAATGAAATTCTGCAGATGGAGCTCAGTACCTTCCCTGACAAGTACTTAGGAGTTATCTTATCTCCTGGCAGAGTTAAAGTATCTACAGTGGTCCTATGGTAGAGTTAATACAGAGAAAGCTTGCATTTCAGGACAGGTTGGTTCTCATAAAATCTGTATTATTCGGTATCCCAATTTATAATATGGCTGTGTACAAGTGGCCTGCATCAATAGTTAAGTTATGTGAAAAAGTGATAAGGAATTTCCTCTGGTCTGGTGATGGAGATGTGAGGAAGTATACAATTCTAGCTTGGAGAAAGGTATGCACTTTATAGTGAAGGTGGCTTAGGAATACAAAGGCTTGAAATTATCAACAGAGCTATGTTAATGAAAATGATGTGGAGAATTATAAATTCTGAGGATGAATGGTCCTTATTCATTAAAGCTAAGTACTTAAATAAACATGGAAATGGAATGAAAACTGGAAACTTTCTTCAATTTGGCATGGACTGAAGTGGGCTTGGGAGGCATTTAAAGAAAATATTAGATGGTGTATTGGAAATGGGCAGAAGGTCAACGTATGGCATGACAACTGGATTGGTGAAGCTCCTTTAAATGGAAATCTTAATAGTAATACTTATGCTAAAGCCAATGAGCATCTAAAAGTAGCAGACTTTATTCAAAATGGCAGGTGGTGCATACCTACTGAAATTCAACCAATCATCAGTTCCTTGTGTTTACCAGATATAGGGGGAGGGAAGGACTCATGGTGTGGACTGGTGAAATGTCTGGTAAGTTCACAACATCTTCTACAATGGAATTGCTAAGACATAAAGAACCAAAACTATATTGTGCATCTCATATATGGAATACATTTATCCATCCAAGTATATCAAGTAATGTATGGAAAATTCTTCAAGGCATTTATGTAGATGATACTGTCATGCTTGGAAATGGTTATGAACTTGCTTCAAGATGTTGCATATGCATGAAAAACCAATATAGTATACAACATCTTATTTGGGAATGTCAATTCAGCATTCAAATCTGGGCATGGGTGTGTGATGTTGATAGACACATTTTTGTGTTAAATTGTACTCAATGTCTCTATTGTTAGTGCTCGATTTTGTACTAATTTTGATGCTTTGTGTGTTTGTAGGTGTTTTTGGAGAAATGCACTTGTGTGGAAAAAGTTGATCAAAAGTGCTATTTGGACTCCCGAAGAAAAATACTAAAAAGGGACCCTCAATTTGGATAAGGGGCACCTCAGTTGGGCACCTGCTATTCGCACCCCCAGTTTGGTTAGGGGGACACCATCTTCAACATTTCAAAAATTCGTTTTTGAGGGAAAATTTTATTCTCAACTGTGTAACTTTCGATCGATTCTTGAAGGAGTTCTGGGTAGACTAAAGGGCTGAAACTTAATGGGTAGTTGTGATATGTCCTAACAAAGCTAGTATGGGTGTTTGTTTCGATAAAATTTGTCTGGATAACTTGGTTTAACCCAAACAGGGAGTTGGAGGAAAAACATGAGCTTACACGAGTTGTGGTGAATCTAAACGTGTACTGTACGTGTTTGGAAGCCTTAATCAACACTTTGGAACGTGAAGAAGATTTATAAGGAATTTAATCCAGCTGCAGATGCGTAAAAATCAAAATCATTGATAAAAAAAGAAAGAAAATATCCCGAGTAAAAGAAGATTATTTGGGATTAATGGAGGAGATTCAACGCGTGTTTTTTCTTTATATAGATTCCCTGAGAGTCCTAGAGAGGGTGTCGAGAGTCTGGGGGCTGAGGAGAGCCAGAGAAGAAGAAATTCGAGTTTTCCCAAACTCGGTTTCTGTTGTTGCTGCTGCTGCACCAAAAACACGAAGATCATAAGACCCACACAGAGCAGTCTTATTTTGCTACAGTTTCAGCGACTGTCGCCCGACAGTCTTATTTGTTACAATGACAGTCTTATTTGTTAATGTCGCAGGACAGTCTTATTTGCCGAGGGTCGTAGTTCTCTGGTTTGTAACAAATATAATTGTTACAAACCCGGTTTTGAATTGTTTCTCGCTTTTCATCATTTGTAAACACCCTTTGAGCAATAATAATGATTTTTGAGCGTGTTTCCAACATGATGAGCGGCTAATTCTCCCACAACCAAGGCAATGAGGAAGCTATTACGCATGAATGATTGGTAACTATTTTATTTTCTCTAATATTTAATTATAATTCACTCAATCACTGCTTTTGCAGAGTTTTAAATTGTTTGCGTAATTTTCCTAATCAGTTGTGATTCAATTAGATAGGTTATGCTTTGTTTAGATAATCTATGCTTAAGGGATACAATTGATGTTTGAGAATTTGCTTGATTATTAGTGAGTTAAGATATAAAGGACTTAAAAGATAATTAGTGTTTTGGATTATTTACCATCATTAATTCATGTGTAATAGTGGAATCAATGTCTTGGTTGTTTTCTCATACCTCTCGCCCACTTTGTTAATATTTTTGTATATAATTTTATTAATCTTTAAATTTAATCTTCACAAGTCCGAGAGTTTGAACCTCATTACTATAACATCATTCAAAAATATAATCATTTTGGCCCCGCCGACGCGGATTTGTGCTTAGGTAGAAGTTTAGTTTTTTTTTTATTTCATTTGTTCTTTTACGTTTCTTTGGGTGTGTCTTTGTATTACAGGTTTGAAGTTGGATACTAAAGACTTGGAATCAAATCTTAAAGCCAAAAGAGAAGGAAAAAGACAAAGCAAAAAAAAAGAGAGAAAGAAAAATTAAAAAAAACAAGAGAGATTTTTTTTTTATAGAGACCTTCCATTTTTTGTAATTATTATTTTTTTTATTTCTTTTCTTTTACACTTTATTTGGACTTTGGACTTGGACAATTATTTTCTTTTAAACCCTAAGGAAGGGTACATTAAATATAAAACTGTTTGCAGGGAAGAACGACGATTACAATATCGTCTCGCCCCCTCGGGTTCGCACATGACATAGGAGTCGTGGCCCAAGTCGACTTCAACGGTTCTGCGCCCGTCTGGTACGGGAGGTAAGCTTTCGAAACACCCGCGAATCCCCTGTCAGCGGGTTTATTGTATGCCTTAAGGTGAATATATGCTGAGGATTTGAATACGGTTGCTTTAATTTCCTAGTAAAGGGCAAAGACTGGCCATACAAGATAAAGGTTCGGATTTCATCACCGTTCTCTTCTTGCCCGCCTTAGGAAAAAAACCAAACGCGAACCTAAGCTTAAAATTTGACTAGAACGAGACCTATAGGGTAACGAGCTTAATAGGAAAGTCGTTCGAAAAATATTGGTTACTCTTTTGAGCATACTTTGAAGTTCATGATGGTTTCTGTGAGTTGAATGCGTGACTGCCCCTTATAATACGGTGAGGCCTTGGGTATCAAAGCTCCTCGCAGCTTCCCTCGTCTCAATTCAACTTACTTAAACTCGGATTGATTCCAGAGAGGTTTGCTCAGATTGTAACGAATTCCTTTTCGAAAGATTAGAAGCTGGTCTAGAAACAATCTAAGTGGAGCCATCATGCTTGTTGTTTGCTAGATTTTATAGGTTTGATTTGGTCGAGTCAGCCTTGTTTGTGATTGTGTAGAATTCCCTTGCAATTAAGAATGTCGAACTGGTATGATAGAAGCCAATACAATGATTATCGACCTGAATTTGAATATGGACATCATCCTTTTTATGACCATGTTGGGAATAGTGGTTGGGAACGCCATCCTTTGGAAGGATATGGGTCATACCCTGGTGAGCCCAATTACTATCCACACATGCATCAGTCTTACGAGCAAGAAGATTATAGTACTAGTTCTTCGTCTCTAGAGGATACAATCAAACTATTGAAAAGTAGTCCTTTTTATGATCCCTTGTTCCTATTCCTCCTTTAGAAGAGTCCCTCAGGAAGTTAGCTGAGTCGACGCGTAAGTTAGCTGAGATGAATAATATAATTATAGACAAAGAACTACAATAATGAGTGAACCTTCTTTAGAAGACCACCTCAAGCGGATAGCTGAGACGAACGAAAGAATTGCTCGAAATTACTTGAATTGCCAATATAGTGTATCCAATAATACCCTTGAGAATGAAGATAATTATTTACATAATCAAGATAACAAGGTTAGAATTGGTAGCACTACTTGTTTTGATGAGGTTCGATCTTTTTCATGTTATTATGATGAGGATAGTGTTGATGGAGAATCATACTTATGTAGGAATAGTGATCAGGAAATGGATACTCCAATTGAGCTTTACAATGATAATATTATTTCTATTTCAAATCCAAATAATTTTAATAATTATTCACCTATTCAAAAGGACGAGGATTTGACTAGAGATACCCTCGTTTTAGACGATGTAGTATTTCCTGTTTACAAAGCCGATAATGATTTAGAGGAACGAGTTTATTCTGAGAATAATGTTTTAGAGTCTAGCGATTTAGAAACAATAGTCTTAGACGAAGAAGATGAACTCGTAGAGCTTTTAAATATGAGTGAGGATGCATCACCTGAGTATAACCTAACAGAAGCAATTGACCATTTTCAGGATTCCGATGATCTAGAAATTAGGGAAATTGTAGTTAGTCTACCTAGAGACACCCAAAACTCTAAGTTTGGGGGTGATTATCATTCTCCCTGTGCTTTACCTTTAACTCTTAGAAAGTTCCCTCGTGTAGGGCTTGACATTTGTGCCTCAACCATCGTACAAGATTATCTCCATACACGTTTTCCCGAACCTAATAATGTCCAGAAAGAAGTTCAGTCATTAGAAACCCATCCTCTGGTTGATGTGGTTTGCCCAGGCTATGATACCCTTATTGACTTTGTTTTCCCACCAAATAGTTTTCTTCCAAATGTGGGAACGTTTATATTTCAAATGTGTCGAATATTTAGTTGTGAGACTAAACCTAAATGCTTTAGGAAATTAGAATCAACACATTTTCTTAAGAATGACTACTACCCTCACTGTGGTCAATTTTGTAAGTCAAACCTGATTGACTTAGAGGATCCTCAATTATTTAGGTTATTATTATGTGCTTCTAAATTTTTATTTGAGTTTTTACAGACTCTAGGACCTAATAATTCGGATCTCACTTTTGAGGAGTTGCAGCCTAAAGAAATATATTTAGACCCTTTTATAGAACCTGAACCTGAACCACAATTAGATGTAGTTGTCTTAATCAGGAAACTAGGTAAGGGCATGCTAGTCTTGTTCATTTTCTTGGTTTACTGCAGTTTCCTTTGGTCAGCTCTATTTGGTTTTGAAGACCCACAGTTATTCCGGCTACTGTTATACGGTTCGAGTTGACTAATCCTTTCCTAAGTCTGGCTGAAGACTTTAAACTTAGCACTTCTTGGGAGGTAACCCATGCTCATGCAACATGGTAATATCTTTCCTTAACTCTTTTTCTTCAAGTGGTAACAGTTTCTCCTTGTTCATGCTTTTAATTTTATCTTTAGAACATCGAGGACAATGTTAGATTTAAGTTTGGGGGTGGGGAAGAACTTTTTAGTTGCACTTTTGAAACTTCTAGCGTCACATGGTACCCGGTTAGCTAAGTTTACATACTGTTTCTCACCGAAAAGATAGAAATTGGAATGCTAGGGATAACAACCTTTTGAGACATTAGAGAAAAAGACATTGAGATCCTTGAAATTCAGGAGAGAACTTGTTCCTTTTAGAGGGTAACCGTGATGGACCTAACCATACATGATGGAAAGGCAAGTAGGTCAGGAAATGCCAGAAAGACAAAGCAACCTCACAATGTAGTCTTAGTTACTGGATTGCGACTCTCTCTCAGTAGAAACTTATCATCATCAACAAGCGGAGCGACATCAAAATCTATGAAGAAAGTTGAAGACGTTTTAGGTTTAGAAGCAACAATAGAAAAGAATAATTCAAAAATCAAAGTTGATTAGTTATAAGAGCAAATGATATAAGTTGTTAGAATCCATGATACCAAGACATCACAAGTTGCGAAGATCCAAGTTTTGAAAGTCCTTCTCTCATGGCCATGTAAATTGTTGTCTTGTAATTTTTGTTTCCAAAAAAAAAAAAAAAAAAAAAAAAAAAGAAAAAGAAAAAAACATCGTTACGTTTTGTTCAATAAGGCCAAAGGGAAGTAGAAATTTATAAGTCAAGCAAGAAATCGAAGAGAAGAGTTAATTGTCAAGGTTCTATGAGGTTCGATAGTTTATCATCAACAGTTGAAGACCGAAGAAGACGTTGTTTCTACTGAGCACTATGAGAGAGTCGAAGAAAGATACATTTGGTTGCTTTGTTAGTCCGCTTTCAATCTGGCAAATATCTTTCTAGCACTGGTTTAACTCATCACACGTAATTAGTCCAGCTGTATAGCAGATGTCCCTCTCATCTTTATCTCTCTTCTAATCTTATCCAGCTGTAAAGCAGCGGACGCATCTTACAATGTTTATCTAGTTGTGTAGCGGATATCTCTTTATCTAGCAGTGTTGCGGATGTGTCTCCCCTTTCTTCAGTCAGCTTTAGAGATGACACCTTTAATTTCTATGGCATTCTAGTTACTTGGAGATAGTTTGAGAATATGTATGTCCTCATAGCTCTTTGGATACTTGTGACCAATTAGAAGTCATGGTTTTGTGGGTACACCTCTGGTAAACCCTCCCGAGATTAACTCGGTTTTATTTTTTGTTAGTTTTGCTCGAGGACTAGCAAATAATAAGTTTGGGGGTATTTGATAGACACATTTTTGTGTCTAACTTGTACTCAATGTCTCTATTGTTAGTGCTCGATTTTTGTACTAATTTTGTTGCTTTGTGTGTTTGTAGGTGTTTTTGGAGAAATACACTTGTGTGGAAAAAGTTGCTCAAAAAGTGCTATTTGGAATCCCGGAGAAACGTACTAAAGGCACGCTCAATTTGGATAAGGGGCACCTCAGTTGGTCACCTGCTATTCGCACCCCCAGTTTGGTTAGGGGGACACCATCTTCAACATTTCAAAAATTCTTTTGGGCGGGAAAATTTTATTCTCAACTGTGTAACTTTCGATCGATTCTTGAAGGAAATGTGGGTAGACTAAAGGGATGAAACTTAATGGGTAGTTGTGATGTGTCCTAACAAAGCTAGTATGGGTGTTTGTATCGATCAAATTTGTTTGGATAACTTGGTTTAATCCAAACAGGGAGTTGGAGGAAAAACATGAGCTTACACGAGTTGTGGTGAATCTAAACATGTACTGCACGTGTTTGGAAGCCTTAATCAACACTTTGGAACGTGAAGAAGATTTATAAGGAATTTAATCCAGCTGCAGATGCATAAAACTCAAAATCATTGATAAAAAAAAAATCCCGAGTAAAAGAAGATTATTTAGGATTAATGGAGGAGATTCAACGCGTGTTTTTTCTTTAAATAAATTCCATGGGAGTCCTAGAGAGGGTGTCGAGAGTCTGGGGGGCTGAGGAGAGCCAGAGAAGAAGAAATTCGAGTTTTCCCAAACTCGGTTTCTGTTGTTGCTGCTGCTGCACCAAAAACACGAAGATCATAAGACCCACACAGAGCAGTCTTATTTTGCTACAGTTTCAGCGACTGTCGCCCGACAGTCTTATTTGTTACAATGACAGTCTTATTTGTTAATGTCGCAGGACAGTCTTATTTGCCGAGGGTCGTAGTTCTCTGGTTTGTAACAAATATAATTGTTACAAACCCGGTTTTGAATTGTTTCTCGCTTTTCATCATTTGTAAACACCCTTTGAGCAATAATAATGATTTTTGAGCGTGTTTCCAACATGATGAGCGGCTAATTCTCCCACAACCAAGGCAATGAGGAAGCTATTACGCATGAATGATTGGTAACTATTTTATTTTCTCTAATATTTAATTATAATTCACTCAATCACTGCTTTTGCAGAGTTTTAAATTGTTTGCGTAATTTTCCTAATCAGTTGTGATTCAATTAGATAGGTTATGCTTTGTTTAGATAATCTATGCTTAAGGGATACAATTGATGTTTGAGAATTTGCTTGATTATTAGTGAGTTAAGATATAAAGGACTTAAAAGATAATTAGTGTTTTGGATTATTTACCATCATTAATTCATGTGTAATAGTGGAATCAATGTCTTGGTTGTTTTCTCATACCTCTCGCCCACTTTGTTAATATTTTTGTATATAATTTTATTAAATCTTTAAATTTAATCTTCACAAGTCCGAGAGTTTGAACCTCATTACTACAACATCATTCAAAAAATATAATCAGATGTATTTTCGAATAGAATTCCAAAATCCTTTGATGATGTATGGAACAATGCAAGGAACAAGAGCCCAATTTTCAGAGAAGCTTGGATCACAACAGCTTGTTCCGTAGTCAGAGAGCTATGGTTCCATAAGAATAAAAAATTCTTTGAAGAAATCAAGCCTAATGAACTTCAATTTAAAAACAGAATTAAAAAGCTGGTGTATGAAGGAGGATACAGGATGAAGGGAAATAGGTGGAATCAAGCATATGATAGCCAGGTAATTGCCGTTTTTAATCTGGATATTAGATACAACAAATTTCATTGCATCAAAACCTGTTACTGGTCTCCTCCACCAATGGGATACACCATGTTCTGATGTGATGGATCTTCCTTTGGTAACCCTGGAGCAACAGGATTTGGAGTGGTAATTTGTGCCAGGTGGTTGGAGCATTATCAGGGGGCATAGGCATCACAACCAATTTTGTTGCAGAAAATTATGCAGTGCTTTGTGCAGTGGAGTTGGCAGGTGAATGTGAGTTACAAAATATTATCATATGTTCAGATTCAAAAACAATTATTGAAGGCTTTATAAAAGGGCAAACTCCATGGATTATAAGGATGAGATGGAAAAAAGCAGTGAGTAGGGTATCTTTCATTATATTCCAACATTGTTTTAGGGAAACTAATTTTTCTGCTGATACAACTGCAAAAAGGGGAGCTAGTTTGGAAGCAGGTGAAAGACAGTTAACTCTGGGGAGACCAAATTCCTTAGTAAGGGTAGAGATACCAAATGTGGAATACTTTAGGTTCAGCTAAAAATATCGGTTGTTTTTCAGTTTTCCTTAATTCTCTTCTGGGCTTATGTAGTTGGCCTTTTATTTTTTGATTCTCCAAGATGGGATGTAATTATTTAAAACTTTATTTTTCAATAAATAAATAAATGTGATTCAGAAAAAATAAAAAAAATAACAAAGGATAGCAGGCTCAGATGGATGGCTTAAAATTGTTGGTCAATGTCATACCTGGACAATTACAACATAACTTAACTACTAATAGATTAAGCAAGCAAGGCATCTACAGGATGGCAGTTCTATTTATAGGAAATTCATCATTAGAAGAATTAGTATATGGGTTCCATAAGATAAAGTTAGACAAAATTAAACAGAACCCATAAGATAGATCGCTCAATCAATCTCAAACCCTAAATCAATCCACGAGAGTTACAAAGATTGGAACAAATCGAACAAGAAGAAGAAGAAGAAGTAAAGTACCGGTGATAGATTGATAGAGAGACGAACAAATCGAAGTATCGGTGATAGATTGATAGAGAGACGAAGAAGAAATTGGTATCCTCAGCACTTCTCCTGCTTGAGTATAAACACTGGGTTAGTTGACTAATCAAGAGATACTGTTAAAATCGTTTTCAATTTCTATGGTTTGGTTTTAAAACAGAAACAAAAATAAAATCGAAAAGATTAGAGAATCGATTTACCTTTTGTGTAGTAAGACTTGATGATGATGGTGAGCGTAGTTCAGAGAAATTAGATGAAGAGTGAAGGGCAGTAGGATGCTCTTCAGAGAAAAAAAACGAAGAAGCAAAATGAGAGTGAAAGAGTTACTCAAAGATTAGATAATAGAATTCTCTAAACCTAGGATGGACGGACAAGATTAAAAATATACAAGATCTCAATAGATGATATTAACCGGTTCTTTTGGTCCGGATCATGCCGGTACTCCCCCAGAACCAGTGCCTGTACCGGTCTATTCCGGTTCTCAAGTTCCAGTCCCGGTCCCTCTACCGTTTACTACGGTTCCGGTTCAGTTCCGGTCCGATTTTTTCGATTCCAGTCCGGTACAGGGACTACATACCGGTTCTCTTGCAGCCTTACCCACAACTAAGAGTTTCTACGACCCAAAGTCAAAGACTTTATAAACAAATCTGTCTCCCACAGAAAAGTCTACTCTGATAGATAAATCTGTCTCCCATAGAAATACCTATGAAGTTTTTTTCCGTCTTTTGATAAATCAAGATGAACATGAACCAATTGATAATCCGGTCTTATATTTTCGAAGAACAACCTAGAAATATCAATCACCTCACAATAACTTAACTACATGGTGGTAGAACAAGTTATTGTGGAATCACAAAGAATGAGTCGAAGAGCTTTGTGATTACTTTTTGTATCTTACCTATCAGAGATAAATCTCGAGCAAATATTAGAGAAGATAGTACTCAATATGATAGAACAAGTAATATCAGAACACGCAATTACATAGAAAATAGTTGGGTCTGGCTTCAGAATCCCAATGAAGTCTTTAAGTCGTTAACCTATAATGGTTTTAGGAAAAACCTAGGTTAAAGGAGAATCGACTCTAGTACACAACTAGTATCACAAAATAGGTGTGGGGATTAGGTTTTTCCAATTGCTAGAGTTCTCTCTTATATAGTCTTCAAATCAGGGTTTGATAGTTTTGAAACAAAGCAATCAATATTCACCATTAAATGAAATCTTGATTTAAGATTCAAGATAAGTTTGCTTAAAACCAAAGAAATATCTCTCCACCGTTAGATGGTCTTATCTTGTTACATACAAATTAAATATACCTTCATTTAGATATGAGTAACCGTACCTAAACGTGTATATTGAGTTGGATGAATAACAGTTAACCGAAGTTAGCCATATGAACACTTTTGTATTAACTACATCCATATAACAGTTCTAGATCAAATGATAATCAAATGAGTCTAATTGTATTACTCATGGAGTTTTTCAATTGTTTATATTCTCATAGAAGTATACAAGACACAATTGAAACAAAATCAGATTGATTCAAGAGAATCAGTTCATGAACATTTTAGCCACGGTTTGCAAAGATTGCATTATTTAATTTATAAATTTATTTGTTCATGAGTATGAAATCATGCTTAACCGATTTTAGAACTTAAACCAACTCAGTTTGCAAACGGGTACGCAAACTTAAGTTCCAGACTTTGGTCATGTCCGAAAGTTCGCATACGGGTATGCATACTGTCGTACCGGACCTTACTCAGGTAAAACTGTTCACATACTGGTATGCAAACTTAGTTCCCGGACTTCGACATTTAAAACAGTACACATACTGGTATGCAAACTTGGTTCCCTGACTCGAATCATACTAAAATAGTTTGCATACTGGTATGCATACTGTGTTATATCCAGATAATGGTTATTTATTCTAAAATCCAATTTCAATCATTGAAACATCCTTAGAAGACGACAATAGCTGTCTCACACAAACTATTAGCTTATAAGTAATTTTCAAGTGATCGAATGATCAATACGAAATATTCCGAGTCTACATCAAATGACTGTCTCACACAAATCATGTAAGATGTTTCAAGTCAATTTTCACATGATCATCCTTTGACTCATTATTTAGTTTTCAACAAATAAATTGTTTTCCAACTAAACTCGTCAAGAATAATGATGAACGTAGTTAAAGCAAAAAGCTTTCCAACACATATTTCGAGAAAGATATAAGCGAGTTACACTCGACTCAAAATATCAAATGTGTATAATGTAAAAGTCTATATAGCTATACGACTTAGTCTTTTAGTCTCCACATACATTTTGTTGATGAAGTTCCATCTCTCCTCATCAGATCTTCGTCTTCAATCGATGAACGCCGTGAAGTCTAAATCTCAACTACACATTCTATCCTAATCCGAGACATAGCTACAAGTAGACTAGAAATCAAGACTTATAGTTTCGATCACCTAAACTTGAAAAACAAGCTTGAGATAGCAACGCTTGCGAGTTTGACCGAGCAGTGCTCTAACAATATCCATACTCCAAACTTGCTTGTACAGGTAATTAGCAGCATCCTCATCATAGTATTCTTGATGATAGGTTTTGATTTCCACCAATTTGTTGTAAGCTGACTTGACAGTAAATTGGTCATTACGAGTCAGAGTCCACACTAGTCTATCATCACTAGTTGTAAAGACACGAGTATGATGAATATTCTTTGTATTTTCATGAGTAAACAATCTTCTAACTATATCAGTTTGTCAAGATCTGGTATGTGAATCAATCAGATCACACACTTTGGCATAGCTCTGAGCTTATTCATTAGTGACTTCTGGAACTGGTGGTGTTTGCTTTCGTGGAACCCAGTTATCATTCGAAGTTTGAAACTTGTCACTCTTTCCTACAACCCAAAAACTCCATCTCTTCACAAACTCCACCATTCCTTGTATGGACTGTCAGGCCCAAGTTGAGTTCTTTTTCTTTTTTGCATGAAGTGCAGAAGTATGAGGAAAATATCTTCCTTTTAATGCAGTGGTCCATAGTTGTTGTTGTTGGTGGTACAACCTCCAGGCAACTTTTGCTAGAAGAGCTTTATTAAAACATTGTAAGTCTCTAAAACCCATACCTCATGTTGCTTTGTCTATACAAATTCTTGGCCAAATGTTATGTAAAGACCTCCTCCTTGTGGATTATTCCACCAACAATCTCTCTGAACTTTTTCCATTTCTTTTATTGATGTCTTATGTATCTTAAACACTCCCATATGATGAGGTGACAAAACATTGCGAACATGTTTAACCATGAATGACCTGCCTGTTTGGTTGATGAATTTTCCATTACACCTACTTAGCATGTACTTCATGCTGCTAACTAATGAAGAAAAACATATTGTTTTTTTTCCTCTTCAGAAATAAGGGAATGCCTAGACATTTCTCCTCCGATGACATTTTCTTCATTTTTAATCTCCTTAAGAGCATTCTACAATGTCTTGGAAGGAAATGTTTAGAGAAGAAAACTACAAACTTCTGAAAGTTAATTTGCTGCCCTGAGACCTCACTGAAATTTCTGATAATCTCCAAAATATTGTTGACATTATGCATATATGCCTTGACGAAAAGAAGACAATCGTCAGCAAATAAAAGGTGAGTAACCTATGGTGCATTTCTTGAAATTTTTATCCTTGTATGTATCCAATGCTTTCTTCTTGAGCCAAAGCTCTAGTAAAAAAACCTCTATGGTGATCAGATACAAATATTGAGAGATTAAATCACCTTGACGTATCCCTCTAGTTGGTTTAAAAGGCCGACAAGGTGATCAATTTAGAAGTATTTGAATCTCTGTAGTAGATAGACATTCCTGAACCAACTGACACCATTTGGTAGAAAAACCCAATTTCAACATAATATCATTTAGAAAACTCCATTCGACAGGATCAAAAGCCTTGCTCATGTCTAATTTCATGGCCATATAATGTTGTTTGACTTTCTTTCTCTTCATACAGTGAATTAATTCATGTGCTAAGGTGATATTATCACTAATTTGCCTACCATGAACATACTCTTCTTGCATTGGAGAAATAAACTTATCAAGATGGACCTTCATCCTGGTTTCCATGAGTTTTATGATTATTTTATACGTGGAATTGAAAAGATCAATCGTCCTGTAATCTCCCGGATTGTGTGGAAACTTGGTTTTAGGAATGAGACATAGGTTCGTCTTGTTCATTTTCTTCAATAATCTTCTAGAAATAAATAAGGATTGCACCATCTTGTCTTGATAACGTCGTCTTTGACAACTGACCACTGGCTTTTAAGGACTGCACTAATATCAGCTTTATCTAGTACTCTAGTAAGAGCATCATGTTTGCATCAATAATACACTTTTTGGTAACATATCCAGAGAAGGGTTGGATGGAGGACTTTTTGAACTCATAATATATTTGAAATGAGAATTGAGAAGATCTTCAAGGTTGTTTCTGCCACTGCACCAGCTGTCATATGGTTTTTGAAGAGTTTCTATTCTGTTTCTTGTTCTTCTCTTATTAACTTGCATGTGAAATTGTTTCGTGTTCTGATCAATTCCATTGAAGAAAGTCTCTCTACTTTTTTGTCTGTAGAATTCCTCCTCTCTAGTATACCATTCTTCAATTTCTTTTTCAACTTCTTTCACTAATTCACAAAAAGTTAACATTTTTTTTCTTTCTAATGTTATACTTATACAGTACATACACTTGACATACTGGATTTAAAGTGTTAGAGCATTGGTCGGTCGAACTCGCATGCGTTGCTATCTCAAGCATGTTTGTCAATGTTAGTGATCAAAACTATAAGTCTTGATTTCTAGTCTACTATAGCTAAATCTCGGACTAGGATAGAAAGTGTAGTTGAGCTCAAGGACTTCATGGCGATTCATCATACAAGAAGAAGAACTACTCAAGGAACCGGTGGAACTTCTCGACAAAAAGGTATGTGAAGACTTGAACTTATCTATCACTCAAAAGTCTATCTATTCTATCTCCTACTTCTTGAGACAAAAAGTCGTATGCTATATATAGACTTTGATTATACACATTTGGTATTTCGAGCCGAGTATACCTCACCTATCTATATCTCGAAATATGTGTTGGTAAACTTTTCGCTCCGACCAAGTTTATCTTTACCTAGTGATGAAAGTCATGATATGTTTCAATCACTTTGAAAATTGCTTCAATGATTGGAATGAAAGTTCAGATTACATAACCAATGGAGGACATAAGCATTTTTGTGGAAACACATTTATGTATAAGTCATATTCCTTGAACCAAAGTTTTGTTGATCAAGAGAACAGGAAGAATGACAAGTGCCAAGTCCGCGAACTCTGTCCGTGAACTGCCGAACTTCTCAAACCCGAGAATTTCTGCTGGAGTTGAAAAACTAGTGCGTTAAGCTAAGTCCGCGAACTCAGTCCGCGAACCCATTCCGCGAACCGACGAAGTTCTCATTCCCGAGAATTTCTGCTGGAGTTTGTAAACTCTGCCCGGTAACTTAAGTCCGCGAACCAAGTCTGCGAACTTAAGAAGGTTATATATCTGAAGATGATTTCTGAACTTAAACTTAAAAAGACTAAGGAATGCAGTTTGCAAACCGTGGCTATAAAAGTTCATGAACCGATTCAAGTGAATCAAATCATCTTTGCTTTAACTGTGTCTTGTGTAGTTACATAAGATTTCCTTGCAATTGAATAACTCTCTAACTAGTTCATTTAAGTTATGTGAACTAGTTATGGTGAAGAAGAACATGGTTGATATGAAATGCTCATATGGCTAACCTTTTTGGTTAACTATTGTTGAACCAACAAGTGCATACGTTTGGATACGGTTAACAAACGTAGAAGCGTGCATTTCAATTGTGTGTAGCAAGCTAAGTTTTCGATCTAACGGTTGAGAAATATTAGCTTTAATCTAAATCAGGTTTTCATCTAAAGGTGGATATTGATTGCTTTGTTACCAAGGTAACCAAATAGCAAACCCTGATTTCAAAGACTATATAAGGGGACATATAGCATCAATGCAAAACTAATCTCCACACCTTACGTGTGATACTAGTTTGCGTGCTAGAGTCGGTTCTCCGTTAACCTTTGGTTTTCTTCTTCTAAAACCAGGTTAACGACTTAAAGACTTCATTGGGATTGTGAATCCAGACCGATACTACTTTATCGTAGTTGTGTGATCTGATCTTGCATCTTCTATCGTACGAGTACCATCATATTAATTGGCTTGAGATTGATGTCTCTGATAGGCAAGATATAAAAAGTAATCACAAACATCTTCGTCTCATTGTTTGTGATTCCGCAACATCTTGTTTCGCTACCATACGATTAAGATTGTTGTGAGGTGATTGATAACTCTAGGCTGTTCTTCTGGAATATAAGACCAGATTATCAATTGGTTCATGTTCACCTTGATTATTATCAAAAGACAGAACAAAACCTTTTAGGGTTTATCTGTGGGAGACAGATTGATCCTTCGATAAACTTGTCTGTGTGAGACAATTTTTTTTATCATCAAATCTTCAACTTTGGGTCGTAGCAACTCTTAGTTGTGGGTAAGATCAGCTAAGGGAATCAAGTGCGCAGTATCCTGCTGGGATCAGAGGCGTAGGGAGTACAACTGTACCTTGGATCAGTGAGAGACTGATTGGGGTTCAACTATAGTCCAGTCTGAAGTTAGCTTGGAGTAGGCTAGTGTCTGTAACGACTTAATACAGTGTGTGTCCAATCTGGACTAATTCCATGGATTTTTTTACATTTGTGGTTTCCTCGTTAACAAAATTTCTGGTGTCTGTGTTATTTCAATTTCCGCATTATATTGTTTTATCTTTATAATTGAAATAATACAGGTTGTAATTTTGATCATCAATTAGAGTAATCCAACCTTTGGTTGTTGATTGTCATTGATTGATCCTTGGATATTGGTCTTTGGTACCATCCAAGTTATTCCTTGTGTTTGATTAAAGACTCGCTGATTTCTATTAGCTTGAGTAAATCATAACAAGAGAGAGATATTAACTCCTTGAGATAATTTTACCTAGATTGAATCTGACTGTCTAGTTGATTCTCTAGAAAGCATTTCGGAGTTATTCCATACAGATTTCTAAGCGAAATATTGGGTGGTGTTGTTAGACCCCCGCTTTTTCAATTGGTGTCAGAGCAGGCAAACACTTAATTTGAACCTAACAAGTTTGTGTTTGTTCGTTCCTTAAAAATTGTCCCATGGGAAATTTCTTTGGAAAATTTGCTCTTGGCATCTGTAACGCACGCCATAAATCCTTAAAGATTGCCTCAAGATTATTATGGTCAAAACCTCTGGGTTCTCATGATAATCTTTCTTCATCTAAAAGGGAAGTTTTGGATGATAAGTATCAATCTAAAGGAAAAAATAAAAAGAAGGAAACATTGAGTAAACGCTCGTCACGCTCAAGGATATGGACCCTCACTAGACTAACTCTAGATCTCTTTGAGGAATACTATCATAATGGATCAATTGACAAAGATCTATTCAGAGCACTCAAAGGCGTTTTTAATATCTTAGAAAAACTTAACTCTGTTAAGTCTAAGAATCATTACGAAAGAGGTTCGGTACATGTACAACCTAGGAATCGGAAGAATCTTCCTTCTAACCAGATTAAACAAAGGAGAGAAAGATATGACTTCCCTGATTATCATTATTATTTTGATTATACAACGGGGATTGTTCACACATATCAACCAAATATGTTGCATGAGGATTCCTATGCGCATTATGCCTCTTGGTAACAAGATTGGCACTACCCCATTTATATATATCTTGGAATGGGGCAAGAAATGGTTTGACTTGTGTACAGTTTTGTTATTCTCTAAAGCTTTCTACTGCATCCATCGTCTCTCACAAAGTGTGTTGTTACGGGATGCATAACCTTTGTTGTGCAAAAGAATACCCCACTTTCCGTGTGTGTGTTGGTAGAGGTTCACAAACGGGTCCAAGCCCATTATTGGTCTTATAAAGAGAAGTTCGTGCACCCTATTCTTCATTACCCGTCCGCATACGTGAACCTCTAGGGTTTTGTGTGTTTCCTCCAGTAAAGGCTCTTTGGAGAAATTAAGAGAAAGGGTGTTCAAAATTAACTCCAAGTAAGTAAATTCCTCTTGTCCTTTGAATTTATTATTGATCTCATGATGAATTCTAAGGGCTCAAAAAATTCTAGCATGAACTCTCATCGTGACCAAAATTCTCTTAGGATTAGGTTTGTGGATGATTCTTGTGCTAGAGTCTTCAAAAAGATTTCATCTAAAGGTTTTATCCTAGAAAAGAAATTGGATTTATCTAGTGGACATGAAGAGGATTTAGCTTTCTTCAAAAAAATTAAATCTTGGAAACATCTTTGATGGTTATGGTCAAGTTTCTGTCACAAGAATTTTCTATGCCAACATTCATGATGTTGATCTTGATAAGATGGAATTCAAATCCATGATAAATAGAGAAAGATTTCTTGTTAATAAAGAATTAATTTCAAAAATTACCAACATTCCGTTGGGAAACGTGCGTCTTCCTAGACCAAGTGAAGAACGTCCATCTTGTGATGAAATCTCTCTAGGGATTTGTGGCAAGAAGGTAGCTTGGAATCAAGGAAAGTTTCCTACTAATGATCTTAGTATCCCGTTGTTGGCATTTGGGAAACTTGGTATCCCCAATCTTTGTCCCTCCACAATTGAGAACTCTTGGTGGAGTCATGAGTTTGCGGAAATAGTCTATGTCCTTGAATCGGGTGTTCAAAGTCTCGATATTTCTGGGTTCATCATCTATCAAATGTCTTCGATGACTTCACATATCCAGATGTTAGGTTACCCTTGATTGATTGGACAAATTTGTCGTGATTGTGGTCTTGATTCGATTGGCAACTCTCTCGGAGTTCCCAAACTGGTTCGTCCGTGTACCTTCAGACGCATAAAGGAGAATGTGTGCAAAAGACAAAGAGATACTTCACTTAACAATTGTGACCCTACCACTTTGAGTCTTCTTCAAAAAAATCATAAGGGTGTGTGTAAGGTCGATTCAAGGGTGAAGTGTGTCCAAGAACAATTGTCTTTGGTTGCAACGAAGTTTCCCGAGCTTAAGGAAGAATTGAACACAATTCAAGCATCTTGGAGTATCTCCGATGAGGAAGAAGATGAGTAATTTGTGTTCTGTTGCCTAGTAAGTCTTCTTTTTGGTTTAGTTGGAAGAATAACTAGTGCTTGAATAGCAATGATTGTGACTACACATAGCTATTATTTTTCATCTTCTTGTTCTTTTTTAGGTTTATTGGTTTAAATTCTAAAAATATTTGGAGGATGATGTTTTGCAGTATTTAATCTTTATGATTTGTTATATTGCAACTTGTTATGGGATCTTGGGTTTACGTCCGTGAACTATGTTTGTCCCATACTTTGTCAAAAATAAAGTCGTTTGTGATCGATATTCATGTATTGGTTAAAGAATGAATGGACTTTTGACAATTACAAAAGTTAAGCCTATATTTTCAATCTTTGATGGAAGATAGGTTAAAATCTTTTGTTTGCAAGGATTATGTCTATTGAATGTCGTTATGCGAATAGTAATGGAAGATAGAGTGAATCCTTGTGTATTCCACAGTATTGATCTTCACTGATCCATATTTTATGTAATACTGTGAGGCTCCGTAATGTGTCTTATGTTGAGAACTAAACAACCAAGTTGATTATTTTTTATTGGCTTTGTTGTTGCTCCGTAAGGTACTATATGTCGAGCATTATAAACTAAATTAATCATCTTGTTTGGTTATTTAGTTTGTACTCCATAAGTTTTTCTTGTGTTGAGTATATGAATGATTAATCTAATCATTTCCTTATGGTTAAACTTAGTCGTAGCTCCATAAGTTTACTTATGTTGAGCATAATCAATTAAATTGATCACTTTTTATGATTAATTTGGTTGTGTATTCCGATTAAATTAATCATGGGTTCACTTGTGATTAATTTGATTGAGTTTTTGGATATAAAAATCATTCTTATGGTTTTGGTATCCAATAAAATTCCTTCTTTTCTTTTGGAATTAAGGTCGCTCGTTGTTGTTCTTTCGAGAATGACATCAAATGGGGGAGAGTTCTTTTGAACTTGTGCTTAATGGTCATATCTTGAGGGGTGTGCGGATGTGGAATTTTAGAGGGGTTATCTTGTATCTTTAAACTCCTTGATGAGTACATTTAGCTTCGGCTTTATGATTGCATCTAAATTAGTTGGTATGTATTTTTTCTGTTAGTCATGAAATGTCTCTTACGGAAATTTCATTATGATCCCGTTCTTGTACCTTTGCCAATTTTATTAACAAAAAGGGGGAGAATTAATATGTAATTCACACTACAAATACATATGGTTTTCGGATCTGTAAAGACCCTGAAGCTCATCAACGCTTTTAGACTAGTCAAGAGACATCTTAGCCGCTAATAACTCGATTAGTCTAACACGAACGTTAATTAATAAAAATTAATCTAGAAATGATCTAGATACAAAACTAGTATGATTGAATAGACATCGGAAAGTTATTCAGAATGGACTATTTGAACGGGTCATTCGGATATCGGACGAAGAATATATCATCAACTTTATTTGAAGGGCAAATTAGTCTTTTCGTAGTTAGCCGGGTGGCTTCCCTTGATGAACGTGTTATTCTTTGGTCTTATCTAACCAAGTTGGGAAGAGAACGCTATTTCTCTCTTATCCTTTTCTCTTTCATTTTCTTTTCTTCTCTCTTGTTCTTCTTCTGCTCCTCTTTCTCTGTTCCTTCTCGCTGGTGTTTCTGCGAGAGATTTGTGAGTTGTGAGTGAGACTTAATTGATGAAGATGTTTAGATGATGGAGAAGATTGTATGGTTGTTAGGTTTAAAACAGAACAGTCGGAGTGAATCTGAGAGTATCAAGATTAGGGTTTATGGAGATGATTTAGGTTCTGAAGATTTATGGGAGGAAATTAGAGTTGTGGTTAGATGAAGAGTTATGGGTGGATGTTTGATTGAAGTTTTGAAGTCGAATCGTGATGAGTCAAAGAATTAGGGTTCGGAAGAAGAACTCATAGAATGATTAGAAGATGCAATCGATGTTCTAAGATGTATTTATGAGATGGGTTTGAGTTGAATTACAGTTTTAAGTTGAAGAACAATCTTAATTTGAAGATTAGGGTTTCAGAAAAGAGTGTAATTGAGAAATTAGGGTTTCGTTCTTGAAGATGGCTGATAAGAAGATTTATAAGATGAAGTTGATGTTCTAGGGGTTTGATTAGAGATGGATGTAACGTGAATTAGAGTACATTTTTCCCGATTAGCAACAAAATTTTGCAACAGCTCTTACGCAGTTGCGAATTCGCAAGTGATTTTGCAACGACTTAAATATTAGCAATTGTTTTCTGCGGTTGCGAAATTTGCAACTGCACTCATTAGGTGCGAATTTTTGAGCCTGTTGCAATTTGCAACGGCCGACCACACCACATGTGCTGCTCAACCATGTGCAAAGTAACACCTGAATTGCAGGTGTGCGAACAACCTGTGTGCAAGGTAACACCTTAAAACCCTAGATTCTATCATTTTATCCCTCTATTTCTTTTCCTGAACCAACTCCCTCCTTCTCCTCCTCCCCCTATTCGTACTTATGGGATTTTTTTACTTTCATCTCCTACAATCTCACAACTTATTCACCCTCCTATAAGTTCATCAGGTTTTGCTTCCTCTTCTTCTTCAATTCTTCAATGAGATCCATCAACTATATCAGTTCTTGAAGATATGCTGTGAATCGATAAAGAAGATTTGATGAAGATCATCAACAACACAAAACGAAGATTTATCAACAAAAATGAATCGAAAGATGGGTATAATCTCTCCTTATAGTTCTAGTTCAATAGATCCATCTTGAATTGAAATTTCAGAAAAAGAAAAAAAAGTTTTCTATTTTGTAACCTAATAGCTTCGATTTCATCTTGTTTCTCTTTTCTGATTCATGATAACAGTTGATGTATGCATTAATCTTATCTTGATCTTCCTTTTCAGATATAATTTTCAAAAAAAAAGTACCAAAAAATTTCTAGGGTTCATGATTAGAGTTTGCATCCACTCGAGCTTGATTTCGGCTTGTTAATTTTGTGTGTTTTTTGTCATTAACTGAATCTCTATATTTGGCTCCTTATATCAGGTCATCTGAACCTTCATCTTAATTGTTAAGCTTTAATGTTTGGAACTCTATATTATCTGTGACTCTTTTCATTTGGTTTCCAACAAACTTGGATGATTGATGGATTTGTTGCAGAGACCCATCAAGTGAAATTAGAGATTTGTTGACCGTGAGGAAGTGCTTTTGCTCTCAAACTGTAAGAGATGCGAATTAGTTTTGTTGCCCACTGAAAATGGAGCATTTTCAGATTTAGTGGTGTTTCTCTTATTCTAGGACTTACTGCAAATTTGACGTAAGCTCCTATCCATTTTTATTTGTTTTTGGAATTTTGTTGATTATTCTTCCTTAATATTCCGTTGTCGAGATGTCTATGGCATTTATTTGGATTATACAAGGACTGAGTTCGTATTATCCTAAATACATCAGGAGGAGGTTGTCTTAATTTATTTATGGTACCTTCGTCTTTATTTTTGAATGTTTTTTTTACGTTTTGCGTTGTTCATTGTAGGCTGGCTTTCCTGAGGGTGTTCATAGTGTGATTTATGGATTCGGTCCTAAGGCTGGTGCAACAATTTCCAGTCATATGAGGATGTCAACAATGTTTGTTTTCCCATATCTGCAAGGAATATACAACATTTGGATGATCCATATATGCATTGACATTTGTGGATTAGAAATTTTGATTTTGTTACCTAACAGTTCCGCGTATAATTAAATCGCCTCCATTTTCTTCATTGCTTTTAACAATGTTTGGATCTATTTGTTTTGTTTCGAAATTGCATAACAGTTCTCTTTTACTGAGAAATTTCTGAAAATAAACACATAATAACATGCTATTACCCCCATTTGTTGAATTCTTTTCCTATCAAATATTTATATCATTAAGCGTTTGTAGTCTTATGTATATTTGAATGGTAGATCTTTGAAGAAAGGAAATGTACAGTTCCATAATCTTTTGGTTGGATCTATTTATGTTTAACTCGATACTCACTGTCTTTGTGATTTTGCAGAGAAAAATTAATGAGTAAGAAGATGGTTGTTTAAGTTGGGTGTACAAAGAGTTCAGTTTCCCACAGGTCGTTGCTGCACCTCCTAATATGATTTCTTTTTCATTCCAACTTTGGTTGTTTCAGACTCGGCCTTAGTTTGGACCGACATGATAAGTTAAAGAATTTGTTAAAACATGAATTGTGTGTCCATACATTATTTTCTTTTAGTAGTTTTAGGTAATTGATATACTTGGTTGTATTATGCAGCTTTGCCAATATTTTGACCGTTGTTCATGTAATCATAGATTGGCAAACTTACTTGGTTGATGTTGTGAAAGTGACGAAAGGTTGCTTGTTGCAGAATTTATGCTCAGTGATGCGCTTGATAAGCACCTATATTTCCTTGCAAGTCTCTTCTAGGTACGACAAGTTACAGTAAAAATCTGGCTTTTACACCTCCATAGTACTTGAGAATGAGTATGAGGTTCAAGACAAACCAACCCGTACCAAGTAGTTAAAATTTAATATTTTGAATATCGTTTGGAGATGTGTGCAAGGAAGTCCATTTACTTGGCACAGGTGTCGGTGAGAAGTCCTAAAGCTTGTGATCTGGACTGGAAGAAAAGAGAATAGGCAGTGACACACCAATCAGTACCAGGTCAAGCAGAAGTTTTCTGTCCTCAAACTCTTTTTACTGTGGTTTTGTTTATGAATCACTTTTTACTGTTTCTTTATCTTTTTTGTTGATTGAACAAGTCTTTCCTCCATGTGTAGGTACTGAAAAGGAAGCAACAGAGATAAAAACTTTGTGGAATGAGTCAGAGTATAAAAGCTTTAGTCTGTGCATTATACCGGTGGAATGAACTGCAAGTATTATGTCCCAACAAAGGTGTGATATATTTGCAACTTCTCTTTTTCTTGTTTATAGTACTGACTTTCTTAACTCTGTATCTATTCAATTTGCAGGAAGATGTTCTTTATGCAAGAATTCGTACGTTTGGCGTTGTAGAAATACAGTTCAGGTGTTGTTCTTATTGGTCTTGTTTTTTGACTTGCTAGTACATTTGCTGTTCTAGGTTACGAACTTTAGTGCTACAACCTACAATGTTCGTATGTATGATCATTTTTAACTTCTTTAGTGCCAACATGAGGTGTTCAATTTGCTAAACTAGTCTTATATAAAAAAAGAAAATGATCATTCTCAGTTTAAACCAAGCGTATCTCAACAGTTACTGAATTATAGTAGGTTTTGTGCAGCCCTGTTGGAGAAAATAAGAAAAGAAATGAAGTCTATAGACTCTTTTGATGTTGGTGGACAAAGAAATGAGAGAAGAAAGTGGATCCATCAATGGTATTTGGTCTGGATCTAGCCTGAAAATGTTGCAGGGAACTCTTGACTAGGTCAACAACAGATTGACTTGACTTTTATTTTTTGTTGCAAACATTTAGCAACGGCTGGTAGCTGTTGCTATATTTAGAACCAGAATAATAAAACCAGGTCGGGATAAGAATAGTCGTTCTAAAGTTTTTTTGGTTCTAAATTTCGCAACGGATACGTAGCTTTTGCGACAAAAATATAGCCACAACAGAGTGCTGTTGCTAAACCTATTTGCAACAGCTTGCAAAGTCAAGAAAAAACACTTAGCTGAACTGAAAACCGTTGCGAAAAGAATTCGCAACGACAAAAGAGCTGTGTGCGAAGAAAATGCAACGCCAGTTTTCGCAACGGCTGTCTTTTGTTGCAAGTCCCTTTTGCAACGGCATGCAGCCGTTGCTAATCCCGAAAAATGGTGCTAGTGTTGATTGGATCTGAAGTTTATTTGGCGGTTGATTTGCAAGCTTTAGTGAAGATGGAAGTGAACTAGAGTTTTAGTAGAATCGATCTAGTAAATTGGAAATTCAGAGGATGTTAAAGCTTGGTAAGTCTCTAATTGTTCTAATGTCAGTATTTTGCATTGAGTTAATTAAAGTATTTAGTTTATTTGATTGAGAATAGAACCAGGATTGAGATAGGTGTTGAATGGATGTATATTACAGGTAGTTGTGGTGATGATGTTGCTGCTGCGATATTGTTGGGTATGGAATGGACAGAGTTGGATATGAATCTGCAGGTAGAGATGTGACATGGTGTTGAGAGTTGTAGGTTGTAATTGAAGTAAAATTCAGATTGAAAAGGTGACTGTGTTGCTGAGATGTAGAACTGTGAATGGATGTTATTAAAGCTGAGATGTTGCAGGTATTTATGCTTAGTCTCAACTGAAGTGGAAGTGTTGAGACATGAGATAATCCTGTGGGTGTTAGTGTTGTTGTGAGATGATGGCATTGACAGGATTGTGTCACAGAAGTTGGCTGGGTTATGGTGATGTTTGAGATGGATTACAGGGAAGTGTAACTAAAGTTAATTGGTGGTATGTACAAGTTGATCTGAGGCTTGCAATTCATGAGAATGAGGTTACTGAGTTTACAGTTTATATAAACAGGAACTGAAATGGGTTAGTTGATGTTGTAGAAATAAACTGAAATTGTAGAGAAGTTATGGGATTGAGAATGGATAGAGTTATAGATGAGTTTATAAGATTGTTGAGTTGCAGATAAGAACTAGTTCTGAAGTTAGTGTGCCAATATGGTTGAAGTTGCAGGAGATTGTGGTCTGTTATTGAACTGGTGATGCTTATGAAGCTCAGAATCTAGTGGATATGGAATGGAGCTATGTTGTGTTGAGCTGAGCAATTAAGAATGGTGTTGTAAGATGCAAGAATAGTTGTGAGTCTTATGTTTGAGCTAGAAATGAAATTGTTAGTGAATGTTGAACTGATATTGCAAGGTTGGGAAGTTAGATGTATTGTTGGTATTGGGATGGTGGTGCAGGTGAAGTTGTTAGTGGATAAGGTCAAAAAGAAAGTTAGAATAGTGATTATAGAGTTGTAGATGGTAATCGCCATGAAAATCTTAAAGCTGCAATTGCAGGTAAACTGAAATTGTATTTGAGATTGAGTTTTGAAGTTGTTTTATGAATGAATTGATGTACTGTTTAGTTTGAAGTTGAACTGGGTTAGAATTATAACTGTGTGAGAACATTTGGTATGTCTGACTGAACTTATTCAGTCTGACTCATTTTTTCCCTTAGCTGACTCAGTTAATCTGACTGAGTTGAATCGTGTTGACTCACCGAGTCCCCTGTCTTGACCCAATTGACCGTTTTAGACTTTGACTATTTGACCCTGGACTTTGACCCGACCTTGGATATTGACTGTTGGTTGACCTTTGACCGTTAGTTCGACCGTTAGTGACTGTTAGTTGACCTTGGTGGACTTGGGCTTAGGGCGGTTTTCTTAATTAGCTGTTTTGGACCTCTTGTGGTCCGAATTAGACCTAGGGTTCTTCTACAAAGTTGTAGATATTTATAAGACTTAGCTAATGGACTATAGAATCAATCTAATTGAATTAGGAAACCTTAGTTATGCTAAAGATAGAGTATCAAAATGTGTAAAGTCATAAATGGACTTAGAACCATTAGATGGACTTGTATGATTCTTGTGTTAGCCATTTTGGCTAGAATCTTAGAGTTCTTGTGTGATTAACAGTTAGTCCTTATTAACAATGATCGATATAAAGGATGAACCAGTGGATCGTGGATCTCGAGGTAGGCGTGGCTTGTCATCAAAAGAGGTGGGAATTTATATTTAACTCTTTTGTGATTATTGTTGTTTTCTTTACAAAAGTTGTTCTTAATAAATTCATGCATTATCTGATTGTGTATTCCATGCATTGTTTTATTTAAAATTCCGAAAGTACTGTTGATTTCTTTTAATCTTTCCATTGCTTGGAAAGGAATTGTAATGCTTTGTTTGTCTTCATGAATTATTGGAAAATAAGAATTTCCATTTGATTGTTTGGAAATGAGAATTTCCATCTGTGGTATATAGGATACTGTTCCTTCATTTATACTACTCACTTTTGAGCTATGCTTAATATGTGCGGGACGAGTTCACCATATAGCTATCTAGGTGCGGGACGAGTCACCATATTATATATTGTTTGGAAGGAGTTAGTTCCATATACATGATTGTTTGCTTCTGTGAAATTGGTTGCGTTTTAGTGTTAGGGAAAACAAGAATTGTTTTCAAATCATTTCCAATAATTGCATGAAAGTTAAATGTTATTCCTTCGGGGAACCCCTTTTAGGGATGATGTGCTCACCCATTCCCACTTTCATTTTCAGAGACAGACCAGAGTTGCGCAGCGGAAGCTTCGAGGAGTTGAATTTATTAGTTTGATTAACTTCGGCTATGTTATTATATTGTATGTTTTATTTGTAAACCAAATGAGTATTGTATATATATATCATTTGAGAGAAGTTCTTATATTTATATATTTCTGAGTGGAGCTAGTTTTGGGTTAAGCTTTGTAGTAGATTTTCGTAATTGAATGTTTAAGTAAATGGTTTAGATTTTTAGTGCCTCTTATTTAGTTAATCTCTTGGTTTAGTCAGCTGCTAGCTTAGGGGGCGCTACAATATTGGTATTAGAGCTCATTATTAGATCTTATATGGGAAAAGATAGAAATAGCCAGTGCCAGTTAGTGAACTAGATTAGTTTAGAACTGTGTTGGGTTTGTGAAATAAAACTTAATCACTAAAAGCTATCAATAATTAAAACAATTATTTGATTGATTGATTTGTTTGTTTGTTTGTTTGTATATGTAATGAAGTAAAAGTTGTAGGGTACACCAATAACTTTAGCTAATGAGGATTTGTGAATAATTAATCTAAAAAGTATGAACACGTAGTCAATTTAATACTATAAAAATAGTGAAATTAGTATTAATGATAGATCTTGTAAATCATATAAAACTTACTGAACATTACTTATACATAGAATATTTTTTTTTATAAATACATAAATGTTAACAATATTTTTGGGATTCAACAATATTCGTAAGAGTAGTTAGAATAATAGTTCAACCATCAATGTTAATGATAAAAATACTATAATAGTAATTATAAATCAAAATAATAGTAATACGAATTTTAATAAGATAATGTTAGCATTTTTGGAATTAGTACCATATTAAACTTAGCTAAAATTCAATAAGGATACGAGAAAAATAATAGTTATGATTAAGTAATTATGGAAAATTATTAACGTTTATTTACGATTAAGTTCTGTAAATTAAACTAATTACAAATTAGAAATATATGTACCCCGTTTAAACTAGATAGTTGATATAATACTTATTAGGTGTTAGACGTAAAAAGATGAGGATGTAATATACACAATAGAAGACTCGATATGTTAATTATTCTTGTATCGAAATTATCTTTAATCTAACAAATGATCCAGTAAATCTCTAAAATGGAACAAATATACATGAAGTAGTGATACATGAATGATACGGGACGTATTTGGGTTGGAACTATTGTTTCCAAGATTTGAACAAATCTTGGATACTTATTAGTTAGTATTTTGGTTTATTAGGATAAATAGTTGTTTTAGTTGGATTATTCTGTTTTGTGAGAATAATATATTCTCTTAGGTTAGTTTAGTAACATTTGGATTTCCTAGGGTTTATGTTTAATGGTTGTATAAGCCATACATATTGTAACTTTAGAATTGGCTTGGATTAGCTCGTTTAATGAAAACTTCTGTTTGGTCAAAAACCTGTTATTTTTCTTTGAGAGATTTGATCATCTTGATCGTTTATCGTCGCTTTGCTCCTGGACTGGAGTTGATTATCATTATTGGGTCATGTTTACCGGAGTGGATTCTTCGCGTGTCGGTTTATTTTTAAATCGTTTCCGTTGTGCCGTATCAGGTGGTATCAGAACAAGCTTTTCCTATGTTGTGCATCTGTGAGTTTTTATCTAGAAGAATCAGTTGAGGAGTCCTGTGCAATCTAGGTATTTTATCAAGAAAAAGAAAAAAAAAACACAAAAAAAAGAAGAAAAATAAGGCAGTTGATTTGGTTTTTGTTCATCATCAAGTTGCGTATCCTTCATGTTTAATCAGTTGTGACCGGGAATATCTTGGTAAGATCTCTAACAGTGTTTCCTATTGATTTAAGATCTTATCAAATCAATTTGGTTTTGGCTAGGGCTGAACATGGTTTCGGTTTTCCACTGGAGCCGGACCAAACCAGACCAATAGGAAGAAACCAGACCGAACCATTTACTAATGGATTGGTTACGGTGTAGAAAGTGGAAAACCGATAGTGTTGGTTTTGGTTTGGTTTGACCTCTAAAACCGGACCAAAAGCCATTGGAAAACCGATTAATTTTTAAACTTAGTTTCTACCGTTAATTTACAACTATTAGATTCTACCCATTGATTTAGAGGATAAATAGAAACCCTAAATCTAATATTTCATTATGATTCACTCCCTCTTTCTTTTTCTCCTTCTCTCAGTCGCCTCCTTTCTCCACCCTCAACTACAGTTGTTGCTATTCGACTTTTTTCTTTCTGTCTTCCTTCTTTTTTACTTGTCAATAACTAAATTAAGATATATTATATATCTTCTTTTGATCTCTATAATTAGAGTAAGCTTTAACTATTCTTGATATTTTATTATTTTATTTTTTTTGTCTGTAAATTTGTGTAATCCAATACTATCGGCAACTACGATTTTTTTATCTGTAAATTTGTGTTTTTTTTTTTTTTGGTTTGACATAATTATTGGTTAACCAAAAACCACTGGGACAAACCGAAACCAATTGGAACTATTTGGAAACCGAACCAAAACCGACCATGAACAGCCCTAGTTTTGGCTGCGTTTAGTTGAAGAAGTACTGTTTGTTTGGATGAAGGAGCAGTAGACGTGGATTTACACCTTTGAGCCCATTAAGGGCCATTTTAATTAAGTCCGTATATAGACTAGAGTATACTTTAGAACACGCACACCTAAACTCGTTTTAACTTTTGAGTCTTGTTACTGGCAGTTGTGCTAATCTCCAAATCAATTCAAGGCGTTTTAATTCTTTTGAATTACTTACGTACATCCAAGGTCAATCGTGATTATTTGCTATGGACAGTTTTTCTAATACAAATGATCAGAGAATTAAGTGGTCTAAATTTTCTGGAATAGTTGACGGGAAAATCTGCCGTTTCATCGTCGATACTAGTTGTGAAGAAAATTTGGTATCCCCTAAAATGGTAGAGTCGTTGGGTCTAGAAATGGATTGGTATCCTTATTCCAATCATATTGAGTGGTTTAGCTATGGAGAAGCAATCACCTGCATTGGTGTGTGCAGATTTCCTTTCTCATTCGGTAAAATATATTCCGACTCAATTGTGTGTGAAGTGGTTGACATGGATATATGCGACATCGTGTTGGGAAGACCATGGTTACTTGATGTTGGCGCAGTTTGACGACGCAGAGATAATGCTTATAAGTTCATGTGGGGAGAAACCAAGATGGTTCTTATCCCAAGTCTTCGACCTTCAAAAGGAGAAGAGAAGAGGATGTACAGTCGAAGACTTTGGGCGCAACAGTTAATAGAATGGGTCTGCAAGAAAAGAAGGAAGGTGGGCCAACGGTCAGCAAGGGTTTGCAAGAGGATATATGTGGAGACTGTATGTTGGTTTCAAAATCTATCGAGTTGAGTGTTTCTGAGCATGGTGGCATGTTGGTTTCATCTGAGAAGCCATGGGAAATAGACCTTGCTTTATCTGTTTCTTATGAACATGAAGATCCGTTTACCAAATACTGTGAAGTGCAACTTATATCTTATGGATACCGAGGTGACAGTTCTTGGAAGATGTCATGGGAGCTTCTACATGGCAACAGTAGGAAGAAATTACATTTCCAGACGAGCTTTTACATGCATAAACTGAGGCTTGTAAAACTGAGATTATTTTCGGAATGGTTAGTGATTCCGATGCATGACTCAAGATCCACTTGTGCCACAGGTGGGGGCACCAAAGTTCTTTCTTCAACTTGCCATTTTCAGTATAAACTCGAGACGAGTTTCGTCGCAGTTGGGGAGCCTGATACGGGACGTATTTGGATTGGAACTATTGTTTCCAAGATTTGAACAAATCTTGGATATCTATTAGTTAGTATTTTGATTTATTAGGATAAATAGTTGTTTGATTTGGATTGCTCTGTTTTATGAGAATAATATATTCTCTTAAGTTAGTTTAGTAACATTTGGATTTCCTAGGGTTTATGTTTAATGGCTATATAATCCATACGTATTGTAACTTTAGAATTGGCTTGGATTAGCTCGTTTAATGAAAACTTTTGTTTGATTAAAAACCTGTTATTTCTCTTTGAGAGATTTGATCATCTTGATTGTTTATCGTTGCTTTGCTCCTGGATTGGAGTTGATTATCATTATTGGGTCCTGTTTACCGAAGTGGATTCTCCGCGTGTCGGTTTATTTTTAAATCGTTTCCGTTGTGTCGTATCAATGAAGTAGTGATAATAGTATTTGGATACTTAGTGTAATATTAGAATTAAAAGAAAATAAATTGGTAAATGAATAAGATCCTTCTTTGTAAATAGATTCAATCATCTTTTGAAATGGAAAATTAGTGTGACAAACTTAAACTGTTAAAATTTAAACTAGTATTATATTGAGCATAATTTAAATTAAAATCTCAATAACAAATATATAGCGATAAAATAATGATTAAGATTAAATACCTATGGAAAATTATTAGTGCCTATGTACGATTAAGTTTTGCAAAGTTAACTAATAACAAATTAGAATTATGTGTTTTACGTTCAAACCAGATGGATAATATAAGACTTGTTAGGTAGATTAAGATCGTGTGATCATATGATGCATACAATAAAGACTAAACTTGTTAACGACCTTATACCCGGATTTTCTTTAGTCCAATAAATGATCATTGAATCACTAAATTATACACATGACGTGATAATTATAATACTTGAATGCTTAGTACAAAATTAAACTTAAAGGAGAATAAAGTTTGTCTGTGAATAAGATACTTATTATTAATACCAAAATCTAAAGACTATTAAGACATATTAAAATTTTATGCAGACTCAAATTTAGGTCATATTAATTTACCAACGCCAATATTTAACAAGATAGAGTATATGGATTCAATATGGATAAATAAAATCTAATATATCAATCTTTTCGTGAATGTAGGATTATATTTAGAAGATTAAGGCTTAGTGTACCAACTGGACTATTAGTTTAAGAATAAAAAATGATAGTATAATTAAGACTAGAATTTGTGATTAGATAGGAGAATAATAACACTATATAATACTCATTATTGTAAAATTTAAGTTTATTATAAATATCATTTGGATAATAATTATAGGATAGCAATAGCAAAATGTAATTCTTATTAATAGTACACCTTAAGGATTACTTAGCGATGATATAAATTTAAGGAAACAAAATTAGATCAAATTAAATCCAGAATTAATAATAAAAATTAAGCATTATAATTAATTATGATTAACTTTTATCAGTTTAAGAAATAAGAAATAAATGTAATAATACTAATAAAATTGTTAATACCAACCAATTACGGAAAATTGTTAGATGTTATTTACTTATATCAAGTCACATAATGAAATAAGCAAATAGATACATTGAAAATAATAAGAATAACAATAATGGTAACATTTGGATAATCGATATAACATTAAGTTATTCTTAAGTAGTACATGAATTTAAAAAAATATATATATAGTATTACAACAAAGTTAAAAACATCATATATTCTAAATTAAAGTAAAATTGAATTCAGATTACTTATATTGGTAACATAAATAAATAAATAGATCCAGATGACTAAATTGTTTAAAATGATGTAAACTATTTATATATCTTAGAAGTAAATTTGTCAGACTTACACCAATTACAATAAAAGTCTACAGACTAATTAATCTTGATAAATTAATGCTTAGTTAATCACAATAAGTTAGTACTTAATGAATCCAACACTGGGGAATAGTGAAGGTTGTATTTTCTCTGTTCGTAGGAAGGCATTGTTGGGCTTGGCCAACCTTGACATGACAACTGCATTCAGAGATGACTGATCTTAGAAGTATAATTTAGTTCTTTTAGAAAACCGATAATTATAAATTCACTTAGGAAGATTTGTAGGAATCTCCCTTGTAATTAGAGACATCATAAGTACAAAACAAAGCTAGGCTAAGTTTACCTGTGTTAGTGGTGGTTAGGATTTGTCCAGAGAAAGATAAATCAAGGGTTGTGGTTCTCCTGACCACCCCCTAGAACTCGCACGCGTGGCATTAATTCCAATATTATGAATGAAAAATTAATAATCAAGTCAAGATATGGATTTTCAAAAATTATAACGGATAGGTTCGAACTCATGACATATTGTGTCATAAGAGTGGCCTCTAACCAGTGTTCCTTCTTGGTTGGAATTAATAGAAAATATAAATCAACGGTGGTGGTTTGTTCAACTTAAATATAATAATTTCTTTATTAATTAGTGTTTAACTAATTGCACATAATAAATAATTTATTCATTATAAAGTGTTATTTAATTAGTGTTTCACTAATTGCTCATAATAAATGACTAATCATTTTTTAATCATAAATGTTTTCTTAATTAATTATAATATTTATTTCTATTAATAAGTAATTTTGATAAATAATATCAATAAACATTTTTGGCGACAATGAGTAATAGAAGAGGTGGAGGCCGAAAGATTAATGGTGGTTAAGGGCGGAGTCAAGCACAATTATATTTATTTTTGTTCTTTTATCGTAAAATGGGATACAAAGTCCATTTTTCACATGTATCCGACTTGCCAAGAATTTTTTCTCCCTCTTTCTTCAAAATCCTGGCTCCGCCCCTGATTTGTGGTAGAAGAAGTAGTGACAGTGAGTGTTGGTGAGTAGTGATGGACAATATTAATTTTATGTTGTCGTTACAACATCGATAACATCGTAGTGTGAATATGTGGTTGGTTGTTTTTAATACTTTTGATAAATGAATGTACCATATATTTCAGGGATGATATCATACAAGATAATATTTTCATGATCACAGTTGGATCACCCAAATGGTACCCCTGTTATCTTTGGTACTATATCGTATAAATCATGATTTTTTAATGTTAAAATAAAATTGATTGCAATACAAAAAAGAATATATACACGGAAAAAAAATGTGAAACTAATCAATTGACGACATTTTGTTCAATCTAAACCTCATACATGGCATTTGTGATTGAAAATTAGAATTGCGTCCAATAATCTACATGGGGTGGGCGGCAGTGATAGTGGCAGTGGTGGAGTCAAAAATTGACATTGAGGAGGCCTACTTTTTTTTTTTAAGAAACATGTAAACTTTGGTGGACTAAACCATAGATATATATGGACAAAGTACTATTTATTAAATAAACTAAAAAATTTATGTAGTTATTAAAAATTTAAGGGGTTAGAGCCAGGTTAATCAATCCTTGGCCCTGCCACTGGGTGGTGGTGGATAAAAAAATGGATTCATATGGTTTTATAGTGGTGGTGGGTATTGGTGAACAAAAACATATTATGCTAATTTCGTAACGCCAATATGTAACGTTATATTATAAAGTATAAAGTGTGGTTGATCATTCTAATGTTAAAATAAACTCGATAAAACACATGTCCATTTTAAAAGATTGGTGCAATCAATTGCCATGTTATGTAATAACTAAACGAACGACACGAATCAAGATCAGAACATATGAAATTATTTATTATCGATTTGTCTATGTAAAGAGTGGTCACAATTTGTCGTTGGCAAAGATAAATTTACCTCTGGGGTTTATCAACTTAACCATTTTTAAATATTTTATTAATTAGTGTCTCATTCGTTGTTCATAATGACTAATTAAATTTATATTATAAATGTCCCTGTAATAATCTTACATAAATACATAATTTTATTAATAAATAATTTTACTAAAAACTATATTAATTCTAATGGTGGCGGGTGTTTGTGAATGGTGGAGGCGGTAACATTACTATTGGTGGAAGAAATAGTGGCGGTGGATGGTTTTCATGGTGGTGGGTGTTGGTAATAGTAGTGGATAATAATAGTTTTTGCTTTTTAGTGAGTTTTATTGACCGAGTAAAAAAAAAAATCTTCACAAAACATGCAACATTGTATTGCGAAAGATGTAATTGGTTGTTTTTAGCACGATTGATAAGGACAAAAACCAAATATTTCGAGGATGATACCGTAACGTATAAGAAAATATGATCATGACTACTGGATCACCGAAACAGTATCCGTATTATATAAAGGCAATTGGTGTACCAGCGTAAGAGAACATCATCGCTCTCTCAAATACTATTACATTCTTTTTCCTGAAAGACCAACAATGTCGAGTTGTTTCGCGACAACTACCTACAAAGACAACAATGTACTTTCACTCAATTCCCGATACAAAACCTTATTGACCGAGAAAATGTATTTACATTCTAAAATATTTGTTTGAAAATTATGTTTGTTCATCAAAATCATCATAAAAAACTCTAAATCATAAATCTAAATTTTTCCTCCGATGTTTATAAAATATTTTTTATATTTTACATTCTCAAATCATGCGACCTCTTGATTACAAATCAACAACATCAAATTACGGATCAATATATATAGGCTTCATTCACTGGGTTAGAAGGTATAGTAGATACAGATGGGTAGATCACACAAAGCAGAACATGACTGAGAATAGTTCAATAATTTGGTCAAGAAATAAGGTCAAAAATTTAAGATTAACTTTCTATAGGACTAATTAGAACGACTTCGATAGGAGCCGATTAAAATGTGGATTAATAATAATTTCCACGTAAGACAATTGCAAAACATAGTTTGGCTAACTCTGCCTATGTAAAGAGTGATCAAGATTTGTCTTTCCTCAATTGTTATGTTATGTGAGAAGAAGGTGATATCTAAGATTGAGGTACAATTAAAATCTATTAGATTCATACCATTTACAATTGGACGCCTTGAAAAAAACGGACGTGTTGTTATTATTATTACAGTTAAGGGATACATTGACCACACTTGCACAAATAGCTCACTTTGCAAATGATTGGTGTTGCATGTATTATTACAGTTGGGATTTATTTATATTTCGTGGTTGTTGTTGGGGGATTTTAATTGCATTCTGCATTTGGACGAAAAGAATGGTGATAGGCCGATTAAAGAAATTTATATGAATGAGTTTCGAAGTTGGATCTCTGACAATGGTTTGGTGGAAGCAGATGCTATTGGGAAGAAATATACTTGGACTAATTGTCGGAGTGGCATACATAGAATCGTTTCTAAACATGATAGGTATGTTATTAACGATGCTTGGTATGATAAGTATGCTAATTGGAGGTGTAAAGCTATGCCAAGAGTTTGCTCTGATCGTTCCCCTCTGTTTGGTTTTGCTTTTAACAGTCCAAGGGCAAATAGGGCTCCTTTTAGAATTCAGAAAATGTGGCTTTCTCATCCATCTTTTTTGGATTTTGTAAAGGAAAGTTGGAGTGTTAGGCTGGATGGTGCGCCTCTTTTTGTTTTCACTTCTAAGTTGAAGAGACTGAAGGAAGCCTTGAAGATTTGGAATAAAACTGTGTTTGGGGATGTTCAGTTTCGTTTAAAGCAAGCGGAAGTGAATCTTGATAAGGAGAATGATATTCTGGATCAAAATGTTAGGTGTGGGTTGCAATTTTTAAAGGTTGTCGATGCTAGAAAGGATGTTGATGAGGTGCGAACTGAGTTGGCAGTTATGCTTAAACAAAAATCGAGAACTAATTGGTTAGAAGGTGGTGATCAAAATACTCGATTTTTCCACAACACCATATGCATGAGGAGAAACCAAAACACAATCTCTGAATTGAATATTTCTACTAACTCTACTTTGTTTTTGCAGGATGAAATTAAGGATTACATTGTTGATCACTACCGTGCAAAATTCAATGGTGGAGGCGTGCATATTGATCCAAAGTTATTTGATTATGAGCATGAAAGCATCTCAGCTGCTGAAAGTGCTTTTATGGATGCTATTCCGTCTTTGGATGAAGTTAAGGAAGCAATTTTCGATTTGGGCGCAGACTCTGCACCTGGCCCTGATGGATTTACAGGTTCTTTCTATAGAGTTTGTTGGAACATTATTTCTAGAGATCTTTTTAATGCTATTGCAAACTGTTGGGCGATGCGGAAAATTCCTAATGGCATTAACTCTAGTTTTATTGTCCTAATTCCAAAAGATAACAAATCTGATGCTATTAAGGATTATAGGCCAATTGGTTTAAGCAACTTTTTCTTCAAAATCATTACAAAGATTATGGCTACCAGACTTGGTACAGTGCTGAATAAATTGATTTTTGAGGAGCAAATGACGTTTATGAAGGGAAGAAACATTCATGAAAACATAGATTTGTCGTCGGAACTGATCAATGAGATTAGTGCGGAAAGGAAGCATGGTAATGTTGGCCTCAAACTGGATATAGCCCAAGATTTTGACACGGTTAGTTGGAAATTTGTTGCTGAAGTTTTTCGGCAATATGGTTTTTCCGATGCATGGTGTTTGTGGCTGCTTAATATTCTTAACTATGCTCAAATTTCTATCATGATTAATGGTAGCCTTGAAGGTTTTTTCAGTATCACTAGAGGTCTGCGTCAATGTGATCCTATTTCACCTTTGATTTTTGTTCTTATTAAAGATGTTTTGAGCCGCAATCTCTCTAAGTTGTTTGCATCAAGAAGTATGCACCATATGGTGAGCAAGAAAGGTGTTGCTCCAACTCATTTACTCTTTGCGGATGATATTCATATTTTATGTAAGGGTAATTCACAGTTTGCAGCATTTGAAGGAGATGCTTGGTACCAACGTGCTTCTAGGCAATACGTTAGTTATGCCAAAAGCAAGTTCTATTATGGTGGGGACAAACATTCTTGTGATGTTTCTATTGCAAATTATATGGGCATGGAAAGGGCGCTATTCCCAGATAAATATTTGGGAATCCAATTAAAACCTGGTATTGTGCGTCGTATTCATGTTCGGCAAGTAATGGAGAAGACTATGGACAAACTGGCAGGTTGGAAGGGTAAGCTCTTATCTTTTCAGGCTCGGCTAGTTCTGATTAAATCAGTGATTTCTAGTTATTTGCTTCATTCCATGGCTGTGTATAAGTGGCCATGCACGGCTATCAAGTCAGTTGAGAGGGACATTCGAAATTTCTTGTGGTCTGGAGATGATGAGAAACGTAAATACTTTACGGTTCTTTATGATGATTTATGCCGTCCAAAGCGTGAAGGTGGTCTTGGTCTTAATAAATTGACTGATGTTAATAGGGCCATGCTTATGAAGTTGTGGGTTTCGATTCGTGACTCTGATAAGACTTGGGCCAGATTTTTGAAGGCGAAGTATTTCAAGTTAAATGGCAACTTGATAGATTATAAATTGGGTTCTTCGGTTTTTCCAGGAATCAGATTGGTGTATAACTTTGTGCAAAAGAATACGCGCTCAATTATAGGTAATGGTGCTAATACTTCCTTATTTTTTGATAATTGGTGTGCTGATTTTTCAATTGCGCAAAAGCTTGGCATCACTAAAAAGGGTCCTAATGATTTTAAGGCCAAGGTTAGTGATATTATTGTTGATGGTTCTTGGGTTATTCCTCCAAAGACTAAGGAATTGATGTTACGTTGCAATATTGATATTAATAATTTGCCTCTTATTGGTGCTGGAGATGATTACAAAATTTGGGACTTGGACAACAAGGGGGTATTCTCTGTCAAGTCGGCTAAGGCTGCCATCAGGGCACCTACGGAAGTTTCGCCAACTGCGGATCTTTTAACTAGAAGTGTTGTGCATCCTACCTTAAGTGTTCAGTACTGGAAGTTATTTAATAAACAATGTTGCGCTACTGAAGATAACATCATTAAGAAGATAGTTAGGGAGATGCCTTCTATGTGCCGCCTGTGCAGAGAGAATTGTGAAGATGTCAACCATATCACTTGGCATTGCAAAATTGCTAAGAAGATTTGGAATTGGGCGGCTGATATTTTTAAACTGAAACCGAATGAAGATCTTGTGGCCTCTTACAAGGCTGCAAAAGGGCGTAATAGGATGATAAAGGATCCGTGGCTTGTTGCAAATCTTGCAATAGTTACATAGTTATGGAAGCTGCGCAATAAGGCTTATTATGAGAACATGCGTGTACGATGGCTTGAATTTAAGGGACGGGTTCATCAGGTAATTCGTGATAACTCAATTAGAATGAAGGTCCACATGCACAACACCTTAGATGATTTGCGTATTTTGAATTTCTTTAGAGTGAAACACAGATCTTGCAAGCACTCTGTTCCAATTGAATTTACTTGGACGCCGCCCAATCTAGGTGAGCTTATGATCTGTTGTGATGGTGCATCACTTGGCAAACCGGGACAAGCTGGTTCTGGTGTAGTTTTTTGTGATTCTAACTCGGCAGTTCTGGGAGTTTTGTGCGTTGGACTGGGCTGGCAGACCAACTACTATGCTGAAGTGTGTGCGGTTATCTATGGCGCAGTTGTTGATCAAAGGTGGAATGTCAAAAATCTTTGCGTCAGATCGGATTCGATGAGTTTCATATTAGCTCTTCAGAAAGGTGAGTTACCGTGGAAGCTAATGCAGAAGTGGAGAATGGCGAAGAGGTTTTACAACAATATTAGCTATGTTCATAGCTACAGAGAGGCTAACTTTTCAGCTGATGCCTTGGCCAAACAAGCTTGTTTGTTGGCTGAGGAAGGTTATGAGTTTTATGAGGGTAGGTCAAGTTTCATTCAGTCTGTTGAATGGCCTGGAGAGGTTTATTTTTCTTTCAAATGGGTCTTATTGGCGTGCAGCCTTTCGGCTCAGCGCTAATATAGCCTAATCCCTGTACAGTTTCGCTTTTTTATTTTATTTTTATGTTGACCGAGTAAAAAAAAACACATGTTACATCATGAGAGGCACCGACCTTCACTTCTTTGTATCTGTCTAAATATGTGATTTTAGAGTGTGTGTCACCGTACGTTACTTCTGGGTAGAATGGTGAGCTACCCAACCTTCCACCAATAGAAGCACTATATTGATCTCTTGAGTGCTATTTTGTCAATCATGATGGTGACATCGAATTGCTAACTTACATACCACTTGTAATCTTGTTCGCAGTTAGCACCATCCACTTTATCTCTCTCTATACCAACAGGTCCATAGAAACACCATCATCATCAAAAAGAGGAGCATCACAAATTCGAAGGAAAGTTGAAGACGTTCAAGGTTTACAAGCAACGGTACAGAAATGAGCAGATTTCAGATTCAAGTTAAGCAACAAGACAAAGAGCAGAATTTTTATAAGTTGAAGACTATTATACAAGAGCAAAGATTATCAAGATGAGAGTTCAAGAAGTTTATGATATCGAGACATACAAGTTGTGAAGAATCAAGCGGTAAAGTACTTGCACCATGGCCTTTGTACTTGAATTTTTATTTTATCTTTATTTGTATTATTTTCTCTTGTCTCAAAAAAAAAAAAGAGAAAATTTCTTTAGGTTCATTACTAGTTTTATTTTGTATTTGTTTTATTTTTCTTATCTCAATAAAAAAAAGAGAAAAAAAAGGAAAAAAAATAGAAAAAAAAGAAAAGAAATGAAAAGGAGACAAGAAAAATGTGTTGTATCATATTTTGTTTGTTTTTACTTTTGTTCTTTCAATAAAGCCAGTGGAAAGAAGGAATATCCATAATGAAGTTTCAAGCAACAAGGAATTAGAGGAAAGAATCACATTGTCAAGATTCTACGAAGTTCAAGAGTTATCATCAAGAGTTGAAGACCGAAGACGAAGATGAAGACACCGATTGAAGACCGAAGAAGTTTCTATGGATGCTGTGAGAGTGGTGCTAGCTGCACGTCGAACGGATAACGAGGTAAGTAAGCATATTCCCACCTTCGTTAAGTGGTTGATTTCCTTTCTTAGAGATCGTCAGAAAAAAGGGTTTTCAAAAATTAATAAAAGATGTGGGTTTTCAAAGTATAATTCAGAGGGTTTTTGCCTTCCTACCATTCAAGATGTCGCAGGATTCTCTCTTCATTCCTACCTGGACACATGTGTGACCCATAAAAAGCTATTTATTATTGAGAGCAATTTCATAAAACCCTTTCTACCATTCAAGATGTGGGTTTTTGCCTTCCTACCATTCAAGATGTCGCAGGATTCTCTCTTCATTCCTACCTGGACACATGTGTGACCCATAAAAAGCTATTTATTATTGAGAGCAATTTCATAAAACCCTTTCTTGTGAGGAAGAGTCGAGACTTTTGATCACTCTGAACCCGAATTTCTTTCGATAAGGGATGGTTATTTCTCTCTCAACTTTTAAGGATGAGATTGTGTTCATTTATGTGTCTAACTTCTTATTACTAGTGTGCAGAATTTCTATGTCTTCTGAGCGCGTTGGATGCTATCATTTCGAAGAACTAGTAAGTTGGAAAAGTAGGTTTTGTGGGTATACCTATAGTAATCCCTCACGAGACTATAACTCGTCCACTAGGGACACCTAGGGGTTTAAAGGCTTTGTTATACGTGCTAAGTGTGACCGTAGCCTCGACGACACGGAGTTGTATGTATGCTTTAAAATAAGTTTTGTTTGATTTTCTCGAGGACTAGCAAAGTCTAAGTGTGGGGGAATTTGATAGGTGTTGTAAAACACCTATATCTATATCTATTGTTTATGCTTTCTTTGCTTTTTGTCTTGTAAAATATGTATCTTATATTTACTTTTGAGTGTTTAGGTGTTTTGGAATCATTGGAGCAAAAAGAAGTAGAACCCTTTCAAATCCATGATTTCTTCTCATTACCTTGAAGAGAACGAAATGACGAAGTCAACAGCGAAAGAGCGAGGTCATTCCAACTTTGTATGAAGAACTTGGGAGCTTTTGAATCAAGTCAAAGTTGCAAAACTTATGAAAGCACAGAATTAGTAAAGGCATCCGCTCTTTGGCTCGGGGCGCCACCTGCTCACATCAGTTTGGGGTATATAGTTGTGGGGCGCATAAATCCATCTTCCATTCATAACCTTGCAAAATTAGGTCGAGAGAACATTTTCTATTTCGGCTCTATCTGAAATTCAGAGAGGGAAGTGATGACTGCACCGTGGATCTGATGCCGTGAAGAAGAGTTCGATGGCTGGAATCAAGAGACTGGTGGTTGCCTGAAGACGGTGAAACTGAGATTTAAAGAGGGTAATGAGTTGAAGAACCTGTTGCCTGAGTTATGAGCAGGGATGAGTTCAAGCCGGAAAATGGAGGAGAAAGAGCAAGAATTTGAGAATTTATGAAGACATTAGGAGTGGGTTTAACTCAGATTTGAAGTTCCAGCAGAGTAAGAGAAGAATTGATGCTCGAAACAATCCAGAGAGAAGACATGGAATTAGTTGAAGTTGTTGCTGTGATTTGAAGCGGGAAGATGAATCAAATAGTGAATTTTCCACAAATTGAAATTGGGGTTTTGCTGTAATTGAAGGTAATGGATGTATGGGTTCGAGTGGAGTAGAAGATGTTGCTGTCTATCTGAGAGATGAGAGTATTGTTCTGTGGAATCAAAGAAGGATTTGCGGCTCTGGTATTTGATTTTGAATGTTGCAGTAGCAGGAATTACACAGGGAGGATTCTCATGGGTTGGTGTTTTTTTTAACTGCAAAACAAAGAGTTTGTGCTGTGATCTGTGGTTAAGTAGAATGGATGGTGACAATGTTGCATCTAAGAACTAGTGGTCTGCAATGAACTGGCAAGTACTGGAGTTGCTTGAATTGCAGTCTGATGCAGAGAAAGTTGGTGATGTGTCTTGTCAGTATTTGAAGTGGAGAGTGAGATGGATTTGAAGCTACAACACTGGAGATACTGGGAAGCAAGGAAACTGAGTTTTTGTTGCTGTAGAATGGACTGAACTGAGTTGTTAATGGTAATGGATTTTGACTCAGATGATGGAGGAGAAGAATGAATTGAAATAGGTGTTGAGGTGCTTGAAGCAATTGCAGTTGCAGCTGTGCTATGGACATGGTGTTACTGAGTTGCAGCTGTGTTGCAGGGATGTAAGAAGACGAGGAATTTGAGCAGAATTGCAGCTGTAAGGGGTTCGAAGAAACAAAGGAGTTGGAATTGACTAAGCTGCAGCTGGTGTTGGAGATGAGTTCAGATAAGCAATGGAGGAGAATGGTTGTACAGACATGGGAGAAATGGGTTCAATGATCAGTGGGAGGACAGCAAGAGAGTAAGCTTGAGATGATTATTGGTTGTGGCAATGTGGCATAAGAGGTGATGCTGCACTGGATTTCCATGGTTGCAGAAGATGGAATTAGAATTGGAGGATTGTGGAACTCAAAGAATGGATGTTGCTGAGTGCTGGTTCAGAAGAGCTGAGACGGTGCAACTGAAAAATGGAATGGAGCTGGAATGCATTGGTTGAATTGCAGCTGGTGGTGGCTTAAGGCAGTTGTAATTGCGGAGAATGAAGTTGGTTTTGTGATGCTCAATGGTAGGGAATTGCAGAATAAGCTTGTGCAGCTGAGTGTTGCAGATGCTGAGAAAGATATTGAAGAGCAGGTGATGGCATGAGGAGAATGGCTTCAAATTGTGTATGAATGTTTCAAGAGGATTTGAGGCTGTGGTTTTATGATGATTCTGAGAAACACAATGGTGGGGGATAATGGTTATGACCTGTAGGTGAATGGAAGTGCTGAATTATATGAATATGTAGGATGAATTGCAGGGTTGGCTTTGAACAACAAGTAAGGGAGCTTGAATGGATGCAACTGCAGTTATGTGGTGGAATTGGAGTACAAGGAAGTTGTGGTGAGAATACAATAACTAGAATTGATATTTAATCTCACTATCAAAAGTCCTAAGATACTTAGTCGAAAGAATATCCCGCAATTTTCTCTTATCATCACAAAAACATGTAAAACGATGCAAGTATGAATTCTACCAAAGGAATAACCTAACGCCTTGCGGTAATCAAGTTCAATTCCCATGGAGCATTAAGATTCATGAAATTAGGCTAATCAATGCAATTGAAATACATTGCGCAAACAATTCGAACAAAGGTCATGGTTCTCATATGATTACAAGGATATATCACTATAACCTACAATCATATTTATGTTACTTGTGTTCAAGGATTCTCGCTCGATGATTAATCTTAAAATAGCTATAGAAATGGATATGAGTTCTACCAATTTGCAACTTGACAAAACAAATACTCAAATCATGTTGCAATACATCAATCATGCAACTATATTTTCAGAGAATCATGAACGATAAATATGAGACAAAACTAATTCATTAAACCCAAAATCATGTTATGTGAAATCCAACTATTCCATAACCAATAATAAAATTAAATACTCATGCTCAAGGAGTTCATAACAAGAAGGAAGAGAAGAGTTTTCATGTTATAACCCTAGGCAGAAGTAAAAGTCTCCCTAATGGAGATATTTTTCTAGGTTTAAAGAAAGACTTTTCTATTTATATGTTTCTCTTATTCCAAAAGGATACTTCCAATATTAGGTCTTCTCAAAACCCATCTCGAATTAGTCCACCAATCCCATGTGTGGATAATACCCGTGTGAAAATCTTTGTCCAAAAGTGTTCGCCGGAATTGTTGACGCCGGAACCCAGCCACCTGAGATATCTGAAACCGTCAGTAGGAAAACATGTACTTCCCAGCAACTCATCTCTGCTTCTCTATAGTTCATACATTCACAAAAACCATCTAACCCAAATTCTTATTTCTTGCGAAAACGTACCCAAAAGCGTGACTCGAAACTCATATATGCCATGGCCGACTCTTGCATCCGACTCATACCCCCTTCATGATTCACTGAAACTTTACAATCCCCACTTTCGGTTCCAAAATTCGACAACCGGAACTAGTACCACCGGCTCACCATTTCTGCTCCGTTTTCGCACAGTTTTTGCTGGCTGTTTAGTTCCCTGCAAATTCTCCTAGCATTCATCTAACTTCTCAGGCAATTCACATTAGATCACACTACTGCTCAACACCTGGCAGACACATTCTCAGATTCACTAAACCATTGCAGACTCATCCTTGCGCATTCTTCGTAGCAACAACATCATCTCCTCATACCACCTGCACTGTGATATAACCCTGCACATCCATTCTGTATGGCCCAGATCAATTTATGCAGCTGCATCTTTATGTCCTGTTGCGGCTTCACAAGTTCGAGCACACTCTGTAGCTGTACCACCCTCTTCACTGCCATACCTCCCATTCCTTGCAGTCTTCATCACCAACCACAACCAACTGGTGCTCATCTGCTCAAATGCCTTCAATTAAACCATCTGCAACAGCATTATCTCTCTCCATTCCATGCTGCAATCTCGCAAAATCCATCACCTGCAAGTCACCACTTCCAAGACTCAAGCCAACGTCCTTCCTGTAGATGCAAATTCACTGGCAAGTTCGTCATCGCCTGCAATTCAGACCTGCAACATTTGTAATGCCATTGCAGACCTTGTTCCGTAGCTTCTTCATATCTTACCAACACTCCAGCCCTCATCCTAAACATTCATCTATTCTGCAATTCAAGATTGAGCTAACACCACCAGACCTTCTAATTTATCATCACAGCTCCACAACAATACCTGCAATTCAGCTCCATACAGCACTAACTCATTTCTTCTCAGCAAACCCATTTACACATTCCACCAGTTCACTTCAGTTCATCCAGCTTGCTTGCACTCTCAGTTCAAGACTGATCTCAGCTGCATACAGCTCAACTTATACAACAGCTGCAGTTTCACCTCCAACCTTGTATTCTTCTCAGCCCTCAGTTAGCCTGTAGCAGCAACTATTTGCATTAGAAAGCCATCCACAACATCCTCTCTGGCCCTTACCAAATCCCATTGCTTCAGCTTCTCATCTCAGACCCATTTGTAGCTTTTGCATCCGCCTGAAATCTCACTTACACAACCAGCACCATCTGCAAATACAGCCATTCAATGCTCATACACAAATTCCTCAACCCATCTCAGCTCCATAATTTCTTCTTCCCTTCTCACAACTTCAATCAGCATCAAAACCCCCATGAGTTCGAGCCAAATTCAAACCTGATCCTCGCAGAACTCATCTACTTCGCTGCTAACATGGAGTTTAAATCAAACCCATTTTGAACAGATCCCCATCTTCCCTGACTTTCGCAGCAACAACTGTTGGTAGCATCACGTCACAACACCACCAACTATCTTTTCAATCTCAGCACCATTACTTGCAGCTCCATCTCCTTCCTTGCAGCATCACCACCAAACAACTGTTGGAGTCTTGCAACAATAGAAGAAACGTCAGATATATCAAACAATAAATATAAAGAACTGTATCAAACAACTCTACCACGAACAAATTGATGAGGGAAGAATCACAGGTTCAACAAGCTGTCCTTAAGACATTAGTTCGCGGGTATCCTCTAAAGTAATGCTAAACCCCAACGTGCGAAGATGTGTCGACTGCCCGATATAACTTGTATTAGCACAATACAAGTTACCCACTCTTAAACTCAGCAATGGGGATGGAAGTAAAACGCCGCACGAAAATAAAAGCAAGAAGATGAAGAAAAGTAGACCTAGAGATGGTCGCTGCTTGTGTGTTTTGAAAAGAGATTTTCGAGTTGTATTTATAGGAAAATTAACTTGCAAATCAAGTTAGGTTTAGGTTTTTTCTTATAAAACGAGTTTTGTTTCTTGTAAAACAATTAAACACAAAAAAAAAGAATTTTTCCATAAATAAAACTCTTAAATAAATTATTTATCGAGTTAAAAACTTGCAAAAAAATAATTTCAAGTAGACACGGACTTGGTGCTACACGCGCATGGGTCGAAACATGTATTTTTCTCCCCACCCGCTCCACCCACATTGTTTTACAACATATCCATGAGAACATGGTAATATAGTGGAGCACCTCTTTAGTTTTCCACAATGTAGGACTAAAGGTTCCATTTCATTCACTCAAAAATGAGTGAGTATTCTTAGACCCTTAGGTCATGAGATCAAACCACACCAAGACCAAAAAATCATTTATTAAATAACTCATTTTCTCCAACAATCCCCCACATGAATGAAATCTCGGTAAAAAACGAAAAATCAGAGTACGGAAAATACCATTTAGGCAAAGGTGTCCATGAGGTCTTGAACCTTGCTTAGAGAGAAGTTACCGGAACTACTAGCTAGACAGTGAACTATGTCTTGAACTGCTAGCGTTTTGTGTAATTCTAATAACATCCATGCATGATATCCTCCAAGTGTTGCTAAGTTTGTGCCGTTTTGTCCATTTTGGCCCTGAACATATCCTGTTTCTCAAAATGCTTTAGAGAATCGGCTCCATTCTCATTGGAAGCGACCCACTTCCTCATTCAGATAGGTGAGTTCCATCAAGAGTGTTTACTGCTACAACCCACTTCAATCTTAAATTGAAACTATAGAACTCATTAAGACTTAATTAAAAGTCATCCTCCACATGCAGTCACACTATCACATCAACACCATAGGGAAGGGACAGAGAATGAAATTCTCTGATAATATTTACCTTTACCCACCATAAATTAGTTGTCTCATTCGAAACCTTGTTATTGGAATCTCCAGTCAGCAAGGTTGAGTATCCTTCATGGCAAGTTTAATTATTTGAGCCTAAGCCCCATCCCCTTCGATGCTTTACTAACTATCTCCTTGGGAAAACCTTTCGTCAAAGGGTCCGCGATATTCTCCTTGGACATTGTCCAATCTATGGAAATAACGCCTGTGGAGATTAGTAATTTCAAAGAATCATGTCTTCTACGCATATGTATAGACTTTCCATTGTAGAAGCTATTCTTAGCTCTACCTATTGCAGATTTGCTGTCACAATGTATAGATATAGCTGTCACAGACCTATGCCAGAGAGGAATATCTTCTAAAAAGTTTCTTAGCCATTGCGGCCTCCTCTCCTGCTTTATCTAACGCAATAAAATCCGACTCCATAGTTGAGCGAGCTATACATGTATGTTTGGAACTCTTCCAAGATATAAACGCACCTGCTAGAGTGAATACATATCCACTCGTAGACTCCTCTGAGTCTGCTATCCAGTTTGCATCGCAAAATCCCTCAAGGACGGCCGGATACCCTTCGTAATTCAAACAAAAGGTCATTGTGTACTTAAAGTACTTTATCACTCTATTAAGTGCATCCAATGTTTCTGCCCTGGATTACAAGTATACCTGCTTAACCTACTCACAGCATAAGCAACGTCTGGTCTCGTACAATTCATCAAATACATCAGACTTCCTATGACTCTCGAGTATTCAAGTTGGTTAACACCTACACCCTTATTCTTCATGAGTTTGCAAGAAGAATCATATGAAGTGCAAACAGGTTTACAGTCAAACTGATTATATTTCTTAAGTATGGATTCAACATAATGAGACTAACTCAGACTATAGACATTAGAAGTTTTTCTAATCTTCATCCCTAATATGACATCAGCGGGGCCTAAGTCTTTCATGTCAAAGTTCTCATTAAACATTTTCTTAGTGGTATTAATAACATCCATGTTTGTAACTAGTATAAGCATATCATCAACATACAAGCATACAACCACACAGGCATCCTTGACAAGTTTAGTATAAACACACTTATCAGATTCATTAATTCTAAAACCACTAGAAATCATCACATGAACAAACTTCCCATGCCACTGTTTAGGTGCTTGTTTCAATCCATACAAAGATTTCTTCAGTTTACAAACCTTCTTCTCACAACCTTTAACTACAAATCCTTCGGGTTGTTCCATATAAATTTCTTCATCTAATTCACCATTCAAAAACGCTGTCTTTAATTCCTTTTGATGTATCTGTAGGTTATGGACAGAAGCTATAACAATTAACATCCTAATGGAGCTAATTCTACTTACTGGTGAATATGTATCAAAGAAGTCTATACCTTCTATCTGTTTATAGCCTTTCGCTACCAACCTAGCCTTGTATTTTTCAATAGTTCCATTTATATTACGTTTTCTCTTGAAAATCCATTTACAACCTATGGCCTTAGACCCTGAAGGTAAATCTACAAGTTCAAAAGTACAGTTTTCTCGAACGGAATCCATTTCACTAATTGAAGCTTCTTTCCACCACGGAGCTTCAGGACAAGTCATGGCTTCTTTATAAGTCTGAGGATCAGACTCGTCTAGGTATGTAATGCAACCAGGATAGGTTTTCTTAGTTTTAACCCTTTTACCTCTTCTAGGTTCTATTTCTGGTTCATCTTCCTCTAAAAGGTAATGACTGACTGGATGATGGAAATTCTAGGGGATCATCTAAACATCTCTTTCGAGAATCACGTTTCATAGGAAAAACATTCTCAAAGAACTCAACATCCCTAGACTCCATGATAGTATTCAACCCTATGTCAGAAATTTCAGAACTCACAACCATAAACCTATGAGCACTATAATGCTCAGGATACCCTATAAAAACACAATCAACGGTTTTGGGTCCTATCTTATTTGTCTTAGGAGGATGGATGGCCACCTTTGCCAGGAACCCCCATACTTTGAAGTAATCATAAGATGGTTGTTTACCTTTTCATAACTCATATGGAGTTTTATCTGATCCTTTAAAGGGTACTCTGTTCAGGATGTAATTTGCTGAGAGGATATCCTCCCCCCACAAATTGGAAGGTAATCCTGAACTAATTAACATGGCATTCATCATATCTTTAAGGGTACGGTTCTTACGTTCAGCTACACCATTGGATTGAGGTGAATAAGGGGCTATAGTTTCATGTATTATGCCATGTTCTTCACAGAAATCTTCAATAGGAATTAGATACTCACCACCACGGTCAGACCTAAAAGTTTTAATGGTAGCATTCAATTGGTTTTCAACTTCACGTTTATACATCTTAAAGGATTCTAAGGCATCATCCTACAAGCACCCTTAATTTTAGTAATGCTAGACTCTGGTTTTCGAAACATACCTTTCTTGGGAGGACCACGCGTAGAGTTACGATTGTTACTCTCACACTTTCCAGCTTTGGAAGATCTATGTTCAGTCATATGAGCTTTATTACTCATGTCCTTTGCAGAAGACACGTTCTTATCTTTAATGCACATCAACTCTTCCACTTGAATCTTCTTCCCTAATTCAACCATGTTGATCTCGCCAGTTTCATGTCTTAGCTTTTTCTTGTACTCATACCAGGAACTTGGTAACTTCTCAATTACCGCAGATACTTGAAACGTTTCATCAATGACCATACCTTCAGCAAGAATCTCATTAATAATCTGTTAAAATTCGAGGAATTAATCAAAAACAGGCTTATCATTCGTCATCTTGAAGTCCATAAACTTCGCCACCAGAAATTTCTTGCTCCCTGCAGTCTCCGCTTGATACTTTGCTTCTAACACAGTCCAGAAATCATAAGCACTGAAATTTTCTTTAGCATTGTAAAAATCATACATCGTTTCTTCCAAACTATTCATGATATGATTTTTCGCCAGAAAATTACACCGCTTGTTATACTCGATCACCTCCTCAGTTAAAGCTTCAGCATTCATCAATTCATCATGTGGAACAAGTACATAATCCAGTTCATGATGGCTTAGATAAAACAACATCTTGGATTGCCATCTCTTGAAATCATTTCCATTAAACTTCTGTGGTCTTTCAACGTCGTTCTTTCCCATTGTCACAAGGAATATTAATGTGTTAAGATTGTTGGAGTCTTGCAACAATAGAAGAAACGTCAGATGTATCAAACAATAAATATAAAGAACCGTATCAAACAACTCTACCACGAACAAATTGATGAGGGAAGAATCACAGGTTCAACAAGCTGTCCTTAAGACATTAGTTCGCGGGTATACTCTAAAGTAATGCTAAACCCCAACGTGCGAAGATGTGTCTAGGATAAGACTGCCCGATATAACTTGTATTAGCACAATACAAGTTACCCACTCTTAAACTCAGCAACGGGGATGGAAGTAAAACGCCGCACGAAAATAAAAGCAGGAAGATGAAGAAAAGTAGACCTAGAGATGGTCGCTGCTTGTGTGTTTTGAAAAGAGATTTTCGAGTTGTATTTATAAGAAAATTAACTTGCAAATCAAGTTAGGTTTAGGTTTTTTCTTATAAAACAAGTTGAGAAATTTTCTGTTTAGCCCAAAAATCCGACCCGGGATTAATGTGTAGTCCAGCGGGATAGAAAAATTATCCGGTAGTCCAAAAAACGTTTAGAAAGTTAAAGTTACTTGACTGCCCTCACCACTCACGTGTGTACATTTATTCCTCGTTCTTCTTCTTTATTTTTCAGACGAAATGCATCTTCTTCTTCATTGTTTTCATCTACAGACGAGAACTTTTTCCTTCTTCTCAATCAACAACACCAAAAACAAAAATCAACCTAAACCCATGCTTAATCATCACTAAAAATCGATCATTATAGGAAACAAAAACCAAAAATCTCTAATCAATCTTCTTCAGCAAACCCTAACTCCATTTTCAGCAACCCTAACTGTTCCAATAATTTTCAATCTGAGAAAATGGTTACCAAAAGGGAGATTAAACGAACAATTAGAGAAGTAATTGTAGAAGAAACTCCTTCACCAGCAAAAACCAGAAGGAAAAACTGTCGTTAATTAATCAACAACAAAAACCAAGGAAAAACCCGCTGCAAATTTACCAACAACGAGAAGTATGACAACAGCTTCTGAATATGATATTCCTTCATCAACAAAAATGAATGAAAACGACGGTACTCCTTCACCAGAAGCTAAAGGAAAGAAATCAAATTTAATAATGAAAAAAGGTAAACATCAATTCAAACTTTTAGACTACATACCAATATGTAGTGTTGGTAGATTTGCAAAATGTAGAAATTCTTTTGCATGTGGAAAATATGTTATGTTTTGTTGTGTTTGATATGATATGTAGTGATACATATTAATATGTAGTGATTTTTTGCATTGGTGTGTTTGTTATCAATATTATGTAGTGAATTACATTTCAATATGTAGTGATTTGCATTGATCTGTTTGTTATCAATATGTAGTGATTTATTGAATATGAATATGTAGTAATTCCTTAATTATTATGGCAGTAGCATTGTTGTGTTTGTTATGAATATGTAGTGATTTATTGAATATCAATATGTAGTAATTCTTAATAACGAGGGGACGTTGCCCCCTCGACCCCCATAAATGGTGATACTATTCATATCAATATGATATGTAGTGATATTTGCATTCTGTTACTTTGTTATGGGAGTAGCATTGTTGTGTTTGTTATGAATATGTAATGATGCATTGTGTTACTTTGTCAAGTAGCAATATGATTGATATTACATATCAGTGGACAGTATACATATTGTTATATAGTGTATATTCCTATCTAGATATGTAGGTTATTTGTACGATATGAACCAATACTTATTGACATGTAATATTATGAAACAGTACATATTGACATGTACTATGTGAAAAACATCTTTTATGCTTGAATAAGAATCAATACATATTGATAGGTACAGTTGGTACTTTATCTTACATAGTTATTAGGTACATATCACTGCATTGTTGAAGCCCAGCGAGAGAATTATTGAACTTGACCTTCCACATGGTGGGCATCTTTCTTAAGGGTATCAGGTGCGTCTAGTTATTCTCACTCAATCGTTCCAATTTAACTTGGTGTCAAAATATTGATATGTACTATTGAATATCTAGTAGGAAATATTGACATGTGTTGTAGGATTTGAGAGATTAGGTACTGATATGTATTGTTGGATATCTAGTAGAACATGTTGATATGTGGTGTAGGAACTTGAGAGATTTAGGTATATATTGGTATGTATTTGGATATCAAGTAGGTACAAAGTTATATGTACTACCCTGCAAAGTGTAAAAATGTACATACTAATATGTACTAATGAACCCAGTACTTAGATCCAACAATATATGGTAGTATTTACTAGGTAAAATACCTAGTTATTCACCTAGTACATATTGATATAAAAATGCAGGAGACTTATTCTTAGTTGACAGTACAAGAGAGCCTAGTTAATTTTGTGGACGCCATTTTATTTTTGATTTTGGTTTACTTTCAAATATGGTATATACTGTTTGAAAAAAACACTATTATCTGTGGATATTGATATGTAATAGGTGAATAACTTGTTTACATGTTTTCAGTATCATTTCGACCACCCGTAAGACTTCATTGGAGGACAAGAGACTTACATTCTTAAACCTATCAGGGAGATGGAGAAAAGGAAGTAAACATTGAAGAATTCAACATTCACCTAGTGTGGAACACCTCAACAAGGGACATAGACAATCACGTGTGGTACGTATATCTCATTCTTCTTCTTTATTTTTTCGAAGTTGTTCTTTTTCGGACGAAAACTTCATCTACTTTCTCAGACGAAAACTTCTATTCTTGTCAATCAACAACATCAACAACTAATTCAACCTAGAAACATGCTTTAGGTAGAAAGGTAGTTTATCCATGTGGGATATGTTACATATCAATATTTAGATGTACTATGGGTCTTTATGTAGCTTTAGGTACATATTTAGATGTACTGCGAGTTTTGTTCATTAATAGCTTTAGGTAGATATTTAAAATATATTAATAGAATCCAGTAAATATTTAAATATACTGAGAGTCTTCGCGGAAATCAGTGTATAAACACATCCTGTACCTGACGGTACATATTGATAAGTACTGATTGGAAAACTGACTATTGATATGTATTAATTGATAGGTCATATTAATATGTACTAATGGATACTTAGATTACATATGTATTAGGTACATATATCAATATGTATTACCTTGCAAAAGTAAAAGTAAAAATGTTCTTGTGCTTTGTCACTTTGGTCCATCAATATCTTGGGTTCTTGTCATGTATTTTCATCGTTTTTCAATACATATGTATTAAGTACACAGTATATGTTATTTTGCAAATTTATGTAAGAATATATTGATGTGCAACTGATGAAAAAACTGTCTTACAGTACATATCCATCAGTACATACTGATATGTACCTAGAAATTCATATTACACATGTACTTGTGATTTGTTATTTAGGTCGAATGATATATTGCGTTTTTGTCGGTAAATATATTCTCATCATTTGTAGTATGTTTTGCAGTCATTTCCCATAACAAGATTCGTGAAGAAGAGTTAGGATCCGCATTGCTCGCAAGAGGAAAGATGATGAAGATGCAAAGGAAGAGCTCTACTCACTTATAATTGTAGCATAAACTTTTGCAGAAGGTCTTAAGGGTTTGGGCACTAACGTCGTTGAAGAAGCTGATGATTAGAGTTGATGTTAAAGATTGGCGTTTATTTTTTTTAGCTAGAACCGAAAGAAAGTTAGATTAATATTAATATTTTAGTTCTTTTTCAGATTTTTTTTTTTCTGATTGAATTCTTAGTTTTGAAAACAACATCCTTTAGGATAAATATACACTTCTTTTTTGTCGACAATAATGTTCGCAGTCATAATGTCCAACAGAGAAACTGTACTTGTCAAGTAAGATCAAGCTTGTTTTGTATAACACGCACTTCATTAGTGTCTACCAGTGATGGAATCAGTATATAAATACATATAAAACTCTTAAGAATTCCGAGAAAATCAATACAATGAAAATATTGTATGGTTTAGCTATTAATTGGGTTTGTTTACAAAGATATCATCCCTTTTGAGATGCGAGAATCATCTCCATCCAAATGATGTTTCTTGTCGTCTTCTTCTTTGCACCTGTATATTTTCTATAATCTTCAATGACTTCACTCACATTCCTGAACCTAAAAGAAATGATTCCGTAAAATCCCTAATACTGATTGCCGAACATGAAAAGAAATTTATTGACCAATTGTCTGCCAAATCTGCCTGAACACATGGGAATAAAACATACATATTAGATTACTTAACCTAAAAGAGATCAATAACAGAATATCAAGAGGCTAGTCATCCACATCAATGTTCCTAAAAATTAGATTAACCGAACTGCGAAAAGTTGAGGACAACATTAAGTGAAATCCCAGTACATATTGATATGTACTGAGTGAAACCCAATGCAAGGAAACGCCGCTTTTCAGCTCACGATAAACATAAGTCATTATATTCCATATACATGTTCTTATGTAAGTACATTAAAAATACATTGTACATATACATACGTTTTTCTTTCTTTCACAACCTATAGTATACACACTGATCCAAGGATTGTGGTGCTGCTTTTGAGGCAACCCCATGTAAAAACATCTTCAAAATTTGTGTATGGCTTTAATGAGTGGCTACACTAATCACTCCGTTAAAAATTTCTTGTTTACACCACACACCAATTGTTTTTTTTTATATTCATTATAAAAATTAGAGTACATATACAAACGTACTGAAAAAAGTTAGTATGTATTGATATGTATTGTGAAAACCACGTACATATTGATATGTACCGAGTAAAAACTAGTAGATACCGATATGTACTCCAAAAAACAATTGTGATTAGTTCTAAAATACATGTTAATACTGTCAAAATAGAGTTAAACAGTTTACCTCCATTACATAAGTATGTTGAATTAATATTAGAAGCCATGAAAAATCAGATGCATTTAGATTTTAGAAAAAAGATATATCAGCATGTCTCCTAAAGGTTTGCACCTATTTGTTATTATTAATAAAGAGGAATACAGTTTTTCCTGATCAAAAAGGAATATAATCTATCATGCTCATTGAGTCTACAAGTCCAACTCCATCAGAAACCCAAGCTCCACAAGTGCAGACCCTTGAATCAGCAGCACCGCGAAATGATAAATGGAAGCAAAACCTTTAAAAATCCCGATTCACATATAACATCTAAAACAAAACTAGTAAGTTATGGAAATAATATTTACCCGAATAGAATGAATGAAGAAGCATGCCTCTTTAGCTTATTTCTACTACACTAGTTTCACCCTTTATCTTATTTTTCTTTTGTTGGTTCTCTTTTTTTTTCTGCAATTTGCGAAGTTTTTTAAGGGAATGAATCTCATACAATATAGCAGATTATAAAAATTGGAAACCAATAAATTTCTAAAGAGATTCAAAATGAAAAAAAAAACAGTGCATCTATATATATGTATTGAAAAAAACAAGAACTGAAAACCAAGTACATATTGATGTGTACCAAGTGAAAACCCAATACATATTGGTACATTCTGAGTGAAAGCACGGTACATATTCATAAGTAGTGAGTAAAAACCTGACTACTGGACTCCATCAACATCAAACTTGACTACTAGAGTACTGGGAAAAGAATCAAAAGAAAACCCAAGAACCATCATAAGGATACCAATTAACTGTTGCATCAAAAAACTGCTTTCACTTTCTGGAAAATACAGCTAGTAAAATATGTATAATACCACTAACTTTGTCAAGCTAAGACCAATCAGTATTGATCAACGAAGAAGAATGCCAACTAAATTAGACATACCCGTAGGAAGATAAATAGCTTCTTTTGCACTTATTCCTTTTCTGATATCATCCATTCTTCTTTTTTTTCTCATCAATTCATTTATGATGCAAATATGATCATCTCGGATCTAAAAAAAAATCTATTCCCTGAATCATGAAATTCACTAATGCTTTTACTAACATAATAAACAACACTCAATTTTCTCACTTTACGTGTAAATGAATTGTTTAGAAAACTGAAAACTATTTAATCTTCATGAGCATAAGAAACAATAGATCTTTAAATCCAATGAAATTAATTCTGCATAAAATATTTTATCATAAAAAAAGCTCCAGAAAATCAAATTGATCAACATAAACTAACCGCTCCATCAAATAAAAGGTTAAAATTAACCACATTTGAATCAAAATTAAACACGGATTGAAGATAACCTAACGTCAAATCAGAAAAAAATAAACTTCATTCACCTACCATAGAACAACCAAAAGATAAACTTTGAAAACCCTAAAAATGATTTCTCCTTTTTAAACAACACTAAAAGATGTTTAAGATCAAAATTAGAAGAATTATAAGAAGACTTAGCTTTTGGAAAAGCAACAATTGTCCATCATCATCGCGATTTTGAAAAAACCTAGTCTTCATGAATATCCAGAGCTGCTTTGATGTACGAAATTGAAACGAAGAAATGAAGTTTTCTGCATTCAAGGTTGCCTCAAATAATGTTTCTATACGTAGGGATGTTTTGGGAATTTACCAAAAAGGAAATAATAAGTCCGCACGTGTGCCGGATTAGAGAGTAAAAGATCTGGTCCAAAAACATGTTTTTGGACCACTGATTAAATTTTTTCTGGTGCTGGACTACACATTAACGGGTTCTCTTATAACTGGATTAACCAGTAATTCCTAGAAACGAGTTTTGTTTCTTGTAAAAAAATTAAACACAAAAAAGGAATTTTTCCATAAATAAAACTCTTAAATAAATTATTTATCAAGTTAAAAACTTGCAAAAAAATAATTTCAAGTAGACACGGACTTGGTGCTACACGCGCATGGGTTGAAACATGTATTTTTCTGGTGCTGGACTACACATTAACGGGTTCTCTTATAACTGGATTAACCAGTAATTCCTAGAAACGAGTTTTGTTTCTTGTAAAAAAATTAAACACAAAAAAGGAATTTTTCCATAAATAAAACTCTTAAATAAATTATTTATCAAGTTAAAAACTTGCAAAAAAATAATTTCAAGTAGACACAGACTTGGTGCTACACGCGCATGGGTTGAAACATGTATTTTTCTGGTGCTGGACTACACATTAACGGGTTCTCTCATAACTGGATTAACCAGTAATTCCTAGAAACGAGTTTTGTTTCTTGTAAAAAAATTAAACACAAAAAAGGAATTTTTCCATAAATAAAACTCTTAAATAAATTATTTATCAAGTTAAAAACTTGCAAAAAAATAATTTCAAGTAGACACGGACTTGGTGCTACACGCGCATGGGTTGAAACATGTATTTTTCTGGTGCTGGACTACACATTAACGGGTTCTCTTATAACTGGATTAACCAGTAATTCCTAGAAACGAGTTTTGTTTCTTGTAAAAAAATTAAACACAAAGAAGGAATTTTTCCATAAATAAAACTCTTAAATAAATTATTTATCAAGTTAAAAACTTGCAAAAAAATAATTTCAAGTAGACACGGACTTGGTGCTACACGCGCATGGGTTGAAACATGTATTTTTCTGGTGCTGGACTACACATTAACGGGTTCTCTTATAACTGGATTAACCAGTAATTCCTAGAAACGAGTTTTGTTTCTTGTAAAAAAATTAAACACAAAAAAGGAATTTTTCCATAAATAAAACTCTTAAATAAATTATTTATCAAGTTAAAAACTTGCAAAAAAATAATTTCAAGTAGACACGGACTTGGTGCTACACGCGCATGGGTTGAAACATGTATTTTTCTGGTGCTGGACTACACATTAACGGGATCTCTCATAACTGGATTAACCAGTAATTCCTAGAAACGAGTTTTGTTTCTTGTAAAAAAATTAAACACAAAAAAGGAATTTTTCCATAAATAAAACTCTTAAATAAATTATTTATCAAGTTAAAAACTTGCAAAAAAATAATTTCAAGTAGACACGGACTTGGTGCTACACGCGCATGGGTTGAAACATGTATTTTTCTGGTGCTGGACTACACATTAACGGGTTCTCTTATAACTGGATTAACCAGTAATTCCTAGAAATGAGTTTTGTTTCTTGTAAAAAAATTAAACACAAAAAAGGAATTTTTCCATAAATAAAACTCTTAAATAAATTATTTATCAAGTTAAAAACTTGCAAAAAAATAATTTCAAGTAGACACGGACTTGGTGCTACACGCGCATGGGTTGAAACATGTATTTTTCTGGTGCTGGACTACACATTAACGGGTTCTCTTATAACTGGTTTAACCAGTAATTCCTAGAAACGAGTTTTGTTTCTTGTAAAAAAATTAAACACAAAAAAGGAATTTTTCCATAAATAAAACTCTTAAATAAATTATTTATCTTGCAAAAAAATAATTTCAAGTAGACACGGACTTGGTGCTACACGCGCATGGGTTGAAACATGTATTTTTCTGGTGCTGGACTACACATTAACGGGTTCTCTTATAACTGGATTAACCAGTAATTCCTAGAAACGAGTTTTGTTTCTTGTAAAAAAATTAAACACAAAAAAGGAATTTTTCCATAAATAAAACTTTTAAATAAATTATTTATCAAGTTAAAAACTTGCAAAAAAATAATTTCAAGTAGACACGGACTTGGTGCTACACGCGCATGGGTTGAAACATGTATTTTTCTGGTGCTGGACTACACATTAACGGGTTCTCTTATAACTGGATTAACCAGTAATTCCTAGAAACGAGTTTTGTTTCTTGTAAAAAAATTAAACACAAAAAAGGAATTTTTCCATAAATAAAACTCTTAAATAAATTATTTATCAAGTTAAAAACTTGCAAAAAAAATAATTTCAAGTAGACACGGACTTGGTGCTACACGCGCATGGGTTGAAACATGTATTTTTCTGGTGCTGGACTACACATTAACGGGTTCTCTCATAACTGGATTAACCAGTAATTCCTAGAAACGAGTTTTGTTTCTTGTAAAAAAATTAAACACAAAAAAGGAATTTTTCCATAAATAAAACTCTTAAATAAATTATTTATCAAGTTAAAAACTTGCAAAAAAATAATTTCAAGTAGACACGGACTTGGTGCTACACGCGCATGGGTTGAACCATGTATTTTTCTGGTGCTGGACTACACATTAACGGGTTCTCTCATAACTGGATTAACCAGTAATTCCTAGAAACGAGTTTTGTTTCTTGTAAAAAAATTAAACACAAAAAAGAAATTTTTTCATAAATAAAACTCTTAAATAAATTATTTATCAAGTTAAAAACTTGCAAAAAAATAATTTCGAGTAGACACGGACTTGGTGCTACACGCGCATGGGTTGAAACATGTATTTTTCTGGTGCTGGACTACACATTAACGGGTTCTCTCATAACTGGATTAACCAGTAATTCCTAGAAACGAGTTTTGTTTCTTGTAAAAAAATTAAACACAAAAAAGGAATTTTTCCATAAATAAAACTCTTAAATAAATTATTTATCAAGTTAAAAACTTGCAAAAAAATAATTTCAAGTAGACACGGACTTGGTGCTACACGCGCATGGGTTGAAACATGTATTTTTCTGGTGCTGGACTACACATTAACGGGTTCTCTCATAACTGGATTAACCAGTAATTCCTAGAAACGAGTTTTGTTTCTTGTAAAAAAATTAAACACAAAAAAGGAATTTTTCCATAAATAAAACTCTTAAATAAATTATATATCAAGTTAAAAACTTGCAAAAAAATAATTTCAAGTAGACACGGACTTGGTGCTACACGCGCATGGGTTGAAACATGTATTTTTCTGGTGCTGGACTACACATTAACGGGTTCTCTTATAACTGGATTAACCAGTAATTCCTAGAAACGAGTTTTGTTTCTTGTAAAAATATTAAACACAAAAAAGGAATTTTTCCATAAATAAAACTCTTAAATAAATTATTTATCAAGTTAAAAACTTGCAAAAAAATAATTTCAAGTAGACACGGACTTGGTGCTACACGCGCATGGGTTGAAACATGTATTTTTCTGGTGCTGGACTACACATTAACGGGTTTCGAGTTTTGTTTCTTGTAAAAAAATTAAACACAAAAAAGGAATTTTTCCATAAATAAAACTCTTAAATAAATTATTTATCAAGTTAAAAACTTGCAAAAAAATAATTTCAAGTAGACACGGACTTGGTGCTACACGCGCATGGGTTGAAACATGTATTTTTCTGGTGCTGGACTACACATTAACGGGTTCTCTCATAACTGGATTAACCAGTAATTCCTAGAAACGAGTTTTGTTTCTTGTAAAAAAATTAAACACAAAAAAGGAATTTTTCCATAAATAAAACTCTTAAATAAATTATTTATCAAGTTAAAAACTTGCAAAAAAATAATTTCAAGTAGACACGGACTTGGTGCTACACGCGCATGGGTTGAAACATGTATTTTTCTGGTGCTGGACTACACATTAACGGGTTCTCTCCTAACTGGATTAACCAGTAATTCCTAGAAACTTGTTTCTTGTAAAAAAATTAAACACAAAAAAGGAATTTTTCCATAAATAAAACTCTTAAATAAATTATTTATCAAGTTAAAAACTTGCAAAAAAATAATTTCAAGTAGACACGGACTTGGTGCTACACGCGCATGGGTTGAAACATGTATTTTTCTGGTGCTGGACTACACATTAACGGGTTCTCTCATAACTGGATTAACCAGTAATTCCTAGAAACGAGTTTTGTTTCTTGTAAAAAAATTAAACACAAAAAAGGAATTTTTCCATAAATAAAACTCTTAAATAAATTATTTATCAAGTTAAAAACTTGCAAAAAAAATAATTTCAAGTAGACACGGACTTGGTGCTACACGCGCATGGGTTGAAACATGTATTTTTCTGGTGCTGGACTACACATTAACGGGTTCTCTCATAACTGGATTAACCAGTAATTCCTAGAAACGAGTTTTGTTTCTTGTAAAAAAATTAAACACAAAAAAGGAATTTTTCCATAAATAAAACTCTTAAATAAAT